>NC_043978.1:37164293-38422618 GCF_902148855.1 Sphaeramia orbicularis
TTTTATTCATGTTTGCATGGTTTGTTATGTGCGAAAATGCGTCTGTGAACTTTACAACATAACATTTTGACAGTGTTTCTCCCGTTTCTTGCCGCAGTGCACGGTCTATCCGCCAGCTCGCAGGACTCGGCCAAGTCCCCGGAGCCGTCCGCAGACGACGAATCGCCGGACAATGACAAGGAAACTTCCAGCAGCGGCGGCAGCGACTCCGGCAAGAAGCGAAAAAGGAGGGTGTTGTTTTCCAAGGCGCAGACCTACGAGCTGGAACGCCGCTTCAGACAGCAGAGGTACCTGTCCGCCCCAGAGAGGGAGCACCTGGCCAGCCTGATCCGCCTCACCCCGACCCAAGTGAAGATCTGGTTCCAGAACCACCGGTATAAGATGAAGAGAGCCCGGGCCGAGAAAGGTATGGAAGTGACCCATCTCCCTTCTCCCAGACGGGTGGCCGTGCCCGTCTTAGTCAGGGATGGAAAGCCTTGTCACACTCTTAAAGCTCAGGACTTGGCGGCCACTTTTCAGGCCGGGATCCCCTTCTCGGCTTATAGTGCCCAGTCACTCCAACACATGCAGTATAACGCGCAGTACAGCGCCGCGGCCACGCCACAGTTCCCCACAGCACATCACTTGGTGCAAACGCAACAGTGGACTTGGTGAGAGAAATTATAAAGACTTGGCTTGGAGACACGATAGGGAGTTTCACCACAAAGCAAAGAAAAAAAGAAAAAAAAAAAAAAAAAAAAAACACAAAAAACAAAAGACTTTTCATTTTTGCAGCTTGACTCATATATATACTACCATTTTTATTCGGGGCTCATGTGTGCGCCGTGTTTACATGTTTTCGTTAAGAGAACTGGGTCCAAACCTCTCCCTTATAGATTTTATTAAGAATGTCAATGCTCTTCTTGTGAAATTTTTTGTAAAGTATGTTGTGTGTTGGTTGTAGAGATGTTTTCCTCTTTTTCTTTTGTCCCTTCGTGTTATTATCAGCACGTACGAACCACTTTATAATTATAGAAATTTTAATTTCTTGCTTCTTTTATGGACCGAAAAAATATTTATGGCCATGAATAAACACTGGCAACTTTTCAGCTTTTTCCTTTTGTTTTTATTTCTTCCTGTAAATATTTTGTGGCAAATGTTTGCAACCTAGAGAGAACTTTTGGGAGCGTTCGGCTTGAGATCGGGCTATATATATATATATTTCCAAATTTCACAAATGAGGGAGTGAGTTTTGGCACAAATATGACTGCCGTGTCAGATTACATATGTAAATATCAGTGTAGCCGCGCGATGATGGCTAAACATTTTTATAATAATCTTTTTTAAATAAAATTCTGTGCTTCTGAAATGGGGGTTTGCTTTATAAGTGTCCTATTCGATTTGATCTCCTCTGAAAAGATTCCGCTAAACATCACAATGAAAGGCGAAGCAGCCAAACACTATATTTTAACAATGAATGGAGCTTGACTATGGGAATAAATCTCATCCGTACTTCAGCCCGTATTTTAAAGGCAATTTTAATCCGGAGAATATTTTTCAGAATCCCAACACCTCACTAATAAAGAGCCTAAAGTCACTCTGAAATGGGACTAAAATCCACTCACTTAATATAAGAGGGCTTCTCCACATAAGAAGCTTTTGAGTCAAAAGCTCTCCTTTTTGTCAGCATCCCCAACCACTCCCGGCCTTGGGTGTAAAGAGGTTGGCTAGAGGGAAAGAAAATCGTTTAATGCAATAAATGTTTTGTTATCTTGTTAAGCGTAGAACTGCAAATAGAGAAAGAATAATCAATGGATCACCAGCTTTCTTTGTTTAACCATGGCTAATGGTCATCTAAAATACGCACGGGTTTGAGGAGGGCTTCACCGCCTGATAAAGTTGCATTTTATTAATTAATACAACGTTTTGACAATGAGTTTCCACATTACTATATCTCTCTCTCTATTAGGCTCCGTTTTCATTAAGGTGGAACCAAAAACAGGCTCAAATTGCTCCCCAGTGAACCTCAGGGCGCACTGCGGATTATCACACTACGGTCAATATCTTGGGTAAATATGATAACCCAGTAGAAAAATCTATGCATTTTGTTTGTCCCGGGACAAAATCTCACAGCAGATGTGAGAGTCGCCCCTATCATCACTGAACAAACAGCTAAATTGGACAGATTTGCTAATTATTTACAGAATCGAATCTCGAGGGGCTACTGCTTTTGTGGACGACAAAAGCTCAATTTGTCCCTGACAGAAAGGTCCTGTGTTTTACCACTGGTTGAGCTTGTAGGTCAAATAAATCTACAACCTGCATGTCATTTTCGACGTTTATTTCTATATCGATAAACATAAAAATAAGCAGCTCTGCTTACACCGAGTCGGTCCCGCTTATTTCACTGTTTTATTGGGAACTGACGCAGGAGGAATAATGGTAGGAGACGTTCAGTGCGCATTAGGGGAATTGTAAAGAGAACCGATAAAAAGTGATGATAAACGAATGCCTGCATGGGATTGGATTTAAGTTGACCCTGGCTGACATTCTGACCAAATGCAACAAATTCTCAAGATTATAACAACATTTAAAACATGTAAAGTTTTTGTTGCTGTGGCCTTTGTCCACTGGTTTCAGTGGGACAGTTTTGTGACTCTATTATTGCATAATACAGTACACGACACAACACAGACAAAAGCCCAGGCCTGGTTTTGCTGGTTGTTAGAGGCGTGCATGTTAACGAGTAGCAGGAGTGGGGATGCAGACAGTGTAGATAGAGAGACTGACAGAGTTTCTTGGTGCTGTTCAGAGTCAGGGAGATGCATCCTTGGGCTTTTTGTCCTGCCTGTCACTTGGTGCCATTGTGATCTTTGCTACACACGTTGTGTCCCATATGGGCAGCTGGGCTCGGACAAGGAGAAAAGGATCTCTTACAAAACCCAAATTGTATCAAGCTTTCAAATAAAGCATTGTTGTCTCTCAAAGAAAAACGAATTAAAAATTCGTGCTATATCTATTCTCGTCAAAAAAAAGAAGCCCCATTCACGGATAACAGGCAGTCCTTCTTCCTTGATAGAGCTATGCCAACAACAGCCTTCTCATTTCTGTTTTCCCTCTATCCCCCCATTCTCAAAAGTGAAAGGCTGATTATTGTCTGTCTCAAAAAGTGGCTCGTCACAGCGCAAAAACTATTTTTAATACCAGACAGTGTGCTTCCTTGTTTGCTTTGAGTCCCACTGATATGCGTAGGCCTATTTCAAAAATAGACACATGGAAATCTTTGACAGTTTGCCCTCATAACATCGCTCTTAAGGACTTCCGTGTCAGGTGCACAAGTAAACTACTAAATAAAATCCATCCTCGGCAGTTTATGACACTTGTCGACTTTACAAAATATTTTCAGGATTTTACGCATCCATTAAACTGTAGGCTTTATTCCAAGTCGGTATTTTTTTTTACTGCTACAAATTATAGAAAATTGCAAAATTTACAACAAATGCATATATATTATTATCTAATAGAGGTTAAACGATGAAGCTACCATTTCCATGCATTTTCATTTTTAGTGTGGATGCGATGGTGTGGATGAGATGCTGTAGGATGCAAATATTTGGATGAGAACAAAAAAAAAAACAAACAAACAAAAAAACAAACAAAAATGGTGACAGGTGTGTGTTGGACTGAGGCGTGAAGATCAATCACTGAAAGAAAAAGAAAAAAAAGATTAAGAAGTTCTTGGGTTAAAATATCACACTGATTTGAACACAGCTCCTGTGTTTTAAAATTCCACCTATATTTTTATGTTGTTCTAAAATATCATATTTTTTGTCAGAACCTTTGGAAACGAGGTCTTTAATAATAACTTAAAACATACTGAGTGTGTCCGCCTGCAGATTTAATGTTAGAGATAAATATATAGTTTGATTTCTGTATTCAGAAATAGTGTGTCGTGTTAAACCAACACTGAAGGAGACTATAAAGGTTATTCCCACATGTCTTCATGAGAAAGTTTTACCGTGAACAATATTCGTTTTGCACCCATGTATTGTCATCAACGCTCCAGAAAATTACACTATCCTGCGACCAGCTCAGGAACAGGGTCATATTTATCGGAAATTGCTTTTGGCTGCTTGAAGGGATAAAGCAGGCGAAGCTAAAACAAGCATGTTGGCGTGCAGAATAGTTCAACCTGCGTGGATAACACTATTATATACGTAGGAATACAGTACTTGAGCCACTTGGGACACCATGGATCTTCGTCATCCTGCCCATTTGAACCCCGACATGAATCATTTTTCTATCATGCACATCGCCAAATAAACGAGGATTTCAAAGCTATAATAAAGCGGTGCTTTTCATTTAAAGGAAGCTATCTGGGTTTTATTGCCTTAAAGGAGATCCAGATTAGATTCGCCACAGTGCCGATATTAAGGAGAGAGGGAGTGATGGAGGGAGAGAGAGGAAGAGCAGCGATGGCACCAAACAAGGGAGGGGGACTGTTGCGCAAAGCTGCCACAAGATGGAAGCAGAGGTCTGTAGTTGGTGTGATGCAGGTTTACCAGGACTGCTAATTCACTATCATTTAATTCTATTTACTGTAAGTAAATACACTCACATTAAATTGCAGGAAAGTGATTTTTTTTAAAAAGAAAATATGTTGAAGGAAACTGGCTTGATTTTCAGGGTCTGATTGCTCTTTATACTATGAATGTTTGCAGCATAAACACACCACTGTGGGCAACATATTCCATTCAGTATAAACAGTCCACAGGCAAGTGGCATCATTTCCATGATAGACTCAAACAGGCAGGAGCAGAGCCGGAGAGTCCAGGCGTATCCACGGTGTGGCGCAATAGGATAGGATACATATATGATGCAGATTAATTCAATTCAGTCAAAGTGAACAATAGGACCAAGGAAAGTCTAAACTCGACCTCCATCCTTCACAGCAAAAAAGTCTGTGAGTCAAATATGCCATGCATCATAAGTGGAATCTGTCTCTTTTTTTTTTTTTTTTTTTTTTTTTTTTTTTTTTTACAATATACTACCAGAACAGGAAGTAAAAGACCTGTCCACTTCTATCTTGTGCTTCTAAAAAAAAAAAAAAAAAAAAAAAAAAGCGTGATATTTAACATTCATAACACCCAAAATGCTCGTGGAACCAAAAATATGGTCATCAGTGTGGTCTGATGATGATGATAATTCTGTCACCAACAGTAAAAACAGTACTTTAAAACGCTCGGCTTTTACCATAAGTATCTATTACATCCAGTAGTTTTGCAGACTTACTCATTAGGCTGTGAAGTTTCAGAGAATCATCATGTCGTCGTGGGTAGAAGTATGTAAAACACCGAAAATGGGTCAAATGACGTCAAACTAAAAGGCTACCATCTTTACGCACCTGCTCAGTTCTGCGTCAGTGAGCTTTTACCTGTAGGGGGCCTCGTTGGTTTACAAAGATGCAGCAGCAGGGGAGGGGGTGGAGGTGGAGGTGGAGGGATGCTGAACACGAAGGAGAAAGGAGGGAAAATTAAATCCTGAAGATTTCCGACCTGTTTAATAAGACTGGTGTTCCAAAAACAGGAGAAAGAAGCAGCTGGGAAACACTTCCAACAAGTACAAATCACCACAGAAGGAATATTTCATCTAGAGTCTGTTGTGGATGTTTTCAGGGAGAGAGAGTGTGTGTGTAAACTGTGAGTGCTGGTGAGATCAGGAGTGTGTATGTGCAGGTGTGTGTGTATGTGCAGGTGTGTGTGTGTGTGTGTGAGGTGAGGTTACTGCTGTGCTGTGTGAACCAGGGCAAATCCTCCCAACAAATCCACAACTGTACTTAGTGGTAAAGAGCGTCTACAGAGCATTGTTGAGATCCCGTCTGCAATGCATGAGAAGACCCTGATGGACTGTGAGCTGACTGATACACAACGTGTGTGTGGGTTAAACAAGGAAGACTCAGAAGAGCTGCAGATTAACAGCAGAGTTCAGTGGAGCTTGAGTAAAAGACTTCACTTCTGCGTCTTTGAGCATCTTCAGTCTCCATCGTGCTGTGAATGTAATCTTCATTTATAACATAAAGGCAAATTATACACACAGGAGTCCTGTTCTTACTTTGTATTGGAATTGAATCCAACTCAAAAACAGAGAATAGGCAGAAATAAACACATTATAATAGCAAGACTATTTTATATAGGGCATGATTCGAATTCATAACCACTATTAGCTTGTGTTTTCGTACAGCACTCCTAATTTTCACATTTTATTTCGTATGTTTTTTGGTAGAACTTGCGTATAATGACACCCATGTCAGACTCACATATTCTGCTAATATATGCTAATAACATGTATTCAGCTTGACTTCAGTTAAGGAGGAAAGCAAGTAAAGATACAAATTTACATAAACATGACATCTCTAGGACGCTGGTCTACAAGCAAAATACATCCAGAACAAAAGTAGCGAAACTTTACCAAGTTTGAGTTTTCGATAGTTTCTAAGATACAGTCTTGGATCAAAATATGAAATTCTGAAAATTAATGCAAAAATGTCTTATACACATTAAGAATGTTTGTCTCAGAGCTACAGATCTACTTCAAAACACTGCCTGTATATTATGATACATTCACTTTTCCCATTTTTTCTAGTCGAACATTTATAAATCTATTGTCTAAATGTACACAAATCATTAACGCTTTATCAAATACACTGAAAACATCAGATAACCAGCAACTTTTGTCATTTGTTTTTCAATTCATTTTATTAAAGTATGTAAGATTCAGCACATTTAATCTCTGAGGCAGATCATTTCTATTAAAAAAAAAAAAAAAAAGTTATATACCAGTGTGATTCAATTAAATTATAAGCAGAACCTGTGATATGTGGCACAGAACAAATATCTTATATATGTCGTGTTTGTGTGGCATGGATCATCTGAACCATTTGCATGTGTTTAGTAAATAAACATCCTACCAACATTGTTTACTTGTTTTTTTTTATTCTTCTGCTACTGCCACCACACTTGCTTTTAGGTCATTTTCCTTTAAATATTGTTCATTCACAGGCATTAAAACATAACTGAGAGAAAATGCAGGACCCATTAGATAAAGAGTCCGAGTCTGTGTGAAAGGTTACTGTTACAAACTTCACTGAGTCGTATATTCAGATGAAGAGCAGCTTTTCTGGATCAACCTGACGCTGAGGTAAAGCTAAGGCTAAGGCTTAGTATCATACTGAGCCAAAACTGCACAGTGATGTTTTTACTTAAAATACATCTGCTAATACTAGTGTTTGGCCGAGTCTGTGCAAAGGGTTTGACACTAAAATAAAATAAACAGATGTGTGTGTGTGTGTGTGTGTGTGTGTGTGTGTGTGTGTGTGTGTGTGTGTGTGTGTGTGTGTGGCTCCCATTGTCATTTCCTTGGACAAGACAAAACATGCAGAAAGAGACGCTGATAGTGCAATTTTTCCACTGTGGTCATAGTGGGTGTGAGCTTAGTGCAGCCAGTTTTAAAACAGTGAGCTGTAAGGTTCTTGACTCAGACAAATGTTGAGATTAGGAAAAACAGCCGAGTCTGCAGAGACACATGGAGACAGTCAGGATGATGCGGTAGAGTGAAGCTTCTCATCCTACGTACCATACTTCACCATGTGTGGTTGTACTCCCATGACTAAAGCCATGTGTAATGTTTTTTGTATGGTGAATAAAATAAAGGACTATGGAAAATAACCTGCTTTTTTGGATTATTATTTAATGAAAGGGGCTTAAATGGCACAGATTATACTGAACATATGAAAAGGTTTATACTGAATGTATAAGCAGGCTAATTTTATAAAAACGTACCCCTAGATTTAGTATTCATCAATCACTGCCCCATCCATCTATTTCTCTGAGAGTCAATGACAAAAGGAATGCCACCACATTGTGGTTAAAAAAAGGGGTTGTTGAGAGCTATTAACAAGTAAATGTGGCTCAAGCAGAACTGTTTAATTCAGCTTCCTCACGCTCTCAGTGTGCGATCACTTTTACTGCAAAAAAAAAAAAAAAAAAAGACAGACATTCATTCACCTCCTTTAAACCTGGTTTAATATACAAATTGAACAGATTTAGTGACCATTAATTAGTCAGAAGGTCAACTGAGATTTTTCAGACTTAAATTTTTCAAAAAAAAGTTACATCAATATATTTTAACCTTATCCTTACAACTGCTGGTCTCAAATATGAAAAACTTCATTTTTCACACATTCTCATTGTATCACAACACTAACAACAGTACGAGAATGTAACAAGATTTTAACATCTGACCTCCTTAAAGTACAATTCTAATGCTTCAAAGAAATCACATTATTCTACAGTAGATAATTGAACTCAAGTAGTGATTATATCCAATTTTTAATTAATTCATTGGTTCTACATAACAGCTGTGGCATCTTAGACTTGATGTAAATTTGAAGAGGTCCTTTTTTTTCTTTTAATTGTAGTGCAAACCTTATCCTTTTGCCATAACATTTTAAAAATCAGTGGGGCTGCACAAATGAACTGTAATCCTGAAAGTAATATCAATCAGTGCAATAATATAAAAAATAAAAGCTGGACAAAAATGCAATTTAAAGGTACAGATTTGGGAGGATTTAAGGTGATCTAATAGTAGAAATTGGGGAAAATTTGGATTTAGTGACACTGAGCAGAAAATGAATGAAAATGAAAGTCACAACATTCTTTTATAATTCTTATCTAAAGTTTTTTTGTACATTTTGTAAGTTTTTATGCTAGTCTAAGCTACTTTTTATGTTTGGCTTGGCATTTCTAAATGAGTAATCTGTGCACATTCCTTCATAACGAACCAAGTAGGTTTAAATAGAAACCATAATCACAGTAATTGCAGTATGACTTTTTTTTTTTTTTTTACCAAATCATGAAGAAGTCATGAACATCAGAAATATGTGTGTAATCTAATGTCAATTTTGTTTTACACCAAGATGAATCTCCTTTTGAACTGTTTACTACGACTTAAGAAGACGACATGATAAATGTGCAATATACCGAAACAGAAAGCTCATGTTCTGAGTGATTAAAATGATAATGTTGTTATTGACTGACTTTATCAGGAACACATAATGCATGTTAATTAATGTAAAAAGCCAACTTGGCTCTGAGTTTTCTGTGTCTTACATCTGCGGCTTCTTCTGTTGAAACTTGTTCTGCTGTGTTATCATATGCAAATTGCCATATGGTCTTATTTCCCTTTGTCTTCTCTTTCTCAATGTTCCATCTTAGGACTTGAATTGTCTTGTATAAAACCCACAGTCCGCTCCTGTCAGGTGGGCTGGATGGGGGACAGCGCCAACAATCAGGTTCCCAGAGTTGAGTGTTTATGCCTTTCACTTAATGGATTGTCTCACCTTCTTCAGAGGATGAACATGAGGTGCTTGAGATGCCAACACTGCAAATGGATCCTGGGGCTTTGAGCCTGATAACGACCAGCCATCATGTGTTTCAGACATGCTTCAATCAGCATGCGAGATGATCAAAGAGCAACAATGTGGTGGCAATGTGTTTTACCAATTCAAGTTGCCTAATTAACTTCCTGTTTGAAGAGGATGTAAAATATGTGCAGCAAGTTGTGCCTATCATGTGTTTGTGCACTTGTACTGTGGCGAATGTATAATATGTTTCAGGGCTAACGCCTCTGGATTTAAAATAAACAAGAAAGCTTCTGTATAATATTTGTATGTGTGGACTTGCTCTGCTGAATTATAGTATTTTAATATGTCCAAGCAATGCAACTTTATTTGATCATTTATCACATTTCAGTATTTAAGCGTCATTTGAAGTATGAGACTGAAGCAATAAGCCACGTGTACATCCTTTACTATTGGCTACCATTGGAAAACCATATTTACACTCACACTGAGGTACTGCAGAAAAACAAAATACATCCCATCAGCCCCTTTTGACTTCTGTAGTGTCACACTCAAACTCTGACCAGTATTGATGTTTTAATAATATAACATCCAAGCATGTCACCACAGCTGAAGTAGACCTTACAACAACCAGCAGAGACAAATCCACAGTGTATATGTCATCATTTCGTCATTAATTTTTTTTTACAATACTGGTAATCAATGCAAAATGTAAATTTAAAAAAAAAAAAATAATGATAATGATAATTGGATATCCAATGGAAAGGGTGGGTTTGAGTTAAAATGTACAAGCCCCTGCTTCTCTCCAGGGCCCCTCAGATCCTGAGTCCGGTCTCTTATCTCCAGTCCAGGTCCCACCATAGAGCGATAACCCGTCCTGTTATTTGCCTCAGATATGGGACGTTTTACACATTACTAGCAGATGTATCACTGGCATTTTCATATTCTGACCCTTAGTTTTATGACCCATTCCAAATATTAAAATAAATATATAATTATTTATATTATATTTTATGGACTCTTTTAATTTAGCATTTTTGTGCTATTATTTTTGTATATTTCCAATTTATTTATGGTCATTCCGAATGAACTCATGTATCTTGAATTCTATGTAAAGCACTTTTGTCAGTATTTATTGTTTTAAATGTGTCATACAAATAAAAAAATGATAAAATAATAAAAATCACAAGTTTCTTAGCCCATTGATTAAACAGTTGTTTTGTAGATACTGAATGTGTATATGTATAAAAAGGGTATATTTATGCAAATACTACAGTTATTTGTGAGATTTGCAGTACACTTACTCAGATACTTCATGTTTATCAGACTTAGACTCACAAAAATGGAATTTAAAAAATAAAACAGATAAAGCACTGACCATGAAAGTTCATGTACAACCTTAGATACAGTTTGAAGAAAAAAACATCAAACAATAGAAAGTAAAGACATCTTTTCTAAAGTGTTAAATTGCATCCAGTGAGACTTAAAAACTCCAGATAACATGAGTGGAGTTTGGATGGAGGTGATTGAACAAAAAAAAAGCACAAGGTGTTTTGGAGAATAAAAGCAGTTTCCCCAGGTTCAGGTTATCCATGTAGCATTCAAACCGATTTCCACACTCACCTATTAATAAATACAGAGACAACAACAAGAGACAGAAACAAACTGTCATTGTTTTTCCATATATTGTACTGAACGTCACTTAAACATCACAGTATATGTTTGTTCTAATATTTAACTCTGGCCAAAAAAAAAAAAAAAAATCAGCTAAATTCCCTATCTCAAGAGCCATCGTGGATGTACAGTAAAAAAGGAATATTTCTATGTGTGGTGGACATGATACTGCAGTGGTTCAACATTTTTTGGCTCGTGACCACATTTTAACATCACACATTTCTGGCGACCCCAAACATTCCAAACGGAGACATTTTTTTGCTCAAATTAATTTGTTTTTGCTCATGTAATAGTTTGGTATGCTATGTTGCAAATAAACATTAATTTTAGATGATTTTTAGTCTGTATAATGTATATTATTATGGACAGAGGCAGAAAAGCCAGGTGTAGATTACTGCACAAAGTGAGAATTTTATTTTCCTTGGTCAGAATATGTACAGTCAGTCCAGCTTGGATTTACAAGGCTGACAATTAATACTGAACAAACAATAACTCAAACTATGAATTATGTCAGAGTTGCAGCATCTTAAACCGGTCACAATGAACATTTGAAAGATAAACAGTACCACAGTGCTTCAGTTTCAGCTTCAGTTTGTCATGTCTTTTATGTATTGTGATTGCCTCTCTCAACTCACCATATATTTTTTATTAGTAATTTTGTTTTTATTTTTATCAATTACTAGAAATTTCAGGCGACCCCGTTTGAATTCCAGTCGACCCCACATGAATCCTGACCCCAAGGTTGAAAAACACTGTGATACTATGTTTGACACAGCTTTTAATCACATGAAATAATATTAGAGGACAAAACAATTTAATGAATGCAAATGTGATGTAACTGAAATGACTGAATATGGGGAATGCACTACAACATGATTAACGGTAACAGAAGTGCACCTATGTTTGAGAGGCCGGGAACATCTGGGAAAGGCGCTGCTGAGAGATGCTGAGAAGTGTCCTCTGTCTCAGCTGTGATGTGGACCGGACATTCAGAAGCTCAGAGGAACGACTTCATCACCTCTGCAGAGACACACTCACTCAAAAGAATTGGTTCTTCAACATATCAGGAAATGCAATGTTGAAAATCTAGTGGTCCGCAGTGAAAAACAGATCTGTCCCGGCCCGCACCTCCAGATTCAACAACACTTTTTATCCAAGTGCAATACGTGTACTGAACACATAACAGTGTCAACACCTCCAATAAGGATATGTATTTAACAGATATCCTCAGTGTTCAGCCAGGGTCAACAGTACAATATATTTATGTGTACTGTTTGTTGGTTGTCATGCTTGTTTTTTCTTACTGTATATATATTTATACTTTTTTCTTTTTATCTATTTGCCCTCCATACTTGTACTGCACAAGAGAATTGTCTTTTAAATTTCATAGTACATATATAATGACAATAGAAGCATTCTGTTCTATTCTATTCTATTCTATTCTATTCTATTCTATTCTATTCTATTCTAAAAAGCCTAATGTGTTTATTTTCTTATGCATAATCTCCCTGTAGTATGATAGTATTGAATCTTATTTGTTTATTTTATTTTATTTTATTTTAGATTTTTTTTTTTTTTTTTTTTGACTGAATGCTTTTTACCCACTACATGTTCTATGTATCCACCAAACTACTAAAACAAATTCCCAGTAATGTAAACCCTGTTTACTTACATGGCAATTAACATGATTCTGATCCTGATTCTGTTTTTTTTTTTTTTTTTTTTGTTTTACACTCAGAATGCAACAGATCTGGATGTGTAAAAATATACATAGAAGAGGCATTGAAGATATGACCTTATATGTATTTACTTGCAGTAATTATCTCTGCATGAACTGATCATTTGTATGTTCAGAATAGATAATATGAAGCCAAATGCGGTTTGTTTGGTTGTACCAGAACATGTACATGCTTCGTCTTTGTAATAATTTCACTGCTGCTGAAAGCTGTGGATCTGAAAGAACAGACAAGGTGAATACAAAGAATCCACCTAAACAGACAACCTCAAACGTCTTTAACATGCCATACATGTCTCGTATGGTTGGATGTTTTGTATTGTTATTGTTCCTCACACACAAATGCATGTACAAATACAGACACACATATATACATCTATGTGTATGCTTTTTCCTTCTATGCTGTTTCAGTGTTCTTTATTTGCTTTTCCCTCTGTCTTCTGTCAATTCAGTTCAGTTCAGTTCAGTTCAGTTCAACTCAGTGAGCTTTACTGACAAGGCTGTTTAAATGGCAAATGGACTGCACTTATATAATGCTTTTTCACACCTTCATGGTGCCCAAAGCGCATACATATACACATACAGTGCTCTAAAACCTATGGCTACAAACATATAAATAAAAGTATCACTATTAAATATATATGGCTGTTTGTGTCTTCTGAATTTCTATCTTTCTCACCAGAAACATGTTATTTATCACAGTTTGACACAGTATGAGAGCTATTATTATTATTATTATTATTATTTTTTTTTTTTATTTTATTTATTTATTTTTTTTTTTTATTTTTTATTTTTTTACAAATTGTGACATACTATGGGTGTATATAGTCCCAAATAAATATGTATTTTTGAATGCCTCCTAATTTAACTAAAAAACATAAATATAAATACCACTGATATCAGTAAAATATGACTAGCAGAAAATAATCGTAGATAATAATCTAAGTAAAATGACCTAATCATTTTATTCCATTTAATTATTCCATCATTCTGTTCCAATGTACAATAGTTTTTACTTGTTTATAATGCACTTCTTTTGCGCAATAGCTTCTTACTGCCTATAATTTACTTTGCAGTATGTTACATGTTGTATTTTTCTTCATTTTATACTATTTTGTCGCAATTTTTTTTTCATTGCTTTACTATTCTTTTTATATTTTTATTTTAATGTTTGTTTGTATAGGGGCAAATATGTACTGCAGTTCATTGCCACACACTGGAGTATTTATAGTCTTGGCTAATTCACAGTGCTGGGCTTTTAAAGTACTTACTTTAAAAGTACATATAGTACAAACATAATATAAAAAACTGTGCAAAATGCATACACAATCACAACAAAATGACCTAAATTATAATAAAATACAACAGAATAACAAAGAGTGAGTTAATCATGGGCACATGACTGTTCTCGTATTGCTCTGTTCTGTTGCTCCTATCTTTATTTTTACTTTTTGTTTTGTTTTCTTTTACATATTCTTTTATTGTTGATATTTTTCCTGCTCTTTGCTCAATTTCTAATCATGTATTTTCTTATCTAAAAATACATTGTATCTGTTCTGCTCTGTCATTGTTATCATTATCAGGTCATGAATTGTTGGTGCATTGTTAAAAAGTCTCTACAAGCATCAAAATCATAATTTAAAAAAAATGTTTGGCGGGTGTTTTGTGTGGTTTTACACTGAAGCAGCATTTCTCTGCATGCAGGAATCTTTTTCTGGTTCCTGTGCACACATGGCTGGAGCAAAAAGAGAGAGGAGGAACAGTGTCTGCAGCGTTTTAGCACACAATTTCATGATGGCTTCAGAGAAGAGGCCAGCCAAGCATTTCAAGTGGTGGAGCAGCGAGAGGGCAGCATTGTAGAAGAGAGCAGGTAGCGTAATGATCAGGTAGACAAGATGACATCAAGCGTCCTCAGGGATGACCAGGCGCAGAGAGCTGACATCCTTCCACAGAAAAAGAACCACTGAAACGGGACCAGACAAAACCAACAAGAGGGAGAGCCATTAGCTTCAGGCACACTTGTATTTACAAGACAGGAATGTGGAAAACAGACATAAGACAGTTTAAATATGGCAGGAAACTGTCACATTTGCCTGTTTGTAATTTTATTAACTAGGCTTTACAGCTTTACAAGCAAACCTGTCCCAGATGCATCTCCTTGATTCCAAAGGAGTCATAAAAGATGAAGAACAATGGAATTATGGGAACTGTAGGATGCTTAGTAAGTGCTTAAATCATAAAAAATGTTATTGTGCAAAAATCTAATATGATAGCTGTGATGATGAATAAAAATACATAAAAATGTAGGTCACCATTCAGTGTTTGGCAATATAGTTACAAATAAAGTGTTATATTTTTTCTTTGCTATATTTTTTACATGTTTATAAGCAGTCACAGTCAAATAAGAATAGGCTATATAGCATATTGCGCAATATTAAAGACAATCTAATATTATATAAAATGGCATGAACTCAAAGTACATCAATAATTCCAACATAATCATGGGTCAAGTTTTATATGGTCTGAAATAAATCACTCATAATTTCATTCATTCAATTCAACAACAATAACAATAACATAAAACTAAATGTGGACTGAATCAGCGCATGTGACACCGGTGTTTCTTACAATATATTACGGTTAGTTAAAAGCCGCTATTCAGAAAAGCATTGTTGATAGCTGACATATCATTCTCCGTTATTACAGGTCGTGAGATGATCCCCTCTCTAATGGTAAATGACACCAGGTTGTGTTTAGGGATTCATCAGTAAGAATATACATATAAAAAATAAATGATAAACCGTTTTGACATCTTATGTAATTTTCCACTTTATACTCATTTACATTTTCTTTATTCTGTATATATTAGTTTTGCATTCATTATTGTTTACATCGCTGTTCCTTAAGCCATTATAACTTTTAACACTTATTCGTCCTGTTAAATTACTCCACACCAAGAGTTCCGATTTAATACCTATCAAAAACAATATACCCCCTTCACATATTTAATGTAGAGTTAAAGTCCATATTTTTCTGTGGTTATTTTACAGCCTTGGTCACTGATGAGTTTGACTTTGTTTTAATTGTTCCCCTTCCTTCAATCGTCTGGACAGAAAATTGAGTTTTATTCTGGCATTTATTGATGTTGACACAGACTTTTCACCACCGTTCCGTGATAAAATTATTGCTTCACATACAATGGGATAGCATAAATCTGTTTTCTGTATGTCCAACAAGAGAAACAGCATCCTGTGTGCTCCAGCTGTTACAGAAAATAATATTTTTTAGATACAGTTGCAGAAAAAATTATTAGACCATCTAAAATCATCAATAGCAATGGTTATGCAATCAAGTACTAACTCCTGTGTGTATCATGTGACTAAAACAGACAGAAAAGAAAACATGGAATGCCTAAAAGCACTGTTTTCATAGCTATTGATGTAAGAACTGAAGTGATTTTGGTTATTATCAAGAAAACATGGAAAATGGCTAGATATCAGCTCTGAAATTAAACTCTTATGAGCTGTTTTTGTTGTTATCATTATATTTGTCCAAACAAATGTACCATTGTATCAGGCATTAAAATAAACAAGAAACTGAAAAAAATAAAGGGTGGTCTAATATTTTTTTCTACGACTGTATGCGTTGTGCTGTACTATAAACACAGGCCTATATTGATCAGTGAAGTGTACAGCCTGTTATTGAAGGGAAAAAAACAACAACAACATATATATATATATATATATATATATATATATATATATATATATATATATATATATATATATATATATATATATATATATACTGTCCACAGAAAATAGCTCCCTGCCCAAATCATATTATTTCAAACATTAACTACAAAGACAAATATATTTCTACTATAAAATGCATTGTAAATAAGGTAGAAAAAAAGATAAATTAGGAAAACATACGCAGCAATCCACTCTTTGTTCTTTGAGGATTTAAGTGTAAAAAAAACATTATATTAAGTGTAAAATGGTTCAACAAATGAATCAATAAATTAATGAATAAATTAGTAAACTAATTTACAGAACAGTTAATATAAATATTCTATTTTTGTTTAACTCTGCTGCACAATTTTACATTTCTGCATGTGACATTAAATTTATTTAATCAAAACTTCCTTTCAGAATGTGGTGACTGAATCTGGAAAGGAAGTAGGTAGAAGTAAAAAATTAAATCTTTTTACCCTGTGCAGTAAAAATAGGTTTTATATTCCAGACTGTAGTGTGAGGCATGTGCTCCTAAGAGTCAGGATCAATAAATTCAGTCCATGAAGTAGTTTTCCAACGTGTTTATGTGAATTCATCTAAATAATGGTAGGCTATCAGGTGGCCTACTGGATAAAAGCATCCCAAATCGGGGACAAACAGACAGGTAAAAACACCACATTGATATGCAGCTTCTGCTCACATTTCCATTGCTGAGTTGTGAATCCATTTAGAAGTTTCTGTCTCCACATACAGCACTCAAAGTGCTTTGAAACTTTTGATTAGAAGATGTGTCTCTTGACATGAAAACAAGCAGAATAAATGAATTCCAGATATAAATGGACATCAGGACACACTTGATAGAGATTGCAGCGATTTGCATGCAATTCAGATTTTAGAACGAGTTTGATTATTATTAGTATTGTTATTTTTGGTATTTATTTTTATTACATATTGAAAGAGAAAATGTCTACATTGAAACTCAATGTAAACTGTTGTATTGAAGCAAAATTGCTGAACAGATCTGTCAAAATGCAAATCTAGTTACTTTAAAATGTCAGAATCACATTTTGTTCAACAAACGCATTTAATACTGAACCTGTTACAACTTGAAAATGTTTAGCCTGATCTCTGATATAGCTTTATCACAAAGACTCCACGAAAAATCCTGTCATATAATTCCACTGCCTTATGAAAACTCGACACATGTTCATTCCAAGACACCTGGATGCTCCTACTGTAAACACAAATAAAATCTGCTACATATCGTCAAATAAAATACTCAGAAAAGTCCTCTAACTGCAGACTATTAAGATCATTACATGTAATCAGAAGGACGTCATCTTACCACATCAATTGATTGTCAAGGGCAACTATGGACACAGAAAAAGGACATTCAGCCATGTGAGTAACTGAGTAACAAATCTACAGAGTGAGCTGTTGTTGAGTCACTACCATACTCTCTAAAAGCTTTGTTTACCTGCCCTGACTGCTGCCTCAATTAATGCAGAAAGAGAAGTGGACGAACCAGGTACCCTTGGAACCAAGCACCCAGTCCAAGTACACGATCTGCTTTGTTCTGCAATGCATTTGGTAATGTGCATTGATCTGCTGCTGTGTGTATTTTAATTGTTGTTACAAAAGAGAACAACTATGCTAAAATATTGCCACTCAGAACAATGCAGAGGGCAGCAGCACTTACAGAACCCAGAGGACCTAAAAATTCAGGAGGATAGACATGTTTCCAACCCAAAATGGTGGAATTTGCAGTGATGTTTTCTCTTCATTCCTATGCCAGCGAAGATAGACAGGATAGAGAAATAATGAATCTATGTTTGTATTTTTACGTGGTAATTCATTTTAGATGCAACTATGATAACAAACCTAATCATCATATGTAAAACAAAACATCTGAGGTGGAGATTTTAAGTTTGCTTTTAATTAAAAAAAAAAAAAAAAAAAAAAAAATCATGTTCTTCTGACCAACATAGTTAAATGGTACAAGCAAAGTGACTTTGTATAACATCACTGGTTTGTGTTTGTTGTTTGTTTGTTGAGTGCATAATGATTTGTACACTAAACAAATAAATAATGTAAAAGTACATCCTCCGTCAGTGGCCTTAACTAATAAGGACTCATTGCTGACATATATTTGCCTTTTGTCTTCAGTGTTAAGCACTGAGGCTTGACTTTCAGCTTGTAATGTCACATCTAGAAGGTAACTCGTGGATTAAAAGTGCTTCATGAATGTGATAAAAACATCTCCTTTAAAAAGAGCAACCAACTATTCTTGCTATTCTACCATCAACAGTGTATCATGCTGTGTTATACTCAGACAGGGTCACACTTTCTCTTTCTTTGGCGTTTCACAGCCTTGGCTTGAATGCTAAAAAATCTATTGACATTTAAGGAATGTGACAGTGTAACTGTAAGTGCTTCTGGCAATTAAAAGGGTTGCATGTTGTATACAGTAACTGATATAATTTTTGCAAAGAAGAAATATTTTTATTTGTCAAAATGCAACATTGCCAGTACAGTATTGTGTTTTCTGACAATAGATCACAGGTTTATCTGAAACTTAAATTAATAAATTCTTGAATTTTTACTATAACAAGAACTTTTACCGTGCAAATATTTCCCAGTATATCGATATTAACTTCTGCTCATCTTTTACAGTTGTTAGATTATGGTCACCATGTCTTAAAAGCTCATATTCTGTTTTTTTGCGCCCTATTAGCATCATTTCGTCCATCAAGCGACATTAATTGTGAATGAATGCAAACTCCTGTAGAAGAATAAGGTCTTCAAGAGGCCTGTCACATACTTTCTCCACTTGGGAGGACCTTTAACCTACTTAGCTGAGGAACCGCATCGTTTCAAGTAGCGCAGCTGAAAGATATGCACCTGCCCGCTTTTTACTCTCACACTGCTCGGCGATTTAAGAGGAGAGAAAGTATTTGATCTAAATGGTACTACACTGACTGCAGGTGTGGAATGCCCTCCAAAAAATTTGAACGCCATTTCATCCAGTGGTCTGACCACAATACAGATGTGGCTTAAATTTTAAATTTGGAGTGAAAAAAACAATAAATTTATGGTGTTACAAAAAACTGGTGGCCCGAATGTGGGAAAGTCGAGTTCAAAATATGTTTCCTTTTCAGGCTCTGGGGGAAGAGAAACAAGTTTTCGTGCGTAAAAGCGCTGGAATATTTCTAGTGCCGAAGACAACATAAAAACAGTCAGTAATGAAAGATGCCGCAATTCTCCTCCTAATAAAGTGTTTGATTATTTTAAAATAATAATAATGTTTTTTGCAGTTATTCAGTGTGCGTTATCAGAAATTAACTGGCTAGTATTCAAAGGTAAAATCGATATAATTTTCTGCTTGTGGAATTGAGATCTCTCGGGTAAAAAAGACAGCTGTTTAATGCGTAATCACATTTTTAAAGTAGCTTCACGCCAGGATTTTAGAGTTTTAAAAAGTCTTCCTCTGTCTTAAGATATGCATTAGTTTACTCTCAGATGAAATATATAACGACAACAAATTTCCAGCAATGGAATAAGTGTTCAGAGGCCACAGACCAAGCAAACAACAAACATGTTCACAATCCGTGCGTAATTTTACGCACAAATGATCCTGGATAGATTTATCTTATTATTTGTACATTATTGCAGTGACTTTGAATAGTTTTCAACGTGGCATTATTTCTTCTTTTTTTCCTTTATTTTATTTTATTTTTTAGCGGGCCAGATGTCCTGAGTTGCTTTGAAAGTTAAGAGAAAGCTACAAACCTCTTGTCATGTCTGGCATTTGTGAAAACGTAAATCCTATTATAAGGAGAAAGAGTTAAAAGTTAAGTTAGAGATTTGAAGGCTGCAAGACTAAATAAATCCCCCTGTCCTCTGCACTTCGGGTTCAGTCGGTGTGTGGCTGAGATGGCAGGTCAGGACCCTAGCCCTTCAGCCATCTCTCCACATCTCTCAGGGTATTGAACTAGCAACGACGTGATAGAGAAAAGCACTTCAGTAACCAGTCGCTTTGGTCCATCTGCTGTGTTGTACAGAGCAGTGGGGGTTTGAAGATAACGGGAAAGGGTGGTCTGGATGACATAAACTACATAAATGGATTGTTATAACATTCTAGTTTACACCACTTACAGCGTTCAATCAATGTCAGATTGATTAAATCTTCCAATAAAAATATCACACTCTTTATTTGGAAGAATAAGAAGCTTATGCACCAAAAAAAAATCTCATATTAATGCACATAAATCCACCGGGTTGAATTATTTCAGCACCTATCTTTGTTTTACTCAAAATTTAATTAAGCTTGTAAAATATTGGTGAAGGACAGAAACAGTTCAACAATAAGCAAAAGGCCAGAAATTGGAAATTAAACATAATTTAAAAACCATATATTCAGAGATACAATTTCAATGCGAAGAGAAAATCAAGCCTCGATCTTAATATACTATATATTGCATCTACATTTAAAATACAATATATTTCTTTCTCGTCGTCCTTTGGGGCGGCAAGAAAAATACATTTCAATGTATTTTTCTGCAAGCGTCGCTCACAGTTGATATTTCCTCCAACAGAGTAAACTTGATTCCTACTATTAACGGAACTACAACAGCACAAATACTTTCTTTCTTTTTATATTATTTCCTATATTAAAGTCTTAGATTCATCAGCCAACCTTAACTGGACCTTCTTCGTAGATCCTTGGCGGGTCCGTTTATCCTTCTCCTGCTGCTTTACGCACACACTTTGGACTGGATGGAAAAGTTGACTTAAATTGTCAACTATATAAATATGGACTATTACTCTCATAAGCCTTGTATGCATCGAGTCGGCTCCAGATTTTTATGGGATCCTAATGTGGAGGGTCTGTGGACCAGGGTCCTGCTCTCTGACTCGGTAATCCACAAGGTTGAGAGGTTTGCCTCATTTACATAATATTAGAGGTCTGGGCCGAGGCCTACCTTTTCTTTTCGCCCTGAAAAGACACCACGCTGCCGCTACCAAAAGCGTGCAAATGGCTGTCAGAAGTCTGGACAGGTACGGCAATATTTTCCAAATAAATGTGACTTTTTCTTCATCACTGACATTTTAAGGAGAAAAGCTTCTTTTTTTTTTGTTAGTAAGAGCATTTGATTTACTTTTGGATCCTCGTGTGTTTTTTCTTCGTCTTTTTGTGACAACTCCAGTTTACTTTGGAATATGTTGACGCTCGCATTGCTGTGTTTTCCTCAACCACAATAAAAGTCAAACCACTTCACATTAAATCCGCAGAGGGATCCAAGCAATCTAAGGAAAAGGGTGAAGAATTCGGCTACTGAAATATGCATAAGAACAATGATTTATCACAATCAGGCAATCAACTAAACCGGAGATTGCTGTTCTTGATATGTCGCTATAATTGATGGCTGACCATGTCACATCTTCATTTGTTCAATTAGGGTAGGTACCTACTTGCTGCCATGCCATGCTAAATTACATTAGTGGCTTCATGTAGACGAGTGTTTCCTTCTCCAATAAGACAGCAACACATTTCACGTTTGGAAAACAACCTCCAAACAGCACACCTGCTCCAGTTCAGGTCTGAGATACACAAACAACATCAGCTCAAACAGTATCATGAGTATGATTATAGAATTTTAGAAACTGTATAACAGTCAGATTACGTCCATTAGTGGCTACTTCTAGGCTATATGTGTCATAATGCTTCTTAAATCAATAAAAGTTGCACATGGTCTGTAAAGGGAAGCTGAATGAACTGGTATTGTTGCTGTTTGTTGGATCTGTTTTCTCTTTTGACCCCCCTGTTGTGTGTCTGTTCCTCTGCGTCTTCCCCTGGCGCCAGTCAATTTGTTCAGAGATTACAATGTCAGGTCGAGACGCGAAGTGTCATTAATGCATGTTGACCAGACGTAACGGGTTAAGGCGCACTGATGTCTCCATGTTGCATTTACTCTGATAAAGCATTTGGAATAAATACATAAATAAATAAATAAATTTAAAAAAATAAAATAAAATAATATATATATATATATATATATATATATATATATATATATATATATATATATATATATATATATATATATATATATATAGCCTATATATATTGTAAAAAAGTGAGCTTTTCATTCAAAAATATTCCCTCATAAGAATTAATTCCATGATGAAGCCTGAATGTGCCCTGGTCTGCTCAGTTTTGGCATGTCTCCCTTTGCAGATCATGAATGTGTGGTATGATATACTCACAGATTAGATCCCTATTGCCGTTCCCTTTCAGCATTTTGTCATTTTGAGCTTATTTGGACTTGTCCCTCTCTGCTGGGACAAAATGATGCTTAAGAAGCATAGATGAGCTGGTCATATAACTTCATTGTGCCTCTTTGATGATACTCGGTGGCCCTTATGTCTGTTCAAAGTGCTCTCAAAGTTTCTAGAAAGAGTGGAATTCCCTACTGACGCAAAATAGTCATATGTGGTCAGATCAGCTGATGTGCTGAACATAATGGACTATTCACCTGTATGTTTTTGTCAGTTCATACACAATCATAAATATTCAGTCACGTTTTATTCATGTACACAACCTAATATAAAGCAAAGTGCATTTTCATGAATTATTTCACTAAAATGTCAATGACTATTGTTTGCTGGTTTAGGAGTTTTGCTCCGCCCCCTGTGTTTGTCGTAAACCTGGCTCCTGGCTCCAATAAACCCGGGCTAAGAGCGCCCTGGGCTCGCCTCCTTCTCCAAGGCGATCAATAGGATCTCAGGCGCACTACAAGCACTCTCTTACGTAGACATCCACCAAGGAGAGAGCCGATACAACAACACAGTTGATCTGCTCAAACACAAAAATCTACCTGCTTTCTGAATCATGTCGTTGAGCCCAAAGCACACAACGCCTTTTTCAGTGACAGATATTTTGAGTCCAATCGAGGAGACCTACAAGAAGTTTAGTGCCATGGACGGCGCAGGGAACCTAACCTCTCCACTGGGAGCCTACCGACAGCCTCAGGTGTCTCAGACCGGCATGCAACAGCACTCCATGGGCCACAACGCCACCGTGGCCACTACTTACCACATGCCGCACACCGTTTCCCAGTTCTCCCACAGCGCAATGGGGGGATACTGCAATGGAAGCATTGGCAACATGGGAGACCTCCCGTCATACCAGGAAAGCATGCGGAATAGTGCAGCAGCAACAGGGTGGTACAGCACCAACCCTGATCCAAGATACTCCACCAGTAAGTTCTTTCATCTATTTATGCACAGTTTTCAGAAATATTTTTCAGTCAATTAAAAATATTAATGATTTTAAATTCAAGAAATCTATGAAAAACGCACGGGACGCACTGACATGTGTGGCTTTAAAAATAATTTAATTTTCAGGATTTTGTGATTAAAAAGTTGATGCAATCAGTGTACATTATTTTAGGACAGCGTTCACTTAGTATTATTATCCATTACAGCTAAACCGAAAAGGAGATCATTTTTTCAAGTCTGGCTCGACTTTTTTCATCTTTGGCATGACTAAATATCAAAAATAGATCTAAATCTGACTATTATTATTATTATTATTATTATTATTATTATTATTATTATTATTATTATTATTATCATTATCATTTAGGACAAAAGCTGATTATTGCTAACTTCCATAATGTTTAAGTACAACAGTCAATAATCAGTAAGGATTACTACTTCAGGCGAAACAGTGTTCTCCTCTTCTGTTTATTGAACACACGTATATGTATGTATATTTTTAAGTTTCTAGATTCATGGGACCTTCCACAGGTATGAACATGACCGGCATGGGGAGTCTCACGGGGATGGACGCCACCAAATCCATGCCAGCTCTACACGCTGCGCCCAGGAGGAAACGACGCGTCCTGTTTTCGCAGGCTCAGGTCTACGAGCTGGAGAGGAGGTTTAAACAGCAGAAATACCTGTCGGCGCCCGAGAGGGAGCACCTGGCCAGCATGATCCACCTTACACCTACCCAGGTCAAGATCTGGTTTCAGAACCACCGGTATAAGATGAAGCGCCAGGCCAAGGACAAGGCTGCGCAGCAGCTGCAGCAGCAGCAGCAGGACGGTAACCTGTGCCAACAGCAGGCGCAGTCCCCGAGGCGCGTAGCCGTGCCAGTACTGGTGAAGGACGGTAAACCGTGCCAGAACGGCTCCAACACACCGACGCCGAATCAGCAACAGGTACAACAGAGCCAACAACAAAGCCAACAACAGAACGGAGCCGGAGTCGTGCTCGCATCCTCGACCAGCAGCCTAAGCCAGCATCAAAGCCAGCAGCAGGTGAACGCTTTGGAGCTAGAGGAGATGTCACCCAGCCCCCCCTCACTGCACAGCCAGCTCAACATGGCCCAGATAGACACGTCTGCTGTAGATTACACCAGTAACATGGTCAGCTCAAACCTCCTGTACGGCAGAACGTGGTAGGACCTAACACAGTACTGTCACTTTTTCTATGTGAACCTGCGGATGAGCCCATAAAAGAGCAAAACACAAATATATATATAGTCCCATTTTTAGTCTGTCTATATATATATATTTGTAAATATATATATATGTAGGCTGAAAATGGGAAATGGTGCCCTTTGGTGTTGGATGGGACAAGGCGCACAGAGGCGCACCAGCTGATCAGGGCACATTTTCTTGACATCTCTGAGAGGGGAGTCTATTTTTGAACATTACAGAAATGGCTGCCCTTGAGAGCAATTATGTCGTTTCTGGACCTTTTGTAATCCATGTTTTGGACCTTCCTCATGATGTTTTAAACGTAGTCTATGTTGTTGAAACAAACAGGAATGCTGCTTCACTTGAGTTCGGACTGGGGGGGAGGTGGGATCAGGTTTGAAGTACACTAAGCCACCACTCCTTATTTACGGTATTTTATCATATTAATATTGTAAACTAATGTATTCATCTAGACTTATTAAATAAAGTAGGGACTTGTATATTTGGCTAACACAAGAATGCGTTTAACTGTATATTATTCGTTATTGCGTCCACTTTTATGTTTTCTTTATTCTTTTGTAAGTTAAAAAGGAACAAATGCGTGATGGCTGCTGTATATGTTTCAAAACCAAGTGAACGTTAACAATAAATAACTTGAAGTGTGAGAGCTATTCCTGTAGAAGTAATTTTTTAAAGGGGATCTGTTTTGGAGTGCATTTTCATTATGTTGTGATTGAGACCAAATTGAGCTGGAAAGCAAGGTCGATGAGGAAGCCAGCATTGTTCAGGTGACATTTTGGAGGGCTGCCTTTCATGGAGGATGTCTGCAAGACTCCAAGACCGGGAAATCACCCTGTTAAAAATCACTCACACTTTTCAGCCAGCTTAAAATCAGAATTAAATTATGATTTATGGATCTCATTCTTAGAAAACTCTTCAAACACTGATGCAATCATAATGTTCTTAGACTCTCAATTTTTATCGTCCAGTTTTATTTAGAAATAAAGCATTAATTGAATATAAATAAAACCAATTATTTAAGTAGCCAGTGTAAAGAGTATTTGTATATTATATTTTCTATATGTCTCCCATTATTTTAATTCTGCAAGGTAACATTCAGAAATTATAGAGAGCATACGATAAATTATTATTATTATTATTATTATTATTATTATTATTATTATTATTATTATTATTATACTCCAGAGGCCATATATATATATTTTTAATGCTACTCTTAACACTACCAACACGTATAACATTGATTTAAAATCAAAGGCAAATTACATGACATAAACTTCTCTCTTTTTTTTTTTAAATTTATTTATTTTATTTTATTATTATTATTTTCATTATTTTTAACTCGGTAGATTTTAATTAGTGGAACTAATTGTAACTACTTGAAATGAACCGCTTTTTTTTGCTTAAAACTGAATTCGTGCGTAAAGGAAATTCGATAGCAGACGTATTTAACAATATGTAGCGCAGAACAGATTTATATCAAAATTATTAGAGAGAATATTATACTCTTATTTTACTTAATTCATATAGCACCCTTTCTAATAAAAAAAAATATAATTTTAGGTAAATTACCTTTATATTGGATTTACTCTTTGCCCTAATTTTCCTCAAAGTTTAGTTTCATAAAACCTAAATGTGAGATTTATTCACAAAATTTATGCTAATAATTGGTGCAAATATTGAGTTGAAAATTATCTGGTATTTTATTGATCCCTAGTGATTTGTTCACTAGGAATTGTTTCAAGCAAAAATAGACACTGATAATTTTTTTTCTTTTTTTTTCACTCCTTATTGTTCACATATAGAGGTCCATCTATTTTACACACACTCCTCACTCTGATCAATCTCTTTAGAAGATGAATGATTTGTGCAAACAAACTCCAAAGTGTTTAAGGTCATCACTTAGCGTCAGTGTCGGTTACTCTTTGCTTCTGTCCTCCAAAACCTTTTTACACCAGCAGCAGTTGGTAATAGGATCTAACATTTCATTTCCTGTGGTCATTTAAACACGTTTGAAAATTACTTCTCAATCCCCTTGCTGATGACACCCTGTGATGATGATGATGGCTATCAGTGTGTCTCAATGGAGACCTTGGAGAGCCTCCATTTCCAACCCCTTCACATACCTGGCAGCTGTATGTATATGTGCCATCATCTCTACACTCGAAGGAAGCATCAGAGCCAATATGCACCTGACATTTGGAATTGAGCGGCAACAACTCCATCAGAAAGGAGTTTGATAAGAGCATTAAAAAGAGAAATGCATTCCACAATATACACTTTGATGCTGCAAGATGTTTCTGATAGATTTTGTCTCTAAATTGAGGGCATGAATGAGCTGTCAACAAAGCTTTTGATGGTGGACCACATGAAATGAAAGTGGAGGTGAAACCATTCTTTTCTCTTTTCAATAGCCATAGTTATGGAGTACTAATAGGCTATGCTTGGTAATCACTGGCCATTGTGCCTGTTGCCTCTCTGAGTTTATTGGGGGGGTACCTCTCTTTGTAAAGATATATGAGACTGGCTGGGCACTGTAATTGGTGCTGGCATCATCATTTCTGTCTGGAAAGTTTTGGGACTGCAACCGCTACAGTGTGTTACTTTTATAAGCAGTTGCAGAACCAAGTTACACATAATCTGTATTAACAGCATCTGTGCTCACCCATACACCCACACACATGCATATAAACAAACAGACACATGTACGCACATATTCACATACATGTACGCAAACAGTGTGACTGAATAACTCATACATTACATAAAATTGCCTCTATTACCCAAAGCAGAGATTTCCATCAGTGCTGAATGGAGTCTATCACTACCTTTACAGCCATACATACTGTTGATAGAGCATGAAGCAGAGGATAACCTATTTCATGGATGTAAAGACATTTTTAGACTATTCTTCCCAGGTAATTGCAGGTTGCAATGCATAATACAAATCCAGCAGGAAGCCTTGCTTCAGTCTCTGCACCCCCCAACCACCCCACCAACTCCCTTCCTCCCTATTATTCTACTTAATATGTCAGAAGGTCTGATCGCAGAGAAACCTTTTCAAGTCCTATTGATGTGTTCCTCAATTGACCATGGCGACCTAGCAACCTAGAGAGCGCTAATTGGGAAGGGCTTAACATTATTGGCTGCACTATTTGTAGAGAAACATAGGCCAAACATATAACCCTCATCATATGCAGTGGCTTAGTTTTGTAAGAACGGAATGAGAGGTAATTGTTTAATCTGTTGGTCTTGACTTAAAATAAAAATGTATAAATCATAGTTTGGCCTAATTTCTTAGCAAAATATAACGTAGGCTTAAGGTTATAAAAAATATATAAACTTAATTTCACAGTTAGAAGTAAATTTTTTTCTCATATAATGACATAAAGCATTGATAAATAAAAGCTACATTTAATTCAAAGTTGCAGTAAAACTTAGATTTTAGTCAAAGCTAGCACCTAAAAATTCAAGGTTTACTTTTTATTTCATTGTGCAAAAGAGTGCATTGAACAGGCATGTCTTGAAGACCTACCCATACAACTTGTGATTAATGTATTGTCCTTATGTTCGGCCAAGAAGAAAGAACTGTTCTTTTTGATAAACCTACGGGATTTGCTTGGTTTCCATAGAATGAGTCACTTCAAGTTTGCAAGTTTTTGACATAGAGACCAAAAAGTTTCCCAATTCTAGTAATTTTCAATTGGTAAAATAGCCTGTAACTAATCATCTTCCTACAGAGTGGAAAAAAAACATTTCAAGAAGGTCATAGGACTCTGAAAGCAATTCTCACTCTAATAGATTTCCATGAAATTAAATACATGAAACCACATTTTCACCGTTTGGTTTGACAATAACACGAACTCAAATGAACACATGCGTACACACACATGCACGTGCAAACACACACTCATAAGCTATTTTCAGGACTAGCATTAGCTAATTCCATTGCTTACTATGAATACCATTTTATCAATATGTGGCACCGCTGGGCCCAAACAAGCTTTTGAAGACTATTCACTACTGTCTGTCCTCGGGTGGGGGGCGGGTGGCAGAGGATGAAGGATGGAGGGCCAGGTTAGGAGTGTGTGTGTGTGTGTGTGTGTGTGCGTGGGGAGGGGCAGCATCCCTTATTAGAAAACCATGTCACATTCTCTCCTGCACCGGCCGGACTTGCTGCACTGCCAGTAATCCCCCTCCAAGTCCCCCTATGCATGTTATTCAATTCGGTCATAAGTAGTTAGAGAAACTGTTTTCAGTTGCCACTAATAACTACTGACCTCCAGTGACACAGGCCAACAATAGGTTTGTCAGGCCTGAAACGTACAACCAAAGAAGGTGATTAGGAACTCAAGAGGTTTGAAGCAAGAATCAATGGTTACTCTGTCCGGCCATGGTGCTTCCAGCATGGCACTGATGATTGTGGGACCTCCATTAGTTATGCCTCATTAAGTCCCACAAACTCTTCTTTGAGAAAATTAGTTCAGCCAATTGAAAATACTTCTATGGCAGTATATACACAACCTCCTTGTACATCTTCAGAAAGAGGAGCCTTGCATAATCCAACTTTAAATTCATTATTCCTTCACTTCTCTATCAATTTGTCTTACACATTATATCAAATGAATGATCTTAAACAACTCCCTGCTTGTAATATTAACTGAATCTGTGCAGAAAATGTATGTAATGTTATTATATTACAAAATATATATTTCATTAAGATGTTAAGCCGCAAGAAAAAACAAAATGGACAAACTAACAAGTCAAAGTATATTATAACGAGAAAAAAGAAGAGACGATAAACTTTTCCTTTTTTCACATTCACAAATCACACTACCATGTTCACAAGTGAGACAGTTTTGAAGTATGTGTGTAAATGCATGCATCTTTCCCTAAATATCTACCCGGAAAACAAAAATGCAGAAAAGGACAATGGCTGAAAACAATGCACATTTTACTGAATATTTTCATGACATGAAGGACAAAAGTCTTCTGAGGCGATTTGTAAGCATTTCAAAATACTTGCTTGTATCTGTGTGTAATATTGGCAGGACTACGCGTCATATAATTATGCTCCATCCTTGGAATTGGTTTCAATCTGCCCAAACAACAAAAATGATGCAGGAAATCAAGTGAGTATAAAAGACATTATTAACAGTCACCTCAAAATATGTAAAGAGGTGTAAAACTGAGTAAGAAATTGAACTTTTGCATTCAGAAACATAAAATAGACACATTTACAGGACAAAAGAGTTCATCTCCGTCCTTCACAACACTCCTCTTTACTTTTGAACCAGCAAGCAGTTTTCTCTCGGCTCACCGTTGCCACGGTAATGGCCAGCTGCCAGTCTGCGGATTACTGGTTAATAGGGCCAGGGCTGGAGAGCAGTTCAATGAAGGTAGGCAATGGATAAGATCAGTGTGTTTTGGCTAGGGCACAGTTACCCATGTGCACCTGAAAGAGTGTAGCTTTGTTCTATTTTTATTTATCACTTTATCTTTTTTTACAGAAATAGCCAAAAGTAATTGTATAGTCAATGTATGTCTCCATAGGCACCTGAAGAGGGATGGATGGTGCATTCATGTGCACAAAGACACAAAGGAGAAAAAAGTAGCACAAGTAATACATGTTTGGGAAATTTCAAGGACAGGGCTTTAAACATGCTTGGAAAAATGAGAAATGCTCTCAGAACTAGTTAATGGAGGGCAGCGATCCGGAAGCAAACAGGCAAACACACACACACACACACACAAACACACAACACATACATCGGCATGAATGGCAAAAGACAACTGAAACCAGCACCACTGAATAGATACGTCTGTCAAATTAAGCCCAGAAGGACATAATCATTTCTTCAAATATAACACGCAGTAATCTGGCCCCTCCAAAACACGCGGGAGTCTCAATATAACTGTCCCAGAGGGCCATGGGGCCAAAGAGGACCACCCACTTTCTTTTCAATTATCATCTTGCAGCAACCTGTCTCCTCTCCAGCATTCAGCAGGAGACACTGACTGCTCTCCAGAGGGAATTACAATTAGACTGCTGTTTGTCCCCCGAATAAACTTCCAGACTGTAGCCGACAGTCTCAGCTCTGAGGAGCATGTGACCCCAAGGACAAACAGGATTACGCCACAAATCCCATGTTCCTTTACTTTCTCTTGTCTCTCTTGAGTTACTGTGGTCGGGGTCTCAGGGTAAAGGCGGGGTGAGGAAAACGGGTAACGCAGCCCAATTCCCACCCAACTCTGCAAATACATAATAAACTCATTCCACTTTGTACATTTATAACACAATGGTATCATATTTGTAATTTTTAAGATTCGGTGTAGTTTAACCGCAAACTTTTTTTTTTTTTTTTTTTTTAAGAACTAACTAAAATTCTGCCCTGATTGAGTTCACGAGATCAATGTCATTTCTTTATCTTTGAAAAGTATACACAGGTGGAATAAAATATTTTTACCTTTTTTCATGAAATGATTGTGACAATGTGATGTATTCTTGATGGATGAAGTGTAACTGGGACTCAGTATGTAATCATTGTACCTGGTCAAAGGTGATTAGTGATGTGTATAAATAGAAATAAAAAGAGGAATGTGTCTGAAAACAAAATTATTCCAAATTCATGGGCAACTGTATATTTGTGTTGGCTGATGATCAACCTAACTGTCGGATTACAAAAAGAGCTCATTTTTTGGCACCTGTTAATGAGACAAAAATGGAAAAAGTTTTTATTCAAATGAAAATGTCATATATTTATAAGTTGTATGTATGTGATATTTCGGTCTTGCCAATATGTATCTGCAATGTTGTCTCTGAACACAATGGGAGTCTTTTTCTAATCTCCTGGGTGGCTAACATTTGTCTATTATTTACTTGTAACTTGTATCATTTGTGTATTATCTGTCTTTTAAAACCTCATCAGTCCAAATAACAATTACTCTAAGAATTTGTCTCTGGGACACCAATTAGGCCACAATCCACATGGGACAAAGGCTCTGTTTCAGATGGCAGTCACACTGGCCAGTGGATCTGGAGTGTTTATTTGCCCTGCTGTAGCCAGCTGGTCATACGAAGGCACAGAAAGGGTACATTGACTCCACCCTGCAGGGGGTAGTGGCACAGCAAAAGGGAAATGGAACTCTTTTTCAACTCCCTCTCCACAATGCAACGCACCCAATCAAGGAGCCCCAGACTCTTTTGTGGGGGTGGTGAGTGGACAAGGGAGGGATGGTAAGAGGGAGGGGGTGGGTTTGGGCTGCCAATCCCTCCTCCTGTCGCTATCCTGTCTGTGCGGCCAGCCACACTTCACAGCTAATTAGCGGTCAGATCCACTGGCCCCTAATCAGCAGGACATGTTAAAACTGCCCTAATCAGGCCTAATCCTGGCTTTGTGTCACACACACATACTACGCACACACACTTCCACAGTCTATTTACTCCGTCTGCTGTATTGATTAAGGCATCATTTGGGGATTTAGTGGTCAATACACTGCAATCTGCGGCTGTGTGTAGGTGTGTCCTGGATAAACATGAGGTAAATCCTCTATAGGTAGAATAGATAGAACGTCACCTCTTCCTAGCAGTCAAAATATTTTAGAAAGTTATGAAGTTATTATAATTTGGTTTCAGCCACATTTCTATTTTTATTCCTATTCATACACATTAGTAATCACCTTTGACCAGGGGCAATCATTACACTTTATCAAGAATAAATCACACCCTCACAATCATTTCGTGAGTAAAGGTAAAAAAAAATATTTTATTCCAACTTCATTAGCAACAGTGTATATATGGACGAATATGCACTTTATCACATCACTAACTGACTCACACTCTGGAAAAACCTACACACAAACTTATCTGGGCAAAACGGATATAAATTAACCACCATTATATGAACTAGTGCGTCTCTACACACATGTACTTTATAAATCACAAGACTGCTTTATAATTATAGACTTTATATTGCATCTGAAATTATATTAGTTCTCCTGCCTGATCTCCTTTTCAGCCTTTGTAACACGGGCCATTTCTTTACTAATTCCACATTTCTCTTGTGTAGGTACTGTATGGAGTATTTACTACCTTTAACATGCTGAGATTCATTCATTCATTCATTCATTCATTCAGTATTGTGCAGACATTAAACTGTGACTTAACAGGTGAAGTTAGTTTTTTATGATGAATGCCCCTGTTCTCTGTATGGAAATTACATCTGTCCTTTCATTTAATGATGATTTAAGCCTAAAACACATTTTGAGCCACAGCCTCTTGAGTTTTGTTAAATATGCCATTTGTTATTAAGTGTGGAGCATATGTATCCTTCACCTTTCATATCTTTTTTTTTTTATGATTTTATAAGTATAATAAACTGTTTCTTAAGTGATGGATCTTTAGGTTAACGTATTTGCTTTGTGCTCACATTATTCAGAATGTCTAGCTATTTCAGGGCTATAACTTTTCATTTTATATCTTTGCAATGTTAAAAAAAAAATCAACATATGCATGGCTTTTTAAGATACTTGTAATGTTTAAGATGAGCTATCTGCTTTATCGCATAAGAAGTGTTTTAATTGATCACTTACTGCAGTCTTCGAGTCATTAACCTCCTTGGTGTTAATTTGGTTCTAATGCACAGACACTCAAGGATGGGTGTGAATAACAAGATGATTCTTTTTCTTTCTCCATGCAGTTTTTTTCTGTGTGTGTGTGTATGTGATTATCTCCAGGATGCAGCAACATTGGTAAAAGACTGACATACATTTCTAAACCTGTTAGAGAGTATAACGTCGAATTTTATTTAATTAGATGTTGCTACAATCCAAACCTCTCCTCATGTTCTCCACTGACATCAGCGTTGCCCACCTGCACCTACAGTAAACGCTCCTGGTCTATTTACTTGATTCTTTCATAAAGAGACTACTTAGAAACTTTAGTTAGGCAAAATGAGGTCATCAGCATTGACAGTATGGATGAATTTTAGTCCAAGTGCTGAACTGTGGAGAATGGATTAGGTAATTACCATACTTTTCAGTGATATAGGCCATAAATTAAAATCTCCAACAACTTCTCAAGTGACAACTCATCTAATCAGGGGGACAATCATGGAGAGGCCTTGCTGTTTACTGATTGCTCTAATCAAAAATGGCTTCTTCAAACACAGCTAATTGGTCAGTTTACTCACGGTACGGGGAGGCAAATGTGGAGGGGCTACTGTCGTGATTTGAAGGACCCAAATATCTCCTATTTGCATTGAGAGCCACCAGAATACTCTTGACTCCCACAAGTTATCAGCAAACCAGACAATTATTCATCAGGCACAAATTGGCACATCAAAGTCAAATCAGAGAATTACCGTCAGGAAGACCCCAAAGCAAGGGCTGAGAGAGGAAAGGTGGCCCTTTGATTGACCGCAATGCCCTTTGCTCAATACTTTCCACAAATTGAGAAAAGAAGAAAAAACAGGCATCATTTGAAGTGTGAAAGAAAATTAAGAGAATTAAAAGAGATCAATACACACCTGCTCAACCAGGATCAGATTTTCATACTTTTCTTTCTTTCTTTCTTTCTTTCTTTCTTTCTTTCTTTCTTTCTTTCTTTCTTTCTTTCTTTCTTTCTTTCTTTCTTTCTTTCTTCTTGTCAAAAATAATGACAAATTAAAGCTGCTGTTTCTTTTATGAAGAACAAACCAGCAAACCAATATAATCTTGACACCCTCTAAAGGTTTACTACTAGTCAATAAGGGACTGTATATATTTCCATACATCTGATATTTGAATGTGGAATTTAAATGTGTACAAGTAGATAATTTTATCAGTGTTCAAGGTTTAAAGTTTAATTTATTGTAATCACAAACATGATAAAAATATTCCGGGGATAAAATCACCCAGTTACCTGTAGCCGGTCATGATAAATAACATAACTAAAGTCAGATTGTATAAATAAATTAATAAATAACTAAAATAACACCAGCTGTCATTAAAATTGAATCACATAGTTAAAACAGAGCAGCTTAGACTCAATGGCAGAGTTAACAGTCACAGCAGTAAAGTACAGAGGACAGACCTTCTTATGTCAGAGGTTCTGTCCCTGTATCACACTCCAGAACAACCAGCTTCCACTCTGGGTCACTTTAAGCTTCCACTGGACAGATGGAGTAGCCATTAAGGGCATGAGAAAGTATCACTCAGGTAAATTCAGGTTTTGCCAGCCAGGGACTTCATCTGGCAGCCTCATCCTTAGGCTATTACTGTGCTGGAGTCAGACTCACAACATTTTTTCTGCACTCGCTTGTTGTATTTTTGCTGCTGCAAAATGGGAAATTTACCCACAGTGGGATAAATAAAGTCTTATCTTATCTTATCTTATCTTATCTTATCTTATCTTATCTTATCTTATCTTATCTTATCTTATCTTATCTTATCTTATCTTATCTTATCTTATCTTATTTTTTTTAACAATATCTTTATTGCGCTTTGGTGTACACATTAAATATTCAGTATTCATTTGTACAGTATTGTTTTGAAATAAAATACATAGTCTATACCCCAGTCCAACCCACCCCTTAGCATGATTAATTTGAGAGAAAATCATGCCATAACCATCCGCATGTATACTCTTTAGAAATAATAACAACAGAACATACTGTAATACAATATAATACAACTTCAGCAGTGTGAGAAGTGACGTGTAGATATTTTAAAGCTGCACAGACTCACATAAATAAATAGCAAAGCACTGCAAAGTTCAAGTGTGAACATCACAAGAAATAATACATCTGTAAGGCTAATAGGGCCAGAGTACATTTCATAACAAGTGGTGCCAGGCACAACAAACCCCGCCCCTTGCATGTATTGTAGCTTATTTTGGCATCAATCCAGCTGATGTCATCATGTCATCATCATGTCATCAGAAAAAGATTTTAAAAATTCATAAAAAAATGTGAACTTTGACCTACTTTTCCAAAAATGTAATCACCTCTATTCTGGGTCACTGGCAATCTACAAACCCGACTTGGTATGAATTCAATCAACAGTTTTGCTACTACAGACATGTGAAATTTCACCCATTGTAAGAAAATAGGGGGAAAAAAAGATTTAGAAAATTCATAAAAAATTTAAACTTTGACCTGCTTTTCCCAAAATGTGCTTATATCTATTCTGGTTCACTACCAATGTATAAGCTAAATTTGGTATGAATTCAACTAATAATTTTGCTGCTAAAGGCATTTGAAATTTAGCCCATTACAAGTAAATGGGGGAAAAAAAAGATGTAAAAAATTCATAAAAAATTGCAACTTTGACCTACTTTTCCCAAAATGTAATCAGATCTATTCTGGGTCACTGGCAAGCTGCAAACCTAATTTAGTATGAATTCAGCTGATAGTTTTACTGCTAGACAAACAAAAACAAAAACAATATCCCTCGCCTCCCCTTTGGGGGGCGGGGTAAAAATTCAAGATAATAACCATAAAAAAAAAAAAAAAAAAAAATAGTGAACGGTAATCATCAACCCCAAAAACACAGCACAACTGTGCTATTCGTAACAATATAAAATGTGCAGATGCACTGAGCTCTACAGATATGGTGAATGATGCAGTGGAGCCAGCGCTGTCTGGGATGAATTAATGATGTTGTGAAAAATAGCCAATACTCGATCTGTGCAAAACAGTGAGTTGATATAAAAAACATGAAAAGATAATTAAGACTAATGAGTCTGTATGAAAAGCTTTCAGCATCAGCAGCCATTGCAATGTGTAACTCTATTTAGCAATTAAGATGAATGACAAAGTTTAGGTTAATTAATAGGGCTGTAAGGTATATTTTATAAGTTGAAATACACCTTTAGGTTCTTGCTGTCCTCAGTGATTGATTAGTAATGCATTCTGGAGAATATACTGTTGATATGACTTTCATTTCTTTAAACTAACCTTATCATCTTCACTGCGGTACAGTATTTACCTTCCGCTTTTCAAGAAATGAAAGATATCTCCCTTTTGCATCTTATTGAAAATCATGCAAAATGACTGTTCTGCTGCTATAAATGCTATAATATTTAGTATCATCTGCTTTTACACAGTTTCTTTACTTACAAACACCACTTCTGTAAGTGTTGTTATCACAATCAGTGACTGTAAATCACTTGCATACTTAATACATAACAACATATCCGAAATAGTGCAACATTCACGCTTACGCACACATTCATGCTTACTTTGTTGAGACAGCTATTTTAATTTATCATGTTCTTGTTTATTCCGCAAGAAGGAAAAAAAAAAAGTATTTTTCAACTGACAATCCAATTTCCAAAACTTTGCTTACAAAATGTTTGGCATTTTTGTCAAGTGTCCTCATTCACTTCAATCAGAAGGTTATAAGTGTTGTTTTAGAAGTGTTAGCTGAGTTTAGGGAAGGAATGCCACTCACTTTTACAATATATTCGGAGGGAAGTTGAGGGAAAACATAGCTTTGCACTTAGAAAGTAACCTGGATTCCAGAGTGAGGCTACAGCAGGCTGTACCATGGAATCAAACAGGGCATTCAAGTGGAACATAAAAATAAGTTAGAGCTACAATTGATGGAGATAACACACCTCCCAAAAGTGTGGATGAAACCATGTTTACCACTGTGTAGCATTTCTTCTTCTTCTTCTTCTTCTTCTTCTTCTTCTTCTTCTTCTTCTTCTTCTTCTTCTTCTTCTTCTTCTTCTTCTTCTTCTTCTTCTTCTTCTTCTTCTTCTTCTTCTTCTTCTTCTTCTTCTTCTTCTTCTTCTTCTTCTTCTTCTTCTTCTTCTTCTTCTTCTTCTTCTTCTTCTTCTTCTTCTTCTTCTTCTTCTTCTAGCAACCATCTGTAAACATTTGGAACTGAAGAGACCAGTGGCTGGAGTTTTGGACAGGACAGTTGTCCTATTTTTGTCTGATATATGATTCCAGCTGCTAAAGAGGCCTGGATTTTCATTGTTTTGTTATTGATTTCATGATATGCCAGATGTTTTTAATAGAGGAAAGGTCTGGACTGTGGACCAATGAGTTCAGGACCCAGACTCTTTGACTGCAAAGTCATGCTATTTTAATAGATTCAATATGCAGTTTGCTGGAATTGTCTTGCTGAAATATGTAAAAAGATGTTGTAAAAAGATGTTGAGTGAATGGAGTATATGTTACTCTAAAACCTGTATAGACCTTTCAGCATTGGCAGCGTCTTTCCAGGTGTACAAACTGCCAGTCCATTGACACTAATGCACCCCCATACCGTCAGCGATGCAGGCTTTTGAACTGAGTGCTCATAAAAGCTGAATAGTTTCTCTCCTCTTTAGCCTGGAGGACACGTCCATTTTAAATGAGCTTTGGTCCAGAGAAGGCTATGGCATTTAAGAATCATGTTCACATATGGTTTCTTCTTTGCGTGATAGAGCTTTAACTTACATTTGTGTTGCAAGTGTGATTTCTGGAAGTGTTCCTGACCTCAACCAATGATTTCCTTTACAGAACCCTCCCTGGTTTTTTATCCAGCACCACTTGAGGGCCTCGAGATCATGGACATCCAATACTGATTTTCGGCTTTGTACTGTATCCACAAAGCCATTATTACTGTCAATGATGAGATATTCAAAGTTCAATGAGGAGCATCATTCCCTATTTTGGATTTAGTTGATACAGTTTTTCAAAAACTGAAGCACTGTCCATCTTTCCTGCTGTCTCTCTAAGATGCTCTTTTTATACCCAGTCTGTTTCTGACCTTTTGCCATTGAACCTTATGAGCTGCAAAATGGTCCTTTGGTTGTTTATTTTCAGTACCTCTCACTTTTCCAGCCTTATATTTTCTGAATCGAAACTTTTTGGGGACGTGTTGCTGTAGTTGGATTCAAAATTAGCATATTTTTTCTTAAAATTATACATTTAAAATGATGCATTCTGTTTGTACTTTTTTGGAAATGGAGTTGTACAGCTGTACAATAAGGTTATGCTCATGTAGTTTGAGCTGCATGACCATAACTGTTGTTATTTAGTAGTTGTGGAGGAGGGTTTGTTCAAGTAAAACAATTACTGTCAGAAAGGTTTATTAAATTATCCAGTGTTAACTGACAAATTATAGAATTAAGTTATTCATAGTACTCCATCAAAACCTGCAAGTTCTGCCTGTGATATTATGCATACCAAGTCTGTTGTAATTACACCTGATTATTGATGATTTCCTGTCCTCATCACTGATGAAAATGGCCATATTTGCATTATTTTTATGTGTCCTTTCATGTACAAACACACTGTACTATTATGGTTTCACAATACATTATTGTCACTGCAACTTTCTTGAAAACACACAAAGACTGTGAAACACAGTTTTGGAGTTGATTCCATCTATATTCAGAATAATTTGAAAATAATAGAACAATGCATTAGACAGGGGAAAAAAATGTAATTTTTGGATAAAATTCCTATAGATAAAATAACTCCTTGAGGATCTGGCTAAGAGCGTAGTACAAACACAAATGACACAAACCTAACTACACAAATACAACTGAAAGACAAAACACGGAATAAAATCTAGTTACGATGCATAAACTGGTGGAATTTCTAAAATGGTTTTAGTTAAAAGGAACAGAACTGCCTTAGTAGTTCAGCCTACTCTGCATTCATCCACCTATTGTTCTTCATGTTTCTTATTTTCCTGCGAGCACAGTGGAATAGAATGGAATGGTTTGAAACTCACTTTTCCTGCAGCAGAATACTATAATTAGTATGCAAGGACAAAGGAATAGAGTTATATTGTATTTTGAATATGTTACATTACAGCTGCTGGATCTCACACATTCCTCTTTTGGTGGAAGGATCGAATTTGTTAAATCCAGCAGATTCAGCTAATGCTGACTTTCTACCGCGTTAATTCCATGTTGATGAAGAAGACTATGCAACACCATCTTTTCAAAGACAGAAAATCCATGTAAAATCCCTCTTAATATTAACTATATGGTTTCTATAGACTAATGACTGCATACATTGATGGATAGAAGGATAAATATTTGATTTTTATGTTCTGTTACTCGAGGTTAAGTGATACTGAGGTCTTTGGTACAGAGTTTCATAAAGATTAAAGTAAAGTAAAGTAAAGATTCAAGATATTTGAAAGTATCTACACAGGAAATAGATATGGTGGAGATAATCACCTACTTCAAGAGTCTCGCTGTAAAAATGACAAAAATGTGAATTTTGTTTGTGAAATATTTTATTCTGTTCTTTCAGAATATCATATTTTGTGTCTTTATTTAATTATAATGTGGAGAGACCTAAGTGCAAACTGCTCATGACAAGTGATTGGTGGTAATGAAAATGACTGCCTTTGACTCTATATCCCAAATATTCAGTAAACAATGCAGTAATTCACAAGACCTAAACATAGCTCTATAATACAGTGTGTCAACACTTTAAAGCTTGTTTGTGATGTGTTTACTGAAAGATTTGTGAATAGTTTATTGATGACTAGATGTGAGCTACTTTTATTCCTGCTGAATAATATACTAAATAAAAGGAAAAACACACAGAGATGGCACATGGAAAATTATTTTTTGAAGGGCATTATCCCCATACAGTACTGAGCAAGCACATATCAAAGCTTTGGACTAATGAATAGGCCAACTGCTTGGCCTTCCTTTGCAGAGTATGGAGCTTTTGAAAAGAGAACTTACTGAATGGCATACATTGCTGTGTTCGTGTCAGTGTTTGCATACAAAGAGGTATACTTATTTCCCTGTGGCTCTCTGAGTGTGTTGTAGCCCAAACAAATTTGCTTGAGTCTGCATTTAGAGGCTAGAGGCACAAAAGATGTTTCCAAATAAATGCCACAACGTGCAGTTCAGAGCACCAGCTGAATAGATCTTTCAACATGATCACAGATAAAAATGTTGGTTTAATAAATATTTAGAATGAAACATGTATTGTCAAGGGTGTTCAGATAAAATTGAGAAATTCAAAGCAGTCTATCATCTTTATCTCTCTATCAGTGTTATGTTTGAATTCTAGCACTGCCCACAGATATGACCCTCCTTTTTGCCATAAATTGTACCATGTTTTATTAATCTTATCCATTCTTTTCAAAGCCTCTTAAAGATCTGTACTTATTGTGACATGGACATGTCAAAACTTGGCATTGTATACCCAGATAACCTCAATAATCTTCTTTCAAATACATGTAATACACATAATACAAATACAAATACAAATAAACAAATACACTTTTTGATTTTTCTTTCTATTAGCTGCTGAAATCAACCAGCTGAGGTCTGTTAGTCACTTGGTCAAGGATGCTGTAGTCTGCTTTTATTCATTGTTTATACACTCTTATTCTCTATGTACAAATGCTAGAGTGAGTGACATGAATAGGAAACACATGAAGCATAGTATTAGCTTCGAAGGAGCTTGTATCGGCTAATCAGCATCAGTTGTTTCTCATTTGGTCGTACAGCTGTTTGGCTGGTAACCTCCAATCACAGTAATGCAAGTGTAAAGAGGGGAAACAGAACTTGATGATTTTAATACATTCGAATACATCGCTGTTCATCAACGAACTCCTCATGTGGTGTTTCAGGTTGATAATTTAATTATGATAAGTGTTCATATGTGTTATTAAAGGGGATTACCTCATTGCAGAATCCTTGTTTTTACTTTATTCATTGAGAGCTCCATTAAACAACAGAGTCTAGGGGCCAGACCCACTTTTATGCAGGGAATTGCACAGCGTTTGCATATGCAATCTGCTCGGTTTTTATAATAATTCATTTATTCATTTATGTTTTTTGAGCAGAAGAAAAAAATCAAACACCTTTTGTGTACAAGGAACTAATGGTCGAGTAAATACATTAATAAACAAAGGTGATCAAGACAAAATAACAATTGCCATGTACACTAGTAATAACAAAATAAATTAAAGGTGCGGGAGCCTTTTATCACTAATTTTTCATCAAATCTGTAAAACCCCAGTCATATCCTCAGTATCATGAATCCCTAAGCTTTTCTGTGATTACTCACCTGAATCTCTTCCCTCACGGTGAACAATTTCAAAGTGCCATTCACCATAAACAAACCATGTGTTTACAAACAGAGCCGGGAGGTAACTCGGACATCTTTGGAATTTAGTCGCGACATGCATTGTGGGAAGTGGGGGCTCGTGCAGCCGCCTGGCAGCGGCTGCTCAACCATATGATATTATATGGATGAAACAAACACGACACGGAAACGGCTGGAGCTCCGCTTCCCTTCAGCCATTTCCCTGTTTCAGTTGTTTTTGCGTCATATTTGTTGCTTCATATAATATCATATGGTTGCACTGTGACTGGCGCTGCCAGGCAGCTGTGCGAGCCTCCGCTCCCCACAATGTACATCGCAACAAAATTCTGAAGATGCCCGAGTTACCTACTGGCTCTGTTTGTAAACACATGGTTTGTTTACGGTGGATGGCACTTCGAAACTGTTCACCGTGAGGGAAGAGATTCAGTTAAGTAATCACAGAAAGACTTATGGATTCATGATACTTAGACTATGACTGGGGTTTTACAGATCTGATGAAAAACTGGTGATGAAAGTCTCCCAAAGCTTTAAATATGTATTGCTTAAAAAGGAGTGGGAAGAAGAAAACTTATTAAATCCCACCCCCATCTCACATTTATACAATGTAACACATTATTTTTGCTTCCTTAATTATATAATAACAGCTCTATACTGTATAATAACATAATAATAATAATGATAATGGATTAGATTTATACAGTGCTTTTCTATGAACACATACTCATAAGCATATGTATCTATTCACAAAAGATTTTGCGCTAATGATATGTTGGCACAAACATGGATCTTAGCATACCAATTGGTTCATAAAGGAAAAAGGGGAAAAAAAACAGTGCATGTTTAATGAGCAAACACAGACAGCATTTATGCCTTTAACTAAATACTGAAATGTCCATCAAAATAAACTTCAGTCAGTGTAAATCAGGGAAGTCTGAAATGTACATGACAAATGTAAGACTGCAAAAATGATGTTTTGTGTCACTGACAGCACCTGGGATTTTGCAGAAACATTGATACTGATGTTCTGTTTGGTGTCACAGTGTCCCTGAACACCGAAGGACACTGTGTCCATTTGTGGGCGACACAGCAGAGATAACTTCATTAACAGCAGATCAGTCAGGATTTCACAGCCATTAATGTTGTGTGTTCTCCAACTGTGATAGTGGGGAGTGTAAGGATGCAGGGTAATAAAGAAGTCTGGTCATCAGGGTTTGTTATATTTGATTACCTGCACCTCAGAGATAACAGCATACCGACCTGATCCCTCCGATAACTGACTGAAGATTTCAAGCTTTCATTACACACTCAGTCAAAATCATACATGCCTCTCAAACTTGAAGATTTGGAGAAAGACAGAGATATAGAGAATGACAGTTAGTCAGAGGTGAGTTTGTGTATAGTTAAAGCTTTGGGAGAAAAAAAAATCACAGGGAAAAAAATGCTGGAAAATACATTCTGTCTCTCTGCTACTTTCTCCTCTCAGTCCAAATCAAAAGCCTAAATATAAATACGATGAAAATAAATATAACATCATGATAAATACTGACGAGCTGATGTAATTTCATGCCAAACTTTAGAGTTCAGACATGGACTAAAACATTAACAGTTGCATTTGACAGAATCCAATCAATGATCAATTATTACACCTGTCAGTCATGTCTTTAACCCCACCCTTTCACCTGTGATTAGATATAAACCTACGTCTCAGACTCAATTTTCTACTGCCCTGAACATGAACATTTTCCACAAACACACATGGGTTTTTTTTGTGTGCTTTTTTTCTACATGGATTTAGTCATTTTAGTACCATGACATGCTTCCTCATATACCTATGTTCCACTAAACCAGCTGACACTCTTTTGCAAAGGCACTGTTACAGCAACCTGCAGTCAGCAATGCTCAAGAACTAGCTTAAATACAAGAATAATTTTTACCACACTCCCAAAGGTGAGGAAAGGGGTATTGTTTTTAGTTTGGTTTGTTTGTTTATTAACACTCTAGCAGCAAAACTATTGGTTGAATTCATACCAAATTGGGTTTATACATTGCCAGTGATCCAGAACAGATGTCATTACATTTTGGGAAAAGTAGGTCAAAGTTTAAATTTTTTAAGAATTTTTAAAATCTTTTTTTTCTCCCCATTTACTCATAATGGGTGAAATTTCAAATGTCTGTAGCAGCAAAACTATTTTTCGAATTCATACCAAATTGGGTTTATAGATTGTCAGTGACCAAGAATAAATGTGGTTACATTTTGGGAAAAGTAGGTCAGAGTTAAATTTTTTTTTAATGAATTTTTAAAATCTTTTTTTTTCTCCCATTTACTTAGAATGGGCAAAATTTCAAATGTCTACAAAAACATCGATTTTGTTTCAGTTTACTTCAAACTCGGCACATATATAGAAGCAACTGATATGCTGACATCACCTCACACATAGATAGGTTGACATGAGCCGGATCGATGCCAAAATAAGCTACAATCCATGCGAGGGGTGGGGTTTGTTGTGCCTGGCACCACTTGTTACCTCCGTTTTAGAATGATAATGGAGGGTGCCAGATGTGTCAACAGCACTGGCACAATAAAAAGTGAGGAGTCTGGTTGTGTGAGACTGACCTTTTGCTATACTTAATTCCCTGATACCCAGGTGGGTGACAGATCTCAAGCCAATTGAATATCCTGGAATTGATCTGCAAGACAGGGTATTTATACCAGAGCATTTCAGTCAACTTGCATCATTACATGAAATATATTGTATAAATTATATATACACATGGTGTCTGTCAGTCTTTCTACAGCATATCTTTATATAAAATTCATTTTACAATATCAAGGTTTTGGTGTTCATATTACCAAAGATCTGACACCTGTTCACAGACAAGGTAAGATACTCTATACAGCAAATAGGGAAGGCATGAACACTTGCAGCTGTGTGAATCCATGCTGCTTATGCTCTCAATAAAAACTTCAGCATTTGGCAAAACTGCTCTAAAGCAATTTAGCTTTGTGCACCTGACTGACTACCTTTGATGTCCAGCTGCTTTCAAGGTTATTGAAATAAATGTGATGATAAATTGGACCCTTGGTTGCTCTGAATTATTTTTTTCTCTCCAGAATTTGGAAATAAAAAGAGTTAAGGCTTTAAATATAAACTTGACTCTGATAATACAACAGCTAAATATATACTCACCCGCTATATTTGGGTGCTTTTAAAGATGTTGGGTGATTCTTTAAGTCATGGAAAGCTCATTCAAGGCATCATTTACAGAAATCTATGTCGTCATATTTCATTGGAGGACAATATCAAGTGTCCAGGATCCCTCTGAGGGTTGATTCCTACCATTTTCAAGAAGTGAGAATTGAGAAATTTCAAGGACGTTTCTTTGGATCCTTTACACTTTTTAAGCTCTCACAATCCTCTGTGCAAGTCCTTTAAAAACACTACTCATGAAGAAGAATAAAGACCTGGTTGCATCAATAATATGATTAGCATTTAATTATGTTATTGTAATTAATCATGATTAATCACAAAGCAGAGCATATTTACTCATATTACATAACAAATTTCATCCATGAAAGCAGTTCACTGTGCTCAGAAATGAATAGAACATAGACAGGCCAATAACATCATAAAAAATACATTGACAAGAAGCACACAATAGATAAAATCATGATAAAAGAGTAATACAATTCAGAAATTCAGAAATGTGAAATGTATGGTATAAGAGGTGTGACGCAAAACTGGTTAAAAAGTTATTTACAAAATAGGTCTCAGTATGTATCAATTGGAAATACAAATTCACAACTTAGAAAAGTAACATGTGGGGTCCCACAAGGTTCAGTTCTGGGACCCAAGTTATTTATACTTTATCTAAATGATATTTTTATGGCATCTAGTAAGTTAAAATTTACAATATTTGCAGATGATACTAATTTGCTTTATTCGGGAGTAAATATGAAACAGATATTAGAAACTGTGGAAAAGGAATTGAGCAAATTAAAAAAAATGGTTTGATGTAAATAAGTTATCACTTAATGAAGATAAAACAAAATTATGGTTTTTGGTGGTGCTAGGGGAAGTGATGATATAAAACTGAAAATTAATGAAACTGAAATTGAAAGGGTGTATGAAACAAAATTTTTGGAAGTGATTATTGACCATAAACTCTGTTGGAAACCACAAATAGAATATATCAAACGCAAAATGTCCAAAGCTGTTGCAATGCTTTATAAAACTCGAGACTTGTTAAGCAAAAAAATGTTTGCATATGTTGTATTGTTCACTTGTAATGCCATATATGTCATACTGTGTGGAAATATGGGGCAATGTGTATAAGACTAATTTAGACCCAATAATTTAACTCCAAAAAAAAGCTATTAGAGTCCTAAACAAAGCTGGTTATCTCCAATCAAGTAATCCACTTTTTGTAGAATCTGGTTTACTAAAATTTCTTGACATTGTATATTTAAAAACAATGGAATTTACGTTTCGCGTTAAAAGTAAACACCTTCCTTTTTGTATTCAGAAATTTTTTAAGTTAAGAGAAGGACATTATAATTTAAGAGGGATGTTTGTGTTTGAAAAATGTAAAGTAAGAACAAATGTTAAATATCACAGTGTTTCAGTTATTGGTGTCAAGCTATGGAACGAACTGAAGGATGAAGTGAAATTGTGTAGCTCACTGTTGAGTTTCAAAAAGAATTTAATTGGTCAAATTATGAAGGGCTATGAAAGTAATATGATTACAAAATATCTTATTACACTGAATGTAGTATAATTTAAGTTTAAGTATTTATCTGCTGCAACTTAAGGTGTGGACATGGACTAAGGATGTAAATAGGAGAAGCAGAAATAAGCCTCCGGCTTCAGCTTCTTCCTTTTTCAGTTACAAAATGTGTTAATTTTATGCTTGTTTGTTTTTTTTTAATATGTAGGTGTTTTGTTGTTTTTTTTTAATATGTACGTGTTTTGTATTTTGTATTTAACTGAAATAAACATTCATTCATTCATTCATTCATTCAAATTGTTCAAATTTACAGAACAATACTCTTGACTTAAATAAAAATAAAGTATGAATTAATTAAGCATTCATTCATAGGCACATGAAAAGAGAAGTATTTTTAATTGGATTTAAAAAAAAAAAAAAATCTACAGTGTGGGTAAAGCTTGTTCCATGTAGTAGAACATATGAATCAGGGCTGCACAATATTGGAAAAAACTGAAATTGTGATTTTTTTTAAAACTCTGCGATATATATTGCTATATGAAAAAATACTCAGGAGTATATAAAAGGTGTGTGGTGCCGATATAAAAGGTAAAAAAAATTAGTCATGTTTCCTCTAGTTGTGGCAACAATTCCAAGGCACTATTGACACAGAACACGTGTTTCAATATCATCTTTCTTGTAGCTGAAATAATTCCAGATAATTGACGTTGCTTTTCTTTTTGGCACCAAGTCTTCGTTTACGGCGATTTTCTCTTGTTTGTTGCTCATTTTTCAATGTTGTTATCAGCGACTCACTCAAAACTGATTAAGAAAGATTGTGATTGGTGGATTGCTGCATGCAGTGTGTGTCAGGTACCCTTGAAATTAGATGAGAACACACTGAGTTCATTTGTCTCCTACATTGCAGGATCTGCGATGTGACTATTGCATACACGTACATCACGATGACGATGCTCAAATGATATATTGCGCAGCTCTAATATGAATTGTTGTCTAAATAAATGTATTGAATGGAAAGAAGGGACAACCAAGGAAGAACCTTTGACTTAGGCAGAGGGTCTTGACAGGATGATTTTCTTTGTGGTGAATCAAAACTCGGATACTTCTTTAATCTTCCTTTGAGATATTTATTCATCAGATCTGGAAGACCTTGTTACATGCAAACACAAAAGCCGTCTCAACTTGAGTTCTTTGTTCTATCACCTTATATAGGGTCTTGGCTTCTTTCCACCATAACTTCGGGTCCTAAAGGTCCCAACATCTCCTTGTGAACCCCATAGTCCAAACATCTAGAACCCATACATTAACTCACATTTTTTGTAATATTTACCTTTTCTATATGACCTCTAAAGGACATTATTTATACCTTACACTTCAGGTCCACCCTTACAGGTCTATACCATCACCAATTAAATGCTAAAATGCAGAACAGGTATAATATAAAAATACAAGTCTGTACTAGTCTTGATGGTCAAAATGTGGAAATTCGTTTTCCTGACTCGCACATGCCCTATCTGGTCGTGAGAACACTTCAACACTTCATTTCAATACTGTACACACTCAATACTGTGACCTGGAAGGTTGAAAAAACTGCTTATGACTGAAGGGTCGCCAGTTCGATTCCCTGGTCCAGTAGAGAAATTATTGGCTGATGTGCCCTTGAGCAAGACAATTTGCTCCCCAGGTGCCTGACATGGCAGCCTGCTGCTCCTAGCCCACAGTGTGTGATGTTTCAGCTACTGATCCCACCACATGAGGGTGAATGTCAGTGTGTGTTGTATGTTAAATATACTGACAAATGAAGATGACCTTATTTGAGGAAATCTGCACTTTTGGCTTCACTGTTCGTCCACATCTATTGAAAAAACTGCTGATGCTGGGAGGCAGAAAGATTCAGGTACATTCACATCAGTCTCAAGTCCTCTTCCTTCTGAGCGGAAGAATGTAACTTCTTTTGCCCATTTGGACTCCATAAAGATCATATCATCCCCAATGTGGATATCAGAATCCACACGGTCACAGACACTGATGCAGACTTAACAGATTTAATTTTTCCCTACACCAGTACACAGTCACCAGAAGCAGTCTCCGGAGAGAAAGGAAGACCAGAAGCCAGAATACACAAGTACAATGCTTCTCATAATTTTCATAGAAATGCTGTCTTGCAGAATTTGAAGTCCAGACACAAAAGCTTCAATGTCAGAATATTTCTGTCTCAGAATTAATCGAATCAAACACCTCATCAGAGAAAATGGGAACTTTCCTAGCTGCAGCACTGAAAGCAACTGGTTCAACCGGCTTTTATTTATTTATTTTTCTAAAAGAATATTTTACAGAGACCATCATCTTAACCAGTAGCATTAGCTGAAATCAGTTTTAGAGGCAGTTTTTACTCCACACTTACCAACATGAGTGGAAACCTCAGGTGGAATGCTGTCTTTAAACTGTTCTGGCACAATCTGATCACACAGACCTTGAGAGTCTGTAAGCTCTACAGCCGAATACCACCACTGAAATGTTTAGTTAAGTTGCTTGCATATTCAAAATATCACTGATTGTCAGACATCCTCCTCTGAACCATTGCTAATGGGCCTCCAGTAACAACTCACAGGCTTTTAATACTGCCCCTTTAAAGGTGGGGCAGGAGACCCTGGAAAAACAGTTTGAGCAAGCTACATTTTGAAAATACACATTTTAAAAGTCTAAACCCCTTTCTTCAGACTTTACCCTGAAGCCACACCTCCAGAGTACAAGAACGCGCAATGGTTGTTCCCGGGGGTTCACGCGTGCTGCGCATCATCAGTTCGCTAACCTTTGCTAACTTTTTCTCATGGCTCATTCACAGGTAAGAAAATACCTGACATCATAATGAACCTGAGCAACAAATATATTATTATTTCAAGTTATATTTATCAGTATATTAGATTAGAAGTTGGACTTTTCACTTATTATTTTGATACATGTTCTAAGTAATCTCAGCCTAGTAAGAACAGCTGATTGCAGTAAGACTGATGTCAGGCTAGCAGCCCACTAAAGTTTGTTGGTTTGTTTACATCTCGCTACCACAATTCCTTGCATTCGGGCAGGCCATGTCCACGGGAAACTGCAGCTTTTCCTATCTGATCTGTCTCTTTGTCATTTTCCAAAAAAAGTGCTCCGTAAACACGGAGTTGTTTCAGGAAATATCCGCGTCCCCATGAAACGCAGCATTAGCCTGGTAAAAAAATTGCTACAGCATTACTAACATAGCAGCCTTTTTCTTGGCAGTAGACTTCTCAAATTCAATTTTTTGTTTTTGACCCCTTGTTGGCACATTTTCTGCCATAATGTTCCTAATGTACGACTGTTTGCCGTATTTTAATTTAGTGTGCTAGCTAATATAGCTAGCCAAGCTCTGGCTCTGGCTTCATTTCCTGTACCAGTGCTCCAAGCCTCTGAGAACACGCAATTTGTGTACAAAAAGGGGTACGCACAGAGGGGGGAAGGACAAATGGCAGTTGAGTTTGATAGACATATCATCATTCAATCATTTTGATGGGTCAGTTAAAATAATTAGATGGTGTTTTTTCAGTCCTGTCCATTCCGTAGGTGACTAAAATTTTTTATTTTTGTGTTAGAGCATTTAAGTAATTGGTTGCATTTGTGATGTGAAGGGGATTTTAAGCAGTATAGTAAAAAATGGTCCAGGAAAACATCTCCTATCCCACCTTTAACAGCAGGATATTTCTGTCCATACACTGAGCACTGAATAAACATAAACCTTCAATGTAACTGATTGGGCCCAGGCTAGCCTCTCCTGATGGGAACCCATTCAAAAGGGGAGAAAAAAAGTATCTGGGTCTCTCAAACTGGTATCACACATTTTATATTACAAAATCACAACTTCACCAACCTGGTGAAACGGATGCAAAAGACTCATCTAAACACTCAGCATTATCAGACAACTTACTTGCCCTAATTAGGTCAAAAGTACACTGCTGTAGCTCTAGCTCTTTTCTTTTTCAAATTCTGTCCTCTACATTTCTATTCTATCCCTCTTCATGTGCTCTAATAGTTTTTTTTTTCTGGTCAGAGGTTAAACCTACTGCAGGAGATACCACAGCTCATAGATATAAAAGAAAGACAGGAAATCTCCATTCCCTTGCAGAGTGGAAGTTCTTACCAAGGTCGCCGCCATCTCTGTACTTAGTAACTACACAATGAGACCCACTGTATACTGTATACAAACAAGCTTCAGAGATGAGACTAGCAATGATTGTGACCCAGCTTACATGAGGACTGGTGAGGAGATCCAAATATCCAAGTCAATACAACACTGAATAAAAATGTAAGTTAATGAAATTTTAAAAGATGATACATTTATACAAATAAAAAAATTAACGCCTTAAAACTCTTTTCCCAATATACAGCAGATGACACACAAACATCAGAAAACCTTGGACATTCCAAAGAAAACAGAGAAGACAAAAAAAACAAACAAAAAACAACACAAATAAGCAAATAAGAGAGTGTCTGGGCAAGTTTATACTGTAGTTGCTAATAGGCTATATAGTGTAATTAAGAATATACATAGTGACATTTATTCCAGATGGATTCAGCCATCACTCCTGTCCAGTCCTGACACTAGTGTAAGAAGTAGACCTATTGTACTGTCTAAGAAAAGAAGGATATGACATTATCAAAAAGTCATTTATAAAACTCCAAATCAGCTAATTTAGAGCTCTGGATTGGTTTTACAGTGATTGCACACTGGGAGACCATTCTGACTCACTCGTAGCGAGATAGTAGCTTTACACCAACACCTGAAGCAAGCATACTTCCCTCCATCTCTTATTATATATTGATGCTACAGCTCTACCTGCAACCACTGTCAGATGCAAACCAAGCCTCAACGCCCCTTTAATTAAAATCGTTTAACTCCTCTCCAAATTTTTGCTACAGTCTGGCTCAAGTGTTTTTTATTAGCTCCTGAAACAAGTTTACTTTGGTGTGTTGCATCTCTTAATCCATTAAGACCCGAACATCCACCCGCGACCAAAACCATCAGCTGATGTGAAATGTTCAATCCCTGTTGATTCACTAATCCTATCAATCCACGTAAATAATTGGGGCAAAATGCAGTTAGTCGTCTTTTTTTAGTCATCAGATATGACCCATTTGGACGTTCAGAGGCTCCATAGTGAACGTGGAAACACTGTCATCTTCTACAACATTGATAAAACCCATGGAGTTGGATCAATGACAGTGGTTGGAGACACTTAGTTTACGTTCGGTTATTGATACATTTTGTTGAGAAAGCCACGTTTTCAGTTTCTGATACAATAACCCTCAGCTTTAATGTGAGATTTTATGAACATCTGATCGGTAAATTAAATATGGAAAAATACCTGATTTTTAATGAAGAAACACAAAATACAGAGGATAATATTATAATAAGTGGTGATAAGTGACGAGAGAAATTTAACTAGAGAGAAAAATTCATTTGCGAACAGAAACAAAAGTAGCACTGGGTTTTTATGGATTAATTCTTGAATTTCATATTTTGACCTAAGACTATGTCTTGGAAACTTTAGCCAACCAGCATTTTTGACCTGATTTTTCTTTATCTGTGACTCACACATGGTAAAATTTCAATACTTTTATTCTGGAAGCATTTCACTCGTAGACCAGTATATTTGTACCTTATAGGGAACGCTCAGATCAGTTACATTTCGTCTGACAATACAATATTATCACTTGACAAAGAAAACAGTCTGGCTCCAACTGGGTAAAGCATGTGCGTGCATTGTGTAACAAATATTGATAGCACTCGTATTTTGATGCCGAGGGAGCCAAATTCATGGGGCTAATTGTCAAAATACCTCTTCCCGCTCAAGCACTGCATGACTTGAGGGCACTTGTTTGCCTCTTCTGCTCTGATGATACAATAACTCCAAACAAGTTTGCAGCCTCAGGAGTGACGGCTCTCATATGTGTTCCTGGTCTTGTACTTCCTTTTATCACTGTGAGAGCCAAGAGGATACTCTCAGCAGCACTACTGTGATCTAATAGTGGATTTTTCTCTTTTCACACTAATGGCGTACAACATGTGTGCTGTTTGAGGTTAAAATATGTTACTTGAAAGGTCATAGAGACATAGAGTTTCCTACTATGCAGCCTCACGCCTGTGTTATAGAGTGTCTGTGCCCCATGGTAAAAGGCCATTCCCTGACCTCATGTGCTCTAAAGAAACTACTGTCAAACCTCTGCAGAGCCACAGTTTATCCGTTTGTGTCACTGGCTAATAAGAGCTTTAAAAAATCAGCAGTAAATAAAACGGTGGCGGGCAGTCAGGGCTGTGTTGATCCAAGTTGAGCATTAGCATTTCTACACCATGTTAATGGCTGACCCTGTATTCCCCCAGTGAAGACTCGTGAGCGTGCCGGCTCACAGATAACAGCCTGGTTAATGACAGGGAATCCAACCAATCCCCCTGCTGTGTCTTGGGCTAATCTGCTTTGATCACCTTTGCTAACATCTCTATTATCAACAGATTTCAGTCATCAACATGGAATTACATTAATTCCACTTCCTTTGACCCAGGTGCACCAAGTACGGACATGGGTATGTGTTAACATGTGTATTCTCTCAGGAGAAACATAGAATGGAGCAGGTTATGAGGGTGAAGATTTGTAAATGCAATAAAATTCACTGGCCTGATATTATGCATTGTTTCTGTTTCTGAGATTCACCGTGTAGAGGCAACTCACTCACCTAGAGATCACCTGGTCCCTACATGGATAGGAAGATAAGACACTGCAACATCTCCCTCAGATCATTTAGTATTATTTGCGCATTCGGGGAAAGATGCAGAGCAGGAAATCTGTGAATGTGTGGCAGGCGGGCACAGACACGTCTCTAGTGGCTGTGGGAGAGCGTACCATGAATAAATTTAGCACTGTCCCCAGGAGATTGCCTTCAATCACGAAGCATAAGGTGTCAATGCTGCGCCCTGTGTGCATGGAGCACCAAATTACCTTCCACCAGATTGCTGAGCAGGGTCTAATAGGAATGGGGAAGGGACTGAAGAGGACGACTGCTAATTAATCTGGCCAAAGTCAGAACCTGTGTCCTGGGCTTGCTGGTCAAGTTGAGGCCAGGGATACATGTTCTGTTAAATTAGCTTGTGTTTCACAGACTGTGGACAGAAAAGTAGAGAGGAAATTACATGTGCAAGGATAATCTTTAAAAAGAAAACCACTATATCTGTATCTACATCTACATCTGCATCTATATCTATAACTATATCTATATCTAAACCTATATCTATATCTATATCTACTGTATATGAGTGATGTTTAAACTGGGAACACTAAACAAAACAAATCTGTGTATTATCTAACCTAATACAAATGTTTGACAGTGTAGTTGACAGAGCAAATATTTATAACCTTTGTTATGCAGTGTGAAAACTCTAAAGCTCCAGGGATGTGAATCCATAATAACCAAAACATTTTATGCAGCGTAACCCCGGCAAATGTTCCCAGTAAATCCTATGGTGTATGAACCATAACATTAAAGGCCATATCCAGTATTCAGCACAAGCTGAAATATTAACATCTCAATTTACATACAAATGCCCATGCATCTAAAAGCAAAAACTCTTTACCAAGCCATTTTCCCATTTTGAATAATAGGTGGTTTTCCGAGATCCAGTTGATTGACTAAACAAAGACATGACTAGTGCATTAAAGCAATTGTTTATTGCCACTGTATCGTGGTGTATGTATAATTTTGCTGTAAATGGTTATTAACTGATACAGAAACCATGTATTTGTATAATAGCTGGTAATCATTCTATCTCAGGATGTGTTTTTCCCTCATACACAGGGTTAAAGAATTAGAGTGTAGTCAATTACATTTAGCAGGTCACAGAAATTGATTTACTGCCTAAGGAATGTTTTTTTCCTGTTGGGTTTCAGCTCTGTGGTGGCATTCTGCTCACATAATCAAGGATGAGCGTTGCCTGTCTACCCAATCTACTACTTGGTCCCACAGGGAAAAATGACTTGCAACAGGAGAACCTGCATGAATACTAATTTGTCTACTTGGCTTTAACAGCTTTTGCAAGCCAATCTCATAGGAATTTGTAGAATATGATGCCTTTCCATCTTTCCATATTAATTACCCTAGCTGAAAATAGGGATAGCAAGAGATGGGGACAGGGGAAGAGAGTGACAGAGACAAAGTGTGTGACAGAGAGAGAGAATCATGGGAATAACTCTAAGCAGGGACTCTCTGCTCTCCATCCTAAATGCGGTTAATTATAATGTGATTTGAAGCATCTCGAGCAGGAATCTGGCAATCTGCATTTGGAGCTCTATGACCATGGCTCCAGTTCAGGTCTCTTCATTATGGCTCAGCAGAGTCAGTCCTCCTAGTTTCCACTGTCCAAGGATTACAAGGATGGACGAGATGCAGAAAGAAAATGAAGACAAACTGGTTATCCTAACACTAAGCATGAATAGAGGAGATTCCTCAGATCTTACTTGTTTAATTTGTTCAGTTCAGCAGATGCAAATGATGCCTATTAAATCATTAATGCCTTAAAATACTTGTTTTACTTTGACAGTATTCCACTGAGTAAACACTGAAGTAAACCAGTCTCTCTCAGGACGATTTACTGTCTTTGTAAAACTACAGTTGCACAGATCACACAAAATGGTTTGTGTGTAATAGTACAAAGATAACAAGTAAAATTTACAACATTGTGGTAATGAATCATAAACTAGTGTTAGCATGAATTATTCTAAATATTCACAAGCCCTAAGGATAGACATTAGACTATCAAAAATGTGTGTACAATAATGTTTAATATTTCTCATTTATTACATTTTAATCAACATTTCCCCCTCCTCTCATTGTTCAAATGTATAGTATAAATGTGCTTAAACAGCTTATGTTACATTGTGATAATGATGGACAAAAATGTAATAAAATCACTTTACAGTCAATAGTATAACTTACAGTATAATAGAGTGATAAATACAATTGAAAAAAAAGTTTTGCATGATTGTGTGTTAATGTAACATTGATATAGCAGAATTTGTACTTTTCATTAGGTCTGTCACATTCTTTAAACTATGCCATCATGTATATTTTGTAATAAGCTGCTTGCTGTTCTTTTAAATTTGAAGCCAAATTGGAAAGGATGGTACATGAAACCTCTCCTCTCATGTACCTCTCTTTCCAAAGTGTGTGAAGGAGAGGTATCGCAGGTCTTTCCTTCCTGCAGCTGTCAGCCTCCACAACAGAAACTGCTCCAAATAATCCTTTACTTTACTGCTTTTAACCTGGAATTTCCTGGAATCTTATCTTATCTTATCTTATCTTATCTTATCTTATCTTATCTTATCTTATCTTATCTTATCTTATCTTATCTTATCTTATCTTATCTTATCTTATCTTATCTTATCTTATTTTGGTGTGGTTCAACTTTTATGATATACTGTATGACTCACTTTCCCTCTATAGAGTAAATAGTGGTATTTGTATGTGCAAATTACATAGAATACATATTTCAGCTGAAGTTTACACCATAGGAAATTATATGAAAAATAAGGAATGCTTTCACTTTTTGATTCCGTTAAGACAAACGATGACACAAACTAATAGAGTTTGGCTTAGTTTACGACAATGTATTACTCTGCACTTTTTATGTTTATCTTACTTTCAAAGAGTAAATGCCAATCATGCCAACCAAATGGAAAGACAAGTTTGGGTGAAAACAACAGAGAGGAGATTGTTCCAAGAATAATAACAGCATTATCATAAAGGAACTGGGAGTTTTATCTTGGTTCCAACAAGACTGGACAATGTGGTATATGGTTTACAATACCATACTGCAAAAATATGATCTCGTAATCAAAAAATGAAAGCCCTATGAACATGTAGCAGCAGTCCATAAAGACATGGTATCCAGCTGTAGATGGGAGCTGCTCACTGCTTTTATATACCGTCCACTGAAATCCTCCCTAAAGCATCACCATAATAAGGGTTTTAGGCGTCCATGCTGAACAGATTTTCACTTGGCCCTTTGTGTCAGAGAATCTCACCTGGTCTTTGGAGTGGGGACAGAGGGGAGCAAACCTTCCTGCCCCGACTGGAGAGACAGCCTTTCTCTGTAAGCCACTCTCATTCACAGACATCATTCATGTGCAAATCATCCTTGGACCTATTGTTCACCCACTGCGCTTTCAGATACTTTCTAAATCAAGTGATAAATGTAATGGCAGGGTTGAAGATATGTTCCATATAGTAAAATGGAATAAAACAACTTATCAGATGTTCAAAGAAGAACATATATATTACACAAATACAGCTATAACACTAGTCATCTTAATGTTTCTGCCATTTACTTTCCATGTATAAATGATTATCAATGTACAACCATATTTAGATATATTTTTCAGCATCCAGTCTGACATTGATAACTTTTACCATTTTGAAGTGTCACTGAGCTTAAAGGATACTTGAATGTATATTTTGCTTAAGATTTCTAATGTAATAGACCTAAAAGAGTAGTGAAAAAAACATGTGCAGTTTACATCTTTCTTTTGCTGAATCATGTACTAAATTACCGGTCATAAGAGAGATGGGTATGCATACAATAGGATCTCTTCATACGCACACTTCACAACCACATAGAAAACAAACAAAAGAGGACATATCTCTACCAAGGACACAGATGTTTACCTATGCTCTACTTTACAATATTAGATGAAGTGAATATTATTCAGGTTTTGCCCCATTTGGTGTATTGGCTCGTCCTTGGCCCATACCCTATCCTTCAACCAAGTTTCATTAAAATTGGAGCAGTAGGTTTTGCAAAATAGTATTGAGAACAACTTCAATAACTTGTGCTTGTCCTGTAAGAAATAATAAAATTATATCTTTTACATTAAAACATAAAAAATGCAGTATTGTGATGAGTGAAAAAAGGTTGTATTCTTCGTACTTTATTTACTCAAGTCTTTTCAACCAGAAAATGTTGCAGAAAAATAATTGGTAGCATCCTGCTGGTTGTAGAAAATGTTTGGCTTGTCCATGACCACCAGCGTAAAGGGCATGATTTTATATCACAAAGGGTTAATTCTTAATCACAGACTCAGTTTGTCACATTGAGGCTTCTTTCTTTAACTGAAGTATTGGACAAGTGGTTTGCTGAGATGTTAGGGAGGAACTAAAGAATTCAACTTAGAATTCATCCCAGTCATCCAGTCCACCTCCAAGTGGTCGATATAATAACCAGCGTGTGGGACTAAGTTAATGACTGAGGTGAAAGCCCTAAATCTTACTCCTTATGTGGCCATAAAACAATGGCACTAAATACAGGGGGTTGTACAGTTGAAACATCATAGAAACACTCATTTAGTGAGACAAATGCTACCCATATTGATATAATTTTCATATTGGGATACTTAGAACATATTTACATATATATAGACTCTATGCTAATCAATGGCCATCAAATGAGGTCTAGCTGCTGATGAATAGCTGAAATTCATGATTCAGCTGTACAACATAGAACATAAAACAGAAACCTTGGAGACACAGTTCAATTAAGCTTTGCAAACTGAATAAATTGTTTTTGTTTCAATATTCAAGGACAAATTCACTAATCCCAGCCAAAATAAACATTTTACCAAGAACTCTGTTGATCAGTGGAAAAGATTGTTTAACTCTATATAATGGTGCCTGATCTCTTTGAAAAAGCCCAAGCTCTTGTAATCAAAAGCACAGCCTTTTGTCTGTTTACCACACATACCAAAGAAGCTGCCGAAGAGGCCACATCAGAATGAATGAATATTTAATTGAGGCCTATTGAGGCAGAAGATCAAAATGACCTTGCTTTAAATGATTATTCACTGATAAAAATAAAAGTAGGGTAGGGGAGAATGGAAGGCGAACACTCGAGAGCCTCGGTTTGTCCAGCATGCAAGAATATATTACACAGATATATGAGAGTGAAACCACAGCTTTGTTCATGAATGTGTTTAACTTTGCCACTTGCTTTCATCAGTGTGCCTCACCACTTAGTCAATACATTAAATTCTTATTTTAAAAAGTACACCGAGGCAGAGAGAATTGACAGACTATTGAAAAAAAAAAAAAAAAAAAAAAAATGGACATTGACCATTGTGGACAGATAAATCTATTCCCTTCCCTTCTCCTAAAGTGCCAGTGTCTAGGATGAACAATCTATTTACATGCATGAATTGAAACACCAATCAGAGAATAGTACTGAAAAGAACCCTTCTTATTGTCAGAACAAAAAGCACACTACTCTGGCTAGTGAGAGAGCAAGACCCTCCTCTCAACCTTGAAGAAACTCACAGCATCCAGTGTGGAGTGGAGAAAAGGCTGAACCAACAGTGACAGAACATTAATACTTTGAAACTTTGTACTTAATAACACGCCAGAAGAAATAAATACAGGCTTTTATTGTCCATACACTTTCAAGAGAAACAATACATAGTTCCAAAGTAATTATTTATTATCAAATCTATGTGGCAAGTGTGAGTCATTCTGGGGTGCAGAGGATTCTTGACAAAGAAAAAACAATCAAAAACACTTCTGTTGAGGGAGGTGGCAGACAGACGGATGTTGGCAAAGCTGACATTCATCATGGACAACCCCTCCCACCCCCTGCACCGCTGTAGAGGCCCTGAGTAGCCCCTTTAACACCAGACTTTTACATCCCCTGTGCAAGAAGGAGCACTTCTACAGGTCACTCCTCCCCACGGCCATCAGACAATATAACAGATCACAGTAACCCCCCCTCCCCCATATCAGACCATGTACAGGTACAACCATGATAATGTAAATATGTCAAAAATATTTAATTAATTTTTTTTTTTTTTTTAAATTCAAATTCTTTATTTATATAAATACCACACTTAATATTTCTTTATTTATATTTTTCATTTTCACTCATGTGGTTTTTCTGTCTTTTCTATGTGCGATTGCTGCTGCTGCTGCTGTTAACTGTGAAATTTCCCCATGGTGGGATATATAGTCTTATCTTATAGCCACACAATACATTTACATTTAAATGATAGAGAGTGAATGTCCATTCAGGGAACTGTATGGGAAATTAAATGATATATATTGAAGTCCTTAAGTGCACTGGGCGTAAAAGAGAGTGTTATTATGTTATATAGGGTTGGAAATACTATAGGTATATTCTTACGACACAATATATAATACATGTAGTAGTAATAACAAAAATGATCGTAATATATAACATCTTGACCTCTGGGATGATGATATAGACCTCCATAGGTGCAAGAATATGCATAGAATGAATTCCCACAAAAAGCTATAAATAAAATAGTTACTCTGTGATATGGTTAAGTTCATTTTATTAGAATGCAGATTCCAGCTACTGCTGAAGGCTAAGGAATTACAGAATAGTATATCAAATGAAATATTAAAAGCCCCAAATGTTGTATCAGTTGTAATGTTCACTGATCTGAATTGTCAAGCTAAGCTGTTTCTGATAAAACATTTTCTTTTAGCTAATGCAGCTGTTAACCCCCAGCAACTTTGACCAAAACATTCCACAATAAAAGAGGATAAAAGATTATCTGAAATGAAATGATTTAACTCTGTCAATGCTGCTCCGCATATGTTTTGTTTAGTGTTCTTTCGTCTGACAATTGTGCCTTTTATTTTCTATAAAAATGGAAAATACTCTTCCAGTTGCTTTATACTTTGGTTTCACATTGAATGAATAATTTGAATGTTATACTTTATCTGCCTCATTATTATGAGCAAGGACAGTTGTGTCCTGATTTGTGATACCTTGACATTCGATAAAGAGTTAAAACCTTGAGTGTTTCATTGTATGAACACACAACAAAGGGAGTTCACATCCACCATATATTTTATTGTTGATTCCAATGTCATTGTTAATTTTTGTGTCAATCTCAGCAAAAAATCATATTATAAAAGTTTTACAAATAAAAAACTTTTTATGAGAGCACTATGTTAACCTGAAGAGGACCTGAGATTCAGACTTTGTGGATTACCTTTACATGCCATTTATCTTTTGAAAATTCAGCACAGCTACAGTATCAACATACATCGCTGATACAGCTCAACCCCAGGCTTAATTAACATTAAGAGTTCAAGAGTACAGGCTTGTATGAGTCCATTGTCACAAAAAAAAGATGCAATGAATTAACCTTGTCCAATAATTTCTGAAAAGAAAATCTCACTATTGAAGCTAAATATACACCAGACATTATTCTACTCCTGTACATGATCCTTTTCAATCAGTTTCATCTCCAACACCACCGCTTACTGGTTGTGAGAAAGCACGTTTTAAAGCAATTTGCCATTTTAGACCTCATCCATCAAACTCAAATGAGTGTTAAGGCAGAAATATACAATATAAGGTTAGTTTTATGAAACAAAACTGATAAACTAGATTTTTATTTGATCACGTTAATCCAGAAAGACCCAGTGCTACTTTTGTGCCAGTTCCCAAATGAATGTTCATCTATTTCTTTCTTAACTGATGCATCACCAAATTTTTTTAAATATTATCTTCTGAATTTTGCATTTTTTGGTGTAAATCATGTATTTTCCTATGTTTACTTCATAGATCATGTACATGTTCATTAAAAACTCAGCGTAAATTCAAAGTGAATTATATCAAAACAGAGAAAAATTAAGAAAAAGTTACTTTTTCACCAAAAGTATTGCTAACTGAAAGTAAAAACAAGTGTCTCCATCCACTGTCATTGATCCAACTCTATGGGTTTTACTGGTGAATCAGTGCTGTAGAAGATGACGGCGTTTCCATGGTAAATATGGAGCCTCTGAACGACCAAATGGGTCATATCTGATGTACATGAAAAGACGACAAACTGTATTTTACACCAATTATTTACATGGATTGATAGGATTAATGGATCAACAGGGATTAAATAGTTGATATATGTAGATAGTTTGTGTTACCGGTGGATGTTTGGGTCTCTATGGGTTAAAGAAGTCTGCATATAATTGATTTTTTTGTCAAAAATGTTACAGTCTCTTAGATTATAATTTTTATTTACATAAAATGTATAGATGAGGAGGCATTATATACAGTAGTTCTTGTCACAAAGAAATAAAGGAATAAATATATTTAGTTGGACCCATTTGGCAAAACCACACGTGTCTGTAAAAGAACAGCTCTGTCTAATGTCAAAGCAAAAATGACTCATGGTAATAAAGTTAAATGTGAGACCCTGTTTGGATGACTCCCTTTAATTATAACATTTCCTTCTGTCAGTCTGACTGGGTCCACTGTAAAAAGAATAAGCTGAATGCCACCACCACCATCTCTTTGCTGTGAAACCTGAAAAGTTCTTTTTAAAACTGTTATTGTGTTAGTACACATTAGTACAATATAACTCCACTTCCACCATGAGCTGTCGCACACAAGTATCTGTTGACATGCTCCTTAACATGGATATTATGTTAGGGAGCCTTTTAGCAAACTCCAAATTATTCTGCCACAGTCCCTTTCTGTGGTGGGTCAGGGCTGTCTGAAGCCATTATTGGTAATGAATGTGGAGTCCTACTTTAAAAGGTTCAGGCATTGAAAGTCACCTAAAGCTGACTAATGGAATCCTACTGACACTGAATGCCAGGGGCTTTTTACCACATCCCAGAATGGCAGTTTTGGAAATTTACACTGCAGACATAATGAACTATAAATGTAAACTTGGGGAATGTAGCCTCCCACACAGCAGCTGGGAGTTATTAATAGATCCAGGATGTTCAATGCGCTTCCAAAATGATCAAATGCGAGGGACTCACATTGTGTGGTTTCAGCAACAATTCAGCTGCTCCCAACTCATTTGCAGAACAATAAAGTGGAATTTAGACATGTCTGTAACATAAATGCAATTATTTAAAAAAAAAAAAATTCCCAGCTACTATATGCAAATGTGTAGAGCCTTTGCTACAGGTTCTAAATATTCTGAGTTTGTTAGCGCTGCAACACTTTGTGCCCTGGGAGATGGGCCTCTTCAGCAGGTTCACAGGTCGCGCAGCAGCGTGCAGAGTGGCCATTGTGCTTTGTCATTTCACAGGTGACTCACATCACTACACTCGAGCATGCTGGAGGTAGAGCACTCGGAGATGCTTGCAGCATTCAAAATGCATGATTTTCAGCCTAGTGCAAACAAATCGCTTTAAAAGATCAGTTTAATCTATTTCGAGCTGTTATTATGAGCTGGGAGAGTTGTTCAGATAAAGAGACTGAAGCAGGGTTAACATCAGAGTGTTGGACAACTCTTCACATACTTTACCCAGCATGAGAGCTGTCAACTTTTATTATTTGTTTTTACAATACAGTGTGCATACGATTTACTATGCAGACCAGGCATTTAGTAAAATAATGGTCAGGAGGTGAATTATTGTGAGCCAAACTGTTTGAATTTTTGCTGTGACATAATATAGCGCATTAAAAAAGTATCTTCAGGGAATTATCAGTCATAGAAGTCATCAACGTCAGCGTGGTTTGCGTTGAAAGGTTGAGGACGCAAGGCTGCCTCAATCTCCGAGTTGCTGTCATCTGATTCCCCCCATAGAGCTAGACAAAAAAACAGAGCAAAAAAAAAAGATTCAATTATCAGAACAGAATGTTTTCTCTTCCGCTCTTAATATTAAGTGTAACCTTTTACATCTTCTACATAATTTCTTTACACATCCCATTCTACAACTTCTTTATAAGGCTTTCAATGCAGTGAAGCTAAGCTTACCTTGAGTTTAATTTCACAATGACAATCTTAACATTCTAGCTTTCATACTTTTAAATATGTGTTAAATCTGCATCTTGTTCACTCATGGTGATAAAATGTTTCTTGGGTGATATGATCGCAGCTGGAAAACTCTGAATAAAAAATATGATAGAAGCTTCCAAAGTTAAAAAATTGAAACCAACTGCTCAAGTGGCCTGTGTTGTTTATTATTTTTTATGAGCAACAAATCAAGTCTGAAGCAGATGCAACGTACACATGCATTTGCAGACTAAATATTATAGCAAAAAAATCCATCTTAAAAGAAAATACAATCTTACAATCTCTCTGAATCTACACAGTCTAGACATACCAGGATACAAAAAATGATCATGAATGTAATGACAAGAGCACTTATCTGGCTATTCAGCATCGGAACAACAACTCTCTCCAATATCAGTCAGAGCATCTAAGAGACTGTCCTACATTTCCTTGGACTTTTGTTACAAATGTCAGAAACACACAGATGCAGAAGGTTCCCTAAAATAACAGTTTTTTTCTTATTTATTGAAGGATTAGGTAGTGCTTACTAGCACATACATTGATGCTTTCAGTAACCTGGATTTAGCTTCAAGGTGATTTTTTCATTAACACGTCCTCAAAAGGCATTGCTGCATTTACAGAGAAATTTAATCAAACAGTTGGCGTTTGATTGAAGCTAAAAATTTACAATAATTTCATCCATGTTAACACATAAACCTCTTTATGGTGATCTGTTCGGTGTAATTAACCTTGTTTTGACACCGTCTGTGCAAGCAATTGAAATGACTTTGTCTGTACTCACCTTTTGACAGTAGAACAGAATGAGCTTTTGAGTTACTCCTCTCTTTTCTGGAAACACAAAGACAGTTAGCCTTGCAAAAGTTATTACCTTAGACTTTCTTTAGGAAAGAGCTACCATGTTAAAACCCAAAACAGTTAAAAGGGAAAGGTTAGATTATCACTTTGCAAACATGGGAAAAAAACACACATTTCCTGTGAAATAAACTAATGTAGAAATAATTTTTCAGAAATAGTTAATCTACTGTAAGCACAGATGCAAAGATATAAAAAAGGACACCAAACCGAAGTTAGAAATTGAGGTGGGTGGGGAAGAAAAATCATGAGAGATTTCAATTTAATATGCTATGGCTAAATACTAAAATAAAAACTAAATAAATAAAAAAAAAAAACCTTGAAGAAGACACCCAATTTCACCAGAGGGCGAGACATGCTGGCTAATCTCAGACAGTGCAGCAAAGGGGACTTCCTTGACTCTTGTTCTAATTGTGCCAAAGGACTTCCACAAGGCCCTCTTTATTCAAAAATAGTCCAGCGACATGGGTTGCCAGGTTCCCATAGCTCTGGTGATATCGCTATGTAAATGTGTGACCTCCGAAAAGGCTTTGATCTACCTCAATGCATATGCAATAAGGCCCCCCGGTTCCACTTTTAAAGGACTCCTCTTTAATTTACATCATCACAGAGGCTATTCAAAACCCCACAATATATCCTCATCATCTCCCAGGTTAGCATACATATCTATATGGCTTATTTGTTTGGACCTTTTACATTTGAGCTGTGCTGAGGCTTTTCTAGGAGATAGAAGGAAAATAGATGTGGACTTTTAAACAGATGAGCTCTAGCGAAAACATTGGTACATTCTTCCAACTGCACCCATACAAAACCATGACTTCTTTGATTGTCATCCTCTCAATAACTCTCATCTCATCAAGTCTTGGCACATGTGCCTGTACATTGAGTATAAGGACCAAATTACTCTGGCTGCATTCCAGTTGCCGTCTACTAAACTGTATGTCACCGCCTTGTACAACTCAAGAAGGCAGGAAACAAGAAGCACCTCTCATTCTTAACTGCAAACAGAATGCTTTTTACTACACCTATAGCATGTTGTCAGCATTATAACAAGAATACAATCTTTACACTTTCTGCACACAATAGATCATTTTGCAGGTGTTCAGGCAGCATGCTGAAGCTCTGGCACTGAAAATACAACTGAATCAAGGCACAGGCTGACTAAGAACAGCAGTGCCAACAAACAGAACAGAGGAAAAAAAAAAAATCAACATCTTGGATTTTATACTAAAGGTACATTAATATTACTTTACAACCCAAATTTTAATGTGAAAGTCATGGGAACAGCAAATTTTAAATTTAGGAGTCAGTTAGTGACGCTGTTACTTTTCATCCACCAAAATTCTGATGTAACAGAAAAGCTACAATACAAATTGCATGATCATGTGCATTCAGAAGTTTAGTGATATTAACTGCTGAAGGTTATACTTGATATATGAAAGATGTGCACTTCAATATACACTTGACATGGTAACATTTATTTTTATAAGGTGAACTTAATGCAATGGGAGAATGAATTTAAAAATGTATATTATGAAGCAACAATAACAGAGTAGTCTCTGAAAGCTACACCACAAAGATATCGTCCTGCTATCGATGTTCAACCTTTCACACCAAGCAAGAGTTAAAAGTGCTGTACAGATGTTGAAGCACAACTAAACCACAGGGACTAGAGCATCCATTTACTACTGTTAGGCAGCAGATCTGAGCCAGAGCCTGCAGCAGCAAAAATGCAGCAATAATCTATACGATTACTTTCTCTCCTTTGCCACAATAATAGCTGTCACAGAGAGTAAATTGGGCTTTTTCTTTTCTCGAACTTCCCCCCGGGATGAGAATAGTCTATCAGCTGTTCCACTTCAGTGAGGGACAGGACTGATTTCAAGACAGGGCTATTACCATAGAGAGCCCAGTCTGGATCTGACCCCACCAATCTAATATTCCGTTTCCATAAACATTTATGCCAGTTCATCTTCTGCTGAGTTTCCCTTAATTGAGGCAATGATCTGAATATGTAAGACTGGGTTGGCCACTGTTTTACAAGCTCTGGTAGACAGAGGTGAATGTAATGTGTAAAATGATGCAAATTACTGCTATTGTAATGTTCTTTTCCGGTGCTTCTCTCTTTCTCTGTTTCTGAAATTGTTTCATATTGTTGTTTATCTCATATTTTAACCGATTTTCTCTGTCTGCTGTGCATTACCGAGAAATTTGTATGACAAGCAGTGCTGGACATAAATCAAACTGTTTACTTCTTTTTGCTCCATATTTCTTCCCCAGTTCGAAAAGCTACTAACACACACACAAAAACTAAAAAAAAAAAAAGCCACTGCCTCTCTTGCCTGTCTTGAAGAAAAACCAATGTGCAAGTCACTGAAGTAAGCTGAAATTCCATTTGAGGACAGAAACGATGTTTTAAGAGCACTTACTGATGCAAGATAGAATGACACATTTCACATGGATATATCACAACTTGTATGATTGTGTATTTAATATGAATATATTAAATAATATCTCACAGCAATGGTCAGTAACACTTTGCCATAGAATAAATCACTTTTTAAAGTAAGTATTAACAATAAGGTTTGTTTTTTTTTAAGATTTGGCCAATAAACCTAAAAATGGTAAGAAAGTGTGTGCACGGTCTGGAGAAATAGTGCTTATCAAGCATTAAACTGGAGCTTGGACACAACGTTAGCTGGAAAACTGCTTTTATTTACCCTGGCTTTTTTTAAGCTCCTGCCACCCACACACAAATGCTAATAGCACAATAGCACTTTTGCGCAGCGGTGCTTGTCTAAAGGTAAAGGGAGACCCATCACCTCATCATTCCCATCAACTCCTACTCCCATCCCAGCTATGACCCCACAGAAACATTGTTTAGGCTTCGTTTAGATGTACTCTAACGGGCCTGAATGGTAGCAGGATATAGCCCTCAGTGGGGGCAAACAGTGAGAGACAACTGTGAGTGCACTGTGAGTGGGCACTCCCTAACGTGTGAGTGCTCTCTGCTGGCAACGAGTAAGTACTGCAACTAAGAGGAAGAGGCATTTGTGTGATGATTTCAACACAGACCCTCCTCCTGACTGCTGGCATTCTAGTGCAGGGGATAGTTGAAGGGCAGATCACTCCTCTTAATAAACATAGTCTTTATTGCAAATGTGTCTAGTATACCCACACACAAAACAATCCACCCAACAGCAGTAAAGATATATTTAATATATTTTCTCTTTTCCCACCATATCACAGCTAATTACTTACAAAGACACTGATTTTGTATTGACTTGTCTCCTTGATATTGCTTTAATGAGTAATTAAAACCCAAACAAGGCAAGTTCAGAGAGTATATATGCATTAGCATAGATCTTTTTCTAATACCCTACAAAGCTTTTTCTGCAAGTGAAGGACAGTGACCTCCTCTGGTCAGCATCTCAAAATGCTGTCTTCCTCTACAGTCAGTCCTGTTTGTTTTTGCGTAGTTATTTAATTTTTTATTACATTATCACAATATATGAGGGATGAAGAAATATGGCAGTAAAAACATGTTTTGTATGTTCATGTCCTTGTGTGGTTATTGTGCTACTGAGACCTAAATAACCACAGAAGTGCATCTTGTATAAGCTGTGCTGCCACATGACTTATCGTCCTTAAATATCTTTTTTTTTGCCTATACACATGTCACTTCATTTATATAATTTGATAAAGGAATACTCTCAGGTGTCAACTCTTTGTCTGATACTGTCTCTCTGTCTCCTGCTTTCTCTTTAGCTTCCCTCCTTTCTCTCAGCTCATGTTCCTCTCACCCTTTAATCTCTCCTCCCACCGAGTTGTCAGAGACCTGCATGCATCGCCTTCCCATGAGAGAGAGGGGGGGGGGGGGGGGGAAGAGAGAGAGAGAGAGAGAGAGAGAGAGAGAGAGAGAGAGAGAGAGAGAGAGAGAGAGAGAGAGAGAGAGAGAGAGAGAGAGAGAGATTTTGACACTGAGTGATTTGAGGTCGAATGCTTGAGCACATCCTGTTGTCCAAGGCAAAGCTGTAAACCACTAATTGTTGAGTCAAGGTTTTTGTCAAGCAGGTACTAGGCACAACAATCATCACACTGGTTTATGGCTGGAGGATTCAGTTGTGTGTGTGTGTGTGTGTTGTGTGTGTACATGTGTTCAAGCATTTTCAGGATCAAAAACAGGGAAGAAATAAAAAGGTATTAAAAACCCCCAAATAAAAATAAGAAAGGAGTGGCATCTGAAATGCCTACAGTAGAAAAGAGCACAATGATGCTTTGCACGGGAGGAAGCAGTGGCATGCACTCGCATACAAAGGGGAACAAGTGGTCTTTACATGGAGTGCAGCTGCTTATTAAGACTCACTCCTTCGTGCATTATTCCTTTCATCCCCACTCAACCACAAAGTGATTTTACTTTGCCACTCACAAAGACAGCAAAAGATTTCTAATGGACAAATCCTTAATAAATGTTGCAGATCAGTCGCTTCCCCACCAGTTATAATACAATAAACAGCACATTTTATAAAAGTATCTGACTGAAAAACATTGTGTGGGAGAGAGCAAGGAAGAGGGAGGGAGGAGGAAAAAAAAGAATATGAAAGACCTCAATTCTCTCAAACGGCATAATAGTGAAATGAGCACATATAAATGTGTTAAGAGTATCTCTTTGCATCTTGTATAGACTGCATGTATTTAATCTGTAAAGCTTATTAAGGCCCTAGTCATTGCTATGCAAAGCAGCACCCAATGCTTTTCTCTCACTTTTCAGCCGAGTGCAGTGTTTGGCCAATAGGACTGGCCCCCCACCTCTCATTCTGCATTCATAACATGCAACATTTGCACAATGTATCTCTCAAAGGCCCTGAATAGAAGGCCTTAATACTCATGTAAACAACTGCAAACCAATTACTTAATGAATCGGGCCCACACATAATGAGGAGCCTCACAAAGGGCTATAAATGCATTTTTTGCACCAAAGCCTCTGCTTTAAACTACAATCCCTCTGCTGTAGTCTAGGCTTAACTGACAAATCATAATTATTGTCTAAGACAACAGAGAGGAAGCCATTTTTGTATTTTGAGTCCAGCTACATCCTCTGTTTGATGTCACTCATCAGCTCGCTGACAAAATAAAGCAAATAATTAACAAGCAGGATGGAGAGGGGGGAGACGAAAATACAGGAAGACAGAAAGAAAGTGGGGTAAAGACATGGAGAAAGGGCAAGGGTGGGCGAGAGAAGGAGATGGAAAAAAGGGGACAAGTGGGGCGAGAACATGCTGCAGTGTCAGGGCTTCCAGACCACTTGTAGAAGCAATAAAGCGCAAAGTAAGTGGAATGCCCATATCTAAGCATCCAGGAAAAGCAGAGGAAAGGCAGTTGGAAAAGCAAAAACAGTGTAATGGTCACAAGCAGTTTTTGGAGCTGCTTCTTCATGAGACAAAAGCGTCAGACATGCATAACTAGCCATTTGTCCAATTTCACTTAGGTACACAACTTGTGTCTCCTCACTGCACCAAGAATTCAGTGTTGCTGTCTAATTTTTTGTTCTGCAAATTTTGTTTAATCACATATATTGTGGGCTTTCCATGCACATTAATGACAGTGAGACAGACACCATCTGAGAGGGTCTGTGCCTAAAATTGGCTCATGTTTATTAAAGAGTGTGGTCACTGGGGCTGGCAGTGCTAGACATCAGCAGCTATGAGGACCACAATAGAGCCAGCCCATTAGGCCCTTCCCGGGGCTAATAGGCAGACTGGGAGCGCCTGCTAGCCAGGCCAGGGAGATACAGACTTCAGCCCTTGTGTCAGCGTGGTGCCCAGTAATCACATGAAATCAGAGAAGATTATTCCTCATAACGTTTACCCAGCCATTACTATAGCCCAAATGGGTTCGCAGTGAAGAGGTGCTCTGAGGACCCGGCATGCAATTGCAGATTTGATGAAGTCGTGTTGATATTCAAATGTATCCGTGATGGTGTTAGCCTCTACCAAGCTATTTATCATTAAATGTTCTTTTCCAACCCACTTAGGTCTCTGATTTGAGCAGTCTAAATGTGTTTCAAGGGTAAAAAATGAAAGGACATTTGTCCTTGTCAACACTTGATTCCCCTCCTTCCAAAACAGTCGTCCCTGATTCTCTTCTTGACATGATCTGTTTGCATTTTGACAACAAGCCTGAAGACAGTGAGATTATGACTCCAATTTATTTTTGTGGTAGCTGTTTTGCTTTTGATTTCTAAAACCTTGTCAAACCCTGCAAACAGTGAGTAAGAGGGGCTTTAGGGGCCTTTTGTCTTTGTAAGCGAGTTAATGGGTGGCGCCCCCTTGATCTTATGGAAATGAACAGGGAATTATGAGAGCGGCCATGCAAATGTACATCAACCACTTTGGTGTCTGGTGGCCCATTTCCTGTGGCCCGTTGAATAATAACAATGTTCTTACCGAGGGTAAGGGTCTTGATGTGAGGAGCGTTTGGCCCTCCCCAGGTCCTCTTCATGTCCATGATTTATCCCTTAAAAAAGAAAACATGACAGATAAAATCAGTGATTTGGATGTCTCAACACAAGCCAATTTATAATGCATATTAGTATAGAAACGTATGGTAAAGCTTATAGGAACTCCCTTTCCAATTATTCAACTGTTGGGCTCAAACACTGGATGCTTTCATACTGCTAAAATATGCCAAATCTCAAGGCACAAGTTAGTTACACTTGAACATTTGAGCATCTAGGGAAAAATGGGGCTATAAGCAAGAACTAGCTAAAAAAACATGCATACACTGAGCAAGATTCCTCATATGTTATGGGCTAGTTTGTATTGTGAAGACGAATGGGCAGAGTAACCAATGGTTAGCTTCTAGGAGCCCATTACCTCCCTGTTAGACTGGACTGCACCTCTTACCTGATGGGCTATCCTCCTCCTCCTCTTCGTCATCATCATCATCATCATCAACCTCTTTAGAACTCTGCAGCCTGTCCTGCATGGCTGATTGTTTAAGTAACTGATATGCTTTTGTCTCTGCTCAGGGATGGACACACACACACACACACACACACACGCACACAAAAACACACCAAGTCAATGTCAAATATTTGCTCAAAACCCAGGTTTCCAACTTTTAGAGGTTTCTGTGTTTGATGAGACAACACGCTTCAGTAGCTGAGTCGTTTGGCCTCAGTGCGAAACAGAGTGGGTGAAAACAGTGTGCTCACTCAGCTAAGCTGTTGATTCAAGTCTACAGTATGTAGCAACAGTTTCCATGAGACAGTAATCAGCATTTCACATAATCTCAGCATCCCCTACCAGGAAGGCAATGATTGATTTTCTGTTTTAAAAACACTCATAATTACTTTCTGGCACACTAAAGTAGGAGGTATCATATTTGAAAGAAGAACAGAGACTGCAGTGGCAAAAATCAACAGAGCGGAAGTACAGAATAAATGGGCTGATGTCTCAACAGTGATGCTACAACACACTGAGCAAATCAAAGTTCAGAGGAAAATTGTTTTCTTGTGTGGCTGAGTCCTAGCAATTTGAACTTGCTTTCAGAATAAAAGCACTCCTTTTAATTATTCTAAAAAAAAAAAAAACAAAAAAAAAAAACAATAAATACATGTTTTTAGTGCAAGGCACATTCTAGTGTTATTCCACCCACAATCTTTGCTTTTACATGTAGTCTAAAAAAAACCCACTAGGTGTACAGACACACATGTCTAGGCAATTACTAACAGTTCCAAGGTCACGGTATTTGATTGTGACATTGATGTTGCTCACCACAGCAAAACCCTTTCCTTGCAAAATCTTTAGTCATGTTTTTTGTGGTAATGTTTCTTTTGATTAAGTGTAGCGATTGAAAACTGAACTCATTTTGCTGGCTGTGCACCTTAGGGATGCACACACATAAAACACCCAGTAGGAAATCTGATAGCCAAGGGTAATATAGGATTGCTTTACATTTCAGAGGTGCAGCTGAGGAACGGGCACACCAACTGCTTCCAGGATGCCTTCACATCTAGTATTTTTCAAGTCCAGCCTTGCCAGAGCATTGTTTAGAAGATAATGAGAGGCGATGACAGATCTCTTGCGCTTCCCACCCTGGTGTCCTGACAATTAAAGCAGCTGCATTATGCAGGGCCAGCGAATTATCAATTTCACCAGAATGCCTCAGACCAGGCTGAAAACATGGCTAGTGTTTTCTCGGAGATAATTAGAGAGAACTAGCACAGCTCTTCAGGTGGGACTTTGACCCTGCATTCACCTTGATCATCCTGCCTCAGCCATTGCGTAAAAGAGCCCATTATTCACTGCAGTGGGAAGAAAACAAACCACAACATAAGGACAGTGTGAATGCTGGGGCACCGGCGATGCCTTTTTACCTCTAATAGGAACACTTTCCACAGGGCTTTCGTCGTGGCTGTCCTCTTCAGTACTTTGTAGTTCTGTAAGAAAGGGAAGCGCATAGTGAGGAGCAGTGGCAGGGAAGAAGGGAGCCTAGGGAGAGAAATGGAAAAGGGGGTAGTAGGTGGGAGGGGGGGTCATTCTTTAGCTGTGAATAGAAAGCTGTATGAAAACTGGGCTGTGAAGGATTCATAAAAAAGCTCATTGGTAAAATTGATTTCTTTATAAAAGAGATGTTTTAGTTCTTTGCAGAGGTGGTTTGCAAAAAAATAATAGCCATCTACATTTGTTCGTCTTAATCGCCCTAGTTTGCAAAAACAGACTTAATATCAATGTAGAATGTTTTGCAGGATCGTAGGAACCAAATGGTAAATCTATCAAAACCAAACCACATGCTACAAAGAGGCTTTTTGGCATTCATTCCACTATAATCATTAACTGTAACCTGTTATTCAAATGTGTTGTTAATTTTCTTTGCAGGTTGTACTAAATCATTAGTTCTCTAATGTGATTATTTTATACAGTCTATGTATTAACCTTGGATCCGTTCTTGTACTGGCTTCACATTTCCACAATCAGCCGGCAGAGACGAAGGGCCACAGGAGGAAGACAAGTCACTCTCGTCCTCCGCTGAGGGGCACTCCTCACTGGACCGGGACAGAAGTGTCCTCAGCAGCACTTTGGCCTGCGAGCAGCACAAATTAAAACCACACTCTTAATTGTTCCAATATTGTGAAGGAAGTGTTAAATTAAACTCTCACCGATTAGGCAAGTCATTTACTTTGGCCATGGTTGCTCGCACAGAGGTGCAGCTGTAGTGCGTATTCAAACACCAAGAGAAAATAACTTCAAATTCTCTCACTCGTTTAACTAAAAAAAGATTATTTCGCACACTTTTGCTCCCACTCTCCCTCTCAATCACACTTTTTTCTCTCCTTCTCTTCTCATCCATGAGATTAGAGAAGCGCCTAAAGAATGCAATCACCCTGGCGTTAATGTGCAACACGTTCCAGATATCTCCCCTCTTGGCTGAGAGGATTGAGACAAACTGCTCTCTTCCTCCCTCTCCAGCTCATTTTTATCTCTGGGGAGATGAGGATACACAATTAAGAGGAGCTGTTCCGGGAGATGAGGAGCAGGGAGATGCCACACACCGATTTCCTTTCTCTCCTTTTTCCCTCCCCCGTATCAAACCCTGCCATCATCATCTCTCTTTTGTGATCAAAGACTGCCTCTCAGCCTCAGATGGCCATTTGCAACTTTTAATGAGCACTAATATGGAGGGGATGATCAGGAGGATTTTGACGACAAACTTTAAGTACATTGTGAGTTGTTATCAGTAGGTTGCAGTCAAGATTGACAATGTACATGCTTTCATTTTCTGAGAGGGGAAGAGGCACAAACACATGCCAATCTGAGCACTTGGTATTTGATGCTACTGCACAATAAAAACTGTCTTGATCCTTGTCCCCGATATCTGTCTTTGTTCTTTTTTTAGATTTAGTCAAATGTACTGTGGGTTGAGGGCCCTCGCAGCCCCACTGCATTTTAAATATCAATGAATGCAACTGTTAGCACTTGAATATTCAAAGGGCCTCTTTGAGTGTGTGCATGCGAGCTGCATGCTCCCATTTGTCGGAGTAGCCAGGCTGTGTGGCAAGACGTGAATGGAAATTTCTGTTTGCTCTTGTGTGTGGAGAGTAAGCTGTTGTATGAGAGGACAGAGAAGAGAGACTGAGAGAGAAATAGATGGAGTGAGAGAGAAAGATTTTCACTCATGCTTTTCCTGATGCACTTGGACAGAAAGATGTAGATGACAGCACCTATTTTCCTTTTGTCAGTTGATATTTTCAAGAGGCTCTACAGTCGCCCTCATTGGCTCTATCATTGCGTTGGGGACACCGGAGTGAGATCAACCCAGTTACAAGGAATCCATGCAAGATGAGTCCGCAAAAATGTATAACACAAAACTAAATACATTATCATTCCAGCACACCGAATGGCACAATTAAATAGATGGAACTTACAACAAATAATTTACATCATTTTGGAGTTTTAAGAATGAATGTGTATTGTGATTTATTATGTCCATTTAGCTTGATTTACAAGGGGTCAATGGGTGGGACATTTGAAATCATCTTTTTTTGTTGTGGAGAGAGCACAAATGGCTGCCTCATTCAGTCTTTCCCAGTGGATGACTGTACTTTGCCTAATACCGAATTAAAAGCAAGTGTTTGTCAGATGAATTCGCCACATGAAATGACACAAGCCAAGCAGAGGCTGCAATTTGTGATTAACACATGGGTCACGATTTTTCTCTTTTTCTGTTTAGGTCAACGTGTGGAGCAATCTGATGAGGAGGCAGCCAGGGCTTGATTTCAGACGCCAGACACAAAGAGGGCAGAAAACCACCTACGACACAGGAAAAACATCCAAAGAGGCAAACCAAAAAAAAAAAAAAAAAAAAAAAAAAACAGCATTTGAAGAGAGGAGTAATATCCAGCCTGTGGTCGTAACTGCTAATGTCTGCTTGTTTTTGGAACTGGGTGTCCATGAATACAAGAATCTAATTTTCTCTGTGTGTGTACTGGCAGTGTATGTGTCTCCAACGCTACCTGGTGGCTGTAGGTGGCATGGCGCTCCAGTAACAGTGGCGTGAACAGCTGGACCAAGTGCTCAGTGCTGAGGACATGGCGCTCCTTGAGCAGAAGGGCGTGCTTGAACCAGCGATCCCACAGCTGAGCAGCATCAGGAGGGAGGCTGGCACTGTAGTTAGGAGGGGTGGAGTTGGGTGTAGAGAAAGAGGGGTTCTCTTGTTAAACAAACAGTGGGATATGTGAAAATAAGTGACATAAATTTGAAAATTCTTTGACCAATGTGCAGAAAAGCAGCAGCAGCAGCAAAAAAATATGACGCTCTTTTTTTATTATTTGAAATGACAAGACAAATCCATCCAACAGCATTGTGAAAGGGCTGCCTGTTATCCCATCTTAAAACACTTTAGGAGATAGATGATTAATGAATTCCAGTTAACACTGAATAGACACAGCCAGCAATGGATTGAAAACTGGATAAAAGGTCAAAGAGCCAATATGCATCTCCACAGGGGGAAGAGGGACACCACTAGATGTGTGTCTTCGGATTGAGTATAGAGCAGGAAAGGTCTCAGTGAAATCAATAGAGTAGTGAAGCAGAGCATGGATTTGGCTCAGAGTATAACTACTCATTATCCAAAGGACTGGAAGTCACAGATAGGGCATTTTAATTTACTCATGACATTCACCCGTGCAGTGTTACCGCAGGAGGTGACACCAAAGATGACCTTTACATTTGTGGACAAGGGAGACTGTATCGAATGGTAGTGTGCAATATCTCAGCGACGTTTGTAAGTGCATGCCCCCTCCACCACTGTCTGTTCAAAAGATGAAAAAAAATGCATAGGCAGGCGTCCACTCTTTGTGTGAAAACTGGAATTCACCTCACTGTAAGTTCATGTTTCTCTATTAAAGGAAAGAAAAGTCTATTGAACTCTGTGGCTTTCAGAGCACTGATATCTCGGCTCTGGATTACTCCTATTATACCGTTGAAAATGTCTGCACAAAACGTATACACTATATCACACAACACTACACTATATAACAATCCATTTTCATATATTTTGCTTTTTTTGCTAGGAAATGTTGTGGTCAGACACAGAAATAACAAAATGAAAAGGTATTAAGTGATAAAACAAACACTACATAAACGTAAAATCTTATACAAATGACTAACTGAAATTATGCCGCTGTGATTCTTTATACAGTCTCACAATTCCAAGTTTCATTAGGCTGAAAGCAATTGAAAAATAAACACAACACCCAAACAGTGAAAATACTGGTTTGTAGGTATTCTCGCCAATAAACTGAAAGGTTTACCTTATTTCATTTGGTTCAGTGTTGGACCGGTGAGCACTCACTAGATCCTGTGGTAGAAGGCAGCCCTTCATTGTGCTCCATGACAACCTCTGAAGCTCATGAACGACGACTGCTCCACATGTTTTAAGGTCCTCGTCATTCAAGCCTGCTCCGCTGTTACAAAGGCTGCAATATATAGAGAGCAGTGTGCTATTGTCATGTCACCCTGGGCTCAGCCCGCAGGTCAGGAGTACATCCAACAGCTGCTAACACTTCACACACAAACACACTATACAAGAGTAATCATACACACAGATGCACATATACACTGGTTTACTTAAATAATATCACTGTGTGACTTTATATTGTGGGTCACGACACAAGATGAATACTTTACTTGACAGTAAGACTTGTATCGACTTAGGTGGGATAGGTATATAAGGAAATCCTCTCTCTCCGGTTTATCTTGCATTACAAAAATTATGCTCAATTCATCAAGCTATGAAAGACAAAAATAAAAGAGAATCCATCTCCCTGGCTTCCGAAAACAATTCATCAGCTTGGTTGCTCGACCAGTCCCACATATTTAAAAACCATTCTGACATGAAGATGTGTGAACATTCAAGTTGGCACTCTAAAGTAAGCTAGAGCACTTGGCTGAAGGATAATGCATTTCCCTCTGTACACTGCTCCATGGTCATTTGATAAATATACAGAGGTAGAGGTAAGATAGTTACGGAGTTTAAAAGAAAGACAGAGAGGTATACCTGATAACTCTGTCGAGTTGCTTTTTATCAATCGAAGGGTTATCATACACATTGGTCTGTTCATCATGAAGCCGTCCTTCAATGCAGTCTAGCAAGTTGAAGAGTCCTTTCTGGGAAAGTCTGAAAAAGTATTATCCATCAACACAGTGAAAGGAAATAAACATAGAGCAAGGCATGTGATCAATGGTCCACGATTTGTAAAAACAAGGTGCTATTTGATCAAATAAAAAGAGACTGTTTTCCAGGCAATTTCCTTGAGGTACTCAAGGACTGCTGGAGGGATCTGATCGTTAGAATGCCATCATCACAATGCAGAACTTCAACCACTCCAATTGTGTCTACTGATAATGCCATATGTAATGACGGGGTGTAAGGGAAAGCTTCACAAACCTGCCATTCATTCAAAACAAGAGCTTGTAGAATTAGTAGCTTACTGCTGTGCCTAACCTTCAGGGACATACAGAAAATTCAGACTAATACATTACAATTAAAGTAGCTAAAGTAGCCCACTAACATGAAATAAATGGAAATGAAAATATTGATTAATATAACCACTACTGCCAAATGGAGCTAAAGACGGAAAAAAAGGTTTCAAAAAGGAGTGGCCTCCACATTTTCTTTTTTCTAAGAGATTTACACTTTAATCTGGTCCTGTGTGAGGCTGCAAAATGAGAAATGGATGCCTAATGCATGTGGATATTGGGAATCCATCTCTTTCTGGAGCATTAAGCTCTGGGTGGCCTTCATTGAATTCTCTCAGGAACCCCAAGCCGAGAGATCCTGAGCCCCTGTATAAAAGGGGCCAAAAAGAATTTATGACAATCTGTAATGGGCTGCTGGGTTAGAGGTCAGCAAACAATTGCTCCCTCTTTTTTGCAGGTTGTTTCCTGGTAACATCCTGATTAAGCTAGCAGCTTGAATTATATCCATGACATTCTGTAGTGTGCAATCCGTCTGTGCTAAGTCCTCTTCAGTGTAGCTGAAGTAGCACAGGCAAAAGCTCTGTCTTTTTTTTCTCCCTTATCGTCAGCGTGGGCCTTGAAATAGTCATCTTTCTCTTTCCACTTTATTTGTCAATGCTCTTCAAAAAGAGACCTTTAGAGAGGGAGAAAGTGAATTAGTTGTGTTTTTTTTCTGCAAACCTCTCTCTCTCATTGTATTGTTGCCAGCTTTCATGTCAAGGTCTCCAACCTCACTTTAGATGCTGCTGTTGTCCGCATGTCGACATCATCAGGAGCATATTGTTAGCTAGGAGGAAGAGGTCAGCCTCTCTGCAGAGATATTGCTCCACAGTGTACAGTACAGACCCTGAGGTGATTTACCACACGGAATGGTCTCACCGTTGAGTGATTGGTGTCAAAGGAATCTCAATGGCACAAACAGCAAATATAACCCACAAAAGGAGGGGAAAATATACCACAAGTAATAACAGCATAAAGATTGCAAGGACAGCATGTGATGTCCCACAATCCTGACAGTATTTACAAAGTGCTGTGGGACATTGAAACACCAAAAATGCAGTTTCACCCAGAAATAGACAAAGGTGTCACTGCATACATGAAAAAATATTGTGTCACTTTGAGGTCACGGATTATCGATTTTCCGTCTAGATTTGAAAAACTTTTATTTTATGACATATGTGAGAGCTGGACACAGCAAGGCCATTATGATGTGTCTGGAAGAAACCTGGAGGATATTTCAGTCATACACTCTCACTCCCCCCAACCACGGTGGAGAAGAAATATAATGGGATAATCTAATGAATTGCCTGGGCTTGTTTTTCCTGACTGTGAGCTGCATGGAGGGAGCGATATAAACTCTAACCTCAACAGAGAGGAGAGAAAGAGTGAGAACGAGAAAAAGAGAGCGAGAGGATGGAGACTGGGTGCTCTCGGAGCCTTACATCAAAGCCTCCAGTTTTCTCCTCATACACAGAAGCCCTCCATGTTAACAATGAAAGCTGCAGCCCCCACCATCTTCTCCCAGACACAAGCTAACTGCAGTTGCTCTTGAGGTCACACTATAAACAGTATAGCAGACCACACAGAAACACAGCTGGATGCAAACAAACGTTATATACCCATTTTTCAAACTATTTCAGGTAAAGTTAGAACCAAAACATTAAAAATTTAACTGAAGAAAAGTCTGCATGTGTAGTTACACAAAATCAAAATATGGGTTTTAATGAGGACAACCCTTTTAGTAAGAAATGTGGAAATTGAATACTGCATCTAACAAATAAATAACAATAGTACATGTTACTAAAGCACTGTGATGAACTGGCAACATGTCCAGGGTGTACCCTGCCTTTGCCCATAAGTAGCTGGGATAGGCTCCAGCACCCCAGGACCCTCTCGAGGACAAAGCGGTTCAGAAAATGAATGAATGAATATTAATAATTGCAGTTAAATTGCAATTTAAAAATAGCAAGAAAAGAAAAAAAGCTAATTAAACACTGGACATGTCTCAGGGAATATAGCAAAGAAAAATAATTGCACATAGAGTTTCCTCTTCCTTTTTTTAAGACTGTAAGAGGTCCTGTTCATAAAATACTGTATATTGTAGAGTAGATGTTGAGGCTCTGGGTGCAAACATTCACATGGGATTTTCTGTGCCTCTAACCCCATCCAAAATGATCCTTCAACTCAGAGGCCATCATCACGCTAAGGATTTGTGGCCGTAAGTGCTGTCCACATGCCCACCCTCCAGAACACTCTATGGTGCCACAAATTTCCTCCTCCACTGGGGACTTCCTGAGGTCTCTCAAGCAGAAAATTGCTCTGTTACAGCATTATCTTGGATTATGGCAATATTGTTGGTGACAGGTCCTGAGCTCTCCCTATAAGATGCATCACTGCCACCACCGCAGCTGCTGCTGAGCTACACAGAGCACAGCGGCACCGACCGTGACTCCCACAATCCTCTCTGTCAGTTACAGATGCGGTTTAGCATGGTCATGCAGAACATTGTCCTTTTCCATTTAACTGGGCCTTACATTACTGAGGTTAATACTGACAGCACAGTGCACATTTTATGACAGTATGTTCCATAAAACAATCAAAATGGTAGAGTTTCTCTCAATTGGGTCCACTTCAAAAATCGTAGACAAAAAAATTTACAGAAGTTATACACTGTACCTTTCCAAGTTCAACTTTGGAGATGCATTTTTGGACACTTCAGAGTGGAAAGAAGATTCAGGACTGTTCTGACTGTGATCATCAGCTCCATCAGAGGCTGTGGACTTATCAAGTGCTTCACTCTCTGGTAGATCTTCATCCAGCTCAGACTGGGTCAGAGAAATGGACAGGTCAGTAGCACTGCTTACAGACAGCTTCACATCTGAACTTGGTGTGCTCTCACAACTTCTTGGATCTAAAAAGAGTTCAAGATACAAGACACATGGGTTGTTTTACATCTCTCAAGAGTAATGAATCAAGTAGAGGTCAACCACTAGTAGATTTTAAAGACTAGACTGTTAAAATTGTACTATGTTTGAAATCATTAAAAACTGGATAACAGCTGAATTAAACAACTATGTCAAAGCAGTATATATAGAAATGAAATTAAATCAATTAATAAATAAATCTGGATCCCTTAATATCAAACTCAGTTTAATTAATCAGTAAATGCGGAACTGAATATCCAACTGTCGGAAACGTTGTTGATATGAGGTGAGACCTTTTGAGAAGAGACCAATTCCGATTTAGCAACTTAATATTAACTACAGGCCATTATTAGTGGCAACTTCTGTGACACCATTAATTTGGAAAACCTCCTATTGTTGTGGGTTGTGAGATATTTTTTCATAGCTAGATAGACTCTATCTCTAGTCTCAAGTTGGTAAATATTGCCAGAGTAGAAGATCAGTGAGGAATAAGTAAAAAAAACACAACAAACCTGGCGGACCTTGAGATTTTTTTCCAGTGGTACTTTGAGACATCAAGTGGCAGGGAACTTTCTCTGTATCTCCCAATGCGGGTGGCCGATGAGTCAGCTCTTGGGAGTCTGTGTGTTGTGCATGGGGATTGTTAGCCCCCAGAGGGCCTCTGCCGGTGGGAGACAGATTCTCCTCATGCCCCGTCAAGGTCACCAGAGGTGAAGGTTCTTGTTCATCATCACTTCCAGAACGCACATTCCCAGCTGCGTTTGTTAAGGCACGAACAGATGGGAGCACTGCCATCGTTCTTTCATGTTTGTCACTCAAATTACAGCCGTCAGGGGAATCGTTTGAGCCTGAAATGTCATCTGATAAATGTGCTCGGTTGCTGGCGGCATCCTCTCCGCCAACTCTGAAGTCCTTCAAAAGGCCACTTGGTAGACATTCGCGGAAGTGCACGCTGCAATTGGGTGAGCGATGCAATGCCTGGTGTGAGTGTACACTTGTGGTACCAGCATCAACATCAGACCCAGTGGAGGTCTGGCTGTCCAGTGCCATTAAAGTTGGTGGTTGTGTAAAATCCTTAGCTGGATTAGCAGAGGAGATGTCCTGGTAATGTCTGTGTACTTCCTGAGAATATGACAAAACTAAAAAAAATAAGTACATGCAATTGTGGTAGACAAACTGTCCACTTCATCATACAAATTATATCTGTCCACATAAATACAGTTCTTCAACATTGTTACAGTTTTACCTTAAGTTGAATAACAGTGTTTTGACAGAAATTCGCCTCAAGGGTGTTAACTATCCACTTAGAGTTTTGTAAGCATTTTGAGTAAGTGTAGCTTATTTGGGCCAAGGTCGGAATTCTTTTCACAACATATTTCAGAAGAATGTCTTAGGATCAATGTTTTAACTTTTAATCTTATTAGAATCCTTTAGACAAGTTTTGATTTATGTCTTCAATGTCACCAAGGGGAGGAGAGAGATGAGCAAAAAAGCCTCCCTCCAAACATAATAACAAAAAGCATGGCTTCTGTTTCTTTTCTGATAAGCGTCTTAAATACCAAACAGTTAGCTGCTTAATAACATTCACTGTAAACCATGCAGCCTGCCCAGCAGATCCACAAAGTAGGTAAAAAAATAGGAAAAGTTAATTTCTTGGCTGAGTGATTCCATCGGTAGCTGCAGGGCAAAGTAGAAAGTGTTTCACTAAAGTAGCAATTGATTCTTCTATCAATCTGCGGCACGCGTGTGCTCTTCCAAGGAATGTATTAAATATGAAAATCATATCCCGTTATCATCTGTCTCCAGCTTTCAGCCCGGTAAGCTTCCCTTAATGAATGCTGCAGCCTGAGGGACATGCACACTGCCAGCCAATGGCTTGTATGCATAATGGAGTGACGGTACCATTTTGCTCATTACAATATCGACAGGCTGAGGGGGGTTTTGCACACAGTTACAAGTGACTGCTCTAGACAGCATGCTCCAAGTTATTATGAGATGTCTTAGACATTTCATCTAAAAGAGCTTTAACTGCTTTAAGTGAAGGGAGAAAGCAGCTATGGGCTTGAACTACATCGCTTGTACAGATGCACCAGCTAGGATTAGACACCTGTGCTATTATAGATACACAGTTTAAATGTAGACTCCTCTACAGATTTACCAGGCATAATGTCTATGTTTCTTTGTTATTCAAAACCTGCAAACACAGCTTGATAGAAGTGAGATTTGCATAAACCTTATAAACATTTCAGAAAAAGGAAAAAATAAAATCAACAGAAAGAACAAGTACCCTTTTTCAACCAACAAAATGTGGTATGTCATATAATATGCATGAAAATATATGTAACATATCTGACATCAAATACCAATTTATAGATCTAAATATACATAATGTGCATACACAGCATGTAACTCATGAGATGTATACCTCTTTATTTACTAAATAGGGAAGCCAGTACAAATATAATGTACTGGCCTCAACAGCATTACCTTTGCTGCTTCAAGGTCTCGTTCTTTTGTCATCCTCTTTTCCATATATTTGGAAATCTTGTTTAAAACATCTGCCTGAAATGAATGTAAAGACAAACTGATAAACAAATACCACGAGCAAATACCTCACAGTGCTGTTGATACATAATCTGCATGTGAAAAAATGCTCCAATGTCAAGCATCAATAAATCGCAACTGCTTTTCTCTAGTGAGTATCCTCTGTGAAGCTGCTGAAATCTTATAATAATTATCTTACTGCCAAGACTGACTGCCTTAATTCTAACTCCAAATAAAAAGCTATCAGACTTGTGAAGGGTAAGATTTCCTTTAACATTACACAAACTTTCATCAGAACCTTTGCAGTCATTAGACAGTGGCAGTTTGAACAATAGTATTTACTACTTGTAATCAGTTCATGAAATGTTGCAAAAATAACACTGAGCTTGCCTACAAATTATTATTTTACATAGATGCAACTGGATGTGTAAGAGGAGACTATATCCATCTGAGAATAGATCGCCTCACCTACACAAAAAAAAAATAAAATACAAAATTTACACTGAAAACAAAGTGTAAGAGGACAAGCAAAATAAAAACAACCATACAGGACCCATAAACATGAAGAGGAAATAAACCAACTGCTTGAGGGGAGAGAATGACTAAACCTCTGGAGCACTTCAGAGTCTCTATATTGGGCAATTAACTCAGTGAGTCATAATTAGCCAATTTTGTTAATTTGATATTAAGCTGTCAAGCACCGTCGTTCAGTTTTAAGTGATAATCTGACTGGCTCATTGTTTTCTCCCTCTCTCATTTGCTTGTCATGATAAATTGCACAGTCTGAGTGTTTACTGTTGCAACACCAAGCAACTGCAAGCAAATATTTCTGTACTGTGTTTAAACTACAACATGACATATGCTCAACAATGTATATACACTCAGTATATATATAATTTATATATACACACACACACACATATATACATATACATACATACATACATATACATACATATACATACATACATATATATATATATATATATATATATATATATATATATGTATACTATTATTACTAAAACATAAATATATTATAACAAAGTGGCTCAACAACAGGAAACTTATTTGTTGAGCTTTCTAATTAACAGAACTCCATAATGATAGAAACCACTCCACCAAACAAATGAACTGTTGTATGTAAGCATGTGCATTATACCTTTTGTTGCTGCAGAGTGCCATGGTTAGGACTGTATTCCTTCATGTTAATTTCTATGCACTCCACATCTCTCAGAAGCTCAAGGTTTCTCATTTTCGCTCGTGCTTCCCTGTCAGAGATTTCCTTGAGATAGCTGCGCAGTTTGGAACACTTTATCTGTGAGCTGAAGGCAATGGAGAACTATTATTCAAAAGAAATACTATCTTAGAGCATTGTCAAAAATAAGAGCTACACTTTTCAAAAGAAAAGGGTAAGCACAATGTGTTGTAAATTTAAATCTTATTTCTCAACTCTCATATCAGCAGCAGCTTCACTGTTTTGACCTGACAGGATAATATTTATAGGAATCATAAATACAATGAAAACAGGCTGTACTGCTTACATTGGAAGCTATAGTGTGGTTGTTTCTGTTAAATAAAACATTTACATTAACAGTAGTTTGTGATTCGGTGTAAATTATAACCATTGGTCTAACATGATGAGAAATATGCATCTTGATATTTAAGCTAAATGTGCAAGTAAAAGGCTCAGAAACAAGACAATACACGTATTTCATCCACTTACATTCTTTTATCGGATTTAGAGTAGGCAAATAGTTCTCTCTCCAACTCCAGTCTTCGTTTCTCCCTGCACACATACACAAAACGTTTCTACAGTTCACTCTTACCAGCAATGCTATGCTATGTGCTTTTTCTTTCGCAAAGTGTAAGGTGTAGGTTTATATTGAAGACGACTTTATTAAACTGCTACAAACAGCTGTGGCTAATATACAGACTGTAGTTTCACGGCAAAGTAATTAAACTGTGTTCGGACACAGACAAAAACACATAAAGTCACTGCTGTTAGCTGTAGTCGGATACAGTACTAAATAAATCTGTTAGCTAGCTGTACAACGTCTCCGTCTCTAGCCTGAATTAGCTGAATTAGCTTGGTAGCTTCTCCCAGTAGCAGGAGGCAGCGACACGGCACCGACCACAGCGCGAGCCCGCCGTTTCCTCCAGGCCGTGTTTCCGTCACCGTAAAGACGCAACGCTCACCTTTTATTCATGCTTTGTTGAATCGATGTTATTTTTTCGTAATAGCGGTCGTCGCTGTGATCCACGCTGGTCATTTTCATCGGCTTTGGTAACGCTGTAAAGCCGAAAAAAGTAGGAGGAGGAGCAGGAGAGCATGAATGGTGTTTACGATGGTTACCATGAGCACCACATCCCAGAAACCCCTGCTCATAAACACAGAGATCACGTGGTACGAAAACGGGCGCTGTCATAGGATTTCTTAGTGTGGTTTTCGCTTATTTGGAAAGAAATGTTGCATGAAAGCTGCATAAATATGTTCTCAGAAAACAGCAAGCGGTGCCAAATAAGTTCTACATAGTACTTAGGTAAGACACACTGTAAAGTTATATTTATTCTAATGTTACATTCACAAGAAATAGCCATTTTTGTATTGTTTACATATCTGAAGCCAAATATAAACTGTATATTATGTCAAAAATCTGGTTTATTTTATACTTTGATAAAATTTTGTAATCGAAAATACTCTACAAATGATATTTCTGAGACCGTAAACTGACAAAACACATTTAACTCTAACCTGATTAGTCAAAATACCATCCATCAAAAGGCTTTCTTTATCTTTTGCTGATATGTCTCCCCCTCTTTGACAGACACACATTGATGTTTTATTTGATCTGAAGGTGCTGTATCATCCCATGATCTTGTCTAGCATTATCAAAGTTCACTACTGACAGTTCTCATAATGTCATGTTTTGACTGCGCCAACATGTCGTTTATGTTTTATTTTTTTTTCCTTTTTCCAAAGCGTCAACATTACAAATCCTTGCTGGTATTCTGAAATTGACAACCCCTCTAAATGCACACCCTAATCAAGCAATTTCCCCAATTCCAGTCCCATCAAATTGCTCTTTAGCTGTTGAACTGGGGAGTTTTGTTCTTCTTTTATAATGCTAATCTACCCTATTTAGCATCTCTCTATGAGGCTATTTGTTGTGAAATAAATCCCCTTGTTTGCCCCCTGCATGTATAATTGATATTGTTGCTAGGGTTTTTGTTTGTGCTGTGGAGAGCTGAAAGGCGGTACTTTGGAGGTGATGAAGAAAATTGGACTTACAGCATTGCTGCTCCAGCTGAGTTCGGCTGAGAATGCTGCCAGTGCTGAACCTTTGTTAGATGTCATACCATGTTCGTATGATTATTTTCAGCAGATGCTGACTCACAGCACACAGCACTGTCTAATCTGCAACTGGTGCTCCCTCCTATTTTGTAAATTAGGTAGAAAACCACCAAGATGTACTGGCATCAACACTGAGATTGCGTCAAAAGTGAGGACACTTCAGTTAATGTAAAATTCCTCGGCTTAACCTGAAAGCGAATGTATACTGTTGAGTATGATCAATCACTTGAATAGTTGTGCATAGAAATCTGCATCCACCCAAAATCTTCTCACCTTCTTCACACTATAGTCTTATCTCAAGATATGTATTTATCTTAAATAGCGTGCAAGCCAGACAGAAATGCTACAGCAAATCCTGCCTGGTTAAAAAAGCTTCAGCAGCCTAAATGGTGCAATATACAGTTTTGATGATAAAGTTGCTGTAGTTTTATAGTAGTATATCTGTAAACAAAAAAGTCCCAGGCATATATTTTTTTTCAAATCTTACTATATGAAAGCCAGTGTATAAAATATTTACTTTCCCTTTTGTGTAGTTTTAAACAGAGTTTCCACAATGTTTCTCCCTACTGCTTCTCTGAAGACATACAATGTGTATGGCTATTGATATGCCCTAAAAGAGGTCACAATTTGCATGAGAATTAACAGCTAGTAAATTAAATTGATATTCAGTGCACATCTCCATTGAATCCTTCAGACCTTTGTTCCCCTGCCTGGCAGAGCCCGTGTTCTGCCCCTAGCAAGTCAGAAACATCTGTGCAGTTAATAATTTGATAAACAGCTTACACAAATGCTAAATTATCTTTTCTACCCACACCCCACCCCCTTGTGTAAGACTTGGAACAGTTGGCTCACCTCTCTGTGTTGTTGGGTTTATCTCTCTTTTGTTACTGTTCTTTCCCAGTTCTGGTTTTCATGGCTCTCCCTTCACTCTTTTCACTATCACATAGATACTGAAGCAGCATTTGGGGTTAATGCAAATCCTTAATTCTCATCTAAGAAGAAGAAAGGCATAGGAGTTGCCAATTGTGCCATGTTTGACTAAACTTATTCTTTGTGATTGAACATTTGTTATTCATTCATAGTTCTGTCTGGATGGCCTTTACAAAAAGTAGTTGAAGAAAAACTTTGACATTTATCAACACATATTAACATTTACAGTGTCATTGTATCTCCACTGAATTTAAGCCTATTGTTTGCCCAGAAATCAGGTGACTCCCTGTGAAATTGTAAATTAAGGTCTGATATATTTTTTTTCCAGAGAGCATTCTACATCAGAGTGCAAAAGCTTTCAAGTTCCCTGTGTTAATTCAATGGTCACTTGTTTCTATAATTGGCTGATACCACTAGCGAAAGAGATTTGACCGGGCTTTAATAATCGTTTCAAAAAGTAGGCACTTGTAGTTGGCACAGGTATAGTTTGATTTTCACAAAGTTATATTAAAAAGATTAAATGTGTCCAGATGATGATATTAGTAGTAGCATCTGTTTAAAACCCGCTCTGATTGAATTTGAAAAAAGACACAAAATACCACCGGTGTAATCTTAATTTGTCTGTGTGCCTGCATGTGTGCATCTGGTTTATTTGTGTCTATGTTTTATGAGTAGGTTTTTGTCTATAAGAGGACAGCAATTAGTTAAGTGCTATCAAGTGGATGAAAAGCTGCAACAAATCCCCTTTATAATTTCATGGAAAAGAAAGCTGACAAAATAGAATGGGATGGAGGGGAACTAGTTTCCAATGCTTGCCTTTTGAGTTGCTAGTTAAGAAGAAATTGAACACTAAGAGGCTGTGTTAAGTTGCATTAAGACATTGTGGAAAATTAGTGCTCTTACATAAAGGAAGCTGAGTTGGTTGTTGAAAAATAAATTTTTTTTTTTTTTTTCTCTCTGTATGTTGTGGCTGTTTTATCTGTAAGGATAAGTGAGGAAATGAGATTTGCCATGTTGTTGCACTTGTTGGTTATTTGAATAAACATCAGGGCAGTCTCGAGTGCTGTCTGTGAACACAATGCCTCAGTGTGGTTTTAAACAAAGACTTCCAGGTCTAATGACAGTGGCCTGTTGTTAGCACATGTATGCCTTGTGATGGCATAGTTTACAGAGTGGATTTACTCTGCATTTCATTTGTGTTTTGATTCTTTCATTTGTATATCTGGGGTCGGTGAGACTCTTTCCAAACATTTTGACATGGTTGCAGTCAATGGGAAAGTCCTGTTAGTGAGGAAGAGACAGGAAGAAGAGCATCATCTCTTAGGTTGACAGGAGTATTGTGTGCCCGTGCAGGTTGACTGACAGCTGATAGCAGAGGTGGTGTGGTGCACAGCGGTGAATAAGGGCAATGTGTGCGGTTGTCAGATGATGAGATTCATGTGGGCCTGGTTGTTCGGGTCAGGTGAATGACAGCCAAGGCTTGGTGTTTGCTTCTTTTGTGGCCCTGGTTGATTACACTGATCTCTGGCCGCGTTAAAACAGTTCCCACCAGCCGCCTCCATGTTTACCAGCTCAGTCTCTGTGACAGGAAAGTGAGCTGACTGTTGTGAAGCGGGTGTAGAACCTGTTACTGTTACTGAACTGGAGGTTAAGTTGGGTTGTTTTCAAGATTTCCACTGTGCATCAGAAACCCCATAGGTGATCTAATGCACACCTATGTTTTGTATACATTACATTAATATCATACCATATCATTCAGTAATTGTCATGCTGTTGTGTACTTCACCCTACAGCATAATTACACAAAATGCATTTACAGCAAAAGTGTTCTTGCTGCTTTCAGTACAATAATTTGACTCAAAAAGAGCATGCAAGCATAATATCTAACTTTATGCTTGCATGCTGGGTTCCACTCAGCTAGAAATAGACATTTAATTATGTGAACACCTCTTCCTCCAACCAAAAAGCCAATCCAGTCCTGGATGACCCCCTCCTCTAGGAGAGGCCCACAGGATACATGTCACAGCCATATTATGGTATTAGCGAATGCTTTATTTATTTGTACAAGGAGCATCCTCTCTTGTCTCTTGTGAGGTCACAGTTGGTTGACACTGTGACTGAATGTCATTGCCCGTATGTGGGTTTAGTCTTCCAGGTCAAATTATCCTTCAATTTAAACTGAAATTGGGAATGGTGGAGGCGAGGATCAGCTCGGGCACAGGCCCTATCGTCTGTATTAAGCCATCACAGGGTTGTAAGGCGAACTCATATAATGAACCCTGTCACCGCTACCACTGCACCAATATCCCCTCAACACAACATGCATATTGATTGCAGATTGTGAGCTCATGTGTGCATGGCGTATGTTATGTATGTGTGCATGCTCGCGCAGGCTCACCTTTTTCCAGCAAGGAGCAAGGGAATCGTGTTACTCTCTGACTGATTAGAAAGCTCATGCATAGGAAATCACGACAGAGACACTACTCCCCATCTGCCCGCAGTGCAGGTGAAAACAATTTACACATCGGCAGGCTAATGGATACATTCATAGGGAGCACAGACAGGGAAAGAGGGATCGAGGGGGAGAGGGAGAGAAAAATGGAGCGAGAGAAAAAGTGGGGTTGTAATGGGCCCAGGCCAATGCAGGCCAGTGGCCCTGCTCATGTGGCCAAGCAAGATAGCAGCGTATCAGATAACACATAATCACTGGGGTCAGGGACTAATGAATGCGGTCGTGGCCTCCCAGAGCAGGCTTTTGCCCGTGCTAAAGACACTTGTAAACAATTCGGCTGGGTGAAACATGGCAATAATATGTTGATTCAGCAGGTAATAAGGTTCTCCCTGAATCAATACCCCTAGCTAACCCCTCTCCCAGGTGGGCCACTGAAGAGCAGCAAGCCAGGCTGGTGAGCACACACCTTTGCCGATGACCTTTCCATGGCAGTAAGGACACAAGGCAGTCTGAAGAGGACTATTCTCGTATTGCACAAGGCGCTGAGTGTCAGAACTTTCATTCGCAGCAAGCAAATGAACAGGCAGGCGCTGCATGCTAATGAGCGGCAGGCTATTTTCCACCTTTTTTATCTGCACATTATGCTCTTGACTTTGGAGAAGGTGGGAATTAGGTTGGACCTCAGTGTCAGGCTGCCTGATGGCTCCGCTCAGGAAAAACTGGTAATTGAAGCCGATGGCTGCCGCGGAGGAGGTCTGAATTTGGAAATAAACAGTTTCAAGCACTGCACGTCATTTCTAGAGAGATGACAGGGGGAATGGAAATGAGCTGTCTGGATCTAATGTGCTTTCGCAGCAGGGAAAAAAGGGGGCCATCTTTCAGATAACAATTCCACTCATTAGGACTTCAGTGCCACCATAATGACAAGAGACCAACTTGCTAAATTCAGAGAGGACAATTAGAAAATGCTGGCACCCAGACAAACCAAATAAACAAGGACACATGGCTATGAATTGTACATATTCTGTGCCATGACATTGTGAGTTACATCTAATATCTTTCAAGGGGAGTTAAAAGGGAAAAAAAAGCAATAAATAGCCTCCCACTGGGTAATTCATCTCACAGTAGCTATTATTGCTTGTTTATTAGCATAATGGCACACAGACCATTTAATTTCCCCTCTTTGGAAAAGTAAGGAGCTCCTGTTCAATCCCATACTCATTAAAGGAAATACAACATATTAAATTATTTTCTTGCCAATCAGTTTGTTTTGAGATCTGGTTATGAAACACAACAATTTTGCCTTTAATAGAATAAGTATTGTTTTTGAAAGCTTCCCATTACCGGCTGCTTCTCACTACACTTAATGTTTACCCGTCCATGCAAGTGGAATAGATATTTGTGCAACACCTGAGAACAGTCACATTTTTAAGTTTAAGCCACATAACACTGTGAATTGTGTTTTAATGGAGGAGGATTCTGTTGGGTTTCTGTAAATTGGCTTAGAGTCTGGTTTTTGACCAACTCTATAAATAAAGTGTCATGAGATAACTTTTTGTTGCGATCTGGCGCTATATAAATAAAATTTGATTGATTGAATGATTTAATTGGTTTTCCCCTGTAAGTCGCTTTGGAAAAAAGCGTCTGCCAAATGCATAAACATAAACATAATGTGTGCAATAATTTAACTGTTGTCGCAATGGAATGAAAGATGTAGAAACAGTAATCTGAATTGGTAATGAAAGCTCATTTTCTCTGCCTTTCTTCTATTGTTTTTTTTTTTTTTTTTTTTTATCAGATGTGGGTCCTTCACCTTAACTCTCACTTGGCCCCAATCCACTGTACCCCCTGTGGCTTTTACCAACTTCTTAGGCCCTGCAGTGTGTGTTGTTACTTGTTATGCCTGTGTCCACTGCATCACTTTCCCTTAGGAACCACTGCCTCTCCCTATTTCAATTTCCAAAGGATTATCAACAACAATGCATTTTCTCGACAGTTGTGCAAAGTTCATCCACTCCCTTTCCCTTCCCTCGGTTGTTCAAACAAATTCCTCAATCTCAAATTGTAACTTAGTGGGCATTTTAAGAAGGATTCCATGAGCTGAATGATGGTTTGCTCATTAAAAGCTGTCAAGATGGCAACAGAGCAGATCTCTCTCACTGTATTAGGAATTTGTTTATACTTTACATGACAGCAGCAGTTAATCTCTGATGCTTTTTAATGTGGCAACAACATGGCATGTAAAAAAATGCAACCTTCTATGGACGCGGCATGCAACCTTGATGTAGCAGGCAAGACCACAGGGGTTTCTTAGACTCCGATAGCCTTCATGCTCATGAATAAAACAGGGGGTTTAGGGGCTTCCTGTGCAGCTAATTCACAGTGCCGAGCTTCCAATCTGTTTTTATGGTACTTGGGCAGAACAATTTCTCTTTCCCTGCTCCAGGGCTGCCTGCAGCACGAAGAGCGGATATTCGGCAGCTCGTACAGGGATAGTAATTTACCGTAATCAGTCATTGTGCACTGGTGAGTTCAGCGCAAGCTGAGAGACATGATACTTTGTGGTGTTTCTTCAATTTTATGCAAATAAACAAAGCAGCACAGCTTCTAAAATTGCCCCTCATTTCTAACATGAAAACGTCTGTTGGCATGTAACTGCTCACACAACTTTCATGTGGTTTTTCAATTTGAGCTACTTATGTATTAGCTAAGCTCTAATTTTCTTTTGATATGAATAGTTATTTGTAGATTTCTCTTAATGTGATGCTTCATCTCAAATGACAAGATGGCTTTATATATACTTTAAACAGTGCTTTTGCTTAAAATCATTCCCTGCAATTAGTAATAAGGAATGCAGATCTCTACCTCATGAGTCCTGTTTGCAGACTCATTACCAGGCCCTGCTGGTTTCTCTAGCACTGAGAGGAGTTAAACAAAGCACCACTCACACGCAGCCCCTCCATGGCGACAACAGGCTCCAGACCCATCACCAAACGCTGAGAAGTGAAGGGCCTGCGAAACAAACCACTATGACATCTCTCAGTCTTTCTTCTACTCAGCCGCACCCTGTCACCATTTGAGCCATCAGAGCTACCTCAAGAATCGTTAAGCGCTGAGAAGATAAACCACCAGGCTGTAAAGCCCACACTCTCTATCTCAATTCAACCACGCATGTCATAATATCACAGAGAAGACTGCTTGACTTTGTTTTGATTTTAAAACACAAATGTACTTTTCTGATTATCCTTCCTTGAAACACAAATAGTAAATCAGTATTTAATTTGACGCATACTGAACTTTTACAATAAAAGTGCGGACAGTTAAAGCTGTTGCAAACACGAGGAGAGATATTGATGCAACATGCACACACTCACATATACACACATACAAGAGGCAGAGGGGACCTAATTAAATGCAGACAGTGGCTATGTGGACTGTTGTACAGTTGAGCCGGGCCCCAAGCTGCCACAGCAACAGTTCATCTCGGCCAATTAGATGTTGCATCAAAGCCGGGGCGGCTATAAAGCGGTGGGTTCATAGGCAACATTGTTGTGTGCGTGGTCAGCAATCAGCAACGTCCCTGCTGGGATCTGCGCTGTTGAAGCCATAGAGAGAGTAACCTGACAACAGCAAGTACAGCAGAGGCCTGCCTGCCTGCTGTGTGATCTTCTCCTAATGTGTATGTGACTGAACCATTGGCCTCTGAGATGGAAGTATATATATATATATTTATATTTATATATATGGACTCCTGCTGAGTTTTCAGTTTATAGGTACTCTTTCCATCAGACTATTTGTGACGTTGCAAAGCTAATGATAAAAAGTAGCTATTTTGTTAGGTAATTAATAACACAATACTATTGAAATAATAGCTATATCTTTTATTACAAGGTCACATCATCATCATGTTGAATCATATTGTCTGATTCAGCAGTTTAAATTTACATAGTGATTTTAACTATTAAACCCTTTGTGAAACTTACATCAGTGTTATGGAAATGGGTCACATTTTTTAGCTGTGATACTTTTCCACATCTATATATTCTGGATTCCTTTAAATGAAGATTTCACATAAGTAATGAAATAGTGATACCCAATATAATTTTGGCCATAAGATGAAATGATTTAAAAAGTGTGAGTAAAGATCTCAGTTAGTCTCCCCTACTCATATCACAGTAGTCAGTCATATCTCCTGTAGATTCAGGTGATCCTGTAAGAGCCTATGATCCAGTAGACTGTCAGCAGAAGCACTGCAGTCTAGAATAAGCCCAATGTTTAACCTGCTAATGGGCACAGGTACATTTGGTGTTTTTGTCCTCTCTGACTCTGAGCAGCAGTAGCTGGTTCGTTTCTTTTGTCAACCCCAAAGCTGTGTGTGAAGCAGGAGTCAGTCCAAGACCGGTTTCCCAGGATTAGGAGGGGGTCAGGACTGGAGTACTGCCACTCTTCCTCTCAGCAGCCAAACCACAGCTCCCTCATTATACCTGAGGAGTCAAAACATTTCCCATGGTGCACTGGGGCCTTTAGACAGACCCACCCTTATGCAATATAGGGTGAATGTAGTTTCTTTAAGCAAAGGAGAAGATGCATATTTTTTTAGTGTCTTTGTAATCACTACTTATTCGCATAGAGGTTTGAGTGCTATTGAGAAATAATTCTAACTTTCAAATTCTTTTTCTGTGTTTAAACTTATTAAGAACCCTTGAGAACACACACTTTCAATCTCGCTTTTGTGATACTGCCTTTCCAACATTTGTGTCTACTCTAGGTCACGTTATAATAGACCTGCTGTTGCTTTTACAATACGTAAAGGATCCATGAACCAATCACATCAGTAGGCTTCTGGCAATTTGTATCTTTATTTATTTATATGTTTCCTCCTTTCCTTTGGTGGAACATAATTACTGATTATGTAATGTTTATGGCCGGGTGTGCAGATTACTGTCCAGTGTTTGAAAGGCGGCAGTTCTTAACTTATTAGAGAATGATTAGTGCATGACAAATCTACTTCATTCCAACATGTTAATTAACAGTCTACGCAGTGGGTGTAGTAGTTAAAAGCACTAGTAACCTCGTACAAGCTTCAAATGTAACCACACTCTAAATTGCTGGCCGTGGGTTTCTTTGAAAGGCTATATTTAATTAAATGCCATACAGTAGCCATTTCGGGGCTAATGGAACTTATATTATATGTAAGAGATCTGGTTGAGGAGTCACTTAACCATCCATTATGACTGGGGTGTCAGTTCTGCAGAACGATTTCCAAGCCCCACATAAATGTTAGGAATTAAATCAATATTGTAATACAATTTAGTGAACATTTTCAAAGTTTGTTTTTGTATAAAATTGTGAAACCCAGTGAGATTGATTTCTCTGGTTATCATTCTCTTTTCCGCAATACTATAATTTAAATGTTTTAAGTGGCAGCCAATGAGAAGAAGTGTGAAGATTTGGATTTTTAGACATAAATTATGCTGTATTTCACATTCAGTGTTAGATGTTGACAGATGCTTTTGTAAAATATACAGTATATAAACACAAGACCAATTCAGTGAGACTGAGTGGCTCTCTAGGACCACTAACAGAGCAGAGAGCCACCTAGTGTTAGCTCTTACCACACAATAGACGTTTCTAGTCGGCTCGCATTCTACACTGCCGTCCTTGAATGGCCAGAAAAAAAACACTGATAAAGGTGTTTAAGTGCACATGAACTTACTTCTATAAACATTTTCAAGAAAATAAATTCAAGGTTGATGTTTACAACTTGCATGACAAGCATGCAGATAGGCATGCAGTTCATTTAAAATAACTGTATGTAGCACTCACAGAAGACACTACTAAGCATTGCAAATAAATATTTTAATAGTTTTAAGCACGGTGACAAACAGAAACAGTCAACTGTTTAGCCCTCTAACCATTGTGGAAAGTTGCCTCACTTGTGTAGCATGGTTTGTGATAACTTGGTTAAGGGTGCCCCCATCTGGCCAACAGCACACGTGTGTTCATAGATTCAGTAAGGTGGCTTGGTTGCTCCCTTAGTTCTTCCTGCTGCATGGTTTGTTCTTTGCACTGATTTTTATTATGTCTAATTTCAGATAATGAGTGATTGTATTAGCAAAGTGGCTATGTTAAATTTGCATCTACATATTTAGGTGTAAATTTATGTAGTGACAAGTGATTTCTATACGAAGTACAGCAAACCATTTATTTTTGATGGAGACAGGATGTACTTAATATATTTTTCGACCTTTTTCTCTCTTTTTCACAGTCACACACATTCAGGGTCGGTGTACCAACAGTAGCTTTGGGGATGTCTTCATGTGTTGGGTAAAATAAGGTGGTGTGCGGCAATATAATTTGGTGGAGCCCATTTTCTTGTGCGTGGTCACTTTGCGTTGGGTGCTGTTCATCAGTATGGAAGTCTATGAGGTGAGGAAAAATTGTAATGATGGACACTGAGCGGCGGGAATCAGCTGCTCAATAAGCCCCCTAATTGCTTAGCAACAGTGTTCCAGGGTCTCTCATTTGAGATCAAGAGTTTAGTGGACTGAAGACTCCGCTTTGGAGAAATAGAGCTTGTGCCATTCGATAAGACGGTGAAGAAATGGGCTCTATCTTCTACTTCCTCTGTGCCCTCCCTCCCATGCCTCCACCGCTCTTCTTCTCTCCCTCTCTTTCTCTGTCTGTGTGTGTGTGTCTCTCTCTCTCTCTCTCTCTCTCTCTCTTTCTTTCTCTCCCACCCCCCCAACTCAAACCCTTTCCCACCAGGATGATTATGTTACCTTTCAACTGCATGATGTATTCAGTTCACTAGATTATTTTCTGTCATCTCAGTTAATTGAATTCTGTCCATCACATATAGATGTTTTCACATTTGCATAAAGGTTAGAGTGGTGAAGAGTGTCAAACTTCAATTTAGACAATGTCACTCAAATAAATATACTGGCCCTTTCTCTCCCCCCCAACACACCCCACACCCCACTCTCATGGCTCTCCGGAGGTGGGTATTTACGGATTCTGTCTGAATTTAAATAGATCTGTATTCCTGGGATGTGGTGGCTCTCATATACATGTAAATATGAATATGAAAATGACCGGATGGCTCACTGATACAAGGTACATGTGTGGCTGGATGTGTGTGAATCTTTAGTAATCTGTATGTTCGCACGTATTTGATTATGTATGTATCTGTTCACACGGTCGCCCTCTTCCCAGGTTTGTGACACAGACTCTATGTAGGCTTCGCTATCCTCTACAGAGTCTCGCAGTAAGCACTTCCTCCTACTCTCCTACTCATTGTCAAGTGCCTCTAACATCCAGCCTACAACTGTTGTGAAAATGTAGGACCGTGTGGCGAGAGGGGTAATAAAAGGACCTACCCGACTATAATGTGTAATGTATCCATGTGCATTCACATGCACTTTCACATAAAAGCAATTGCTTAGATATACACACTCTCATTTCACACACATACACACACTCCTCCATTGAGGTTTTAAAGCACTCTCTCCATGGCAGGCAATCTGTTAAATGGCTATGACACACAGAGGGAAACGGAGCATAATAACATGTCACACAAGGAAACATAGCAAAGAGGGGGAGAGATGCAGACTTCACTGACAGACAAGAAGACCCAGGCCAATTCACATTTAATAAGTGTCCCGGAATATCCAATTATGTTTGCTTTTGAAAATTGATTCATGTGTCTTTAGCAGCAATTTTCACATTAGCCTCTTTCAAATAAACATCTATTAGGTTTATGTATCACATTGGCGCATGTCGACAGCATGCAGCCAGTGCTAAAATAAGTCTGTGTCAGTTAGTCAATAAATGGAAGCGTGAAGTCGACGGACAGATTAGAGTGCTTATCTCTTTTCATCTACTCTGAATGCCGGCTGAATTGAAGGTCAATATCTGAGGATTCTCCCAGGCGAGCAGGTGTCTGGAGAGTATGGATTGGCTAGTGCTTGCAGCCCCTCTGTCCGTCTTTGTGGGCAGGCCAGGGCCAATTTCAAATGTGTCACTGCTGTGTTTTGAGCCCACAGTTATCCCTGGACAAAACCACTATACATTATACTACACTGCTCTTTAACACTCCTTCCCCCACCACTCGCTTCTTCATTCTTTTTCCTCCTGTATGTTCTCAGAGTTCCCACAGTCAGACTAGATATGTCACACCTCAGGCTTTGTCACGATTTGCGACACATGGTGTGTGTAATCTGTGGAGACTTAGGAAATGTCTGCTGAGAGACAAGGAAATGTGGCCTACTATTTATGATAACATGAAAGACAATTGTGTATTGGTATTGATTGAAAGATTTGATATCTTTTTTCAGGAACAGATGCAGTCAGAGGCTCTGCATTGGAGGAAACTTTTGTAATTGTAAATTAGAAAACACAAATATGGGGAAAAGTACAGAAGGTGAAAGCATGCCTCTTTTCAACAGGCCATCTGTTTACAGCCATTTTCAAGGATGTTTATTATTGATTACATCTCTATTCCTCTGTCCATACAGAGTAAAAAAAAAAACAGCAGATAAAGGACTATTTAAAACTTACTCAGGCAGTACAACACTATCTTGCTTCTTTTTTTTCTCCCCCGATTTCCAATGAATGCAGAGGGTTTCTTGTTGAAGATGGACAAAGCCTGATAGTCCGTGAACGGGGCAGATGGCGCTCTGCTCTCGCCTCCATCTCCCTATGTTTGTGTTTGAGCTTAGCACTCTGTACAAACTCTAAAATCACACAAAAACAGTAGATAAAACAACATTGGCACTCGTGTGGTGCCACACATGAAGATATTCTGAATGTGTGCACGTGTGTATGTGTGTTAAAGATTGAGGCTGTGGAGGTGGCGCTTATATATTGAAGGGTCTTGTCCAGTGTGTCAGAGGGCCCTTTCGGCTACTCTCTTCTCAGACAAAGCTTTGGTGAAGGGGCTCACTCCAACAGGACATGGCTGCTGGGGGGAGAGAGCAGCAGCAGCACTCCAGACCTACTCGCCTGCAGGAGGAGGCTATCTGAGCCACCTAGTCCACTCCTCAGGCTGGCCGATACCCTCCATCGCCACCACCGCCACCCATGGGGAAGACCATATCTGACCTTATCTCGGCATGTGTGCAGCTGTCTATCAACACACACAGGGAGAGTCACAGAAAACAACCTTTCACAGAGAGAGTAGGAAAATCACAAAATCAGCAGCACTTAAATGTGTACACAGAAAAACCTGTCTTGAAACTGGATATTAAAGAGCGGTCTTGGAAAACCAATGCGACTATCAGACACGATGAATGAAATTGTAGATATGATGAATTTTTCAGTACTTTAAATTAAACTGCACAATGCATTCATATACTTTTGGAGAACTGAATAAAGAGAAAGCGCCTGCTGAGTATTACAAGAAAGTGAATGGCTGGCTTTATTTGTGTACGCATCTGTAATGTTATTGTGGCCATTTTTATTCATGCAGGCAAAGTTGTGAGCTCACCCTTGGCTTTTATTTACATGGTAGTCTTTCGTCTGCTCAACGGGAGAGCCTAGCAAGCTGTAGATAGGTCCTTTCAGATACTTACAAAGGCCGCTTCAGCGGCTTTTTGTTGCCGTAACTACCTCTTTCTTCCTCACATTCCAAATATCTTTGGTTCAAACCTGGTGGCCTTGATGAACAAGGTTCTATGGAATCAATCAACTGCTTCTCTCAGAAGATCTTAACATGGTTTAATGTTGGCCTTGCCACATTGTCCTTTTGAGATATAAACCTCATCCAACTTACGCCTGAGATCCAAGTTTCTTTTCTGAGGGGTCTTTTTGTGTAGAGTGGATTTCAGAGAGGCCTCAGTGTGGGGAAAAAACACAACCAGAGAAAGACAAGCAAGGCTGAGGTATATTGTTCTCACTAATAATAAATGACAGCATACCTCAAGTATTTCTGTGACTCATTCATTCAGCACACTCAAAGAAAAATCTTTAAATCAGTCATCTTTAGATTATATTCAACATTTTACACTAAATGTCAGGTCTATATGAAAGCTTGACTGTTGCACCAAATGCATGCCTCTCATCCGTTGTAATAAAATATTACAAGATTTGACAACAGTTTACTAGAAGATTGTTTACGTTCCATTTTGTGTAATTAAATATAACTACATATACATAGACACTGACTCCAGTACCATATGTTTGGTAGTACAGATATTATCAAGTGTACACCAACAGACTGAGAAAAACAAACAAATGCTTTTTGAATGTTATATTTTCAGTTTAGTTCAGCAGATACCAAATACACCTGTTAGTTTTTTTCTCATATGCCACAGAAAGCAGTGTTAGAGAAACAGACAGCTATTCATGATGCACATATGTGCAAAGCACCATCAGCGTCTACAGCCTCTCCCAGCTTCAGTAAAACAGAAACATCTGCCTTCAGTTTTTATAGCCCACAACATATGTCCCTTCTTTGGTGACAAAGCTGGCTAAGGCTCTCATGCTGTTCCTGTCCCCTAGTCCAAACATACATCTTTAGATACCTGTCAGCCTTTATTATTCAGTCCCCTGTCGCTGCAGATAAGAGAAGTTAAAGTTTAATGAAATGCAGCCTGGCTACAGAGGCCCGGCTTTTATAATTTGTCACAGGCTGGGTGCTGGGAGCCCACTGCTATGTAAACACAGAGACAGTGGTCACAGCCATTACTTCTAAATGACGGAACATGGACGAAGTGGCAGAAATGTCACTCTGCACCAGCCATTTTCCTGTTGTTGCCTTGCATTACATTGTGTTCCCTCATAAACCAAGATGGAGACATTAAAATATGAAAAACACAAATCCTAATAAAGCCTGTGGTAATGTTTGTGCAGCAAATTACCCACAGAAACTGTATCCAAATACAGTCATTTTCCTTCTGTATTTTCACATAAAATTGATAGCCAGCATGTTTCTCAAGCTGTATTCTGTGTAGGTTTAGATGTAAGAACACAATTGGCCATGGTAGCTATGTGTGTGAGTGGTAAAGCTTACAAAAGCCCTGCAGCAGTATAAGTACTCTCAGAGACAATATATTGCTGGCAAGTAGTGCACTTGTGGCATGGGGTAGAAAGGACAACCTATTCCCTGTCTCATATGTTAGGGCCATAGCACTTCTTACACTGCATTCCCCTATATAACCCAAATGATAAGTGTAGATAGGCCTCAGATGCCTGCAGCTATCGTGGTCAAGGAGCTATGATGCACTTGGACTTGGGTTTAAAGTATTTCTGGCCTCAAGTCATTTGTCTAAACATTGCACTTTCCATTCCTAGAGGTCTCATTGGCGTCGTAGGAATACAAACAAAATAACAATACAGCGCATACAGTGTGGCATAAGAGACGAGGACCATCCCTCTTCACGCGTTTGTCCTGCACTAGACAGAACTCTAGGAAACAGCTTATTCTGCCACTTCAATTTTGAGCTCCATTTTAGCCTGGACTGCAGTCTAGCTGAGAGCAGGGGTCCACACACACTGCAACACACTCATACACACATACTGAGCACACACACATAACACCATGCACACTTCAGCAGCAGCTGATGTCTTAATACAGGCAGGATCTAATTTAGCTGATCCTCTGACATTTATCCTTTAGGTAAACTCCAGCCCTCCTCTCTCAGTCCCAGTGGCACCCATGCCAACAAAACGGAACAGGCATATTTTAGAGCACTGCTTCATAGCTCAGAGTGCCCTCAGGAACATTCAGTGTCTCCTCTCTGGTTCTGTTATTTCTTGGACCCTTTGTGATCAAGTACAGGATGTTAACTGAGTCTGCCCTTTTTCAGGTAGTGCATTGATTCATGGGAAATGATACACAATAGCATCCGGTCTCACTTGAATTATAGCAAGGCACACTAGTAAGGCTGTTGAACAGACATGCGCAAACATACGAGGGTGTGTGTGCGTATGTTTTTGCTTGTGTGGAATGGCTGGGGCTATAATCAGTAGCTCTGTGACGGGAGGGAGGTGGTGGCTGGCGGGAGGGACAGAGGGACAGGAGTGATAACAGATTGAGCGACTCTGATAAACTCTCCTCTAATGGTTCTGCCTGTCCCTCTTCCCCCCCTTTTTCGACGGCACGAATTTAGTGGACTCTTTCACTGGCTGCGGATTAGAAACCTGGATAAGGAGAAGCAAACACTGGCAGCTTCTCTGAGTAAGCAACAGAGAGAGGGAAGCAGAGCAAGATAGAGAGAATGAGGGAAAGAGATGGGAGGAGGAGAGACATGAGGAGAATGAAGGACAGAGGGAGAGGAGCAGAGTGGGAAGGGAGTCGGAGAGGATATTCAAGGAGTGGCACTTACCTCGTAGCCATCCATCGTTTTTCCTCCTCCTCCCCCCAATCCCCTTAGCCTCCTGTTTTATTTTTGCTTTCGTGGCCCTTGACAATGCAGTAACTGCTTACAGAGCATTGGAACTACTCTTTGAGCCCAAAGTCGATGATGGGTTCAAGTGGCAGGATGCAGGAGGTGTCAAACACGGCCTAATTCTGTGTGGTTAACGGCTAGTCATGACACGTGCAGGACAGTGTAAACATGGATTAGGTTGATGTCTCAATCACAGCATGGCAGTCTGACAGACAGGCTGCTCTAACGGTGGAAAGCTTGGCTATCAGAGGGTTCAGTCTATTGACAATGCACATATACAGAAACACCTTCTTAGAACATTTTTCTTCCTTTCATTAGTGTTTTCTATATTTTATTTTGCTTATTTTCAGAGTGTTAAAAAAATTATTGCTACCACGGATCAAGTTGTAATGTAAATTCACTGCAGCTTACATATGAAAGCACCCTTCTCAGTCTGCACTTTGAACACAATAATAAATACAGAATCCAAAACAAAATTTTTTCAAAAGATACTGACAATTTGTATAAACAGACCCCCCCAATGAACAGCAAAAACAGTGCCAACTACCGCTTTAATTAAGTGACATTTAGATACTGTATTCACCACCATGTGACCTGATCGAGCATTAGCAAAGAACTACATATTTTTCAAGTGAGATGCTGTTTTATTGATTATGAATGGGTAGCCTAGTTACTGAGGAGAGACTAAAAATAGAGAGGGATAATGTAACTGTGCAAACTGAAAGGCAAATAATTATATCCAGCTTTAAAGCCTCTATTAGTGTAATTCTGACCAACAAATGGAAAATTGCACACTTAGTAATTTGTCCATTTGATTATGACTGCAGAGTATGATTAAAATAGTGTAATTACATCTACTGTACTGCATTCATGCTGTGAACATGACATTGAAATATAGGACAGTTGTGTAACTTGCAGCAGTTTGATCGATGGAACAAAAACATGTAAACTGCAAAAATAATAATGATGGAAAGCTGCTAATTTGAGGATTGAAAAGGATGTGTCTGTCAGAGCTGAAAGTTCAATATGAAAATACAGGGGTTAAACTATAAAAATGAAACTATACTTTATGCAATGTTTCTTTTCAGATTGTACAAATATGGAGTATTTAAGCACCACTCCAGACAGCAGTAAAAAAAAATACAGTCTTTATTGAAACTCTTACCACAATGTCAGAGAAGAAATAACACATATTGCTATACACTGATAGCAATTATGTTAAGTAGCGTCATAGTCGACAGGGTCGTCCTTTAGCAGAGGCAAGACAACGTCATGCTTCTGAGGACCAGTGAGCGGCTTCTCTCAGCCTAACGCTCTAGTGTCAAGTGCTGCAAACAATATGCACTCACGGCAAGCACTGCTCGACTCAGGAGACGACATGCTCCAATGATTGTGCCTTTCCAACAACTATTTGTGACTGACAAAGGCCCATGTAACTCACCATTGACTTTACCTCACAATCTTGTATCTTCCTATATCTCAGCGCGAGAGCAAACAAACGAGCAGTAAATAACTGACTCACTGGGTCCCCACAGGCCGTCAATCAAATGGGCAAGTGTACACTATGCTGTGTTAGAGAGCTCAGAGCTGAACTAATCCAGTAAATACAACAAAAGCTCCGACCTGAGGAAAAGCCTGTCTGGAGATCCAGTCTCAAACCACAGGAGGAAAGCTGAGAACACAGAAATCTAATGACTCCAAAGCATCCATGAAGTGTGAAATCCTTCTCTTTCCAAGGAACAGCTGAGCCTGCATGCGAGATGCAGCTAGTAACATTTGTTGTAATGATGTATCATCACATTTATTGAGTTACTGAGTGGAGTCATTAGCTAGTTAACAAGTTGCTACCAGAAATATTAGCCATTATTGTGGAAAGCCATGTTGAAAAGCATGTCACTTGAATTTCATAATAGCCAAATTAATGCAACTGTTGTTAAGTCTTTCAGTGGCTGTCTTGCCATCATCCCACTCATCATACCAATGCATTACACTGAACAAAAGAGCTGAAGTCTAATTATTGAAAGATCCACACAAACTAGTGAGCTAGCTAACTATTGTCAACTCCAGCCAAATTCCCAATCTGCCTCTATTAATTAAGCCATTTAATCATCCACTGCACTAATTGCATAATTAAATCACAGCCTCCTGGGTGCTACTGATGTGCAGTGGGTAATCTGGCACAAAAATACCACTCATCAACAATGTGGGCTGGTTGATAATGGTAATGGATGGCTAGGACTATAGGAACTCACCAAGGACAACTTGCTTTATGAATACACAGCGTGTTATGGTCAGTTTATACTCTGATATGAGTTGGCTGAAATTAGAAATGAAGGACATTACATACTTCCTCTCTGCATTCATATAACACAATATTTTCTATATTTATCCATGCAGTGCTAGACAGTTTTGCAACAACAGATTATTAGGCAGGTTTCTAACTGTTGAAGAAAACATTATTTCATATGTGGTATTTACTAAGTTTAGAATAACCTATAGCCTCTCAGAAAAAATATGATGGTTTCAAGCTTAAAAAGCCCATTATACACTTCCAGAATGTCTTTCCACAGCACAAAAGATGCAGCCCCTTATCCAAATACACAAACAAGCTGTAGCCCTCCAAATTAGCACAATTGTGGTCAGTCCACATGAGTGTGACCAGCACAAACACCTTATGTGTTGGCATTGTTGTGTCTGCTCGTCTCAGCACAAGACTCGGCAGCTCCAGCCAAGTGTTTAAATTCCTGAAGAGCCTCCAGAAGAAATTAGTATGTAATGGCCACACTCTGCAAGAAGAAAGACCCATTATGGCTTTCCACTAACTGTACTTGGCTTTCATTTGTGAGCTAAATGGATGCGCGTGAAGGTGAGAGTTCACTAGCCATTCAAGTATTTGGCTTTAACTGGCTCCAGCACTCTTGCTTTAATTCAAGCAGAAGGACAAGTATGAATAATCGCTCTGGATAAGACTCATCACAACCAGCAGTTTGAATCCTCCCACATCCACCAACCCCCCACCCTCAAAATGGCTGGCGAAGCTTAATGACAAAATACCATTTACATCATGCCTTTTAATTTGCAATTTGCCGGCTTTTGTTGCTGCTATCTGATTTTGGTTTGTTAGCTGCACACTGTATTATTTTGATGCAAATTTCCTCGCAGCTCATCTCAACTGGTTCTAATTTCACATTTGTTTATCAGAGCTATGGAAAATAGCTAGGGAGAAATGGGTAACTCTAATCAAAGTGAAACAGAAAACAAAATATCCATTGATTACGAATCCACGAAGGCTGGCAGACTGTGCAGAGAATTGAGGCTGCAAGATGCAATAACCCATGTGGTATCATGGAGACAAAGAGACCACACCCAGCTGCTACTGTGGGATGAGTTGTAAAAAACTGAGATTTTGAAGAGAATTGTCTGTTACTGGGCCTGTAACAAAGGCGTAACTGGTTTATTTAAATACACAAGAGTGTACTGCCGAAACTGCTAATACGAGGCCCCAAGGGTGTTCATCTCATGTAATATATGCACAGGCTAATTTATTACACCAGGACTAATTTCCATTGCCTGTGCTTGGAGTTGCCTTGCTAATTACAGAATGTTTTTTTCTTTTACCCGTTTTTTTCCCTCCCTGGTTCATAATTGCACATCCACATTCAGGGGCAGCATCTTTGCAAATGAGATGAGGCCTTGCCATTTGGCATTCATGGCCCCCCACACCCAGGTGAGCCCACAGCCCACACAGGGCACAGGCAATGCTCTATTTGCTTCCAAAAAACACCCACCCTCCCAATCACCAATGCTTGGATCTTTGATGGGCTCTGCCCCCAGAGCTGCTATGACCATCTCAGAAATATCAGATAGGCTAGTGTGTAATTAGACTTGGGACTTTAATTAGGAAAAGTTAACTGTTAGATGAAAGCTGTCACATCTGTGATACGTACTGCTGGTTCAGTGGATGGATCCCAGGGGGGTCTGCATCAAAAGGCCCTTCCCTGCTGAGCAGGCCCACTCTAGCATGTTCTCATGCGCCAAATCAGGCCCTCTGAGTGGCAGCGGATGTAAGGGGACGGAAAAACAGAGGCACAGACACAAGTTAACTGCAAAATAGAGACGAAGAGGAGGAGGAAGGAGAAGGAACGGAGGAAAGAGAGAGAGAGAAGAAAGGGAAAAAATTGCAGAGCCACGCGGCTGCTTTTTTGTGTATCTCGTTAAATGGAGAACACAGCAAAGACACAAAGGGATCTGAGGGAAAACAATGTCGCTTAACAAGACATCACTGGCTCATCATTAGCAATTTGTTGTAGGCATAATTTTCCCCTGCCCCTTGCATAATAGGTGCCCTGGGATATTGCCGGCGCTTTTGTGTGCCCTCATTTGGCTATTTATTTACTTGGCTCATGTCACAAAAGAGATCTGGCCACCCCGAGCGAGAGCCAAGATAGCGCTGTTATGGCTCCACATCACAGCCCTATTAAGATGGAGCTCCTTTAATTGACTCCCCTAGCTCATTGCCTGACCTGGAGTCTCACTGATCCCACCCAACCAATAAGAGCTTTGTCTCACAGGGAAAATTCAGCTTAGAGATACAGAATATTTTTTACACAACTTCTTTTAACTGTTGCTCTGTCATATGGCCTTGCTGTTGGGTGCACTTTCTTGATTCTACTCATGACATTCTGAGCAAAGGTGCAAAAGTAATTATGTGACTCTTTCCTCCACTTTCTGTCTTGTTTTCTCTGTGCTGGAAAAAATACAACAGCTGCAAACTGCTGTAGCAGCGTTAAATATGGTGAAACGGCTTGACGGATATCACTGCCATTAATCACAAAAGAGAGGAGAGAGCGATGCCTTATAATTTCATTGTGTGCCTCTCCCGTTTACCCATCTCCACAGATGGTACTGCCAGCGCTCCACAGAGAAGCTCTCACACTGTTGTTCCATCGCCTCGGCTCTCTGTGGCCCTTTTGTAACAGTAAAGACATTGAACTGTCATTTACATTCAGTAGACACATACACTGGGAATAGATTGATGGTCGAATGGATGGATGACCCTAGTCATGGCAACAACGTAGCTACTGGGAAAAAACAAAAAGCTTTTTTTTTTTTCTGGAAGTGGAAAGACATTGATGATGCTAGTTTGGTTCAGCGCTGACAGATTGCAATGAATATAATAATGTGCACACACTGTCTGAGGAACCATGGACTTCCTGTGACATGTCCCTTTTTCCACCCATGAGTCTTTTTGAATGACAGCATTCACAGTAGTGTAACTGTAATACGATTGTGTCTGTTGTTGAGGAAATGAAAATCAAGTATTTGACCTTTGTATCTTACAAGTGGTTTACTGTTACACTGTGGCGGTGCAGTAGAAACCGTTCATGCAATTATTCTCGCTTCATTTTATTATTTTAGTTAAGCCGTCACATTAAGCTCAACTAGTTGTAAGGTTTTGGACCATAGCATGGCTGAAATTTGCATCAATTTATCAGAAATATCACTAAGCTGCATGTTGTTAGTTCTCCATAGCGTGAAGCATGTTAAATGTACATTTGCTCACGGCAGCCTATGTCTCCTACTTTGACATAAAACTGTGCTTTGGCAAGGCCAAATGAGAAGATAGAGAAATTGATTTTCACATTGAATTTCACACCCTTTCATCAGGCCCGGCCCTCATGGCTGGAACGCTTGTGATTTCAACAGCACTTAACATACGCCAACCCCTTTGTTCGAGAAGCAAACTACTTCTGCGGAGACATCAATGCAAATAAAACCAACTAGCAGTGTGAAGGGAAACTCAAGCTCAAGAACAACCAAATTACCCGTAGTTAATACGTCTTCATTACAATTCTCTCTCTCTCCCTGTCTCCGTCTCTCTCTCGCTCTCTCTCTCTCTCTCTCACTCTCTTCTTTCCAGCATACCAAAGATTCTCAGCGCTAATGATTTTCTGGGTATTAAAGAGGCACCCACTGCTGTCACTCTGGATATGAAACAAGAAAACAGATTATTGTCGAGATCACCCACTGTGAACACCCAAATGATACTTAAAAAATAATGATGTTCTTAACCATACTCATTAACAGCACAGCGCAGGAAAGAACAATACTCTCCTCCAGGAAAGCCAAACAGATTTCAAATTAGAGCATAAAGCAGAGAGGCAATCAGTTTGGTAAAACACAGAGGATGGAAACAAAGCAGACGGTGCAGTGATATGCTGTTTCCACGCGTAGGGATTTGTGTACACTAGCAGTGGTTAAAAGTTACTGAACATTTGGTCATGGTTATTTGTGTTAACTCCACATCCTTTGTGTTTTTAATAATTGCTAATGCTTGAAAGACAACTGAAAAAAGAGTCGTGTATAGAACCAAATGTTGACTACTGCACATACATTGCACATCTGTTACTTAATTCCGCACTAAAATAATTGACACCATAAGGTAAGAACAGAAAGTAGTTGTTTTTGTAAATCAGGGGGTGGGAGTAATGACATTAAATTAGAAGCTGCACATTTCCAGTCTAATCTCCACTACATAGGAGGACTATCTGAATGTTGCCTTATAAACAGACAGTAAAGGAAGTCCAATGTTCCATAACTCAACCCTTGTCATGGTGCACTTTCCTGAATAGGATGAGGGAGACACAGTGGGATTGTTCAGTTCTCGCCAAGCCAAAACGATTCTTTGTCAGCCAGGCATAAATAACATAGTGTTGATTGTTCTGTCAAAGTTAATCTGACAGCTCGGGGAAGCAGTCATTTATCTAATGACAGAGTTTCTATGACGACAATCGATCCTCCCGCAGCCTTGGGTGTGTGCATGTATTTGTGTGTTTGTGTGTGGTGCCGTTGTGATGATGGGGGTGAGGGGGTGGGGGTGTATGGTGGTGGTGGTGGTGGGGTACATGGAAGAGTGGAAGGAGGGTGAAACATTTGGCTTAAACACAACACAGTAATTCAGGTACAGAGAACAGAGATATTTTGTCCACAAAGGTAATAGCCTCTTAGACTCTAGATTTTTCATCTACCACAAAGTTTCAGTGTGTATTATTTGCTCATATTCTTTAGCAGCAGAATGCACAATATGTGAAATTTACTCAGATTCACCCACTGTAATGTGAAATTATTACCCCACACTACAATGTCTGTATTCACTGCGAGAAAGCAACACTAATTCAAGTGCAAAAATGTGGCATGGATTTTGTCATAACTTTGTGAAACATCTTTATCTGTCTTTTTTTTTTTTTTTTTTTTTTCTAAAGCAGGTAGTTTAAATATCACAAGGTCACTCTGCTCCTTATAATCTTTATAAAGTCTTTGACAGATTTGAAGAAAGTTGGGCAATAAAATTTCCAATTATCACATTTAAAAAGATGAAAATATTCAAAGAAAAATCATGCCTGATGTATTACATATATACCAGGTATACTGAATGATTTAATATTGTTTGAGCGCTGTGAAGAGATGATATGAGTAGTAGTAATATGTGTTGCATTCAGATAAACATTGTTTGTTGTTGTGTTATACTATTCATTCTTACTGAGGAATAATGAATGAATAACAGCTCTCAATTATAACAGGCACTTTACACTCAGTCCACTCTCAGTCTTAGCCCAATTTTTCATTCATATTGCAGTTAAAAATATTCTTTGAGTAGTGGTAACAGGATAAAAATATTAGTGACATTTTTCCAGTTTTGAAAGGGGGATATAATCAGATTGTAATATATTTTAGTACTCATCTACAAATGGAGTCAAAAATATCATTTCTCTTGGACTCTCCAAAATACTTAACTAAATTATTTCTATTACATTCTTATTGCACCAGACAGGTCACTGCTTCAGCTGTCATATGACCTTGATTTGTCATAACAATGGCTGTGTGGTTTTAGGTACTGGAGAAAAGGGTGAGAGAATAGATTGGACTATTCTTAGAAAAGTGTCCTTGGATACCTATGTTATCAAAGAATTGCATTTGATATAAATTCTTCTTTTCCTTAGAGTCCTCTCTTGGACTTATTACTTTTCTCCAGAGAAAATTAATGACAGCTAGAGAAAGCACACATTCTTTTCTGATGATATACTCTACATCTCTCGTAATGAAATGCATTGCTATTGCGAGAATGCCGAACACTGTCAAATGTATTTTGGATTATAATGAGTTGAAGGACATTGTGGAGCAGTGAATGACCCAGTAGCACTAGGCAATATCTAGCAGTAGAGGAATTAAAATATTTTCTTTGACAGAAGTTACATCTGCTTAGCTCCATCAGTTCTTTAAACATCCTATTATTCCATCCATTTACATTCAAAAACTATGCCATTGTTGCAAGTTGTTTTGTTTCTTTGTGAAATGAGAAAATTCAGAAAGACTCACTATCTGTGTCTGCTTTAGTTAATGTCCAAGTGTCCTGATACCTTGACAGAATGTCTCAAATATGGGTATGTGCTGAGAAAAAGAGGAGTTAAGAAAAGAAAAAAAGGAAGACAGAACCTTGACAAATATCATCCATAACATTAAAATGGCCCCTATTGTCATTACGGACAGAGAGATTAAATTCATCTCATCAGACGCAAGTATGACAGGTGCCTCAATAGGCTGATGCCAAGCGGCAAGCCTAGAAGATTAGCAGGGCACTGATATCATTATTTCCGCCTATCAGGGATTCAGCAGGGAGGCAATTGTAATTTCTAGGCTTATTAGTCCACACTCGGAGGAGAGAAAGCCCAGTGATAAAGCCGACTGTGACAGCCGGGCATTCCAGCAGCAAGTACTGTCACTGTGACACTGACCAAATGCCAGTGTGCCTCTGTCCCTGTAATCCTGCCTAATGGAGGTTAACACACAATACAAAGAGGTCCTCATCAATGATCACAACAATCCACACATTTGCATTTTTAAGTTATAAGAGCGGTCACAGAGAAAATAAAAAATTAGGGAGGCGATTGCTTGCGGAAATGAGGAGGAATGAGAAAGAGGGAGGGAGAATTTACTGCAAGCTCAGGCACATACAAATTCAAGCACACACACACGTACACATCAAGTGTATTTTAAAGTTGTGTGGAGAAGTGGAGCGGCAATCTTGAGGGTGGCAGGCAGATCCACTTGGCAATTCGAGACATCTGCCTCTACAGCTTGGGCAGCCTGTGCCAACGCCGGCCCCTGGAGAGAGCCCTGTTCCCAGCACACTAAAGCCCAGAAGTGTTTGTCGAGCCTAATAAATATTGCACAGCGCTTCCTCTTAATCTCATTAATGTTTGTGCATGTCTGTTGGTGGCTGTAGATATAAACAAGGGATGAGCATTAAGCCCTTTAAAAAAAAGACAGCAGTCATTGACGCCACCGGCCTCCTCCCTAGATATACAACTTTGGTCGGCTTCTTTTTAAGCCAGTGAGACACAGAGCGATGGAAAGACTTAAAGCACAGAGGCATTACTATCTGCTCCATAACACCTGAGTTCATCCACAGTAGTTAGATTTATAAATCCAGGCATTGGATTGAGGTGCTGTCATATTTGGGCCAGATGAAGATATCGGCAGCAACGTTTGGCAACATGTCGCCTTAATTATGCCTAATTTGTAGACCAAATAGCCGCTTATCACTCCCACTTTCTGTGACAGCTTAATAATCTCTAACCCCGGTGTGTGTGTGTGTGTGTGTGTGTGTGTGTGTGTGTGTGTGTGTGTGTGTGTGAGAGAGCTGGGGAGCGTGACCAGGACCTTAATATGATTTGTGTGTTTTGGTGTCATGGTTTAACAGTTTTATACGTCAGGCCAGTGATAAGTATCATGTTATTAGGGAGTTACATATTTGACTTTATTTTCCTCAAAGGAAGCCACATTGTGACCGATTGTATTACAATAATGGCATTAATCAGGGTCTCCTGGGAGGAGGAGGGAGGTGATTTGCATTGCAGCAGCTGACAGTTCTCTGTTCCTATCTTTGTATGCAGAGTAGACTCCCAGTGTACGCTCCAGTAAAGGTTACCTTGTAGGAAAAATAGAAGCAAACTGAAGGGTTTGGAGCACCTTTTTTTTTTCAAACTACAAAATGTCATTGTAGCCCTGTGTGATGACATATAGTCAAAAGGGGACGGTGATTGCTTCGGAAATCATTCAGCGTTGTCTTTTCCTCTCTTGATGCATTCCTTCTGTCTCCTCTGCTTCTAGTGTGATTGTGTATATGTCTGTGTTTGTGTGTGTGTAACATAAGGAGGGAGTATGAGAATGGAAGCAGTAGTGGGCGAGAGGGCCCTGATGGCCCTGCAATGAAATCTGCCTGAGCTTACCTCTACCAGCTGCAATTATCATTAAGCCTCCAATGGAACTGGTCCACTCCAGAGACACCTAAAAGCCGCCGTAGACCCACACATAATATTGTATTAAATGGGACCAAAAAAATCAATACACAATGCAAATGAAAAGCAGGGGAGTAGGATCCACTCAGTATGCATATTTCCTGTCAAGTACACTTTCTGACCCGCTGAACGGCGTTCGCGGCGGAACTCAGTACTTTTGAAAATTACTGATGATCTCTTGTTATGAGCCCCTATCTGCCTGCCTGGCACTATTTGTGATACGCTTGTCTAGCCGCGTGTGCTGAAAAACCCGTTCGCTTCCTCACTGAATTAAAGAGTTTGTCCATGAACTAAGGAGAATGTGCTGCTTGTGTCCTTTTTGTACACAGTAAATGGAAATGTTGATAAATACCTCCTCCCATGAAGCACTTGTTTTGTGGTGGCTGTGTGCGGTGCACAACGGCACAAGAGAGCTAATTATGAGAAGGATGAGCTGGGGTAAGGAGCAGGGTGGGCAGCTACTTATTTTGCTCCCTTTCTTTCTATTGTATGGAGATATTATTTCTGCGATGTAAACATTGTGCTTTGTGTGTGTTTGTCAGTCTGCATGTGTATGTGCGCATCATTGGAGGGTGCATACAGTACATGGAAGACATACTCTAGCGGGAAGGAAGGAAACCTCTGAATGCATGTGCTCTGTCAGTGCAAACAGATAAGTGCTTATCATATACCTGTAGCCAGGAGGTCATATCCAATATAGCCAAGCAATTCCTCCAAGCCCACTTCCCTCGGTTGAATTTGCAATCTTAACTGGTAGGGTGGTCTCTTCTATTGTGAACAGGGCATACACTGGGTTGTCAAGGTATTCTCTCTGAGGCCCACATTCAGACTTCCCCATACAGATGGTTTATGCTCTCTCTCTTGCACACTTTTTGTGGCTCACTCTGGAATCATTTTCATTTATATTTTGAGCTGTATTTTCTTTACAGTAATGGACTCTATATGTTGTTTTATCAGAAAAAGTCATATTTACCTGTCACAGTTTTGTATACTTTTATTTAAAAAAACAAAACAAAACATGTTTTAGATCCATGTGATATCGCTAAGATAAAGAGCAGGCAGTGTTTGTTAATATTATATTGTTTTTTCATTTTGAAAGATATACTTAAATTACAAGAACAATTAACCAGGTTACGTTTTCTGCTGAATTGTAATTGCAGGAATATTTTGCATTTGTCTTTTTCATAATATTCTTTCTAAATACTGATAATTCAAGACATTTAAATCCAACTGATTTTACTGTTTACTTTGTTAATATTTAAATGTGAACTAGGGTTTTGCAGTCTTCACACCTATATTTTAACATTTTAAAGGGTTATGTTTATTTATTTTTTGTTTTTTGCAAAACCTCAGCAAAATACACTGTTGCCCGTAAAGTTGGAATAATTTTGTTTTCAGACTCTTTCCTTTTTTTATTCCTATTTATACACATCAGCAATGATTACATATTGAGCCTCAGTTACACTTTATCTATCAAGAATAAATGACATTATCACAATAATTTCATGAAAAAAATTATTCCAACTTTATGGTCAACCGTTTATATCATTTGCAGTATTTTATTCCGTTTTAATCTCTATTTTACTTCTAGGTTGAGCCTTTTCTTTAATGGTGGTTATATCTATGGTTTTGTTTCCTCTGTAAAGCCTTTGTAACATTTCTGAGAGATGCTAGAAGATGATATATAAATACATTAATTGAATAATAGCATTAACGTATGGACCAACAATTGTTACTTTAAAATATCTAATTTTCAGAAAATTAATACAAATGTAGAAATATCACTGAATAGTAAATGATTACCTCATTGTATTATTCACTGTAAACAATAGGAATAAGCTGCATCCTCTCTCTTCCTCATCCTTTCATGATTTCAGAAAATAGATGAGCTGTTATCTAATTAGCCCTGAGCTAACGGGCTTGTAAATACGGACTTTACACATGAACAGTATTAGTCACACTCACTGATGTGGTCTTTCATTTATTCCATCTTGCATTTTTTTCTCACACTTTCCTGTTTTCCAACCATTCCTCAGTGGTGTAGAACATTTGAGGATTTGTTTTAGGTCAATGGTTATGATGTGAACTCATTATACAAAAGGTCAGACCCATACATAAATATATACTGGGCTGCGGCAAGCGTGGCCTGTCTCAGAGAAGGATCTCGGGATACTTAAAGGACCTCGCCCTGGGAAGAGAGAAGGGCAGACCTCACAGGAGGTTCACAGGAGATGACTGTCTGTCTCAACCAGTCAGCCAATCCTGTGTCTCAGTTCACTGATTATGCACACTTCCCAGACCGCGGTGAAGATACTCCACTGGGAAAGGGGCGCAGAAGCAGGGTTTTATACGTTGTCGTGTCTAAATAATGATGTTGGAGCTATGAACAGGGGCTGCCAGCTATTCCCCCTGGACTTTTGGTTCATGGCCTTTCGCATCTCTGGTTAAAACTCCTGTCTCTAATGACCCGTGTCAAAGACTATCCTGCACTACGGTAATGACATATTATACCTCATCACTTACACCCCACACTGACAATTACAATCATATATATAGCTTTGGCTGGAACCAGCCACTGTTATGACAAATGGTAATGGATATGGTGATGAGAGACGCAGAGGTAGGAGAAGGAGCTGGGTAGTAGAAGAGCCAAGGAGGCCAAGAGCAAGGGAATATGTCCAAGCACGGAGCACAGCAATGAAGGATGAGTGAGGACACGTTGTGAAGAATTGCAGTATCAGTGTTCCCTACACAGGGCTTCATTCTTCACCCAAGTTATTGTTCATTCACCTCCTCGCCCCTTAAAGAGTCATATCCTGCCCTGTTTGGCTAAAGAACACTTTCTGCCTGTATGGGCCCTGTCACTCCCCTCTTGTTTCTTACAATGGGGGGGTTTTAAGCTGCCACACTAGATGTGTAAAACCCTTCCCTCTGTGATGGGGCTGGAGCATGGACCACCAGCATACTTGGCCCCTTTGCCCCATGATGCACCCAAAACAAAAGTGCATTGAGAGTGTCCCCAGTTTTTGTTCCTCGACCTCGAGGTACCAACACCCACAAGGCACTGGACCCGCTTCCTGTGCCGTGCTTTGCTGTATATTTATTACCCTGCCCTGTCAATAACACGTCCTCCAAGCTTTAAGATGGATGTTTGCTGAATAAGTTAACCTTGTGTATATTTGACAGTAGTCTGCCTCTTCGGGTCTGACTTGGCACAAAGAGAGGTTTTGTTCACGATTATCTGCCTTATCCTTGTGTTCTTCTTGTTTTTCTTTGTTTCTTTGTCCCCATCTCTTTTCCTAAAAGAAAAATACCCTTAAGGGCAGGCTTTTTCACTACCGTCTTTTTATTCCCTTTTTTGCACAATTTTTATACTTCCACACTATCTCCCTTTAGCCCCAGTTCCTAGTTTCTATTCTCAGCCCAGCTTCCATGCCCCAGCGCTGCCTGTCCTGCAGCAGATTTAGCCTTTGTTGGCTAGTGTTAATAGGATTAAAATGGGTTACTAGCTCAATCACTGAGAGCTTCAAACTATCCCTAAATGTAAGTATCTCATGGGGGTCGGGGGGCATTGTGGGTCTGTCTTTCCCCCCTCTGGCAGCCCTCCTGATCGAAGGAGAAACCCCAGGCCTGATGGGGGTGGCAAAGGTTTGGCCTCCAGGAAAATCCGCAGGATTATGTCAGCACTCATTACAATGTACACAAAGACCACAGGATCAGTAGGAGCACAAACGGAGCAGTTAAGTCAAATAGGGTGGACCATGGGATTCTCTGCTTCCACCCTGACATTGATTAGCCTTTGTGCTCCGTGACTCCCCACATTCAGGCTACAGCCGCTGGGTTACTGATAGCAATATCTGAAGTTAGGGCTTGACTAGGTTTCATTTTGGGAAGAATCACATTTTTCAAGCTTACTTTTATATGGGATAAGTTTTAGCTCAAAGCATAAACTGATGTTTTTAGGCTGATGTTTGCATCCAAAATCACAGATTTTGACTAAACAGACAAAAACAGTCAGACAGCTATGATAAAATGAAATCAGCCTTGGCAAGATGGATTAGTGGGTATAGAGTATTGTGCCCAACACCCATACATAATTAGACAGTGGATGAGAATAGTAGGGGATCTATTGTGATAATGTGAGGTCACATCGCTCTTGAACATCCATGATAATGACCATATCCAATGAAGTTGTATCCATTAGGCATGCTGAAGTGTCCAGTACCGCATTCACACAGCCCTGAGACTCACACAATCACATGCATGCATATACCTCATTTGCATAGCGCTTAAACAAAACTGAAAACAGATAATTAAAAAATAAAACGCAATAAACAGCAGAACAGGATTAAAATTCTGCTTGTCATTAAAACACTACAGATGCATTCTGGGTGGAGCATTTACGTGTCTACAACAGTGTCACCCTCCAAGGCTGGAAACACAAGGGGCCAGCCAGCTATTAATGTTGTGTTCATTTAAATAGGTACTCAGGGGCCATGTAACACCCTATGTTCCACACATATTTTCATAAGTGATGATAATATGCTCATCCGTTCACAGGCACCTTCACACTTGAAGACAAATAAATACATATGATGTGTATGCATACACACATGCATGCACACATGCATCACCTTCTACCATCATTGCACACCTTCCTAGTCAATCAGTGTGCACAATTGTGTTATGCTACGCCAAATGGTTACATTCACTAGTGTTTGTACATGCCAAAGAAAAGTTGATGCTGTATTGAAGCTTCACTGCTAATGTCACAGAATATATAATAGAAATATAATGCAATCTCCATGTGTCCATATATTCGAGCTATTGCACAAATGTTGCATTGGCAATATGTCCTGGCCAAACAAGGGGAAGTGATTGAAGGGATTTTGTTTCCATTTCTGCTGCATCAGGTCATAAAACAATGCACTTGGTCTACACGTTAGAGCACACAGTGATTCCTGTTAAAGTAGCTTCTCAGTAAAAATTGCTGAGGTCCTTTAAGAATATTACAGACATATGGGTTTTCCCTCCACACATATCTGTTTATTTATTTACCTAGATTAGATCATAAAATCATAAAATTACCCTAAAATTGCTTTTTCGAGAATGCACACAGCATATATATATTGCCCCTATCCTCTCCTGTCAGCGTATTCATAAATGTTGCTGGAAATTTTCTTATTTTAGCAATCCTCCAGATAGCCAGAGCCCATTTCCATAGCTTTAAATAATGTCAATCTGGGCAAACCCTGGATTGAAGCCCCTGAGCCGGAAGGCACAATTTCTCCTTTGCCTACAGTCTGATAATTTTCGGAGCTATTGGCAACTTGGGAATTTTGCTGCCTTATCACTTGGGCTCAGCGAAGTTCACTGCCACTAATCGGTGCAGGGATCACTCATTCAAGGATTGCATGATCATGTTTTTTTTCCAGGGCAGTGACAGCTGTCTCCACCAGAGCATTAGCAATGCAGATGAACCAGCCTAATAGGTTAATGCGTAACACACGAAAATTAGGTTTAATCCCCAAGCGAAATAATCTAACATTTACAAATTCCTTGATGTGGGAATAGAGACATTGCTTGTGACTCAATTAGGTGCAATGCGGATCAAAGCAAATTTACCTAGAGCGTGTGCCCTAGATCCCCAGCACCAGGCACGTGTATGTGTGCAAATGTGTGTGTGTGTGTGTGTGTGTGTGTGCATGTGACAGTGAGGGATATGGCAGTGTGCCTGTCCTCATAATGCTGCAGGCAAACCCAGGGCGGCAATAACATCATCATGACAGGACCTCTGCCTGCTTATTTATTCCCTTTACTTACCTCACTGCTCAAATAATGTCAATGCACACATGCACACAGACATACACACCGTGACACACTGACACATACACGCACACCCACACATTTGAAAATGAATAGCCTTAGCTGTGGAACCTGCAGAGAAGTGATAACTGAGATGGTGTGAGCAGCCTCCGTCACAGCAGCAGTGTTTTCAGTCTAATTGGAACTAAGTACCAGACACATGTGGGAGCAAATATATGTGGCGATTCATATGCATGTGGTCAGGTTGGGATATATTTCTTATTCAAATCTAAATTGAAGGGGGGTTGGCTGAATCCATTCCAAATGTAGCACTAATGTTGGATTCTATCCTGCATCATGCCCTGTGATTACTATTAATAAGCTCCTGCCATGTGTACATCGGAGACCCTATACAGTGCCCTGCTGGAAATAGAGCATCAGGGTTGGTTGTGTATGTGTTTGCACACATGTGTGTGTATCATTAACAGGGTGCAGCTGGCCATTAGAGTCTTAGGGTGGGTGTTGTTTTGCTCTCCTCCACTGTGTTCCTGACGGTGTTTTTGTAATGTGCTACTCTGACCACCAGCACTTTGTTAGAGGACAAAAACATTTCCTCATCGCATCTTACATAAGTGTGTGTGAGTGAGGTCGAGACTGATTTCTCAAAGCAGGTAGTGAGTAATGAAAGACACACTCTAAGCCTTCACGAATTGGCAATCGAGAGAGGAGAGAAGACTTCAGAAATAAGCACTGTTTGGGGATGGGAAGCGTCAAAACGCACCAATTACTATCCCCAGACAGTTACCCATCCAAAAAACACACACTGAAATCAATGAGGACACAAACTGAACAATCAGCTGCAACTAGCTATCAACAATGGAGTGGAATATGCAAAAATGCCAATTAAATGTGTTAGCATACGCACTTTTTTTGTATGATATCCCAACATCTGTGGCATTAGCCATGGCTCTCTTTATGTAAAACAGAGACAGGGAAATGAATACGCAATCTACCACTGTGTTTTCATCATTAGTGCGCTCCAACTCACGGCTCTGCTGCCTCCCAAGCCGCCTGAGTGGGGAGCGAGAGGAACATTTGTGTGCCCTCGCTTGCCAAATTAATTCTTGTCTTGACATCTTAATTCTCAGTTCTTGTGTGTGGTCAAATCAGCCTACTATAGAAAAGCAATCAAGCAATTATTCCCAAATTATATTTGCCCAACACACACTGATTGGTTATTCTTTTCTTATTGAGTAAGCTCATTAATTCTGAGCAGCTTGGCTTGTTATGCCTCTGCCATTACTCCTTTCCCCTCTCATCCCTCTCTCTCTTTTTCTGTCTCTCACCCCCTGCTCTTCATCATGCACACTCACTCCCGGCTCTCACTCCCACGCCCCCACCCCCAACCAACACACACTTCCTTCTCTCTCCAACAGATGCACCCTATCTTCCAGCCCCAGCCTGCTGATGTTTTGGAGATGACATACACTACAAAGCCCCATGATCTGTGGCATTGTCTAGTCGGCCAATTACTATTCCCATCTCTGATTAACTTTGATGTGGAACCTAATGAGATAAGGCAGCTTATCAAGGCAGCAGCTGATAGTGGTCTCATTTATTTCTGTGCCTGGCACCCAAGTAAGTGACAAAAACTAATGAGGAGGAGTTTGTATGTAAGCTCAGGTCTAAGGGAAGTGCAAAATTGTTCATCTGCAGTTCATCAGCCCCTGCCTGAAATGGCCTCGGCGTCGTCAGTGTGCAGCTCCGAGACACTCCACATAACAGCACAGTGTCTCACTACAGAACAAGAGCCACCGAGTTTCTGTCTCTCTCTCCTCCTCTCTCCAGCATCTTTCTCTTAACAGCTCCTTTTCTGTTCTCCAGGCTCTAACGGTGCAGCTAATTGCTCAGGTTGTTTAGCTGTGAGGAATGTAGGAGTGTAAGCTGTTGCCTTTGCCTGATCTGCAAGAGGTGAAACCTTAATTTTCCACTTCTGCCATCTGTGTCTATTTTTATTTTCTTGCCAGTGTGAATCTGTCTCTTTCTAACTTTCTTTCACTACCTGAATTACAGAGCACATGCCTGACTACTGAATGTGTTTCTCAGTCTTATTTTGTCACCAATTTAAAACAACATTCACAGTTATCATTCTTTTAAAATTGCATGCTTTTGAAATATAAATGAAAAATTAGACAGTGAGTTGCACACTGAATTATGGATTAGAGAAGTGTATTTTAAATACACTTAATTTCACATCGAATCAATAGCAATAAATAGCTGGGAGCTCAGTAGAGGTACTTTTTTTTTCTTATTAAAATTAAAATGTGGTCGCTCTTCAATAGTTCCTGCTGTACTGCTAGGCAGTGTAATAATTACTGTCTTTTAAAAGAGTGGTTAATATTTTCTTATCACCAATACTACTATATTGTAATGAAACAGCGCTTTTAAATAATACTTTTGTTGTGAAGCAGCAGCACATTCTTATAATGCGGTTGACGAAGGAAGGGAAAAAAATTAGCCTGAAGTGAATTGAACTGTGAATTCTCCTGCACGGACTGTGTGTAGAGAGGCAGGAAGTGTGTGCCTTTTGATTTGGAGTATAAAAGTAAATAATATTTGTACATCTAACACATACTCGAAGTGAATGAGCAGCCCCTGAATGTGTTTCTATGAGCAAGTGGAGAGCTCTACAGACTTTAAAGCCGGAGCCCAATTAAGCCTCGCCTCATCGGGAGAGGGAGAGGAGCTGAAAGCTGAATACATAAGATAATACAGCCGCACTAAAGCAGCCAGCTCGCTCAGTGTAAAATTAGAGAGGGGAGAAAAAATCTTGATAAAGGGAGAAGAAAAAGCAGGGACAGACAGTAGGGGGAAGAAGAGGAAAAGAAGTTCCTTTGGGCCAATTTCCTTTGAAACTGTTTAACCAAATACAGCTATTCATATTCAACACAATTAATAGTGTCTCTTTCTTGTTCAGACAGCACATCATAACGGGCAGAGGGGAAGAGAGAGAAGAGGATTTCTTTCTCCCTCCAAATTGTAGCCAATTTAAGGACAAAGCGCTACCCTCTAGTTCGCCAGAATAGGAGTCGCACTCATAAAAGAAGACTGACAGTCGACATCCAAATCTCATTCAAGGACGCAATTTCCAAATGCTAATCATAATCTGCAGATGTTGGCCACTGATACATCCATTAATTTATTTATTTTGGAAGCATGTGTGTGCCCATTTGGAAGGCCTGTGAAATTTGAAACAAAGAGGGAAAATCCCTTCTTTTTGAGGCATGTTTAACTGTGTGCAAGACCAGCCACAACATGGACATCTGCACCATCTTCAGATGAGATGTGTTAGCCAACACACACACACACACACACAGTGCACACAATACACACAGTACACACAGTTAGTTATGTGCGTGTACTGTTGCTCAGTAAAGCACATGCACAGAGGGAAATACAGGGACAGACTCAAATACACACCCATGTTCCTCCTTTTTTTCTTTTTTTCTTTAACTTGTTTTGCTCTCTCTTTCTCTCTGGGTCATTTTAGAGTACCTCAGATGTGTCATCAGACATTGGTTTCCATCTGAACCTCAGGGAAAAGAGAAATACTTGACAGAAAGATATATAAAAAGAGGACACTCTGAATTTTTGACATTCTTTGCACAGCTGCTTCAAAATGAGTACGATGGAGAGGCAAGGAAAAGCAACTCCAAGACGTGTTTTTGTTTATTTGCTGCCTTTTCTCCCTTTCCTCTTTCAGGGAGATGGAGGCAAGCGTGAGGCCACAACTCACTCATCCTTGTATAGAGGGACTCAGTGCAGGGCCGTGAAAGAGAAATAGACTTGGCTAAATGAATTCTGGGATCTGTTCTATTCAGCTGTACTCAAAAGGATAACCCCTTTTTTTCCTTTTAGATACCAAATGCAAGGTGAAACTCAGCTCAGCTTGTCAATTAGGTTGCATTAAATATGCTGCTTCTTTTGAAAGGTAAATAGATACACAGTAACTGTAGCTGCTAAATAGTAATTAGATTTACTGAAATCGTAGCTGGTGTTAAATCAATCAGCTGCAATTGTTGATGTGTCCTTTTAGATTTGAATTTTCCCGGCTTATCTTTACAATGATCTCCATTATTATCTTGCTCTTGTTTTTTTTGTTTTTTTTTTGTACAATCTATTCCTTTTTAAATACACAAGTAATTGCCCTTGGTGGGTAACACGTTTAAAAAAATAATACATTTTTATGCCTACTTACTGTCATTCAGTCACATTTTAAGTAACATTCCATTTTAATGCGAATATTCAAAGTAGACCTCAATGAGTGCATTGAAAACGTGGTGACCTCAAGTTGAGACTACAGTCACGAACCATCTATTACCACTGACTGATTCTCTATACATACTGATTCATACTTTTCTCCATGTGGCTGATGGCTTTTACTCGGATATTATAGAGCCTGTTCTTGGTCAGTGGGGCTAATACTTGGCGTTAAAAGACACCAATTGAGGTACCATTAGTGGAATTAGTATTCTCTTACGATTTGTAATATTTCATTGTGGTTTGGAAGTGCTGTATAGATGCTTGTTTTCTTTGAGGCATGTCTTTGGACGTTTCCAGAGCCACTCTTTTGGCTCCTGTCTCTCTTTGTTGACTTTGTCCTGCCTCTCCCCAATAAACAATCCTCCCAGCTGATAGCATGCCAGGTTCTGTTTGAAACAATCAGTGCTCGTGCCCTTCTTAAGCATGCCAGGCCAATCAAAGGCAGGGGAGACAAACAGAGCTGTGCAGCTGTCCTCTGAACAAAATGAAGCACTTCCGGGGCCAATGAGAAAGACTCAGGCACTGGGTGCTCCCTAAATGGACCATTGTATGTTCAGATTAAAAAACCTTCATGATCACACAGCACCTAATTGTAGGCTGAGTGACACCCCACTTCCCATACCTACAAATCACATGTTCACTGTGCCCTCTAAACCTGTTTCTTTCTTCATTCACACTTGGCCCTTTCCTGTTTGGTGAGACTTTTATTCTTTAGGAATGAAGAACAGACGCACCCTGCTAGAAATGGATTGGCTCCAGTATTCCCACCCACCCCTTTTTCCAGTCAGCAGCATGTCTAGCCATCAAAACACTCAACATGCCACAGCAGTCTGACTGGGTGCTGAAAGCGGGTCTGCATTTTAATATTCTGTGCACCAATTCATTAACATTCTATTGGAGCGTACAATAGAGACTGGAGAGGCTCTGACCCTGCAGTTCCCCCGATCAAGGTCAGTAACTAAGAAAATAAAATCTGAATTGCATCCTGGCACACAATTGGCTCCTCCAGCCCTGCCATATCTCTGTTAAAGAAAATAAAATTACCCCCCCTCCCCTCTAACACGACGAACACATTCATTGTGTTCTCAATGGGGGGACTTTGGAAAGAAAAGACTGCGCATCAAAAGTAGAAAATTATTTTGATCTGACAACATGAAAAGAAATTCATCTACAGAACAAGTATTTGGCAATGTACTCCTGTCATTAATGTGACCCGTGTAAATTATAGGTTTGTTAAGGTGTAAAGTTTTTTTTGTTTAGCTTTCAACATGCCTGTCCCTCTACGCCCACACACATGCTCACATACAGGGGTCTGTAAAGGGGCTCACAAAAGCTAGTAGTAGTTGTAGTTCACCCCAGAAACTTCACAACCAATGCCAACTATGCAGTGCTGTAAAAGGTCACTCTAACTACTGACATCCCTGCATATATAGACACACATATAGAGCCAAGAGGATAAATCTAGCTGAGCAGTCGATTATATGTGATGGTAGTGTGACAAAGGGTAAGCATGTTGCTAACACGTTCCCTGTCAGGAGAGGGGCTATATGTGGGCAGACACAAAGCCTCATTAAAATACATACAGAGCCGGTGCTGCTCCAGTGGGTGGGAAAGATGCTCCATCAAGATGTCGTTACAACAAGACTATCTCCACCCACTGGCATGTATCTCCCTCACACTGTCCTCCCCCATGCCTGGACAGCACAATGGCAGGCTCCTTTATAGCCAGTGTGGGCCATTCCCTCCATTCCCTGCGAGGTCAGGGCCTAATCCTCGGGGAGTTCTCACATTGTGTTTTAGCGAACTAGGGTCAAACTGTTTGAAATGAGGGGGTTTAGTTAAACATCTATTAGGCAGGCCCAGTGTGTTGGGTGCGCTTGATTTATGTGCAAAGCTGTTGTGCTCAGCTGTTCTGATACTCTGTAGCGTATTGGGCTGCATGTTCCACAAGTCCTGTCTGTGTCACTTTGAACAAAAGTCCCAAGGTTGGCGTCACTTTAAATAATACTCCCTGACCCAGTGTTCACCCTCAACACATGTCCACCTACACATACGATATGTCTTCCACAAGAATTGAGTCACTATGTTTCAGGATGGTTCATATATGTGTCTGTCATCTTCTTTGCCACTGAGAGGCGCTGTGCCAGGCTAGGTTAGCAAAAAGAAAAAAAAAATTAGAGAATAAAAGTTGAAAGTGTAGCTGTGTTGTCAGCAGTGCCATGTAGGCCAACTGCCCTGTTAGTGAGGCTGACATTCAAAGAGAGTCGGGATGCCGACAACAATCCCACAACCTCCTGCTGAGAGAAGACATTTCGCATGGTGGCCGAGTGCTTTGATACAGCTCTTGTGATCCTCGCTGGCGTGGCTTTGAGAAAGCACACACACAACACAGAGCCCAGGGCATCACCATTATATACCATTTGAACACAGAGCTTTTTATTTATTCTGGAATTTTCCATTATTATTGTCATGAAATCGCTCTGTTTCAGCTGTGCATTAACCACATGTTTGTATGGAAATCTGGCTTATTTGGTGCTCTGTTTTTGCTGTCTTTATACCAGCACATGGTTTCATCTCTTGTGTTCATTTGTGAAATAATGCATTTTATATTATCATGCAGAGCTACGTAAAAATGCTAAATACTCAGTGAAATAACTACCTCGTTGAAAGTGGCCTCTTTACGTAACTAAATAGAAAATAATTAAAATGTGCTACTGTTCTCATGCCACCCATTAATAGCAAGACTGTCTCTGTAATTGCAAAATGTGACTGCAAGCAATAAGCAGTAATGCAGGTTAGTGAATATACAACCCACTTTTAAGACTAAAGGCAAACAGGCCCCGCTAATTACCGAGGTACTATGCAGTCATTTTCTGTGCAAGGGTTACCGAATGGTTGCCTATTACTTCACTCTCCCTGCACCAAATGCTTAAGATAATGACCAGTTACTAATTGGTGCTTATACCTTATATCAGTTTGTGCTGAATATAATTGCAGCTATTATGTACTAAATAATCATTGGAATTAGCATCTTTTAGCAAAAACCATGCTAAATAGAAGTATGGAGCATTTTCCAGGAAGAGGTCTCAGTGTCGATGCACCACCGGTTGATTCATCATTAGCTAGAGGGTTCAGGGCAGAGGGAATGCCTTTCCTATCATATTGTGGTGTCAGTGCATCTTTTGCTCAAGCTAATGGAGGCACTGATGTAGTACATGTACTGTGCACATTCTCGTGTGTTTGTGTTGGTTGTGGTGGTTTTTTCGGCAGCATACAAAAGATATGTGTGTGCTTAATGTGCTTGTGTGTGCGTGGCTCAACATGAAGTGCACAGGGGAAGAGAGGGAGGTCTATATTCTATGCAGATCACGCTCCTCATGCTTCAGCAGCTCCTCCTTTGTGTTGGCCCTTCCGTCAGCTGTTGACTTCCTAAGTGTCTCAGACAGCCGTGTTTCTGTCTGCGCCTCTGTCCACTGCCTTGTCCCGTTCACATTTCTGAAGTCCGCTGACTGCTAATGGCCGTGTTCAGACAAAGAGCCCACTCTATGGCCACTCTGCAGGGCCGGGCCAGGGTCCAGTGACAACCACGAGGGGGGGTCCGGGGAGGAGACGTAGAGGGGGCTAGGTTTGGGAAAAGGGAGGGCTGAAGCCAGGGAGAGCACCCGGCACTGCCTGCCTCTCTACACTCATGTCACGCTTGTGTGACAACCACTCCTCTGTGCTTGTTTGAACTGTCCTTCCCAATTAGCACTAATAAGTCACTCTGTAAGGATGAGCAAGCATAGTGTGCCCAGTCACCCCCCGTTTGCATCCGCATAAACAGATTTGTACACAAATCACAAACACACACATGCTCTCTTCCCCCTGAAGCTTAGCAGCCCATGAAAATCCCAGGAGCACAACCCCGCTAATAGACAGAGAAAGCCCAAAAGCATCTCGTTCCCAGCAAACAAGTGCCAGTAAAGTGGCAAATTAATGACAAGTCGTTTGAGGGGTTTGCCCAAGAATAATTTTACTCTGGTGTCTCACTACCACTGAAGAATTGATTAGATCCCTGCTCAATCAAAGTGCCTGAATCAATAAAGAGCGGAGCAGGCATGCTCCAGCCCAATTTATTCACAGCATCAATCTAAGGTAAGAGTCATAGAGAAACACAGAGAGAGAGATTGTCTCTGGCAGGTGACAACGTAAAGGCCCCTCTGAAACTAAAAACCGGTATTGATTGCAGAAAAGCAGGTGTGCACCAATTCACACCATTGCACTGCTGTTAGTTTAATACATTAGCTTGAATGCCTTCCCACCTCCAGTCAGGGATGCACAGTACATTGTTTCTTTAAATGACTTACTTAGAAATAGTATTGTTATAAACTGAGATGCACTGAGGAAATGATTACTGTTGTTTAGTTTCATGACACATTTCAGCTATAAGAACACGCATGTAGTATAGGGAAGAAAAGTAAAGAACTCTGGAATAATGACTTTACTTGTGTTTTTCTCAAAGTACAGACTGGAGGACTTAGTCAAGCTCGGCTGTGCCCGGCTGTTTATTGTTGCCTGCTTGTTTATTGTCATGCAGAAAGCAGAGGAGGTATTAAAGGCAGATTTCGCCCTTATTTTAAAATGTGGTGCTGAAGATTAGAGCGCTTGCCAAACACTGTGGAAACACTTAATTGATTTCCTTTGGACTGTTTACCTCTACTGTAGCCCTCCTAGAGCCCAGCACTCGCTCACACACATGCACACACAAACTCACACACGTAGAGTACAACCCTGGCCCCATTGACGCCAACACAGGCCTGCCAAGAGCCTCATTAGTATTCACAGCAGTGGCATTTGCCAGCCTGAGCGTTGCCGTGGTGATGCTGCCCACACAAGTGATGATAAATGGTGCTTTCAGCTTCCCTGCCTTCCATAGAGCAGAGCAGGGAGCTGAGGAGTTGCTGGCTAGGACCCAGCTACAGCCATGGCTAGCAAGGCCTCATCCTAACGGGCAACTGACGCATGACTACACAAGCCCGGGGCTGCTTGAAGGCTTTGGGTGCAGGGGAGTGGTGGGTAAGAGGGGTTTGCTGCGGTACGGGGTGTGTGTGTATGTGTGTGTGTGGATATGGAGAAAAGAGATTTAGGTTCCACTATCTGTGTGTGTGTGTGTGTGTGTGTGTGTGTGTGTGTGTGCAGAAGAGGGGGAGGAGGCGAGGGAAGAAGTGTGTGCTTGAACTTGTTATTGTTGGCTGAAAAAGTGATGTCAGCTTCACTGTTTCTCGAGTGTGTTTTGTTCCCTGTGTTTTTCATTTATGTGATAATCTGATCACAAGTCAGTGATAGAAAATATCTGATTAAACATTTTATTTATCTAAAAGTACTCTGAAATTTTTGGTCCCAGTGTAAATAAATATCGCATAAATAATTGTCAATTATTTTTTAAAATGTAATTAGCACCCACCATTCTACTGGGAAATACAGTTCCTTCAATAAAATTTCAACTGTTTTAATTCTTATAAATAGTGTCTTAATTCACTTGTGATAAATCCATGTATCTTAAAGTGTCCCTCACATTTTAAATTCAAAATATGCAAATAAATTGTCAAATAATACCTTTTTTTAATTTAGAAATCATACAGTTTACATAAAAAATATAAAACAATCTCATTTGATAGTAATTTGTATTGATGCAAAAAATGTCCATAAAAAACATTTTAATTACAAACAGAACCCTAAATACAATTTTTAAGCCTCAGCCTAAAAGAAACATTAACATTTTTATTCCAGTCGTGTGAAACCATTCATGGTTAAATAACCAGCCTTGTTTTACACTAAACCCCAAAGCAAAAATAACTGATTTGTGCGTAAAAAGAAATGTGTTTTTAACTAAGTACTCTTAACGAGGCAGTGAAGCAAATTCACCGTCAAATGACTATTGAATCCACCATGCAGGCTTAATCAGTTCCTCTCCTGTTTCTTTTACCGCAGGTGTCACAGCGAGGCTTGTTTGAGCCTTAAATCAGCGTAGACAAACAGAGGGTTAAGGTATTCAACTACAGTTTCCCTCCCCGGAGCCCACACATACAGACGTGTAAGCAACGTGGATGATGAGGCTGGGATGAAATCCTCCTGATCCTAGATAAATAAAGAAAGACTATGTTATTCCCACATTACAGTGCACCGATATGAAGCGCATTAAGGGCCTGGCTGATTTGAAATTACACCCTGTGCTATTAAAAACACTGCAACAGAGACTGGCAGAGTGTCTCTATTTGATGCTTGCAGGTTTAATGTCTCTGACGGTTATGTAAACTCTGCTGTATTTGAAGAGCAGCCATTTTATTTTTTAATATATTATGTTCTTATAAAAAAAAATGTTTTAAAAAAACGAAGCATGCAACTATTATTTTTAAGAAGAGAATTGTACAAAATATACATAAGGCATGGCACACTATTATTTTTTAATGGAACATGTATTTGCAGGCAGGAAGTTCAAAAGCAAATAATTCAGATATTATGAAAATTAGGATAAATTACACACAATATGTATATGTTCCACACATACTCTTGAGTATTTTATTACATTTTGCATTTTATTCTGAGGCTTTTCAGTTGAATCAATATTGAATCTATTCTTCTAGAGTCAAAGTTTTGTACAACCATCCACAATTTTTATGCTGTAGAGTTAACTCACAGCTGACTTTCTGTGTTATACAATCTTCTGACACAGGTCTGCTATGATGTTTGTATCATGACCAAGTGCTCTCTCACTCTGTTTTTCTGAGTCTGTTAAATTTGAAATTGTGCAGCAAATATATCTGATGAAATTACAGTAAATCTTGCACAGACGATGAACACAGCCCTCCATGGTCGAACTTGGGGATGACCGCCCCTTCAAAAGATGACCTGACCCTTCCAAAATCAAGCCTGATTACCCATCTCTAGGACACTAAGAAGCGCCCAACTTCAAAAGGAGCAGAGACAATCACGGGTTGGGTGGCACAGGGAGGGGGGTGTTCAGAAACCTCAGCCCTGTACTGCGGTGGTTTGGGCCAGACTTAACAGTCGCAGCCAGGGGGCTGGAGCTATTAAAAGATAAATGTATTTCTCTGTTACATTATTCATGATGAGAGAAGGTGGGGTGGGAGCAGAGAGCTGGAGGCTTAGCACAGCAGTGGATCTCGACAGGGCCAATGCCCCCACTGCATCCACTGCACCCACACCCTGATGTAAAACTGGGAGAGTGGGGTGGGGGAGCACGGGCAACAACTGTGAGAAGAGAGAGGAGGATAAAAAGATAATGCAACAGTCCCACATAGAGCAAATTACAAACTCTTCTAAAAAAAAATCTAATAATAATTGCCCAAACAGAGATCAATAAATGATAACTGTGAATATATAATGAGGTAATACATAATTCTGCAGTGTTCAGAATTTGGAATTAGTTGCACATTGACTCTTGCTTCCCCACAAACACAAACACACACACACGCGCACGCACGCACGCATGCACACACACACACACACACACACACACATACACATTGGAAACCAGGAAGGAGCATCTGACTGTTGTGCTGAATAACCTCTCAGTTGCTGATTAAGTAAAGGGTTTGGGCAAATATTTTGGAGACATATTGGACTTCTATACCAGGGTGAAAGGAAAAGTGAGCTTTTGTCCCACTCGTCTCTGATCTGCAAGAAAAGCAGATTAGGATGACCCCAGTGTCACTCATTTGGAGATGACTCAGTGTTGAGAAAAGCCAAACACGCTGGAGAGAATGTCAAACAGCCCCAACAGCTAGCAGACACCCCTTTCTTACCCATCATTATTCTTCTTCTCCTCTTATATAATCAGAGGCTGAATCTTTTAGAACTTTTGTTTCATACCTCAGTGCTTCATCTGTAGAACTCTGACTATGTATGATCCCTAAATTGTTTTTAAATTATAATTACATTATTATTACGTTTTTCATGTACAGAACCAACAAAAGTAGTTTTTGAAATTAGTGGATATAGTTTGTTTAATTCAGCAAACCATTTATCTCACATGCCTCATAATGGGAGAAACTACATGTTCATGTTTTAACCAAATGTTTCCCAAATTGTTTTATAATTACCTATGATTGGACACACACTGTGCTGTTTTGTTATTTCATGCCAGTATCTATTTTCTGCAGTAGGTAAAATTATACTGGTGTTATGTTTTGTCTCAAAAATAACAATTAGTGTGTTCACCAGTATTAATGTAAATCCATTTTTTATGCAATGATCAGGGGGGGAACTAAATATATCTAAAAAAATTTTAAATTATACTGGAAGAATGTAGTTTAAGACTTTACTGTCACCTTCAACAGACCAGTGATCCCTTATTAAATATCACAGTTTCAGTTCCACTCAACTGAAACACTCTCACAAACCACACAGCATAGTTCTCATGTCCATTAAAAAGTGCTTTTCCCACAGCACAAGTGGTCCCCATTTCTTATTTTTAGAAATTTGAGGTACATTATACTGGCATAAAATGCACACCGGTGCTTGGGAGAAAAGACAAGCTCTATGACAGAATGGAGGGTGGTCTGAACACATCAGTACTCATGACTCCATGCTGCGATCATTTGTTTCCAGACAAGAGGGCATAAGGGTGGGAAAAAAGAATATAAGACGGCCAGGGGATGTGGGAAGGGCGGCGAGGGCTGGGAGCTGCTGGTGGGATGTGTGTGCCTGTGTGTGCTTGTGCACTTGGACAGATGAGTATGTTTTATCTGTCTCTGTGTACTTGTTTATGTGGTTCACTATTCTTGTTTGCCACTTTACACATTCTGTCTTGAATTAGATACAAGAGACAAAGGGCTTCATATTTGTGCTTGCATGTCAAGGATTACTTGTTCTATTGAATGTGTCCCCCCATTATCTGCTTATCACTCTCTGTGCTCTTTAATCTCTTTCTTGTCTCTTCTCAATGGCTTCCTCTCACTGTCTCCCCATCACAAATGTAGCCTTTCTCCCCTTCTATTTTTTAACACTTACAAAACTGAAAAGGCCTGGCCTGGTCTGGGCCACCTGGAAGCACCAGTGAAGCTTTCTCCCAGGCCTGGCTCCCTGCCACTAGCCAGCTGTAGCATTGTGAGTGGCCCATCTCAGTTAATTCCATGCATTGCAATTGTTGCCGGGCACTGTTTACAGCCACCTCCTACTCCGCCTGGGTAGCCTCTCCGATTGTCCTGGGGCCTCCCTTGTTTAATACTGTTTTGCAAGTTATTAAGCCCTGGAAGTCCATTAATCACAGTTCACGGGCTGTGTAAGCCCACACAAGGCAGGCAGAGGTGGGGGATGGGGAGGCACACTCGCTTTCCTCAATGGGCTTAGACGGTGGTCCATTCAGATCCCTAACGAGATCATTACCACTAACTAAATACAAACCTGACCCCACGACCTGCTGGGAAATTACGTAGAAGCTCCCTGGTGCAAGACATTAATATACACACCCCTCCTTCCCCTCCATCCCAACCCCTCCCGTTTTCTTGCACCAGTGCGTAAACGCCCACCCCCAAAGTCTCCCAATGCAACCCAACCCCACTCCCCTACCCCACCTCTTGTCCATTCTCACTTTCTTGCCAATGGACAGAAAACTAAACCTGTCATCAAAAGAGGCCTAATCACTGCTGTGATTGTGGTAAACCAAGCCTGACAGACATTTCACTGAGGCCTCAATGGCCACATCAGTGCCACCTCCCTATCTAGCCCCCCTTCTTTCTCTCTCTCTTTCTCTCTTTCCCTCGCTGTCTCTTTTTACCAGGCCCCTGGCCAATGAGCAACAAACACCCGGGGGCTTTTCAGATTACTTGACACACTGTGTCCACTTTTGGGAGGGAGACCACCTGGTAAGCTCATTTTAATACAAAACCAGTTCAGTCTCCTCTCTCTTTTTCCCTACTCGTCTAATTCCGACTCTCAAGCCAAGCTACCACCATGAATTCTGTCTAATCCAGTGACCCCCACAGAACATTCCTGGTTTTACACTCCTCGGAAGAGGCTGGATTTTGGAGGATTACATGCTTCCAGTTCTGTTTGGAGGCACCTGTGACTGGAAGTGGAGGGAAGGGCCGACGATGACAGTGAAACACAGAAAGACAGTGAGAAGGATTCCTTCTTTCCACTCAAACTTGCACCTTTTATTTTCACTTTTCAAGTCATGAGTATTCACCTAAATATTGTTTACCTGAATCCTTTTATTGTAGAGTGCCTCAGAGCCACAACATGGTTACTGTGTTCTTAGGTGGGGGTGTGGAGGTTAAGAACGATGACAGAGTGGGAGTGAAGCATATGGGTGGAAAGAGAGGTTGGTTGGGGGTTTTCACTGACTTTCACTTTAGCCCCTCAGCTTATGTTAAGATGTTGTCACTTTCACCATCTCAAGTGTTGCCACTTCAGATGCCGGAGCTTAGCATTTGCAGTGGGTTCTGGGAGGGGGGTGGGGGAGTGAGAGAGGCCAAGCAGGAGGAAGTCTGGGAAGATTTCCATTTTAAACAAGCACAACTTTGTTACACTGTCACCTGACTACCACGGCTCCCCCTTTTCAGTGTTTCCCAACTTCCTGTCTCTTCTTTGCTCCTTTCGTGTCTCTTTCTCTTTAGCTGCCTCTCTTCATCTTTCTCAAGAACTCTTTAAGGCAGTGTTTCCGCCCTCAGTTCCTCTGCCAATGTGATGAATTGTATCGCACAGCCTTTTGAGTTTTGTGGGTAAGGCGCTTAATTGTTTCTTTTTTATTTTTTTCCATGGTATCATGGCAGATGCTTATTCTGTGGGTGCAGTTGTAGATGTGCATATTTTAAATTAGGAGTAATATCCCCCACTTTAATCCATGATAAGATCTCAATTGTTCTATGATGTGAAATGGAGATGCAGCGACAACCAGGGCTGAATTAAATCGAAATCTTAATTTACCTGGATATTATCCTCCAGTGAAATATAATCACTCACTGAATAACTGGGCACAGCAGCAAATTCTTAATTGACTTTTAATGAGTGTCATGGAACATACAGTAGGCTTCAGTGTAGATGCAGAGATTAGGAAAAGACAGTTCGGTAAGCTTAAAAAAAAGGAAAAATACGTGCCAAAACACATCAAAATGACCACATGCAGATATACACACATGCACACAAAAACACACTCACATTTTCAAATTATCCACTCTGGAAAACACAAATATAAATACAGAATTGCACACAAAACCTCACAGCATAGCCTGGTTGTGGAGTGTCTACCTGGCGCTGCATTGATTGTTCCTCAACACTGACCAATTGTAAGCTCATAATGATGATCTCTGGCATGACAAGTGATTTTAACCTGCCTGTGGGCCACCCCCGCACAGAGTCACAGATCAGCTGCCCCACGTAAACAAAAACATTAGGAGAGCGTTCCACATTTAAGAGCATGCTAATTACAGTCATTCCCATGTGAAGTACTTTCTGCTGCAATTTGCTCAGATCACCAAACCTCCAATCCCTCTCATGTAAACAAATAAACTCTCACACAACAAAGAGATAAAGCAAATAATAAAATAGACACTGGTGCTATCGGAACTCGCTGGGGGCACTGTGTTTGAAGTAGGCTTCAAATAGTATCATACTACTCTACAGTGTTGAGTCCTAGCATTGTGCACATCCCCAGTGAGGAATAATTACAAGGGTTGTTGTTGATGTGTGCAGAAAACAAATAATTTGCTTTGGAATGGCAGAATGTGGGGGTTACAATTCCACTGCAGGGAAATAAAGAAATGATTTTGTAAAAAAAAAACAAACAAGGTGACTAAACGCATAAATACGTGTAATTCCTACCGTAAGCAACGTACAGAGACAGTTTGTAGGATTAAAATGCATGCATTCAAATGATCTCATCTTATTAAAAGAGGGGGGGGGGGGGGGTCAGAATTTTTACAGAAAGTTGTGGTAGATACCTGGCCTGAAACATGTTACAGTAGACACCTGACTTAGCCAGGTTACCAGTCTTGAAGTTCAGGCTAGATTTACTCAACAAACTACATATGTTTACTCAGCAAGAGCTGAGAAAAGGAAATTTTACATTAGTAGAAATCAGTGCCAGTGTCAACTCTTGTTCCTTGTCTTATCAGGAGTGGATGGAGGTGATAATAGTCACTCAGCAAGAGTTTTAGCCATTATAACACTTACTACTTACTAACTACTTAACTGTTCCCCTCAGAGACTACCATTCCTTCCACTTGATTGACAAAGGATTCAGATACACCCTGTGTGCAGTGCCAGTCTGTTGGAAGTGTCCAGTCCAGTGGATGGAGAGCAGAGTGGACACTGCAGTGACTCATTACACCTCTTGAGGTACAAAAAGGTGTTAGAAGATAGCACAGGCTTGGACTAGCAAGTGAATGTGTTAACTTAAGTATCTTTTGAACACAATACATTGTTATCTTTGTCACAATTATTGATCATTTGTTGATTATTTATATTTATAAAAAAAGTTTTGAAGTAAAAAATATTCCAAATTTCCCCTCTGATAAATTTTATATACTGTATTTTTACAGGTGAAGAGACTTAAAGACTGAGTTAAATCATCTAAAATCAAGAGGTGTTTAATGATTGAGTTCTCCCACATGTTGCGTCCTGATATTGATTACTTAATTACCAATTCCTGAGCATGTATGCTTTGTCTTAATTGTTGTAATCCTCTCACCTTACCCACAGAGACCGGGGCTGATCCACCACAACAGATTGGGGGGTGAATGTTACCATAGCCCTCTCCAACCCTCCAGGTGAGTGTGTTTCTTCAATAGTGAAGGAAATGAAGCAAAAATGATGGAGTGTTTGTTTTCTGACATTTTGTCTCTCTTCGGCCTCATCAGGTCTGAGCCTCACAGACGTCAAGTGTTAATTTAGGGCTCCTGCCGAGCGTGAGCCTGTCAGCAGCAAGGCTTGGAGGAGGGAGGTGAGCTCTTGCAGAAAATGACCCTTCTGGTCTGATTGTCTTCTGGCCCGCAGACTGGCACTGAGAGGAAAAACAAAGACATAGGGGGAGAGAGAGAGCAAGAGAGGTAGCTAAGTGCTAATGCACCTTGCAGCAATTAGAGGAGCTTACCTAACTGTGTGAGCACAGCACGCAAAGACACGTACACAAAAAGGTACACTCAGTAAAGTACACCCCCCAAACAGCCCCCTTTTAAAAAAGCACATGTTGGATACCTAAGTACATCCAATCCAGCTGATGTCAGCACATACACTAACAAAAAAAACTAGTCCGTTTTGGAAGAACTTATTCAGCTAAACACACAAGCAAACACACACACACACACACACATACACACACACACTTCCCAGTGGATGGTTTTCCACCACCTTTTAGCCAGTGATTAATTGCCCAGAGCTCACGTTAGTGCAACCCTTTATTCTATGAAACTTAAACAAAAAAGACAGGCCTCTCTAAAGATTACAGCAGTACATTAACCACAGAGTGAACCATGAAATTGCTTTTTCCCCTCCTGCAGTGTTGTGAGTCTATAGTGGTCTTTGCCAGTCACGGGAAATGTGCACGGGCAGTAGTGTTACATCACTGACAAACAAGAGAATGACGTCTGGGTGGAGCTTTGCTTAGTAATGCAGAGCATTTGGCCAGCACAGACCAATTTTAAAACAGCCACAGGTATGGTGGTGAGAGGTAATAGCCTTTGTTGCGATAATAGGTAATGCTGTTTTATTCTGCAAAAGAGTCAAGTTTTTCCAAGAGAGTCCGGTACATCATATTCGTTGTGATAAAGAGGGTTTAGAGGGCTGTCACAATGGAAGGAAAGGTTAATTCCGTAATTATTTCAGTGTGAAAAATAAATAATGTACCCTTTGCCGTTTCCATCATTTTCTAATTCGCTTGGAAATTCATTTTCTTTTCTTTTTTTCACTCCACCTAGCCCAATTCAATCACTTGAGTTCATCTGTCTGTGTTATGCAAATCTGAGCGGCTGAGATTGAACCCATTTGAATACCTGGTTCAACTCATGAGCGGAGGGGCTGATAGAAAAGATGAATTCTTCCGTTTCAATGTGCCTCCCTTTTTCACCCAGCCGTGTGCTATCAAGGCTACCTTTTTACATGGTGCTCTCATTTATTTTAGCCCATTGCACAATGCTGCTCTGGCAGTCAAATGTATGAATAAGGAGAGGGAGTTACTCACTTTTTCTCTCTCATACTCTACAGAGAGGCGAGGTCTGTATCTAAGATCATGGACACTAGCAGCGAAGACCAGAGAATATAGTTTTGACGAAGTGAGAAGAGGGTTCATTAGACTCCAAGGATTACCCAAATATCCTCTGTCTGTGACTTTCTCAATGAAAGAGAGAAGAAAAATTGCTTTGCACTGTAAACAGTTTTGTCAGTTCATCACTGGTTTGCTGTCAGAGATGTGCTGACTACATGACTCTCTGTTCAGGCGGTTGATTGGCAGCCAGCTCTGGGCTTGAGGAGTATGGTCTGTGTCTTGTAGGCTTAAAGACATAACTATTATTCCAACTTATCCCTAGGAATAAGTCCAGGCAGCCAGGGGCACAGCAGGAGGCTAATAGACTAGCCCAGTGCAGCCCCCCTGAAGCTTGATGCATTGTGTCAAGGCCTTGTCTACTTCACGCACATTAAGGATCACATGCCACAATTTCACACTACAGCAGGGGGACTGGCCCCCATCCCAGGGCCTGATTGGCCAGTGATGGATGGTGTTGACAGTTACAAGCCGAGTACCAAGTGGAGCAACACAAAGGTCAAGGTTGAAGCTGCTAGTGTGGTCTGGTTAACAATGGAGGGTCTCCATGGAAGGAAAATGCTGTTTATACTAAACACTAACTATGCAGTGTGTTATAAGAGCACAAAGGGCTTTAGTCATTTAATGCCACGGTTTTAAGAAAGTGACACAGCAGCTCACCACAGTATTTAGCCTTAGTACAACATGAGAAACAATGAAAGTAAAAAAAAAAAAAAAGTCTGAATCTATAATATCAAAGAAAATGAAAAGAGACAGATCTGTGTATTTGCATTAGGAAATCACTCTGCTTGTGTCACACATATCAGTGGACATTGAACTGTGTGCCACATCAGTGTCAAAGGAATAAAACAGTTGCTCTCACTGCAGTGTCCTGCAGGAGTGAATTTTTTCAATATAGCACTTCAGGTTGAAGACATTTCTCCTGTCATTTTCCTTCAGTACTTCAGTGTAATTCTTTTTTTCTCTCCCCTCCATTTTTCCCCGGCGACTGCAGTATGTGGCAGTCTGAATTGTGTGTTATTACCCAGCAGGAGACAATATCATTACCACATATTTGCTGTCAAGGGTCTGCAAAGAATGGTGCTGTCTTGGGCCTCAGTGATCTAACAACCTCACACAGGGCTCCAGAATTACCCACTCCTGGCTGGGGGAAGTCAAACACTACCAGTTAGAGAGGGAGTGAACAAAAGAGAGGTACCCTCTCTCTCCCTGTTTCTCTCTCCCTCTCTTGTGAGATAGAAGGGGACACACCTCCTCTGCGCAAAACGGAGGATGCTATTCTCCAACGCCTTGATAGAAATATATGTTTGGTTCAAGTGCTGAGTGATATGAGGCTGGAAGGTAGATTTGGGCGGGCTGCATGTATGACAGTCTGTCATTTCAGATAAAGAGACAAATTGCAATCTCTGCGGTGTACTATTTTTGTTGGATGAGCAGCTCATAATTACCAGTACTTTAACTACCTCTGGGTTCTACACTATATGCAGACACAAGAGTCAAACAGTGTTGAGTGAATAACATTGTAGGTATACACAAAAAAATGTCAAGTTCCTTTTCTGGTTTCCTCTTAACATATCACATTGTGACAGGGATTTCAGCAGTTGAAACGTTTGTGTAGATATGCCATATAATGTCTGAGGAAAATAACTTGAGAATGGACAAACAATCCCTTTCATGAAAACTACAATTCAGACTTTGTAACAATGTCTTTCTCATAAGACAAATAGAATTGTTATCATTTCCGTTGACAGCATACAACAAACAGACCCAACAGTTTATGCATACTGAGTGACAAAGCCATCTATTTTCTTTCCGGAAAAACAGGCAATACACACTCTGGCAATTGAACCACAAATGAGGAGTGAAAATTCAAACTTCCTCTTCCATCCACCATCATTTATATGAGCCATAGAAATATTTGATTGCTCTTGCATATCTCTGTATGCTTAAGGAGGCAGCCAACCAATACATAGCCACGTAAACAAAGTCTGGAGCTCTATATGAGCCTATCATTTAAGAATACAAGCAAATCAAGCTTGCAAACAATCAGGAGGTTCTTCCAGTGCTTTGAAGATGTAAACAGAACCCCTTATTTAAGGTAAGATGTGGCTGTGCAATCCTTGATACACCTCTGCACTGAAACAAGGCAAAAGTCCTTGATTTTTCACAACAATAGGGGCCAGCCCTTGAGAAAGACACATTTGTATTCATGAATGAAGGATCTATAGTGGTAAATTATGAGCTTGCTGCTCCATGTTTTTTTTTTTTTGTGAAATATTTGAAACTTGCAAACCATTTTAATAACTAGATTCTGTAGAGTATTCATGGACTAGAAATAATATATACTCTATTATACATTTCTAGAGTGTACACCATAGGGAAGTGCAGGGTCTAATTAATTAAATCTGATTAAATGTAGTGCCCTGAACAAAATGCAATAGAGAGAAATGTGAATACCAAGAATGATGAAAGAAAAGCATAGAATATAAGGTCAAGCTAACTGTCAGATGGTAAACTATTTGCTATGTTGTACATGAAGAGGGATTTTCAACTGCAGTCTAGTTAGAATTAGTTAGAAAGTTGGACTGCATAGTATGCATATTACAATTTAGAATTTAATTAATGTGGTTTCCCTACATTCACCATCGTGCAAAGTGATATCCAAGATCATGCATCAGTCAGATACGGTATCTGACATGATATTAAATTTGAACAGAACACCTTACAAACACAAAGTACTCAAAGACATCAGCTGATAGGATGATATGAAAACGTTTTGAAATCGTTGCCACTAAATTAACCTGATTCTAATGGGATTTGAGGTAGATAACATGGAAAATTACTGTTTTCTTTTCAAGGCAATATACAAAATGGAAGCGCTACAAATTGATTTCTATTTCCTCCCCAGATGCCCTCCCCCATCCACGCATTTTCATAATTTGAGATGAGGCGATATGGCATTAATATTCCCTATCTTATCTTGTCACATCCTGAAACTGTTGGAGAGGATATGATTAGCTGAACAATAGCATGAGAAATGCACTTTATGAAGGCTATCCAGGTTTTTATGACAAAGAGAGTGGAGAGGTGCAGAATGGGCCAGGAAGCAGACATGATGGCAGTCAAATGCCCTCGTTTCTGGATCTTGATTTGTCAAAGCAGGCATTTAGAAGAGCCCAGGATTTGCCGACACATGCATGCCCACCGGTGCTGGCCATTCATACATGATTAGCATTTTATTATTGTTTATAGGCCATTTAGGGACTAGGAAGACAGCCTCGAGCCAATGGTGCAAGAAGGGCTCCAAAGCACAGTGTTTTGGACTGGTTAAATGCACCATTAAGCCTTTTAAAATGAGCTCCACCCGTCAGAGACTAAAAACAAACGTGGCTTTCTGGCTATCAATGGGCACCACTTAGAGGAAACAATGCCCTGTTGAGGCCCACCAGTTTCCTCATCAATGAACATCAAAGATGAATGAGCCCTGGCTGACAGCTTTGTTTTGACTCTGATGCCCACAAAGCCCTGCTCAATATCATCCTGGTCCTGCTCCTCTGGGCTGCCCTAACAGGTGCGACCCCTCTTCTCAATGCACCGTTTGACAAGACCACGGATGGGCAGGGGTGGTGGGGGGCTTTGGTCCACATCCGCCTTAATCCATCCTACTATAAAAACACTTTGAAAAACAAACGTTTGTTTGGCTAAAGTCAAAGCCCTGGAGCCTGGGGCTCATCCGTCTGTCTGCCCAGCCTTTCTCCCCTTTATTCCTGGCCGTTTTGTCAGAGCTTCAACTCTTCCCTGCTCATTTGGACAGGACATTAAACAAGACCCGAGAGGATCTGATTCCCAGCCATTTCCCACAAGAGGAATACATACAGTTACAACAGCCAATTGTTTGGATTATGATAACAGTGCCTGAAGAAGAAGAAAGAGTGTAGAAGGAGGGGGGTAAAGTCCAATAATCTCACAGACTAAAACTAAAAAAAAACAAGACAAAACAAAAAAAAAACAAAAAAAAAAAAACATCGGCATCAAAAGACACAGTGTGCGGATCAAACCTAATTATCATTCATGTTACACTTTTGAGGGGGAGCATTTTAAGCTGGTTAATTTCTGAGCTGCTCTTTCTGCAGAGAGAATTGTGTGTTTTCTGCCAGTGATAGGCTCCCACTACTTCATGGGGAGATTAGAGCTCCTCCACTCAGGGATATAGAAAGGCCTTCAGCCTGGCAGAGAGAGAGAGAGAGCCAGTGTTGAGCATTTTAATGTAGAGTAACAAAGATAAGATGTAATGGCAGATCAATATGTGCTCTGTGGTGGCAGCTCCCTGAGAACTTGTCTCTCAGACTGTGTACTAAGAAGCCTTTACCCTGTGTGCCCCATGGCTTCATTTCTCCACCGACCAGCTATCTGTAGTGACTGTCTCTCAGTGACATCTCACACCAGGGCATGTTTAACCCCAGACACCACGCAAAACAGTCAGTGAATATCTAAATAGGATCGCCTGTGGAATTTGCTATGATAAATCTCTCTAGGAAGCACCCAGTTTGAATATTTGATATCACATCTGTCTTTGGCTACCTCAGGGGGCAAGGCAGCTATGATAAGGAATATTCAGAGGAGAGAAGAGATAAAAGAGTGTTAAATTCTTTTTTCATTGTGGGAGATGCATAGCAATAGTATTTGCACTCTGCCATGTCTGTGTGACTGAAGTAAAGTGTATAGGTAGTATTCAGGATGTCATTTTTTTGCTTAATTTGTTCTCCTTTGCATCAGTGCAGCATTCCATCATTCCGCGATCATCAGATGCTCTGTCAATGCTGAGGCATCATAAAAAGATAAAATGAAAATTCTTCTGTGCTTTTGAGAATCTTCACGCTGAAAAGTGAGACACCTTGAACTCCTTTAATTTTCAGCCAGATAAAAAGCTCCCACAGCAAGCCATTATGTTTTAAGGAGACAGAAAACTTTCATTCGCATGCCCTCACAGACATCGTTAACACACACAAGTGGGTTATGACTTCTCTCTTTTTCATGTTTTTTCCAGCAGTCTGTCATCATTCCATGTTTACCCCCGTCCTTCACATTTCAGTATCCTGTCTCCGATGTTGCTTTTGACACGACTGTGTCCTAATCAGAAACAGATCATTAAAGGAATAAATGCGGGGTATTGTCATGTTTGTTTGTTTTTATCCTGGGCATCAGTTCAGAAAAAGTAAAGGCTCAGAGCCAAACACAACCCTGATAATTGTGAACAAAACACTAAAAAAAAAAAGGAAAGTACTCAACAAAATCTGCATTTGTGGGCACAATGCATGTACTGTAAAAGACAACTGCAGTGCTTTGGCTAGGGGTGGGTCTTGCTAGCTGCCTGTGTTTGCGTGCGTGCAAAGATGCACACGCATGTGAGTGTTTGTATGCCTGTGTGTTGTGTGACAGCAGGCCTCGATGAGGAGGACTAGCAATCACTCCATTCAGCATCTGCTGCCACACAGCTCATATTGTCATTCCCCAGTTTAAAGGAACCTTGAGCGGCTTCAAAGATCTTTTCAAAGCCTTAATCCTAATAGGTCGCGGTTTGTTCTGTCACATCAAAAAAGGGGGAGAGGAGGTGGAGGGAATAATGCATCAGGGCTGGCAGAGATTCTTAAGGGCGGAAGATTGGCAGAGGATTTGCAGTGCGGGGAGGACTGAAATCTGAAATATCGGACACAGAATGCCTGCTGTAATAGATATGAAATAGGTCTTCTCAACAGCATGAAAGGCTGACATTTCCAGAAAGTTTGTCATGAGAAGGTCCTTTTATTCCCCTTCGTCTATCTGCGTTTGTACTGCCACCTTGTCCATAGTGGAAATTCGCAAGTGTCACTCTAACAGGTTATAGAATAGGATTGGACATTTTAGATATTTTTTCACCTCCACTTTCTCTTTTATTGAATGTTTAGAATTTCCAGTGAGAGACCAATTGAGTCAGAGCCATTTTAGAAAACTGCCTTCTGCATGGCACTCAAGTTACAAATTCTTACATAGTACTTGTTTCCTGACCCTGTTTTATAGCTTGTAGAATCACATCTTAGATTTTCAAATAATCTTTAGTCTTTCACAGCATTACAATAAATTATTATATTATGTACAAATATTATCAGAGGTATTTACTAAATAACAAGGGTTACTTGACAAGCTGTATTACCCATGGTGCTTCAGGTCAAATTAAGTCTGCCAAAGCATATAGTAGGCGTGAGACATGCTGGACCATAAGTGTCACTTATGTGTTTGCATGTCACCTCTTTGACACTTTATCAGCCTGGAAGGTGTCTCTCATGCATTTCACCTGATTGACTCGACAGACAAAGACAACTTGCCCATGTTTCAACAGTGCACAAGTGTCTGGCTAATTAGGTGCTCATGGGAAACCGAGCATTGATTTTCTGTCAGTGTGTCTGTCCCCCAAAAAGAAACAGGGTTGTTTGTCTTTTTCTAATGATGCACCATGTGCCATTGATAACAGCGATAAAACAGGCTAGGGGTGAAACATAAGCAAACCTGAACACACTATACCCGTGGGAACACATATATAATGATGCTGTTTAATTGTATGGGGTTTTACAAAATAGGTAGACTATGAGTGTGAGTGTAGTGGGAAGTAAACAAAGTTTGTTGAGGATGGAAATGGACTGAGTTGTCTGACAAAAACATATCTTTTCAGCTCTGTAAAGGCGTGAAATCCCTCTTGTGCTTGTTATTTCACACTCCTGTGGCTCTAAGTTGGGCCAGTGGTAGCACGGTAAACAAACAAACAAACAAACACATGTGAATTGATACAAACCAACCACGCGCAAACACACACACACACACACACACACACATATGCACACTATATACTGAAGTGAGGAGGGTTTGGCAGAGAACTTACTAATGACCTCACATTTACAGTATCCTCAGTGAAACATAGAATATGAATGCTGAAATCACACATTTTTGCAAGTTATTCCCAATGTGTGCAAGGTAGTAGTATGTTTCTAGCACAGATAGAGTGAGAATGTATTTTTCTAGAATTTCGAAATGACCAAGGGTGTCTTCTGTCCTCCATACATTCTCTCTGAGATTGGAAACATGGATTTACTAAGCACAGAGAAAACTGTCATGTATAAATAATGGTTTCAGTATCACACCAGACAGTACGCCAGCCACCTGCTGATCCAACCACACACAGGTAGAGCCAGCCTGGGTGACACAGGGCTGTAGACATGGGCATTCAATCTGCCAGCAAACTAATCAGTGAAAGGGATGAACTCCAAGCTTATCAGAAGGGGTCATGGATGTAGGTGGAGGAGGCAGCAGTGGGAGAGCAGGGATGTTTTGCAGAGCCACAGCAGGGTGACAGGGGCCCTAGAATGGGAAAATTCAGAAATCTCAATGTAGGAGGTTGGAAGAGCACAACCCTCAAGAAGGTGAAGAAAGCTTGACTGTCTACCACCCACACATTACCTGAACATGTCAGAGTCTGACGCTAACACCTTCAGCTTTACTATGATATCATAAATGCCAGGTTCACTTGCCTTGTAATGGATCTGGCAGCCCCTGTATTATTTGTAATGGATATTTATGAGTCTAAATACAGCATCATGATAAAAAGCTGTACATAGTATACCATGACTTAAAAGTGGTAAAGTGTAATAAATATTTGAAAGAGATCTTACCAGAATTACTAAAGCCTCATTGAATCTTATTTCTGATACTGCATGAGCAGGCTTAAGTATTGCATTGTCTCTCAAGCACAACCCTGTTAAAAAATAACAATTCATTTCACTAGATAAATGTCTGTCTTTGAAATGCAAGGCCCTAGATTGAACAGTTTGTCTTTAAATTCAACAATGTTCTTTTGCCTCAGCACAGTGATGTGCCATTGAATGGAGGCATTATTTCAGCTCCTTAACTGATCACCACTGGAAACCATTCTGTATCAGCATTTAAAGGTGCAAGACTGTAATTCAGGAGGTAATTTCGCATCTTAACAGAAACCAATTAAAGGCATGGACATTTCAATTAAACGTCCCCTGGCTTGTCACTACAGTGTCAGACCACAAGTGAAATTGGAATCAGATTACGGAGAGAACCTGAAGAACTATTTTTCAGCGACACATGGATCACGCATTCCAGATAGGGACCCTTGTTATGCATACTGCATAAAAGAATAGCCTGTCTTTGCCCATGTTAGTGATTTAATTCTCCCTCCTTATTAATTTCACAGCAGATTACCTGAGAAGATACAAAATGCTGTCAGCAAAGAGTTTTAATTAAGTATGGGGTATGTTGCTATGAGTACCTTATGTGAAACTGCTGCCTTATAATGCTCTTGTTTTAATTACTTCAGAGTGCTCCCTCATTAACCTCTATGGAGATGTGCTCCAAACTACAGTGTGCATTACAAACACTAGACTCAGAAATTGCTTATATCCATAGACTGAGCTTTACATTTGTCCTCTTACAAACCCAAGTTATGTGAAGAATCCAGCAAACAAACATAAGATATATCCTAATTTTGATATGTGCAAAAATCTAAAATTATTCTGCTCTTTTTAATTACAGACATCAACATTGCAGTTGAGGGTATTGAGCTTTGAACATGTTAATTGTGTGATAACCTTGGTAGCTTAGGGTGCTATGACAACCCCCGGTGGGAGCTTAAATTGCCGTGTCTGGTTTGTGGCTTATTTATTGGAACTGCTGGGGGGAAAAAATGGCATCAAGATTTCTAATATTTTACCAGTTAGGGCAAAATATATTTAGTTCCTAGAATGTATGAGTTTAAATTAAATCAATGCATTTTGTCATAGTTTAGAATCTGAATCCACAGGAAGTAAATTGTGAAATAAATATTGTACAAAAAGCAACCTAACAGTAAATATTATTGTTGTTGTTGTTGTTGTTTTTTAAATAATAAAAACAATACATATTATTAGTCTATGAGCCTGGTAAATTCAGACACAGATGTGGTTTGTTTCATCATTTTTATTGCTCTGTTGCTCATATGTCAAGCAGCTGTGGGTGGTCTCAGCTTAAAAAAAAAAAAAAAAGAAAGAAAGAAAGGAAAAAAAAAAAAAAAACAGCAGCCCAATGGACATTTCTCTTTGATCCTTTTCACCCTGAAGTTTCTGAATTGTCCGATACAGATTCCAAAAAAAATGCCTCAACACTGGGCTACTATTCATAATACGTGGCCGAATAACTGTGCCACTGTCCACCCCAACACCTTAATGTGGTTAAACAGGATACATTAGCTTTTAATGGCACTTAATTGTACAAAAAGGAAATCCATAACCACATAAGGAGAAAAGTCAAGTATTTCCAAGCTCTTTATAAGAACAATTTAGAGCAGACAAGTGCTTTTCAAACCTTGGATTGGAATCAGTCCGACAGCCCTGCTTGAAGAAGGACTGTCTACATTTGTAAGGCTACAGTGCCACCATTTGGTCGTCAGGTGTTTACTTCCACTACCAGGGGCCTGGCAATTGGCAAATCCAGGCCTTGATGGAAAGAGAATGAATTATGTTGGTTTATATGTGGGGAAATCTCATTTTGTAATGAATGATCTCACTCAAGAACAGTTGGCACCATAAGTGTGAAGTCCTACAGTGAACTATCTCAGGGAATGAAGTGTAGAGTTCTATAGTGCACCATGAAGTTGAACTGTTTTAGCCTATACTATGTTATTTCAAAAATGAGTTGGATGAGCAGGTGCAAGATTTGAGAGGGAAGAAAACACCCAGTCGAGCTGTTGTTGTAGATAGATTATTGTACAGTAGGTCCATGCCATCTTAGATAATGAGCAATAACCTGCACTTCAAGAACAGGGGAGGTTTGCCAAGAAGGAATGGTGATTACAGTCAATTAAGACTGATGACAAAGCACCAACAATAACCCTGTGTGTGTGTGTGTCTGTGTGTGTTTGTGTGTGTGTGGGCTGTGTTTTATTTCCGTTTCCTTCCAAACTACCCTGTTTTGTGTAATCAACATCTGTTGTGACAGGCAACCTCCTCCTTTCTCAGAATGGCCCACTTCAGATAATGAGTGTCATACCAAACTGCAGGGCAAAGGCTGATTTTACTCCTCTTTTTACTCCTCCTCTTTGGCCTCCGCTCTCACTATCCTGTGTTCCCTCTCCTGTCATTCAAGACATCTATTGTGGAGAGCCTTGAAAAAGGCTGACAAATGTTCTCACGACACTGCCAGTGCTCAATATGTGGAGATGGAAGATGAAATAAAATAAAGTCTTTTTTTTTTCTTGAAATATCCAAACCTTTTTTTGTGAGTGCTTTACTCACAGAGCTGTAATATTTGTACAAAAGTTAGTGCAAATAAACAACCTTGAGTCTTTTGATATAGTTCTCCCCATCAGTAACATATAATTCATTTTACGTGTATCTTACTCGATTGATATTACTACTTTACTAAGGGAATATGTTGTAATTCTTAAAAACAAAACAGACATAATATTTACCTTTATTCATATGTCAATTTTAGCTCATCGAGTCCTCATATGGTCATTGCAATGGTTTAGGCGCCATCTCCTGGTCAGTTTCATTTTATCTAAGATTCCAATACATGTCTCATTTGCCTATTTTGTGACTTAAAACAAAGCAGTCCTGTATATAATTAATTCTAAGTGTAAAAATGGTTGTATTATATTCTAATATGTTTCAGGAGAGTGCATTGGAACATTAATAATATGTTTATTTCTTTATATTAGTAGATTTATCTATAGTAATGTGAGGTCTTTTCAGTCCCAAACTTGAGCTCTATTTTAACTCTCTAGTCTAAGCCCTGTCTTCAGTGAGATATGTCTAAGATGTGTAAATAAAACAATTTTCCCAGCTTAGCCTCAAAATTAATTGCTTCCAAAATAAGACAGATAGGTTCAGACAAGCGAAAGTAGGAGATTGCACAGAATGTCAGTTTATTAGGGTTGATTAACGAATGCATCCAATTTCTTGGAACTTAAGATTCAGCTCAGAATATAAACACTTTTTTCATTTCCATGATGGAATTTGCTATTTGCACAATCATGTAGAACAAATTATTTTGAAAATCCATTAAAGTCATGAGTACACTGAACTCTGTTCAATTTAGCACAACCCTAAATTTACTTCAGCTGCAGGAGAGCTCTCCTTTTTAGAAATGCCTTTGTGTTCTTATATTCATTCATTATAACTTTTGGTTTACAGTGTCAAGTGGCAGAGGCTTGAATGAGCAGCATGAGTGTAGAGGAGTGTGATATTAAATAATTCAGGTGTCTTTAATCTGCAAGCTATCTTCCTTGGTTCTTTCATAACTAGTCATGACTGACGCTTTTAGGAGTTAGTGATAGGCAAACAATATTTTTATTACAGGCTTTGACAAGGTATCAAAGCTGCAAGAAATTACTATTAGATACAGTGTAGGTTTGTGTATAAATACATATGGAAACGATTCAGTCACATTCTCATTCTACATTACAGTATGTTATGTATTTTTTCACATACGCTAACACAATTACAAACTATTTTTTTAGATAGATTTATAATTTTTATATGTCGCATAAGCCACTAAGATTCCATTGGACTTATGTGTCCTAGTCAGCATATCAGTGAGCTGACATTTTTATACTCGGACCATGGAACTGAATTCCCTAAATAATTTGCCTTACAGCATATCTGCACCTGTCACAACTCCAGGTTAAGAAAATAAAAACATGCACTTTGTCATTAATATATTTACATTACCATAAGCACTATTGTAATGCATTACTGTTGCCTGCAAGTTGTTTCATTTAGTGCAAAGATCACTCTTATTCTAGCCAAATTCTAGCCATTAGTCCTCTTGTTTTGCAGTGTTACACTAAATCCACAGTAGTTTTGAAATGTGAATTACTATACCTGTCAAAAAGTATAACTTCCTCATGGTCATCCAAATGCAGAAGCTGCTTTAGAATGGCCATACAGTAAAAATCACCTGTACTGTGGGATTAGGGTTAGAGTACATAGAATTTTCTGCTTACAAATACTTTATAGGCTGATATATCTTAAACTATTGTTAAATATGTGTATATTTTTATAAATGTTAAATATGGAGACTTAAACATAATTTATATTTGACTATTTGCAGTCAGTTTATTAAAACTCTATTATCTGTCTCCTGCACTGAGCTTACATCCCCTAACTTAATGGATCACTTTCTCTCAAATAAGTGATGCATAATTTTTTTCTCTCTTATACACGATTGAGTACTGGGCTGTCAGATGGGCAATCATTATGGACTTGGCTAAATAATGCTTTAGGGTAGACGTCTGTATTTTACCCTATGAAATTAGATTAATCAAGAAAAAGAATTTGACAGACTAATTTATGATTCATGTAATTGTTAGCTTAAGTGACTTTCTTTTATTTCTGCTATTTGTTTACACAATGAGATCAGTTCTATGAAGTACAATCAGAGAGTCAAGTTTATATAGAGTATAAATGGTTAAATCTAAATAAAAGTATGTAATACAGCATAATTTAAAAATTAATGAACAGGAGAAACCCGGGAAAATCTCACAAAGGAAATATGCCAAGAGTTAATATAAAACGAAAAAAAAACAAAAAAACAACTGATGTAAACATAAAGAGCTTTTTGTTTATAGCTGCAGTGTAGTTACTTTCCTGCATTTCTTGATTAACTTGAACAAAGCGCATACCATCAAAGGTTCCATAATAAAAGCTTTAATTTGGGGTAATGTAGAGTTTGCCCTTATTTCATTCCATTTCTCTTCTGCGCTGACAAACACCAGGGGGCGCTTGGGGGTTATTATTGTAGGACCCCAACCTGCTTTAACAAACCTCTGGTTAGTGATGTTAGGATTTACACTCCCATTGTCTAGAAAAGCCTTGTCTTCAACATGAAATTGTCGGGTCTAATTCAAGACAATATACAAAAGTTACTATTTTTCAGTTTCTGGAGTATGAAACCTGAATGGGAAACACGTTGCTACACAATGAAGCGACTTGGCTTAAGCTAGAGAAGCAAAGTGAAGTATAAAACATTTAATCATTTATTTGAATGAATGAAAAAATACCACTATCAGTGGATGGTGAAGCAGTTATAAACAAGGAGGCGTATTCATAGAATTTGACCACTCCTCTCTGTTAACTTGCACTTCCGTGTTTACACACCCACAAAAAAACAGGACACTAGCGGTCGTCGGCCGAATGTTTACCCAGCAAGCATAGAGTGGTGGTGAGGAAAGTGACAGTCACACAGGAGGGTTGGTGTATGGTGAATCACAGGTGATCTGAGTTCCCACAATTGCATTTTATAGCGGAATGTTCACTCGAAGGCAGCATGGAGACGTCAAGAAATCTACACAGAAAGTTTTGGACCCAAAGAAGGATGTACTGACCCGGTTGAAACACCTCCGGGCACTGTTAGGTGAGTGAAATGTCACAGGGCTTTTGATGCAGCATCGCCGACGTTTAGCTAGTCGCGCTAGCTAGCTCACATCAGCCGACAGCTAACGTCAGACAAGGCGTCAGGTTAGCCGGCTGGCTGTCACTGCGGTTACTACACAGAGCTAAATGACAGGTTACATCAACCTGCAAAATGGGGAAATCTCCCTGTATATTTGAAGTGCATGCTAAATACAACCAGTGTTTTAAATATTTTCTCACATCGGCTAACATTAGACAAGTCTCAGTGTTATAAAGCATGGATGCTAGCTACTGCTAACCCCTTGCGGCTAACTAGCCAGTCAGTGTTAGCTAAATGATGCTGCCTTGTCAGAGCATCAGTCGATCTGAAGCTCATATTTAATAAGCGCTGATGTTAGTCATGTGTGTTCTAGACAGTTTCAGAACACAGTAACTCTCTTCTTCAGTACTGAGTTATTAAATTCTAAATGGGTATTTTATTCCAAAGGCGAAAACAACAGCAAGGGCTGTACTTTAGCCAGTTGTTTGGTTGAGCCTTTACTGTATCTTTGTGCCAGAGGTGGTTGATAAGAAATAGAATAAAAACATGTTGATGTGTCATACTGGCACAGTTGTTTATGGACCAAGGAAGTACCATATTTATGATAGCCATAAACACGTTGTGTAGGTGTTGTGCACTCCTTGTTACCAACCCTATAATATCAAGAATTACCTGAGTATGTTCTCTATTAGCATATCTTCTACTGCATATTATAGTTTGAATAATGTAATCTTTAAGTCCAGTAACTACAATAATTCTCTTAAGTATTCATGTGGTGTTAATGGAATTCTTACTGAAAATATAAGTAAAATGTCAGTGTTAAAGTGTCCATGAATGCCCATCTACAAACTTACCTGCCTACAACATAATAGGTGTTTTAAGTATTTGCTCGCGTTAAATATTACATATAAGTGTTAAATTACATGAAGATTAACAGAGTTTGCAAAATTTGAGGTATGTCATTTGTAATCATTTATTGTTTAAGTCCATTACTTGTACACTTTACAGAAAATCAGTTAAAGCTTTGATAGTTACTGTAATAAGTTATCAAAAATGAGTGTCTTTAATTTGCATTATGACTATTCTATTTAAGGTATGAAATGTGGACATAAAATGTTTGTTCTATGATTTCACTGAAGTAAGTTTATTTTGTTCCAAGTAAGAGAAGTCCTTAAAGGATTGCTGTCTGGTGCATATGTAGGTCCAACACTTTTGTAATGTATAGAGTTTCAGAGACAGAACAAGGTCAGTAGGTACTTTGGGACTGTGTGGAGAGGAAGAAGGTTGTCAAGAGGGAATCAGCGTAAGGAGTAAAACTCCACTGAATTCATTATGAGTAGAGTCTATGATGTGCTTTCTCTTTAAGTAGGCCAGGAGACAATAAAGCAACTTCTCTGAATTTGTATTGGTCTTTTGTTAGAATTAATACTTAATGGCAAGCTCTGGCTTTATTTTAGATTTATAGACTAATATAAGAATAATCTTCAATCATGACTTACAGCTGTCTAGAGGTGTGTTGTGGTGTATTTACCTGCAGCGATACTACCCACTGTGTGTACTTTCTTTTGTCTTTTTTGTTTTGCAATGTTTTGGATGTTTCTGGATGTGGACTTTTTGGATGTGAGTTGCCCAATATAAGCTTTTTTTTAAGCTTGTAAAGGAGTTCTGCAGGATGTGTGGCAAGACTGTAAAAATGTAACAAGTTTGGTTATACGGACAGCTCCTCTCTTTTTGTATGGCATATTAATTATGTCCTTTTTTTTAAGTCAACAGAAATAAATGAACACAGGTATGCACATGCTACACAGACCTAAAGACAGGAGGAAGCATAAACATTTCCTCTAATACCTCCCTTAAAGCTTTGCACGATGTATTTATTAATGTTTTTAGAACACATCTACGATGAAACAGTGGGAAATTGTTCTTTTAGTTCTCTTTTTTTACTCCATAACTTCTTCAACCACTGCTCTCTCAAAAATTAGAGAGGATGGTGAAGCCTGAATGGCCTGTACAAATTACAAGCGACAAGTCTTACATAGTTTATATTTCATAGCATTATGATATTAAGTGTAGTCAATGTATCATACATGTTTGTATCATCAGTGATTAAATTCATATTTTTATAGTTATTATAGCATAATGGCTATTAACAGTAAACAGTTTTAAAGTGCACAGTGTGCAAGTGTTCAGATACATGCTTCCCAAAGACATGAACTGTTAACCTTGAGAACTGTTAACCTTCAGGTCATGTGTGTGAGTCATGTGTTAGTCTGATTCGTGCTTGATTGTAACCTTTACATAGTGGTGTGTTTGTTGTTATATTGATAAATCTACAGTGGCACCAAAACGTCCGCACACTAGTATGTGACAGCCAAAGTGCTTTGTAGTGATTTAGACATAAGCTTATAAAACATGTTTTGGAAGTTAATGTGGTGTCATCATTCTGCTGTTAGAGCACACCTTCAATGTCAAGAAGACTACAACCAAAGTCAATACAAAGTCCTGGCAGTCTGCATGTCCTCTGTGTTTTTCTTTCCTGCATGTGCAGTTCTAGATAAGCCTTGTCTGTTTGTCCAGTAGCTGATAGAAATGCCTACATGTTCATGTCCCCCAACCTCCCTGATTTTACTGTGCTTTCAGCTAAGGAAGGATTTCCTCCTTGTGCTGCTGGTTTCTATGTGGACAGGAAACAGTGGTGAGAGATGGGGTACTGTGGAGGACAGGACAGAAGCTATATTTTAACTGATTTGCCTGAATTAATCACAGTATTTTGTAAACCAGAAATAAATATGTAGATGAAAAATGAAGATTCTTAGATTTGTATGAGTGTTGTTAATACTCAATAGTTAGTTAATAGCAAAAATACAGATCAGAAACAGAATTAGAATCAGAATACTGTAATAATCCAAGGGTGATGTTATGTCCCATATTTCAAGATGTTGCTCCAACGTTGTATGAAACTGTGTGTCAGCATGTGAAATTTGCACTCCACCAGTCCAAAATTCTCTAGCTATGTAAAGTTTGACTCAAATGTTAGATACACGTTGTTCTTATTGTGTCTGTAACTTTGTCATATTGAGGCCAGGCATCTCTTTAACTAGCTTGTTGAATCTAGTTGTACTATTAGTGGTATTGTAGTTGAAAGGACAATTTGTGGTGTGGGCTATTTTCAGAGTGGCCCGGTATTGGTTTTCTGCTCACTGAGCAGATCTGTGGGATAGAGTGTGAAAGCTGCTGCATGTTAATTTGCTGGTCATGCCTGGCTGGATCTGGCTGTTGTTAATTACAGGAGCCGAGCAAACCACCTGATCACTCGCTGCTTCTCTCACTGAAGGGACAAGTGGCTACTCTGCTCTGTTTTCTGTTCAAAGTCCCTCTTAGTTCAGTATCATTCAGAAATCTAGCGTACTGGTACCAGAGCAATATTTTCAACAAACAGTCAAACAACAAACAACCAAAAATAGATGACAATTACAATACAGCTATTTAGTTTTATTTTTATGTTTCATTTACATTCTTGTACGTTCTCATGTAGTTTCACAACATAAAAGTAAAACATAGAAGTTAAAACTATTTAGTACAACTTGAAGTTGTCTGTGGACATATTCAGTAATGCACTGATTGGAAAGACAATTTGGCAAGTACCCAATGTCGATACAGATTCATTAAATTTTTGTCATTTATCCTCCCTTTTGTGCAACAGAAACAAATAAATCTTTATTACCAATATTCTGTATGTAGATTTGTGAATAGTTTAAAAGAACTGAAACAACCTTTAAAATGTATGATAACAAATAAATATGATGTTATTGGACACTGCATGGGTGAAATTACATCTTACAAACCTATAGCCAATATCTGTCAGTACTAATATTCAGCCAGCATATATCTGTGCATCCATACCAATGTCAATATCATTAATAAAATGTATAAATATCGTCTGTGAGTGCTGCATGTCCTAACACCAATAAAATACTAGTATTAAACAATAAAAGACATTTTTAAATAGATCTATGCATGACCATATTTACTAATGTTTTGTGCCAGTGCAAACCTGTGTTTGGTGCTAAAAAATTACTGTTGAGATTTACTAAACGGGAGCAGTGCAGAGTTACAGCTGGACATGCATGGATACAATTTTGAGGCTGACATAACTGCACATGTATTTGTAGAATTTCACATTTCAATTTTGGGGAGGATAGTGCTTTAATGATTTGTGTAATTTGATTTACTTAGATTATGGCTGTTGATTTACTGCTAATTCCACCAGTGTTTAATGTTGACAAAAGCCAAAGCTTAACCCCTTTGCCATTGGCATCACTTTAATAGAGGTACTGCACTGAACAGAGGGTAGGTCGTAGAAAAGAAACCTTTTTCTCTGCTCCTGATTATTTATTTGGAATGACAGGAGAAGGTGTTATCAGAGCAGGCTGACTTCACAGTCCACATTGCCACCTGTGTTGTTCCTGGTCCTGCTGAGATAATTATTGGAAAAAAGTGCACTGACATAACGTTACCAAATTACTAGGAGGTGCAACAATAAGTCAGACAGAGGTTTTACTTTCACATACATTTATGAAGATTCATACCCAAAAAACAGGACAAATATGTGATAGGCTATTCAAATTTCCCAGTATTTTTCTCGGTTCTGATGCATTTACAGAGAGCATACCTTTTCCTCTGTATTACCAATGTTAAAAACAATAGCACACCCACCTTTCAGAATAAATGTGTGTACCGCTCAGGTTTGACCACAGAGCTCAGGTTCATGGTGGCTACAAATGTCACTTCTCTGTGCATCTCCTCTGCATCATGCTCTGTGCCATCTTCTTTTATTTCCTTTGTGGAATTCGACCTTGCCCTCGCTTGCAATGGAGATTCTGATATGGCTTTATAAAAAGGTTGGACATTGTAATTTTAAAGCATTTTAGGCCACTATTTTAGACTAGGTTATAGTCATGTACCAACTTCTCCGGTTCTACCACAGAAAACTCCTCTTTCTGCTGTCTCTCTTTAATGTGTGTTTTGTTTTTGTTTTTTTCAAGAGAGAAACACTTGCATAAAACCTACACTTGTGTTTGTCACATTACACTAAGACGCAATGCCTGTGTTGTTGTAGGATGGTATGTTTATGTGCAATCTGGCTTTGCTGTGATTTTCGCAGGGCTTAGAGCAGTACAATTCACTGTAGAAATGAACTTGCTGCATCTGTTTTTGAGAATCCTTAGTAAATCTACATTTTTTTGGATTGCGCCCTGGCTAATTTGCACTACCTTAGTAAATCTGTCTCCTTGTATCTAATCATTTCTGTTAGTGTCATGCAAGGTGTTGAAGTTCATTACCCAATTTTATTCTGATTATTCACACACTCATTCCTTGCCTGTTGCATCCAAATAACCCAATGTTCCATATTCCACAAATTGGGTATGCACCGATCTGACTTTTTCAGTTCCAGTGCTGATACCAATGCTGGGGCCTTGCATATTGGCTGATACCCGATACTGATCCGATATCATTGTTTATTTAGAGCAGAGGTTCTCAACTGGGGGGGGACACTCTCCCGAAATTTGTTTTTGGGGACCATCAGGTAGTCAATAAGGTGAGGGGGAACTCACTTTCTCACAGCTTTATCTACAAAGCTATATAACACACCATGTCCTCCACAGGTCCATCACGTTACTTTTAGAATTATGTTTGGCATGCGCATAGCCCGTGTCGCAAAAATTTAAAGGGGAAGGATTGGTCTTACGGATCGGTTGTTTTTACCGATCCCCAATCCAGCTAAAATGTTGATATTGGGGTCAATATCTGATCCTAATATTGGATTGGTGCAACCTTACCACGAAAATGCTCAAATGTATATTAAAATATTAATTTAATTGTAGGAAATGATACAAATCTGGCCAATTAAGTGTAAATCTGAGTATTTGTCTGGGAAAATAACCTGTAATACATTTGAGAGGTATTTCAGCATCATGTACATTTAGCATCTGGCTTTTCAATCATGGAAGCTTGAACCTGAGGAATTGGTATAAGGACCAATCACCAATCAATCTATCAATCATCTAATCAACTGCACAAAAAGCAGAATTCCAGGTAGATGTTTGTTACCTTTTGTCCTCATCAGGTAATATAAACATACTCTGCTTAGAGCTGTTAGTGAACTGCATGGGTATAACAGCACATGAGTGCAAGTGTTTATAGTGATAACACCCAGCTATGTTTGTTTGTGGGTCCTGGTGAGTTTCAAGTTGAAGATAAGGCTTTTTGCAAGAGAGATGCTTACTGATAAAAAAAAAAAAAAAGTACTTCTCTACATGAGTGTTGCTGAGGTCAGGGTCAACTCAATGCGCTGCAGTTAGAAGAGGAAATCACAAGGTGAAGCAGCGGTGGAGACAATAAGCACAACATTGGAAGGGCTCTCAAGAAGGTCCTCTGTGTGGCTGAAGTAAAGGCTGAGATCACTCGACTTCTGATTCTCCCTTTTGCAAAACACTCAGCTTCTACTTATGAAGAACTTCAGCCTCTTGTCATGCTTTCTCCCACACTATTTAGGTATGATAGTGACACTAAAAGGTTTTCCTCCAAGTATAGCTCATTGTATCCATGACAGTAAAACATAAATGGATTATTGAAAACAGGGTCATAAGGCTGTTTGTCATTTTTCTGTATAGAATATCACACAGAAAAGTTAGTGAAGTATCGATAAGTTGTTGTTTTTTCAACACTCATCTAAGCCCCAACATACTAATGATGCCTGTTAAAGCTGCAGTGCTTTTTAAGCATCACTGGGTAAAAAATCCATAATTACCTTTCAGCATATTGTGATTGAAGTGGCCCTAGAGGACAGAGACATTTGCCTCTACTCAATGCATGTGTTTTTAAGCTGTAAAAAATGTACTCTGTGATGCAGACCAATCATATTCCATCATAAATAATGTGGACACAACTCTTTTGCTCTGCCTCATTGTCTCATGACAGCATGAAACAGCATCAGGTCATCTATTGTTATATTATTCTGTAGATTTGGACTGAGAGGAGAGGGATGCAGAAGGAAGTTAGTGTATTTTCTGGCATTTTTTCCCTTCAGTTTTCAGCTCCTGAAACTACAAGCATGTCTGGTTACAGTTACAAATCTGAAACTTGAACAAGTTTTTTTTTTTTAGATATCATGAGACTTTCCTTCATAAATAGAGAAAAGAACATGTTTTTGTCTGTACTATTGTGGCTGTTAATAACTATTTAAACACAACTGTCTGCTGTTGGGATTGGGTGACAGTAGACAGGTCTTGGTCTCGTGTTGCCTGGTACAACAATAGAAGCCTCTGTCATTACAGTCCTGGCATTTAGCATCTTAGATCTGGCCTGTAGGCTGAGATCTGCAGAGCTGTTTGAAGGAGAGATTTCAAAGATGAAATGAGAATTGAGTCAGATAAATAGGTATTTAATTCCTAGAATTTATGAATGGGATAATATTACAGCTGCATGCTTTTGTGTGCGTTGTAAATAGCCTGATAAAGCTTCATTTGGACTTTATGGAGTTTTACAGTGTTGTGTTAAACAAATTCCCATTCACTCACAATAAATACAAATACAGATACCCAATAAGCCACTGTGGGCTGATTATCATAGTCTATAAGTTTTGACGCTTTCAATACTCTCTATTTTGCTGGCTCTTTAACTTTTCTATTGGCCACTTAATGTTAGTTGTAATGAAGAAACAGTAAATCATGTGGAAACCAAGCCTTATACCTCCTACAGCCTAGCTGGGAGATGTTGGTTAGTGATGTTAGAGAATCTTAAATGGAGGATCGAAAATGGTGCATACTTTGCTATGTTGTTTCAGAGTATCAAGCCCCTGGGACACTTTTTATTTTCATTTCAAAACATAAAAAACCTCTATGAGATTAACCTTGGAGGTACTGGTGAAAGCAAAGGATAACTAAAGGAGAAGGTGGATGTTTCTGTAAGACGTAGATATCAGCTAACACTTGTCAGAAAGCAGGTGTTTGAAAATTGGCATGTGTTGAACCACTTGTGTGGGAGTGATGAAATGTAGTCACCACAAGGATAATGAGTAACTTGTTGTTGTGTTTACAATTGGCTTGAACAGTTCGATGATACATGTAATTATATATAATTAAAGTTTTCTGTGCCATTACTACACAGAAGCATGTATGTTATGGCTCTTTTAGGCTAAGGAATGAAACATAAAGGGGGTAAATGGCAGTTCGAGATTCATCCTCACTTTTACAGTAGTGTGGCACTGTCAAGATAAGAATTTGACAATATAAAGCCAAGATTACGGGACCTTTACAGTCACAAAATATGTCGTGATCAAGCTGTATATATAACTGTCAGACGTGAAACCTATTTTTATGGAACTTTCTGCAATCAGCTTTGCTAAAGCTGCAGAAAACTTAATGAAACAGACTTTCAGTCACCTTAACTCATCGAAGAGCAAACACTGAAATGAACTGGGAATCTTAGAAGAGATAAAAGTTGAAACATGCCCCTGAAGGTTGTGTAACAATTACTTGTATCTTTATCACTTTTCAGTTATATCCTTCATTTATATGCTTAACGCCATTAAAAAGGCACAGTCCAAACGTGGTGTAATTTCCAGAAAATGATTTGCTCAGGTGCCTATTTTGTATATGTTCCTCACAAGATGAGTAACACAGTTAACAGCTGCATTTTTTTCATTCCCAACGTGCATGATGTCCGCGTTTGGACTAATCCCTTAATGTTGGACATTGACTTGAATCTCTTGTACCAGTCTCATGCTTGACTGGTATCTTTAGGTGTGGTCAATAGCTGATAGAAAGGCAGCAAAGAAAACGCCAAAATGTTTTCGCCTGCCAAATTGGTGCCAGATTGGATCGGATTGGATCCCTCAGGACAGAACAGGATCATGAGACCTGTCAGTTCCATGCGCCGTCACTGCACTGCTTGTTTGGAAGCCCGAGGTGGACAAACCCGATATTGAATGATGACACTTTAAATTTCTGTGTACCTGTATTCAGTGCACTGAATAAACTTGATCTAAACTAAAATAAAGTTGATCACAATTTGTTCACGACTCATTCTTTAATGACCATTGCTTCCCTCTTTAATATGAAGGTAACCCCAAACCAATTAATTTAATATATCTTCAAATATACATATTATGCTGACTCGTGTGTCTTTAATGGCGCTAAGTATACTTTGAATAAAACTATGAGATTTGAGACATTTTCCTTGTAAATACATATCACCCACTCTATATATTTATTTTTATCAGGGTACAATTATGTTTTATATGTAGTTATGTTAGTATGTATTTCAAACTGCAATGATGCTGTTGTTTTTTGCTGACTTTTTTCCTGTCATGTGTTTCAAAGCTTATAAAACCCATTTTGTTCAAATTTTATATAAGTCACATGGTTTTGAATGAAAGGCTTTTTTCAGCTACTGTCCTACTTAAGTGTTAGAGATAGGAAAACACCAGCGCTCTGTGCTTCTGTTCTGTGGTGGATAATATCAGTGTGATTTTACACACAGCACATGAAAAACCAGTTTGTCTACTTTGGCTGTTTACCTGTCCTCCTCTTCTAATAGCTAAACCTTGCTCAGGGCCTGTGGTTTATACTAGCACCACCTTTTTTTCAATAATTGAGCTCAGTTTGGTTTTCCATTTTGTGTTGTGCCTTTTTCACCTTGCCTGTATTTACAACTGTCCATTTCACTTAGAAACCATTCTAATGCTATTGGCAGAGAGGCTAGTAGTTGGTTGCTATGTGCATCTCCAAGAGACATGATGACATGGCGAGCATGAGAGTCACAGCTTATGCATGGATTTTCAGAGGTCAATTCATTCCTGTTTGCTATTTTATCATTGGTCAAGCTGACTGTCCACAGCAGGCCACAATGATCCTCATGTGACTAGGCAGTGTTTTGACACTCCTGACAGGTAGTCTGCAGGTGATGGTGGAGAGAGTTAACAATAAATGAAAACCATAGAAAATTTGTAGCCACCTCATGTTTTAATTGTTGTTAATAAAGCATCTTTATTTCTACTGCTATTTTGTAATTGATCTAAATGTTTGTGGTCTTTTATTCTTTTAACAATTCTTATTATTTGTGATATTGGGCTATATAAATTAAATTAAATTGAACAAAGACATGTCTGTTTTTACCTTTGTAACCAAATAAACAAAGAGCATATAACAAAAAATTTTGCAATTTAGATTTCAATATGGTCATTTTTAGAGACATCCATTCTATAGTTCACCTGCATCAGCACTTTTGATTTTACAAGGAAAATGGTGTTACCTCTGCTACCTGAAGAGAAAGAGTCAAAGTTGCCAGTTTATAGTAGCTCTTTTCCTCAGTGTTAAGCAGCTGAGATAAGCCACTCTCTAATGTGTGAGCTCAGACTGTGATAAGGTCAGGCTTTGCCAGGTCTACCATGACTGTTTCACACTGTGCTCTGTATAGACTCATAGGCCCCAATCTGCTACACAGCTAGACACTGACAGCCAGTTGAGAGGCACTCATGCAGTGTTTGGCACAGTGGCATCGTAATGAAATTATTTGCAACAGAAATACTCTGATTGCAAAGAAGACCCTTTTTTTATTTTTTATTTTTTATTTTTTAAAATTAAGACTATATTTCATCAATCTGTTTAAATGATTTAATTAGTTGCACTGAAACTAGAATTATAAATGACTCTCTGCTGTTGCATTTATCCTGAGCCTCACATTACTTTAAGCTTGTTGACATTTTGTTTTATGTTAAGAGGGTTTAGTTATACCTCATCCTGTTCTTCTGTTACCCCAAAGAGGGCAGGGTGCTTGGCTCCATTCTTTAACTTGATAGTGTATTAATCATTCTGTCTGTGCATTGCTCAGAAACAATGATACATGGCACAGTCAAGCCAGTTATTTAATGTCCATTTCCCCTCACAAGCTGTGACGGCTCTAAATCAGTTAAGCAACAGTATGTTTACAGGGTTCACTGTTGCACATCGCTTCAAGTTAAAAGCTTTACAAGCTAACCCAACTCGCATAAGATAAGTCTTTTGTTTGTAAAAAAAAAAAGTCAGTTGCAATGATAAGAAACATCAGTTTGTCCTGAGTGCTGACTTATGATTGACACTGCCAGAATGGCACAGCTTGAAGCATATTCAACAGTATTAGGAGCATTTTGTGTGGCAACAAGGCCTTAAATACAGCTCATATTACTTGCTGTCTTTTGTAACTCTGTAAACTGCATCATGTGACAGCTGGTTGCAGTAGATTTATGATTAACCTCTTTTCACTATTGTCAAATATCAACCACCTCATCCAGCCATGAGCCACATAGCACTGGCTCTGCACTCTTTCTGTTTTTTATTCCACATCAGTCATTACCCCCTTCTCCCTTTGCAATACACCAACTAAAACCTGCTTTGAAACACAAATCTTTTAATTAGGGTTAACATTAGAGGTAAAACACTTTGGTTTCATGTCATTTTGTGAAGTACTGTGTGTAGCACATCAATGGTGCATCCACCAATTTGCACATTAACTAAAACCCCTGTATCTTTACAATGTTTTGGCTTCCTTCAGTCTTCCTCTCTTAAATAGTCCTCTGTGTCTAATCAGAGCATACTGCCAAAGAAACGTTTAGCTCTCTTCCCTTTGCTCAACTCCATTCTGGCAAGAACATAGTGCACCTGCAGTGTAAGCTAGCCCAGAGCTAATGCAAATGAGTGTGTGTCTGATCAAAGGCCTGATTAGGCTTCTTTTGAGAATGACATGGCATGTTAATGATCCTGCTTGGGGTTGTATAAATGGCATACATTTAGAGGTTAAATGTGATTTGACACACCCTGGGACATTTAAATGTGTGTTCTCATTACTGCAGGTGTTGTATGCTGATTAAGTTTGAGCAGGAAGCTGTGGACAGAATAGCCCATTTGGATTGTGTAAATATACCGTAGGCTTCAGCTGACTAGATGACCTTCACCCATCTTGCTAACAAGCTCAATGTGCACCATGAAGTATGTACTCTCTTTGTGCTTGCTAGGCAAATGTAGTTTGAAGTCAATTTATTAGAGTTGTAAGCTACAAGATGGAAAACATTAAGGTGAAGCTTACAATTTACAGCTTCACCATCAAATAAGTTATCTCCCCCACTCTGGTTACTAGCTGCAGTTATTGTCCACCAAAGGCATGCCAAAGAGGCAATTATTGATTGTTATGTTGTGTGTGGCACAGCAATTCACGCCTCACACCACAAAAGACCCAGTAATAGTAGTGACGCTGTGCGATCTGGCCAAAAGAGCATATTTCAGTCTTTTCAAGTAGAATCATGATCCATGATTTGAAACACAATTTTCCAACCTCTTGCAAAATGTAGGTGAATTACAACCAAACTATGACATATTTTCCTTTAGGTTTCTTTGGGCTCAGGCTGTGTGACATGGCTTTTTGTGGTTATCTGATGTAAAACTCATCTTTGCATCATTGTGGAACAACAGTATTACAGTATTTTGACAATATCTACATGAAGTAAACATGAGTGCACCTTTTCCTGACATCTTTGACAGCAGTTGTTTTTCCGTGTATTACTAATTTGGCAGTCAAATTGATCTGCCCACTCTTTCTAATGAATTTAAAATGTTTTTACACTGTAACTCTAAATCACCTGTACTGAGTTTACATGCCAGATACAGAACAGATTACATTAACTGTGTCAGTGCAGACCAAACCTTAAACTCACTGTCCTAGTGACCTGAGCCAACAACATTAATTCTGTGAGTTAGTACATAAGCAAAGCCCATATCTGCAAATTTTTATGTGAGCGTGAAGTTTTGGGTATGTTGTTATTCAATGTATTAATTACAAAATCTTTATGATTCCTCTGAAAAGTACACAGTGATAAGCTTATGAGGTAACCCTGTCACATGCCATTGTGATGAGAGGTCATCTGGAATGGAATTTAGCCAGAGGTTAAAATATTGTTGTATACGCCAATGTCCAGATTCACAAAAGAATTGCACAGCTTTTACACTCCAAAAACTGCTCCAAACAGGACACAAATTTAATGTACAAAATTGTTCCTTTTTTTTTTTTTTTAACAAATTGACCTTGTGGCAGAAATTTGAAATTCACAAAAGACCAGTGCTTTATTTCTTTGCATCTCCCTTGCTTCTGCTTTGTCAAACCATTATTGTTGTTTCGAATTAGCCTTGAATTAATGTTTAGCAATATCAAGGTCCAAATCCTCAGACATACCTCGGATTTTGAGATACTTAAAAATAAAACTGTCCTGACCGTGCCAGTGGAGCTCAGGCCACTTTATTACAAATACTTTGTCTCATAAACCTGATATATGATTGTGATAGTTGCCAAACACACATTAATAAAGTTGATTTGTGATGGTGGAAAGCTCTATGTGTGCATTTCTGCTAATCATAGACACAAAATATGAGTGGTTTTTCTCTCTGCAGTTTTCATTATTGATTAATGGTATCATCAATAGTAATGGCACTTTTGATTAAATATTTTTCTTAGCATTTTGTGGGAATGAATGCAAGTTCTGTAGTAGTGCTACCTCCATTGAACATAAAGAAATAGCGGTTTGCCCTCCAAATTTTACATTAGAGGCTTTAGCTCTGTGTGTATGTGAGTGTTTTGCAGCTGGTGTTCTTTCATGGGGGTGGACCATCTCTGCTTGCCTGACAGTTAACAGGAAACATAATACAAAGGAGAACTGTGTCACCAACCTGCCACTTCTGGTCTGTTTGGCACCTGTTTATTAATTTATCCATAGAAGATTGCAGGTCTTTGCATCACTGTCACCATTATCTATTCTACACTATGTAGTCTGTAAACAATTTCCTTGCAGATTACTGTACTTGAGGGAGGTCTTGGATGCTAGCAGCATTTAGCTTCTGTCTATGAGAAGATAAATTACTACCATAGTATTTGAACCAGAAAAACAGCAACTCCTGGTTTGTTCTGTTACTAAAGTCAGTTTGATGTTCTCGGTGCTCCTCGATTGCTCCTCATCCACATTTTCTTAAATCTTCTTTCCTTTCTCCACAATAAATGTCATTGTATCTAAATTAAATTGCTGAGTATGCACATTAATTTTGCTTAACTAGAAGGGTTCTGAAAACCAAGTTGCGAAGAGACAAGATTTCTGCCAGCCATAACAGCCCTGTGTGATCACAGCTCTTTAAAGCTGCTGTTTCTCCAGCAGTGCTTTCCTGTTTTTGACATGTGAGTCCCGCAGATGGAAGGGTGTCAACTGAAGGGCACTGTTATCTTGTTGGACTTGGAGGATACAGTGTCATCCACATGCATTCCCAGGGCCTGGAGAACAGGTTCTGTCTCTTTCTGTCTGCACGTTGCTACCTGAGAAGTCAGTGAAGCCCATTTAGTGAAGGGTCTCTGCTCACAATACCAACAGCCATTGTGCGACTTTATTCTTTCAACCAGAGTGTGTGTGTGTGTGTGGGGGGGGGGGGGCTTTTAGCAAACACAATTTGTTATTTTGTTTGTGATCTAATGTTGCTGAATACAATATGAATTGTTTGTTAAAGATAAGACAAGGTGGACAAGTGTGGGAGATGTCCACCTGAGATTCTTAAGAATTCAGAAGTCTTTTGATCTTTTCTTTTCAGTTATTTTCCTGAGGCCTCTCCCTCCTCCGTCATGCTTCAGTAAGTGGTTGGGGGAATTTGAGCAGGTGGAGAGCACTGAGGCTGGTGAACACAGGATGACAGGTTTTGAGGGCTCTGACATGTAGCATTACATTTATATTGATCCAGCACCCATCAGCAGGTCATTCACTAAACATTCACATTACACTTCCTGTCTTTACTTTCACGCTCAGGAGTGGTCCATTTACCTCAGTGGTTCCCAACCTTTTTTGGCTCGTGACCCCATTATAACATCACAAATTTCTGGCGACCCCAGACATTCAAAACAGAGACTTTTTTTTTTTTTTTTTGCTAAAATTAATTTATTTTTGATCATGTAATAGTTTGCTATACTATGTTGCAAATAAACGTTAATTTTAGATGACATTGAGTCTATATAATGTATATTATTATGGATGGAGACAGAAAAGCCAGGTGTAGATTACTGCACAAAGTGAGAATTTTATTTTCCTTGGTCAGGATATGTACAGTTAGTCCAGCTTGTAGTTACAAGGCTGACAGTTAATACTGAACAAACAATAACTCAAACTATGAATTATGAAAGAGCTGCAGCATCTTATACCAGCCACAATGAACATTTGAAAGATAAACAGTACCACAGTGCTTCAGTTTCAGCTTCAGAGTTTGTCATGTCTTTTATGTATTGTGATTGTCTCTGTCAACTCACCATATATTTTTTAGTAGTAAGTTTTTATTTTTTATTTTTATCGATTACTAGAAATTTCAGGTGACCTTATTAGAATTCCAGGCGACCCCATGTGGGGTCCTGACCCCAAGGTTGAAAAACACTGATTTACACGTTTTTATTGAGAAGAATAGTGAATGTTTCTTTAATAACTACATTATTGGTGTATCATTGGGCCTCATTCAGTAATATGTGCATGGAAATGTTCTTTGTGTACAAAATAAGTGTGTACGCAAAATCACCGTGGGACACCTGCACACTGGCCAATTTCGCTCTCACCACCTTGCGTATGTGTGTGAATCAGAATTATTCTACATTGACAAGTGCATGCTTGCAATTTGTGATTAGCATACTACCATGGTCCCATTTCTCCATATAAGGAACCTGCTTGCCTAGAGTTGATTCGTGAATGAAGGAAGCAGTTACGCAAGGAGAGAAGTGGTAAATTTCACAGTTTGTAAGAATCGATGGCGCCAAAAGACAAAAAACAAAAGACCTTTACAACCACAGAGTTCAAAACAATTGTGACCAAGGTGGAAGCCAGAAAAGAAATACCTTTCAAGAGTGTCTCCTCAGGGGTGATGATGGTTAAAAAAAAAAAGAAAAGAAGATGCTTGGACCACAATAATCAAGGTTGTCAACGTAGTATCCCCGGAGAAGGCCACTGTGGCCCAGGTGAAGAAAAAGGTGGTTCAACATAAAAGTTGATGCCAAAAAACACATTACGGACCAGAAGAAGAAGAAGGAGACTGGTGGACGACAAGGTCCACCTGATCTAACACCACAGGATGAGAGAATAGCAGCAATAATTGGACAAACATCAGTTGATGGAATATGTTATTATATTTGGTTTATATCCCCTGCATGCCCTTTAACATTCTACCAATTAACCAATTGCCTTTGGCCACAGATCTGTAATTTCATGGCACAAGAAATTGTTGGGAGAGGGTGATGGTTATAGGCCAAAACAATTAAATGAAAGCCAAAACTATTAGGCCTACATTTCGAAATGTACATTCTCATATATTCCTTTGTAAACTTGGACTGTTGTTATCGTTGAATATTTTAATTGTCACAATGATGAGGGTGAAAGTGTGTCAGTTTCATGGTTGTTTAATACATTTGGCCAATATATTAGTAAATTAATGATTTTTGAAAATGTTAATTAAATTTCTTTTTAATGAATGTGGTTTTATATGCTTTGCATGTACTTAAAAGGTATGTGTTTGCATTTTCTAAGTCAGTCCTTCCTTATTTGTGTGTATGCATGGTCTGAGGCAGTTCTAAATTTGTTCGCAGAGTAAGAACAAATTTGGGTAAGAAAATATTGATGAATCTTGCATTTGTGCATCAAATGATCGTGTGCAGAGTTTAAGCACAGATTTGTGCCTACGCACTGTTTGTGAATGAGGCCCATTGTGAGTTACAAGCAAAGTAACAAACAGAGTTTGTTTATATCTTTTACTCAGATGTTGGTTGTTGAAACACTTGCCAGAGCGGATAGTTTCTGGTCATAGTTTATGATGGAGTCACTAAAGAGACAATCATTATTTCTGCAATTAAAGTTTTATACAGCGTGAGTATATAAATGAGTGTGCACTCAAGTGTCTTACTTTGCGTTTAAATGTGAATGGAGCAGATGTGATTAGCATAATGCTAGGAGCAACTGTCATTTAAGTGCTGCCTTCCCTAAGAAATAGTGTGAGCACTGGATGTGCTCCTCTGTGTCCCATACACAGAGTGGCTACCATGTGTAGACAAAATTATAGCTCAACCCATAGTGGACATTTATAGGATAATATAATAATAATAATAATAATATTGTGTGGGGGAAATGCGAAAGATGATAAATTAACTATATTTCATTTCATTTCAAAACTGATAGCTGATGAATTGACCATACAAGTCAAAGCAATAAATACGTAAATAAATGTTTTAAATCTAGGTCACTGAATATCAAACCTGTAGTTGTCAAAATTAGATATGGTGTGTTTTATCTGTAGAATTCACAGCTCAAATATCTGTTTTGTTATTAAGTATCTTGTTAACAGAGTGATAATGTATAACACAATTCATTTTAGACTTCACAGTCATTTGCTGCTAGTGTTTATCAGCTGTGCTATCACACTTCTATATATTACTTTGGCTTTGGCTTCAGGCTGTGGTTGTTGCTCCATGTTAGCTAAAATATTAAGTTTAATCATTGACTCCTTGTGGAGTTTGAAAAGATTTTACTAACCACTTTTGCACCACACCTGGGTCTAGCTCCAACTCCCCTCCCCCCTCCCCCCCAACACACACACACACGCATGCACGCACGCACGCACGCACACACACACACACACACACACACACACACACACACACAAATATTTCTAAATTTTTCCAAGGCTAAAGGCGGTCTTGCCTTTGACTTTCCATCATGCATCTTCTTTATCTTTGCTTTGATTTCAATGCAAAATAATTCAGTCTTTGTCTCACACCCCACAATTCCAGCACTCTCTATTATCTGCACTGCTTCTGGGAGTCTTCCAGTTAGCCATGTGGTGGAGAATCGCAACAGAAGGTGAATCTTAATTGCTGTTATCATGCCAGAACTCCTCCTGTCCTATATCTAATTATTCAGGCCGGTCTTATCTCGTTATCTCGGCTCCTTAAGTACAGCAAACAATAGGGATTCATTAAATGAAGAAACTGGGGGATCATTATTGCCAGTCTGTTTGTGGCTGGACAGGTGTGAGAGTTGTTTCTGTCATCAACTGTTGCAGCCCAAGCTTGTACTGACCATCGATGCTCTTCTGTCTGGCTGTGGTCCAAACCTCCACTCTGTATTCCACAAACCATTAGACTTTCCCTAAATTTATCCAAGCTGAGGTGAGAAAGCTCTGTCCATAATGGGGACTGAAACACTTTGAGGGAAATGTAAATCGCCCTGCTGGTTAAAATGGCAGCATATATTTGAGTCAATTTGAAGTTATACCGTGGCTTTTGCTGAAAGGCAAGAAAACCTGCCAGCTGTTGATGCGAGTTTCTGTTCAAAAATGTCATTTTCTGCTATAAGTTGAAAGGTTATGTGTGTTTTTAAAATTTTATGCACAATGACTTCAACACTACAATTTCTGCTTATAATTAACAGATAAATATTGTTTTGAAAATTTACACTCAGACACATTGTTATTTAACACTTGCAGAAATAATGTCATTATTCCAGTAATGATTTCAAGAGAGGAATGGGTAAAGTTTTGCATGGTAAGCATGGTAAGGAAGTGAAGCAATTTGCCTGATGTAAATCAGATGTAGGCTACAAAAGAAGGAACAAGTGGGAAGTCATCTGTGTTACAGTGATGTTAAACTAACTGCCACTTTGGAGTTAAAGGGACAGTAAAAAGTCTGCGATAATTCTTTAAATTACAGTTAGAGATCCACGTTATTGTGTTATGTTGAATGTTGTGGTAAATATGAGCGTGTGTTCCAAACAACCAGAATCTATTTCATTTCTTTATACAAGTTTAACAGTAATTTGTCATTTTTGACCAGGAGACAAAAGTTTAAATTCTTATGCTAAGTTAAAATATCCATAGTTTTACATCAGTTTTATCACCTGGTTCCAACATGTTTATGTATAAGATGGTATTTCCCAGAGAGAGTAGATATATCATTTCTGCTTTCAAGATTGTACTGACTCATTATTATTTTTTTCCAGATATCATTGACAAGAGTGAACTGAAGGCATTCTTCGAGAGCAACTGTTCTCAGATTTATTTTATCTTCTATGAAAATTTCATTACACTGGAAAGCAACTTAAAACAAAAAGGTAAGCTTTATTGTGTAAACTATACACTGTGTGACCACCACCCTCAAGCATGGCTCAATAATTAACCCTCCTCCTGCTCTGCATGGCATAATGTTTCCACTTTCAAAGGGCAAATGTGAGACAACAAATTTAATGAGGAAAATGCATAAGCCCATATAAAAGCAATTTCTGGTTTTCAGTGTAGATTTACAGGTTAGATCTTTCTCTTATATTACCACGGGAATGGGATTCATTCCCACTGGGAGTACGCTCTCATGCTAGCACAAGTTACTTTGAATAAGCGTTTGCAAAATGGCCCATATTATTGTTCCATTATTGATGAGGCTAATGCAGTATACCTCCCAGTTATGTGTTTAAAATGTGCCTTGTCTTTCAGGGAACAAATCTCAAAGGGAAGAGCTGGACTCTATCCTCTTTATTTTTGAAGTAAGTTATTTTTCCTCTTTCATGCTGAACACTGTCTATGATTTACGCTGCCACAGCCTCAGCCTGTTTACTGAACTCTGCAACCATGGGGTGGGACCTTAGTTTCCATGGTGCCATGCTGCAGCTGTAGCTACTTCCTGAATTTACCTCAAATAGCCTAGAAATCAATTGGATGTTGTGCAGTGAAGGCAGCCTTAGCAGATTCATTTTCCAGGACTGTGGGAGAGCTTTTAGGACATTTCTTGTTGTTCAAATCCATGTGTGTGTGCAAAAAGAGATATGTCTTGTGTCTGTCTAGTGCAGTAGATTGTTGGCTCTATGGCCCCTCCCTCTGTTTTTCCTGAATACACTTATGTTGCACATGCAGGTTAAAGTCCCCTACCTTGTTTTCCCACCTGACTGCAAAGGCAGCTCCAGTTTCTAGTACAAACAGCCTGCTCTCCAGTTACATTTGCTCAGGGCAGGGCTGCAATGATGGCAGCAGATCAAAAAATGGAGGGGGGGGCAGTTTTTTCTTTGTCCAGCATGTCCTGTCCTATTTTTTTTTTCTGCTTATGCTGATGGCACAGGAGAGCACCATTAAGTTTGGAATCATGGACCAATTTATGTGTTTGTTATAGCAGCGCGAGCCCAGACACCGCTGCAGTCAGTCTGTAGCTATGGATTCCTTATTTGCTAGTCAGGCATAGCTGATGCAACTCAGGCTCTATTTTATCACATCACATTACATCTTTTTGGCTCAGTCTGGGTAATGGCAATGACACTAGACTTAGTGCTTCACTCCAGTGTATGTTTTATCTTCAATTTATAATTTTCAGTCTTTGGATTATGTATACATATTTGCCTTACTTTGTATAGGTGGTCATCGGTGCCTGCTGTTAGAAAAACAAGAAGAAAATATTATCTGAATATTGATTTGGTTTCTGTCCAATTTTATACACTCATAAGCAAGATAGAGTCCCTTCCTGTTCCCTCATCTGACCAGTAAATAAAGCCTGGATCTGTGTCTCCTACATATTTATGGAGTCATCTTTTCAAAAAGAACTAATATTGAAAGCAGCTTAACCCTCATTTGGCCTCCTTTAGCCCCTGCCTGTGACGCCATGTGCTTTTACCCATGCACTCAGAAGATAAGCTTGCTTTGAGTGGTGTGTACAGGACAGATACAGGATTGCTTTGATCCTGAGCTCGCCTACACTGTGCTGACTTTATCTTTACACCATATTAGATTAGGCATGTTAGATCATATTTGGTTATGAATATAATATTAATAGATACATTTGTGCCAACTAACATGCACTACTAAGTATCATTTTAAACCAGAGGTCATATTATGTAACACAAGAACATGACAAATGATAAAAGATCTGATATTTTTAGGCAAGTGATTGTTTTTTCTTTTTTTAATGTGTCCTAGTCATTTTTAGTGCAGTACAATGAAGTATAGGTGATGTAATTAAAATGTGCGGTTTTGCTCTATTAACACTTACTTTTCCTTGCATGTTAATGCTTATTGTAAATGTGCATCATTAGTTTCCATAGAGAGAATTGAAACAACCAAAACAAAAAGTCCAAAGAGATGAGCATAGAGAAGTGTGGAGAATATGTGATGCGATGAATGCATAACCGCTGGGACAAAAGCCATTATGTAGCTCTGTGCTTTGCGACACACTTTAATGCTGTATGGCAGGTTAAGGCAACAACACAGCCCATTATTGCCGCCCCTCTAGTACTGTGCTGAAATTTCCCTGGAAAGCCACACATGTCCTTGTTTCTCTAGGCAGTTGGGAAATGTAGTCCTACACCCTGTCCTTGTATTCAAATCTGGCCAGTACATGTCTCCAGTTTGCTTTGAGTTGCTGATGTGGAGATCACTTTGCTGTTGTGATGAGGTATGTGACCTGTTTTTTTGTGGGTTCCTGTGGGGGAGTATGATCCCCCCACGCTGACACCATTTGAGTAATGGATATCTAGAGGGGGTAATCTTTTGTCCCTCCCTCTAAACTCGCCTGGAACACCCCACCCCCACCGCCACCAGCAGCCATCACTGCTCCATTCTAGGATCTCTTTGTGTCTGCTGTGCATGAAGGCATTCACTGTGGCAGCTTGTGATGCTTCACCCGAATTGACAGAGCACAGACCTAAAATCTGTGAGAATGCAATAACATAGCCGATTAAGTATGAAATATGGCTGTATACACTACACTGTATACTCTTTTTACAGTATCAAAACACGATTGAAAAAAGCTACATGCAAAATTGTCACTGTCATAAGAGTAGTAGTCAGTCCACCTTGAACCTTATAGTAACTCTGATGGAGATGAGTACATACAGCAGCTGCTGCCAGGGTCACTGACTGCTCAACGGCAACGTGGAAACTGCTATTAAGGAAAAGGGTTATTACGTTATTACCTATTGGCTAATATTTGTCATAAAAGTAACAAGAGTCTGTAAAAATCAATCCAGTTATTGTATCTAATAAAGCTACATAAAATTTGTTGTTTTTTGCCTTCAGAGTACTTACTTAAATCTCCATAATGGACAATATCAACAGACAAACTCACTTTGATAAAAGAACAACAAATAACCTATCCTCTCTTTTCAAGTGTTTCTAAGAGCAAAAAATAGATGAATGCTTTGTTGAGATTTTCAGTTTTCCACAAGCATATCCTTGTTTTTTTTCTTTAGTTTTTTTTTTTTCAGATTTTTTCTTTAGGTAAGTTTTTTTTTCTTTTTAAACAAAGAGATAGCTTGAGCGCATCCATACTGTACATACAAGTGTCTGACACATGTTGGCATTATGCAGATAATGTCTGAGTCCCCTTGGCAAACATATTGACATTGATTAAAGATGCATTCCTTTGACTGTCTTTTGCTCTGCTACTTCTTGACGATTTACTAAATGTGGGTGAAAAGGGTACTGAAAGGAAAAGCTGTGTTATTGAACAAAAATGGATGAATTTATTTTCTGTTTTTGGATGTGTGTTTTTTGCTGTCACAAGACCAGCCCAGGCTTCTGAGTCAGCAACTTGGGTTTTAGGCCTTGAGAGACTCCAGTTTGTTTGCGCTCCCATTCGGCTGTAGATGGCCTCTTACTGTCTGAAAGCAGTTCAATCCTGGTGCCGTTAAGGTTGTGGGACAGGTTAAAGGACAGCTCTGGGATGCACAGAACTCAGAGGAAAGTCCGTGTGTATCCTTTTCCCAGACTTTCTGTCCAGGATGTGACCTCTGTATGGCCTGTTGTCTGTCATCTGGACCTGACTCAGCATTTACAGTTTCCCTTATTATCCTCTCTGTGCTTCTCCACCTTCACCCCCCAAAACCCGCTCCAAAATCCAGATTGGACTTGACTGTTAGGTTTGCCTCATGTGGATAAATCTGCTCTTTTAGTCAAATCAAATGCCAACAAAGACAGAACAGGAAACAGAAAAGGACAACACATGAAACGGTCTTTCTGCTTGAAAACTACATTGAGATTAATTGTATTTGCCCTTTTTAGACTCTTTAATTATTTTGTTATTTTCAATTTAATTGCTTTGTGTTGGACTTGCTTCATTGTTTTCTAATGCTACAAGTCAATGATGTCAAAAATTAGTTCAGAAAAGTATGAGACTGAGGTAAAAAAAATTGTGTCACGCTACAAGATAACACCATCTGGTATGTAACAAAACAAGCCATCACAAGCTTGCTTTGTTACAAATTTCCTGAACCTTATAAAGAACAAACCCTGATGTCAAGATAGTCCAAATATCTACCTATAACATAAAACTGTTTTTATTGCCAGTGAAAAGCATAGATAGCATTTAAATAATAGCCTATATATGAAATGACTTTGTAGTTTCCTTCTATGCTATTTCAAAGCTGTATTCAGCAAGGTTGACAAAACATCCAAAATTCAGAACTGAAAATCTATTTGGAGCTGAGCTAAAAGATTCAGTGGTATTTTTTGAATAGAGTCAATGACATGAAGAAGAAAAAGTTCCAAATTTGAGACGAGCAGACATGCTTTGACTAAGAATTCAGTTTTCCTGAGAGGTTACGGTTTGCTTATGTTCAGTCTTCAAGGCTTTCTCAGTGTTCATGAAAAAAATAGAGCTTTATTGACATTAAACGCAGATTCCTTTTTCAGTCAGAAACTACTCACACCTGATCATAAAAAGGCATTTTAAGTGGCAGAGGAGGGCTGTATTTCTCATGGTAAGCAAAAAGAAAAACCTGGTTGTTGAGCTTCATAGTGCTGTAAAGTCTGCAGAGGAGGCTGAATGTGCTCTGCTGCTGCCACCCTCTGGCGACAGCAGAGAGGAACATCTACAATTTCCTATCTTTTGCCAAGACACATTTGATATTGCGCATAAGTTCTGGGCTCTCAACTCTCTTCAATTTTAAAGTAAGATATTCAAAATGATCAACTTTAATTTCCCCACATTTTTACCTACACCTTCATTGGGAAGGTCAGAAATTTGCATAGCATGTAAATAAGCTGCCTGGTAGCTCACACTGCTTTATACAAAGCGCCTGTTGTAACGGATGAGACATAAGCCTCTTTGGTTAGTGAGAGGAGGTCAAATTTTCTCAAAATATTTCTTTTTCAGGTACAGAATACTGTCTGAAAGGAGCACATTCATTTTACTTAATGGCTGTGTTTTATATGATTCTATACTGTGTTCATGTATTGCTCTGTTTCAGTCACTGGTCACTGTATATATCTGTAGCTTTTTCTTAGTAAATTTGGTCTTACTCTCTTTAGATTGAAAAGATTTTGTCATCCTTAGATGGTATAATCACTTCCATGTTGGATCAAAAACCTAAACAATATGTAAATTAGTAAATTTCTTCAGAGAGTTCTGCATGTCTGTTGCCTTCAGAAAGCCCTTGTAGACCACCTCTGGGAGAAGTGTATTCTGTGTCATGTTCAGGCCCTGCAGCTGGAAACCTAAGTGCGGATCATGTAAATGTGTTAAGGCTGTAGTTGTACCACAGTAATGCTCCTATCTTTATGCTGGAGTATGGCTGCAGATTAGAGTAACTCCACCAACCTCCAGTCTGTCAGACTCTGCATTTGCCTCATATCAGCCAGTAAATTCCTCATTGTTGCTGCACCCATTCCAGCTCAGCAGGGAGTCTTTCTGAGCTAGCTTCTCCATCTCATTCCCACTCTCCCTTCGTTGTTCTGTGTAAGGAGAGTGAAAGACAGTGTTATTGTGTCTGTGCACACACACACACACACACACACACACACACACACATACACACAGGGAAAAGCTTAAGCAGGCTACCCTGCTGCGTTACCGCCTAGCATAATGTCTCAGCTGCCCCAAGGAGACAGAGTGAAGGAGGCCAGTTCAGAGCCTGCACAGGAGTTGAAATAATCCCAGGCAGGATCAGTAGCAAGGTGCTGCCACATGCCTGTGCACGCATTTCACATCACGCCTGTGGATCAGTCCAGACAGAACAGAACAGATACTCATCCTGTCGTCCTCTTAAAGTGATGAATGTCTTTCAGTATTTCCACTGTCACTGATAATGATGGGGATTTAGTCTCAGAGGACAATAAGGGAGCATAAAAGATGGAGGATGACAAGAAAAGAAGCAAGTTACATTTCAAAAGAAGTAGTTGTCATCTTAGGAAATAAAAAATAATCAAAAGAAGCGTTAAATGTGAAAATAAAATGCATAAGCCACAGCTTTTGAAAAATGCAAAAGGGCTCGATTCTAGAAAATAGAATAAAGAACCAGGCTTGAGCTTTTTTTCACACCTCAACAGTCTCGACTAATTTTATACTAAACATACAATACATTATTGAATAATTGTAACGCTTTATCTTTTTCCTCCTTCTCATCCCACTCCTCATTCTGTTCACAACAGCGCTCTAGCTTGTCCTGCCAGGATTTCAAATTTTTGGCTGGAATGGTGATTGGAATGGCCATTCTCACACACACGTGTAGGTGCTCATTGGTGAGCCTGGAGCGCTTCTCTTTTTGTAGCATGCCGTGTGAAATTACTTTTCGGAGTCACTTACTTTGCCGTCTGCTATCTCTTGCCTCATTTCTCCCCTGTGTATGGGTATCTCCCTCACCGACTCGAGACAATAGATTTCAGCACAGGATGGATGGGCTGAGCAGTAGCAGGCAAGAAAAGCTGTACTAGTTGAAATGGAAATATTTTAACAGAATTTAATTGTAAATAATTTGTTGGCTGAGGATCCGAATCTGGATAGGATGGCATCTGAGTCTGGATCCAGACCACAATTGGCCTTTGATGGTATCTTTTACCTCCAGAATGCTTCTTTGCTTGCTCACTAGAGTTGCTCTAGTGTGCTAATGCATTTCTCTGTGCCCATCTCTGACATAGCAGCCTTCAATTTTTAAGGTTTTGACATGCTATCAATATTTTCAGTGTCCACAATTGCTACAAATAGTTCCTTATTTGTTCAAGATTTGCTCCTGACTGTGTCCTTGTAAATGAATGACTTGAATCACTCACTCAGTTGGTGATTGTGTTTGTTGTAACTGAACAAAAGCTCTGTAGAACCAAGAAATGAATAGAATGTTTCAGAATGTGTTTTAGTTCAGATTTTTGAATGAATCGTTCACAGAGCAATGCAGCACTAGAAGATGGCGTGGTGACTGCACAGAGAGGCAACTGTTTCAGAGCCAACGGAGCTCATTTTTAAATGAATTCTTTTTCATTAGCAATCTCGGAAAAAATATTCCGTTAATTTTAAAAATGTTGAATATCAAATCCATTTATCAGCCAGGCTAATAATCAGTCAACCCATAATTTGTCTCCGTGTTTCTTGCTCTCCAACTCGGAGGAGCTCTTTAACATGCAGGTCTGAGTTGCTTGTGTGGCTCACTGTCAGAGCCGCATACATAAAAGCAGTAAAGGACAGACTTGACCTCTACATTGCAATCATGAAGTCTTATTGGGTCAATGATTAAGATTTGATAAGTAGTGAGCCATTGAGGAATCAGTAGCTCACAGTGCACTGACTATTAACTAATTGGACTGTGCACACACAAACACATGTGCTATCAAGCAGCCTTTTTCATCTCTCCAGAGGGACCCAGTTAACCTGTCGCTGCATTCAAGAATAATGATAGGCTGCTGAAAGGTTAGGGCACTCTAATTGAGTTATAAAGCGGTTGTTGGGGAGGTGATGACATTTCACAGCACTGCTCTGTGCCACAGGGATCTGCAGACATGCAAGGCCAAGTGGAGGGAAAGGGTATAGACACAGCATTCCTTGAGTGTCACCTGCTTTGGTCAAACAGTGCCACTTATCTGAATGAAGTCAATCATTGTTTCATTTTTACTTGTCTGATCAATAATGAAGCTGGCCTGTAATTAGTGACCTTCTTAATGAATGGCATTGCAGAGATAACTGTCATCAAAGAGAGAGACATTACCTCAAACCTTATGGACGCAATGTCAGCTAGGTGAGCAACATAATAGTTCGGTTACTGCTGATATTCACCAAATGCAAATTTTGGAGGGGATCCCAGTTTTGGCAATGCTAGCTTTCTCAGTTAGCATACTAATAACTTTGTTTTATTGTTTCTCCAGAAAATCCTGCAACTTCTGCCAGAGAAAATCTACAACCGATGGCAGTTTCACAGCATAGGTATGTATCGCTTCACATCATGTCTCTCTGTTCATGTCGCACAGATTCTTCTGCTTCTGTAACCTCTAAAATGCACTTGAGGACAAAAAAATGTCACCACAACCAAGCTTAAGCCGTCCATAATGAAGAAAAATAATTAGTCTAAGAAGGGGATGTAAATGGGAAATGCAAATGAGCTCTTCATTTGAAATGCAAATAAGTAATTGAATTATGCTGGCAGGATTTTGGTCCCACACAAAAAGGTAAACCCTTGCAAGAAGTGATAACCCCAATTATAACTGTTGTTTGTCAGCCCTTGGCAGCTAAGCGGTATAGGTCTAGATCACTGTTATAGATTTGCCTTCCCCTTAGGCTAGTAATTCCAAATATCAAGAGTCATCTCAGCTTGGATGCTCCAGACAAATTCACTGCTTTGTCAGTTTTGTTCAACAAATCATTGCAGGTTTAAAGCTTCCTCTTGGCCTTTCCTGAACTCGCATAGAATTTCCTTTGCTGTTTATGAGTTCACCTCACTGGTCAAGATGCTGTGTGGTTTGGTCACCACATCATTCTTTTCCATACAAGATTTTCTAAAACAGAATTCCTAAAATAGCCTTTTCTTTTACTCTGTTTTCATTAGCTATTGACTAAGTGTACATCAGAAGCATTTCTGAAAGTATTTCTTGTGGTAGAAATCCATTTGTTGGATATGGTAGGTCAGGAATGGCATTACTGACTTTTACTGTTTCCTTCCTTTTATCTCAGGATTGCAAGGTCACAGACACAAACCATTTAAAGACCATTATCTATTTATGTTATCAATTGCTTGCTTACCTCTGGTTCTCTCTTTCCTGAACCCCACCTGACCTATGAAATTATTCCACTCACACATTCACATAATTAATGAATGTGTAAGTTGGAGAACTCTGCAAGCTGTTATCACAGTGGCCACTTAAGCATGTCTGGGGTCAGATCACCTAGCAGAGAATCTTCCAAATCAAGACCAAACAGTCCTCTAATACAACCGCAATAATGGCCCTTAGTAGCAGTGCTATCACAGATTTAGTTTGTAATTAGACTTGCACCGATTATTTGGCCGTGCTCGGAAATTGGCCGGTTTTCACGTGATCAGCAATGACCTGCAACCTGCGGTCAGTCTGAAATTGACAGATTTTGAGCGCATGTCAAATTCCTGCCATGCCGCATAGCCAGACCCAGAGCCAGTTCCAGATAGTCATATAAATCACCTTCTCTTAATATATTTAAAAAGCGTTTTAAGCAAAAATTGTTGCTGCTTTATGCTTAGTTTAACCCTATACTGCTCATGATTTATATTTAGCAGATGTGAATCATGAGCCATAACACTATCATCAGTGGATGTGAATCATGATTTGGTTTTAAGCCAAAACAAAAATACAAAGTAGCTCTTGGCCACTTTTGTTATGTAAAGATAGCTCATGGGGTAAATAGATTTGGAGACGACTGATGTAGGTATTATCAAAAGTGCACTGTATGTCTTACTATTAAAATATCTGACAATATTGGAATAAGCTTATTAAAATAGGACTTAGCAAAGGGAACTGAATCATCGTTAGGTAGATAGGTAAATATTTTAAGATATATTTGTGTAGTTATTTAGAACATTTGATGTCTTAAAGATTATACTGTAAAATGTGTCTCTTGTTACATGTTTAATGGCTTTCATTTATAAGCTGAGGACTGCTTCTGGGGTGTCCTATTACAAAATCTATTTTGTTGATCAATTGTTGATTTTGATAACTGTTTCTAATAATTTTGTAATAAATTTGTAAATAAATACATATATGAGGTGGCAGTCAGGAATGTGAAGGGGGCACATATACAGGGGTGTGTGTGTGTGTGTGTGTGTGTGTGTGTGTGTGTGTGTGTGTGGGGGGGGGGTTTCCATGCTGTACGTACCTCACACTGAGTACGCACACACCATATGACAGTACAAAGTGAAAGTGAAACTTTAGATGCTTTACCACTTCTTCTAAATTAGTCTTTAAGTCTCCCACTGTTGTGTACCTCATTGTCCTTTTCCCTACCTCCGGGAACTTTCATTTGAGGGGACGGGACATTTGTTTAAAGGGGCATTGCGCACTCTAAATTAATTAATTACCAAACACAAATAAGGTCTGGATACTTTCCATAGTGTTACACTTGTTTTTATTCATCCTCTCAAATGCCTCTCTACCCATGAGGCAGGACCTTGATTCAGCCCAAAGCATGTAGAAGTTGTAAATGTGTAAATGGTGTTCTGGTCCATTCAGTGCAGGGGTTCATCCTGTGCTCCACATATGTAGAGATGCTTGCTTTTTTCCAAGGTTCTGTTAAATTATTGAAAAGTAAAACTGGGTTGCAGCGTGTAATATGTACAGTCTATGATAATGTGTTGCTAAAGCAGATGGTCTGAGCCACGTCAGAATAGAAATTGGGTGTGTATGATAATTTTCCTTCAAATATGATAATTTTCAGCTGCTGGTACGTTACAGGACTCACTAAAAACCAGTGTTATTCAATCAGTGCACCTGTTTTCAAACAGAAAACCTGGCTTTCTTTTTGTACACTTCTCTATTTTTAGAATAAATGGTCTAATGGGAAAGTTACATTGCAATGTCTTGCTTGTTGCGTTTGGAAAAAAATGAGATTGGAATCAACCAAAATCGGTATTGGCTGCCCAAGCACCCTGCAAATCAGAAATTGGGATTAGCCCAATAAATTATAATTGGTGCAAGTCTATTTGTAATATGTAGCAATGAAACAGGTTTTTTTTTATTGTTTTACAAAAAACACCCCCTTCTCCCCTACATGGCCACAAGAAACTCTAAACGCCCTCCAGTGTTTGTTTTGTTTGTTATGGGTTTTTCAATTAAGAGAACATTATCTGTAGTCTATAATCAAATATAGTAGGTCATGGATATTAATCCTGACGTTTAGCATTGATGTTTGCTGTTGAATAGAAAAAGGAAGAAAAGTAAGGTTGTTTAGAGATACGATAGAGACATGGTTGTATGGTGGTATATGAATATTGTATTCTATGTCACCAATCAAATGCTTTTAATTGCTTCTCTCATAATGTTACACAATGGAACTTGAATTCTAAAATGACTACAAGGAAGCCACAATGTCCTTATATAAACAGTGCTGTCTGCATGCTGTCAAGATGTCCTAAATCACACACAGACCTTTTCTGCTGGTATTTAGCAATCAGAGCCGTGTCTCATTTGATTATAGTGGAACCAGATTGCCTCCATGAATGCATGTCGCTGCCAACTGATGTTAATTTTCATCAGGAAAATGCAAGGCCTTGCCACCCTCCCAATCTGTTCGTCAAGACCGCCCATCAAGGCCAATTTTCCTCAGTAGAGATAACAGGGATGTCATTCACTGTCAGCCTTGTGTGCCAGAGCATCAGCTGTAGAGGATCACTTTGAATATCTGAGTTGCAAGTGTTTGACAGTTGTTCTTCTATTCAGGTTCTATTCTGAAAAAGCTTCTACACACTGGAAATTCATTCAAGGTAAATGCTGTTTACTGTTGCTGTTTCTTTGCCACAAGAGAAGTCTGGCTTTACTGTTGGTCACAGTACAAAATTAGCTACTTTTTGTATATATTCATATTTTCCGATTGCATTCTGTTTAGATCCGCTGTGAGGGGATTCGTCTCTTCCTGCTGTGGCTGCAAGCACTGAGAGACAACTGTGCTGAAGAGCAGTTTCTTATCTTTGCCTGCCTGGTGCCAGGATTCCCTGCTGTGCCCTCCTCTAGAGGGCCCTGCACTCTTGACACCATCATTTACAACCCCTTCTCCAACCCCCCTGATGGTGAGATACATATACTGTGACATTGATTCTGAAAGCATCACACAGCTTAATGTGATGAGAGTGGCCTCTGAGGCGTCCATAATTAAAAGAGATTAGATGCTGAAGCCTTCTTTTCAGTCTAATACTTACACATGAGACATTAACCTTAAGTTTGTCTTTGTTTGAACAGCCAAGGTTGTCCCTGAGGAGATTACCCCACTAGTGCCGGCGGTGGCAGGAGAAAAGGTTGCAGATGACCAGACCTGTTACATTCTTGAAACCCTGCTCAAGTTCATGGTCATTCAGGTATTTTTTTCGTATTTTGTTGTCTAGGAATGAATGTGGAATTGTGAGATAATTGCACCTTCATCATGTCATTTACTCACCTATTTATAGTTTAATGTTATGGGTTTTTGTTGTTTTTAACTGGAAAATGACATAAACCATAAGTGCAACATACTAAGGTTATAAGGCAGATTCATTGTGTTTTACAACAGTAAAATGAAAATCAAGGTGTTAAACAAGTAAAGTTGAGCCTGTTAATCTTGCACCTAGTCTAATATGTTTTCTCTCTGTTATTAGAGGAACCTTCTAACTGTTGTGTTGCAAACAATATACTGTCACTGAGTGATGCTGGAACCATGTACTCTCTCTGTAGCCTGACCTTGTCTGGTTTGTATTGTCTGTCTGCCAGGCATCCAGTTTAGAATGGAAGAATAAAGAGAACCAGGACACAGGCTTCAGGTTTCTTTTCAGCCTGTTCAAGAAGTACTACCTTCCACATCTATTCCCCTCTTTCACCAAGCTCACAAATCTCTACAAGCCTTTATTAGGTAAGCTGCTATACGGCGTGTTTGTTGAAACCTTTTTTTTTACTGTGAGTGTTCTATTACTGTAATGGTACATATACTGTACTTGAACTCAAGAGCTACTGCTCTGGCTACAAAATCTCAGTTCAGTAAAATGTGTTGCATTCCTGAAGGGAAAAACTCTATTCAGAAAACTAGCACAATCACATTCTTTATACTTCACCCTTCAGACTTGTACACTTGAAGGCCTTGGGCACACTAGCACTTTAGTTCAAGCAGAAAAAATGACAAGTCTGTAGAAAATCAACAAAGGAGCTGATACGTAAAATAAGTAAATAAACTGTGGCACAGGGAATCAGCAGTTGGACAAAGTACTACAGCATTTATGATTGCATTGAAACCAAAGTAGAGTCCAGGTATGGCAATATGTTTTAGTGGGTACTTCATATATATATTAGGGCTGGGACTTTAACGTGTTAATTTTGAGAAATTAGTCACAGGAAAAATAATGCGATTAAAAAAAATAATGCATTTAATCACATTTTATTTTTACACTCCAGACAACACGGAATGTTTCTCAGAACACGGGTTTCTAGCATTCTGATCATACCGATGCACTGAACAAGCAGAAGCAGCAATGTTAGGACAATAATGACAAGGATGAGATCGTGTTGCTTGGCCCAGTGGACAGGAGATTTACATATAAAAAATGGATGGATGTAAGCCTAGATAAGAGCACTGTTGTGTTCAAACTATGCCACAAAGAGTTTGGATGCCACCACAGTTATTCAAGCCTCTGGTACCACCTAAATGCCAAACACATTGCAGCTAGTACAAACACCGGAGCTCACAGTAACACTTGTGCTCCTATTACCACCAAGCAGAGTCACCAAACCACACTCCACCAGATAATGGATTTGAGAGCTCCACGAGTCCACATCTGATAAATGAACAAACTCACTGGTGAAATGGATTACAGTGGACCGTAGACCCCTTTAGAAGATCAAGGGTTAAAAAAGATGCTAAGATAGCGTCATCTGACCCCACTCATGAACTGCTATGCAGAAAGACAATTTTATACAAAATCCAGCAGCTTTATGACACTGAAAAACAAGTTAAAGGGAAAGAGGGACTGAGGTCAATTAAGGGACAGTTTTTGTTATTTGTTCTTTTTTTTGTCATTTTAGATGGTATGGCACTTAATATTTTATGGCACTTTAACTCTTGGTCTGTTTGTTTTTGGCCAATGATATTGATTTATCACTTTACTATTTTTCTGAAATGTACTTGAAAGTAATGTTTATTTACTAAACAGACATGTTTACTAGATTATATAAAGTAATAAGGATTTGGATGTTTAAACATATATATGAGTCTATTCATTGATTTAATTATGTACCCAAATCTATTTGAATTGGAAAATGTTGCTTCTGGTGTCAAATATTGATAGCCATTAAAATATGATTAATTAATTAATTGGATAATTTTTTCCCCGCTACTTATATATAAATAAAATGTCATTTCCAGCTTAGCAGTTATTGTTAATATTATATGTGCTTGCTCCTAAAAATTTCTGTCTCTCTTGCTGCTTCTTTTTTTCCTCTTACTTTGTCCCTTTCTCTGTTTTGTCTGTTCAGATCTCCCCCACCACAGACCAAAACCCTTGTATGTGCCAGTGACGCGGAACAATGAGAGCACCTTCTGCACCAGGGACCAGTACCTGGCACCCCGTGTGGCCTTCATCACTTGGCTTGTCACCTTCTTCCTGGAGAAGAAGTATGTCAGCAGTACTGCTGCAGCGCAGAACGCCAAGAACGGCACAGAGGTCATTCCCAAACTCATCCAGGTGAGCCTCATAGGACCCATCTGTTGGCATTGTTTCATAGTGGAGGGGGTGGGCAGAGTGAAGGAAAGGTCTGTGTAAAGGCATATGACCATGTGCAGACAGGAAAATGTATTTAAAAGTGAATGTGAGATTGTAATCCATTACACTCTTAAACTCTGCCCATTCTGTATCTGCTCAGTCTACTAACCCCTAACTATTACGGCTGCCTTGAAGAGGGATGTTACCTTGATAATGTCCAACCGTGGAATTGATATTTGGGATTCAAAATTTCTGATGTAGTGCTTATTTATTAGTATTAAATCTAATTTTAAAGTATATTCAGTACTGTAGGTTTTTAATAAAACATATGCGAAAGTTAGAAATTATTATTGTGTATAAAGAATGAGGCAAGAATAAATTTATTCCCTGGTAACTTGTTATATCTAAAGAATGTGATTAAAGAGAGGTCATTCAACTCCTGAACTCGAACCTTATAAATATTTCTCACGTACACTTTGTCTGTGTGGTGCCCAGACTGTCACTGCAGGCAGTAGCAGCCAGGAGAAGGAGAAGGATAAGGATAAGACATCAGATGGGGATACTAATGGGCCACAGGGGGAGCCTGACAAGAGCCACTCCAACAGCAGCACATTGTCAGATCGACGACCCAGTGATTCCAGTTTGTGTAGCATTGAGGAGGAGCACCGTCATGTCTATGACATGGTGCATGGCATTCTGCTATCCACCAGAGACAATGTGAATTTTGTGAATGAAGTCTTTCACCAGGTACGGCAATGAAGCTGATGCTTTTATAAGGGAATTGTTACAACACTCACTTAGCAACATATCAGAGTTCATGTTGCAAAAATGAGTGCATCATAGATATTGTATAGTTTCTTAATTTGTTTATCAACAAAATCCAAGTTGCTGACTTGTATGGCATTAAGATGGTCTCTGCTGCCCTCTGCTGGCTGGTTGTAAGCATAACTCAAAGAGCTGTCTTGTCTGCCCTATATTCTCCCTCCTCAGGCCTTCCTGTTACCATCATGTGAGGCATCAGCAACCAGGAAGGTGATCAAAGTGTATAGGAAGTGGATTCTGCAGGAAAAGCCCTGCTTCATGACAGAACCTGACAAACGTACGCAGGAAGATGAAGTGGATGAAAGCTGTGTGCAGACAGTCAGCACAGAGACGAATAGCATGCATGCACAGGTAAATGCGCTCTGATTGATACCTGACTCTAAAAGTAACTTTTACACTCCACATATCACAAGAATGTAAACTAGGAACTACTGTAATAATAGGTTATATCAGTGGATCCCAACCTTTTTTGGCTCGTGACCCCATTTTAACATCACAAATATCTGGTGACCTCAGACATTCGAGATGGAGAAATTTTTTGGCTAAAATTAATTTGCTTTTGATTATGTAATAGTTTACTATACTATGTTGCAAATAAATGTTAATTTTAGAGGACATTGAGTATATATAATGTGTATTATTATGGATGGAGGCAGATATGCCAGGTGTAGATTACTGCACAAAGTGAGAATTTTATTTTCCTTGGTCAGGATCTGTACAGTCAGTCCAGCTTGTATTTACAAGGCTGCAAATTAACACTGAACAAACAATAACTCAACCTATGAATTGTGAAAGAGCTGCAGCATCTGAAACTGATCACAATGAACATTTGAAAGATTAACAGTACCACAGTGCTTCAGTTTCAGCTTCACAGTTTGTCTTTTTATGGATTGGGATTGTCTCTGTCAACTCACCCTATATTTTTTATTAGTATTTTTTTTTTTTACCAATTACTAGAAATTCCAGGCGACCCAATTTGAATTCCAGGTGACCCCACGTGGGGTCCCGACCCTAAGGTTGAAAAACACTGGGTTATATGATATAACAGGATAATTTCATTATTAATGATTAGTGGTAAAGGTGGCTTCATTAACAAAATTACTATGTTGAGATTACCTTACATTATCTGACTTAGTGACTGTCCTCACTCCTAACAGGTATTGGAGAGTCACGGACACAGACGGTCATCCAGTTGGGGCAGGACCTACTCGTTTAGCAGTGCCATCAATCGGGGTTTTCTCACCGAGGAGCAGAACAGGGACATCAAGGCTGGCATCCAGCCCATGCTACAGGTGTGTTACTACCAGGATGACTCTGTCCTCTGTACTATTATTTTTACGTCTATGCATCTTTATCTTTTTATGGTTCATTGCTCTTATCACATGCTGTATAAATATAGGTATTCCTGACCAACTCGTCAAATGTGTTCCTGTTGGAACCATGCCAGGATGTACCTAAACTTTTGGATAATCAGGTTGAGGTGTGCAAGGGAGTTCTCAGCATCTACCGACACATGATTATGGAACACACAATGAACACACAGACATGGTTAGTAAGCTGTGCAGATATTTTATTTTTGATGATAATGTGTGTACTCAGTATGTTTTTAAGAGCCTGGTTTGTTGTATTATCTGTGTTTACAGGGAGCAGATGTTGCAGGTACTGCTGAGGATCACAGAAGCTGTGATGAAAAGGCCACAGGATAACCAAAGAAAAGACAGCTTTGCTGAAAGTTTAGCCTCTATACTCTTTAGAGTATGTCCTCGTCATATGTATATGGTTTTCTATTTTGTGTAATGTTCATGGGGGGTTTTGTGTATTGTTATACCTAGTCCTTGGTATTTAATTTCACTTACTGTGCACTTTGGAAGATAGAAAGGAACCTGCGGCTATAAAATGACATTTGTGTAAAAGCACCAAATTCCTTTTCCTAGAAAACTCAATGTGCTATCATTTACTATTTGGGTACGTCTTTGATGGAGTGTTGGTTGATGGAACTGCAAGAAGACACTATATTAAATGTTGTGTTGTGTGAGAGTCTGACTGTCACATCGTATTGGACACCTTCTGTCAGTACTAATTCATCTCTCATTGTCTCATCTTGCATTCAGACCATCATTGTGGCATGGGTGCGAGCCAACCTGTGCGTATTTATCTCCCGGGAGCTATGGGACGAGCTGCTGGCAGTGCTGTCCTCTCTTACCTGCTGGGAAGAGCTGGTGACAGAATGGGCCAGCATCATGGACTCTCTGACAGCTGTGCTGGCACGCTCTGTTTATGGCCTGGACATGGCCAACCTGCCTCTGGACAAACTCAGCGAACAGAAGGAGAAGAAGCAGAGAGGACGTGGTGAGTGGGAGAAGTGGGTGGATGTGGGATTGGGGTTGCTGAAATGTGGGTGAGAAAAGTGGTTTAAAGTTAACTTAATTATTTTTTCCACGATAGTCAAACAATTGTTGTTGCATGAAAATTCCAAAGGAGACCAGAATGTTTAATCTACGTATCTCTGCAAAAAAGGGCCTCAACAACAAAAAAAAGGTTGTGAAGATGTTGAAGTTTATACTTCTACAATGGGTAGCCTCCACTTGCACAACTTGCAAGTAAAGCTATTAAAGTGATTTTCTGTTTTTCCTGTCTTTTATGGTAATCTTTTCTGAATAGCTAAAAATGGAGGCCCATATCAGAAAAAAGCGTAGGTGTACTATACCACAAATTTTCTGAGTCAGGTTATGAAATCATTTTCTCCAGAAATGTGAACTTGTTTTGAATAATCTTTCCCTGTTTAGCATTTGGCATCAGTCCTCATTAAATTAAAAAATTTGTAGTGTTCTTGACCAGAAAGCTATATAAACTGCCCATCACCACTCTCTAAATGTGTCCTACCACCAGAAACAGAGGTAATCTTACATGTTAACTGTGGAAATAATGACAGTTATGTGGTGTTACATCTAAAGGCAAAGTGGAGTCAGTGACTGTTTTTTTTTTTTTTTTTTTTGTTTCTTAAATGTCAGGGGTAATCCAAGACTCACAGAAAGCTGCAGCAGTGGCTCGCTCCTTCTCACTGAGTTGGAGGAACCAAGGGGAACAGAGTGGGCCTGGAGTTCAAGAGCCCATGAGGATTCGGTCCGCCACAACATCAGGAGCTCCTGGTGTGGAGACAGCCCGTAACAACGTCCGGCAGAAAGCTTCTGGTAAGCACATACACATACAATGTAGCAATACAGTTGTTTTGGCCTGGTCATATATTATTGTACCATTAAAGCTGGTAAAATACAGTGCTGAAGAAAAGCTGGTATAATCCTCTTGTATGTATGTTCCATTATTTATTCCATACTGGAATAATCTGCCTTTGTGTGAGCCAAGAAAACAGTACTTATCAGCTTCCTCAGTCACACACCAGACCACACAAGCTTTATGAGACATATTGACTGCATGTGAAAGACTTTAGACAGGTTTATGTATACACTGGCCCAGGTGCTGTTGAAAGGCCTAACACTGAAGACAAAGAGGCCAGCAGATGGCCCACATTGTTCTCCTCACATGTCACAGACCAACGTCAACATGTTTCCCTGTCAGCTCAATTGGCAGCATACAACATAATTCTCTGACAACATGTCAAAGGCCAGCTTTGGACACTCATTGTCATTAGCTCAATTCAGACACAGCAAACAGCTCTTATCTGATGGGATGTGGCAGGCTAATTATAAGTTAAAGCTGGGAGGCAGTAGAGTAGTAAGTCGCCCTATTGGCTGCTTGTCTTGTGTGTCCTAATTTTGTCGCGACAGAATCTTAATGTGGGGGATAAGAGACTGAGACAGTCTCCTTTTCTGGCCTTCCGCCTCCCCAATTATTACTAACATTTCGAAGTGACAAGCTTGTTGAGCTAGGAGGAGGTGTATTTGTGCCTGAAGGACATGTGAGCTGATACATCTATTTAGTGTCTTGTGTGCATGATTATGCAAACTATTTACTTGCATGCAAAAAAAGATGGACACTGAACAGTACCGCCTCAAATTCCCTTCCCTTTCTTTAGCCTAATTGGATTTCTCCCACATTGATCTTCAAAGGCTTGACAGTCCTCCTCCCTGCTCCTCAAGAGAAGGCCCACACATCAATTGCACGGCAGTTTTTGATAGTTTCATTAAGAGTGTAATTAATGCTCATTAATATGCATAAATGAGTAACAGTAGCAGGCTGTAGCAGAGACGATGTATCTCTCTCACTGAAAGGCTTAATTAAAGTGTGCTGAAAGCAGAGAATAGAATAGTCCTCTTTCATTGCTGTCTTTGAGATTAAGCCTGAAGTGCTGTCCAGACACAATGGCAATGCCTCAGCATTGACAACTGTCAAAACTTGGCTGTACTTACACATGCAAATACCAACTAATATTGTTCTGAGATCTTGTCTTGGTAATGGATAAAAAAGCAGGATATTTCATTATGGTACTCATTAAGTTTTTGCCACCACATAGGCCCAGTCAGACCAGCTCTTATTCTGCTTTTGCCTGGATGGTAAACAGGTGTATCTTGGCCTTACCTTTAAGTTAAGGTTATAACGGTACACTAAAGTCACAGTTTGGAAATTGCAGTTCAGTACATGTTCAGTACAAAGAGGAAACAACAAAAAAAAAACACCAAATAAGGTAGAGTTACTTTAATTCATTTAGTGAGGAGACAGTTGTTCATGTTACAGTTTGTTCCCCCATATAGCCACCTCTGTCAAGATAGTAGGTACATATATAGTGAAAATAGGAAAATAATGCATAGTTCAGTGTGAACCACACATTTTCCTACACAGCTGATTTGAAACAAGCTAGGCAGGTACTCTGGCCCACTTCCTCTTACCATAATGTGACTGACTCAGTCTGACAGTCAGCTTGAGCCAAGCTCAGCTCATCCTGCTAACTCTTTAACTCACTATTGTGAAATCCAGTTCTTCATTGCATTCATTAATCTTTGTGCTTTGGCTACCTCAGTGCAACTGCATGCACTGGGCTGTAATTTTAGAGCTTTGTGGTGCCAGTACACATGCCATTAAATCTGCTCTTGCCATGGAGACAAATGTAAATATTATATTAATTTATTAGTTTTATTAACCACTTCGTCAGTTCAAAGTAAATAATCATCAAATTAACAAGCATTTAACAATTTTTTTCTAATAGAAGTTAACTAAGTACTGCACAATATCCTTGTGCTCTTGAACCACAATTTACACCAAAGGATATACAGCATAAGAGTTATGATTTCATACATATGTTGATGTTGCACTTATAAAGTGCACTTATAAAACCACAGCTGTAACTTTTCTGCTATTTATGCCTCTCATGATCAGATTTCAAAGTCTGAATTTATGTCTTGCATTGCAGTTCTTTATTTCCTCTACTCTTTGAATTGAGAATGTATTCATTACTTTTGTTAAGGATGTGATCTCTTGTCTGTTTGTTTGTCTGACCATCTGACAGGAGGGTTAAACAAATCTACTGCACTGATTTTCAGGAGACTCCATGATTCAGTAGGGTATTGACCAAGGACAGTTTAATTTGGAAGGAGATCAATAAAAAGGGCAAAGGCTGTAGTACTACGTTTTCTAACATTGTGATATAGGCCATGAGGTGAAATTAGTAAGTGTTCACCCATCTCTGCTAAGCTAAGCAGTAAGCACTCAATGCACACTAGAGGGTATGAAAAGAGGTCCAGTAGTATGTGCATAATCAGTCTGACAGGCAAACCAAACACCAAACAAAGTAAGAGGCATTAGAGAACTGCCAAGTCGTAGCAGATGAATGCACTCTCTGGGTTTCCTTCTAGTTAAAGGAGGTTTGTTTGTAGCATTTTTTACATAACCTAAATTGAATGCTTCTTCTTCCTTTGCCTTTTATCTGTTTTCACTGTTTCATGTCTTTTTCCTGTTCTTTCTCTTTTCCTGATGGAAGCTAAGCGAAGCCAGTCCATCAGCAACTGTGTTCATCTATATGAAGCTTTGCCCACTACTAAAAGCGTTCCTATGCTGCTCCACACTGTGAGCTCTTTCTTGCCTGGTATCTCTTCTGGTAATTCTGCTTGCTCTCACAGACTCTCAGGTAAAATGTATTCTGAGAGCTGGAAGTGTTTGTATGTGTGACTTCCATCTCGCCACTTCCATCCATCTGTCACTAATCTGTCATGTGCTGCCAATTACTATGTCTCAGTGACAATATTTTAGGGGACTATGGTTTAGCAACTGTATCTGTTTGTTAAACAACTTAAAAATCTTTGGGCAGATTTGTTCCTGTTTTCAGTTTGAAGGAATACCATCAATGTGTGTATCACCACTGCATGTGTGCATGTCTTAATGTGTCTCCAGTATTAAGTTTAATTTGTTAAACCCTCATCGATACCGTCAGTAGGATGACATTTGACAGTGTACTTGTTTTTCAGTACTTGCAATATTATTTCTGTTAACTTAGTCCTCTTCTCTCCTGACTTTCAGATGTGGAGGAGTGCCAGCTGTCAGAATGCGGGGGAGAGGAGGAGCTGGGAGGCGGGGATAGCCCCCTGCCACGTAGCAGCAGCACCTCCGACATCACCCAGCAACTCTCTGACACTTTACCAGGTATAATATACACAAACCAAATTACATTTTGCTCCTTGTTTCTTCACTACTTCTTCATTTGCAAGACATCAGATTCCTTGATGCAAAACTAAATATGCCCTCAATAGCTTGGGTTTGTCGTGTAAAATTTACAGCCGCAGGTGGGAGACATCTTTGGTCCCTTTGATGCTCTTCCACACTGTACTCTGGCATGTTGAATTTATGTGTCTGTACTCCCTTATCTATGTAGTGGAGCTTCGTCAAGTAAATGCACACAGAGTCAAGTCAAAGTCGGAGATCGAGCAGAATTGGAGCCGCATAAAGTGTTTATTCATACACAAAATAAACACAGAGTTGATATCTGCAGAAACAACCGACTTTTTCGCTCTGGGAGACCATTTTTATTTGCGAAAAAATAGGTTAGGTTTAATTATAGACCACACCCTTTTTACCATATTTAGAACATTATTCTAGTCACGTTAGAGGCCACCTTTTTAGCTTTGCCCATGATAGGGTAAATTTTTACTGGTCTCTATCTAGATTGGACAGCATACAGGGTGGGGAAGCAAAATTTACAATATTTTGAGGCAGGGATTGAAAGACAGTGTATGACCAATTAGTTTATTGAAAGTCATGAGAATTTATTTGCCACAAGAAAATTTACATAATAGAAAATGTTTTTATTCTATGTGTCCTCCTTCTTTCTCAATAACTGCCTTCACACGCTTCCTGAAACTTGCGGAAGTCTTCCTCAAATATTCGGGTGACAACTTCTCCCATTCTTCTTTAATAGTATCTTCCAGACTTTCTTGTAATAGTTTTGCTCATAGTCATTCTCTTCTTTACATTATAAACAGTCTTTATGGACACTCCAACTATTTTTGAAATCTCCTTTGGTGTGACGAGTGCATTCAGCAAATCACACACTCTTTGACGTTTGCTTTCCTGATTACTCATATGGGCAAAAGTTTCTGAAAAGGTATGGATAATAGTGTTAGGTATGATTATGACATCAATATATGTTTGGTTTCAAAACAATTGACGTAGTGCCTGCAGAGAAAAAACAACTAAATGTTCATTGTAAATTTTGCTTCCCCACCCTGTATATACATATGCAACTATTTCTCAGTATTAACTTATCATGTATGAATATGTAACTTTTTCCTAGAATGTGTAAATTACTTCCCAGAATGTCCAAAATTTCCACTCACGTGTACTTTTTGTCCACCATGTCTTTTTGTAGCGGTTCTCCAAGGAAAAAAAGTCAGCTACTCTGGTGCAATCTTCACATTACACTATGAATAACTTCTGGCATGCAAATTAATACAGGTTACATACTTTTGAATATGAATTGAATACTTTTGATTAAAATACTGATTTCTGATACCACAGTTTCCATTACAGTTTTCCACAAAATGAAAGTGATATTTCTACAATTTCGACAAACTTGTACGTGTTTCCATGGAAGAGTGTTTGGCTTTTGATGCGTGATTCTAGTAAAGTCCGATCTCGCACCATGTTGTAATTCTCGTAAAATACTGTATAGTTCTCGCAAGACGCTTGTATAAGGAAGATGGACGCACTGAGTTTCATGCAAAACCTCCACGGTGTTGGCACTGTAGTGTCGGTTGCATCTACTGCTATTGCAGTAATCGTTCCAAGGCAAAGTCCTTATTTATGGCAGCGGCCACGCATAATGTATTTGTGGGAGAGAATTGTACATCAGGAATTCACCAACGAGTTGTGGATCTAGAATTTCCAAATGACCCGGGCAACTTTTAATGAACTGTGTGATGTTATTGAACCTCTCATAGCACCAGACTTGTCATGCCTTCGGGAAGCAGTTCCTACACAAAAGCGAGCGACCTGTTCTGAGTACAGAGTCACAGTCAGCAAGACCACCGTTCACAGATGTGTAAAAATGCGCAAAATTTGTTTCCATTACACTTCATGAGAGTGTAAAAATTTACATTTTGTGCATTTCTGAGGTTAATGGAAACCCAGCTAGTGTTTCCCACAGAAATAGGGTTTACCTGTGGCAGGGAGAGCTAAACCTGGGTCCCAAATGGGCTTGGTGGAGGAACCTCTGTTTCTTTAACAGCAAATCGTTAAAATTAGCTAAACTATTACACACTTTTTGCTACGGTAACTGTTGTATGCTCTCTTTTTATTATATGTATAATGTACTGTCTATAGTTAGTTTAATCACATTTGGCTGTTCAATACAAAGCTTTTTCCAGTGGCATGCATTTCCCTGATTTAAAATCAAGTAGCCATTTAACCTACAATGTGTTTATGGGAACATATTTTTGAGTATTCAAGAATGTCTCCATTTGCATATGATACATGCAGTACTGCCACAAAAAGCTCTACTCTGTGCCTGAAGCTCCACTCCCTGGCCAATTTAATATGAATTAGCTGAATTAAGATCAGTGCTCCAGTGTCATTAAATACTTAGCTCCACAAGAGGTGTCTGTTCTTCTTTAGCTCAGTTCAACACATCTATATTGCAGCTTGGCCGGAATCCCCTAACCACCTCACTCAAACACCCCAACTTTCAAAGGCATAGACTAGATAGTAGGGCATCACATAAAATGCCATCGTTGCATTGGGCTCACCTGCGTGCCTCATCGAGTGAGACAAAATGGTCAGATGCTCTACCTATAAATTAAAAGCTACGTAGAAAATAGATGCTAATTATTTCACGATGTATCTAAAGAGGTCACCACCCACTGCAGTATTTTCAGTACATTATGAAACTATGGGTTAAATTAGACTATCGTCAGATCTGCTGTATACTTTCCTTGTCAAAGTAAGCATGTAAAATTTATACACTGAATATACTTGGGCAACTGCTAGGATAGCGAGGCAACATAATCAAGTAAAGGCTATATGTGAGAAACACTGACCTTTTAAGAATGAATGTAGTTGATTGCAATTAATGCACAATAAACTCCCATCTTTTTCAAGTTTTTGATGCTGTATCTTTCTACTGCAGTTGTGATAGTGTTGTGAATGTACATGATGATGCATTCTGTGCTGCGTGTAACCTCACAAGGTTTTTTTTAGTTCTTTATAATGCTGTGCATTTCCCCTTGGGGATCAGTAAAGTTCATCTGCATCTCTCTCTATGTTCCAGCCCAGAAAAGAGAATACTCCCCTACCTCTTGTGGCTCTGGCAGCAGAATGTCTGAGGGAAGGAGAGAGAGCGCCGAGCCCCCAGTGGTGAGATCAGTCAGTTTGTAGTGTAGTATAATGCTACGGTAATAACATTCTACTGTTAAACCTCACCATTTTTCAATATAATGTATTTGTCTGTTCTCTTAGATCCTTATCCGACGGAGCAGCAGTCCAGCTGAGACAGAGTGCAATGCAGAGGGACAGACAACCTACACAAGGCCCAAGCTCAGGGAGAAAAGTCAGATATTACTAATTATTTCTTCAAATTTAATCCTTGTATACATTTTATAATTAGTATTTTATTGTGCTGTCAAACGATTAAAATATTTAATCAGATTATTCATAGGGTTGCTGAGGATTAATTGTGATTAATCCTGATTAATATCATTCATTTTTCGGTGGGTCGACTGTTGCATCTCAGGGGGGTTTTGTACTCAAATTTCCCATCCAGAGGGCCAACTGCTGCCTGTCACTACCGCATCAACTGCCCATTTGCACATGTGCGACACTAACTCTACTTGGACCAACTGCCCGAATGCGTTGTCAGAGACGTTCGGAGTCATTCTGCACTGCAGATGGGTTAATTGCGTTAAAATTTTTAATCAGATTAGCCATGATGATGGATGAATCTGCGTTAACGTGTTAATTTTGACAGCCCTAGTATTTTAATATGAATGCTGTATGTAAAGAATATTGTATTTAAAATGTGTCCTAAAGTGAAGTGGAGCATAAATATGCAGTATTTACATGTTCTTTTATACGATTCACTATTTATATTTTTATGTACCCAAAATTATTTTCATTCACCTAGGTGAGAGTGTAAGCAGTGAGACATCCAATGGCTACCTCAATGAAGCTGAGGTTACCTGGCAGGCCTTTGACGAGGAGGCTGACACTCAGTCAACCCAGTCAACCCACATGGATGTGACGACTGACCCCCAAAGCCAGGGAAGCCTGCTACTCAGCCACAATGAGGCACTAGCAGGTATGGGGCATGATAAGAACCTAATTTGTCCACACCTAAGAAGAATTCTCCCCTTTTCTTCATTTATATTGTCATGAATGTTAAATCTGTTACATGTTTTTGGTGACTGTATTCTTTCTAGTGAGCATATTAATGCGTGTACTCTTTAGTGTACATGTCACTTCAAGTTTAGGTTCAGTGCAGTGATTTAAGTGCAGAATTTAATCCTGTTGTGAAATAAATATTGTGAAATGCACATGGCTATGCTCTTCACCAAGAACAGTTTGTGGTCGACAAGTCTGTTGAGAGAAATGAAAAGAAATTGCCTATTGAAACTAGATATTGTCTTTACGTTATATATGTCAGTTCATTGACTTTATTCACAAAAGAAGCACTATGGAAGGATACTTAATAGATAATAGTATATTTTTTGTTGTAGCTTATTTGTAAGGAGACAAAGTGGTCCATTGTAAATATACGAGGTGTTTGCCATTCAGCTGAGGTTTTAGTTTTAGTGCAATAAAGTTACTTTTTACAGATTAGTCATAGTATGGTAGTGTAACTTGGTCAGGAAACGTCACCTCCCTGACCTATGGATAGAAATGTGCATTTACATTTGTAATGATAAAGTTTTTCCTCTGTATCAATCACCACAGCTTTTAGTTTATCCTTCATCTCCATCAGTATTGATGTCGAGGTTGTTGTTACCCATCTGCCCCTCCCACTCTTGTGCACAAATGTGTTCTGTGAAGTGCTACATTGTGATCACCATGAAGTTTCACTTGTCCTTTGTGCCTGTGGTCCCTCCTTCAAACCCAATTTTATCCCTGTCCCCTTGTTGTTTTTAGGTCCTGAGTGTGCCCTCCCTCCCCACTCTGCACCCCCGTCTTACCACCACAACCACTACCACTACCCCCAGAACCCCCCAGCCTCACCAGCCCTGCTAGTGCACACAGAGTGCCCGCGGGACTGCCCCCTGGATGACACCATGCATCATTCTGTCTTACACATGCCACACCATTTGGGTACTGCTTTCTAGCTGCTACTCAGCATTTTAATCTAGTCTTCATAACCATTCACTCTCCATTACTCTATGTTTCAGCCTTAATTTCTTTTTCCTACATGACACAATCCCACATTTAATTTTTTTTGTTTTCATCACTTAATACAATACACTATTTTAGCTGTTCACAGTTCAAAGCACTTTATGAATCCCTGGGGGAAATTTCTTTTTGAAATCAAAAAGGCATTTCTCTCTACAGTATGTTGTGTCCAAAAGAAAAGCAGAAAGTGAATAATCCCCTCACATCTGCCACATACTGTGTCATTTCTGTGTCATTTACTCAACCTTTACCTCCTCTGCTCTGTCAGTCTCCCACTGCCCACCGTGTGGCACTGTCCTCCCACAACTCAATATGGGTTCATTTGGTTGTTGCATGTGACTTGTGCCCATTACCCAAAAGTGTTTCAATCAGTTTCATAGTGCAAAGATGTTGGTGTTTTCAAGCATTTGGGAAAGTGCACGACGAGAATATGGATTTGATCAACAACTGCTCATATAGAAAAGACTGTATTGGGAGTTATTAGTTTTTAATATTGTATTATAGGTTTAGTTGAATAAGCTTCAGGCTGTACAAAAGCCATATTCAGATGCTTGGCTGTTATTGATTGAATCCTATCTCATCAATGAAAAGATTCGGTCTGTATTAGCTGTCAACAACTACAAAAATCGACACAACCTCATTGTATTCTTTAACCCAAACTCTTTACATCCTTTCTTTTTTCAACCATGCAGACAGCAGTGAATGTTTAGCTGATGATGTCAGCATAATCGCAGGTGGGACCCTGACTGGGTGGCATGCTGATTCTGCTTTTGTCCTCTGGAGAAGGATTTTGGGTATCCTGGGGGATGTCAATAACATTCGCTGCCCCAAGATCCATGCCAAGGTGTTCTCCTATCTCTATGAACTCTGGCACAAACTGGCTAAGGTAAAGTGGAGAAGCAAACTTGGCTAAAGTATAAAGTTTTCATTTCAGTGGATGAGAGATAAACATACTTTCCATCATACTATGCACAGGTATGGTCATTTATAAAAGTGAAATGTATCCCTACAGATTCGGGACAACCTTGGGATCAGTGTGGACAACCAGTCCTCTCCTCCCCAACCAGCTTTCATCCCTCCTCTTCGAATGTTGGCATCATGGCTCTTCAGGGTAAAAAGAAAATTTAGGCAATGCTTAAAAAACTCCCACAGTACTTAAATACATAGTGACACAACATGACATGAAACAGAAAGCCACTAATAAAGAGCCAGTGGGAGGGTTGCAGAAGAATTTAAGAGGAAAAAATTTTTGGCCCAAGGCATTAATTATTCCCTCTTACCCTGACTGATTGAGCACTGGTTACATATATTCAACCTGTTCCATGATGATTCATGCTTTCACATCTGCTGTTGAAACCAGTTACTGGAGAATTCCATAATGCGCAGTTACATTTCCTGAAGCAGCAACATGGCTTCCAAATAAACATGACAGTACACATTACCAATGACAAGCACACTGACTAAATGGACAAATGATGACCTGTATCCAGTCATAGGAAAATCTTTTTTAAAAAATCACAATGGTCATTTTTTCTTTCCACATACATGACTGAATGAATGATTTATTTAGTTTTAAAACGGTACAGTTTGTATTGATGAATATTTACACGTAATTACAAGAGATTATAGCCATATGGCTAATTTCCATCTTGAGTCCCATTGGCAGGTAATAAACTAAAATAGAACTGCTTACAAATGACATAATACCATAACTGAAGTATGGCATACAAAAAGAAAAACAAGCAACAACACATAGTGCCTACAAATAGACAAAAACGGGGACCAAGCCAAGCCACCAAGCAGAAATTGATTAAGGTTTTCACATGAATTGTATTATAACTATCCCATTGTTGCTATTACACATGATTATGTTACACATGATTAATTGCAAATATCCCACAGATGAAAATCTGTGGCTATGATCATGTTTTGAATTACTCAAAATAAATATATGTATTCCTCAGGCAACGATGCTACCAGTGGAGTATAAAGCTGGCAAGCTGCAAGCTTATAAGTTGATCTGTGAGATGATGACAAGACACCAGGACGTACTCCCCAACAGTGACTTCCTAGTGCACCTCTACTACATAATGCACAGGGGCTTTACCAGCAATGACCAGGTACGACCAGCAGGTGGCGTTTCTCAAACTTTTCTGGCTGTTCTTTTCTTCAGCACTAGATGGCAGACTAGTCAAACTCATGATGTTCTGCATCCGTTTTGCCCAAAGAGAGGAAAACAGTTATTCATAGTTGCCAATATTACACTCAACTTTTGAACTATCAGATGTGATTCATTTTAAGATGTTCTGACTTGTATTTACCCGTTTATTATAGTAACCCCATTAAAACTCAGCCGACAACATGAGCATCAATTTTTTTCAGTGATTGTGCTTGATATACAATAGAATAATGACTTTGACAGTTTGATTCAGCAGCAGATAAGTGAGAACAGGAGGCATTCAGGTACACTGCTGTTTTGAAATTATCGAGGCTAAGCTTCAGCTGGTAGTTTTTGTTAAATGCCTGCCAACCAGTGGCGATGGAGAAGTGTGTTTTGGCATCTTGCACCTCCTCTAGCCACACCCTGCTTCAAATTTAAATTTGGCCTAGCTCCATTCCTATCAGATGAAGCTGAGTGGAGATGAATGGAGTCCCAAAAACAAAGGACAGGGACAAAAGTCTGTGTGGGTTGAGGGAGGGAAGGGGGGTTGGTTTTGGATGCATGTGTGTGTATATATATGCCCTCCTGGCTGGGTTTCTATTGCGCCTTGGCAGTGCGACAAGCTTATTAGAATGTTTTCCATGTTGTTAAATAATGTTTTGAGCCCCTGCCGCGTATACGTGATTAATTAAGGATTGACGTCTGTCGTGCTCCGTTAGACTGACACGTCGGCCCGGGGCCCGCAGTAGGCTGGTCTGTCTGCCTGTGTGTGTGAGTGTGTGTGTAAAGGAGTGGGAGGGGAGCCTGGGGAACATAGTGTAGAGTAGAGCAATGAGGGGGGCAAACTGAGGGATGAGGCAACATTCTCCAGCTTTTGTTGTGGCTCTGTATAATGCGTCGGGGGGCCAGAGCCAGGCTGGCCACTGAAGCATGCTCAAATTGGCCGGAGAAAAGAGTCCTCACGCCACACAATAGAGGACAGCCGCACGCCTGCTTAACATAAGAAAGTGGCTCTTATTCTCCCCCTCCTCCTTCCTCTCTGCTTTCACCCGTACCCCTCCCAAAATAGACATATATTTTAGTCGCAAATATCCTACCTATTTTTGTATTTATTTAAGTATTATTTTAAAAACATAAATTTTACTGTCAGTTTTCATGATTGCAGTAGAATAGTCTGCAAATTATTTAATTTAATTGTGCTTGTGAATTTAGTAGGTAATAATTATATATGCTTTATAATATGTAATTTAAAAAAATACACTTTAAAGCATGTTCCAAATTTGAGCTTTTATGGTTTATAGACTTGCCTCTCAAACACACTGAAAAGTTCAGCCTATACTTCAGGCAATCTATTTATCAAATAATAAAATAAAAATGCTTTGCAGAGAATAGAGGACATCCTAATGTAAATCATCACCATTCAGTTCAGCTAAGCTCAGAGGAAAATGATAGTTCACTTGGAGAGGGTCTCCTTCCAGTAGTAGAGTGCCAAGGTCAGTGCTATTGTCCTGATTGTCTGCCTTTCTCTGGTCACTGGTCTCACAAAGGCATGACCGTAGCACAATAGCAGTAATCTATCTAATAGGTCTACTGTGGGCACTGCTGTAGTAAACAGAGTATTTTTGTTTCATACACTAAGGTGTGAGGCTGACCCTATATATACGACATGTTTCATTCTTGAACCCATATGCAAAGTTAACATAGCAAATGACTTTTGGATTGACTATGGTATTGGATGTTCTGATTTTATTAGACGTTTTGATTTTATTAGATGTCTTATTTATTGTTTGTCGTCATTTTTTTTTTTTTTTTGTGGCACTGAAGAGGGTAAACTCTACCCAGTTTCATTGTATAGCCATTGTACAATGACAATAAACCTATTCTTCTAATGCAGGTATTTGTCTAAGTAGAAATGGTTAAACACTGGAGAGTACTACCATTTTACCTTATCACTAAAAGTGAAAAAAAAAAAAAAAGAAGCTTGGCACTGTTTATATATTATTAGATTAAAATCCTGAAACCCCACAAACATAGCTGTTAATTCAATCTCTGTCGTCATAGTTATGCAGGCAGGTTTTATCATTTCCGATCAGCCCGTGAAGAGAAAACTCAGAGGTATTCATAGTAATGATAGTAATGTTGAATTACAACAGGAATTCTGATCTACACTTAACTAGAAGCATTGATGTTTAGTAAGTGATGCCAACATTTTCCAATGTTGTGCTGAATGATGTGATGCTGGAGTGAACCCTGTCACCCCAGGGGCCAGCAGGTGGACAGCGTGTGCTTTCCTGGAGATGAGGCCAAATGAAAAGGCCTGAGGTGGCTCTATTCAGAGTTACGTTAATGCACCTTTTGTTGATGCAGGGGCCATTCCTACTGCCAGCACAGAGCCACATGCAGGGTTGTGTTCCCATTTCTATACACACACCTCAAATCAGGTTCCCTCTACTTACTCATACAATAAAAAACACTTTGCATTCTACATTTGTGGCTTCCTCTAAAATGCTCATTTCAAGCAATCAAGCAACAGTTTGTTGCATGCTAATTACCTCTGACTGCACTGCACATTATGCTTCAGAGGTCAATTACGTACAAAATGAGGGTAAAATGGGCCCTCAATCCTAAAGCTCTTCCCACCAATTTTCCACATGCAGTGCACCGTGTTGGTTTGACTTCCTACTTATTGCTTCTCTGTGTTTATTCTGTTCCTCTTTTGTTCACCTGCATTCCCTGTTTACCAAAGCCACAGGTTATTAATGTCCCAGATAGATAGATGGTACAGTGTGTGTTTATGAGAGAGAGAGACAGAGCAAGAAGGAGAGAGAGAAACAGTGTGTTTGCTAAGGTGCCCTTTGGTTCAGCTAGAAAGGGGGTTGTGTTTGAACTGTCCGATTTACACATTTATGGCCAAGGAGGCAGGTGTTTCTCGGCTGGACCTTGACTTTGTAAACAAATATGCACGCGCTCATAAGATAAGACAGAGAACAATCATTCTCGAGCTACATTCTCATGCCATTATGCTTTTTTCTTATGAGTATGAGTATTTTTCTTCTGTCAATGGCACACTATGGATTCCCTTGTTTCCTAAATAGAGCCAGTTAAATGAAACCTCTTAACTTCTTTTGAGACTTAAAGTACAACACAGCCTTACACTGTACATGAGCACTTGAGCAGTTCCTGTGCAGTACAGCATATGTCAATGTTGAAAGCATACCCATCTGCCACTGAGCTGCCTCTACCTCAGCAAAACAATACCTTGTCTCTGGCTTTAATTACAGGTTTGCTTGTGTGTATATACAAAAGTTGAGGTCTTTTGTTCTCCCTCTTATCCTCTGTGAACAATCCATCTGCTGCCGCCTGTCACCTCTGTGTTTCCTTTTTTTTCTGTCCTTTAGTGACATGTACTGTTGAGTGCCTTACACTCTCAAAACACATGTAAAATGCTTAGCCTACCTGTCGGAGAAAAAAGCTTTCTCTGTGCTATGTTTCTCAGATGGTGGTCCATTTTCAAAATATTTCTGCTGCCCTCTACTCAAAAATATCATCATACCAAATGCAAAAATCCCGTTTTTTTTCAGTGAATGATGTAGATGGATGTTTTTTTAGTCTGTGGTTGATGTCTAATAATAGAACTGTCACTGCAGAAATGCCATTTTCCTCTAAATCTGCATGTGTTCACTCTTTTCATTAGGATGTCTTGAACACCATCATTCGATCCTGTTCTCCACGATTCTTCTTCCTTGGGCTGCCAGGTTTCACAATGCTGGTTGGAGATTTCATCACTGCTGCTGCTTGTGTTTTGAGTTCTGACTCCCCAGAGGTACATAGACATTTACATTATTATTACTCTAAAAATGAAATACTCAACTTACAGCAAATTATTTTGTATTTTATATAGTTATATTTCCAAATAAAAAAAAGACAAGTTGCATATGCACAAGTATCCATATTGGCAACATTTGGGAAGCAAAAAGCATCTAATAGCCTATCAGATAATTAGCTAAACGGGTGACCTGGGAGCAGACTGTGTTAATTTAATCGACTGCTAAATTAAACTTAGAAAATTGTGACCTCAAGCACATTTTGAAAGTATATTTATGGTTGATGTAAAAAGGTTTTGTCCAGAAATGCTACAGATGCTATTGTAATAGAATGTACACGTGGCTTTAGGGCTCCATTCTTTGTACATTTAATCATGTCATGTTGTTCATCGCCTGCCATGTGTCAACAAAATCTTTTGAACATCATCATGAACAATGACATCTCTTTTTATTGGCTCTCTACAATCCTTTTTTCCCTGGATTGTAAGCTTACTGTTCCCTGGAAGTATTTTGTTTTCATTTAGCCTTATCGTGTTAATAATACCCCCCCCCCCTTTCAATGTCTGCCAGGCTCCCAGAATGGAGGCTCAGACCACCCTGGGCTCCCTTGTGTGTTTTCCCAACCTTTACCTCCAGATTCCAATACTGCAGTGTAGGCTTGGTTTGGACGACATTGTTGTTGGCAATGAGGATATTAAGGTAAATGGTAAAATAATATAATTACACATTCAGATAAGTCTATTTTTTGTTGTGAACATCAGGATGTTTTGGTTGATTTACTTTGAGCCCTTAAAAAGCTCATTGCTGGCATCAATAGCTGCATTAAAAAAAGTGAATGTAAATAAGTGCATGCTGTAAATGGAATAAAATAAAGTGTAAGATGGAATATTTAATGAACCTGAATCTGTGTCTGTGCCCCTCAGGACTATCTGGTCAACATTCTACTAGAAACAGCAACAAAGGAACACTGTGAAAGAGCCAGGTGTGATAAGCTATTTCAAAGATGGGTATAAATTTATCTCAGATCAATAAATTATAGGCACATGGATACTGAACATTTAGTAGAAACGACACAAGAGCAATCATGACTGACTAAACATGTGGCTGAATCTACTTTGTGGTTACTGAACTACAGATCGTTGTTTTGGGTCTGCAATATTAGAAAGGAAGCAGGACATGACAACATCTTTTCAAAGTCAGTGGAATATATGGGCACCTCGAACTTTAGCAAAGCTGACTCAATTTTACACCAAGATCATATACCCAGTCCTAAGGAAATGGCAAACTTCTAGAGCAGGAGTCACCAACCTTGGTCCTTGAGATCTACTATCCTGCATGTTTTAGATGTATCCCTCTTCCAACACACCTGATTCAAATGATAAGCCTATCATCAAGCTCTGCAGAAGCCTGATAATGACCGACAGGTGTGCTGGAGGAGGGATACATCTAAAACATGCAGGATAGTGGCTCTCTAGGACCAGGGTTGCTGACCCCTGGACTAGACGGTCTTCCAAAAGGACTGCAGCACCGGGGAACAAGCACTGACTAGAATCATTTTCACAAAGCATGACTTTGTGAATAATGTCACTTCAACAAACCACCAAGATGCACCATGGGCCATTGGAGCAGCTACTGTATTTCTGTAAACCTACCAAACACATCACCACAATTTACAGATTGACTTAATACAATTTTGTTTTTGTTGTATTTTTATTCATTTTAATTTCAATTTAAGCTCAGTCTCATGGCCCCCTGCCCCCTCCATCTCCCCCTCAAATGGCTCAGGGAATCACTAAACTTATTTCTTTAAGGACAGAAAAAGGCACAGCTCCTTAGCTGTCTACCAGTGTCATGAACCAGGCTTGCAAACAAGCTAAAAGTCAGGTTCAAGATCAAGACAACTGATGAAGATAAAAATATTTTACACCATTGGTGGATTTTTTTTAACCATGACAGATAAAGTTGAAGACTATACATCATTTTGACAGATCAGAGAACGGAGGGGGCATCAGCCTGACTTTAAGTCTCTTATGGGTGCCGTAAGTGAGTTGACAAGCAATAGACTGGAGGCCTTGGAGCATGTCTGTGACCACTGCAGGTCAGAGAACAACACCTCTGCTGTGCCTGGTGGCTGTCTAACTGCACTGCCACAAGCAGCTTGTAATCCATCACATGAAAAACTTGAAAATGGTGGGGACTGGGACATTCTAATGCAGCCTCACATTTCAACAGAATTCAATGTATTTCACTTCTGTAGCATAAAAGCTGAGCTTGACCCTTGACAGGACTCTGTCCTTTAGGATTCTTTGGAAGAAATGGCACCAAGTTAGGTGAAATCAGGAAAAAGTCTGCTTTCTGAACTCACAGGAAAAGCCCAAGGATGTCCAAATAAACATCTGGTGTCAGGCCTCACTCAACAGGTCTCTGGCACCTTTCTCCAAAGGACACAGTGGTCAATTCTCAACATTTTCAGAAAGGGTCAGAGCCCCTTCCTGGCCAGTCTTCGCAGGTGGGGCAGCAGCCCAAGCCTATTGTGTGTTTGTGCAGAGGAGCAAACAATGGAACACATCATTGAAGCTTGCCCTCTCCAAAGACTAAAAGGAGGATTAGTCACCCTCCATCCAGCAGACAAGTCGGCAAAGGCTTGGCTTGAGGATGTTGTATTCACCAAACTAGAAAGCACTCGGAGGCCACAAACCTCCACCAAGGCAGCAAAAGTCCCCACATCATCATACCATGTTTAGTAGACAGATGGTTAGACTGCTACCATATAGACAAAGACCAGCAAAAACATAACTTCTCTGGCAGCGGAAATAAACACTTGTGTAATGTAAATAATTTTCAGTGATTATGTGGATTAGTGCAAGCCTATTAACCAATATATTATATTTACTCTGTGATTGCATTAATCCTGCATTCTGTCATGCTTTTGTTATTTTCTTAATTCACACAAATGTGTTCCAAATCTATGTCTTCAGGTGTATTGCTGTGTGCAGTTTGGGTCTGTGGGTATGTGAGGAGCTCATGCAAAAGAAAGTCCACCACCAGGTGAAAGATGCCATCAATGTCCTGGGAGTAACACTGAAGGTCAGTGACCTTTTGAGGCATGGAAGTCTCATTTCACCTTTGACCCTTTAAATGCATATTGTTTACTGTCACTTTTTTTATATAAAACCCTGAAATGTGTGGACCAGCTGTGACAAACAGAGAATTTGTTATTGGATAAATCACAGATGGCCACAGTATGTTAAAATTAGGTAAAATGAACCTATACTTTTTTTTAACCACAGAAACACTATAATGTTTAGCTCTTAACAAAAATGATAGTTGATTAAAAGGACGGCAGAACAATTCCAGTGTAGCAAAGGGAAAAAGAGTGCGAGTGTAAAACATGTCCAGTGATGTGACTTATGGGTATATTTTAGAAGTGCCCTCTTTCTCGCTGAGTGAAGAGATGCAGAAAACCAGTGGAGGCTGTTTGTGTTTTTTTTTTTTTTTTTTTCATGGAAAAGGGTTTGGGCGGTGGCGTAATTTCCAGGCTGCTCACTCTCAGTAGATGTGGGCCAATTTAAGCAGCTACATCTCCCAGCTTCCTGCTCGAGTAAACCCACCCCTACCCCCCACCCCCACCCCCTTCTCTAATGGAGCAGTAATCACTCCCCTGTACAACTTGACACACAGACTCAGCCAGCCCCAAAATAGAGGGTATAGGCTGGGTGGGGGATCTAGGGGGAAGAGTGGCACTGAGAGTCTCTTTTCTAAAAGCAGGTGCTGAACTCTCAGGGCCCCTTTTTGTGTTTGGCCATTTCTGCACTCCCCACATTGTCTGCCCTTGTTACATGTTGAGAGGCATTCAGCTGGAAGAAATGGGAAATTCTATTTCTCCACAAAGAATTTCAAATCACTGAAGAAATCCACATTTGAAAGAAAATTGTCAACAGCTCAATTCTTCCCTCCAATGAGTCTGGAGAAAATTAGCCAAGGGTTGAAGTGGAAATGAAATTATGCTGATTATCTGCACAGTAAGTGAAAAGCTGAATTTAAGGGAAATTACGTAGAATTTTGTCACAGTCAGTATGTTCTTAAACTTTTTCTCCCTATCATCTGTCAGAAATTTCTCTTTCTACAATTGAGATCCTGAAGCTACACAAATCTGTTAAATAAAGGAACGACAAACCTTGAAAATCTCATGATTTACTCACTGGGAAGTCTATAATATAAATTGCAATTCTTCAAATTAGTACAAGCAGAGCTGAAGATTTGTGTCTTTACCTAACACTAAATAGTTTGTTGTCCATATCTGTGAAAATTCACTTTCATTCTTGTTTTGATGCAATTTTAAGGGAACCAGTGTTATCTAAGGCATTCAAATAATTATTTTACTGTTATTCAAGTTATATTTTAGGCACTGATTAGATCTCTACTCATTTTGTGTTCTTCCTGATTATGCCCATGATATTTAAGAAGCACAAAGTTTCAATATTTAACATGCTGTTTAGATAATATGATTGTAATGATAAGGCTGTGTGATATATGATGTGATAATATAGTGTAATATGCATTATGTAAATCTTCATGGTTATGTAGACTTACATTAGTCAGATTGGTTGTTATGTATAAATGACAGCAGTTTGTTTGAGATTGTATTTATGAAAGTTAGTTTTTTTTTTTACTATAAGAAACAACACCTTTCAATAAGGAGAATAAGAAATTACAATAATGGTATCATGGCCAGTAACACTTAAAATGAAGCCATGGACTCCACAACATATCAATGTCAATGTCCATATAATCAAAACAAAATCTGTTTTCATTTCATATATGATAAAATTATCACAACATTATGCCCTATTATGTTTTTTTTCCCAGTTTGGAAATAAAGCAGTGGCACAAGTAGCCTGTGACGTGCTTCAGCTGCTTATCTGTCACTGGGAACATCTCCAAAGGCTGGATCCTACACTGCCTAAGAAAATCATCGAGGTAAGAAACGCATTACAAGTGCAAACAAATTTAAGTTGGCAACCGCCATTAGGGCTCTGTGAGAACATATTTCAAAGAAGATAAGAAATTCCTCTTTATTCACTTAAGCTTTTAAATTCAAGTCTTACATGAGTTATTACTCATGCATATCCATATGCTACATCTTGTGGCATTACATCCATTTTAGCACACAGTGCTGGTTCAGCTGATGAATAGGAGTGTGTCATCCAATTATCTTTCTCCTTGTTTTGTCCCACCATAGATCTTTGTGGCCACAATAGCCTTTTTGTTGCCAAGTGCAGAGCACTCAGCGGTGGAAGCAGATAAAAAGGTACATGTTGGAAAGGAGGGGACATGAAATGACTGAGATCTAAAGGCCTTTGGATCTATCATGGTGGAATGGTGCATTTGCAGAGGAATGTTTATTCTGAAGTTATTCTCGGCTTCTTCCCTCTTCCCTCTTTCTATCAACTGTATCATCCATTGTTTTACTGGAACAATCTCAGTTTTTGTAGTATTAGTATTACATTTGTTTGTTATGTTGCTGGCTAGACAAACAGACTCCACCTCAAACTAAATAATCGCTCTCCCTCCTCACTTTCTCAGTTAATGGTATCACTGCTGCTCTGTCTGTTGGACTGGTGCATGGCTGTTCCCCTGAATCTGCTGCTTGAAACCATCACCATGCCTACAGTGGAGGACCACACATCCCACAAAGCCCCACTACTGGACTACATCTACAGGGTAAGTAGCCACACTGACAGCAAGCATTTTCTAGAGCCCGATCTTTTTTCTCTAAGTGCATTGAATTATTTTGTGAAACTCACACACTCTCCACTACCAGACCCAACAACTTAAACTCTGACACTTCCAACCCCCACCCAAACACATGGGCTTGCCACTTTAATTAGACTCACCTCCACCGTGACCCCATGACTATGCCTCATTTAACATTATAGTAGCAAAACAGCATCACAGCAGCCACCATAGCTGATCCAAGGGGTTGGTATTTGTTATATGGAAGAAATTGTTACAACTTGTTCTGTAGTAGCATGGGCTACATCCATGTAAAATAGTCAAAATATTCAGTATTCAATCAATTTCTCCATATTTGTCCCTTTATTTTTATGGTCTGACCCGCAGGATAAGGGCCAAGCTTCAGGCGCAAATGAATGAGGTATTATTCATTGCCTCCTGTCTGGGCAGATGCGGTCAACGGCAGATCTTTGTAAGGATGTCACCCCTGATAAGAAATGGTCCAATTATTCAAACAGGACCCTTTGTCCACTTGATAAGCTCAGGCTATAAATGCTTGTCCTGGAGATTTGAATGGAATATGTCTTAATATGAGAGCGACTGCAGCTGCTATGAAAGCAAAGACAATTAGGCATGATTGGTTGTCTATCAGCACACAAAAGGCACGGCCCCTCTCACTTTCATTGGAAATAATATATTAAGCAAGGTCTCAAAAGGTGTGACAGAATTAATGGAATATCAGGACAAAAATCCTTACATTTTCAAAGATATGTTGGCTGCTAATTACCCTCCTTACCAAGCTCACAATAGCATCACAAATACAATTAAAGGTGCAAGTAGCATTGTTTGGGACTTTGCGCTCTGGCCCAGTCCTGCCTCCTGTCCATGTTTTTTTGGCCGTTGTAAATACATAAATGAATAAAAAGAGAATATATATATATATATATATATATATATATATATATATATATATATATATATATATATATATATATTTAGTAATGAGCAATAATACTCGTTATTTAGCATTTTTAATGTGGCTTTTATTTTGAAACACCCTAGTGTCTGTGACTGTGAGAGAGAATCAGTTTAAATCAGTTTTTTCTATCATGCAGGTCAGATCAGTTGTAGTAGTAGTAGTAGTCGTCTCACACACACACACACACACACAGTTGCTATGGACTGTACAAGGTTACTAGATGAGGAGAAACATGGCAGGTGCACCTGATAACAACTAACAACCTGTGGAGGAGAGATGGGTGCCCATGTTAAATAAACTACAAAACCACATCTCAAACCAGCTGCTATTAATCCCTGACTGTGCATGCTTGTGGAGAGTCTTGTGAACGTATCAGTGTATAATATGTGGAACAAAGGTCAGAACTGAATAAACAGTGATTGTATGAACCTGGAGTTTGTCAAACATGTTAGTGAGAGAAATTTAACATGGGAGTGAATGAGAGAAAAATTATCACTCTTTGCACTTAGAGGCCCATAGATCGAAAACAAAATGTTTTAAAATTAACATGTGAATAGTGTTCGAAAGAAAAGAGTTTTTCTAACATTTTGATGTATAATTTGTTACTGAAACCCCAGAAATGTGAGAATTATGAAGAGTTGTTCATAGATTTTCAAACATAAAACCTAAGCCTCTCCACTCTAAGTTAGAGTGAGAGGATTTCAGCCAATCATCTGTCAGCATTCTGTTCCCCGAGTGCATGTGAGTTTCGAAAATGGCTCCTTTTGGATGAGACATGTGTCTGTGTTCAATTCCGTCAGAAACCACCTCTCAAACAAACTGTGATTAATCCATAACCGTACAACCATGCATGCTATCTCAGAAATTCTTGCACAAGAGAGTTGTGGTGAGTCTTGTGAATGTATCGATATATAACATGTGGAAAGAAAGCCAGAACTGATTAAGCAGTTTCAGACTTAACAACTTTCAGGGCTTATAAAAAAAAACTAAGGCAGTTATTACAAAGTTGCGAATAACTTTTTTTGACAAGGGTTTACTCTCTTTTGGTGCTATTTAGAAGCTGTTACGGCAAACGGCCTTGGACAAGATAGTTTTTGATGTTTTAGTTTGAAAGGCAAATTGCGAACTTCCTGTTGGAGTTAGCTCATATATGTCAGCATATGATTTGTAGGGCGGAATGAGACCAACATTTTGGTGTTGGTTTCATGTCTGTACGACATTTGTACTGGAATTTCTGTGCGAGCACTTTTTCATTGAAAGGCAAATTGCTAACTTCCTGTTGGAGTTAGCTCATGGAGCTCAGTATATGATTTGTAGGGCTCGATGAGACAAAAATTTTGGTGTTCGTTTCATGTCTCTATGGCATTCCTACTGGCCGCGAGGGCCGGTTTTGTGTACCTAGGTGGGGCTAGAGAGCAAATTTTGGCACCTAAGTGGTTAATTTTTATATTGCATCAAAGTTTTCGCCAGACATGACATGCCTGTCAAATCTGGTGTGTTTTTGAGCATGGTGAGGGGGTCAAATTCCAGTTTAAAGTGTCTAGTTATAATAAAAAACTAATGAAATACAATGGAGGCCTTGCCTTTCAGGCAAGTCCTCTCAATCTGTGACTGAGAGGGATTCGCCCGACAGGTTCGGTCCCTAAAAACTCTTTTTTTTGTTCCATCACTGGTCAAAATGTGTGTACATGATCGCTATATTCCCGGTCTTCTCTGCCTTTTAAAGCTGCAGTGTTTTGTCATCAATTAACATAAATTCCATAATTACCTTTCTGCATATTGTAATTTATGTGGTCTGAGAGGAAACAAGAATTCTACCCACTTCCGTCAACTTTTTGGGTTCTAGATAATCCGCCCTGCAATACAGACTCTGTCTTATGGCATTTTATAGCAGGTAGGGGGATCAAAATTTGATTAACAGCTGGAATTACAAATTACATTACTGTTCAGATTTACTCAGTCATGACTCTGTTGTTGGACTTTTCAGCATTCAGAAGCTTGGAAAAGAGGCTTCTCTTCTTTACAGTATCATGAAACAGCATCAGGTCATCTATATTTGCATTTAGTCTTTTGATTTGGATCAAGAGGAGAGGGCTGCAGATTGATTTTTTTCAGATAGTAACAATTTTTCCCTTGATTTCAAGACCTGCACTTATCCATGCATACATAACCTGTTATTTACATATTATAACAATTTAAGTAGGTTTTGGAATAAAAAAATACATAAATTCAGATGTTTTTTGTTCACCAATAGCAAACAGATACCTGTAAATAGCAACATTGCACAGCACCATGTTGGTTTAATAGAGTTCTGCTGAAGCTTCTCCATCTGTTCTTTTTGCCTGCCTCAGTAGCCAGCTGCATCACCCTTAAGTGTATGTGCGTGCACATGTACGTGTGAGGGAGAGACGCAAAGTGTGTATCTGGGTTGTTTTAAGCATGTGCACAACTGTAAGCCTCTATTTATGGTTTAGTATTTAATTTATGTATGTTAATAAGTGTACTCATGTATCCTCATAATATGTACCCCTCTATGCTTGTTTTACTGTGTGCTTATTTCCAGGAACTGTTGCTATGCGAAGTGCAGTCACTTAGTTGTCAAGCACAGCCGTGCATTTTTTACCCTCTTTTTCTCTCTCTCCACCTCTCCATAGAGGAGGCTCTTCAGAGCTTTGGTGTAGCAGCTGTTTGGTTCAGGTCTTTTCAGCATCAAAACTCCAATCCCTCCCCCATGCATCCAGAGGTCTGCTTGGTAGAATCATCCGTATACAGTCTACATTTCCCTACACAATACTGTTTCAGATGGCAGGACATGCCTGCCTCTCTGCGCGTCTCTCAGCCAAGTGTGAGCGTATGTGTGTGTGTACTGAATGGGATTAGCCTTTGCATGGCTTTACCCAAGTTGCTCCATTCTGAATGAGAGGCCCCCCTCATTTGCATACATTAGGCATATGTTTTACCCCTTCATATGCTGCAACTAAGTCCACGCAGTTATACAGTATACAGGTGTGTCTGGTCCTGTGTGCATGTATGTGTGGCTTGGTGCATGTTTGTGGTAGGAGCTGAGCACAAGGATAAAGTCTTAATTAAATCAAACAGTGTAAACCTGTCCAATGGCTGTAATCAACTGCCCCAGTGCGCCTTATCTAGCCCTGCCAACGGATGCTCTACCATCTGTTATGTAGATCGATACACTCACACATCACAGGAGAAATGGATTAGTGGCAATAAAGACACCCCCCACCCACCCACTTCACTGCCTGATGATGTAAAAAAAATAAAATTATATATATATATATATATATATATATATATATATATATATATATATAATTAATTCTATTTTATTATTTTTTACTTTCATATGTTCCTGGATCATGTCACCTTTAAGCCGTGACACCCTGCAGGAGTGATTCTGAGTGTTGTCTTCTAAGACACAATTATGTCCAGAAGGACAGTGTCTGTATTCATCAGAGTTGAAGTGCAGCCATCAAAGTGCCAGGCACACATAATCCTAACATTATCACCAAGTCTCACTTTTACTGTTCCTCAGGTACTTCACTGTTGTGTCTCCGGTGCCAATTTGCACACACAGCAGAGCCACTACCTCCTCAGCCTGTCAGACCTGTCTACTGACTATGACCTCATGTTGGGTCAGGTTAAGAGCTTTGAGCCACCACCCTCCCAGACTACCACCACAGACTTTGGCAACCTGCTCACTGTAGCTGAGGGTAAGAACGCATGGATGTGGCGTCTTTTCTCTTGCAGAAGCAGTTCTGTTGCCTCTTTACTCTCCACCATGTGCAAAATCACTTGCTTTCATACAAATGAGGGTACTAAATATGTTGTTATGTATGTATATACTGCTGTTTATACTGGGGATAGTAAGACTTGGCATTTGTTTTAAATTTTTGCTGGAGATTTAAAAAATATATATATATACCATATCTTTGCTGAAATATCTAAAAATATCAGGGAAAAAGTACCCTCCATTTGGAGCTTCTCCATTAAATGTCAATATCTTATTAAAAGTATGAAAAGGAAATCAACCATCACAGGGAATGGAATGTTCACATTAGTGCTCATCCCTAGAGAGAAGACCCATTATGGGGTTTAGATAAAAATGTGGATTTTTTTTTTTCTTCTATTTGCGACCTTGTGATTCCATTAGGCAGTATATTCCTCTCTCGCCCTCATGTCCTCAACTTCTGAAAAGTCTTTTTAGTCCAAATACATAGTGCATGTGTGCAATACTGAAACAATGTTAGAAATTTAGACAGTAGCTTTTGTCTGAAAAATTTCACCACACCTCTGCTTTTTGGTGCACAGCTGCACAGAGTCTTAATAGAAATAACAAAACACTATCAAAAGGGCAAACCAAAGAGTGCCGGCCTAGTTATATTCATGCCCCCACCTCATATTGATCAAGTCACATCAAAGGGCCAGCACATCTCTAATGCAGCTTGGCCTGCTTTCTGAAGAGCTTTTTCCACTTTGATGGGGATAATGGTATTGATAGCACTGTCACAATGCAGGAGTGCATCTTCTTGTTTTTCCCACATCACTGTAGAATAAAGCCTGGCATGCCTTTCACTTGGGAGTAAAAACAAGTGCATTTACATAAATGCAATTCACTAAGTAGAGTCCTATTCAGTAGTGTGTAAAGATGGTGGTTCTCATTAGCACTCTGCCAGTCCCTGCATTTGCCCATTGTAAGAAGACTCAATGGGCTTTTCAAAGTTATCTCTCATCATTAGATGCTACCTACTTAGAGGTGTGTTGGCCAAGCCTTTGTGAGAAATGAATAAAGTACCCCTATTAGTGATCATAAATGAAATTTGGCTTTGTGTGAAAAGAGCTAATAGAGATGGTAGCATTTCTACACACAAATGTAGGCCTTTTGATGGTTCGCCAAAGATATATCACAAAAGATGAGCTCCATCTGAAGCTGTATTCTAAAGCCATCAGTAACTTTTCTCACATGTGTTTGCGTTCAGAAATTTGGTCAGTACTTTTATACCTCTTCATTCTTTTATCAGAGAAGCGTCGTCGGAACATGGAGCTGATTCCCCTGACAGCACGGATGGTCATGACACACCTGGTGAACCATCTGGGCCATCATCCACTGAGCGGTGGCCCTGCTCTTCTGCATAGCCTTGTGAGCGAAAATCATGACAACCCATATGTGGAGTCATCTGAGCTCTCCTCAGAGGTCTTCAAAAGCCCCAACCTGCAGCTATTTGTCTTCAATGACAGCACACTGGTGTCCTACCTGCAGATCCCAGCTGACACTCAAACTGTTGGCCAGCCCCCCCACCCTTCATCCCAAGTGCGGGTCATTGTACGTGACATCTCAGGCAAATACTCATGGGATGGTTCAATTCTTTACTGTACCACCCAGGAGGACTTTGTTGATATGGGCATGTTTACTGCCACAGACTGCACTCTTTCTAGCACTACAGTCAGTCAAAGTAAAAATCAGCCACCCTCTCCAGGAAGGGGAACATACAAAAACCATTGCTCAGCCTCTAATTCCCTTTCAGACTGTGGTGAGGAGGAGGAGGTAGATATTCTGGATAAACTGTTGGAGGAGTTAGGCCACAGCAGCCCTGAATGCCTGCCCCAGCCCCAGCTGAACCTCAACCAGCCTGCTCCCTCACCCTGTGGCATGAATCTAGAGCAAGAGGGTGCCATTCTAGAAGCTATCCTTCGTCAGACTCAACAGGAAGAGGAGCAGGTGAGAAGGTGGGATGCTGATGTAAGTTTTCGAGCTGCCTGTCAGAGAGAACCCTCCCACCAGGAACCAAAAGCTCCTTTCTACTTCTGCCGACTGCTTCTCAATGACCTTGGCATGAACTCTTGGGATCGCAGGTACACTAGCACCTCACACTGGGTATCATCATTTATCTGAATAAGCATAATACTAAACAGAGAAGGTCATAAATATTTGAGTCAACATTAATGTTTGTATGCTCTGCTAAGAGTCATCTAGTCTGCTAGTATTATTTCATGTGCATGTGATTTTACTTTCATCCTTGTGGTTGCACATAGATAGAAAGAGCAAAGTTAAAAGCACACTGGAGTCAGGAGAATCTTAATCTCCTCTCCACAGGGAAAATGTGCCCAGCTGTTTTCACTAAGGTCTACCTTGCAGAGCCACATCTTTGCAATGCTTTCCCATAAATGAAAAGCTTACACCTCTTAATGGTGATGCTGCAACAAGCATAAAGCTAGTAGGAGATTGCTGTTTACACCTGTGACTTCCTTGTCTTTGTTAATCTCGTGTAGTATATTGATTTATTTTTGACAGCTTATTAGATTGTGCTTCTTTTTATGACTTATTTGGTTTTGTACAAAAAAGTATATCATGTAATAAGGATTTTTTTGTCTTATCAAACAGGAAAAGTTTCCATTTGCTGAAGAAAAACTCCAAACTGCTGAGGGAACTAAAGAACCTTGATTCCAGGCAGTGGTAAAGCTTTTAAGTCAAATCTTTAAATGAATGTTATGGTGTACCTTTTATGGATGTTTTTATGGAAAAGCAGGTTTTTAAGTTGCACAGGTGCTCAAAGCAGTATTGTATTGACCCCCCCACCACCACCATCACCTTTCTCCCCCATGATTTTCCTAATCCATGCCATTTCCTGCTGATTGCCACTCTGAAAGTCTCTCCCTATTACTCCTGCTGTTTTTCTTTTACTTTCATTCTCTTAATTTAGTCAATAAATGTGCCACATATTGCTAATGACAGGATCATATTAAAGGATGCCCTCAGGATTGGACATCATTCTTCCAGATGGCTAGATTTGGTTGGGTAAGAACAACCTGAGCATAAGCATGTAAAGTGCCCTGAATCTCACTGTCATGGCAACAGGAAAAGTAAGAGGACCGTTATTTTTTCCATCGTTTTCTGGGCCCAAACAGTAACAATGACGGTACCCTGTTGTTATTATTATCATTTTCATTATTATATTATCCTTATAATTTTAATCTGTTTTAGCTGACCTCGTTGTGCTCCTCTTCCTGTGCTTAAAATGTTTTTGGAGCAAAACTGGATGCTCCATAACCAAAAAATTGGCACATAGGTACAAATTGCTACTGCAGCTGTGAGTCCACCAAGTGGTCCATTGCATTCCTAGGTGGCGCTACAATGTGCAAGTTTAAATTTCATAATTGTTTAAATACAGTTTGGTTTAGAGTATTTTTTCACGAACTAATGCCTTTCAGTCTATGCATCTTTGTCCCATTGGATTTTGTGACTTTTTCACCATTTTCTCAAACATTTCTATAAATATTTTCTTTTCTATTTATCTCATCGGAAGTGATTGGACAAGTCTTCCCAAAACATGTCAGGATCAGTTAAAAAATAAATTTCAATATATAAATCCATGTCTTTGTAAAAAATCTTTAATAACTCATGAATCAACCCATATATTGCAACACATGTTCCCAAGTTTTTAAAAATCTTAACTCTTAAAGCACATTGTGTATAGACTGTAAGGAGTACTGTAAAAGTTATTGTCTCAATAGCTAAACCATCAGAATGATGTAACAAAAATACCTCAGTCTGACTCATACAATGCCATTATCTCAGCTTTACAGGTGTGTGAAAACTGTGTCTTCCCAGTTGGGTTTTAATCTCAGATGATGCCTATTTAGGACAATGAAGCAGTGGCAAATAAAAAAATGCTTGATAAAGTTGTTTATGTTAAAATTTTGTTGGCCATGAATATTTTTGGGTCTCATTACTTCTTCTGGTCTTAATGCTGAACCTTTGTGTTTCTTCAACAAGTACATATTTAACCAAGGTATCAAATATTTAAAATTAAGAATGACATTATTATTCATCCTGTTTGTCAAAATGTGTTGGATCTTGAATAAGTTTGGTGAGTTCACACATTTTGTGGATCATAAAATAATTGTGATAATAATTATGATGATTTTCTGATCAGCAACACAACAGATTAGCACTGGTCACTGCCATAGGTGAGTGCCATTATATTTGCCATCAGACTGATGGGAGTCAGCAAGGCCAGCATTGGCCAATATGTGTGCATCCCTACTTGATTACACAAGGAGCAGAGATTTCAGTCAATCAAATGTTATCTTTTTCATTTGAAGTTGCTTTTAAATGTGTGTTATGAGTGAAATTTTGTTTGCTCTGTTGTTGTTTTTTATTAAAATGCAATTTTAATTACAATTTGTAATGTTTTGTGTTGTATAGTCGTGAAACACACAAGATTGCCGTATTCTACATTGGAGAAGGCCAAGAGGACAAGTGCTCCATCTTGTCCAACAGTGCTGGCAGTCAGGCCTATGAAGACTTTGTATCTGGACTAGGATGGGAGGTACAGACGACAGACCTTCAGCATACACTGCTAAACATACTATGTCCACAAACCTGCAACCGCAACACACTAAACTGTTCATTTGTCCTTCAGGTGGACCTGGCCACACACTGTGGTTTCATGGGTGGCCTTCAAAGGAATGGCAGCACAGGTCTAACAGCTCCTTACTATGCTACCTCCACCATGGAGGCCATCTTCCATGTCTCCACACGCATGCCATCTGATTCTGATGACTCCCTCACTAAAAAGGTACTCAGCCTTTTTATGTATATGGTCTTGATCTGTTTTTACCCCTCAGCCAACTTCTGGTCAAAGGGGTATTGTTAATATATGTAGAAGCACATTTTCACGCCCATCTTGACATTTGTGTTATTCTGTGGATGTTAATTCCTGAGTACATTATTAAATTAGGGGAATACTGCTTTGTCTGGTTGATGCAGTGAAATGGCTACACAGTCCGGTCGGCCCAGAGCACTATGTTGCTGTAGCCTTCAGCTCTGTGTTAAGCTGTGATCAGGAGGTGTGATTCTGGAGTGCGAGCATTGATTAGTGACCCTGGCCAGGCGGGCCTGAGGAGTAGAGAGTCGCGGGCGCGTGAGTGAAGAGAAGGCATGTGCCGCTGTGGTAATGACTATGATTCTGCTAGCCCCTGCCCCCCTCCCTGTGTGCTGTGACCAGGGCCTGGATTCAGCCATTAGCTCTCCCTGCTAGGGCAGGCGCCGGCCGGATGCCGGCAGGATCCTTTTATCCAATTCCTGCTGCCGCCACAGGAGCGATCGATTGGGTTCTGCAGTAGGATTCTGAGGTGTAGTGCACCAGTAGCAGTTAGCACGAAGAAATGAGCCACAAGGCCCCTGCCCGTGCTGCCAATCTTCTCATACAGTTCCCTGCTGAGAGGGGAAATTCATCAGGCTCTCCTCATATCCAACCCCCCTCCAATCCTCTGCAGCCCCCTCCCAATCCCCCTCTCTGTTTCACAAATAACCACCTTCTCATTCCAAACCCATACTGAACCTGTGTTCTGTGAGTGCTAAAATTAGTTAGACTCAGTAAAGATTTTCACTTTGGTTGGCCAGAGTGAGGCGCTGAAGGGGCGGGTATACTCACAGTTGAGTTCAATGTAATTGCACATGTACACCTTGCACAGTTTCCACACCAGCCACAGGCCGCATAGAAATTGGCAGGCTGGTTGTAAACGCAGATGCTTCAGAAAAAAACATAGGGGGCGGGGGAAGAGACAAAAAGTGGTATGAAGAATTGGAATGAGAAACACGCTTCATCTTTGTCCAAGTAGGATGTTTCCCTGTCAATTTAAAAATAACACTTTTAGTCCAGCAGTCACCCACTTTACTGCCTGTACCGACTGAGGCATACTGTTGGGAGAGACGAACGGGGGATCTCTCACTGGGCAGATTGCCTGTTTGAAGACAATGAAGGGGGGAAAATAAGACCTAACCCAAAAAGAAAAGAGGAAAAACCATGAATTCCTCAATCCAATTGTGGGTTTAGGCAGTGCAGGCTGCAGCAGTAGCAGCTGTCTTCAGTAATGTGGTTATAGAAGCGACCTGCAGGGTTGGGGTCAGGCCATCTAGACCGAAAACGTGTATGTGTGTGTTTGTAGAAGTGAGAGAGATAGTCGGGTGCTTTGGCTATCACATTCACCCTGAGGCACAAAAGCTTAACTGGGCTGCTGTGGGTTGTTTTTTTTTATAAGGAGGCACTTGTCTTCTGGGTGTGCTGGACTCTTGTATCTATGTGTGTGAAGACCATTAGCTGGGTGTGGGGTCAAAACACACTAATTGACCAAGACCCTTTGGCTTGAATCATATTTTGTGTAATAAAGAAAATAGCTTCAAACATTCAGATGTGATTATCAAAGGAGTAAATAGATCAGTGCAGAAGATGATTGACTTGAGCATAAACATCCTCATTAAACTTGTGATTCAGCTCATCCAAATGCTAATATCTTAACCCAAATTAACATCCCAGTGTTGATTGTCTGCTCCAAATGCATATTCAACATTTTCTCTGAAATTATCCCAGTGACTGACCTGGTTGGTACCTGCTGATCCTTGGACAGACAAACTGAACTGGCGAGTGCCAGTAATCAACATGCCGTGGATTTGTTTAAGATTACTGTATTACCATAATTAAGGGTTTATAATAGAATGTGCTAATTGCATTTTTGGTGGCAAGGGCATGTTTCTTAATGGCTCATTAGACCCACAGTACATTGGCAGATGTTTTCTTCTGAGTAGAGGCCCACTTTCCATTCATTGTCCATGATACCCCAGTATAGGGTAGAAGAGCCTGATTTGCCATCACTCGTTCACCAACTAGTAAGTGATGTGCACTTGTCAGAAAATATAATGTAGTCTTGCCCATCTATTTACTTTGGAAGGGGAAAGAGCTGTTTACCCGTTTCAAAGTAGCATCAGTCAATTTCCTGCCATTTAAGTGTATTTTCTTGTCCTGCCCAGATTCAGATCTGTGTTTTGAATAGAGTGGAAATGAGAAGCAATTTTATCTTTGATGGGGAAAGTTAATTGGATTTGAATTATTTGGTTTTAAAATGCTCAATTTTGCACATTTTGTGTTTGCAATTTGAATTTGTAATGAAAAGGCTAAAAAAAGAGGTAAAACTGAAGCCTTGACCTCATTTAAACAATTGTTTTCAAACAAAGTTCGTGATTTAGCCACAAGCAGTCACCTTGTTCTTCCACCTGCAACATTTATGATTAATTTTAAGCACCTGGATGCAGCACCTTAAACACAATAAATGAATAAAGAATCATGTGCAGTGTGTAATATCAGTGTTGGTCTTGATAAATGCGGTTTGCTTTGTTTCTGGATCTTTTACTGCCCTGTCAGTAAACAAATAGTCGGCCATTCTTTTCTGCATATACCTCCTGTGCATTAGTTCACTCTTCAGCCTCATGAAGGTGGCCTAACATGTTCCTGACTGAATTAACTCTTTGACTTGCCCTAATCGCTTTGAATTTGTGTTCTTATCATCATCACCATAGAGATGAAAATTACCCGTATTTGCTAGGCACTTGATTAGGCTGATTTTGTTTGTTTGGCAGCTGCGTCACCTGGGAAATGATGAGGTGCACATAGTGTGGTCAGAGCACACCAGGGACTACCGTCGTGGCATCATCCCAACTGACTTTGGGGACGTGTTGATTATCATCTACCCTATGAAGAACCACATGTATTTCATCCAGATTATGAAGAAACCACAGGTAAACGACTTCAGTTAATACATTTGATTAATTCAGTTGTGAACGCGAATTAACTCATTTGAAGTGGCGAGTTGAATGTTTTTTAATTAGTTTTTTTTTCCCTTTTTTTTCCCTTTCACTACTAATTGAGTTATTTTCCAGTCACAGGAAGCAAGAAAAACAGGTTACTATGGTTATGAATTAAAACAGAGCCTTTCCTTTGCCTTCTGGTCAGAGTTTCCTGTTAGTTTTTAGGTTCTATTTCCTTTTGCAGTCTCCATCAGAAGCCTTAGTTTGCCCCTACTCCAGCAGCGGATTATTACCCACACTGTGGGTATGTGCTCTCAGAGATGGTTACTATCATTGCTACACTAGCTTTCATCTTGGCTACTACACAGTACTGCACTCAACGTGTGGCCTTCTAGAGGATAGTGAAATTTCTTTTGAGAACAACCTCAGATGTTCAAACATATCTATAATCATTTTATGTGAGCATTTTTGACCATGTAAAAAAATCATGCATCATTCAAAAACTCTTATCTGGAAAATTCGGCTTTGTTTTCATTGTTGATTAGGTTTTCACTATGTTTAATTTTATCATTTATACAGACAGATGACAGAGAAATGCATAATAACTGTACCGCCTTGTGTCTGTGACTTTTCAAGTAAAATATTTACACTTCAAGAGTTTATTAACAAATCTCAAGTTTTCTGCCGAATACCAGTCACTGCTGATTTGTCATTGGTCTCTGTTACATGTGTTTGAGAACTTCACTATAACTGGTTATTGTACCATCTGAACTACCAAGTTGAAGACAGCAGGACCTTTTTGAGAGACTTTGACATTCACGTCAACTTCCAGGTCAACGACCATTGAGCTTTAATGATTAAGGGCCTCCTTCCAATATGCGTGAACAGACGCATGTACCCACACTAACACACTGCCGCTAACATGCATATTGCCCCTTTGTGTTTGTTCGGTTGTTCAATAGGAAAGCATTGTTTAGTATTGATTGTCATTTTAATTTCATTTACCTAGCACTGATTCGCATTAGATATGTGTGGTTGTCATGCAAAGTTACGTAAAATCCAATTTCAACTTGAACCCTTGCCCCAAACAGATGGACAAACGGTTAAAAAAAAAAAGAGGTAAAAGATTTTTGATCAGCTCTTTGTTCTGTTTTGGGCATTTTAGCAAGAAAGGTACAAAAACTAACTAAATATACTCTGAATCAATTTGGAAGTTAGATGTTTTAATTCCAAATTCTACACCATTTTTCTTATTTTCTCAGGTTCCTTTCTTTGGGCCTCTGTTTAATGGCGCCATCATCACTGGGACACTGCTGCCAAGCTTAGTGCGGGCCACCTGTATCAATGCCAGCAGAGCTGTCAAGTCCCGGTTGACTCTCTACCAGAGCTTGTATCCTTTATTTTACTCCTCATGCCTTCTGCTTCATTTAGTGTTCACTATCCCGTACAGGGTTTACTCTGAGGAATAATATTGAAATTAACCCTTGACTACACATGAAGGTAAGACCATTCAATGTTGTGTACACAGATTTAGACATTTTATTTTAGGGTGATTCTGTAATATGCACTGGATAACACCCCTGAGTTTATGTTTTTCTGCATCACCAGCAACCCGTCAGCCAACCTACACAGCTGAGTGCTGACACTGATCTTTATGGGCTGGCTGATTTACATACAGCTATTAGACCGGGGCTGCTTCACAGCCTGGAGCAGCATGTGAGGCTGTGTGTGGCTGTTTTGGGTGGGAGCACAGATAATGTGTCATCATCTATCACTACCATTTTATGGAGCACATGAGGAGCCAAAATAAGAGCAAAATAATCAAATGCATACAAGTGCACGTACACAAACATACGCTCCCTCATCCCTCCACCCATCCATCCAACAGTGTGCCGTTAAGAGTCTGACTCCAGCTGTAGTTGTCAGTTGGTTTAAAGGGAGTGTAATCACCAATGGTGATGAATTAGCATGTGAATGCCAGCAGCATAGAGTTGGGGGGGTGGGATGGGGGGTGAGCCGGGATGGCCCCTGGAGGGGGAAACCTGATCTCCCCAACGCCCCACTCCTCCTCGGACAGCATGTATAGCACCGCCTCACCAGAACCACGCTGCCCCTCTGGCGGTTGCTATAGAAACCTTCCCCCAAGGAGGTTTCATTTGGATGGAACTGTACTATCTATTGTTTTAAGACTTGGGCATGTTTGCAGAAGTTTTTTTTTTTTTTATGTATATAAACTAACTCTTTATTCTGGTTGTTTACAAAATGGCGTTTGCTTTTTAAATGTACTCCAACAAATACCCAATGCGTGTTTACAGTTGGCTGTGTGTAAGTATGCATGTGCGTGCATGTGTTTCACAATGCATCACATCCCTTAGCCCCCCACCCCTATATCAGGCCTTGTCTGTGTGTCCCCCGGGGCATCCTGAGTGACAGATGTCTGTTACCCGACGCCAAGTGAATTAGCCCAGTGTGACTCTGTGCTAGAGGGGGGGCCAGCCGAAGGCCTGCCTGCCTCTGTAAGCCTCCGGGTGTGTGTGTGTGTGTGTGTGTGTGTGGGGGGGGGCAGTACTAGGCCCGGACTGGGCCACAATAGCCTTACCTGGCATTCCTTAGCAGACGAGCAGATCGCACAAAGGCATGATCTATGAAAAGAGATAAGCACTGCCTCTGGAGCTCCAGTAGTGATAGGCTGCCAGGCCTCACACACTCCAAGAGAGGAGATGAATGAATGTGCCAAGCAAAGCCCACTGCCAGCAGCAGTATCTGCATGTCTGTCTACTGTTTGTCTGCCTAGCTAGAGGAGCTTTAGAGGAGAGAGGCAATATGAAAAACTAATGAATGGCCACAGTGTTAGGTTTGTTGATTGTCATGTGATTAAGAAGACACATTTGGAAGTGACATCATCATGGCATATCCTGACTTTTACAGTATCCGGCATCATTTTCGATGGTGTGATCCATAAAGTCTGAGAGGCAAGCACAGTTAGTCTTTAATATGCTTTCAGCACTGGAGTCACTGTTTTATTATACCAGACCAGCTGTTTTAACTTTTTTTTCCTTGTCAGTCGTCATTCTTCCATCTTCTTTGAATATGCGGCTCCTTATCTTTCACAGACTGGAACAATGATCTAGCCTCTTTTTTCAGGATGTGCGTTTTTTTGTGCAAAATGAAAATCCTCATCCTTAGTTTACCCCTTCACAATGCCTTAACAATCCACAGCCTGCATTCTGCCTGTGAGACCACTCTCCAAGGTAATTAGTTGAATATTTCTTCAAAGAGAAGCTATATGACCCCCGTGTGTCCAGATAAAAGGCCAGTATGGCGCTGTGGCCCCCTCTCTCGCTCTGTCACAAGGCTCAAGAGGACTCCAGCAGTCTGCTGCAACGCTCACAGGATCTCTTAGACTAATAGGATTTGATATTGAAAAATGACCACCAGCAACATTTTCAGAAAATACAGACACAGATAGACCACAAGAGTGTTTTTCAGATATCCCTCCTTCTTTCTCTTTCTGCCTCTCTTCCAATCACATCCTCTGTGTGCCTTTTTCTCATTTTCTCCTTCTGTTTTTGAGACTTTGTGACATTTGTGTACTTGGCTTTTGTTTTTTCACTCAGAGGCCAGATTTCAGTGTCAGGTAGAATTTGTGTCAATTTCTTCTGTCAAGATTCAGTCTTGGCCGTCATATCACAAGCCTCTCACAGACAACTCATAATGTATCATCTATTATTTATATGCCTGATGGAAATTGCAGCTGGTCTGGCTTTGTGTATTCTAAGTGTATTGTCTGCAAGTTGCCCTCTCCATAGCTGCATTTTGACTACTCCTGACCACAAAATGTAGGAGCAAATTAAGCTTTTATTAAACCACTACTTTTTATTGTCTCATCAGCAACAGAGTCATAAGTAATTGTCTGTTGATGCAACTCACTGCATGAAGATGTGTATGACATGCAGTGTTGGTTGGAAGTGTGATGACCTTGTAAACTGCTGTCATGTATCGTATCGTGAAAAACTCTTTCATATTGTCACTATCAAAAAGCTAAGATTCATTTCTTTCTTCAACAGCCACTTGATTTCGATGTGCCATCCGCCACTCTTTATGATGGGGGTATTGTTAAGGGTAGAAATGGTCTGTGTGCGTGTGTGTGTGTGTGTCTCTGTGTGTGTGTGTGTGTGTGTGTGTGTGTGTGTGTGTTAGGGCGGCAGCAAGTTTCTAATAGGTGAGACAGTGTGGAACTGACCTTGATTCAGAGACATTGCCTCCCTACTGGACAGAATCAATAGCTTTTGCACACTGCCCTTGGTCCCCATCCTCTGGTCTGACACACACATAAACACACATGCACACACACAGATCCATCTCCAGGCAGCGATCAATAACCATAATCTGTTTCTGCCCATCGCCAGTCATGCGAGCCAGGCTTTTAGGTGGTGTATGTGTGTGATTGTGTGTGTGTCTGCTTGTGTCTGTGTGCAGAGGAAGAAAGAAGAGAGGGAGGCTTGATCCTTTCAGTGGAACCCTGAAAGCCCACTGAAGTCTGTCATGTTCCCTCCCAAGCTCATATGAGCATATCTATAGTCCCCCAGCTCTGCAGAGAACAAGATGTACATAATTTCAATGGATGTATACTGAAAACATAATGGATATGATATCCTGTTCCTGCGCCCCCAGACGGCGTCATAATTATTACAGTTACTGCATTGACAATGACATATTCTCACACCCCTCCTGAGCAAGTTATTGTCCCTCTCTCTCACTGCGTCTTTGTCCAGTAGCAGCATGTTCTTTTGTATACTATAAGATTCCTCACCTAGAAGAGATGAAAGTGCGCCTGTATGCATGATAGGGTGTCATGAATAGGATCTGCCATGTTAGTGTTGTCTCACATGAATTATTTAGCATCGTTGATAGGTCTAATTTGCCAGCTGTTGTGCCATAACTGTCAGCAGTCTCATGGATAATACTCAGCAGTCTATATCACTGTGGAACACAGTGCTTGACTGGGCACAGTGAGACGCCAGGCTTGTCATTATATGCTGGGTTCATGTAATGGTCTGAGCTGATATGAGCATAACTAGCCAACTTCCTGTTTATGGAAAACGCTGCTGTCAGGTGTTGGCCGAAGACTCAAAGATCTAGCAAGTATTACAAACAGATAATTTGTGATTTCCCTAAAATATCTTGAAGGCTGGTTTTTCAGAGGCCCAAAGAGCAGAACTCGTCTCATATGAATGATATTGATTCTCCATCTGTGTATTTGCAATAATAAATATGAGCCTTTTGGTTTGGCTAAGACAGATGGCTGTTGGGTGGGTAGGTAGTGGGGTTGTGGGTTAGGTCCATTTCTGAGCTGAAGTGTCCTTGCTTGGAGTTGGCCAGGCTGGTCTGAGCACAGGCTGGCATTGGCTTTGATAGAGCGGTTGAGAGTTTACACAGTATTTGGGGGGCTACAGAGAAAGGAGGGGTCTCCCCCCCACTGAATGTTTTAACCTAATCCCATTATCAGTGTAGCGCACTGCCTCCCATCTCTTCCCCCTCCTTATCCTTACTCCCTCCCACCCCTCTCTCCAGCTGACCAGCTGTTCCTGCCGGGACTCACGACAATGTCCGATGTGTTCAGATCACTGAGTACCCCCCTCCAACGCACACACAAATTTGCCAAGCACAGTCCATGCACAACCAAAGCAATTGCCTAGCCTATTGCTGGAACCTAGGAGGGCCTGCAGGGAGGAGGGTGTTAGTTAGGGAAGAAGGGGGGAGCTTTGGGGATGCGGAGTGGGCAAGCACAGGCCTGTCAAACCAAGAGCCCTGACTCAGGAGGCAGTTCTGCTCGCATGGCATATGGCGTCTAGCTTCATACAACATGCAAAAGTATTCTCTCCCTTTGCCCCCTCTCATCCACTCCCCCTCCCTGTCTCCCTCCCCTGCTGCTAATGTAGAATGACTCATAGCATTACTCATTTTTTTTTCTCCTCCGTTTCACTCACACATACACCCCCCCCCCCCAACACACACACACACACACACACACACACACACACACTAGTTCCTCCTCCTCTTGCCACCCATCCCGTAACAAAAGGCGTCCGCTGCATGGCACCCACACCCTAAAAGCCCTGGGGGCCCAGCTCAGCCCAGCCTGTACTCTTAGGCCTCAGCTTCATGGGGCCGCCCCTTTTTAAACACAGGTAGAGCAGGCGTGGAACCAGACGGCCAACAGCAGGGACCCAGAGCCCTCCTGGAGTACCGTACACACACTGCGGGTGTCAAACTGTTGTGTCTGTTGGCTTGTTTGTATGTGCAGAAACTGAATGATAGTACAAAACCACCAGGCTTTGTGTGTTTATGAATATGTGTCTTAGGCAGCCTTTCTGTCAACCTATTTTTTCCCAAAGTGACTGTAGTCAATGGGTCTTTTTAATTTCAGTGGTTAATTTTACATTGTGTTATAATTTCATTCTTTTTCTTATTTTAATAAACCATTCAAAATTAAAATTTTTATAGAAAAAATTAAATGACAAGGAATTGTGCCATTTTCTGCCCGCACTGTAACCCAAAGAATGTCATGCTCTGTGTATCGTAAAACTTGAACCCCCACCCTCATGCCCCTCCTTTTTCTCTCCGTCTGTTGTGCATTCATGTCTGACATCTGTCTGTTTGTGAGCGGCAAAGTAAAAGCCAAGAGGACTGGCAGTTTTATGTGGATTCACGCCTTTCCTGTCCTTTTCCCTGTTCTTACTTAGTGTATCATCGAGTATTTTTTTAATAGTGTAGATTTATATTGTAGGCTAATGTCGGCATGTTTGATTCTGTACCAGTGCCTACATTTCCACCACAAGTAAAGATCTATTTATTTATTTATTTTATTCTTTACTACTAAATAACCAGTGTAGGTGAGCTTTGTCCTTGGTTCTACAGGTCAGGCAGCAAAAATAATGTAAGTATTGTGTCTATAGCAGTGCTCATGCCTTTAACCTAATATGTTTGAATGCTTGTTTAACATTTTATAACTAACTAGTAGCTATCATTTACCACAAATGAAAATAGCCTCCCGTGTTTAATTTAAAGTTTCAAGTCAAACTGGTCCTAATTAAAATCACAACTTTCTGTGCTATTCATTCTGTTGAAGGATGCACTTGAACATGCAGGGTTGAAAGGGAGAAATCAGGCCAAACTGACTATTTGTATGTAGTGGAATGATTAACTACATTGGGTTGAATGTTAACAATAAATTACTGTACTGACTGTCTTGCTAATAGGTCATCTGTGTATCCTGCACTCAAATACCCCTGACCTCAGAGTCACCACTGGACTAGTTGGGACTGCGTTGCCATTGAGAAGACATGTTCACGGTGATTGATGTGGTGGTGGTGCTTCTAGCACTGGTGTAAAAACCTGTCTGTCTGCTTTAAGTGATTAGCATCAAGCTAGTCATTCCATCTGTTCTCCCTAGCCCTGTTTAATTAATGAACTTTCTTTCTCCGCCCCATAGCCAGCCAGTGCAACACTAAAGCAAAAGCTGTTAGCCCTCTCAGGTTATCCAAATGGATGCGTGTTCTTGCCCCCCCTCCTTTTTCTTCAATGGGTGCGTTCTCATTGATTAGTTATGTTTTGTTTTCCCGTCTTTTGTCTCAGGGTTCTTGAAGGGAGGGTTAATGAGCTTTCCTGGCAGGCTGTAGCGCTTGGAATCCAGGGATAAATGGGAATAATTTTGTTGTTTTTTGGGGGTTTTTTTGGTTGTTTTTTTGTGATGGACTTGGCAGAGACTTGAAACCTCGTGCCACTGTGTGTGTGTACAAGTGTTAATGTGAATGATAATGTGTGTTTGGGTGTGTGTGAATGGCTGTGAGGCGGGGTATATTGCATTTCATCCCTGCTGATCCATTATTCCTCTTCAGAAGGAGGGAATCTTGAACACTCTGTCAACACAGTTGGTTCTGTCATTATTTATCTTTCAGCAATCTCTGCAAAACTCTTGTGTTGTCCTCTTTTTACAACCAGGTACTCTCTCTCTCTTCCTTTATGTCCCCTCTTCCTTCCGTGTCTCTTGTTACAAGGACATGGACAGCTCTTTGTCCAGCTAAAGCTGCCCTCTTTTGTTTGTGCGGCCTTTTTTATCCTTGTGCTAATCGCCGTGGTCGTGTGCCTGAGTTGGACCCCATATTTCACGCTCGGCTCTCCTTTGTTTGACACACCGCCCCTGATAAGAATTCCAATTCTAGGGCCTCTCTGATATTGAAATCCAACAGCGGTTAGAAAGAGCCTTCAATCATCCATTATCTGTGCTCCAGTGATTACCATTCAATCTCCCAGGGCCCAGGCTCCTCATCACTGGCCCCAGAGCTGAGGCCGTCCCCTGAAAGAACCTGCATCCCTTAACGCCTGTGTCACATTCAAGCATATCCATAGATATTTCTGACGCTGACTTGAGACAGCCCCGCATTGAATGCTGCTGGGAAATGTCAGTGAAATGTCACTCATCGTTCTCCACTGGAATCTTTTGGTCTCTGATGTGGCCTTGGGTTTTGGGGGGGACTCTTGTGCAGACATGTTGTGACATTATTGGATTTCTTTGTCCCTAAATGGCCATTAATTTTTTATTCAAGTCTCTTTTTCTTTTTGTTAGGAGACATGGATTGCTCTTTTTTACATAAGGCTTTCTTGCTTTTAATGTCACCGATTGGCTGTTTTAAGAAGGAATTAGTTGATTATTTATAAGTTGAACATTAATGCCTCTTTAATTGGTTCAAAGGCCATGTCTGCTGCTGCGCTGGCCTGTGACCATTGTTCTCTTTTGAAGGATGTCCTTGTGCCTAGGTGCATTTGCATTTTTGCACAAAATGGAATTTTCTCCATTGACAGACAAGGGAAGGCAAATAAAGACGTAACATAAATTTAAAAAAAAAAATCTGCTTATTTGTTTTTGTGCATCATATACCTCTTCTTAGAGAAAGTAGCATTTGATATTTAAATAGTCTGTCTGTCTTATTGTCAAGTGGTGGTTGTGGCTGAAAAGAGGAGCACCAAGAATGACTGCCCGAATGTTCTTTTCCATCTGGTACAACATGCAACATATTGAAGTTAATGTCAAACAAAGAGAAAGTATTTTATGTTGTAGATGCAGGCGCAGCTCATACTAGTTGCAGTAAGTGTATTTTTAAATACGTATTCTTGTGTGAACTTGACAGTGAGGGTTTATACAACATATGATTAACATTTTAGTGTTTTCATCATTTAGCCGGCATTTTCTTATTGTTGAAATGGAAAAGAAGCTTTGTGCTGCAGATATCCACTTATCCCCACTCTGTGTTTAGATGCACAACAGCTCTCAGTACCTTTGTTCAGTGTAGTGTACATGTCTTCATTAGTTATGTATAACCTCTAATTACTATTGATGAGACTCTAGCTGATTTGGGTACAAATCTATAGCTTTTGTTATTCTAATGAGTGTTATTTACCCTCAGATCTCCAAGCCAGAGGGCTTTGGAATGGGGCTTTGTGTAGGCAGATATAGCAAGGGTCGCTCTAGCTACACCCACTTGTTTTTGTATCTGCCGACTTTTACAAAATCCAGTTTTCCTCCCCCCACATCATTGCCCGTCTGCGTGGATGTATAGCACTTCCCGCTCCTCCATCTGTTTTCGTCCACCCATGAAAAGGTCCATTATAATCTGCAAGATGCACAGTTGACGTGCCGTGAGCTGCGTCTGAACCAATCAAGGCACTGCACAGAACTTAGGCCACAAATGCAAGAGCCCCAAGCCCCTCCCTCAAGTTATTTTTGATTATCTGAGCACTATGCTTGAGATCTTTAGTTGGACAAGTTTTAATAACGACATTGTCTTCATCATCCCTTTACCCTATAAAGGCTTCCAGTCTGAATGGAGCTGTATGCAGGCCCACTGGATGATGGCAGGCTCCTGATTAACCCTGGAGTGACTACCTAATGTCATTGAAGGAGGGCCACCTGGCTGTGAGACTGTACAGTCAGCTGCCACTGAAGGGCCAGAATAGGAGACGACCAGGTGTTGGGCTCCAGCCCCCCTAATTGTTGCCATGTAATAGCCTGCTTGACTGCACAATATAGCCCAGGGGCGAGGATTAGGAAAAAGCTGTTGCCAACACAGAAGTCCATTTTCTTTTTTGCTCAAAGGTTTTGTGTGTGGGATTGTGTCCAAGGTTTTCTGTGTGTATACATATATACATCTCCCTTTCCCATCCGCCTCATCCATTACAATTACAGCAGGTAGAATACAGGCCCCAGTCCTGGCACCTAACCCACTCAACGCATTAATTCCAAACATACACCACAATAAGCTTTCTCTCAAATTTGGATTGGGACAAAATACTTTTTATAGTCTGAAAAGGATTAAGTCACAAAAAGCATCATCTAAATACAGCATTATCCCTAGATGTATGCACAGCTACTTGGCTAAAAGTAACTTCTACAAACTTATTTTAAGAGCAGCTTTATGGATAAAGTTGGAATTTGGGTTTAGTCATTTGAATGAATGGAAGAAAATGGAAAAATGTTTGTCTCCCCCGACTATTGCCGTGATTCAGCTTTCTACAATAAAATATTCAAAATTACTAAAAATAAATGGATCATATCAGCAGAGTATTTTTCATGCAGTTGGTAGCAGGCAGCAGGTGTAACTAAAATATTTAGCACTATGTGAGAGACCGCAGGCTACAATGAGCTTGATGTCATCAAATGCAAGGCGAGAATGTGGCGTGAACTGAGTTCACACTCCTACACAGAGCTGCTTAATGCTACATGTTGTTAGGTGGATTTTAACACCTTATATTTGTTAAACAAACATGAAGTCATTTGTCGTCAAATGTATGTGGTCTGTAACCAGAGTCAAAGAATCTGGTTATCTGAGTTTGGAAAAGAATAGATATTTGAAATAGAAAATCTATGGGAGCCATTTAAGATGGTATGATCACAGTAAGGAAAATGAAGTTGCAAAACATATTTACTTTGACATAAACATCTCATGTTTGATAGCAATTTACTCCTTAGCTCTTTGACAACATTTTCAGTCATTTTTATTATTATTCATAGCATTTGGGCAAATTATTTCAGTCCTATATATTAAATAAGATATTATGTATTATTTTAATCATGATAGTATTGATTGAAATATGTCAAAAATGCAAATGTGAGAGCAAATGAAATCACTGTTAGCCCAGAGTAACTAACCTTTCTCTTCCCAACTGTGTAACCTGGTGCTAATCATTATCATTCCCACTAAATGCCTGGCATTTTGCATAAAGACAGGCAGTCTAATTGGCCTAATGAACCTTTCATAGAGGGGGCAATGGAAGAACAAGAGACTTTATCTGCGGCATGTGTTGGCTGAGAGGCAGACAGAGATGCTTGGCCTTAACTCATCACAGTTATTCTGTTGCGCATGCCACAAGCATCATTAAAATTGCAGGAGCCTCTGTTCATTTTGTTTTAATATTTCATCAGTGCTTGTCTGAACTGTGTTATCATAGTGTTAAAATCAGAGCTATTTGGCATGACCCAGAGTTGGCACACTCATCTTGCAATTAAAGTGTCAGACTGGTTTCCTAGATGTGTCAGATAGATTAAAAATATCACAATACTTTATTTGCCATTCTGCTTCAATAAATCTATAAATCTGTGAATTTCCTGTGCAGGATTTACTTATAAAGTCTAAAATCCAGCAATCTTAATCTCATCAACCACCAACCAATCAATCAACCAGTCATAAATTTAGGCCTTAAAATGTCTGGTTGAATATGGAATTAATGTTACTTTTAATTGTATTACCTTCAGTCTCACTTTTAGATGTGTTTTTGGTCAACTTTGTTTGAAAACCAATATGACACCAATAACCATTAAAGGTGCGGGAGACTTTCGTGACCAATTTTTCATCAGATCTGTAAAACCTCAGTCATAGCCTAAGTATCACGAGTCTGTAAGTCTGTGATTACTCACCTGAATCTCTTGCATTACAGTGAACAATTTTGAAGTGCCATCCACCATAAACAAATCATGTGTTTACATTCAGAGCTGGGAGATAACTCGGGCATCTTCAGAATTTTGTCACAACGTGCATTGTGGGAAACGGAGGCTTGCGCAGCCGTCTGGCAGCAGCAGCTGCTAAAGACACGATGCGGAAACAGCAGGAGTTCCCTTCCCTCTATGCATATTCCTCCAGCCGTTTCCGCATTTCAGATGTTTCCACGTGTTTGCTTCATCCATATAATATCATATGGTCGCGCTGCCGCTGCAGGTGGCTACGCGAACCTCCCTTTCCCACAATGCACGTCGCGACAAATTCCAAAGATGCCCGAGTTACCTCCCGGCTCTGTTTGTAAACACATGGTTTGTTCATGGTGGATGGCACTTCGAAATTGTTCAACGTAATGCAAGAGATTCAGGTGAGTAATCACAGAAAGACTTACAGATTCGTAATAGTTAGGCTAAGACTGAGGTTTTACAGATTTGATGAAAAATTGGTCACGAAATTCTCCCACACCTTTAATGCAAAGTCTGGGAAGAGCATATGTATCTGGTGTGTCATGATACATTGTATGAGCTACTGTACCTTACCATCTCACTCAAAGAAACAGAAACATGCATGAGCATTAATGTTCATGTTCAATGTAAATAAATTGTTCCACAAATAATTTTGAGAGTATGATTTTCCATCTGTATTCAGATGTACTTTTTGTACTCTGTACTTTTTTGCCACAACAGACATGAAATAGGGCTGAAATTGTATTCATAATGGTCCTAAAAAAAGGTCTTAAATTTAACTTGTGGAAGCCTGCAGACACACTGCCGTGTGTCTGAGGCCTAAATTCTTTTCATGTATTTTATCTTTGACAGAGGTTAGTAGGAAGAAGAGGTAAAATGCTTTATGAGTAATCAGATGGTCCAGTGTGCCCTTCTCATTTTCATCTTTGACTTTTCATTAAAAGTTCAAATTGAGATTAGATGGATGCTGCAGTTCCCTGCCTTGATTCAGAGCAATTCAAATAGCAGGAAGTGAAAGAAAAATATCGTGCATATCCTCAGATAGCTCATATGATGCCCACCTTTGTCCTGACCTAATAACATATCCAGAAGGCTGAGGCATTCATGTCACTCTGGCCATCGTCACTGACAAAGGAGACCTTCAGAGAGGAGTCTCACCCAGCCCATCACAGAACTGTATCTGTTAATCTTCATCAGTATCAGCCTTTTGTAGCTCATCTTATTATGACTTTCTGTTAATGCACGGTGGAGGCCTGCGCGACTGTCTGGCTATAATGGGCCTGTGTTTGATTAATCATGTCGATCCATTGTGTTTCACATCTAAGGCTGCTCCGTTAGTACTCATCAATGGAGACCAGAGTCCTTTGAAAAAGAGATTGGTTACAGACTCATCTCATCGAAATACACAAGCTCGGTAGGCTTTGATGACAGTCATGTTCTGTTGCTACAATGAGTATGACGTAATGTTATCAGGGATTTTGTGGTTATCCTGTTTTTTTCTGGAGTATGAGGATGATTTGTTGCTCTGTCATTTTTTATCTTGTGAACTTCTCACAATCAGCTGGTTCTAACATAGTTTAGAGGTCAAGACTGACTTGGGTTTAGGTACTGGTCTTGTGATTTGTTGTGGCACAGAAATCGATTTTTAGTGTCCCCCAGAGGAACGGTGGGCTGCCAGAAGCTTGGCGTGCTTGAGAAAATGGGCGACTACTTCCTCCAGTCAGCTCGTAAATAACCTGCTCATGCCAACTTGCAGACATCAGATTTTGTCTGCAGCTGTGGCAAACGTGTGTGAAATCACTGATGGGCAGTGATGATGTCACAGGTTAGGAGTGATGTCACAGCCATAACTCCCCGTCCCGCCGTCTGAATGCCAGATGGACGGTAGAAAGGTGTGGAGGTTGGAGCTTAGAAGCTCTCACTGTGGGAAAGTCACCCCTCAGGAGGTGTCATTAACCTGGGCTTACTGTTTGACCCGACTCCTTTGGGGATGCTGAGCTCCAGTTTCCTGGACCAGCTCCTAATTAGACTACTTGTTAAAACTCTCTGCAACCAGCTATTCCTCTAGAGCATCTGATGTAGTGTATGTCTATGCACACCCAGCAAATGAACGCACAAACACCTCCACTCAGCATAATGCATCTGTGACACATTCAGACATTTTCTGTCCTGGTGTCGTTTCTACAGCAAAAAGCTGTTTAATGAGACACCAAGGTTTGAGTAGCTGCCATATAAAATGGGTGTGGGACACACACACACACACACACACACACACACACACACACACACACACACACACACACTATACAATCACCCTGCTGGCTAGGTTCTGTCATACACGCTCTCACTTTATCCATCTCAATCTGTTGTTCCTTCCCACTCTGCCATTATTCCTGCAGCCAGCTTTATTGCCACATTCACTCTCTCTGTTCCTATCTTTCTTCCCTCAGTGTCTCTCCATCTAAATGTCTCTGTCCTCCTCCCCGTTTTCCCATAATCACCTCACACCTCTGAGGGCCTCTGCTGAGACGAGCATCACACCTCAGCCCTCGCTGTGACAACAGGTACCTCTGGCACTCACCGCCCGGCCCCTCTCCAATCAACACCTGCTCTGCTTTATCCCTCTTCTTTCCTTCCCCCCCTTCATCTCACACTGGCCCCCCACCCCTTCTCTGTCTTCACTGCCGTTTTCCATGTTTCTATCCATTTTCTTGTATGTCAACTAATCGTTTTCCTGCATATCTCCTGTGTGCATTTCCTTCATCTGTGGCCACTTATCTCCTTTTTCATAAGAGTTAACAGTTTATGTATGTGCAGTGTAATCCGGTTCTCCATACCATTAGCTCCTAGACAGGATTTCTGACACTTTCTTAACAGCATGTTGGAGAATTACACGCACAGTTTCAGTCCATATTGGGTCTCTCAATCACATCACAATAGATTGTGAGGTAGTGTAGGATCATGGGAGTTACTGTTTTTACCACCATTAATAATCTGGTGTGACTCAAAGTAATGTATGAAAATTTTATTGACATCTTGTTTATTATCTTAAATACACATTATGGCATTTCTGTCCATCATTTTGTTTCTTATGACATGTAATTGATTGGGAATGATATGACACCACTGACAATGAGGCAGGCCATTACATCAAGTTATTTTTATGTTTTGTTGTTGACATACTATATCTCTCATCCAAACTGATATTTCATAATACTGTTGGGAGTAAGCATGTGGTACGAGGAGGTACGCCACCATGCCTTTAAACAAAAGACAAAATAAGGAGCATATCTGCTTTTTTACTGTGCTTACACTGGCACCCCGGCAACAATAAGCACCCCAGCACCCCCCACCCCTTCCTCTTAACAGGCCAATTATGTGACTGCTGGGAGTCAATGGCGCTGTGAGCTACTCCTGAGCTTCTCTCCTCACCAAGGTCAAGCTGATTGGCACAGGTTAATGGGCAGATGTGGGGCTAAGAGAGGAGGGGGTCAAGCACCTAGAGGCACCCTCCACCTCATCTTTAAACTGTCCCTCTTCACCACAAGAGCCCTTTTTACCACCAGTGCTTCTACAAACAGGATTAACCTTGGCTGCTGCTGTGGAGGCCAGAAAAGTAAAGAACAGGGTGTTCCTCTCTTAATCATTTTTTCAGGTTAATAATTACTTAAATGTTCTTTGGATGAAAGCTACATATTTGATATGGTGTGATGTCAAATGCATGTCGTCTCTGAGGATAATGAAGGAATTAGGTAGAAGTATAGGTATAACAACTGAAACTAGGTGAAGTGTTCTGTTTTTTTAACACTCTACAGCATTCCTACAGCCCACTCTTTTACTATGCCCAGCGAAGTGACAATTGCAATCCTTGCCACTGTCTTCTGTGACATTATCAGTGGATAGAACTAGAAATTAACCAATGAATGTGGTTTCTTAAACCTCTTCTAGTTTTCTACCTAATCTGGACCCTCACTCTTCTGTTCTGCATTTTCAAAATGGAAATGTCATTACTGTTTGTCACATATTCTACTTGTGCAGTCAATACAGAAGAAGAGTTTAGAGTCCTTTTCCTCCTCCTATTTTTTTCATATGTTGTTTAAATATGAATAAAGTACCAAACAAGGTTCCAATCTCAAGCTCAAGCACAGTCAATCTGAAGCAGTGGCGATTTCTCACAGACTGCAAGGGAAGCCCAGCTTCCCCTAAAATTATGAAAATTAAATGGTTAAATATGTACAGTTGTGTTGACATTTCATTGACTACAAATGTGTTAGAACACGTTCATCTCACAGATGAGTTCATTCAGAATCAGCTTTATCCCAAATCAACGGACGCGATGTTGTTCACTTCTCCATTCCCGTGTCTCTGTTTTCTCATTCGATCTCTGCTCAGTGCATTGGTCCGTAGACTGCGGGCGTCTATGGGCTTCAATGGGACTGAGTGGAACAGTTTTTTTCATTGCCTCAAAACTGGACGGTAATTGGATAAATGCCACAATGTTGTCCCTCCCCCAGACGCCGGGCGTCTCTGGGGGTGAATGGAGCTGTGGGCGGAGCTTGGCCGGGCTGGACGCCAGAATCCCACGTGCTGATTGGAGGATCAGTCGAAAGGCTGAATCCCGTTTGATTGACAGCTAGTTTGAGATCTACTCCTTCACTGACACAGTTTAGTTCAATACCATCGCACATTCTGCTGTGAAAGAGAGAGAGAGAGACCACTACGAAATTACTCGTTCATTTGTTGCACTGTAAATAAAACACACTCATTGTACTTCCTTGTTTTAATTTAACATAATTTCAGCGTTTTCTTGTTTCAGTTACATCATTTAATCATTTCTTGTTTGAGTTTAATATCGTTTTGTAGATAGTTAAATCAATCAAACTGTCGGCTAGGTCTCTTGTTTAAAAAGGCTGAAGTCTTACACCCACAATACAATGGGCCAAGGCAATCTAAGCAGCCTAGGACTGCTGGACATTCAGAGGACACTGGTCCAGTCCCTGGAAAAGACGCCTACTTGGTATGATAAGGTCACTGAGCATTTTCTTAAAAAGGAATGGAGGGACGAATGTATGTTTAAATAACTTGACTTTTTTTTTTTTTTTGATGTAAGCCGACAATGAGCTTCCCCTGTCTGAAAGATGAGCAGCCGCCACTGATCTGAAGCTACCCCATTGACTTTGTGCAGAATATATCAGTGAATACTCATTCCTTCTGAAATTCTAAGTACTTTGCAACAAGTGATCTTATTGGTACTTTCTGTGTCTAACTTTTGATCATCGTTATCTTGGTACTGACTAGTCTCTAAGTTACTACTATTGGCAGTCAGAAACAGTGCAGTGTGGTAATCACTTGGTTCCACTGTTGGCCTTTTCATAGTGATGAGTCACATCTTGGATTTATTACATATTATAGCACCAGTACTATTTTTCAGATTTTTTTGTTCCATCATGCTGTGGTCCTCTGGCTCAGATCATTATGGCCTATTCCATAGAGATTACAGCATATTCTATAGAGGTATACCACTCTTAATTCTTCAGAAATTACTATTGTTTGTGACCGAAGGGAAGATTGTGAAGATATTTTACATTGTTTCAGATACTGAATCGGTGACTCTAATCTTGGGTCAACCCAAAACTGTGATAATTGTGATTTCTGTGCTGCCAGGTGGAAGATCTGTGTGAAGCATGCACATTTTATAATTTCTAACTTGTTTGCAGAAATACGTAAACTGCAACTCGCCTGGGTGGTGAAAACATACAACTGCAAGGTGGTAATTCTAGATTATTTATGTTTTAACACATTCCCATCTCACAGAGTGTCAGCATTGATAATATTCAATGCTTCACCAGGCAAATTAAAAATATGTAGATTTTATGTTAATTTTGGCTTCCTAAATTTTTATGACCAAACATGAGAATTTGTGGGTGGAGAAAAGTTAAGCATGAGAGTTCTTGAGTTGCATGATGCATTAACATGTCTCCTCCTGGCTGTGTGTGTTCAAAGACGTCAGAAGTCAGTGGTAGCTTTAGGCCTTTTGTCAGCAAAGGGACTGAAGAACATGAACACTGAGTCCTGATGGTCAGGATGCTGCTCTCCAGAGAGACACCAGTTCAGAGGTCAGCATAGGCTCTTCTAGGGAACTGTTTGTGTGCGCATGGGTGGAGGGTGTTAGTGTGTTGTGCCTCTGTGCCTACTTATGCACAAGGCCTGTGTGTGAGCATGTGCAGGCACTGGGTGGGGTTACACACAGCACAAAATGGATCCCAGTGGACAGGCATTTTCAGGACAGGTCCCTGTGGACAGAGAGAGTAAAAAAGAGAGAGATGATGATGAGGGTTGGTGGCGGTTGGCTGATGGGGTCCAGCAGGGATGGAGCAGCCTGCTAATGAAGAGCCATCTGAGGCCTCCATTCACCTTGAACATGGGCCACTGCAGCTGCCCTGACCTTGGCTTTGATCCACAAAGATGCTTGACCCCCACCATTCCCCCAGAGCCACCCTCCTGCCATCTGGACAGCACGCATGCATATGTATACATACGTGCACACACCCACAGATGCATATGTATGTACACGTTTGTTGACCCATATAGACATGCACATATGCCCTCACAGGTATGAACTCTGGTGGTGGTTATTCAGCCACATAAGCATGGCCATTTGGTGTGTGTTTTATAGTCCAACACACTATGTCTTGGAGATTGAAATATCATGTATCAGCTGTAAGTCAACACCTCCGTAATTGCTTGTTGCATGAAAAAAATGTGGAAAAAGGTTCATTATCCAGTCAATCCATCATCACAAATGTGTAGATTTTGTGATCAGTGAATTGTTTTTCTGCCTTTTTCTTTATGACCACCTCTCCCTTCTAGACTCTGCTATATCTCTAGGCAGGAGACCTCTAACTGAAGTTGTTTTACATGAACATAAGCAGGGAATTTTTTTCTTGTCGCCATTCCAGTGATTGCCATGCTTCATAGCCATTACATTGGTTTCCTACTCTTCTCCTTAATAGGAATTCAACCATTTGGAACATAGGGCTTCCTTGGAAATTCCCAACATGCTACAACACACTCTCCTCCCACGCAGTGCCTTCTCTTGTTTGACTGTCCAGCTCAGCTGTAAATGACAGTTATGTCATGGGTGACTTGAGTTGCAGTCCATCTGGGGAAATGCTGGTCTGTATTGTCCTTTTTTAAATTTCAACCATAGCTTTATGACAATCTTTATTGGTCACATTACGGTGGAGCACATCTTCCTTTCATGAGGTGTAACATTTTATATCTCAGGAAGCACTTTTCCACAGCAGTTTATCATAAACATGAAGATTCCATGCTGTTGTGAACAGGAGCTGTAGATTATTATTCCTCAAATGTAGGTCATTGTCAGCAGGTTGGGTGTCCATGACATGGACATAGTCTTTGCGCCACTGTCCTGGACATGTCTCATGATTAAGTTACTACATTAAGGCAGCAGCATCTGTGCATATGTAGGGGAACAAACTGTGCCTGTGGTTTAGTGATTAGAAACAAGGAGAAAAATGAGGGAGTGGTAGATGGAGAAAGCAAGTTTAGTCCTCTGTGCATCAGGTCGGATATTTGTGCTGCAATTTTTTTTTTTTTTTACCCACAGATAGTATTGTGCAGTTACTAAAGTGAGCTAATTATGGCTCTGCCTTTCATTCATCTCCAAAATACCTTTTATTAGTCTCCCACCCTCACTGTCTGTCTTCTCTGACTTGTATGTCATATATTTCCCCTTGTCACTTTATAATTCTACAATATCTCTCTTCATTTTCAATTTTTTTTTCTCACCCACTATAATCCATTTGTCTAACTTAGATAGAGGGCAGAGGAAGGAAGTATTGGAGGAGAGGCGTGTGTTAGAGTCAGAGACAGCGTCTGCTCCAGCTGGAGTCAATATTTGCTTTAGGAATCTCAATAACAGGCCTCCAGTCATCTGCATCTCTGATAATGGACAGCCATATGGCTCTGTTGACCCATGCTGTGCTGTGGTTGTCTCTCGCGTGCTGCATCTATCCTTGTCTTTTATTTGGAGGCGTCCATGTAACTTCTCTCATGTCTTTTCTTTTTGCTCTTCCTTCCCTCATACTTTCCCTCTCACTTATCACATATCTGGTCACATTTTGTTCTTTTACAAACATCCTTTTGGTCTGCCTCTCATCCGTAAAAACCCTGGATATGACCCACCACACAGCACTGTGACCCAAGTTGCCATGGCAGCAGAGCCTGGGATGCCCACTCTTTGTCCAACACTGTTTCCAACAAGTGACAGCAAACAGTGACGTTGCATGTCTGGCAGTGACTAGAAGACAGATAAAGTGCTTGAACCAAAAGGCTTTTACATGCTTAAAGCCCTGCTGCTGTACATGTCTGACTCAGAAAAGAGTGGACATCTGCTTTAGTGTATGATCAGATTTATGTTTATTAATTTATTTACTGTTATCAGTGTTTATATTGAAGTTGCTGTTTTCAAGACATGCAAAAATTAGCATACAAATACTGTGAATATGTAGTTGATGTATTGTTAGAAGCTGAACGTCCTGCTGTATTTATATTTATACGATATACAAAGTGTCTCTATCACCCATTCCTTTGTCTTATTTTGACCTCAGTCCATTTCTTTCTGTCCATGTGAACAGCTTGTTCGTACCCTCTGGTGTGTCCCCGGCTCAGGTGCCTGTCACCCCCACTTTACCACGGTTCCCTCAAAGCCATTGGTCATGGCTTCGTTGGCCCCTGCTGTGGCGGCATGTGCCCACAGCAGGCCACCTGCCCATTCACTGTCTCGTCCTATCTATCTAACCCAGACTACAGCCTCTCGGCCCAGTCCAGCCTATCTCAGCTCAGCCTGGCTCAACCTTGGCGTCAGCAACAGTCCCGTTGCTGCTCCACCCTGGCAGTCATAATGACATGAGGGGGAGGGAGGCTCAGTGTTTATGTCTTACGAGTTAAGAGTGTGTGTGTGTTTGTTCAGTTCTTTAGGATACATGGTCACAACAGACAGCTGTAAGAATAATCAGACTCATTGTCGCACACTCTCCTAAATCTCAAATAGACTTTTTTTACTCCAATAGTTGCCTTCACAATATTTTATCCAGCACTTGTCTCCATTCCACTGCAGACTTAGCAGATATATCTATGATAATGATATGATAATGGCCATCAGAATGTTTTCCACACTCACCCGGCAGCCATTTTGCAGGATTATTTATTTATTTGTGCTTTCCCATTTCAAGTCCAGCCATCTATCCTGCATGCTGGCTGCCCAGGCTTCAGTCACTGCTTGTCACTCTGAATTTCAAATGGCTCCAATTTTCCCCCTGATGGCACGGAGAAGTGGCAGGCAGCACATCGGGGAGGGTGGTCTTAGACATGCTGCCTGCAGCAGGGGTTCTATTAGAGAGAAGAGAGGGATGAGTAGGGGGAGAGGAGAGGTTTTGAGCATCACGCCAGTAGTGCGATATTCTTTCCTTCTTTTTTATGATTATTTTGGAGACTGCTTTCTCATTTGGGGGCTGTGTGGCATGGCTGATTGTTCCATCTTTGCTTCTGGCTGGGTTTTCTGATGGTGGTAGTGGTGGTGCCGCTGCTCTGTCCGCTAAAGCTGCCTCTCGCTTTCCCAGCTCACTCTCTCATGACAGTGTATGCGCAGTGAAAAAATTTGATATGCAACTACTATTATGATCCATTTCTAACCAACAACCCATGCAATGTGAGGGTTATAGGAATTGATGAATGGTAATCATTTGTCTCTGTAAGTTTTACCCTGTGTTTTTACTGCTATGTGTCTTAATGTCATGTTCCTTAACAAGAACTAACCAGCTATGAGGAGCGGGCGCTCTACTTGGAGGCCATCATTCAGAATCACAGAGAAGTTATGACTTTTGAAGACTTTGCCTCACAGGTCTTTTCCCCATCTCCTGGCTATCCAATAAGTGGGACAGGTGAGACATTATCCACACTCCTGCTCCTTTCTCTCCTTTCCACCGCATCTGTCCTCCCGCTCTTTGGGCCTCCTTATCTCAGAGCTGCTTCATCATGTATCTGCTTTTCCCTTGTGTCTTCGTTCCCCTTTCTACTTCATCTCTTTTCTTGTCTGTTTTTCCATATTAGTCTCTCCTCCTCCTCGTCCTCCTCCTTCACAACACACCTGTTTGCCCCTGTCTTCCCCTCCACCCCCCTCATTGTCTCCACTCTCCTTCCACGCCTACACTCCCTGATGAATATCAAACGACAGGCCCGGCTCTTCACGCTATCCGACCGACTTCAAACACTCTGCTGTCTCCACTTCCGCAAGCCTCACTCACACTACTTTGTTCACATCTTATTTCAAACAGCAGCTTTCCGTGCAATTACTTTCCTATGAATATAGGAAGCCTTGTTAATGGCGACTGCAGAGAGAGTGTTTTGGATGTGTGTGTGGCGTCATGAGCTCACCAACACTTAAGAGATCTGACTGACAAACACAAGCTCGCGGATGTCAGCACAGCATTCTTATCGGTCCATGATGAATAGGATGGGAAACGTGTCTTATCTTGTTCTTCCGACTCGTACCGACTGTGATCGATCTGCAACAGCACTGAAATCAATACAGAAGTGCACTTTTCCACTCTATCGGATCCCAGCACACTTTCTGTTATGACAAGAGAAGCACTCCACAATACCACACCACAGACGTCTTACCACTTTCAGATCTGTCAGGGCTTAAATGTTTTAACAGTGTTTTGTATTGTGTATGTCGGCATGTAAAAAAAAATCAACTGTCCAAATTCTGCGTGTGAAAGGCAGGTGGCAGGTGTGATATCCAGCCACATCATTGTACTTTCGGCTCGCTTTTCCTGCAGAGGTGTAAAATTACCCCTACCTGACCACCAGCAGTATGAAGTGTATGACAGAGGAGGTGGTGTTGAATTAAAACAAATACAAATTCATTTTAAAAAAAACTCTATTACCCAAATCTTGATTTGTTATGAACTATTCTAACCCTATGTTTGTTTATAGTCACAGAGAGATGGACTAGAGAGAGAAGCAAGGCTTGAGAAAAACATTTAGCAGCACAAAATCTATATATATAGCCGGGTTCATTTAAGAGGTGTTAACTACATAAACTCAATCTGAACATTTTTTCTGTCTGGGATTAAAAGTACAAGTCTAAGTACAATAAGACATTACTGTGAGGGTATATGTTTATGCAAGTCTGTAGAGTATAGTTTTATTTACACCTCTTGTTACATGAAGTACCATTGCATATTTACCTTAATGAACGTTGCCTGTTTTAAGAATGCTGCAAATTTCTCTTATCCTAGCAGTGCTCTTAAGATCATATTTAATGTCATTACCACTGTTAGGTTACTATGGAAAAATAATTGTTTGAATGCGCAAAATTACTCCTTATTTAACATTTACCCATTGTACTTTTTAACGGCTTTATGAAAAATCAGTCCTTGTGTATCAATATAAATTTAGCATCCTATATTTTAGAAGTTCTGTTTTTCTTTATTAGCACTGTTAATAAAGTTAAGTCATGAAGTGACCGTATTAGGAAAAATGCCAAAATTTACCTCACTCAAAGCTTTTCTTTGGATATTGGATGAATATCTGTTGGAATATTATATGTTTTATTTGACAAATTAGGTACAAGCGATGGTAATTTAGTTATGATTCAAGGGAAAATGCCGACATTTTCTTCACTGAATGCTTTTCTTTGGATCTAAGGGTAAACTATTACGTTTTATTGCACAGTGAGTTATAAACACCTCTTTAGCAGGATGGTAATTATAAGATTTGTCTTTTTGTCAGAGAGAGCATTGTTCAATTCAAATAATGAGCAGATTAATTAATAATGGAAATCAGTACACGGTGCACTGTTCAATACAGTAAAAATGTATTTTCCTAACACTTCAGGATTTTAAAGATGTCAAGTTAATTTTTTCTATTTTGTTTTTGTCAACTTGTTTTTCCCCAGTAATGTTGTGTTCAAGACAGTACTAGACAGTTTATTACAGTTACTGTGTTAAATGTTTAATGGCACACATACAGTATAATGTGTGTAAATATCTTTTAATCCTGTATCATGCCTGATACCCTGTGTCTCATCAAGCATCTAGCTTCAGTGTGGCAGTGACGGCTGGCTGACACTACTCCTCATTCTCACCCTGAAATGTGCTACTGCCCTGCCATGCCTGTTGTGTCTGGTAGTGTGTGTGCGTGCGTGTGTGTGTGTGTGTGTGTGATCAAATGCTGGTTTGTTCACCCGTCTGTCCATTCATCCTGCTCTGGCTTCCATTGCTGCCACTAACATGTCATCCATGCTCCATGACAGCGTGCAGGCGTTGGCCGGGGATGGTTTGGGACATGGAGTACCCCTGGGCCAAACTGGACTGTAAGACTTTGCCTGCTTCCTCCACACTAGGCATGACGCCCAGCCGTTGCCCACCAATGTCCATTCATTCATTTTGATCACTGTGAACTCAACCATCATGAAGACCTCTAGCAAAACATGTCTCAGTTCCAGAATTTGCATGCTAATTGCTTAATGAAATGCCTCTCCAGGTTTCTCCCATAGAAAATGAAACATAGACCTCTTTTCCATGTTGCCTGACATCATGTTCTACAGCCTTGTCCTCCATGAACCTGAATGCAGCCTCACTTTAACCCTCCAAACATCATCCAGCGTCATGGCTTCCTGCATGAGCTAATCCATCTGTCGTTACGTGACACTTTGCACTGCTCTGTTTGTTTCTTTTGCCATTTTGTGTTCAATCTCAAAACTTTTAAAACAAATAACCACACAAAAGAAAACAGATCTCTCTCTCTGGATAAAAGCTACCATGACCTTCTGAAGTGCATCTGGAGTGTATCTTTTACTTTTTCTAACCCTCTCTAGTTATAACATTGCTCACAAATGTTTCTCAGCCTGTTGTTGCCATGTGAACTGTCCACCATTTATGTTTGGGGTCTCACAACTCTTGCTTTTGAGACCTGTAAGTGGGGCAGATTCACGAGGCGCCAGCAGACGTTAACGGTCCTTGAGGTATCATGTAATGTGTTAACCAGATCTGACTTTTCAACCTTCCAGTGATGACTAACCCCAACGCCACACAAGCTGTCTGAATGTCCCTCCAAAGCCCATAGATTACGGACTTTCCATTCAGCGGCACTGTGTTGTGTTCTGCTGCAGACTGGTAATGGTGTGTGTCGGTGTGTCCACTGCTCTCTCATATGATGCTCTATTCTGTTTTTCCCTTTTAGATTAAAAATATCTTAAAGGTCCAAATACTGTTTCTGACGAAGGTAAGCCCCGAGTCAGACTGGAAGCTTGTTTCCGTCCAGCGGCCTGCTTACCCTGCGCTCGTTCCCTCATCCTGGCTGATTTTTCACGCACCCCTCTTTTTCATTCAGTACTAACCAAGCTTTATTTACTGAGTGTTCTGACAAAGGGAAGTGGACAGAGAAACCAGGCTGTTTTTTTGGGGGGTGTCCTACTGTTTAGGCCAGGCTGGTAATTGAGAGTGATGCACGGCGGGGACAATTAGCACCTGACTAAGTAGCAGCATGAACAATACGGCTACACTTCTGGCCCTCGCTTCTGCATGTGGCGTGCCTTCATCTCTTCCCCCAGCAAACACTTTTCTCTTTTCTTTCTTTCCCTTTTTCCCCCAAATCCCCCCTCCCCTCCCATTTCCTCCTGTTGGAGTGTGCCTGTTTGCCTGGGGCAGACTCTGAGACTAACACCTGCCGCACTGGAAGACGTCTTTGTCATCCACAGCCTTGTTTGAACTGCAGCAGAGGAGACCAATGGGATAGCAGGGCCATTTAAAGAATCTCTTTGTTTTCTGGCCTCTTTTCTTTCCATCTGAAACTAAGCTCACCGTAAGGCAGTTTGGATTGAGCAAAGGGCGGAAATGCTGGTTTTCTAATGACTGATGGTGACACGTTTGATTCCCGCTTTTGTTGATCTGGGTTTGTTTGTTTTTTTCCACTCTGTAACTTACTATGAAAAGTAATTCTTACATAAGACCACGCAATGTAGAACATCATTTGGAAACTGATGCAACCACAATCATTAAGGGCCACAGTGGGAGTGATGATGACTGTTTAGTGCACCATGTTTTAATGGCTGCTAAACAAAAAGGGAAGTCTGTTGAGTGGGTGGTGAACTGTACCACACTGTTTTTTGTGAATATTATCTTTGATGGACAGGTGCCCGCCTTCTGGCGATCATACTGTATGTTACGCAGTAGTTGTTTGAATTAAAAACAAAACAAACTACAGTAAATACTTGTTTGTGCAGTAAAACATGATTTTATTTTAACTTTTTTTTTCCTTTTTTTTTTTTTTTTGTAGTTACGGTAAAACCACATTTTACTGTAGGAATGAGTGGAACAATACGGGAATGCAGGATTTGTTCTGTCTAAAAGGCCGGCCCACATTTTTAGCCAAGCCCGTCCCTTTTTTATATTCATATGCAGATTGAAGAATGCAAGTTTGGACCCCTCACCTCCCCTCTAAGACCTTTACAATACACGCAGCCAGTGTTTCATCCATAGCCCAGCCTCCTCTCCCTGTGAGCAGCGGCCCTGGATGCTGCCGGTGTCCACTGTGCTGCTGAGTGTCTGTTACTCCAGCCATCTGCCATTCCTTTTAGCTGCTGCAACTTGAGATGCCTCAGAAAAATGGCAGGAAATAAAAGGATAGGAAAGAAAATAGGCAACCAGATGCCATGTCGACAAAGCAGAAAAGTTGTTTAAACTCGAGGCATGGTGCAGACACGGGTGGGGGGCCTGCAGTTTGGGTTTGGTCGGGGGTACGCCGAGCAAGTCTTGCAGACGCTCACAATACTTGATTGTACTCCCTACCTCCCAGCTTATTACTCTTTGCCATCCTGTAATCATGGATGTGAAGTTTTTTTTTGAAAGAGGACAATGTTTGACAATGGGAAGGCGCAACATGTTCACACCAAGAGCATAATGTGTAATTTTATTTTCATTCAAAGCATTCTGCTGTCAGACTGCAAACTGAATACTATTTTTCCCATACAAAGGTTACCTCTCATTTTTTTTATATCATAAGAATCTGAAAAAAATGTTTTGGGAAAAGACATCGGCGTTCTTTTAACATGCTTTTCTCCCCCCCAAAAAAAGGCATTTGGTGGCTTTTCATAGCATTATTTTAATTGTCTCGGGTGTGGAACAAGTCCCAACACTTTACCGGTCGCAAGTTTTTATGAATGTTGGTGCGATAATCTACATTGAAGAACATTGTGGGTAATCTTGGTTTTGGGAGCAGCCACATGCATGACAAAGCATGCTGGGATATGCAAGGCTCACACAAACCCTGCCACGTATAACCGGCTCCATCTCTCTCCGTCGTTTTTCTCTGTCTACAAACTGTCCCTCCGTCTCTCTCCCAGGCTCCTTCACCGGCAGCGTGAGCACCGACGCCAGCACCGTCACCGCAACGACGGACTCTGTCGACCAAGTCTCTCCCACCATGCCCCGTGCCACAAAGAACCGAGTTTCCGGAAAACTCCGCAGATCAGCCAGCGCTATAAGCAAATCCTCAAACTGAGCTCTTCAATCCCGTCCCCCTTGTCCCTCGAATGCAGCCTTTAATCTATTCTCGAAGAACCTCATGTACCCAGCCGTGACTGCAAGGCTTTTTGCCGTGTGTTGTTTTTCTTTGTTTTATTGTCATACAAACATGTAACTGGAGCGTATTGCAATTTTTAATTTAAGTGGCAATCATTAGTTTTGTTGATGCATTTGTTGTAGTGTTTAGCAACTTAATCACGACGGACATGAGACTGAGCTTTTTATGTTCCGCTTTCAGCTAAAGAATTGTCAGCATAGGAAGGGAGGTCATAAAGCAAATGTCATTTTTATTCTCTTTTTCTGGTGCAATCTTGATGCACTAGAATGAATGAAAGTTCTTACTGTAGTAAGGCAATGGGAGACTGTTTCAGCCTGTTTCTGTACTCAACACTTAATGTATCAAAGCACTGAATGACACAGCTGTAAATGGCATAATGCTATAACTGCACAAGAGATTGGTATGCATTTATAAATGTCTCTGCCTTTTTACCTCCTCTTGCACTTGCCACAACCTTTCTGTGTCAAAGACTCCACTTGGTTCTCAGTGACAGGATGATGTTGAAGTCTTCGGTTTTTGTACTGCTCAATGGCGCCACTTCGGACTATGTTTGTGGACCATCTTCCTACAGCGGAAAGAAGAAAAGACTCTTGTATGGGGAATTCCACCCCAAGACCGATTTGTACTGGCTACACTACTACAGACTTCCTGGGCTCAGAGGCTTTGTAGTGTGTGCAGTCGGAGGCTTTTTAATTGTTTTGAACCCAGAGTGGACAATCAATGATGTCTTTCTAACTTGAGCTGAGTTGAAATTTGTTTGGGGCTTTTTTTATCATTCTAATTTTCCTTTTTAAATGAATTCCGATGGATTCTGTCATGATTTGATTTATGCAACCCCACTGGAATGAGAAAAGTCTGCGTTTGTAATTGTTTTCTGATGTCGTTAACATAGGCTCATGTCCGGTAATTGGATAAGTTCCTCCTGTCTCTTTCCTCTGCTATCAGTTTCCCTGTCCTGTGAAGCTGAGACATTGACATTCCAACGTTTTTGCACTCACTGTCATTGATTAACTAGCATTGAATGTTTGTGTTTGCTGTTGGATGTAAATTGCTTTAAATTTTATTTGATGATGTCTGTTAGTTGTATATAGAGAGTACTATTTGATGAATTATTTTTGCTGTCGTGTTATATTTTTTTGTTTTCTTGTGCTGTTTAGAAGAAAAATGCCGCCAGAGCCTCAGGTGAATTTTGACTCCATGCACTGGTGTATGCGTGTGTGTGTGTGTGTGTGTGTGTGTGTGTGCGCGCATGTGCATGTGTGTCTGCAATGTATGTGAGTTTCTGAGGGAACTTCTCACAGTGCCTGTGTTATGTCTGTCCACTGAAATGCTGTTCCACTCCACCTCCAGCCCCCATAATCATATTTCACTAGTCATCATGTGACATCCTACATGGCATCTCCTCGTTTCCCCCTGTTCTACTCTAAAGTCTTGTGCTTCCCATAACAACAATAACAACAGCAGATGGATGAAGTCGTGGGGCTCCTTATTATAGGTGGTGCACAGCTCCATCTTTAACTGTGAATGGAAACGAGAGGCACCAACTCCTCCTCTTTCCCATGATCCTCTCCCCATGTCGCCTCCTGAGGCCAGAGGAGGGGTGGGGCGCCGGGTTTAGGTGGCATGCCAGAGCTGAACTCTCCCAGCCTTCCTAGCAACAGCCAGGCTCGTGCTCCCTTCTCCAGCCTGCCCACTCGGGTTGTCATGGTAGCCAGGTGTTCCCTGCACACACACACACACACACACACGTGTTGCAGACTCGCACCTTCCGAGGGCTCCACCCCAGCTGCAACACTATCCCCATCTGTTGCACTACTATGCCTTACTTTCCACATGCTCTCCTGTCATGTTCCTCTTTCTCTCGCATCACGCCTGCTTTGTTTGTTCATCCCCCTCAGGCTGAAAACAGGGGAATCCAAACAAGAGCGTAGAGGTGCTGAGAGTAAATTCCTATTTTTGTGCTTGTTTGTTTTTGAAGAATGTAAAGGCCTGGATCACGTCAATGGTTTTTATCCCCCCCTCACCACCACCCCTCCTCCTCCTCCTCCTCCTCCAAAAGCCACTTGAAGGAATCACCCAGGATGTTGATCTAAAGATTGTAGCTTATAGATAATACTTGTGGAAGGGGTCTGTACTCCCTTTGGTGACTTAGTTGCTGGAGACATTAGTTTGGACCAAGATAAGGATTGTGTGTCTTATATACGTGAAGAAAATGAGCTAGTGTTAGTCCTAGTATGTTTTATGTTTTCTTCTCGTTCTAGAAATCCTTGTACATTGTGTCAAATTTGAGGGCTTGAGCACCCTCTGAATATAAATATATTAATGCCTGTAATATAATCTTTGTATAAGAGAGAGAGGAAAAAAGCTTGAAGATTTCATCATTTCTTGTCAACATATCAAACTGTTTTTAACGACCGAAGTCCTGCTATCTTTATTAGAAATGTGAAAATTGAAACATTTCATTAAATCAATTTGAAATTCTATGTTTCTTGTTGTGTTTTTCATCAGCTAATTGTGTTATGTAAGATTTTGTGGATTAATGTGTGTGGGTTTCACCAGAAAAAAAAAAAAAAAAGAAAGGTGTGTGTGTGCTGACATGATGCTGTTACCATGGACTTTGTGACCCTGGCCCGGCCTTGTGAGCAGCAGCAGGGGTAACCTGACCCTCCTCCCATCTGTCTCCCCTGCTGCTCAGCTCCGCTTTGGGGAGGCCAGCATAATGGAACCTCACCAGGAGGTACAGGTGCAGTGGTCGCGGCACCTTCGGGTGCCCTGCCTCGCCTGTCCACATAAAGACGCAAGAAAAGCACTTGACCGTAATTGGAACCTTAAAAGTGTGTGTGTGACAAGGAGGACTAATGTCACCTCATTTTCACCCAGCTCACTGCTGTTTGCCTCAATCACTAGCTCTCAGATAGTTTTCAACAGAAAATGCAGGAGCTCCTTGTCCCAGCCTTTACATTATCACCAAAGTCTTTTCACATGTTTCACTGTTGGTGGTTTTATATTTTCACACTTCAGAAATCTCTCTGTCTTGATGTCCTGACTTTGGTGCCTATAAAGGGGGAATTGACTCATTTAAAAAAAAAAAAAAGAGAGAGAGAGAGAAAGAAAGAATATATTTTATTCTCTTTGGCATAGACAGATGCAAAAGTATTGTAGAGTAGAAAGACTAAAAGTGATTTAAGTCAGGTTTTTATGCCTTAAAGGGAAGTTTTACCCTGAACTCTAAGGTCAGCCCCATGCTGGCAGTGTGCTCTTCAGTCCCAGCTGTATCTGTGAATTGAAAGCTGCCTGGTAAATTACAGCTGACTTAATGCTTAACAGGTTGAGCAGGTCAGATATGAAGCCAACTGAGCCATGATGTGTTTTAAATCAGCTGTAAGCAACAAATATCGAGCTACATGATTCGTCCGGAGCAGACAGATGTTTTACTGCTCCAGAGGTGAGCTCTGATCTGCCACCTCTTTGTCCTCCTGTCATGTCCTGACATGGTATTAAGGCGGAATTTATGATTAGGCCCTAAGTGCTTCTTCTCTATGGGATGGAAGCGGCGTCTATTGAACCACTACAGCCAGGATTTACTAATAAGTCATGACAAACAGGGAGTCGATGGCAAAGGTTTAGTCAGGGGCTGCTTCTCTTGTTAAGGACAGCATCCCATAGTGGGAAAGAGATGTCACATTAAAAAAAAAAAGTGACTTTGATCATGAACCAGCTGTAGATAAACACCTGATCAGTGTAATGTGTTGCATTTTCTCTTCTGTAATTCAACTTGATCTGAAATATGGCACTTGCAAAACATTTAAAGATTCATTTACAAGTTGATAAAGTCATGCAGCTCCAAAAAAACTAAAATATCACAACCACTAAGGTCGTTTTGAAACATCTCTGGATATTTCAATTTAGCACACCTGAAGTAAATATTAAAAGTGTGATGCCTTTACACAGCATCTCACTTTTTGTCTTTTTATGCAGCCTTATAATAAAAGAATTTCTAGTCTATGAAACTATGTGGGCAATTCTTTTCTGTGTTTTTTCGCGTGATTCGAAGTATGCTCTAACAAACTTGTCATTAGCCAGATTCCTGCAAATCAGAGAATCAACAAAAACAGGCTTGAAAGTAAATAAAAAGATCTACTGTATCTACAAACTTGCGTAGAAAAAAGGTGATTCAATGATAGGAATTGTCTACATTCTTTCTCACAGCCACATGCTTTTTTTCCTCTGCTCATTTAGAAAAGTTAAATCACCTTGAGACACTTGTTCCTTTTGAAAATATTTTTTTTTATTATTTTCGATAGACAACAACGATATACACATACAATCAAAGCGCTATAAAAGCCAACATTTAAGAAAAATAACTTGTCCTTAAAAAAGATTGCATCTAAGGTAAGAGCTTTACGTTTTTTCTTTTTTTTTTTTTTACAAGAGCTGTGGAGATTGAAGATTAAAACCCGACCCACGACAATTATCACAACTCATAAATTTGACAAAAAAAAAGAAATCAAAAACAAAAGAAAACATTTTGGCTATACGACATGTAAACTGCCAGAACGATTCACAGAAAAATCACAACAAACACAACAATAAGTTACATAAAATAATTAGAATAAATAAATAAATAAACTTATGATGAAAAATATTGCAACAATCTTCAATAATAAAATATGTGCCAGCATTCAAAATTAAAACAATCTATGTTGACTTCTTTTAAGGCAGTTATACAGCGGGATTTGGATGTGTATGTAGGCTATTTCGGACTAGGCTTATTTGTATACTAAAGGCATTTGTGGTTCTACTAAACAGGGAATGCTTCAGTCACTCTTTTTTTTCCACCAAGACAAAGTTGATAAGTTCTGTCATTCACAAACTAGCGTAAAGCTACAGTGATAGAGCAATCACGGTCGGTGAATCCAAAAGGCTTTGAATGGGGAAAGGGTTTCTGAGAATTAAGACATTTCTTAGGTCTAGAAGCTATCATTGAGTACACGTGCTGTCCTAGAAAAATACCCTTTAACAGTCAAACTAACGCTTTGTATTCTTTTTTTTCTTGATAAACTAATTTGAGAAAGAAAATCTCAAAATAGGCCTATATGTAATTCAAATATAGAGAGAAGCATTCAACAATCACTGATTGGCATGGAAAAGACACCTCATAAACACCACTGAAACATCAAACCGCCCTGCCTTTCATTGGCCTAAAGTTATGGCAGTGAGCATCACAGACTCTTTATTTTTTTTAACCCCAAAGCCACTTTTTTTGTTTTCTTTTTTATCTTTTTTTTTTTTTTCCTGCGTTAAAGGCACGAGTTTAGTGTTGTCTTTAGCAGGCAGGGCGCACCGGCATTTGCAGCAGGATCACCTGCCTGTTCTCCGAGGGGTGGCACTTGTTTATGTGCCTGGTGAGCCCCGGTGAGCTGTAGAGAGTGGCGGGGCAGTATTTGCACGGGTAAATCTGGGAGGAGTGCATGAGGCGCAGGTGTCTCTCCTGGCCGGCCCTGCTGGTGAAACTCTCCCCGCACACCGGGCACAGTAGGCAGTCCACCGGGCTCAGATTGAGGGGGCTTTGGTTTGAGGCTTCCTCTGAGGAGGAGGAGGAGGATGCTGAGGATGATGATGAGGATGAGGAGGAGGAGGACACCGGAGGCTGCTCTACTGCGCGCTCGCTGCTTTGAAACCCGTGCTCCTCCAACACTTTCTTTTGCAAGGCCTGGTGTCCCATGATGTGTTTTCTTAGGTATGCCTGTCGCTTAAACCTCTTCCCGCAGAACTGGCAGTCGTAACAACCATCTTCAGAACCCGACTCGGACAGACCTGGACTAGGGGTGTCTCTGTCACTCATGTCTTTGGCTTCGTCGGAGATTGACTTGACCCCCAGCGGTGGCATTTTGGCCATTTCAGGTTTGATGCCCTGTGCGGGGGGCATCGCAGGTGGCCCGGCGGTCCGGGGTTTGTGCCAGCGGCGGTGAGAGGCGAGGTTGGCCGGGCAGCTGAACATCTTGTCACACTCGGGACACCGGTACTCGACCCTGACGATGCGGGAGCATTTGTGCTGAGCCAGAGAGAAAGGATCCGCGTACGCCTCTTTGCACAGCTGGCACACAAACTCCCCTAAAGGCTTGTTTCCTCCGGAGGTCTGCGCCCTGGGCTTCATCTCCACCGGCCCCTCTTTGATTTTGAGCCCCAGCACAGGAGAAGTGGTCACCTCGTCTTCAAAGTTGAGTTTTCTAATGGCTTTGGGTTTCTTGGGCGCAGGCTTAGTTTTGCGCTCCGGAGCATCAGTTGCGGGTCTTTTGGTGGCAGGCCGGTTGTTTGGGGCCGGGAGGCTGTTACTGCTGCTGCTGTTACTGCTGCTGCTGCTGCTGCTGCTGGTGGTGATGGTGCCGCTACGGCTGCTGTTGCTGGTGCCGATCTTCAGGTCGACCGGTGCGTACAGGAGATGATCCAGACCGGAGAGGGACGCAGGTGTCGGGAATGACTCGGCAGAAATAGGCGAGCCCAGATTGAAACTTCGCTCAAAATATCCCCTGTCGTGCTCTTTGCTGATGGGCCGGGTGGGGCTGTAGAGGGCTTGGCACACCGCCTCCGGGTTGCCGAACTGTGCCGGCTTCTCCAGTCTTGGCACAGGGGCATCAGCTGCTGTGAAATCCGGCGATGCTGCGGCGCGGTCCGGACTAGACGCCCCGGACATGGGCGGGGAGGGGTCCGGATGACTCTGCAAGGCAGCTGGGGTGGGTGGCTCCTGGAGGTCATCTTCGTCTGACCGAGTCCTGTAGGAAACATGTGCAGATTTCTTGTTTCTTTTTACCAGGAACCCTTTGGGCATCTTGGCGAGTCACAGCTGAAAGGCACTTCGGGGAGGCGGGTGATGTCTCGAGTATCCAGGTTTGTTAAAAATATGGCAACACTAGAAGCTTGTGGGACTTTATCTCCACAGTATATCGATCCTTCTGTTGCTGAAATGTTTTCGTCTCCAAGGCATAGCTCCACTCTTTTTATGCCGGAATGATGCTATTGTTCTCGCCCCCCCCTGTTGCAGCATCCCTGACCAATCGGATGAAACCAAGATCCCAGTGGATTTGATTGTGGGAGGGCTCAAAGCCTGGGTTTGGTGGATTTCGTTGGAGGATGTGCAGATAGCTTAGCAGATGCACTGGCGGTTTATTACATTAATGTGTGCGCTCAGCCCCTCCCCGACAGAGGCACACGCCGGGACCCTCCTTTTTTTACGGTCTGATGGGCCCCTATACAAATGCACACGTGCCACGGCTTTGTGGCTCTCCTTTGGGGGGCCCGTAGCTGCCAAAAGGAAATGTCCGTCACTGCCACAATCATCACAATTTAGAATTAAGACACGGGTGAGACAAGCTTGGTCAGTGTTAAACTAAAAGGTGTGCGTGTTTAGATTCGTGCCACGGTGCGTTAAAGTAACCTTTTTACCTAATGGCACAACTATAAAACACGTCTGTTGTGCAGCTTTTTTCATGTCAGTGCTCCCGGATGCTTTGTGGCTCCACACTGTTTACAGTTGTTTATTTTCTTCATGTTTGAGCCCGTTTTACGCACGACCTTTACGCATATTACAGCGGGGCTCAAAGCAAACCAAATAACCCAGTTGCTTTATGGGTCTTTATTTTATTATGTCTTAAATAAACAGTGTAGAGGGAGTGTTTCTTTATTTTAAGGCACGTGTCTGTCTCGGTAGTTTAACTCGACATATAAATCAGACATCTCGCTGCATACATAAGTAATAAGAAGGCCCTCTGGTCTTTGTGCACAATGGACACGTCTGCCCGTGCTTGGATATCCCTGGCTTTTTTTTTTTTTTTTTTTTTTTTTTCGTTTGAAAAGCAAATTGACCTCTTAACTGTGAAACGGGACTCATGGCCAATCTGGCCCACCGCTAGACGCGTGCTGGGCGGAATCAGTGCTCCAGACAAAGAAGGCCGCAGCCGAGGCTTGAATGTGTTGCAGTGTTGCCTACAGTTTCCAAAATGAAGTTTGTACTGTCGGCTATAGATGGAAACACGCTGCTGATAAGTAGTCTAATCCTCTATAATTAGTTAAACCCCAAAGGTCTATAGTTTATACAAATTAAAAATAAAGACAAATAAATCATCTTAATTATATAACTAATAACTTGAATCATCTGGACTTCTGGTTTTTGGTTGACACACAGGAAATGCCTCTTTTCTTCCCGTCTTCTTATTGTGTGTATGCATATCACATGTTTAGTGTATTCGTCTGTTTTTTTTTTTTTTTTTTTTCTTCGTTATAGTGACTAAATGTAGGCTGCAGTGCGCCTCTTGGCAGAGGGTGCATTCTTTTCCCTTTCAGTCGGAGACCAGGGAGGAATTAATCTCCATCGTCGTACATTGTTCCCCTCATTTGCATAAAGCTGCAGTATGACCAAGTCAAATAATTACACAATCGGAGCTGAGCCGCAGGCCTGCCCCTCTTTTCAATAGGCCTCTCTGTGCCGGTGCCTTCTCACCTGCCTGGAAGCACACCGTTATTTAGGTTAGACAGGGTTAAGTGACAGATTTGTTGATTTTTTTTTTTTTCCATAGAGTTTGTTCGAAGTTGAACTAAACAAACATATAGTCAATAATTTTTTGCTTTTTTAAAAATAAGTCAACTTTTATTTCTATAGTTACATAATCATGAGTTTGCTTTTTTCACTATCTCCTATTCGACCTTATTTTTTACTGTAAATAAATTATGCGCCTCACCCAAACTAAATATCTGAACTTATGTGTGTTTAAGTGTCATGTTGTCCTAAAGCTTTCATGTCTGATCATCTATTAGTCGTGGTTTGTTGGGACTACAATCTTTGATGGCATTTTAACGAGTTCCTCTTTTTTCCCCCCCATGATAATTTCTATGGGGCTCGTGGGCCGGTGCGCTGGCCTTGGCAGTCCGTGCGCATGCGCGTGTTTGCTCAGTGGCGCGTGCTGCCCTGCGCGGATGGGAAGCATAGGCGCCTTATTAGCATACAGCTGCAGCCCCTTTAATGCACACTCAGATACATCCTGCTGCAGCTTATCACATGCGATGGGATTTCAGATGTTGCCCTCATTTAACTCTTTGCTGCTGGTTGTTGTTGTTTTGTTTTTTAATTGTTTAGTATATGATAAAAAGTTTCAAAGAACAAGTTTTTTTTTTCCAACTGTTTATGAACATGTGTCTACCTAGTTAGTATTATACATATGAGCTGATGCAGTCAAGTAGTGTTGTAATTGTTTAGAGTTTACAGGAAGATTTTTTTTTTTTTTCAATTCTTTATGTAAAAATTTTTAATTGTAAGGTGTTTGTGTTTATGCTGACATATTATACACATACACTGCCACAGTCAGTTGAATTATACACATGAATTGATGCAGTCAGTAGTGTTGTAATTGTTCAGTATATATAAGAGTTTATAGGAGGAAGTTTTAAAAGAGAGCTTTATTGTCCTCATTGTGGAAATGCATCTTTGGCCCCACAGAAACCAAAAAACATATAACAAATTATCACACAAGACTTCACAGCCAGTACAACAGAAAAATTATTTGATTGTAACGTGTTTGTATTTATCCTGGCTTCAACATATTTCTGCTTTATGATATTTTTTGTGCTAAGCCTCATGGAAAAACTGTTTGACAATAATTTTGCAGTAAAAACTGACCATTCTGTCTGTTCTGGACTCAGAGCTGGTGCTTATTTCACTGCACCACCTACAGGATGAAAGATTCATTCTGAGCACACTGAGGGAAAGTTTGCATAACCAATGCATTACACTTTGTAGGGATTTTATCATGCTGCTCCTGTCAAACATTAACTGTGGTTTCCAAGGAAGCTGTAGAGCGGTTACTTATTTCACAATGATTAGATTACGTCTGTTCTCGCTGTAGATGTTCAGAAACCTCCTGTACTTCCCACATGAGTGACTGGCTCCATGTGCTTTGCCAAGCCAAGTTAATTTCAAAGTGCAACAGGACAAGACTGTAATTGGTGCTCACTACATGGCCACCTCCAATGCACTGTCAATCAATTATTGTAATGGATTAGCTGAGGTCCTATTCTGGCGGGTTGTAATCTGATAGAGGGCTCTTTCAGCACCATGGAGAGAGCCAGCGAGGGACCCAGATTTAATCAGGCTGGATGTGGACACAGCACAGCCTCGGCCTCAGCCTTTGTCCTCACACTGAGGCTGAGCAGGCACCGACAACAGAACAATGTCACAGTGGGACAAAAGTGCCAGAGTTTAATGAAGTGATTGGTTTTTAAATGTAGTTCTAAATGAGCTTGTCCAAAACACATTACATCTTTCTTTCTTTCTTTCTTTCTTTCTTTCTTTCTTTCTTTCTTTCTTTCTTTCTTTCTTTCTTTCTTTCTTTTAGTTAGAACAATAAAAAATTAAATTTTTCTTTACATATAAGGAAATAAAGTGCATCAAGGATTTCACAAGGTTTTCTTTCTTTATTTGCAGCAAGTAGACACATTGGTAAAAGAAAAAATCCTTTGAACCATACAAAATGTTAGTAGGCTACCTACAAACAAAACCCAAACAGTTAAAACAAAGCAAAACTTAAAAGAAAAATATACATTCTAAAGACTCATATACAGCACAATGTGCATTATGATTTTAAATTGTATTCTATGTTAACACAGTCATAACTATAGTAATGTAGTATTTTGATGTTCTGGAGTCAATATTAACCCAGATTTCTAGGAATTTGGGTTAATTCCTAACCTCTATATCAAGGAATCTGTGCATATAATGGTTTAATATTGAAGTGTTCTTCCATTTTTGGTCAATATAACACATTGATAAATAAACTAATAACTAATTAAACATTTGTTCTCTGTTTCTGTTCTGTCTGACCTTTCCTCTGCGACAGGAAACTGTCTTGCTGTAACAAATCTAACAAAGAAAACTACACACCATAGATCACCAGGAATATCTGTGTTCTTCTAATTACTTTCCTCAATGTAATTTTCAGCAGCTTAACATTTACAGTCACAAAATGTTTATGCAGCTGAAATAAAGAATATAATTAAAGTGTGTCTCCTGGCCTCATTTAGTACTGAAGCAGCATGCTAGTGTTGCTAAAGTTTTTTAGTGTTATTTGCACACTTGACAGTATAGGTGTGCATGTCAGATAATATCTCAGATGTAAAACCTTAGATTACAACTCAAATTAATTACACGGTTTATTATTGTTTGTGGTCAACTTCCTTAAAAAATGTGAATTTCAACACTTTTGGATCTGTTAGGGTTATGTGTTCCTGGTACTGATGATCCTCTCCATGACGACCCCTGTCATCCTGCCTGTGGGGCGGACCTGTTAATCATGGTCACGTGGGCCAGGTGTCCCTGGCCTATATATTGGACCACCTCTCATGTTTCTCTCTGCTTGCTGCTCTCTGCTGCTTCTCCTTCCCTCTCTTTGTTCCCAGATGCCTTGAGACCCCAGAGTGTATGGGTGAGGTGACCTTCTTTGCCATAAAAACAACTTCAAATTATCAATTTAATATATAATGTTCAAACAGTCTATCTTTGTAAATAAATGATGCCTACTGTTATAACTCCTTGTGTCTTCTCTACCTTGTTGTGCTCCTCATGAGCCAGGGGGTATAACACCCTCAAAGTACAATCTCAGCAAAGTTTGCTATGTCATAATCACAAAACAACCTGAGTCTGCACTAAGGAACAACAACAAGAGTAAAAGAAGTCAGACTGTAGTACCCACAAGATCAATGCAGGCCAAATTGCCTGTTGGCCATGAAAGTAAGGCAGAGGTCACTGTCTAGACTATAAAGTGTACTTTAGATGGATGCCCACGAGACCAGGTTACTGTGAAAAGCCCTGTAAAGTGGTATAGCTCTGAGTGGGGACTAATGGACATCACTGTTCACAAGGAATGTCCCTGATGTCATCTGTACTTCTGACAGTGATGCTAATAACTTTATGCGGACAAGGACAGTCCATTCTGAACCAAACTAGTGAAATGATCATTTTGGAATATACTCTGAATGCAGCATCAAATCTTTTGAATGTGATTGTGATGACATCTGAAATGCAATATCAATAAGTGCACTGGGTTTCATAGTAATAGTGACTTTAGTGGGAACCATAGATGCTTTTACTGGTTATTTTTGTCTGTGCACAGACATATCATCAAAGACTTCAAAGGGACAACACTATGACTAAGGCACCTAAATGCCAGATTTTCTTTTCTTGTAAAGAGCCTCTTATTAAATAGACATCTTCCTGCATATCAGTTGCTGAAGTCCCAGGGGCATGTTTAGCTCTAATTTACTCATCAAAAACATCAGAGTGTCTCTCAATAATCTCTGCGGTCCATTGGTTGTTTGGGGTGGAGTCCCCTGTCAGAAAGCATGCCCTGGAATGTTAAACACTAATTCACCTCTGAGCTGTGGAGGTGGATAAAGTGATTGTTCTATCTGGGAGCTGATTAAAACGGCTCTGGCCTGTTCTCCCTCCTTCTGCGTTCACCTCTGACGTCCATCACATTCATTTCTGTATTCATGAGCAGATGAGAAAGCGCAGGCAGAGCGGCTGCCATATTACAGATAATAAGGCCAGCGGGCAACCACATTTGCTGCCACAGGTTTCCCCCTGCACCGGCTCATTCAATTACTTCACAAGAGTTCTCTGAGGCACAGCTGCACTATGGGGGTGAAGAGGAGTAAATTGAGGTACATTCATGTAGACGCACACACATGCACATACACACACCACATAGATACAAAGAAGCTGAGAAAGCACACATACAGTAGCAAAAGCCAGTATATAAAACATCTTATTGACTGGTATTTGGCTTAATATTCTGTACATTTCTCACAACAACAATAACAACAAACAAAAAGTCCATCTGCTGTTGCTCACAGGCCGCCTGAAGATTATAATGATGTTGATAATGGCTTCAATGAGTCCATGTTAGAAAAATGAAATCAGGGCCATTGCTCACAGACTCCATATATGAGGTCACCGTTATCTTGATGAAAGTGTAGACAGCAGCTCTGTCATCTAGGAGCATGAAAGATGGACTCTGCAGATCTAATGAGCCACATCTTTTATCTACTGACATATGGAGCTACACAGCGGTCATGTTTCTTATAGCCTTAAACTATTAGTCCGTTTATCTCAGTCATTCATCTAAAAGTGAATTAGACACATAAATATCACCATCAGTAGCATTCGTGGCTTTTTCCTTGAATTAATATTTGTAATACTTAGGATAATTTAACAAGAAGTTGGTTAACGTGGAAGAAGTGATTGTTATCTGGTTGCTGTCCATGGTTCTGAACTTCCACCCTTGCATGCAGCTGCCTCCGGCTCTCCAAAACATGAGACGAATGAAAACTAAAAGTGTCCAGTCAGTGTTTTTTACCGCCGGAGAGATAAGGGAAAACCGAATAGACACTTTTAGTTTATGTGACTTCATGCAGGATTTGCTTTTATCTCCTCTGTACTCCTTTTTCTGGTGTTTGTCCACAGAGATGTATGAGGAATCAGAAAAATTCTAGCATGTAAGTACATCCTTAACATGTGTGCATCAAGTGTAGACCCTTTTCTTGACCTTTGATTTTGGAATGCCACATTTTCCAAACAAAGAATTCCCAGAATTGGCACACTCTTCATTAGTTGGCATAATTTGCATTCTCTTATAATTGTGCTGCTTCCTTGATTATTAAATGATCACCCTAATTAGGGAGCATAATAGGGTTAATCAGACTCTGCTCATCACACTTATTATTATTCCTGCAAAAAATGAAGGCAAAAGATACAGTACTTGATTAATTATATCAGCCTTTTCATCATCTGCGCTACCATTCCCCCCTCTGAAATTAATATCATGTTGTAAATGGAAGGAAGGAGCTGGCCGGACACAGACAGATGAAAGATTTCACTCAAATTAATTAAGCACTAATTATGCGGCAGGAGTTGGGAGCAGTTTGCATAATGAGCTCTATCAAAAGAGATCAGTCGTGGAGAGGGGCTGTAGAGTTTCTATACAGCCTTCAAATGATACACAGACACCACTGTACAGCATGAAGAGGGCTAGCAGAGAAGTGGGAAGAGGGTTAAAGCACTTTGAGGCTTGAGTCGTGAGGTTGAGGAGTGTTTTGTTTGGTTTGTCAACAGGCTATGAACCACAGGCTTCCTCGCTTGTGCTACAAATGCGGATTATTCAACCATGTGTCCCACTTGGTTAAAGGTATATTTGTCCTCGGGCTCTATGTGTCTACCTTTTTTTCCTTTCGTCTTACCATCAGATAATGAATTCCCTGCTCCAGCACAAGGCAATAAGATCAGAATGTACCTTTAAATTGAAGCTGATCACAAACAACCTGCATCCACACTCTAGGGAGCTTTAAAGACTCTAATTACCTCCCACTCCAATTCTTGCAGTGCCCAGTCATTGTTGATCAGGGACTATACTGTGGCTATCTACTTAGACAATGGGAAAAGAGATTAAACACACAGAAACTCTCTATGTCTTAATCGCCTGTTTAATCATAGCTACTGTTCAGCGTATGGAGTTGAGTTACTTGAACTGATTTGTGCAATAGTTGCAGCAATCATGCATAGGCTAATCAGGGTGCACAGCCCCACGCTGCCCTTCAAGGTCTCCGAGTGGAATTACAAAGACTATGATTAGTTAATCAAATGAAGAACCCAATGTCCTTTCTTTATTTGTGTATACACCTTATCTAAATGGAAATTGTATAGCTGAGGCACTTCCAGAAGGACACATCTACATGTGAATGATCCTCCTTGAGCCCTTGGCAGTGAATACAGAATAAGATCTTTCACTCTAAATCATCGTGTTATGGCATTGTGGAGACTTTTACATGTATGAATGATATTTGTTGTCAATGCTCATGTGAATGATCCAATCACTCAGTCTGTTGTGAAGTAAATCAGAAAGCACTAGAAAGCAGCACTTCAAATTGGCTACACATGATGATGTGAGGCAGAATGTCAAGACTGTATTATTTTCAGACAGGCACAAAAGACAGGGCACACAAGCTTTGGAAGTAAAGCAGCTATCTTGATAAACATGCATCACAAATTAAATTGTGTATATGATGTCTTTTCTGTAGTGATGCAGCAGATTCTCTGCTCTCACATTACATTACATTTTCTTAGAACAGAATAATTCAGTTACGGAGTTTTTTCACATGAAAACAAATCTCTTTTTAAGTATCCGTCTGTCATGCACTGGTGTTACAATTGTCCCTAAAGAGAAAAGAATTTCCCTCCATTGGTTTGAGATGACTTCCTTCCAGGGGCAGCAGACTTGACCCACTCACTCCTCCTGGAACCACCTCTATTATTTGTCTGTGACAGCGGCCCTTTGGAAAGCAGGACCCCCCCCCGGAAGGTACAGGGTCGTGGACGTCCCAATCCATCTCTGTCTGTCAAGCGATTGATTGTGATTTAGTACATGGGGCAGGAGATGGTGGGGTTCCATTCTGATGAGCGATAGGTGGGAACCCTTTGACTCCCAGCACATGGCAAGCAGAGGCACGGCTATGATGAGGGGTCAGAGGCAGCTGGTGGGGGAACTGGGGTGGATCTGGGGACTGGATGGATCACAAGATAGAAGGTGTCAGAGATGCAGGACAAAGCCCCCTAACCAACCGCCTGAGTCTATCACTCAGCCCATCCATCACCCATCCAGCTTTGTGGTTAGCTATAACGGTTGCAAGCTAATCGTTTCATCATCAGGGGGATAAAGGAAATGACAGAGAATACAGAGGAGCAGCGAGGCTCCACTATGACAACAAGGCATAATGTATGGAGGCAGACTTTATACCAGCTGGATGAAATAAGTGGGTATTTCCCTTTCGAGGGTTGAAACATTTATGATGCTTGCATTAAATGTCCAAGACAGGTGACATTTTTTGAACAGTGGCAGATGCTGGCTTGGCTTGTTGTGTAAAACATTTTGCTTCCACAGTTTTGATTCTGAATTAAGCTACGAATCTAAAGGGATTTGCCACATATTGTGCACTGAGGAGACATCTACCCCGATTAAAGAGTGAGAACCTGTCTAGTGTGAAAAAGATATGCTTGATATCCTGTCAGCTCCCAGCTCTTCTAAATATCACAGAACTCCAGGCACATATTATATGCATAAAACAGACTGCATGTCAGAGGGACATGGCTTATATTTAGAAAATAGACTAATCTGAAAATCTCTTTACTCTGGAGCAAAAGTTCAGTGAGAGTATAGTGTTTCTTTTTTACTTCCATGATTCCCAGTTCAGGTCAGGAATTACAAGCTGTCCTTGTTAAGTCTGGCCTCAGCCTCGCTCCGCTGGGCTGGTCTGGCAGCTTAACTCCATAATCAACCTGAGAGACTTGGAACTGATCTTAAAATCAGAAGACAGACATTGGGTGGGACTGTTTTCTGAAATATGATGTGTTTTACAACATTTCTGATACAAAGAGGGCTCTATCTGCTGTTCTTTCATATCAGCCACACTCATAGTCTCTAATACATGAATTACAAAATACACTATTGCCCATAAAGTTGAAATAATTTTGTTTTCAGCCTCTTTATTCCAATTTATACACATCATTAATCACCATTGGTCAGATGATGTCCCAGTTACAATATCTATCATGAATAAATCACATTGTCAATCATTTAATGAGAAGTGGTAACAATATTTTATTCCAATTTTGTGTGCAACAGTATACTGTATATGTAAAATTTTGTATTATCAGATATCTCTCAGATAAAGAAATGAAATTTAAGTACTTTCTCTTCCTTTACTATTTTTTAAATTTTTTAATATTACACTTTAGGTTTGGCACTGCATTTAAAATGTCATTATTGAGACAACCTCCTTCTCTAATAAACTCTATCTCGTATTTGTTAGATTTGACAGTTTTTAATGAATTGTAAAATATGCATCCCTAAACGTTATGAGGCAAACCATGAAGAAAAGTAAATGTACTGTCAATCACAGGAAGTTGTGTCAGCCAGGTGAATATGTAGCTGGTAACCTGATCTGCTGTTGACAGAACAGGGACAGGTGCTCCAGCCAAACTAATCCATACGTGCATGCTAGGCACAGGTCATCCATTAAGGCAGATTGATTCAAAGCTCTAAAAGACTACTCCTCAACCATCCCAGGCCTGGCCTTACCCTCGCTGTTGCCATGATACCAAATTGCTGTATTTCGAGATGGTGCGCACTGTAAAGGGAAAGGAATGTTCACTGTTTACCCAGCTAATACTGGATACATTTTGTCACACAAGGGACAAGGTACATTTCTGGAAATGATGTCTCCACTTTCATAAAGGGAAGATTAAATAGCTGGATGGTTTGTTATCTGAGGAATTAGACACACAAAAACAAATTTCTAATCTACCAATCTACAAATTCTGAGTATATGGGACTGAGGAAGGCTTGATGGCAGCAGGTGGAGTGAATACGAGTTGTGGAGGTACTTATTATAATAGCATGCATGACCATCCCACATAATAGCCCTGTGTAAAAACATATAAACCAGAATTCACTTTGATTCAATGTTATTACCAAACCCATCCCTATGCCAGCATCAAATGCCAAATAAAGGTTTACAGGCAGAGGCCAGACATCTGCTGCTCTCTGATTGGTCGACAAGCCAGCAGTAGTCTCACCTGTTATCCACAGCTCAGCGCATGGTAAACAGCCTCAGTGAGACCTGCAGGGAGAAGGAGCCCATCTGGTCAGCAGCATTAACAACCATCTCTTTAACAATAGCTTCCAGGAAAGGGAGAAGGGCACAACAGGCCATATCAGCCAATAAAAACAGGCTATGCATGACATTTAGCGCCTGATGCAAGGCTTAGCAGTATACAGGTTACCTACTGTCCGCTTCAACCCATGGCAATAAAAACCAAAGGCAATCTCACAGAGAGGAGGGAGTGCTGTGTGTAAAGCCGCCTCTTTCAGCTGTTGATCTCATAATTTCTGTGTAAAGACACAGACAGAGCATAAAGTTAAAAACCATGAAGGAAATCATTTTCTGTGGACCTTTCTCATAAACATCAGGCCAATAAGCAGGCAGGAACTTTACTTATATATATTAATATTCCCAGTCTTACGGCTTTGATGAGGGGAAAAAGTTGTCTTCATTTTGTCCACAAAGAAGCATCATGAGAGTTAACTTTTTCTTTTATTGTGAACATATTTTCATATTTATAAAAAGGACAATCAATGAAAAAATGTACAAATAAAGCAGAGGGCATGTTAGAAAAATGTCCCTGTCAGAGCTGAGGTACAATGACTGGAGTCTGTGGAAGGGATTGTTTGACCAAACAGTGCCATCTTGTGTTCAGTTGTTCAGCTTGAAAAGTCCAAACGCCAGTTTAAAAAACAAGAGTTTGGACTTTAAATGAAAATGACAACAAGTTAGAAAAAATACTTTCACAATACTTCACAATGCTTTGTTTTGTCTTCTAATTCAGCTTTGTGATGGTTTGGATTCAGGGTTGAGATATGCATCAGTATACATTAATATTGCTCATTTACAAAGGGAGATCTGGTTATAAAAAAAACTCTGGCTGATTAGATATTTGATGGGGTCTATTTTTACTGCTGCCTCCACCTAGCATTCAAAGGCTGGAGACAAAGTCTCTAAATGAGATCTAGGGGATACAAAGAGGGATGTGAAGACAGTAAGGTTCGGGGTGGAGTTTGAGCAGCGAGCACTGGGCTCTCTACAGCTGCTGGCACTAATGAGGATAATTACCCCAGTAATAACATTAGCCTATCTGAGGGAATGGAGGGGAAGGACAAGTGGTTGTGTTTGTGTGTGTGTGGGTGGGTATGGCAGCATGTGTGTGTGCATGTGCCGCCTGTGTGTGTCTGTGCATGTATGGATGTGCACATGCCTTTCATTCTATCTCACTTGCAGTCTCTCCCTCATTCCCTGAATCTCAATATCTCTTTGTTAGCCCACAATAATTGTATTTGGGCCTCATATCCGCCATATCAGATTCGAGTTTGTACAAGGTAATTAGCAGAGGAAGGGAAGCCTCCACACCAGGAGGACAAATGCCCCCATGACATCATTCTGGCTCCACTCAGGAGGAGAAGCTTTTTTTCCTCCTCTTCATACTCTTCATCTTCTTTCTGTCATTCTTTAAAAAAAAAAAAAAAAAGAAAGAAACACTGAATAGGGGCAAAAATGTAATGGCAGGTGAACACTGATGACATTGAAAAAGAGGAGAGTTGGGATTAATAAGACAAAGAAATGGTGACAAGAATGAGAGATAAAGAAGATAAAGGGGTGGAAAGTGAGTTGAGATGAAATGGAGGGCTGTGTTTCACCACAGGCCTGTAATCTCCAATCAGCTTTGACTAACAGACAGCAGGGGAAAGTTCCTCAGCGCTAATGCAGCTTGCCATTCAGAAAGAGCCAGCTGGGAGTCGGGGGATGAGGGGAGGATTAACTAGCACTCAGGTAGAGAGAGATGAAGAGAATCAGACGGAGACCCCGTGGATGGTCACACCCTCATTTGCTCTATCCTCATCTTTTCTAGAATATACTGGATGTTTTCAGGATGAAGTGTTGAGAGCAGGAGGAGATGAGCGGCTCTAACACAGAGGTGAGTGGTATTGATGTTTGCAACTGTAATTTATCTAAATCATGTCAAATTAAACGTTATGAGGATGAGTCAGTAGTTTCCGTTGTTGTTCTTTTCTTAGATTTGTCATTTGATATATAGTACCCACGTATTCAGTGATGAAAAAGAAACTCTAAGTGATAAATTAATTCAAAAAACAAATTTATACACAGCAAATAAAAGCAAATGTGTTGACTGAATGGCTCGAGATTGCAGAAGTGTTATGTCATTTAATTAAAATTTCTCGGCTGATCCTTTGACTTATGTCAAGGACTTTTTTCCCTTGAGGCCTTGCTGTCTTTAGATGATCTCCAGATGCCAGCTGTCCATTACAACTGCCTTCCTCAAAATGATCTTCCTCCTCCACATGGCCATGCGTCACTTTTGCCACTGGAGAGCCTATTAGAAAACAGAATGCCACTCTTCTAAGATGAAAAGTGAAATAACTCTGGTAGAAAGAATCGTTAAGCCAAATCAAGGTAATTTTACACATTACAGTTCCAATCAAGCTGGGATGCTGCATAAAATGTAAATAAAAACAGGTAGGAATGATTTTAAAAAATTTATGAGCTGACATTTTCATCACAATAGAGAATAGAAAATATATCCAATATTTGAACTGAAAAAATGTAGAATTTTAAGACAAAAAAATTATAATTATGAATGTCAGGGGAGCAATGCAGCTCCAAAAAGATAGAAGGCAGGAAATTAAGTGATACTAAAAATAAAGAGCTTTGTGGGTGGGGGCAGGGTAGGTTGTTCAATCAATCAATCAATCAATCAATCGATTTATTACAACATTATTACAAACAGTTAAAATCAGCCATTCATTTACAAGACATATTTTATTATATGACATATACAAAACATTTTTGGCTGAGGATAACATCTTTTTCAGAGATGACCTTACACATTTTCAAGACAACGCTGATAAACCACAAATGAAGAGTCCAGGTCCTGAACTGGTTCTACCTGAAGTCCAGGCATTTCACCAGCTGAAAACATTTGGTACAACATGGAGCGATAAATACAAGGATGAAGACCAAGGACTGTTAATAAGCTAGAACCAAACATCACACCACAATAGGAAAGCACTCCCCTCCAAACAACTGGTCTTCTCAGACCCCTCCACTACATTTACACACTGCAGACTAAAAGAAGAGGAGCATCTCTTCTTCTTCCAGTGGCAAACATGGCCCTGTCCCATTAAATTCAAGATTACCTTATTTTTGCCTAAAAATGTTATGTTCTCTCTGTTTAATTTTTTGCTACCCCGCCCCCTGAAGAGGCGGCAAGGGGTATGGTTTTTGGTTCGGTTTGTTTCTTTGATTGTTAACTCTCTAGCAGCAAAACTGTTCATTGAATTCATACCAAATGGGGTTTATAGATTCCCAGTGACCCAGAATAGACCTGATAACATTTTGGGAATACTAGGTTAAAGTTCAAATTTTTTTAACAAATTTTAAAATCTTTTTTTTCTTCCATTTACTTATAATGGGTGAAATTTCACATTTGTAGCAGCAAAACTATTGGTTGAATTCATACCAGATTTGGGTTGTAGATTTCCAGTGACCCAGAATAGATGTGGTTACATTTTGGGAGAAGTTGGTCAAAGTTCAAATTTTGTAATGAATTTTTAAAATATTTTTTTTCTCCCATTTACTTATGATGGGCGAAATTTCAAATGTCTATAAAAACTTCAATTTACTTCAAACTTGGGACGTTTATGGAGGAAATTGATATGTTGACATCACCACATGCACAGATATGATGACATCAGCTGGATCGATGCCAAAATAAGTTACAATACGTTCGAGGGGCGGGGTTTGTTGTGCCCGGCACCACATGTTTTCTATGTTCTGATGTAAATAAAATATGGGTTTATGGGTTTTGAAAATCATTTTATTCTGTTTTCATATACATTTTGTACCAAATCCAAACTTTTTTGGAACTGAAATTGTATTCGTATCACTAATTTGTCTCAAGTAGCTTTACAATCTGTACAATATATGACATCGTCTGTACTTTGACCGTGTAATTTCAGACAAATGCAAAACCTTCATTTTGTCTGTCTTCACTCTCTGACTGTTCTTTTATCTCACTGAATGTCCTGTGTGACCTTACCCCCCACAGCCCAGACCTTGATACATAATTGGCTTAAGCGTCCTCATATGTCACAGCTACCGTTTCATCCACCTAAGACTCTAAAAATCCTTAAAATCACCAAACCCTCTTTGCTCTTTGTCTCACACCCTACAGACTGCATTGCCCTCTGTGTGTCTGTCTGACCTTCTTGCAAGAACAACCCACATAAAGACGATCCTGACTCTTAGTCTTATTTCAGAACCTCATCGAGCCAAATTTCTACAATAACCCTCACTTCAAATAAGGACAAAAAACTTTATTGAGGATAAAATGGAAGAAACCTCAGGAAGAATCACTCTCACATGACAGGTGTTGAGTGTGCAGATACTCACATATAATGTTATACACATCAGTGAATATGCGGAACATAATCCAAGAAATTATAGGCTGCTTTTAGGTCAGTGAACAGAGCCAAGCATTTCCAATATCCAAACCTGGATAAAAAGGACAGGATATATGAACAATTCACTCTTTACACAGACATTAGAGAGTAACACTTACACAGAGGGACAGAGATGAAGACAACATGTACACAGGAAGAGACAGAAAGAGAAGCACAACCAGAAGTGTGGCACATCTTCCCCCATTCACGTTTAGTCAAGTCATCAGAATGATATTAAGGCCTTCACCCTGTGTCAACACTATGAACTGTACTAATGCAGAAGTTTCTCCAAAGGCATTGTGGGAGATACAGGAGTAGATCCCTGTCCAGAGGTGTCAAGTAACAAAGTACAAATACTTTGTTGCCCTAGTTAAGTAGAAATTTTGGTTATTTACACTGAAGTGGAGTAATTATTTTTCAGATGACTTTTTACTTCTACTCCTTACATTTTCACCCAATCATCTGTACTTTCTACTCCTTACATTTAAAAAACACCCTCATTACCCCTTTTTCATTTCAGTTTGTTTTCATTCCGGCTTGTCATCATTCAAATAAAAAAACTATCCATCTAAATGGTGCCATCCAGATAGCGTGAATTTGATTGTGACTGGATGAGAAGTATAAACATATACCATTCCTACACCTTATTGGTTCGTACACGATCCATCCCACCTGACTTTTTGCACCATTCCAATACTTACAGGCAACTAGTCATCATATCTTCCACTCCATGAAACGCATGTTAATGCTCAGTAGTACACATATATGGTTCTTTAATACATTTGAATTGGACTAAAATGAGTTCTTTTTCAATGGACATATACATATGTGGCTGAAACAGGTAGGCTAGTGCATCCCAAATGTTTCAACGTTAACATTTTAATATAACATTATAGTCATTATGGCCTTTAGAAAAATGTTTTTTGGGGAGGTGGAGGTGGGGTAGTGCACTATAGGCCCCTGTGGCACCGCCTAAGCTTTTGTCCTAATGGCATTTTTTTCCCTCTTACATTTACTTTTATACTTTAAGTAGTTTTGAAACCAGTACTTTTACACTTTAATTTGAGTAAAAAGCTTGAGTTGATACTTCCACTTCTACAGAAGTCTTTTTAAACCCTAGTATCTATACTTCTACCTGAGTAATGAATGGGAATACTTTTGACACCTCTGCCCCTGTCAGTGCTGTACTATGGAAATGCATAAAAAGAAATAATAATTTAAGTCTTGACCAGGAGGGTAATAATTAAGAAAAACTAAAAGAGGAAGTGAAAAATGGGACAATTAAAAAACAATATAAAAAACTACAATACAATGAACAATTATGTGAATTAGATAACATCAGGCTCTTTTTTACAATGTTAATGGTACACAGTAATTAGGAATGGCTTGAAGAATGGCTATAATCCTCAAGATTATAATTAAGACATGCACTTATAAAACTAACTAAACACTAGACTGTAGTCACAAGAGGTGCCAACCCCTTGGTATTATCTAACTCAAATTCCCTTTATATGTACTTTATTATTATTATTATTAAATACAGTACAGTATAATTGTATTTTGTAAAATATGACACACAATATAAATGTGTATCTATATTATTTTTATAACTGTAATAGTATATCTTTGTTATTATTTTATTATGATATCTGAATCACTACAAATGCAAACTATGTGTGCCTAGAAGACTTGAACTCTGAAACTTTGACCTTTTGACCCCAGATTTGCAATGGTCATTATCTATGTGTTATTGAGTTATGGTGTGCACATAACCCCAAACCAACAAATACACACGCAGTTGGGCTCAGAGGGTAATGAACTTAAATTAAGAGCCAGGCTGAAGAAAACATCAAAACTAGAATAACTCTGGTCATAAAAATATGTGTAAATTTTATTTGTTGTGGAAAAGCATTTTACATTTCCCATAGAGGTTAGTAGACTTAGACCTCTGTCGTGTTATATCAATATGTCTTCCTCCAGTTTAGGTTTGGACAAGGGTACACTGAGACCTCACAGGCAAAAATGATCTTGTGTAGTTTGATAAGCTGGTGAAGCCTACTAGAATCTGCTGAGAAAGAAGCACCCCAAAGCATAGAAACAGACCCCTTACAGATTTTTCTTCCTAACACACCTACTTTACTACACATCACTAATATTCTGTTTTTGACAATGATTTTGTCTACAGTCAGGGAAAAAATTATTAGAACATCAAAAGTCATCAAAAACAATGGTTATGCAATCAAGTACTACTTCCTGTGTGTAACATGTGACTAAAAATAGACAGAAAAAAAAACATGGAATTCCTAAAAGCACTGTTTTTGACAGTACAGTGCCACAGATATTGATGTAAGAACTTAAGTGATTTTGGTTATTATCAAGAAAAGCATGCAAAATGGCTAGATATCAGCTCTTAAATTAAACTCTTATGAGCTATTTTTGTTGTTATCATTATATTTGTCCAAACAAATGTACCTTTAGTTGTACCAGGCTTTAAAATGAAGAAGAAATTGAAGACAACAAAGGTGGTCTATTTCTTTCGCAACTGTAAATTGGTTTTTAAAAAATGTGCATGAAAAGACTGCTGCAACCAGAAAAGCAGGGTCCTCTCCTACTGAGCTTAAGAGATGTGTTACGGTAGTTGGCACCCTCTCTCATCTGGCAAATGTTTGGGTAGGTCCACCCATCTGAGCCTCATACAGGACCCTTTTCCTGGCACACAGATGTAGGCTCTGGCTCAGCCCTGTATCCCCTATTTGGCATTTTCCTCTGGCAGATTAGGCCTCTCCACAGCGACAGTAGAACTTCTGAGCTCCATCTGGGTCACACTGCTGCCCCTCCTCATTTGCACACTGCTCACAACATCCGCAGCCGTCAGGCACACAGGGGCAAAGGTGCGTGTCACGCTCCCTGCAGCCCTCGCCTTCCTTCCACAGCAGCAGCTGACCACGGTGCTGTGGTGGAAGTCCAGAGGAAGTGCAGACCCATACACATGCATACACTGACTCACCAATTAAACTGAGCCATGTTGAAAACCCCAATCAGCACACAGAGCCTGAAAAATGAATGTCCTTCTCAAGAATAAAAATTGTAAGAACAAATGTCATGGCAGAAATGGCACCCTCTGTTCTCTGTCAAAAAGTCACATGGTGTTCCTCCTCTGAGTTTGAAGTATTTCCATCTGCCGGTTCTCTTCTTTCCTCTTTTCAAGGATTGCATTTCTTCTTGGTATTACTATTATTATTATTATTATTACCATGTACCCCTGCTGAATTCTTTTGCTATGTTGTTTCGCTGCTTCAGATTTCCTCATCATCCCCTAGTCTTTTCCAACAAAGACACAGCACTGGCAGTGAATGAAGTGGGCAAACTTCATCCTTCAGGTATCTGCCCAGTATCATCTTTCTTTCCTAACAATTCTGCTGCCTCTCTTCCTGTGCCAGTGTCTCTGGGCAGAGCTGGACTGGCAAACCGGCTCCAGAAATGGCACAGGATATAAAAGCTTCAACGCTTCTTTATAACTACATACAAACATCAAGAGATAAAGCAGCCTCTTGTATGAAATCACTGGAGATGCATGAAGAAGAGCATGTGAATCTTAAAATAATAGGTGTTTAGGGAAATCAGTGATGCTTTTTAAATATCAGGATAAATAATATAAACAAAAAGGTGATCCCTTAAATCATCTATTGATTTTAAGACTTTAACTGGATTTTGATTACCACCTTGTATGATTTAACACAGTTACTAATGTTCTGTATTATGAATATGTATACATATGTGTATTTTATTAATGCAGTTTGCATGCAGAATAGCATGTAAATCTTAATATACAGCTCTGGAAAAAATTCAGAGACCGCTGCAATTTCCTGTGAAATCAGCATGTCTGCATGTATGACAGCCATTCCATTCCTGTGTCTGTTGAATTCCAACACAAACACACCTTATTCTACTGAATAAACACCTGATCCATGTCTTATTTAAGGAGGAGAAGTATAAACACCACTACTGTAGCCATCACTATCTTCTTAGAATAGGACTGTAACTGGGAGACAAAAACAGTGCTATTAGTACCACAAAAGTAACTGGAATGAAAAAAGAACTATTGAAAACTACTGGACTTCTGTTCTGACAATGTTCCCAAACTCTGAGGACTGGTTCTTCTATCAGGACAATGCTCCTTGCCTCAGCTAGGTCAATAAAGGTGTGGATGACGGACCACCAGATGCAGACCCTGTCATGGCCAGCCCAATCTGCAGACCTGAACCCACTTTGAAAACTTCTGGAGGAAGATGGATGGTCATAAACCATGGAACATCAATGAGCTTCTTGAATTTCTCTGCCAGGAGCTGCATAAAGTCATCCAAGAGCAATGGAGGAGAGCCAAGACACGTGAAAGCTGTCATTGAAAATCAGGGTTATTCCACCAAATATTGATGTCTGAACTTTTCCCAAGTTACAACATTAATATTGTGTTGTTTAGAAATGAAAATGAACTTGTTTGCATTATTTGAAGTCTGAAAACACTGCATTTTTTTTTTGTTGTTATTTTGACCATGTGTTGTGTTCTGTAAATACATGCTCTAAAAACCAATATTTTTATTTGGAATTTGGGAGAAATGTTGTCGGTAGGTTAGAGAATAAAACAAAAATGTTCATTTTACTCAAACAAATACCTATAAATGGTAAAATCAGAGAAAGTGTTAATTTTGCAGTGGTCTCTTATTTTTTTTTCCAGAGCTGTGATTGGAGTAAACTTTACTACTGTGAGACCCAAACTGACGAATATACATAATGACTTTAGCATATACATTTTTATTTGACTTTTCACATTATGACTTAATTGAAGAGGGAATGTCTGAGTGTCAATCACAGCTAAAACTGATGACTGATGTTAACAACACACAAGCCACCAACAAAATCAAATGTGCAAACAAGGGAAGTTTATTTAATTTTTTGCTATCAAATCTGTGTTTTTGTCAAGGGAGGAGTCTTTGACTTTTGAGCTTTTACACTTTTAAGCTGTCTTTTCTGGATATATCTCCACCTAAAGCACATTCAGTATCTCCTGTCCTCTGCACCTCTGCTGGCATCAGTGAAGTCAAACATTTATAAAGCAATCCTTGTATTTTATTTTGACATCATGCACATCATGGTTGAGAATGAAGGAATCATAGAGGTCACGGGTACCAAAAGAAGAACATTCATCTTCTATTAAAAAATAAATAAATAAATAAATAAAAAAGAATTGTCATATCATAGTACTGTTTTGCATTTTACTCAGTTCCGAATAAAAACAGACCCCTGACCCTGACCTGTTCTGGGTCCTGATGGTAAGTCTTGGGAAACTGAAAACACATAACCAGTCGTCTACAGATGGAAAATATGAAATATGGATAAATAGGCCTATTTCAGAAGAGGTCAGTTTGCTTTTATTGGGCACATTTTAGAGACAATTTGTAAAAAAAAAAAAAAAAAAAAAAAGCGCATTTAATCACCATAAAATGAAGCAACGCATGCGTAAACTACTGCTTATTTGTCGTTTTTCAGTAGCATTAGTATAAAGATGCATATTTACACTTATCTACTATTTTCTAACGTGGCACCTTTTCTCTTCTTCCGGGGGAACATTTCAGGTTGTCCACAGGAGTGCCTTCACGACAATCACCTCCCTGTTAGGGAATGGTGGAGGGCGTGGCTTCGTGGCGTAACTCTGACGTCACGGTATGTGAGACGTCCACGTACCGTAGCACGGGCCGTGAAGTAGTCATGCAGCAAGCGCGTGTAAACTAGATAATGAAATGCAATGGACAACCTTTACGGACTTCAAAATAAAAGCATTAATGGGTTATTTTTGTAGTTTACTACGAGCATGTTGTTTATTATCGTTTGTATGAGGGATAAACGTTGTATTATTACCATTTAAATAACATAGCGCTATTAAATAAATTCATTTTACGTATGTTTTTGCAAATCTTACAATGTCCCGTCCGTGTTGTGCTTTTATTTTGAAAGTATATACACAGGAAATAAAACACTTTACCATACATTCCACTCTGTTCCACGTTAACCAGGAAGTAAAGAAATGTTTGAAGCAGAAAAGAGAAAACTTCTCTTATTGAGCTGACGAGTAAAGCCTCAGTCATTTTCCTAACACACTGATTTTATCTCCGGACCAGATTTAGGAAGAGGTTTTACTGGAAACGACAAATTACACTTCTACCGTTCGTTTAGGTGAGTATTATGCCAAAATAATCTCGAACATACAGTACAAATTAGGCTTCATTCTCGTATAGTGTCCCAGAAGTTTAAATAATTAGAAGTAATTTATTCAATATTGACTACGACAAAAAATAGAATAGGGAAATCATGACAAATTTATCGAATAATTCTGAAAAATGGGAGGGTTATTACCAATGCCCAGAATACACCCATTTTTTATATTTAATTTTGACAATGTTCTCATAAATCTACATACAGAATACATGAGTACAGTGGGAATTATAATTTTACCTATAAGGTTATAACTGTATGTAGATGTGTGAATCTATTATAGCCTGTGGTTTACTTCATAGTAATAGGTTTGAATCTAAGTATATCATACAACTTTGACTACACCATGCCTTTTGTTGGCTGCAGTATCAGTATTTGCAAGGACAAGAGTGCAGATAGACAGTACATTCATATGAGGGATAGTAAAAGATAAGAACAGCCTTCAACAATGAAAACTATGACGTATCCTTCAGGTGTAATTGTTTTATGTGACTAGACAGGTTGGGACTTGAACATGCTGACGTGGGAATATGGGTGGGTAAGCAAGCAAGTCTGACAAACCTTTAAGGTGTGATCTACGAGGCTTAAGCAAAGTATCCTGTTTTGTAGGCTTGGCCCAGTGCATGACCTGAGGTTATTCTGCTCATGTAAAACCAGGGATGGAATAACCTCAGCAGGGTTTATAGAAGATTAGATGCAACGTGGGAGTGTAACTGCAGAGTAACAGTTCTTTCTATTTTGTGACAGATCCAGAGAATGGCAGAGAAGGTGCTGGTCACAGGTGGGGCAGGGTACATTGGGAGTCACTGTGTGGTGGAGCTCATAGAGGCGGGTTACCAGCCAGTCGTAGTGGATAACTTCAGCAATGCTGTACGAGGTAAGACAAACACTGATTGAAGAATTACTGTTATCATGAACCTGTTACCTTTTGTGTTTGTTTAGTGCTGATGGTAACATTCACTTGTTATCTTTGTGCGTGTCACATCTTGTTGTGGAAGAAGGAGCTGATGATGTGCCAGAGAGCATACATAGGATACAGAAGCTTTTGGACACCAACATTGAGTTTCATGAACTCGACCTTCTTGACCGCACTGGCTTGGAAAAACTTTTTAAAAAGGTAAGTAGATTTATCCAATCACTCTATAAACATGTAATTAATGTTAAAGTAACTTTCAGTCAAGTTGTAGCATATACACACATATATGATCCAACCCATTTTCTATAGTTATACAATAATGATCCCAATTTTTAGGTTGTATAGTTTTTTTATTTGGACAATAATACAATACAAAGTTTGCTACTCAAAAAGTACTTGATTGGATACCATGACATATTATATTATATTATATTATATTATATTATATTATATTATATTATATTGCGTTTGTGTTTCAGCACTCTTTCAGCGCTGTAATGCACTTTGCTGGACTGAAGGCAGTTGGAGAGTCAGTGGAGCAGCCATTACGCTACTACAGGGTCAACCTCACTGCATCCATGAACCTGCTTGAGGTCAGTTTCAACAAGCCTAAACCGTCTTAACTAAATACATGCTGCACTCCTCACTTCGAGATGAGCACTGTTTGCATTAATCCTCATTTTTGTTTGCTGACTGCATGATGGTGTGTTTATGTAACACTGATTGAGTTGATTATAATACCTTTATATGTGTTGAACTCACTGCATCGACCAACCACAGCATTAGGTCTTACTCCTAATGTGTGAGCTTCCTAACTGGCTGTTGACTGTACATGTGTGCCATGTTTATGTGCATCTGCATGTCCCAGGTGATGCAGGCTCACAAAGTGCACAATCTGGTGTTCAGCAGCTCGGCTACTGTGTACGGAGACCCCCAGCATCTGCCCATTGATGAGGAGCACCCCGTGGGTGGCTGCACCAATCCCTATGGCAAGACCAAATACTTCATCGAAGAGATGATCAAGGATCATTGTAAGGCTGAGAAGGTACTGATTAAACTGTAAATGGCCACTAGAATCTGCCCACACACACATACATTAATGTACAAGATGTCTCACTTTTAGCTGTGTGTCAACAGGACTGGAACGCAGTACTCCTGCGATATTTCAACCCAATTGGAGCTCATTCTTCTGGCCTTATAGGAGAGGATCCTCAGGGTATCCCCAATAACCTGCTGCCATATGTTGCCCAGGTGATAAGCTTAGAGGATTAAAGAAATATTTTGCTTTGTGGGAGATTCAGTGGAGGATTTATTATTTTTTGTATTTTGTTATTTTTTTCTCCCTAGGTTGCTATTGGGAGACGAGAGTGCCTCAGTGTTTTTGGGAATGACTATGAAACCTTGGATGGCACAGGTACCAGTGAAGATCTTTCAGCTGAAACTCCTAGCATCTGTTATGATGGTGTAACATGTATTCACAGGGCTCTGAATAAAAGGTAAAATGTCATTCTGTGAGTAAACAGCATTTTTTTTCTCTTCCTTGCCAGGTGTGAGAGATTATATTCATGTTGTAGATCTTGCAAAGGGACACATAGCATCTCTAAAGAAGCTGAAGGACAGTTGTGGATGCAAGGTACAATTTATTTTGACTTATTTCACACACATGCATTTGTATATATGGTATTTATTTGTGAGCGAGTTTCTATGAGTGCATTATTGTTTTGTGCCCTTAGGTGTACAACTTAGGAACAGGAACAGGCTACTCTGTGCTCCAGATGGTGAAAGCCATGGAGAAGGCATCAGGGAGAAAAGTGAGTAGGACATGAGATCGTCTGTATCTGATTCAGTGTTATTTCTTATTATTTAGACTATATTGTTTTTTTTGCCAAAATAACCCATGTTAATGTGTCTTATTTGTAGATTTCATACAAGATCGCCCCACGCAGGGGAGGAGACATAGCATCCTGCTACGCTGATCCTCGTTTGGCTGAGAAGGAGCTGGGCTGGAAGGCTGAATTTGACCTGGAGAGAATGTGTAAGGGCAGCCACGATGCATAATTTGATGGTCATCTTGAAACTTTTTTTTTTCCCCAACAAAAGAAATATTAAGATCGCTTTGTATTAGCATTGTTTATGCCAGTTGTAAATGCCTTATGTTATTGTGAAGCACTTAACTTAAAAATAAATGTGCTATATAAATAAACTTACCTTACGTATTCTTTGTACCTGTCTTGATGTAGGTGTGGATCTATGGCGCTGGCAGTCCATGAACCCCACTGGATTTTCCAACGGCACAGCCTCTTGATGCAACTCCAGTTTTACATAATTTTATTTTATACTGGTTTATTTTATTTGCAAACATTTCATACAGTAAATCACCAGACCAAAGCAATGCATTCCTCATTTTGTCGAAAACACATGAAGGGACCTCTCTTGTAATTGTTCATTATAAACGATTATTTAATTTCATCATGATAATACATGTCATAGGTAACGTGTAAAAAAAATTTTTTTTTTCTTGTAGTTTTCTCCATTTTGTTATATGTTACATCTGACAAGGCAAAAAATATTTTCTCTAATAATATATTAATCTGTAAGCCATAAGAATGAAAGAATAAATACATTTTCTTACTGAACAAACTGAATCATTTACTTGTCTGATAATTGTGTTGATGTGAGATTATGAGGATTGACATGGATTAAATGTTGAATGATGAGTAAATAAATGAAAGACTGTTGTGCACTGGAAGTCTATTAGATATATTAGAAATGATATATTATATGGCAGATTTGGACAGAAAACCACATGTATGATGTGGCCAGCAGGGGCTTTAGAGTATCACACTAAGGCCATAAACCTACAGAATAACCGTGGGGATGTTGGTGTACTTGTTTAAACCTGGTATATTCTATATTGAGCAGAAATAGTCTGTTCATGTCATATATATAAACAGGGCGCTGGGGCTTTAAATGGCTCCTTGAACCCTCGGGCGCCCTGTTAATAAACACCCACGTCAGCACTGTGCTCCAGTCGCTCTAACCGGGTTTCGGTCTTTAGGGCTGAGCAGGAAGTGCCTGTGTATGTGTGTGTGTATGTGTGTGTGTGTGTGTGTGGACCCTGGACGAGAAAAAGGCAGCAAGGGGGAGAAAAAAAGACTGAGGAATTAAAAAAAAAAAAAAAAAAAATGGATTTAGTGACAGACTTGGGGGCGAGTAAACTCTATCGGGCGTCGGGTGAATCGAGTCTCCAGTGAGTATCGATGGATTTTGTCAGAGGTTTGACGGCGTGGGGCGTAAGCGGGTCCTGCTGACACCTCACGCCTGGGAGAGAGTCGCTGGGTTTGGGTAGCAGGCAAATCCTCCCCGCTGCTCGCTGCGCTCCGGACCTCCGGCTTGAAAAGTGGGGGTGGTCTTGAGGATGAAAACGGGCGTATTACCGCTCCACGTCCTCACTCTGATACAATATCCGAATATATTTATTTCTCACCACGAAGCATGCTCAGTTGCTGGAGGTTTGTGTCTATTTTTCTATTGTGTGCTGGCTGCAGCCTGAAGTGGGCGTCGCTCCAGGACAGACTGGGCTGCTCTGGTGCGCCGCTGCCCGCTTTTCTCTCGCAGGACTGCAGCACTCTCATGGCGTTTTGTAGGTCGACTGATGTCTAAATTAACAGGGAACAGCTCGGTTCAGATCTCAGACCTGGTTTCGCGCAGTGGCTCAGGAGAAGCACTGACTCTTGCGGCCGGGCGTTGCACCGTGGGTTATCGGGCGCTGCGGAGCTTGTCAGCATGCATCGCATTATTCTTAAAAAAAAAAAAAAATGAAAAAAAAAAAAAAAAAAAAATGAATGCGTGTGATTCTCAATCCACGTGATGGGGTAGGATATAGAAGATGAAGAACTATTCTGCAAATGAGGTAGAGGTAGATTTTTCTGTTTCTCTTTGGACCGCATGTCCGGCTGTGTGTTTTATTTATTTATTTTTTCTTCCATCCACCGCAGGCTTATGTGTTTGTAGCATCACAGATTTGATGCGTTTTTGGCGTTCCTTAGGGGTGATTACGGGGTTTGGTCACCCGATGCTCCCTGACTGGAGTCGGGTGTAGCCTATTAGAAGAAATATTTTGATTGAGAGCTCATCTGGCCAATCACAGAGCGATATCAGTGGCAGTGGGCAGACCGTCGGCGGAGCTGGTGCTGGTCTGGAGGAGAAACAAAGGCAGGGGATAATTGACAGCTCCATCAGTGGGGTGTCACTGTGTCTCTAGTGTTACCTGCGTCTGTTGTGTTTGAGTGCTGTCCTGTTGAGCATAAACAGTTATAAAAGTAATGAGGTCACACTCCAAGAGCCTGTTTTCTTTGTTATTATGCAGAATGCAAGTTTTACAGGATACACTATTTCAGATGGTGAAATTTAAAGTGTTTAATTTGAACTAATGTCCACAGTATCCACAGTGGTTCATTTGTTATTTCTGTACTGTGTATCCAGCCATTGTGAGTACTGTCATCTTGTCTCCTGCAGGCAGCCTCAGAGATGGTTCAACACCGCTGACATCACAGTGGCTCACCAAAGCAACCTGCTGAAACAGCTCAACCAGCAGCGCCGCCAGGAGCTTTTCTGTGACTGCAGTGTGCTGGTGGAGGGCCAGCTCTTCAGGGCCCACCGCAACGTCCTGTTTGCCAGTAGCGGTTATTTCCGCATGCTGCTGTCCCAGGGGCCCGATGGGATGTCCGAAACCGTCAATGCCACCTTCGATGTCTTCAGCCCAGAGACCTTCACTGTCATCCTGGATTTTATCTACTCTGGCCTGCTAGACCTCACCAGTCACAATGTTATCGAGGTGATGTCTGCAGCCAGTTACCTGCAGATGAACAATGTCATTAACTACTGCAAGAACTTCATCAAATCTTCTTTGGACATCAGCGTAAAAGATGAAGAAAATGAACGTTGCCTCAGTTTGTCTGAGACATGTAGCTTCACTAGTGGAGCTGGAGAGGAGACCTCGGACCAGCAGCAACAAGGTCCCTGCTCTGTCAGCCCACCACCTGCACTCTGGACCCGGGATAGCTCCAGAAACCAGTCTGGCTTTATAGGGAAGGACCTAGACCAGGATGTGTCAGCCTCAGGAATCAAGACTAGTTCAAGCAGCCCTGCTAACGACCTCGGTGCAGAGACAGAGGACCTACAGGACCCTCAGGATCCTCTGTACACTTTGCCTGGAACAGAGCGCCGGCGGAGCAGAGGGGCAGCCAAGAGGCGAGCATCCAATAGTAATCGCTCCAACCAACATGAAGACCTGGACATTCAGGAGGCGAGGACACAAAAAGCTGAAAAGGCAGAGGAGCTGTACGCCACTCTGCCACCTATTGTAGGTGTTATTGGGCACTTTAATAAAGGTGAGTCGGGACTGTTTGGGAGAAAATGGAGAAAATAAATTGCATACTTCATCATTGTACACTGACAACTCCACTTTTGTAGACACAGTGTTATCCAATGAAAGAACAGCAAATCCTAAGATGTGAACAGTTTCTCTTCCTCTTTCTCTTTGCAGACTCAAACCCCATCATGCGCTTCAAATGCCCCTTTTGTACACACACAGTGAAGAGGAAGGCAGACCTGAAACGACATTTGCGCTGTCACACTGGGGAGAGACCATACCCCTGTCAGGCCTGCAATAAGCGCTTCACTCGCCTAGAGCATCTTCGCAGCCATTTTGAAACAGTAAGTGCAATCACAGCCAGGAGGAGAAACCTGGACTATTACAACGTTCTGTCATTTATAATTGTCACAGCACTTTTTAAATGTGAAAATTACAATCCTCAAGAGCAGGCAGTGTTTACCAGCTATGAACATTTAATGCAGCAGTGAGACAGGACTTTTTAGTGCTTGTTTTTTCACAGAACATTGTTATGGTTTCTTACTTTCACACAGATTCATCAAGCCAGGAAACTGGTGTGCAGGAAGTGTAAGTGTCAGGTGACAGAGGAGACCGGACACGTGGTGTGTGAGGGGACACGACGCTATCGCATGTGCACCGCTTGTATCCAGGAAGTGGGCTGTGACACCATTCCCATGGACAGTCTGGAGGAAAGCAATGAGGAACCAGCTCTGTTACTGGGCGTGGACGGAGAGGAAGAAGGGGAAAGCAAAAGGACCTGGATGGTAACCGATGATGATGACCTTGCCGAAGACTCGGGAGCTGACCTTATTATTCAGCAAGTGGACGACAGTGACGAGGAGCTGCAGTGAAATGGGACCAAAGTGTGTATGCGTACTTATAGGCATGCACAAACATTGACTCTGTATGTGTGTTAAAGCCATTGAAGAGAATTTATGCATAAAATACATTATCTGATCCACTTTTGTAAATACACACGCTTATGATAATTATCATTTAATTCAACTGGTTTATCACTACTTTTGGCTAAGTTTGTGATCTTTGTGGCAGAATGGAATGCCTTTTTTAAGCTTCATAAAGAAACGCAGTATCCAAAGCATGCATACTCAGTGTTATTTGTTCCAAGTTTCACTTCTGTAATAGTTGTTATCAATATGTTTTTTCATATGCATGGAAAAACCTTTAGACTCAGCAAATGAAAAAAAAAAATCAACAATAACATGACATAGACTCCGCCCCTGATGGCAAGAGCTGAGAGCAGATTTTCTTTAAGCAGATATTTGCACCCAGGTGTCAGAAGCGTACCACCCTGTTTACAGCGGTGTTGTACTCTTAAAGCCCGACTGAAGGACTCTAACATAAAGACTTACTAACATTTTGCTAATGTCGCCAAAAGGTCTATTTTAATGCAACATTTTCATATTTTCCTCAACCTAATCAATCTAATCACTGAATTTGGAAGTTGTATCCATGATCTAAACCTTGTATTCAGGGTCAGTGTCCTATCTTTACTCCACTGACCACCATGAATCAGTGGGTCAGAGCCAGGAGATGGTGGCTATTCTCACCCTGGTGCAAATAGACACTCCTTTATCAGTTTTTCACTATTGCAGTACTTTTCATGGGTATGTTTGATCATGATATGCACTATAATTTTAATTCTTTGTTTCTTTTTACTTTTTGACACATTAAAAATATTTTGTATACATTTTTGTGTCTGGGTTTTTCATCATGTCTAGGCCAGTCTTCCATTTGTTTTAATAATTATTTCAATAATATCAGTTGTTATTGTAGAAAATAATTCCGACTAAACAAAATTTATACTATGAAATTTTTTTACATTTACACATATAATATTCATATTATAAATTGGCTATTTTTCATCAGATCATGTTTTCAGACAAAAACCAAAAGCTGGTGCCTTTCAGCTTGAATTTAAAGACTTAAAGCAGAAATAAAAAACAAAAAGAGCTGGAGCACAGTGAAAATGTCAGTACATTTTAATGTTGCTCCAGCTTTTTTTTCCTTTTCTGCTTCCTATTTTTAATCAAATTTTGTGTCATTTTATAAATTCATTTTTCATACGAGAAACATAGTGACATTTTAGTGTCAATAAGAAGAACACAGAACATGTTGAATTTTTCAGATGTATGTTACTCAAGATGTTTAATTTATTCATGTGATGTGTAAGATACACAGAACAAAAACTGTATTACACATAGCCTTGTCAAAAAGTCCAGCACTCTAATATTTCATTACTCTGTACACACTTGCTGTGGAATTGTTTTGATAAACTTACACAATCTGAGAATATTGATTTTTAGGACACATGTTGCTGAACCTACGGTTGCAGAAAAAACTAGTAGACCATCAAAAGTCATCAAAAACAATGGCTATGCAATCAAATACTAACTCCTGTGTGTATCATGTGACTAAAACAGACAGAAAAGAAAACTTGGAATGCCTAAAAGCACTGGTTTTGGCAGTACAATGCTATAGTTATTAATGCAAGCACTTTAGTGATTTTGGTTATTATAAAAAAATAAATAATTTTTTTTTAAAAACAGAAAATGACTAGATATCAGCTCTGAAACTAGACTCCTATGAGTTATTTGTGTTGTTATCATTATATTTGTCCAAACAAATGTACCTTTAGTGGTACCAGGCATTAAAATGATCAAGAAATTGAAGAAAACAAGGGTAGTCTGATAATTTTTTCTGTGATTGTAGATGTGACCAACTGAAGCAACCCAGATCATAACACTGCTCCCACAGGCTCATGTAGACATTAGGCATCATGGGTAATCTCCACCCACCTCCCTTCCCACCCTGATGCACCCACTACTCCAGAAACAGGTCATTCTGGACTCATCCAGGCACGTGACCTTTTACCTTTAAACACAGTCCAATGTTAAATCTGAACAAACTGATGGTTTGTTGATTGAAAAACTAGTTTGGGTTAAAGGAAATGCTGATGCTGAAACATATTAATCACTGTAGAGTTTACCCAATGGAAGGCTCTGACCTACTTGCTGATTAGAATCTAGGTGGAGATTTTTGTCTATTCAAACCAATTTTGCCAGATAATTCAAGTAACATCTCCCACCCATACCATCTTTGACCGATAGGTGTCGCCAGTGCGGTGCGTTGAACATGGAGGACGTGTGGACCGCAATGAAGAAGTGACGTCACAGGAGAGGTAGGACAAACATGGCGGCTGTCATGAGGCTAGTAAACAGAAGCACTTTAAACCCAGCAATGGGTCAACACTGCCTGGCGTTCAGCTCTGCGGCAAAAATAAAAACGGTGAGTTTTATGGGGAAGTTTACTCAGCAGCAGCAGCTTATTGAACCCGTTTAAGCAGCAGTCTAAACCTGACATCTGTCTGCGTTTCTCCCTGATACGCCAGTGTTAACCTAGCTTGTTGGTTGACAGCTAGCAAACTGGGTCAAGTTAATATCTGTTTAGCCGAAGCTTTATTTATACTGCAGTTTAAATATGTGTTTGTTTGTATAGGCTGCTGTGAGGCCAGGTCATGTTCTGCCAGAAAAGGTGAAAATAGTGGAGGTCGGACCCAGAGATGGTCTTCAAAATGAGAAGGTAAGTCTCATGTCGCTAATGTTCCAGTGTTTGTCAGCTGTTAGCACTCAAAACTCAGAAAATGCTGGCATCAACCAGTAATATTATCATCGTTAATAGTGGTGATAGTAGAAACACCTTAATCTAGTACAGGTGAGATCATGTATTGTGTAACCAGTCAAAATAATTTAAGTTATGTGCTCAGTTATGTTTCAACATCGTCATGTTTTTGCTTCTTTCACTCAGACAATCGTGCCAACAGATACTAAAATCCACTTAATAAACATGTTATCAGAATCAGGGTTGCCAGTCATTGAAGCTACCAGCTTTGTGTCTCCAAAATGGGTTCCACAGGTGTGGTAGTTTTCCTTTGCCATTTCAATGCAAATAGACAACACGCCCAGTGACTTGTTCTTTTGTAGTGCTAATTGCTTTCTGTTTTTCTATCAATTGTCAGATGGCAGATCAAGTGGAAGTGATGAAGGGCATCTGTAGGAAATCTGGAGTAACGTACCCAGTCCTCACCCCCAACCTGAAAGGCTTCCAGTCTGCTGTGAGTGCCAGACATCAGTTCCAGAAACATCTGGTCTATTTTCTCCATGTAGTGTTTAACACTTTGTTAGAGGAGCTGTAATATATCTCAAAGTTTACTGAATTAAATGTGCCCCTGATTCACATTAAATACAGATGAAGGCCGGAGCTTCAGAGGTAGCCATATTTGGAGCTGCATCAGAGCTGTTTAGTAAGAAGAACATAAACTGCTCAGTGGATGAAAGTTTACAGCGCTTCGACGAAGTTATGAAAGCAGCTAAAGAGGCTGGTGTGCCAGTAAGAGGGTAAGGTTTGTTTCTTACTTTTTATTATCAACATTCTTTTAATAAGTGGAATCATAAAGTGATATTTTGATAAACCCCACTTATGTTTCTTATCACCACAGTTATGTATCATGTGTCGTTGGATGTCCGTATGAAGGCAAGGTGGCACCTGAAAAAGTTGCACATGTGAGTTATCATATGGTTTACATCAATTAAAAACCCACATAACATTCTACTATAATGCACGTTCTGTGTCCGTCTGGCGTCCAGCACAGGGTCCGATCGATGTTGCAGCACAGGAGGGCGTATTAGCCTCTCATGCTGTCGTGCAATAGCACCACGGGTACAATGCTGCTAGTAAAAACAATGCAAGCACTGTCTGGTCTGGATCAAGTTTAACTGTCATCTGTCTCTTGCAGGTAGCTAAGCGTCTTTACTCCATGGGCTGCTATGAGATCTCTCTAGGGGACACAATTGGAGTGGGAACCCCTGGTAGCATGAGTGAAATGCTGGAGGCGGTGAGCAGGGAGGTGCCTGTCAGTGCCCTGGCAGTGCACTGCCACGATACCTACGGCCAAGCACTGGCTAACATCCTGGTGGCCTTACAGGTTAGATACCAGTGTTATTGAACACCAGACTGAAAATGTACATGATGTCTGTTTAGGTCTATGCTGTGTGATATAGGTAACGATACACATCATATTATAGCACATTTTCTGTAAATTCAGCAAAAATAAATATTTGGAAATTGTTGTAGTGAATTGCACACCCAAAAATTAAGTAATTTCCTTATATTTGTCCTGTTATTTACAACTATTGTTCAAATTTCCAAAATAGAATGCAACAAAATCACAAAATATGAATGTATAAAATATATAGCATAAATATAAAATATTTTGAATGTCTTATAGCAAATTTATGTAGGCCTGAATTTTAATTATCATTAAAAACATCAAAGCGAAATGTGTAATATTTAAGAATATGACAAATACATTTGAAATATAAATATTTGTATGTAAAGTAATAGTATATATATGCAAATGTGGGACATTTAAACTGCACTTGCAAAGTAGGGCTCACAGTATAACCACTAAACATAATACTGTCTACATCCATGTCATGTAGAGGAAAACCATTCATTATCCAAATGATGACTTTTATTATGTGTTATCATGTGAAATGATAAATGCTTTTCTAACACATCATCAACACTGCAGAGATCCAGTTGTGTGTGTGTTTTATTATTAGTGTAGTGTTTACTAAATTTTTTATTTTATTTTATTTTATTTTTTTTGCAGATGGGAATCAGTGTTGTAGACTCATCAGTAGCTGGACTCGGTGGCTGTCCCTATGCCCAGGGTGCCTCTGGGAATGTTGCTACTGAAGATGTTGTCTATATGCTTCATGGACTAGGGATCCAAACAGTAAGTCATGTTATTCCTCCTGTTTTTCTTACCCATACGTTGTGAGGCATTGTGCTTGCTGCAGCTCTCTAACTGTCCATTTTCACCTCAGGGAGTGGATCTCCCCAAGCTGATGGATGCTGGCGCTTTCATCTGTCGAACCCTCAACAGAAAGACCAACTCCAAAGTAGCTCAGGCTACCTGCAAACTGTAGGCACCAGCCTGAAAACAGAGGACTCTTTCACAGACTGTCAACTCCAACATAATCACATAAACCTGGAGCTATCGTTACTGATTAGTTCTCCCAATTCCTTTGTTTTCATAGCTCCTCTATCTTTATGAAAATATTTCGTTAATGTTTTTGATATTTTTTTGGATGGTACTGACCCCTTCTTTTTAAGTATCAGATGATAAATTCACCCTATGATAGCATAGCTGGAACGGTGCCTTATAAAAAAAAAAAAAGTCAGTCTGGTTGTACAGATAATTCCTGTCAAAAGCCCCGGTCAGGCAGTTTTAATGGTCTGCGTACTTTACTTTCTAGGCTGTGACTAAGCCAAGTTAAAGAGCAGTCTTTATTTATAATAAAAGATTAACCAGCACATTGTGTGAGGGATGCATAAACTCACTGTTGAAGTCAGAAAAGGTAGAAGTGTTGTTTTGATTTTCATGGTTCTCCTTATACAGTGATAAGTGTCTCAAAAACATTCTTCCTCAGGAGCATGTGTAGAATCAGTTTTAATGAACCTGGGCATTGTGGAAAAAAATTATCTGCTCTATTACACAGTTTTGTTTTGGGTTTTTTTAATGATTTCTTTTCTTTTAGTATATGTAAGATTTCTACTTTCATTTCATTATTTCAGTATTTATTTTTAAGGTATTATCTGTCAGTTAACTTGTACAAATCAAACTAGAACGTGACACTAATACATTTCACATCTGAAAACTGTAACATCATGATGACTCTAGTGACTCTTATTTACTTTTGAACTATGTGAAATATTTGCCTTTCTCATGAATAAATTCACAGATAACTGATATAAAGCCACCACTGACCATTTGTGGAACTAAAATGATTTTTTTTTCTTGTCTCTGTACCTTTAATATATACAGTATTTTTTGATTTTTTGATTTATTTTTTGTACAGTTTGCTGCGGAACTGATTCAGAGTAAATAAAAACTGTTTTCTTTACCACACCTTGTTAAAAAACCTGAATGTCAAGTCTGACAGGCAGACTGAGATTCTTACTGGGGGCCTTACCAGCACTCAGAAGACATGCACCTTAATACAATAAAGACAAAAATAAGCACGTCATGATGACTCACCCCAAACTTCTAACACGGAAACCGCAAATGCTAAAAAACTTATGAGACATTGATTACTTGTGTCTGTACCAGTAAATCTTAAGTCCACCTTTCAGTTTGAAAATTGATGTTTCTACTATTTTAATAGAAAATAATTGATGCAACACATACCACACAGTATCAAAATACATTCACTTTAATATATTTAAGTTTAAAAATGATATTATAAACAAGTGCAGTAATACATTTCCACCTGATAGTTCCGTGTGGACAACGGGAGAAAACAAACCACTGCTTCGTCACCTTTCTTCCTGATTCCTCCACTGGAGCTCATGTGTTCCAGTGCTACCAACACAGAAGTAAACAGCAGCATTCCTTTCTCCTCATTTAAATCAACAGTGGTCTTGGATGAAGCTATATTGTGTACAAGCGAGTCAAAGCTCAGACAGTTTAGGTACAACGTGGCTGTGCAGCATAATCCTGAGACTGAGTGGATGCCTGTCGAAGATCCAGATTAAGACATATACCAATGATATATGTAATTTACCACTGTCATGAATCTTACCCAAGAATATTAATGCAGTTTAGGCCAGTTTTCAACCTTCAAGTATTACTCAGCCATAACTTTATGACTGTAGAGTTTCCACACTTCGGTGTAGAGTCGTTTATCTTTCTCCAGTGGCTTAGGCTCTGCTTATGAGGGGCATTGGGGTATTAAATTGAAAAGATGAAGCCATGTCTTAAACCTCAATAAATGAACAGATTACTGAAATGCGCATGTAATAGTGACAACACTGTAGACACTGGCAGGTTGGGTAATGAATACTTCTGCCAGGTGTGTCCTGCTTTCTCTTTTTCCCCTCCTGTGTCAAAATTCTAATAAGACACTGAACTGGAATGTTCTAATATGGGTGAAAGGGTGAAGCTGAAAAGGCACAAAGACATTTCCTGTATTCATCAAGAAAGCCACATATTAAAAACATATCAGTTTGGCTCTTGCTGACTTGATGTATTTGTTATGGATGTTGACTTAGAAACCAAAGTTCATATGCTCAAAAAGAGTCTAGTGTGTGGACACAGGGGCCCACAGGACAAATCCAGTACTGAATGACTCATCTTCAAGGATCTGACGTATCCTGTAGTTTGGCTCAAAGTTATGAGTCTGTAACTGAGATGTGAAGTTGAGTCCTTGCCAAGTTACAACTCCACTCTTGATCTACAGTCTGATTTAGGTTTTCAATCACGAAGTAGAGGACAGATTAGGAGCAGAGGCTCGCATCTTCTCTTCCAGTTTGAGCCCAGATGGCCTGTATGCAGCCTTGCATGCGGTCTTGAAGGATGGAGGCTGTTCCTTCAGGTCTCTGTTCGACACAGGGAGGGTGCCGTTTTTAAAGCGGTCGCTGTAGTCCTCCTGATCCACAGTCAGGTTGCGATTGCGCCTTTTAATCTTGTTTGCGCATCGAGCGATTCGTTTGGAGATGAGATAAATGATCTCACAGATGTTCAGGACAATGCAAAGGGCTGAAGCTCCAACCATGAAGTAGGTGAAGACCTTCTTCTCAGTGGGGTGGCCGATGTAGCAGTCCACCTGGTTGGGACAAGGCGACACCTCACATTTGACCAACCGGGGCAGGTAGAAGCTGTCGTACACTCGGTGGAGGATGTACAGGAAGGAAACCTCGATGCCTGTCTTAACGAAGAGGCTGATTAGATAAGTCCACCACAAGCCGCCATGTTTCTTGCCTGTGTTGTTGTACAGCTTGGCAGTGTCCCCATGCTTGGCCTTGTACTTGCGCTCACGGTCGTCACGGTATGCCACATGCATGACCACCATGAAGGATGGACAAGTGACAAATATGAGCTGCAGGGCCCACAGCCGGATGTGGGAGATGGGGAAGAAGAAGTCGTAGCAGACGTTGGCACAGCCAGGCTGCTTGGTATTGCAATCAAAGTCTTTCTGCTCATCGCCCCACACTCGCTCCGCTGCTACCACGTACACCATGACCCTAAAAACAAACACCACAGACAGCCAAACCCGCCCAAACGCCGTGGAATATTTGTTCACCCCACTGAGGAGGGCTTGGAAGGTCTTCCAGTCCATGTTTTTGGCTGGAAGTCAGATGTCTCCTCTAGTCAAATCTGGTCTCTGGAGAACTTGTCTTAGTTGCTGCTCAACTTGAAAACCTGTTTGTGACATAAAAAAAGAATACATGAGCATGGTTTGACTATCTTGTGAATATTCTTTTATATTGGGAGCATTAGGTTTTGTGGTGTTACTTGATTACAGTAGATGTCTTTGGTATAAAATACCCTAGTACTCTGACTTAAAATGACAACGCCATCTTCTCAAGTTGATTAACTGTGAAAACATGTTAAGTATACATCATTTATCTACCCATGTACAAATGTAACAGCCATTAACAATGACAGACGGTTGTGCGCAGACTCGAAGCACGCTGTCCTTAAAGGAAACAAGTTGGACCGATGTTGTCAAAACAGTACTTATTTGAAAAAGAAAAAAAACTATGCATCATGAAAAACTTCTTACACAAATATAATCAAATCTCATCCAAACATATTAAATCATCTTCTGTGATCATTAAAAGTGAAGTTAATCCTTTGAATCAACACAAGTATTCAACAAAAGACAGCCTTTTACGCACAGGCAGAAGTGACTTGGCCACATTTTCTTGGCAGATTTCTACCGACATATGGCTTCTATTCTACTCCCAGTCAGAGGTACTGATTTCCAAGACTGCTGTCTAGAAGCCAGCGCGTCCACTATTTTGAGAATATTCATTTTCAATCTTCCATAAAACGGAAACTAAAAGGGAACGGATCTTATCTTAATCTCCCGGTGCGTTAAAGTGGATTAGAGAGGGGTTTTCATACTTACCAAATAAAGTTTTAATCCATTATAACACGAAAGACACGTAACGATGCATATTTCCACCAGGTTTCTTGCTGCTTTACAGTCGTTTTAATCATTTAACGCACACATTTGGTTACCACCGACAGGTAGAGGAGCGCAGCGTTGAGAAATGCGTCTGTGGGTGTGGTTAAAGAAGAAAGAGTGGAGGTGCCCCAAATGTTCCTCACTCTTTCTCCGTCTCCCACTCCCTCTTCCTCCCTCCCTCCCCTCTGTCTTCTTTTACATGGCACTGTTAGATGGCAAAACAAATATTTTTGCGCATTACAGAAAAATGAAAGGAGCCTGCCTTGGAGATTTGAGATCAGTGTGTTTGGAACTTGGAGTGAACCGAGAATTAGAAAGAACCAAACTGAGACTGTTTAATTAAACTGTCCTACGATTGCATTATATAACATATAAAACTCAATACGAATGTATTAGGCTGTATACTGTTACTGTCATACAATACAATATTAAATATCATGTCATAGGAAGTAAATTCTGATATGATTAAAATACAGAGATCTCAGTGAAAAGAGTATTTATGATAATTTACCCTTAAAAGCACTTAATGCACTTTTATGGTATTTGATTAAACTGTTGTTATCTCATAATTTGATGATGTTTTTAGATGTAAGGCACTTTAGTCTTTCTTGTGTTGTAAAGTGCTATATAAATAAACTTTGATAGATAGATAGATAGATAGATAGATAGATAGATAGATAGATAGATAGATAGATAGATAGATAGATAGATAGATAGATAGATAGATAGAGACCTAAAACAATTTTTTAAATTATTATTATTGTTTTGCGACTTCCAAATGATCTTCTCTCTACATCTAACTTTACTGATTTATCACCAGTTATTATAATATTACCCACTGTAATTTTTCTTTTTTTTTTTTTTCTTTTTTTTTTTTTTTGGCCAAAATCTTGTATTTTTTCTAGTTATTTCTATTTTTCTTCGTATTATATAAAAACACAGGAAATGGAAAAAATATATCAACTGAACATAAAAACAAGCATCTGCTACAATTATCATTTGTCAGACTACATGGGTTTTACTGGTGAATCAATGCACAAAATGAAAGTGTTTCCACATTCACAACAATTGTCTGATCATCCAAATAAAACACATCAGATACCAGTGAAAAGCTGAGAAACTGCAACTTATCTGACCTGTTCATATGTGGTAATATGATTAGTAGTTTGAAAGTTATTAAAGATTTTAGATCAGTATTTTTGGTAGCCAGTGGCTGTTTAGGTCTTTGAGGGTTAAAGTCTTAGTTTTGTCCCTACTTTGTCTCTCGATTGTAAATTTAAGGGTCTAGGGGTTGTGTCCCATTAAGTCAGCGTGATATCTACAGTCTTAACGGGGACAGAGTCAGCTTCACCTTCAGATTTATCCACTGCATTCTCCAGAGGGTAACAGCTTCAAGCATATTATCTGTATCAGCAAAATTGTTAACAAAAAAGGCAAGAGCCAGGAAGTAACCCCTAGAGTCCTGGAGCAAATCCAGAAAAAAAGGTAGTGAGGCCTGTATATATAGCCCCCCATCCCCCCACCCACCTTCTCTGTTTCTAACAGGGTTAGCTGCTGCGTTTGATTGAGCTACATTAGTATATGGCCTTGCCGGAGGAGTGCCCTTCTATTTTGTACCACGTTCCCAGGAGCAAGGATGTTTCTTTGTCCCAGCTTGTTTCTGAATACTTCACATAGGCAGACACACCCTCAGGCAGATTACGTGTTTTGCTGTTGTGTGTTAGTAACAGTATGACTTAGGCAATGTTAAATTCTGAGACAGTGGAGTGGCTGAGTAGCTTTCAAAAAATGGCTAGAGTCTGCCATGTCCTTGTCCAAACTTTCACCAAGTCTAAACCTGTTATCTATCATGCACAGCTCTCTGCTGGTCTTTCGTAAGAACCTCCTATTGTTAATTTTTTCCATACCTTTTTGTAACATTAACAGGTCTGCAAAGAATGGTGTATTGTATTTCCTTTTGTTTTCAAATAGCACAGTTCATGAATGAAAAGCTCTTCCTTGTTTGTAGCTCTTGTCTCTTTAGGCACTTTTATGCCCAAGCTATCTGTTTTATTTCAGTGACTGTTTCTCCTTCGAACATTTAATATTATTTTCTGATAAGAAAGCAGTAATAAGTAGTGTTTACAGGCTCTTTTTAGCCCCTAGATGATATAAAGAGCATCAGATGTCAGCTTAGTATCATGCCGCTGCTGTGCCAGAGCATGGTGGTTTCTGCAGGCCGATGCTTGCATTCAGTGTTTGAGGTGTGTGTTTACTTATTACTATAGCATAAAAGGCTTTTTTTCTGTTTATACATCACTAATTTCAAGTCAAGACAAGTATTTGCAGAGCTCAATGTCACACACTGTACAATGTCTGAATGGGCTTTGCAGGCCTAGAACAGCAGTATTTCTCCACCAAGATGCACATTCAGACATGTTATTTGATAGAGATTGTCTGTGTTAAATGTAAAGTATAGTTGTGTCTAATAATGAGAGGGTAGGTTTGAGATGCCAGTTTAGATTTACAGCAGATACATGACAAACGCAACCCACTCAAGTAACCAGTTACATCCATTTCACAGCGACAGAATTCCTTGTATGTGTTCATATCCCTGGTTAATGAAGTTAACTCTGATAGAACCCAACATTTTAACCCTGACCCTGACAGTAAGTAGTTTGTTGTTTTCCCGGGGGGGGGGGGGGGGGGGGGGGTTTGACCCTGACTATACCGCAACACAATACAGTCTAGATACTCCAGCACCAGGTCCATTAGTGATCACATTGACAAAACATTACAAGAAACATGAAACACCTCAAGGAGCACTTATTAATGCATAAGGAATTATCTAAAACACTTCACACACGTTTTTTAAAAATTACCATTTCCAGACCACATAGTCATTGGCAACCCACCACAAAAAGCCTCAGAAATGACCCAAAAAACCCTATAGACAACTGAAAATAAGCTTCATTTGACTCTATAAAACATGGAAGCTCCTCACATAATCTCAATTTGGCAGCATAGAAGATCTATATCTGTATCTTTAACACCTTGAAACTGAGAAGAGAAACCTGGTGTTGTCTTATTTAGCAAACTTAGGAAAATATGTCATAAATTGCCATAGATCTTCACTTTTCAAAACACTGTCTCTTAAAGTCTTTTACAAGTTTTTTGTCTTTTACAACATTTTTGTCCGTTACATCTTGTCCATCTCATCATGTAATTTTCATCTTGTTAAGTTTTCTATCTTTTCCTGAGGCCTCTCCTCTGCATTTCACATGGTCAACATTTATAAACTATCCCCAGAGAACATTATTCTTCCTTTTTAATTAGTAACATGAATTCATGTATCACATATTTACTATGTTTTTCTTTGTTACAATTAGAGACCCAATAAAACCACCTCCGCAACCCATTTTGGGCACCGCCCTCAAGTTTGGGAAACACAGCACTGTGATACTGTGGACATCCAAGACCAGTGTCACCAAGTCTGTATCCAACCAGAGAATAAATGTGGTCACAGTGTCCTTCTATTCTTGAGTTATGGCACTGAATAATGAGACTTATTATCTTATTTTATGCTTATGTTGTGTGAAATTTCATCATGATCATCACATGAATTCTTGAGTTACAGCCAAAAGTCATGAGTTCACACTGACCTGCACCTTAGACCACTGAATTCTAATCAGTTCATCCTTGACTCCAAGTCGAACATTTGAAGTGAAAAGAATTCTCTCTGAGATATCACGTTCATGAGAGTGGGACGGAAGGACATAATTACTCTAGCCAATGAGTGTCGCCTGAGCGGAGACACAAACACAATAAACCACACACTGCTAATCAGTAGTCTCTTCCTGTATAATTATGGTACTCCTCTCGGACCTGAAAGACACCACTGAAAAAAGACCATGTTCTATATAGATATTAGGATCATTACATTTAGTGTCACATTTAATGTTATGTGCAAGACATTAATCTAACTATGCCCTGTAGTCATCACATTTTTTTTGACTTTATTGGACATTTTTTGCATATATTTTCATCTGTGTGGTCCTGCCTCTTCCCTGCCTTTATCGTCATCACTCAATTATTCATATAGTTGTGATAATGTTTATTACATATTTGCACAGATGGTAGATGCTTCTATTAGAGGTACTAACATCAGTAGTAGTATATCCACTGTTAATACTTATGTTTGGAGTAGTAGTATTAACAATTATGGACATTTGTTCAAGCTGTTGGTAATTATACTTGCACCAGTTGTTTCTAACAGTTGTAGTGCAGTTTTCTGTGCAACCATGTGCCCCCCCCCATCTCTCTCTCTTTCTCTTCCTTTGATCTTCTTTCTTTAACCCCCAACTGGTCAAGGTAAATGACCATCCTCCAAGAGTTGGGGTCTGCTCGAGGTTTCTGCCTGTTAAAAGAGCATTTTTCCTCACCACTGTAACCAAGTGTTTGCTCCTGGAGGATTCTGTTGGGTTTCTGTAAATTGGCTGAAGAGTCTGGTTTAGACAAGCTCTAAATATAGAGTGTCATGAGACAACTTTTGTTATGATGTGACACCATATAAATAAAATTTGATGTGAATAGGGAAATTACCATGAGAAGAAAAACAATAAGGTTCCGTCTAAAGTGCAAAACTTCCTCAAGAGCTATTCCTCTCAGGAAATGGTGAAATGGTTGAGGATGTGCACGTAACACCTGTACTTATGATGCAGAGCAGTTCAGGAGAAGAAGATTATACATATGCTGGGGGAAGGGGAAGAAAAGTCAGCCTGCTGGCTCCAGATGAAGAACTGGTCCAGGCAGTTCATTGAGACACACCTGGAAGAATGCACAGTGTGAGTCAAGCTCTGCCAGCTGCAAGTTTGAACAAGTATGACCAACACAACAGGATAAACATTAGTGTTCAATGCTGGTACTGTGAAAAGAAGGAAATGTACCAGTGCAGGAACAAAAAAGGCAGATAATACCCCAGACAGTGGGAAGGGTCTAGTAATGAGAGTAATTGTGGGTTTATTTACAGACCCACCCAGTCAGGTTGGAGAAAATGAACAACTCAGATCTACCCCCTCGAAAAAGTGTGAAAGTGGTGACTTCAATCCAAATCAGTCCTAGGTTTATATGTGTGTGATTTGTGCTGTCAGGTCAACACAATGAAGGCAAAGACATATGAGGAACACAAAACACAAACTTTACTGCTCCAGTTAGTGTGATAATCCACAGACCTCTGTTAATAGTTTCCATCGGAAATAGTGTCTGCTGAAGTAGTGGTGTCTGTAGATTATCAGATGGTTGTTTGTGGAAAGACACTTTGCTGTTCGAGTTTTTTAAATGTCATCTTTATTGCTTTGAGCTATAAACCTGATTTATTCAGTCGTTTTCAGGTGAAGGAGTAAGTTCAGCATGAGGTAGCAATCTAAAAAACCTCAGATAACACTGAAAATGTCTGCATAGCTCACAACCACAACCGGCTGACTTGGAAAATATGACTTTTTGTGCCATCCTTCGACTCCATTTCATTTTTTATTTTTTTTTGTTTGTTATCACAACGCTACATTTTTCTTATCACGGGTTACTGTGAAAACACTGGAATTCTCCATTCTGAAGCAGGAATGGAATGACAGATTCCTGTACTGGGTGGGTCCACACGTCAGCGTGGGTGAATCAAACTGAACAGAGACTCCTCCTCTGCTTGGCTAAAAGTACCAATCAACCCAAACAATGAGGGTGCTGCTCCTAGCAACAGAGCAATCTACGGCCAGCGGGAAGGAAGACTTTATGAAGCACACGGAAAAAATGAAAAGTCAGTGAGGTTTTTTGTTTCTCTTTAAACCACAGTCTTGTACAAAATCTACAAATCACTCACACACAGAAGGCAGCTGGTTTGGAAAGACAGAAAGTGGTGTTGCTTATGAGGATACGTCCTGTTTAAGACACTTAAATAAAAACTGTTTATTGTAGCTGCTTCTTATGAAGTTAAAGCAGTTTGCACTTCAGTTTATGAGCCTTTCTTTTTTTCCTGGCTTTATGTAAAAAAAAAAAAAAAAAAAAAAAAAAACAACCCAAGCAGAACTCAAAAATGAAAATGATCTTTAATAAAAAAAAAAAATATATGAACAATCTTGCAATCACGCTGCATTTCAGTTTTCTCTAACATACACACATCCTCAACATCTGTTTACAAAACTGCATTTCAGCTTCATTACTCTCTGCTGCCTGTGAAAGCAGTTGAAACAGTTAACGACAGTAACATGCACAGCACAGTCGCTCAGGCTTGTAGATAAATTATATAAAGTACAGTATTCACAAAGAAGTCGATCTGAGCTGTCTTGACTTTGAGGATGGAAGAGAACAGCCAGTGTGGAGTAAAACCTTACACAAAACATTGAGAGTCTGGGCGCAGAGAAGAGGGAAAATTTTAGACAGAAAACCATATGTGTTTGTATAACTCTACTTGGCTGACTCCAGTAATTGATCTCATGGCTGGATATGACACTGCAACACACAAACTTATGTCGTTTCATCTATAAATACTGTGACTCGAACCAAAACCAGGGAGAACATTCTTGATCAATGATACATGTGGCAAGCACACTGTTTATTTCAATGCTCCTCTAGTCTGCAGTTCAGTGTTCCCACTTCTTTGACTAAGACACAGGAAGGAACTACCTCCATTAAGGTTTAAGTCTCTGAAAAGACACATCTGCTAACATGTCTTTTAAGGAAGTGCCTGTGGTTTGGGAAGGAGCCCTTTCCTTTTTCATGTCTTGTTTCTCTTAGAGTCATTGCCCACTCTCGTTTTCTCAAGATATTGCAACGCTGTACGAAGGAGCGGGTGTTTCTGGGGTGTTGGATTTGCTCATCTTTAGGTTGTTGGCCTCCATCAGGCTGCTTCCACTGGACATGGTGTTGGTCATGGGGCGATGGGAGCGTTTTTCCCCTGTCAAACATTCAGCGCAGCGTTTGCCAATCAAGTAGAGGATTTCAAAAACAGACAGCACGATGCAGGCCAGGCTAGTGACCACCATGAAGATGGTAAAGATTCGCTTTTCAGTGGGTCGAGCAATGAAGCAGTCCACCGTATTGGGACATGGCACCTGAGTACATTTGATGAGAGAGGGGAAGTCGTATCCCTCATAGATGTGGTAGAGGAGGTAGACGAAGGTGGCGTCCACACCTATTTTAAACACCAGAGTCAGGACGTACGTCCACCACAGACCGCCACGCTTCTTGCCGGTGTTTTGGTAGAGCTTGCGGCAGTTTTCTCCATACTTGAGCCGGTGCTTCCTCTCTCTGTCCTCCCTGTAGGCGACATGCATCACCACCAGCAGCGAAGGGCAGGTGACGAAGATGAGCTGCAGAGCCCACAGACGCACATGTGACACCGGGAAGAAGTGGTCATAACAGACGTTGTGGCACCCTGGCTGGGCTGTGTTGCACTTGAAGTCTTTCTGCTCGTCACCCCATACCTTCTCTGCTGCCACCACGAACACCATGACCCTGAAGAGGAAAACAATGGAGAGCCACACTCGGCCAAAGGCTGTGGAGTACTTGTTCACCCCACTGAGGAGGCCCTGGAGAAATGCCCAGTTCATGACTAGGTTTGTTCACAGCCTGTCTTCTCTTCCTGCTGATGGAAGACAGAGGAAGGCTCTCTACAGCTGAAATGGCACAGACAAACTGAAGGTATCTGCCAAACACAAGAAAACACAGGCATTATTACACTGCTGTTAAAAGTATGACAGAACAATGAACTGTTCTGGAGTTCGGCCAGTAGAAGTCACGTGTTTGGATCGCCCTAAAATAAATAAATAAATAAATAAATAGCCTAAACAAACAAACAAACAAGCACCGAAATCACCTAAACTTTTTGTTTATTAAACCTATGAATCCATGGCTATCTAAGCAGGCCTTTTTGTGTTGTCGCTGTACTCAGATAAAATCACACAACTCTCCTTTACTTCACACTTTCACACCGACCCGACTTCTACAGTTTACACATTTCGTGCGTAATTGCGCATAGCCAAACGGCCAACTTTAAAACTCGCTCAACACAGATTAACACACGCATAAAACACTCTGTCCTCCATTCCGATGTGAAACTTCACGTATTTATTTGCGTACTTACAGTTTTTAGACTTTTGTTCGCGGTTCCCTGTCGGAGCGGAGGAACGGGCTTTGGATGAATCTCACCGATGGGACTGTGTGGGTTTCTCAACTCAACGGGAGTGGAAGGGGTGGAGTTGGTTTTTTCTTCTGCCTCTGCCATGTCTTTTCACTCCTCGACCTGCCCAGGTGTGGCTGCTTCGCTTCACTTGGCTTCACTTCGCTTCGCTTATTGCCCAATTAAGGAAAGAGGAAGACCCGTACGACTAGTCAACAGCGGGTGACATGTAAACAATTTTGTAAAACAAAGTTTGGTTATGTAATCATGGTTTACCCATATTCTGTTAAATATGGACATATTTTAGGTAGAATATATTATAGAAAAGAACAAAATATAACTTGTGGTAGTGTAAAATTTTAAATAATATATATTTATCCTGCAGTTTCCTCTGTGCAGCATTTAATTGAGAAATTATACACTGCTTTAAAAGTAAAATGCCTCCAGAGTAAAAGTAATGAAACTTTACCAAATTTGAGTTACTAATTTAAAAAAAAAAAAAAAAAAAGACAAAACTGCTGTTTGGCTGTCTTCTCTAAGATACAGTCTTGGGTCAGAATGTGAAATTCTGAGAATTCATGAGAGAATGTATTTTACTCCAAAGGAATGTCTGTCTCTGAGCTCTCACATCTGCTTCAAAACACTGTCTGTACATAATGCATTCACTTTACAGGTTCTTTCTACTGGGAGATTTATAAAACTATTGTATAAATGTACATGAACTAATAATGTGCAATAACACTTCAGTCATATAGACTAAAACCATCAGCTGATCAACATTTATGTCATTAGTTATCCAATTCATCTTATTTAACACATTTGATCTCTGAGGCAGATCATTTCTAAAAAAAAAAAAAAAAAAAAAAAAAAAAAAAGTAGACCAGTGAAACCAGCATGTCCACTAAGCTTGTCAACACACAGAAGCATGAAGTGCCTTAAATATTCCTGATAGACAGCTGCACTGACTTAATAAAACACTTTGGAGTAACACCAGCAGATGACATGACACCCCAGATCATCACTGACTTGGATTTTGCCAACTCTTCTGTCAAACACTGGAACTTTAATCACCAAATGAAATGTAAAATTGACTATCATCTGAAGAGAACTTTGGTTTAAGTGAGTTGTGGTCCAGTTGGACTCTTCTGACATGGTTTCTGGTTCAGGTGTGTCGACACTGAGAATGTGACACTTGATGCCCATTTGCTGGACTCATCTGTATGTGGTGGCTCATGATGCACAGACTCCAGCCTCAGTCCACCCTTGGTGACACCCTCCTAAGTTATTGAATTGGCTTTGTTTGACAGTCTTAATGCTGTGGTTGTCCCCCTCTTTATATCACACTGTTCCTTTCCAGTCAATGTCCGATGAATGTTTTAATACAGACACCCAGGCCTGTTGACAGTATCCTGTGGTTCACCCTCCTTAATGGAGAACATTAATGAGTGTTTTCTGGTCAACTGTCAGGTCAGCAGGCTGTGGTTGTGTGTACGTGTGTGGCTTTTCTACTTTATAAATAGTGATCAATTCAAATCAAAATCAAGTATCACAATATTTTAACGTTTTTCTGTTTTTGGAGCTGTAGGCCCTAATTATCAAAAATTTAAATCAGAAATGCTAGAAATATTTTACTTTACATGTAACAAATGTAGGATGCATACAATTACTTCTTTCTAAAATAGCTGTTGACCGATAGTGAACTTCTTTGAGCTGTGCCTGCATTACTGCTACTATTACTATTCTTACTGTGTAATTACAATGTTGAAGGCCAACAATAGGCAGAGCAGTTTTCCATTCAAAGTAATATAAAGTAACAAACAGAAAGCTGTGGATTCTTTACTTATAAAAGGAGTTTATTGAAATATTTACATGGCAGAAAATGTGGGTTCAAAGTGAACAGACCATGAACATACTGACGCTGAGACATTCAATGCCTCCACACACACAGACACACACACTCTTTGTTAATCACGCATATTCTCCACAGTCCGAGATGATCACTTTCTGCTTCGGTTTGCCATCTTTTGTTCCCTGAGCCTGTAGGGAAGAAAAGGAATCAGATTTAAAAGATGAGCAAATACATTGCCAAAATACAATTTTCTTGATATTTCAAAACCACGATAAAAGACTAGAGGCAAGATTCATCATATTGTGAGTATTGTGAGCAATACTGCACTGTGGTTATCAAGAAAAATCCACCCATTAGGAAATATCTTGCCAAGTAAGCTGAAACTAGCATCAAAAATAAGAGCTTAACAAATGGCAAAATGTGACTTCCATTGTGCATGTTTTACATGTTTTTTATGTTCTGTGCCCAGTTTCACTACATCCAAAGTATCACAGACAGCAGAGGTTGGATTTAATTTCATGATTTCTATTATTAGATCCCCCTAAATTCTCTTAAACCCACACTTTAAAATTGCAGCCTTTTGTGATTATGTAATTACACAGGTTACAATTACAATTTGATTAACTGCGCAGCCCTAAAAATGACATACATTTACTCAAAAACAATGTGTGCATCTTAACACAAACTACTGTAAAACGTTTCACTTGATCCTTTAAAAAAAGTGACAGCTACTACACATTTCTGAGTAGTATATTCTTGCTTTAATTTTGATTTCTGTTTTTCATATGCTTACTTTATCCAGAACAGAGCACATGAAGAAAAGAGGAAATAGAAAAGAATATGGCAAAACCGCTGTTTAACCAATAACCAGAACAAAAAAAGTTAATTGGATTGTTATGGCACTGTGGTTAACACTGGATTCTGATATTAATTCTGCTATTATTGACTAAAGTATTTTTATTGAAAAATCTGATACAAAGCTGCAGTACACCTCTTTACCTCCATTGCCCGAAGTACATCCATCCCCTCCACCATTTCACCAAACACTACATGTTTTCCATCCAGCCAGTCAGTTTTATCAGTGGTGATGAAAAACTGTGAGCCGTTGGTGTTTGTTCCAGAGTTGGCCATGGAGAGCTGCCCTGCGCACACAAGAGACAAAGTCTGTTACCTACAGGAGCTACTAGAAATCAGCAGATACACCTTAAAGCATCCATTAGACAGACAATATTTGGTCTAGAAGACTCCTAACCTGCAGCAGTGTGTTTGAGGACAAAGTTTTCATCCTCAAACTTCCTGCCATAGATGGACTTTCCACCAGTGCCGTTGTGGTTGGTGAAGTCACCTCCCTGACACATAAACTGAGGGATGATACGGTGGAAGCTGCTACCCTTGTAGCCAAAACCCTTTTCATGTGTGCACAAGCAGCGGAAGTTCTCTAAACAACACACAAGAAAAGACATGTTGTATTTTGAAAGCAATTCAAGTAGTTACAGCAGCTACATTATGGACTTTGAAAGATTTCAACTGATAAACACCTTTATAAAACCACTGCAAACACACCTGCTGTCATAGGAACAATGTCAGCCCGGAGAAGAAAGCGTAGTCTTCCTGCAGGCTTGTTTCCGATCTTGATGTCCATGTAGACCTGAGGATTAACCCTGCCCCTCTTAGCTGGGGGCTCAGCCTGAATAAAAAGACCAGATTACAGTTATTATTAAACATCAGAAATGTCAGCGTCCACAATGGAATTGTAAAGGAAGTCATCTCACCTCCTGTGTGGCAGTGTTGGCCGACTCTCCAGCCACTGCCTCCCCCTCAGCCTCCTCCACTGTCTTCCCTGAGAACTTCTTCAACCAGTCGTCATCCGACCACACTAGTGGAGAGCCACGGTTCATGTTAGAAGAGGTGTTTCCATTGACAGTCCAGTAAAAAAGATGTCTGTGAGCAGGTTCTAATTAATTACCTGGCCGAGATGAGCCTTCTTTGATTCTCATGGGCTTGGCGATGTTGACCCTGATAGTCCGACCGAAAAGCTCAGACTCATTCTATAACAACAAATAAAACATAGATCAACATAACAAAACATCACTTATCAGCTAATGTGATGCTAGCTCAAAAATAAAATCTCAATATGTTCAGAAATATGAACCACTTACCATGTTATCAATGGCTGCTGCTGCATCCTAAGGAGAACATTGACTCATTATTTAAAAATATATGTACCACAGACAGTCAATTATGGCTAAACATCACTGTGTGTGTGTGTGTGTGTGTGTGTGTGCGCGCACGTGTGTGTGTGTGTGTGTGTTTGTTTGTGTGTGTGTGTGTGTGACTGCAGTAGTCTAATATTTACCCTTATTAAAATAAAGACTGAATAAAGCTGTTTACATAGGATACAGATAAAACTATTGCATGTAGTTACTGTTGTATTTATGTATTTATGCATGTATTTACTATTTACTGTATTTACTATTGCATGTAGTTACTGTTCACATGATAACACATAACACCACCAACAACTGCTACTAGTAACATCAAACTCCATCTGTTTCTCATTGGGCCACTGAGCACATTATGTGTCTGTGTAAAAGACATGTTTTTATGGCTGAATGTAATTTTTACTCAAGCAGCTCGACTGCACTGGCTCACTTAATTTTAAAACTGATTTTAAGGTTTTACTGATCACTCTTAAAGTGTGTCTGGGTCTGGCTCCTACTTTTACATCTGAACTGTTGACCTCCTATAGGCAAACTCATGACCTTAGATCCTTGAATAAGAGGGTCGCGCCTGAGTCGAGATGCTCAGATGGCAATAGCCTCAACTCTGGAAAAACCTGTCCAAGGACATAAGATCTGCAGACTCAGTAACCTCTTTGACATCACTTTTTAAAAACGCATTTATATGTTTACTTTTATGTGACTTTTACATTCATATTTGTTTTCAGTTTAATTTTTATTCTGCTTTAGCATTTTGTATTCATTTTATTTAACATACTTATCATATCCTTGACTTTACTTACTCCAGTCTTACTGGTTGTACTTTTAATCCCCTATGTAGTTTTTAGGTCCCTTCTTTCTCTCATTCCTTTTTATCACCATAATGGGTAACCGCTTCACTAATATAAATTTTTGTTTTAAATTCTTTTCATTATATAAGTAAGTATTTGTATATTTGCCTGTAAGCCTTGTTCACTATTGTTTCATTGACGGGTGACACACTCACTGTTTTCATTGTTTCTTTTGCTGTTAAAGAGCATTTGTAAAAGTTCTATGTATAAAGAGAGATTAATATTATTATATAACATCAACATAAAAAAAAAAATAATTACAGTGTCATAATACAGTACACATGTGGAAGATTTACTTAGACATATCCAAGGTTTGTGTTTAAAAAATGTGGGCTGATATGGTCATACAGTTGTATTAATATGTTATTCAAAGTGTTGTATTTAGTGGTAACAGCAGAACATGGACATACCTCTGCCAGTTCAAATTCAATAAAGGCAAATCCTCTGTGTTTTTCTGAAAAGTGAACATACAGCACATTAGTAAACTAAAGAAAATAAATGACAAACGTGTGCCTACAGGGATTTAAAGCCAAGAATAGTCATAACAAATAGCAGCAGGTGTGATGTTACCTGTTTCATAGTCTAAAGGTATCTGGATATCTGTGATGTCTCCAAACGGGATAAACGCTGCGTGTAACACCTTCTCATCCACCTCCTCTGCCAGGCCACCTTAAAGGAAAAACAGCACTGAGACTGAGCTTGTCGATATTAAAAATGTAAACGGAGAAAATCACAGTTAAACAGAAGTATTTACACTATTTTTAAGGTCATTTATTTATATTCTGACCAGAAACGAGGGCTGTGAAGTAGTCTTATGTGTTGCATTCAAGAACTAACGGAGTCGGGAGCTACTAAAGTAAAGCCTTCAACGGAATTTGATGCTCATATTTATTTTTCTCCCAAGTTAACATATATCATAATGTGTTTAATACTCGTTCTGGGAAAACTTTAAGATCGACAAAGCTTCTACAGTTTACATATTTTTAGTTGGCGTGTTAACATTATGCCGGGAACACGGGTCGATTCAAACGCATCCTATGTCTTTTTCTGTGTTATACAGACTTCAAGCATGTTAAATTGCACCTAAAATGATATATTATAAACTAACGCTCTTAGCTTGCTAACAAGATATACTGAAATAAAATAATTTCAGCGAAAGTTTCTAAAAAGTAGCATAAACTCACCAACATACAACACTCGTTTATTAGCGGCCATATTGGAGTTAACCTATCAACTCTGACCCCGGCAGCGTCTCATTGGTCCACTGAATCTAAAGCCCTCCCCCTCTGGTATAACCCGCTCTAGTGCCACCTGTTGGACAATATCAGTACTGTCACTATGACCAGAGCGAAAAGATAATTTTATGCAGAAATATTGATGTTTTTTTTTTATCCAGATCACTTCTACTCTTCATAAATACAGGTTTATTTCTTTTAGCCTGTGTAAATGCTTTAAATAAATATTGGTGCACTTTATAATAATGACGCTAAAGGGTTTTCATTTGGAGTATTTGATATGACAGGCTGAAAATAAAACTGACTTCAGCTGTAATAATAAAGTAGATTATTTGCTTTTAATTTACCAAAAACTAACATATCTGTTTGAAAATATCAGCTCTTGAATTTTTTTTAATCCCAAACCTTTTATAGCGGTCATTGTACTTATATGCAAAAATTTATAATGTCTCATCCATGAATAACATTTTGCAAGATACACTTTGTCTTTCAATGCAAGTGGATTTCCCCTCATGATTTTTAAATGTCATTGGCTCTTACCCCATTTGCTTCCTATAAGTTCTCTAGTTACATGTGATGACAGTGAAGTTATTCTGAATGTAGTGGTCTTCCTTCTGTATATCCCCCCAAAAATAAAACACAATCAGGTATGGTGATTCTGATGCGAATGACATGAGATGTCATGTGGTTTAAAAACTTTTAATGAAAGAAAAAAAAGTCATATTTACATCAAATCACATGGTTGAAAAACTGTACGTATTCATGCATAGTGAGCTCTCGGTCTAACTGCATTGCATGCCATTAAACTCACTCTCTGTCTGTAAAGGAGCATTAAGTGACATTAAAACATTATTTTATAATTAAAGAAATATTATATATTTCTTCATGAAGATGTTTAACCTCAAATTGACTGTGACTTATCAAGAGGTTTTTTTTTTTTTTTCAGCGTAATCAGTAAGAGTACACCTATTAGAATGGTTATTTTATGCCACAGTTCTGTTCATTGAAAAGGCAAATTGAGGATGTCATTCTAAATGTTTGGTTTGGATTATTTATTGATTGACTGATATATTGCTGTTGATAAAGGTAAAAATCCAACCATACACACTCAAAACTTAAGAAACAAAAGTATAAGCATTAAAGTAACACAAGGGTAGCAAACTTTATATTTCATCCCTTTATTTAGAATACCACACCCATGATAACATGATGGGATGGAGGATTTCATCATTTCAAATCAAACATGAAACTTCCAAGCAAAGAAAAAGAACAAGGCTCATTTTCCTAAAAAAGGGCTTCTCTCCTTCACCACAAAATGAAGGGCCTTCATTCAAGATTCATTTGCATTATTGCTTTTTGCAGTTTACAAGTATTACAGAACTAGAAAATTATGAACTGTAATTTTTTTTTTTTCAAAATGTTCAAGTATATTTTAAAATGTTCATTTTCAGTTTTTTTTTTTCTTGATTTTTGTTTTATCATTAGAGGACTCAGGTTTTTTGGATTCAGTGTAGTGTTCTCTCCGTCTCTGCTCATTTAACTGTGACCTGGAACAAAACAATGACTTTTTATTAGTTCCATACAGCCCAAGTAGTCAACATATGTGTGTAATAAGTTAAATAATGCAACATCTTATGTGGGATTATACCAATTTATTACAGCGGCAGTCTTCAGGATGTGGCTGCAGCAGTAGTGGTAGCCATACCACCCACTTTCTGTGTGGCATCTTTCTTAGCCTGGTGGGCCTGCAGCACTGCAACAGCTTCTTCCACCTGAACAAACAGTAACAATAATCAGAGAACATAACCTACAAGATGAGCAGATCTTTTTAGAGCTGATGAAGTGAGTTACCTTTGAACGCAGAGATTCATGGGACTCCAGCATGTGTAGTAACTCAGAGTTGTCAATCTCCAGCAGCATGCCAGTGATTTTACCTGCCAGGTTGGCATGCATGGCCTGAATCAGAGGAAACAGACGCTCCCCTGTTTGGAAAATTAGAGGCTAAATCAACCTAATGAAACCTGGAAGGAAATAAGGGTTGCTCATTGTGGAAGGGAATTCTTACCTAGCATCTGCTTTTGCTCCTGTGGAGGTGCAGCAGCCAGCATGGAGGCTGTGAGAGGCTCCTGGCCCTGAACGTGCACAGCTGGCTGAGACTGAGAGGACACATAAAGGACGTTTAGAGTCTGGGTACAGCTGAATACAAGGTGATGTGATTGGCCCTTGGGTTCATACCTGCTGTAAGGCAATAGGTTGAACCACCTGTGGGTTGGGGTTGCGGACACCGCTGGCGTATTTGTAAGGAGGCATGGCTCTGGGACCGGGGACTCCCATTGAGGGACGAGGAGCCATGTTCTGACCAGAAGCTAGCAGAGAGGAGAAAATAATGAACAGAATTCATACAGTGTCTTTGCAACCAGATTTACCACTACAATTAAACAGCCAAAGCCAGAGGAAGTGAGCTTCTGTGGATGATTTTGGTCTGGTGTTATCTGTGGACGCACCTCGTGGGCCTTGTGCTCCACCGCTAGGAGTCATGTGTCTGAGGTTGGCCCGAGGACCTGGCTGACGCAATGAGCCTGGGATGCCCTGGAAACCACCTGGAAGTTACAGAATGCAGAGGTAAAACATGAAAATTGGTTTCATAGAGTATAATTACTAGATTTAGACAGATGTGGCCTCTTAAACTGCTGTGTCCTCACCTTGACCTCTTCCTCCTTGTTGCTGCCACCGAGGATTGGGTCTCATTTGGGCCAGCTGATTGGGTGCATAGTACGTAGTCCTATTCTGGGCCTGGAAAATAAGCAAATATATTTACCTATGGCATCCCTACTCTGAATTTATATTTTCTGAAATAAAAGAGTCTATGAAATATTTTTGATAGAATCTCAGAGATTTGCTTAATGATCTTAGGACAATGCAGTTGCAAAATGCGTTTACTAAATTTCTTAAGTACTAAGGCTGACAACATGTACCGTGTCAAACTATGACTTTCTCACCAGGGTTTCTGCAAGTTGCAACAGGTTGAACTGAACACTTTTTACAATCACAATGAACATAATTTATGACCCATTTCACATTTCAATTCTGTTGTACCAGACTGACGTGGCCTTTTCTAGTGACTTTTTATGGATTTCTGATATACCACGCAACTCTAATGTCTTTATACCAAAATCTCCTAAATTTAGCAATTCTGTTCAAGACATTTTAAGACCTACACTTCCAATTATTGGATTTTAGACTCCAGACTTAACAACACTGCTCACCTGTGGCACAGCTGGCATGAAGTAGCCACTAGTGGGCTGGAACTGATTAATGATGGCATTTGCTGGCATGGCCCTCATGCCAGCGATGCGCTGCATGTACTGGTTGGTGAGATGGGCTTTGCGCTCTTCTTTACGCTGAGCCAGAGCCACATAGAGGGGTTTGGAGCCAACAATACGTCCGTTCATCTCCGTCACAGCTTTAGTGGCCTCCTCAGGGGAGGAGAAGCAGACAAAACCAAAGCCCTTGGAGCGACCCTCTTCAAGCATAACCTAAAAAATAAATAGATATACAGTGAGTGCAAGGATAAGTGATAATGCCTTGAGCTAATGTCAGATCCGTCTCACCTTAGCACTTGTAATGGATCCAAATGGAGAGAACTCCTTACGTAGTTTCTCATCATCTATGGTGTCATCCAGGTTTTTAATGTAAAGGTTAACTCCCTGAAGCCATAGACAAGCAGCCATGACACATTATCGTCTTTTACAGTCAAAATACATGATTAACAGGCTCAGTGTGATCTCTGGCCTAGTTTCTTCAGACCTGATAACGGCTGATCCTTTCTTGCTTCAGTAGCTCAAACTTCCTCTTCAGCTCTGCCTGCCTCTCCATCTTCTTCTGAGCTCGGCCCACAAACACAGTTTTGCCATTGAGTTCGGTGCCGTTCATGTCCTCTACAGCCTGAGGATGAAGAGACTCAGATCAGTGAGAAACTGACTGATTAACCCATAAAGACTCAAACATCCACCAAAGACCAAAACCATCTACTAATCTAAAATGTTTAATACCTGTTGATTTACTAATCCTATCAATACATGTAAATAATTGGTATAAAATACAGTTTGTCATCTTTTCATGGTCATTAGATATGATCCATTTGGATGTTTAGAGGCTCCATAGTGAACAAGGAAACACAGTCATCTTCTACAACATTGATTCACCAGTAAAACCCATGGAACTGGATCAATGACAGTGGATGGAGACACTTGGTTTATGTTCAGTTAACCTCCTAAGACAAAGGAAATGTCAGCAAAGTACAAACTTTTTTGTTTTTTATTAAATAAGTGCCTATATTGAAAACATCATTATGCAACAGTTTTTTCAGCTGCAGTTTTTAAATTTTTTATGGAATGTCCTTTGTGGTGGACAGTTTTCTTTCTTTTTTTTTTTGTATAAAGTTGTGAAACTCTTGTCCACAAATGTGGACAGAAAACCCATAGCTGGGTCTTACGAGGTTAATTATATATTGTACGGGAAAAAGTCAGTTTTTCTTCACTTTTCTCTGTTTTTTGATATAATAACCCTCAACTTTAATCTGAGCTTTTATGAGCATCTATATGATCAGTACATTCAATAATGGAAAATATCAGATTTTCACTGGAAAAATGTAAAATACAGAGGAATATTTTATAATAAACGGTAACAAATCACTAAAGAAATGTTAAATATAGGGGGAAAAAAATCATTTGGGGATGACCACAAAAGTAGCACTGGGCCTTTATGGGTTAAGACAGACTTTTATAGACACATTTAGATGAGGCTAATGTACCTTGTTAGCATCCTCGTGCTTCTCATAACTGACGAATCCAAAGCCTCTGGATTTGCCGGTGGGGTCTGTCATCACCTTCACGCTGAGTGTTTTTCCTGCAAATTCAGTCAAAAACATATGACTGTAAGGTTTTGAAGAACTACACAATGCTGGGGTTTGGACTCATCTAATCTCAGTTTACCATATTTGTCAAAAAGCTCCTTCAGTCGCTCATCGTCCATATCGTCACCAAAGTTCTTGATGTAGACATTGGTAAACTCTTTGGCTTTAGCACCGAGCTCAGCCTCCCGCTCTTTGCGAGATTTGAAACGCCCGACAAACCTGAGGATGGAGGGAGAGCAGCGACACACACTCTTACAAAACAGTCCCGACTGAGCTGGGAAAAAAACAAACCAGGACCCATTTCTTTTGACTTCCATTTTTCCGATCTAAAACAAGTGGATATCCGTGTTTCCGGGTACAGAACGTTTTTCCAACAGACGAAGACCTGACGCAAGCAAGTCATGTGTAAATGTACATTCTTTTACCAAAAACAAGGACAACATTCACAAAGACACAGTTACATTTCATCATGTGACTCATCATTCCTGGGATAAAAACAAAAACATAAAAAAAAAACATTTAACTGCTGTTAATATCACCAGAAGCAGGCAGATATGTTGGCATGCTAGACAACACAGTGACAACCATCATAATTCTTGGTCCAAAACTTGATGAGGTGGATGGAGAGGGATGGAGGAACAGAGTCTCACAGTACAAAGGAAAGCTGAGGAGGACCAAATGATCTTATATACCTTGCTACGTGGACCTCTCCCCTTCTGCCATCCAGTATTGCATTCCTGCATTCGATCCATCACTAAAACACACAAGCGTGGTCATACACACACACACATACAAGCACTCGAAGATGGGTGACCAGCAAGTGGACAAATGAGGCAACAGAAAATGCGACTGGTAGGAAAGATCGGATTGAGTACGTTTTTAGTTTGTTATCAGTCTTTTAGAGGTTTATCTTCATACTGGCCAGTGAGAAATGAGCTTATTAGTCATATTATTCACACACAAACTCAACCAACTGAAAAAAGACACGAAAAGTCAGTTCACTCAACAGAAGTGAAGAACAAACAGGTCAAGTTTACACATCAGACACAAAATACACTTTATATCAAATAAAACACATCTGTATGTTACATCTGGATGATTTAAAGTCGAAATAACTAATGCCACTATCGAATGTTGCGTTAACATTAACTGATTTGTCTAATTAGGTTTTATCGAACAATAATAAACCCCAAGAAGAAAAGCTCCAAGATAATCAGACACTCACACCTTGCGGTCATTCAGAAGCATGCCGTTCATCTTTTCAATGGCACGATCGGCTGCATCCTGCGTCTCAAAGTGGACAAATGCGTAACCTTTGGAGCCGTTTTCATCGCAAACCACCTGGACCACAAGAAGACAACATGTTGAATGTGCACACGGTAGAAAAACATCAAACATAGTTAATACTTTACACATTTTGAGGAATAATCTGATTTCCAGTGGTGAATTAAATATAAAGCTAGTCAACAGTTGGTTCAATTAGCTCAAAAAATTAGGGTATAGGATTATTTTTCTCAGTCCTTCCAGAACTTGAACTATAAATCTACACAAAAGCTACAGTATAGAGTTGTTATGAGGACCCCCCCTCCCTTATTATAATGCCCTGTATGCCCTTTCTAGGCTGACTGCAGTGACCTTCTGGTGTCTTGTCTGACTTCAGGAAGTCACTGCCCCCATGCAGCAAACAGTCCAGCACATAACACCCCTGTGACACCACAAATTGTCGCAGTAAACTTTAAAAGATGGTCTTAAATTAGAGGCCTTTAATGGTGCCAATAGGTGTTGAACTGTTTTAACACTACTGCAAATCTGCCTTTTCATCTTTTCACTTATGTGCAATTTAACACCCATATGCACAGCAGATGGGGAAAACAGCAAGGATTTAACTGACTGTTCTGTAACAAAACTGGAAAAAAATACGTCTAATTACTCAGTTGGAAAGAGTGTCAATTGGGAAATGCACGTTTTTATCTCCACAACAGCTTCAGAGAAATAATAATCCTTCCTAGTCCAGTTGAGGGCAGCTCTACCTTGCAGGAGAGGATGTTTCCAAAGGCGGAGAAGGTGTCATAAAGGGCTTTGTTATCGATGGACTTATCAAGGTTCTTGATGAACACGTTGCCCACTCCAGACTTCCTGAGGGAGGGGTCTCTTTGGGACCACATGATTCTGATTGGCTTCCCTTTCACCACGTCGAAGTTCATGGTATCCAGGGCTCTCTCGGCTGGTGAGGAAACAGAATGTAGGAGGGGCGGAGAGGTGGAGGGAAAGGTTACGGGTGTTTGTTTACATCAAAGCACAAATGTGAAAACATGGAGCAGGTAATATACTATACATTAACTCTGCCACTTAATTGGAGCCATTTTCTTTGAATTCTACAGCTTCATGGTGCAACAGTTGTTCTATCGACACTTTAGGGGATGTTTGGAGAGTTTGATCTTTGGTGCAGTGTGGGCCACATGGAGACATCCCTGCTCACACGTACAATCTAAGCACGTGTGACATGGTTAAGATACTGCAGCAGACCATGTGGCCGGTGAGCTGTCTGTGAGCAGCTGGGACAAGTGTGGCAGCTGCAGTGGGCAAGCTGGGAGCACATGGCCCTCTTCTCTGACTCACCACATGCTGCTAGGTCAGTTGAAGTACCAGTGCAGTAGGCCATGTACTTTAAATGAACATCAAGTCTTTATTGGCCTTTCAGTCATTTGAAATTATGTCTGGCTACAGTTTAAGGTTCATTTTGTACCGTCAGTCTCTCTTTCTATTGCCGTATTTCCAACGTAGCCTCTCATGTCCAGTGTGGGCACGCATGCCAAACATCCTTTTGTTCGGTCACTCCACAGCAACAGACACACACAGGCCAGGCTTTCCAGCTAAAAGTGTCTGGTAAACAAAACGGAGCTGCCTTGCGTCTGCTGGCATCAGCAGTTTGGCTTGCAATTGTACTTCACAACCCGTTTGCTCAGAGAAGGTGTGTGATCAATGTCTAACATAAGGAATTCTGGAAGGTACAGAGACAACATAATTTAAAACTGGCCAAGTCATTCGTAAAATATATACCTCTTATTCATATGTTAAGTGATGTATGGCAAGTTTAGATAATTATGCTGTGAAGTACAAATAACATTGATTTACATTCTGAATGATCACTGCTGTCCTGTCCTGTCAACTCATATTATTCATGTGAGAACTAAAATGTATTGTGTGCAGGCAAATTCTGGGCTACGCAGATGTTCTAAATTTAGAGAGGGGTCCTGAGAGGTATGTGGAGTGTGCACTGTGAGTAGAGCATTCTCTACCATTGATGGGGAAGAGACACATAAAACAAGAATGCTCAGATGAGCAACACCAGGTCTCGTGACAAAAAGAAATCTAATAGAGACGGAAACTACATCCTGCCTTTACATCAAATTTCTAGTATAAGTAACACGCAACATTTCAGGTTGGGTATGTTTTCAGTAAAATCCAGTAAATGATCACTATTTGATAGAGACACGCTGGGACTCCATTAAAAAAACCTGATAACTACCATCCCCCCCAAAACCTACACCCCCAAACTGCCAACAAATGGTGTCATGTCTTCTCACTTGTGGCTCCTCTTACATTTACTCCAGATCCTACCTTCCTGGATGTCAGCCAGTTGTAACTTATCATTACGTTTGGGTTTTGGTAACAGGCTGTAGCCGAGATAAGTTGTGACAGGTGTTTAATGCTGATACAAGGGGCAAAAAAGTCCACACAATGTAAACAGTTCCACTGGGCCTCCATACACAACCACAACACCTGCCACCATTGCTCAATGTTTTGGTACCAATGGAATGGAAATGCTATACAATGAAAGCAGTTGTTGACTTGTGTGATACAATGGAAGTGTCTTTTTTTTTGTAGTATTTATACAGACATGCACAATATCTTCAAGACAAGACAAACCAACATGATTTAACTCATCTGGGATTAACTCAAAGTAGAAACAAGACGAAGGCATTAATATTCTCTCAGATACCACACTGTACATGACTGGAATGTCACACAGAGAGGGCAGGGGTTATTGTTCAGCTGTGATTGTCTCTTTTCATTTTATAAGCAAACAAAGCAGCTGAAGATAATGGGATTTAACTCAATTCAATGGCCCTTTAAATAGGAGCAGAAATGGGTCACTTTTGGTTGAACAAGTAAGATGTGCAAAACTTTACACACGCCTGCACAGACAGTGAGTTAAATGATGAACTTAAACAGTGGAGTGGGTTTGATTGCACTGGTCTACAAGTAAAATACCTCTAGAATAAAAGTTTAAGTCACTATTTGAGAAAAATTAAATAAAAAATGCTGTTGGCTGTAGTTTCTGAAATAGAATCTTAGGTTAAAATTTGAAATTGTTAGACATAATGAGAGAATGGGCTTTACTCAAAAGCAATGTTGGTCTCAGAGCTACCAGATCTAAACATTATCTACACATTACAAAACATTCACTTTACAGGATCTTTCTAGTAGGAGATTTATAAATCTATTGTATAAATGTACAAAAACCAATGAGATACATTGAAAACATGAGCTTACCAACACTTTTGTCATTTGTTTTTATCTTATTAAAGTGGGGATTGTGCACATTTAATCTGATGCAGATCATTACTAAAAGATTGTAGAGCAGTGTGATAGAAGTGGCATATTTCATAAGGAGTATAGAAGAACTGGGGCAGGAGCCTATATGGGTCAAATGCCTCCAGAAAACTACCATCTGTCTTCTGGATATTTCTGACTGCTATGATCTGATCCAACGCACTAAGTGTCACTTTAGTAGTGGATTGTCTGGGCTGTGATGTTGCCTAAAGCCTGGTTTACAAGTGACATTGAACATGTGTGACAGGGATGCATGCGTGTCTTTTAAAGCCCCACGTCCTGACGCGTGCCAGTAGCATGCACGAGCTGTCCACACACCGGCTCACATGTGTTCTTACCGTCAGCAGGTTGGGAGAAGTTGACATATGCGTATCCCAGAGATCGGCGGGTGATCATGTCCCTGCATACCCGAATGGAGAGCACCGGTCCGGCGGGGCTGAATTTCTCGTACAGCATAGCCTCCGTGATGTCGGGGTGCAGGTCGCCAACGTAAAGAGAAGCCATCGGATAACTCCCCGTCGCTGTGTTCATATCTTGGACTTCACAAAATAAATGAACGCAAATCTTCCCTCACAATAAAAAGGAAAAAAAGCCGATATAAAGTGTGATCCGTGTCCAAACTGCGCGTCGCTTCTCACCTAATGAAGACACGCACCGTGGACAGACAGCTGGCTGTGGCCGGAGTACTTTCCACAGCTTACCGAAAAATTATCAAACCTGAGAAAAAAAATCTTATAAACCCAGGTCTTCAAGTATTTCTTCCTCTAAAAGACGCCAACTTCGGGATAAGCCCGAGGCCTCCTGTTCTTATTTTTTATAAATTAATATTTTGCGATTTTTTTTGTTTTATAAAAGCGTTTGTATTTCTTTCAGTAGTACGGTACTTGTTTTTATGAAGATTTTCTGGATTTTATATTTTTTATATTATTTTTATATAAGTTTTTCAAGAACAGTGAGTTAGACACTCACGGTTGTTTGTGGCCGGGGAAAGAGACTGCGTGAGGAAAGCATGGGCACTTTATAGACAGTGCGGTGCGGAGGAAATAGTGGCCAGGGTCAAACTTAGGAGAGGAAAAAAAACAAAAGTGAGCATGCGGTTTAAAAGGGAGAGCGCACACTAGTGTCCCAACTACAGAGCCCAGCTCCCTACAGCGACATCTGGGTGGGAATACGAGGTTTGAGCTGAAAACACTGCAGGAAAAAAAAGGGAAATGCATGCATAATCCAAGTCAGGTTTCAAGTTTGAAAAAAAAAACAACAAAAAAAACCTCTGCATCTTATGTGTCAAAATATATTTATTCAGTTTAACATCTTAAAAGCAATGATTTCATGTGGCAGTTATTCTGCTTTGTCCATCCTCCTAAAGATAAAGAAAGCAAATCACTTGCACATACAAAATTCATAAAATACAGTAATCATTAAAATTATAACAATCTGGGTTTTATCAATTAGTTACCTCAGTAGATCCAGGAAAGTTGAAAGCAGACCCCCTTTCTTAAATCCATGCATCCCCAGATTTCTAATGTCACCCATTCCTTCTTCCTCCTGCATCACTTCCTCTTCATAGCTCAATGCCTGTGATCCATCCACACTTCTGGAAAACTGTATTTTACTGCGGATTACTGGTTGTACATAATTTCTCTCCTCACACACCTCTGTTTGCTTCTGTGCCAACATCTCCATGTCATCGATGTTGACTTCCCCTGGCAGAGGGAGGGCCTCAACTTTTTCACATCGCTTTTTTCTCTGGGATTCCTCTTCAATAGCTGCCTCCTCCAGATGTGGAGGAATCGGCCGTCCATCAAACAGTGTAAGAGCATTTACATCCCAGGGGAGAGCGTCACCTTGTTCATTTCCAGCTTTGATCTCATTTGTGGGTGCATTCAGTGAAATCTCCTGGTCTGTTGAGAGAGGGGGTAGATCCAGAATATGATTTGATTCCACATCACTTTGCTGCAACTCAGCTGTCAAGTCATCCTCAGGCTCAGAATCAATTTTCTGGTGTTCAGTGTCTTTTGTCTCTCCAGGTAACCAGACGGTCAGTCTAATGACTTGGCCCTGGTTCACCACACTCTCTGGGGAAAAGAACTGCGATGAGTCAGAGAACCTATTTGTGAAGGAAGCACCAGAAATGATTTTGTCCTCTGTTTCTGCAGGGCTAGACTGAAGGGAGTCAGCTACATGGATGCTGGAAGTTATCTCATATTCAATGAACAAAGGACCGATGCTGACTACAGCTGTGGCATCTGTAATGACACGCCAAGAACTTAAGTCATCATTCGAGACAAGAAATAACATTATCAAGGCATTTTATTTGCATATTTTGGTAAAATACTGACCATGAGGAAAGTGCTTCAGTGAAAGGCTTTTACATTTTGAACTACAACATTTGCAAACATCTGTATTTCCGCTCAGATCCTCCCATCTGGGGAAAAAAAAAAAAAAAAAAAAGCCTCAGGTAAGGAATACGTTATACAAATAGGAAAATGTAGACACAGGTATGCAAACTAAATACCTGAACTGGATGAAATTGTAGTTGCATGATTTAGACCCAGAGGTGTTGCTCTGGTTTGAGACCAGCACACTGCAATGGATGTAGAACTAGAGGAGGGAGAGGTCACAAGGTCATACAGTTGAACAGTTTTTTTTTGTTTTTTTTTTGGGGGGGGGGGGTATTAAAACACTCACCTCAGAAGTAATAAAGGATGTGTTCAGTGCTAAATTAACCACATCCTCTCTGTCAGAGTCCACAAATTGTGCCACAGCATGAGAAGAATCCAGAGGGGCTGCACACCTTGAAGACAATACATGCATGGGATTAAAAACATATGTGCTTAATAAATACTTGGATCTGACAGGCTTCTTACCCTTTATTTATTATGACTGCATGCTTAGGTTTAGTGTGAGGCTCAGGGGATGCAGAGACAAAGCAGGACAGGACAAAAAGATGTTCATCAGGCCTGGTATTTGCAGAAACCTGGAGATGGACAACCTGACCTCTCTTAAAGATGTTGGACTCTGTTGTGCTGGTCCAGGATGCTACATTAAAAACAGATGTATATTCTAATTTTAATATTAGATGTGTGATGATGTGATATGTTTGGAAAAAGAAAATTAAAAAAAAAATGGAGGTTATTTAAAAAAAAAAAAAAAAAAAAAAAAAAAAAAAGGACTAAGGGTCCATTAGTCCAATGGCATATTTAAAGACATTCATTAAGATTTGTTTGACCTTTCATGGTCACAGGTCATGGCACCAAATGAAAGCCCATATGTGACTTCCCATCCATTGCCAATAGTAATTATAATATCTTCAACTGTTTAAGTTACAGCACATTGAAATTTGTCCCATTATAAACCAGTGGGCAAGATGTTCCACAACAAATATCAAGTCATTCTGATTTGAAGAAAAGAAGATTCTTGAAAAATTGTTTACGGATGGACAACAACTGATACCAGTAGTCCATTGGGCCTTTTGGGCTGTTGGACTAAAGACAAAAACAAAAACTATTCACCAATGTAATCTTTAGCCTAAAGTAACCCCTTTTCTCCCGTTATTACTCACGATTCATCAGTTTTATGTTGAAACTTCTGCCAGTCTCATAAGGTGCATCTGATACCAGGAAGGACAGATCATCATCTGACCTGAAAAAGAGGCAATCAAGTTAGTTTATGGTTATGTGACCAACAGAGGTGCTAAACTTTCACTATAGACACACCTGTTTGTTGCACAGGAGATGTGGACAGCAGAGGGACTCCACCAGGTAAAGGAGGATTTTTGAAGATTGAAGTAGAAGGTGTTGGACAGCACATCCAAATCATTCTGTACCTGTAGGATAAAGCAGAAAATCTAATCTGATCTGGTGAAATAAGACAGTTATTCAGAATGAGCCAAACTCTATCCCTATCCAACCTGTAGCATGATCAGCACGTGCACAGCTGTAAATAGTATATTTAGATTTTTTGATTTGTCTTTATTTTTGCACTTCTTTTGCTCTTGTGTGCGTTGCTGCTGTAAATCTGGAATTTCCCATTGTGGAACTAATAAAGGCATATCTTATCTTAACTCACCTCATGTTTAGTTCCACATTCATCTAAACTATAAGTGAAGATGAAGTGGTTTGGTAGCTCTCCGTTGCTGTTGCAGCCATCACCCAGTTGTATCTGTGTTCCATCCAGTATGTCACCATTGAATCGCTTTTCCACAAACAAAGTTAGTTGGGATTTATCACAGTGCACCTCCACTCTGGGAATCGCAGAAAATGCTGGCTCTTCATTGATCCAGTGAAAGTCAGGAGTCGGGATTCGCCAGGAGCTGAAAAAGGAGTCATCTGGAAACAAATGAAATGGAAAATGCAGGATACTTTCAAAAAAACCTGGGAAGTTTGTGGAAAGGGCAGCATCCTCCTCTTCTATCACCAACTGAGCAAAGATTAAATGTCCAAAAAAGGAAAGACACAGAATTATCTGGAGTTTCCCCATTGTTGATTTCAAAGTAGGTCAACCACCCTGATCACTCTGTGCACCAAGGGTGTCATTAATAAGGTGCAGAGGCAGGTGCGGACAGTTAGTTAATGAGGATGATGTGGGAATGTGCTGCAGCTAAGATGAAGCTCCAACCTCTGGTCTTTACACCAGCAGACACAAACACCATGACATGTACAGGTAACAAGTTACTCTGCTTGTAGAAGTTTTAGATGTATTTTTGCTTTTGATAAAGGCACATCTGGAAAAATAACAATCCAATCCAACTTTATTTGTAAAGCACTATAAAACAACCGCAGCGGACCAAAATGCTGCACAGAAGAATGAATAAAACCAAAATAAAAGAATAAAATACAAGAATAGATTAAAAAACATAACAAGATGTACAATTTAAAAACAACAAAAAATAAGAACAATAAACCAATACCAAATCAAACAATAGAATAAAAATAATGCATTCAAATATTTCACATGGTTTCAAAAGCCAAGGAGATAATAACAGTCTGAGTGACAGATTATCCAATATTTATGGTATCTCACATACAGACAATGTATACTTTGACATTCCTGTCATGATGTTATGTTTTTTATTTTATATAACTGTAATATGACCTAGAATCTGTGGTTATTTTTTTAAATAATCTGCTTCAGAGATAAAAATCTGATAAATCTTATACAGTTTGATAAAGATGAATTTGAAAACAAATGATAAAAGTGCTGGTTGGCTAATGTTTTCGAGAACTATAATAAAGTTCCAATACCTATATACATAAAATTGTGCATTTTTATAAGTGGTTTTATCAATCTTACACTACAATGAATATGAAGAGTGAATGTATTCTAATGTTGTGAAGTTAGTCTGGTACCTCAGAGACAAACATCCCTTTTAAGGCATTATTAGTGACCCAACTTTTTATTCTGTAACTTTTATTCTGGATGCTGGAGGCTCTACTTTGAGGATATAAATGGTGATTTGGCAGGTAAATTTTATGTGTATGAGGAATTAAAATATAAAAAAACAGGTTGCAGCCAGACTCCAAGTTGCCTCACTCTCTGTCTACCCTGTGCTGTCTCATGTTAAGTACAGCCAGTAATTATCACGCCTCCCTTTTTTCTTTTTTTTTTTTAAGGACATAATGTCAATACAAGCATCAGAGTAGTTGATTGATCCCTGGGGGAAGATGGGTTTGGTACAGTTGCTCTAGTCAAGATCTGAAATATAAAATATACACATGCAAAGAATTACGATAAAGTAGAATAAAGATAAAAATGACAAAAAAAAAATAGAAATATAAAATTATATGTAAACTAATTAATCATGTAATTCATGTCATTTAAAAGACTCTCCATCCAGTGCAGATATTATAGCGCATGCATAAATCAGTGGTTCCTAATCCTTTTTTGGCTCATGATCCAATTTTAACATCACAAATTTCTGGTGACCCCAGACATTCAAAACGGAGACCTTTTTTTTTTTACTAATATTAAGTTGTTTTTAATAATGAAATAGTTTGCTCTACTATGTTGCAAATAAAAGTTAATTTTAGACAATATTTAGTCTATATAATGTATATTATTATGGACAGAAGCAGAAAAGCCAGGTGTAGATTACTGCACAAAGTGAGAATTTTATTTTCCTTGGTCAGGATATGTACAGTCAGTCCAGCTTGTATTTACAAGGCTGACAATTAATACTGAACAAACAATAACTCAAACTATGAATTATGAAAGAGCTGCAGCATCTGAAACTGACCACAATAAACATTTGAAAGATAAACAGTACCACAGTGCTTCAGTTTCAGTTTTACAGTTTGTCATGTCTTTTATGTATTGTGATTCTCTCTCAACTCACAATATATTTTTATTAGTAAGTTGGTTTTTTTTTTTTTTTTTTTTTTGTCAATTACTAGAAATTTCAGGCGACCCCATTTGAATTCCAGGCGACTCCACATGGGATCCCAACCCCAAGGTTGAAAAACACAGACATAAATGAAGAAACAGGGTGATTAAATGTTTTATATTGACATCATAGCAAAGATAAGAGACATAAATTGACAAATCATTCAAAATGGATTTGGTGTTTGGTTAAATGTAAGAAGAAAAGAGGAGATGAATCCTGTCATGATGCAATAATCTGAACAATACACTTCATATATAGAGAAGCAACTGTTTATTGTGGTTATATATGTGTTTGTTAGTTGCAGGAAATACCATACACAGTGGAATAAATATGATGGAATATATGAAAAGAATAGGGTGATAGGGATTTGAAATTAATTATAGTGGATTTCCCCTTGTTGATCAATGAAGTTCATCTGCATTTGTTTGTTTGTTTTTTTAATTAATTTATTTATGTATTTATTGAACAGTGAACAACTGAACAGTATGTATACACAATATTACATCAAAGTAGGATAAAAAAAAATCACATTTGACAAAATACTTTACATTTTCAATATATAGATGCAAGTAGAAGTAAAAAAAAAATATATACATATATACATATATATATATATATATATATATATATATATATATATATATATATATATATATATATATATATATAAATAAAAAATAATAATAAATCAAAATGAAAAAGCTCGAGGTATAAAAATAGAAATTATATAAATTAAATAAGATTATATACTTGACACAGTCTTTTTATTTTACTTGCTTTAGAGTTTATATGTGTTGTTCTTCAAATTATTTAAATAGTCGGAAAAAAGTGCTTTAAAAACAATAATATTAGGACGCTGGTGTGCAAATTTAGTGAAATGAATGTGAAATTTGGCAAATATTACCAAAAGGTTGATGATATATCTTTTTTCTGGATTTATTTTAATCAATTTGTGAAAGGCCAAATAAAACATGTTGAAGGTTCAGTTTACACGAAGGGTCAAATTTGGTGTTTATGAAATTATTTAAATCAATCCAAAATATATGTGAGTAGGTGCAATCCCAAAATAAATGATATATTGTTTCCTCTGCGTTGCTGCAAAAGTTCATCTGCATCTGTAACAGGAGCAGAAAAGAGTCCAGTGAAGTGGACATGACAGAAGATGCTTAAAACTTCTTCGAATAGAACTGATGAGGAAAATCTGATTTAATGGACTCTGGATGAGTTAACTAACTCCAGAAGAGGGCAGTGCATTCCCTAGTGAATCATTTTGGAAGATGTTGAAGCCCATAAGAAGAAGTGCGTGCAGCGTCTGATCCTGTATGACTTTCTGAGATGTGGATATGGGGGCGGAGCTTCCACACAGGTAGGCGGCCGTCTGCGCCTGCTCGTACGCAGGTGAGCGGCGGCAACGGAAGGCACCGACCAGACTCAGGCGGACTGTCAAAACAAAAAAAATGTACAAGAAATGACATTACTACGAGCTGTACTTTAACATGATCTAAAAGGACAAATCATTCACCATGGTCTATTTAGGTAAGTGCACCGTCTGGAGTTTTTCACCTTTAACTGGAGGCATATGAAGGTATGTTCAGGTTGGGAAGTTTTAGGCGTGGTCTGCGCAGTTGGAAACGGATCTGACAAGCGATCTATCTGACTGGCAACACTTACACAAGTGTTTACTATGTGGTGTTTTATAGTGGAATCCCATTCATTTAAACTCTGCTTTATGTTTTTGGTGTAGTGTTTTTTGTTTGTAAATGTTTTGTAAGAGTTTTGGAGCTGCTATTTGAAGTGACATGTAGAAAGACCCAAACATCCACCAGAGACCAAAACCTACTGATCTAAACCGCTTAATATCTGTTGATCCACTAATTCTATCAATACATGTAAATAACTGATGTAAAATACAGTTATTCATCTTTTCATGGTCATCAGATATGACCCATTTGGACGTTCAGAGGCTCTGTAGTGAACGTGGAAACGCTGTCATTTTCTACAATATTGATTCACCAGTAAAACCCATGGAGTTGGATCAATGACAGTGGATGGAGACACTTGGTTTATGTTCAGTTAATGATATATTGTACTGAAAAAGTAAGTCGTTCTTCAGTTTTCTCAGTTTTTTGATATTTAATCTGAGCTTTTATGAACATCTGTATGATCAGTACATTAACCCTTTCATGCATAGTGGTCACTCCAGTGGACAGTTATTCTACAGCTGTTCTCTTGTATATTCATGGATTTTGTTGTTCTTTTCATTGTTTTTTTGTTTTTGTTTTTGTTTTGTTTTTTTTTTAAGTTCTAAGACACTCCATATCTTTTCTGACATGAATTGGTAACATTATGTAGATCTCTCCTGAGCATAAACCCCCAGAATCACAAACCCTCCCCATAGTTTTCACACAATTTATCAGTAAATACATGTTTCTGTGCGTCAAAAATTAAACGTGTGGTGTCCATCTGAGTGCACATTTTTGCCGCTTTATGAAAAATAGGTTCATAAGAAATTTTTTTCGTTATTTTTTTTATGTATTTTTTACCTTTTTTAAATTATTTTTATTTTATTTATTTATCTATTTTTATTTATTTTTCAGAAGAAATTTTTCAATCGCATTGTTTTTTTCATGCCTAAAGAGAAATAAAAACACTCAGGAAAAAATTTTGACTAACGTTCTCATAATTCATGCATGAAAGGGTTAAATATTGGAAAACACCTGATTTTCAGTGAAAAATTGCAAAAAAAAAAAAAAAAAACAACTGAGGGTTATTTTATAATAAATATTTACAAATCCCTGAAGAAATGTTAATTATAGAAAAATAATCATTTGGGAACTACCACAAAAGTAGCACTGGGTCTTTATGGGTTAAAGCTCATGAACCTAAAGAAAACAAAAAAGACAAAAGTTGAGTATGAAAGACTTTTTCTGCCTTAACAGATAAGTAAGTTGTCTGCAAAATATTGGTAAAACAACCCAACCACAAACAAGGCAGATTTTCTCTAAAAGAAAACTGTCTCTATTTGTCATCAGTGCTTAAATCTAGCTGGAATGAATATCTCATTAAAGATATAGAACCACATGCTTTAAATAATTACTTACCGTCTTGGGGAAAATAAGACATGTAGTTTATTGAAATGTCTTTTCTGCACTGTATGATTGTAGTTAAGGTGCACAAAAACTGTTTTGTCCTGTGTCGCATGTATTTGAACAGCAGCAAACACAGTGTTATTACTAAAAACACTACAGGCCTGTCTGAAGTACATGTGCATGCTAGTTGCAGGAAATGGCGTGTATAGTGGTGGGAAAGAATTTAATAAATGAAAAGATTAGAGCTAACAGGGGCAGGAGAAGAGAGTTGAGTGAAGTGGAGACGGCAGAAGATGCTGAAAGACCCTCTTGGCTGTAAAAACACTATAGGTCTGACTGAAACAGACCAGCTGCACATACTATTTGTTCCTACCTGTCGCCTCAGGCAGAGCGATTGTTTGTACACCCCACCCAAAGCTTTGTCCTGTGTGTTCTGCAAGAAATATTGCACCACAGTCCCCAGACCCTGTATCTGGTCACCACTGTTTTGCAGCAAACCCCCATGATGTGAAGTAGAGGAGTCATCATCTCTGCAGGGGTTGTGGATAGTTGTGGTAACAGCCTTATTCTCAAGTGTTGTCATGATGCACTAAACCACCGGCCTGCTTCCTTTGTGCAATTCTGAAACCACAACGCTGCATTCAGTTTTGAAATGAACACTCAGACATGGTTCTACTTTACATGCAATGCTTATTAATCTTCATCTATATACTGTAATTTTAAGTTGTATTATATATGTATCTAGTCTGTTCATGGAAAATCCAGTTTTTATTATTGAGCACCTGTGAACCTGATCAGCATGCAGAAAAATGTTAAACTTGTGCATGATGATGCCGGGGGCAATTTGAGTGTGTGATGTGTTCATATTTCATCAGTATCTGTTCTTCATGCTTTATATTTAATCATTTCATTTATTTTTCTAGATTTTTTGTTTTGCTTAATTGTGTTTAATTTTTATTACTATTGTTTATCCAACTTTCTTATTATGCTGCATAACTAATGCTTCTGTGTATTCTGAGGTTGAATGAATGAATACAGGTGATATTATGGACTATTGCAAACACATGGCAGGCTATTTCCATTACATCGTTTATCATCATTTGCATAAAGGTAAGTAGATGTTTTATTGTCACATCAATCTGTATGTGATAGTATCTTCTTACTTGCTGCAGGAGTATGCTGCGCCAGCCTCAAGGACAACAAAGCCCTGATGAAGATGGGGCTGGGGCTGGTGCTAGTGGGTCATGTCAACTTTCTACTTGGAGCACTAGTGCACGGCGCCGTGCTGAGGCACATTAACGTACACTCCCAGGCACGCACCATGGTGTTCGCAATCTCTAATGTCATTGCCATTGCGGCAGGCTTGCTGGTAAATATTCATTTGCATCTGTACACTGCAAAAAAGGAATATCTGACTTAGATAAATTGACTTGAATTTGGAATATTTATCTTGAAAGATCATTTTTAGAGTTATTTACTTATTGAGACTTAAATTGGTCCAAGAATTTTCATCTTGAGCTATCCCACTTAGATATTACAACTAATTTTAAGCAATATTCATAACAAAACAAGCTACATTGTTGGGAGATGAGTATGGCGGACACAGTAACTGTTTGCCCTCGAGAAATGTTTACTTGTTTTATGCAGTTTTGCCGATACATACACATCTACTGAGTTTTTAGATCTTCATAAAACCATATATATATATATATATATATATATATATATATACAGGGTGGGGAAGCAAAATTTACAATGAACATTTAGTTGTTTTTTCTCAGCAGGCACTATGTCAATTGTTTTGAAACCAAACATATATTGATGTCATAATCATACCTAACACTATTATCCATACCTTTTCAGAAACTTTTGCCCATATGAGTAATCAGGAAAGCAAACGTCAAAGAGTGTGTGATTTGCTGAATGCACTCGTCACACCAAAGGAGATTTCAAAAATAGTTGGAGTGTCCATAAAGACTGTTTATAATGTAAAGAAGAGAATGACTATGAGCAAAACTATTACGAGAAAGTCTGGAAGATACTATTAAAGAAGAATGGGAGAAGTTGTCACCCGAATATTTGAGGAACACTTGCGCAAGTTTCAGGAGGCGTGTGAAGGCAGTTATTGAGAAAGAAGGAGGACACATAGAATAAAAACATTTTCTATTATGTCAATTTTCTTGTGGCAAATAAATTCTCATGACTTTCAGTAAACTAATTGGTCATACACTGTCTTTCAATCCCTGCCTAAAAATATTGTAAAATATTGTAAATTTTGCTTCCCCTCCCTGTGTATACATACATACATACATACATACATACATACATACATATATATATATATATATATATATATATATATATATATATATATATATATATATATATATATATATATATATATGTATATGTATATGTGTGTATATATATATGTGTATATGTGTGTATATGTATATGTGTGGGTGTGTATATGTGTATATATATATATATACACATATGTGTGTATATATATGTGTATATATATATATATATACATATATATGTGTGTGTGTATATATATATATATATATATATATATATATATATATATATATATATATATATATATATATATATATATATATATATATATATATATACTGTACACATCCACTCACTGTATAAAACTCCAATTTACACTCTGTACATATTACAAATCCACTGAAAATGTCAACCCATTGTTGTCCTTGTCTCTAGTCAAATGTTTGTTTATATTAGGTCTATGTTTAAGTGTGTTTGGGTTTATTGAAATTGTACATCATGAGCAAAGAAAAAACACAAAGCCAAATTCCTTGTATGTGTTCACACACTTGGCCAATAAAGCTAATTCTGAAATACCATAGATTAAAAAAAAAATTCTTACTATGAAGACTTGAAACAAGTATACTCTGCTTAAAATAAGAATTTTAGCATCTATAATCCTTAAATAATATTTTCTTATTTTAAGAAAACTTGATAAGTGCAATTTTCTTACTGCACTGGCACATAATTTTACTTGAAATAAGACATTTTAACCCAATAATGAGCTGAATTTTCTTATTTTTGTACAGGCCTTTTTTGTAGTGTACTTATCTGTTTACATCTGGGCATTATTTTTAAATGGTTTGATGAAACTGACATGTATCTTTTACTCACTATTATGACCTCTTGTTCTCCTCAGGGAATTATTGATGGAATATTGGCCATTGTACTGTCGAAAAACAAGAAAAACAGGATCTTGGTAAATATTCCTCCACCTCCATTCACTCCCCCACTGTCATTTGTTGTTTCGTGTTAGAACATGCCCCTTGTTTTGAGTGTGTGGTGTGTGGAGACATTCAAGCACACACTGGAATATGGGATGTCTCTAATTAGAACATGGATACACTAATGCCTGCTCCATGTTTCAACTTCCCTTTTGCATGTGATCCACTCAGACAAGCACATCAAATAAGAAAAAACTGCAAGTGTTTTTTGTTTGTTTGTTTTCTGAACGTTGAAGACCTTCTGACCTGCTGGTGTCTTGTCTTTGCAGAAGTGGGTCCTGTTGGTGTTCAGCTTCCTGACAGGCCTCTTGGCTGTTTCCTCCATCATTGGCCTGTCAGTTTCCATGATCCAGGCTATTATTAATAAAGGGAATAGTCTGCTAACACACTGCAACTTCCACAACAGGACCGTTTCTTCCAGCATCACATACGAGTGCCCCTTCGACCCCACCCGCATCTACGTACGCAGAATATACCTGTAATTTTGGAGTCACTTGAACTGAGTAAATAAAGTTTGATTTTAATGTGTGTTTTGTCAACTAGGGGACTACAATCATTCTCTGGATGCCTCTCATCTTGATGTCATTTGTGGAGTCGGTGTTCTCTTTCCGCTGTTTTGCTGCATGTTCTTCATTCCTCTACCTCTGTCCATGCAGAAGGAGGCCGCTCCAAGCGAGGAGGGTGAGCTGCTCTCATTCACTGCCATCAGGCTTAAGATTATTACCCCGCTCCTGTAGGGAGGCAAGGGGTATTGTTTTTGGTTCGGTTTGTTTCTTTAACACTCTAGCAGCAAAACTGTCGTTTGAATTCACACCAAATTGGGTTTATAGATTGCTATTGACCCAGAATAGATCAGATTACATTTTGGGAACAGTAGGTCAAAGTTAAAATTTTTTATGAATTTTTAAAATCTTTTTTTTTCCCCATTTAGTTATAATGAGCAAAATTTCAAATGTCTATAGCAGCAAAATTATTGGTTGAATTCATACCAAATTGGGTTTATATATTGTCAATGACCCAGAATAGATGTGGTAACATTTTGGGAAAAGTAGGTCAAAGTTCCAATTTTTTATGAATTTTTTTATTCTTTTTTTTCTCCCCTTTACTTATAATGGGCAAAATTTTAAATGTCTATAAAACATCCATTTTGTTTCAATTTACTTCAAACTTGGCACATATATAGAGGTAATTGATATGCTGACATCAGCACAGGCATAGACACGATGACGTCAGCTGGATCCATGCCGAAATAAGCTACAATACATGCGAGGGGCGGGTTTGTTGTGCCTGGCACCACTTGTTAACATATACTTTAAAATATAACTTTGTGATTTCATCTCAGATTTTGGTTCCTTCTCGTAACATTTGGCAAAGAAGACAATGTTGCACCATGACTATTTTCTGGAAATAACAACGAAAGATTCCAAATAAATGAAGGCAAGATTTGACTACGAATGGGAGACTTAGCATTTGGTCTGAGTCTGAAATTTCACAGTAAGGCTGCTGAGGTTAGGATGTGGTCAACATGTAATCAGCAAACTGGCTCTAGGACAGAACACAGAAGTGAAAATAGCTAAACTGGATTTTCATGGAAATGTTAGCAAAAACTTGGACTTGTGAATAGTTTATATTAAAACTCAAAATGTGTTCCCTCTCATCTTATGTGATACATCCTTTAACCCATAAAGACCCAGTGCTACTTTTGTGACAGTTCCCAAATGAATTTTTCTCTAAATTTAGCCTTTCTGAAGTGATTTATCACCATTGATTGTAACATTATCTTCTTTATTTTGCATGTGTTCAGTCTAAATCATGCATTTTCCTACAATTAATTTACTGATCATGTAGCTGTTCATTAAAGCTCAGAGTAAAGTTGAGGGTTATTATATCAAAAACAGAGAAAACTGAAGTTACTTTTTCAGCAAAGACACCAATAACTCAACATAAAAACAAGTGTCTCCATCCACTGTCATTTCTCAAACTCAATGGGTTTTACTGGTGAATCAATATTGTAGAAGATGACAGTGTTTCCACATTCACTACAGAGCCTCTGAACATCCAAATGGGTCAAATCTGATGACCGTGAAAAGATGACAAACTGTATTTTACACTAATTATTTATATATATTGATAGGATTAGCGGGTCAACGGGAATTAAACAGTTTATATCTGTAGATGCTTTTGGTCGACAGTGGAGGTTTGGGTCTTTATAGGTTAAATAAAGTCCAGCCTTAGTGTTAAGACTGCATTGAGTGTCACCTTCACTTTACAGACATTGTCTCACTTTACATTTCAGGTACGAATCCAGAAACCCACTCAAATCCCACTACCTCCTCCAACTCAAGAGCCAGAGGTGGAGGCTGCAGAGCAGGATGAGCTACTGGACGGCGACGCTGCGGTAGAACAGAGTGACTGGCTCTGAAGTTACCTGTGAGGCCTTACGATGGGTTTCAAACTCTTGCCAACTGCCTAAAAACAGCATCTCATTGTGTAGTGTTGTATTGAGGATTTGTTACACGTATCTTAAGATGTTACGGCACTTGAGCTTTAAATACAAGTGGCATTTTATTTCCCTTAATATGAAATTGGATGTTATTTTACCTGATAATGTACAGCTTTTGGTGTTTGTGTACTTTGTATTGATATTTTTTTGGAAATACAGAAAATGGTCACCTGTCTTCCACTTTAAATGCTGTATCTGTTTTTACATTTCCAGTTTCTTACTCATTTCAGATTCGACTCATTATGAAACAACTGAAACTTTCATATAACAAAACTTTTTATGACCGTTTTATTGGTGTTGAAAGTGTGATCAACACACACTTTTCACGTTTAAATGACATTTGCAAGCACAGGTTTCCTCATTGTTTGTAGAATAGAAATATATACAACATCTGAATTCCATCATTAGTCTTGCTTCCGTTACACTCTATGCTATACAGTACACTAAAGATTGGAGTCCAAACTTCAGTGGAATCTAGGCCTGGCAATAATTTGACAAGACTCAATATCAACAGGCAGGGTTTAAATTTTGCCGTAGATGATGTATCAGTAAAAAAAAAAACACACTAAAATATAAGCTAACATACAACAAGGTCATTTACCAACAATAGAAGTAAGAAAATATCATGTCCATACAACCCCGTCAGCTTAGCGGGCAAAATGAATGAGAAACGTTTTACAAAAAATGATGTATTGTACAAACATGCTTCCAACTACATATTGAAAAAGGCACAGGACAGAAGTGGGAATGAAAGCTATGAAATAAGAATAGCCAAAAATATCTATGATTTAAATAAATTAAATCCATAAGATATATAAAAGCACACAAGCACTAAGCCATTTTTTACAGAGGAGCTCCACAAAGGAAAGCATTTTAGCTTACAAAAGAGGAAAAAAAGCAAACGAAAACAATACTCTCACTTGACTTGAGTCCCAAACAGCTGAAAGGTGTTCTAGAAAACATATGTTATTTCACTCCCTGTGTAATTAAGAGGAAGTAAGGTCTCATTATAAACGTACAGTCCATTTCCATTCCAGCTAAATGGAAATGTTATCAAGGGAAAAAAAAAAGAAAAAAAAAAAAAGAAAACTTGGTTTAAAAGCAGTCCTGAACAGGTCCATCGGTGCCTTGTGACCTCAGGGTGTCTTGGACTCCTCTTTCGGCCTAAAGGATAAAAAACAAAACAAAACATAAATTATTATTATTGCTGCCTATGACATGCTTAAAAAAGTGAAAATATGTATATACTCACTTTGATGTGTCCATTTTCTCTTCCTCCGGCACCTTCTCCTCTTCTTTTACTTCTGTCACAAAGCAAATTCAGAGACATCCACATAATAACACAGTCTCTGGATTATGAAAGATGCTCCGACTTAAATGTCACAGCATAATGATCTCTGTCTTATAATACGGTATGATTGTGCTGGAAATGAGAATGAAAAAATGAATAGATACCTTCTGTTTCCTCCTCACCTTTCTTCTCCTTTTCTTCTCCCTCTTTGTCTCCTTCGGTTTTGGCTCGTTTGGGTTTCTTATAGCTGGCTGCATTTCTGCGGCCTCCTTCACCTTCATCCTCGGAGTCAGAGAACTCTTCCTCACATGCTATCCTCTTATCATGAGCGCGGACTGAACATCACATGACAGAGTTCAATTAAAACCCATACGCTGACATCTTTGTAATAGTCATAGGTGTTAATGTGGAAAAAACAGCTTGTATTTCAGAGGGTCTTACTTGAGATGCGCTTGTTGGGATCCTCCTCCTCCTCATCTCCGCTGTCCTCCTGTATAGCATCCTCTGGGATGGCCTGCATCTGTACTCCCGGGGCGTGGGGTAGCATACGCAAGTTCTCAAACAAACGCTGCCTAGAACACAAACCAGAGGTTGAAAACACTCAATACTCACAAATATACTGTAAAATGTTTTAAGGCATTTTAATGAGCTCACTTGATCTTTTCCAGATAGTCATTGGTGTTTTGGTTGGTCATGTTGGAGGGGCTGATGTGCAGCTTGAAGTCCGGTCCAAAGTACTCAAAGTAGTCATTGTATGGCAGTTCTGTGGAATTCAACAAGGTATTAGTAGTTTTTATTATTAAATAAATCTTATTGTTAGAAGAATTATAGTTCTTTTATCATAATGTACTTGTATTTGGGTAGCTTTTGAAATACTGACCAAACCAACCTATTTATTTTTCCTATGAAGCGTTAACCTGACAAAAAATGGTTTTCAAAGTGACCACAGTCTAAAGCCATTTTTATCTTTGGCACTAAATGACCATGGACACTCACCATTGGGGATGGTGGCATCAAGGGCTACAGCCGTCTCATATGTCCAACAGCGTGCCACATTACGGATAGTGTATCCTCCTCCACCCAGCATTAACAGTGGCAGGTTGAAGCTTTTCATGTATTCCACACACTTGGCGTGACCTGAGTACACAGCAAAGTGAAATATCTTTAGAAAGCATGTTCAAAAGGTGAAAGAATAGTCAGAATAAACAACTAACATCCTTTTGTGATGCTTTGATGATAGAAGGAACTGACCTTTAATAGTGAGGTTGAAGCAGCCAAGCCTGTCTCCAGACAAAGAATCGGCTCCACACTGCAGAACCACTGCACTGGGCTGGTACATCTCCATCACCTTGGCCATGATCTACAAACAGACAAGAGCAACATCCAGTCTCAGATGTTTTCAGTCATCAAATTTGGCTATTAGACAATAAAAATTCAAGGATTTACTCACAGGTTTGAATATGGCTTCATATGACTCATCATCAATCCCATCTCTTAGTGGGTAATTCACAGCGTAATATTTACCCTTCCCAGCACCGATATCCTGCAGGTAACAAGATCAGTGTCAACTAAAGCACTGCATTATGACTATCACAATAACTCGTGTTTGTTAAATTGGAGCTTACTCTGAGGTCACCAGTGCCAGGGAAGTACTCTCCATACTTGTGAAATGACACTGTCATGACACGATCTGTGGTGTAGAAGGCCTCCTCCACACCATCACCGTGATGGATGTCAATATCTATGTACAGAACTCTCTGATGGTACCTGGACACAAGGGAGAATATTATTCAACTCATCATTTGATTCTTAAAGTGAAGTACAGTCTACTCTTCGATACAAACATGTTCAGTGCAGCTGTGGTGGGGCTTAAATACTTACTTGAGTAACTCGAGAATAGCCAGGACAATGTCGTTGACATAGCAAAACCCAGAGGCCTCTGATTTCTTGGCGTGATGCAAGCCTCCAGCCCAGTTGATAGCTATGTCTGTCTGCTGTTTGTTCAGCTTCACGGCACCAGCTGCAGCATTTAGAATATGCGAGAATTAACAGCCTGTCTTTCCTGAATTTAACAGATTACTGGAGCAATGATGCCTGATTAATGTCTGCCAAACCAGTCTGTCTGAGCAGTGCTTATAACGACAGAACTTACCAACGGAGCCCCCCCCTGAGAGCTGGCAGAACTCGAATAAACCATCAAAAACCGGACAGTCCTCCCCCACATTAACTGCAAATAGACGACAGGGAATTACCACAAAGCTCCAAAGTCAGTTAAATGCAAAGGAAAACAATATTTAAACCAAACAAGCTTACATCTCTGCATTTGTTTGCTGTATTCTGACATGTTGTCTGGTCGGATGGAGCGCAGGAATTTAATGTAATCGTCGCTGTGATACTTGGTCATCTCCTCTCCACTGGCTTTGTGTGGACGCTAAAACAAAGAGTAGTGGGTTCAGAGGATTAGATTTATAAAGCTCAGTGGTTCAGACAACTAGTAATGTTCTTGAGCTTTCACATACATATATCTCCATCTTCCTGTAGAGGCCATAGTTCAGTAACAGGTTGTGTGTCATGCGGATTCGATGGGGTTTCATGGGATGGCCCTGGCCATAGTAATAATTTCCAACATCACCTGAAACATGAAGGGGGAAAAAAAAGACATCCATGTTGAATTAATGGCTTATTTTGCTTGCTAGAGCTGCAAAAGTGATTAGAAAGCAGATAACAGTCAATTAGAAAAATATATGGCTATATTTATGCAGTGAATAGAACACTTAAAGCCTAGAAATGTAATAAAACATTCATAAGCTACATATCAGTCGTGATCCTGAACGGGAGCTCTCACTCAGCCACATTATTAGCTAGTTCAGCATCAAATCGCTTGCTCTTTAAAACTATCCGAACTCCTGAGCTAGAGATGTGCTTTCCTGCAAACAACTCCTGGTAACCAGTCGAAACACCACCGGAAGCCTAACAAGGCGGTGATCTGAAATCGCATTATGAGCCATTTTAATGTTAGCTCAGTGTTAACGTTAATTACGGTGACAATGAAGTAACGCTCATGCTCTCTTTGTTAGCTTGCTAGCTAGTAACGACAACTAATTTAATAAAAGTTGCAATGTGGGATGAACGAAGGCTTAAAGTAGTATGTTCGGCAGCATATCTTGAGGAAGAGCCCACATATTATGAAGTTACTGCCGCTTAATGAGGAAGACTCGGTGACGCTGTGAGAAGATGAGCGGCGGCGCCTGCGTTTCAAGCTAGCTAGGTTTAGCTAACGTGTCAGGTTAGCAAGAGGTGAAATAAACTACAGCCTTTGTTGGCGCAAAGTGGACGGTTTAATTGATCGGTGCATCCGTTGCCTAAAAAACGGAACCGTAAGTACATACCATCATAGTAGTAGCAAACTTTTTTCTTTGTTCCTTGTTGAGTAAGCGCCATTTTAGTCTTTTTTTTTGCTGGCTTCCACCACACCGCCGGAGACAACAGCGACAAGAGGCGGATAGTTTGTATCACGTCCCGTTCAGTCAATGAGGTGCAGTACCAGCGGAGTTCAACAGGGGGCGACAGAGACAACGGCTGGCTCTGTCTCAGCACTGTCAATGAACAAAAAGAAAGAAATACGTTGAAAACTGTAAACACACACACCTCGTATAAGAAAAGCAAATATGCTTTATTTTAAGTAACAATACACATGTTTAAATGTATATCTCGCTAGCTTTAATGGCTTCTAAAAAATGTTTTCCATATCATTCTGAGGTTTTTCCAGTTCTTTCAGTTTTGTGTGACCACTATTTTTTTTGTGATTATATTTTTATGGCACACAAAAAAATTAACAATTTAAGAAATCATTTTTACTTCATCAATGAATATTTTTGTTCTTGCCGATGTCTGAGTGTAATGTGAAAATCTACAACCTGTTTGAAAGTGTGTAATATTTTAATATTAAGAGAAAAATACAGTTTTGAGTCAAGGAACATCAAACTTCTCTTCTCTGCAGCTACCAGTTCTGGATACTTGGGGAAAACCCTAAATTATTATTATAAATTCAGTCATGTGTAAATGACATTGTCACTTTGTAGCTGGCTGAGCATGAGCTAATAATTCTGCTTTTATTTTATGTATTTGTTGTATGTGGTGCATATGAAACTTCACGCTATGCATCACATATATAAATGTAATATAATCTTACTAAATTTCCATATATAAAATATAAGAAGTAAAACAAAAAAGTAGGAAATATATGAAGTGAAAACATACAGTATACAAAGAAGTCTTACAAATACACTGGCATACTGTATATGTCGAGCTCATACAAAATGTATTTTTACTTTATGTTTTGAATAATAATATATTGCTTTTCATGTCACATATTTGGGCCTCACTCTTGATACAGGGACATATAAATTTTTCCATACGAGATTATTGTTTTTACTACACTGTCATCTAAATATTGTTGGGTGAAATTTGCTGTAATTGCTGCAAAAGGCTAGAAAAACAATAGGTCAGGGATGTCAAACTCATTTTAGTTCAGGGGCCACATGAAGCCAAATTTGATCCGAAGTGGGCTGGACCAGTGAAATAATAACATAATGTATAAATAATGTCAACTCCAAACTTTCCTCTATGTTTTAGAGCGAAGCTCTAAAACATATAGCCTCTGCTATAGGTACTCGAGGTGTGGCAAAAAAAAAAAAAAAAGAACAGCATAGTGATATTTATCCTCTGCTGCCTGGTAATAAGGCAAACAACTAAGTTGATTTTTTTTAATTCTTGTTATGTCTGTGAATCTGTTGACAGCATCATACAAAGACAACAGTACAATATTCACATTGCAGGACTTACTTTAATTCACATATTATATATATTCATAGCAATTTATAGTTGTTGATGGGTGAGTTGGGTTCTTCTGGATGTATGAACAAACAGCCTCCATTAAAAGCTTTTTTAATGATAGAGATTATTAAAACATTTATTAGAGGTTTAACACAGCTAAAGCAATCAGACAGTATTTACATAGACACAGAGAGCAGTTTGTCATACAGCGTTGTCATCCAGTTGCCAGTTTGATAAAGCAGCATAGTGATCACTCATCTCTTGTTAGATCTGCAGTGATCCAGCTGTTACAAGAGTCTTAAATCCAGTACTTTGTCTTGTCTGTGTCGAAGTCACACATGTCTTTGTCCCATCTAAGAGGCAAACAAAATTGCAAAACAAAAATATTCTCATTGGAATAATTTGCAGTAGAAAAAAAAAAAAAAGGACTTGTGCTCTTCAACAACTAGAAGTAAAAATCCAGCACCACCTTCACAGGCTGTGCTTTTAGTTTGAAGTGAGTCTTTTTTTGCCCTAGCTGGGCTATTCCTGGTACTGTCTCTCTGTAGATGTGAAGAAGTCTTCGAGTACGTTCCTCAGGTATTCAAATGTAGGCCTGTTCTCTGGGTTTTCATTCCAGCACATAAACATGACATCATACAGGCTATCAGGGCAGTTCTCCGGCTTGGGCATTCTGTATCCCCGATCCAGGTTCTGGATTACCTCTGGGTTGGACATGCCTAGTACACAATATGTAAAATGAAGGAGTGTTAGCAATAAATAAAGTGTTACAGTATAAACACAAAAAGTTACGAGCACAAACACTATGTTTTTATGGGTTATTCTGAGTTGACATTTAAACGTTCCACAAGAAGCAAAGGAACATTACCAGGGTAAGGAATACGTCCATATGTCACTATTTCTGTCAAGAGGATCCCAAATGACCACACATCAGATTTTATGGAAAATGTGCCATAGTTTATCGCTTCTGGGGAAGTCCATTTGATGGGGAACTTTGTACCTATAAATGAAGGACAGAACATGAACATGAACACCTGGTGGAGCTGCTGCACAGAAAAGTAATTCAGATTTATACTTTGTTTTCGTTTTTTTTTTACTTTTCCATTTTGATCATCTCAGAACAACATTGCTTTATACACTGAACTCTGCAATAACCAAACAGATGGAATAACCAACTATGTGCAATAATGGAAAACACCAATGTGAAATTACCATAATCAACAATGTGCAATAACTACTGTACTTACATCTCACTGTCCTCCGCAACTTAACCAGGTATGAATGCATGACTTGACAGAATGAGAGAGGGGCGGTGTGTGTGCCCTTTTTTTTTTTTTTTCCTGTTTAAATATTTTGTGTTGTATATTTCCTTTTTTTCTCAAGAAGTACCATTTCTACAAGCGCATTAGGATTCCATTGTGTATGCTCTGTCTTTACAATATTACAGTTTATATTAAAAATGATTGACTATGCAAATCTAATTGTGTGTGAGGTGACTAAAAAAGTGTATGTGAATGGTTTGTATGGATGCTTTGTGTTATTGTAAAAATATACAGGGAAAAAAGTGTGTCAACAAAGCAAAGGAAACAGAATTAATTTATTTGATTATTAGTTTGTGAAAAGGGGGAGGGAGTCTATAAGTTATACTTTTTCCCACTCTTTTTCGAGCACTGAAAAATTTTGTTTGACCATGTTGTATGGTTCTTAGTTATCTGATGATTCCATGTGCTCGAAATAAAACTAAACTAACTAACAATGACTAAGAGGAATAAAAGGAATCTTCAGTCTTATAATGAAGTCAATGAAAATAATCTGCACAGTTTGTATTAAACCAGGTAGTTAATGTAAGTCATCAGCAGCATCTGTAAGGTCTTTTTTACCTTCTCTGGCTGTGTATTCATTGTCCTCAATCAGTCTTGCAAGTCCAAAGTCGGCGATCTTACAAATTTGTTCATGAGATACCAAAATATTTGCAGCCCGCAAGTCTCGGTGGATGTAATTTTTCTCCTCAATGAAGGACATGCCGTCTGCCACCTGCAGGGGACAGCATATCATCAGAACAAGCCCAAAGTGTGTGTTTAAGTACAACATACATGATTTAAAGCAACTTGTTAAGTATATTTTAGAATTATGCCAGGACTGTGTGTGTGTGTTGGACTGACGGACAGCCAAATGAGGGTGTTTTCCACTTTCCCAGGTCAGTTCCCCTCTCTCACCCTTTACCTCTGTATCCCACCCTGGTACTCCACCCAGGTACAGAGCTGTGCCAACTCAATGCCAGTCCTACTTCCTTAAACTAAAAGCTACTTTAGTCCTGCCTTTGCTTCGCCTCAGAAATGTTTCCAGCCGCTGTGTTTCTGAGAAATCGAATGTTACAAGTCATTTCCACACGGGCAGACCTTTACAGGAAAATTATACACCATACCTAATGCTTGAATAAATTTATGTTTTATGTATTTCATTCAAGATATGACAGTTCCTGCAGAATTGGCCACCCACAGTTTCTAAGCAGCGGTATCATCAGATAAATGTGTCTTTGTGTGCTTTTGAATATCTTGCATTTTGCTGGGTCAGAGGTTCATATTTCAGACTGAAGAATCTGGCACAGAGGTGTCACTGGCCTGGGGTCTCGTCAGAAGCCTGAGATGTACATTGTTTGTGTATTTCATAAACTTCTGCCGTGGCCATGACAACACATTCAGGAAACTTAACACCTCTTTTCTTTCAATCACTTTGAAAGCTGTGGGGGTGAATCAAAAGTGTTCAAACATTATTTTACATTGATTTAGGCAGGTATTTTATTTTCCTCTATGTAGTTACCATTAAATCAGAAATCTGAAGTTCTTTTCTTGACAGACCTATGTAGATTTTAAGCACAAAGCTTAAAGACGGAGTCTCCAATATTGTGGCAAGAACAGGGTCATTAATCACTTAAATTTTATGATGGTAAGAGTTCCTTTCACCACAAATGCTATCAGTGCATGACGGCTGGTTTGGAGGCATCTTTCTATGAAATTTGCCCACAAAGCTCCTTATAAAGTCAGCTCCTCTGTGGGAAACTCAAAGGCGTCTGAGAGGATTTGCATACCCAGACTGAAGAATCTTTTGCCTTTTGTATATTTCGTACCTTCAGTTTTCTTTTCTTCCTGTGGTTTTATTTTCCATACCCACACCCACAATACATGCAAGTTGAATTTCTCTTAGTGACATTTACCAAGCCTATGTCTATCTCTTGAAAAAAATCTTGAAAAAAGAGTTATGCACTAAAACTTAGTTTGCAGCCTGTTTTTTTTTTTTTTTTTTTTAAGTTACATGGTATCATCAAATGATGGTTATCATTTTTGGTTGACAGCGCACTTGAGCTGAGTTGAATTTACATGGAAAACCAATAGTTTCAGGTTTCGTCACCATGTTCTTGTAGCGTAGTTTGCAACTTTGTCAGTACTTGCAAAAATTAGTGTTATAAGACATGCTGATCTATTTGGCTGTGGTACACACCAGAAGGAAGACACACACCCTGATCTTTTGTAGTTTTCACTGTAAGCCTTAATACAAGAGTTGTAATGAGGAGGGTGCTGGCAGAATATGAAATGAAATTATAAATGAAAGGGAATCTGGGATACAGACTGAAATGAAAGAAGAGATAAGAGCTCAGGTACAAAAGAAAAAAGTGATGTCTTGCCTGAGATGACATGTCTATCAGTGTGGTCATGGGCAGATTGCTTCCCTGTGTCGTTTTTAGGTAATCCACAAGGCTACCTGTAAGAAAAGACATTATGTTAAAGTGCATTAGAACAATTATTAATGTTATCTGGACAGGAAAAGTAATATCAGCTGAAAAATGAATTCCTCCAGAGGATTAATGGCTACATATTTCCTTGGTTAAAAATACCATGATTCCCCAAATACATAAATAAACACAGCTGGACCAGAAGAGCGGCTCAAATCGGGGAACATAACTCTGTGAGGAAGTACACCGAGCATCAGTCAAGATGATGCATAGTATGTAACAACAGACAGCACGTCCTGAGACTTTCTGTTGTGTTTGATTAGCGCAGAACAATACCTCTGCACACCGGCCAACCAAGTAAAACCAAAGGAAATACTTTAGGAGGAATGACTGGGCCAGGAAAGAGGAGGCATTTGCTCCTCTGCTTTAAGTCCGGAAGACTGCTTTTGAAGTCTGAGAGCCAAAGCAGAGCTCTTTGTCAAGGTCACAAAGGGAAACTGGAATGACACGCCTGTTATTTTCCATCTTTGTTGTCTTCGATAATAAAAAAAGGGACAGATTGAAAAGACGAGGACTCCGAGCCATCCTTTCTCTTGACAACAGAAGCAGTGATTGTGTCCTGTCCACACGTGGAAGTCAGACAAAGAGACAGCCTCATGTAGGGCCACTGTTGGAGGTTTACAGGCCACTCATAGAAGACCATACAAAGACACAGCATTCAGTACAACTGTAGGGCTGTCGCTGCATTTGTGACAGCATCTCTTTATGCATTTTGTTACTGCATTCTTATTTCAGAGAGGGAAAGAATCGCAAACACTTTTGGAGGTTAAAATGAAAAACTGGATGAATTTAGGAGATAGTTACCTTTACAGCAAATATCTTAACCCATAAAGACCCATTGCTAATTTTGTGGCAGTTCCCAAATGATTTTTTCTTTCTATTTAACCTATATTAATTGAGTTGTATTTTGCATTTTTCACCGTAAATTATGTATTTTCTTATATTTAATTTCCTATACTTAATGAGATGCTCATGAAAACTTAGTAAATTCTAAGTTTATTATATTAAAACAGAGAAAGCTGAACAAAAAGCAACTTTTTCAGCAAATATTTCATTAACTGAAAGTAAAAACAAGCGTCTCCAACCACTGTCATTTGTCAAACTCCGTGGGTTTTACTGGTGAATCAGTGTTGTAGAAGAATATGTTGCTTCCACGTTCACTACAGAGCCTCTGAACATCCAAATGGGTCATATCTGATGACCATGAAAATGTATTTTACACCAATTATCTACATGTATTGATAGGATTAGCGAATCAACAGGTATTAAACATACTAGATCAGCAGATGGTTTCAGCTGGGTTTTTATAGTTTAAATACAGGATGTATCTTATTTTATTGCTCTTCTTTTTTATTAGTGCAGTCATTTTATATCTACAGTCATGTTAAGAGGAAACGTGAAAGCAGAAGATCCAGTTCCAGGACACTGAACAAACTGTTAGTGTCAAAATGATGTTTGTTCACGGCCATATAATTTGCCAATATTTATCTCCAGTACAGGAGGTTTTGCATGTGTCTACAGGAGCGTCTGCGTCTGTGGGTACATGTGCGTTTTTCAGACACTGGAACGCAGCCAGGCATCATCAGGGGTGTCGCTGAACAATAACCTGGTGAATCACCCTCTCCTATTTTAACACCCCTCCCCTCAGACTGGCCAGGACACTTCCTTTCTGTGAGTAAACACCAGAGCCCCGTCTCAATGGGGCCCGGAAAGCAAGTGAAAGTTCATGTTTGCGTTGAAACATTTTAGCACAGAGCAGCGAATACACCAGGATCATGTGGAGAAGCTGAAAATAGCCGATCAGAAGGCGGAGCAAGTTGCTCAGGGAGGCTCACACAGCTGTTTTTGTGATGAATACAGCGTGTAATTGAATTCATTTTTATCTCCTAGCTTATCAAATACAAATAAATAAGAAGGCAGCTGTGATCAAAAGGTGTTCACCCAATTCAACAGAATCACTGATGTGGAAATCCTATGAGTCACAAAAAGGGTGAAGCGTACAGGGCAGCCCAGTCTTGTGCTCCAGTGTGTGTTTCTGTTCGATAACAGATCAGCATGTTTGATCCTGAAGGTCTATGACACAGTGCTGACTATAAAACACTGTCTTTGTGTTACCTTCAGGCACAGCGCTTACTTAACCCGACGGCACTGTCTTTTGTGTTTAAGATGGGAGATTAAGGAAGTCTGATTCACTTTGTTCATTTCAGACAGGTTAAGACATATTTTAGTTGACTGAAATTAAACAAGCCAATGTGATTACAGAGGGATTTCTTGATCATTTATCTTCAAATTTCATGGAAATACCCAATGACCCAGTTTTATTTTCACTTTGATCATGTCACTGCAGATAGCTCTTATTATCTTACTAGTGAAAAGCATTTACGTACCATTTTCCATGTACTCTGTTACAATACAGATGGGCTCCTGGCTAACCACAGCAAAGAGACGGACAAGGCGAGGATGCTGCAGGTTCTTCATCATGTTAGCCTCTGCCAGGAAAGCTTCCACTGACATTGTACCCATCTTCAGATTCTTGATGGCCACCTTTCGGTCATTGTTGTAGACACCTGAAAACACACATGTAAGTTTAACTGAGTTCACCTTATGTATGAATAAATGTATTATATGTCACATAATGATTGAAGACAGCTTTAATCTTGGCTTGTATATCTTGAATTCCATGTAAACTGTTTCACATGACACTCACTCGGAGCGGATCTCATTACAGCTTTGAACACTCCCATATATCATCCCAAACAAATTCACAACCAACCAGTTCTATAATAAACACTGAACATCCTGCACGATGCATGAAAGATATAGTGCTAGGAACAAATTATATTTCTATTCAAAGAATGCCCCCATTTGTTCACCCCGCAATGGGATTTTTCTCACTGTCGGGATGTTGTCATACATTTTCTATTAAGTAACATACATAAACATGTCACAGCAAATGACGCTCACTTACATTTTCAAGCCAAAGTTTGGACAAGGATAGAGAAACAAACACAGTGCCCAATGCCACATGTCACATTCAGATAGATGTTGTATATAGAAAGTGGCTGAGGAATGAGGATAAGTCCCATGGTTGGCACTGTTTGGATCAAGGGTGGTTTGTTTGGCATGTTGAATTATCCTGGCAGATGAAGATGGAAAATAGAGGGGAAAGTACAACCCCCATCTCCTTCATCTGAATAATAAGGGGTTGCATCACAGATAACTGATGTATACAAAATATTATGGTTCCTTGTTGTTTGCTTACTTCATAATCACATTAAACATTCATGCAAGTATTGTTGAGACAAATAATCCCATCCACATGTTTACTGCAAAGGTGGACTCATGTAGCCTGATTGATGTCACATAACAATGTTAATGCCTCACATCATTCTCTGCTTAACCAGCTCAAGCAAGCCTACAATTAAGACTGTGTTAGGGAAACTCTTTTGCGTGCTCTGCAGAAAATCCGCGGCCTTCCTGGCATCCACAAAGCCAAGTCCACAATTAGATAAACAACAACTAAATGTGATGCTTCAGAGTATGAATTACTGTATTCACGATGTACACTGTGAAAATTCAATATGCTCTGCTGCGTTCATTGCCACATACTATCTATAGATGTGTACTATTTATCTTGTCAGCCCTCAGCCTCTCTCCACACTCACCCATCCAGACTTCTCCGAACTGGCCAGCTCCAAGCCTACGCTCCATCTTTAGAGACTCACGTGGAATCTCCCATTCATCCTGCCACCAGGGTTTCTGTGGCGCCCTAGACTGGCACGGCTTCACCAGCTTTGTACACAAACCGTCTGAATCGCCTGAATGACAGAAAGAATCTGGTGTAAAAACAGAGATGCCACAAATTTCCATTGTTATTGGTGTGATGAATCCCTATGAAGGCTATACGTACGTGAGTGATGCTGGACAAGCTCCTTCAGGGAATTAAAGGATATCTTGGCGGTGATGTAGAAACCACCATTGTCCATCTTGCGTATCCTGTAGTGCTTGACACCCTCACCTGTGTTGTGGTCCAAGTCTCTCACTGATAAAGAGTATGAACCTGGAGGAAAGAAGAGGCATAATCGAATGATAAATGGGGCATATATATATATATTTAGTATTTGAAGAACAAAAATCAAAAGTAATTTCAAAATTTAATGCAATATGCACTTAAACATGATTAAATCCAGTGGTGGAATGTACAAACACAAACTCAATACTGTATTTAAGTACTCCTACTCTACTACATCTCAGAGGAAAATATTGTACTTTATATTCCACTACAATTATTTTACCATTATACACTTTTGCCCACAAAGTTGGAATAAGATATTCCTTACCTCTTCTCATGAAATGATTGTGACAATGTGATTTATTCTTGATAGATAAAGTGTCACTGGGAATCAGAATGTAATCACTACATCTAATCAAATGTGATTACTGACTATAAACTGCGTGTAAATAGGAATAAAAAAGTAATGCGTCTGAAAACATTTATCTGTAGCAGTGTTTGTCATTGGTTTTTTTGTTTGTTTGTTTTTTTGCATAGAAAAGCATATGGTACACTTCTAAGAAACAATAGATAGATAGATAGATAGATAGATAGATAGATAGATAGATAGATAGATAGATAGATAGATAGATAGATAGATAGATAGATAGATAGATAGATAGATAGATAGATAGATAGATAGATAGATAGATAGATAGATAGATAGATAGATAGATAGATAGATAGATAGATAGATAGATAGATAGATAGTGCCTGCATGATCTCATTTTGTATTTCCCCATGTGTTGTACAATGTTAAATTTAAGCATGATTAATTACAGGAAACATTCAGGTGTGTTGCTTAGTAACCAGAGTGTGAAACTGAACCTGATTGATCAAGTGTGTGTGAGTCACAATGCTACAGGATGAAGAGGCTCAGCTCACCTGGGGTTGTCTCGCTCTCTCGGATCAGGAAAGATCCCTGTGTGTTCCCAGGAGCGAGCAGGAGCCTCATGGCATCATTTCTAGAAATGTTCTTAAAGAACCACCTGCAGTACAAACACACAGTAAGCTTCACAGTGCAAGCTAACCACTTCCCTTCTCTCAGGGGCACGGCATGCTTTTATGAGATGGTGTTGAGGTTGAGTGACATGGTGATGAGAGCGGTATCATCATGTTTCCTGTATGACGTACGGTTCTGTCTCCACTGTGTTCATTGCGACAAAGTTGTATGGGATGTAGCCTCTCTGGCCTGTGGTGAGAGACTCTGCCAAATACCACTCTGGATCATCCCTGCAGTCAGAAGAGACAACAATAACATCATGAGAGAGTTCACATATCTGTAAAGCCTCGCAGCAGTCTAGACTGTTAATGAGATCAATGATACTATCCGAAAGTGGTTTCATCAGCCCCCACTGGCAAGTGTTTCTCAGCTGTGTAAAGGAATAACGCTTAGTAGGTGGGGAACATCTTGTCTTACATATCAACTATTGACAGACGGGAGAACAGAGACTCACTGCAGGCTTTTTATTCTTTGTTACGTTGTGTAAATGTTTGATGTTTAGCATAGGAATGTTTGCTGCCAAGATCAAATTTAGTCATAATAAATTCACTCCAAGTGACTTCACAGGAACACAAAATAAAAACGAATCAGCCATGTTAAGATTGAATTTCTCACTCCCATATGCAATTATGTATAAAACTGCTATTAAATAGCACAAAGATTAAAAAAAAAAAAAAAAAAATCCAATTTATCTTCCCTGTTAATGTAATATTTAATCACCGTGGGTCTGGAAGTCCAACATATACAGTGTTGTATTCATGTTTGGGTGATAAAATCAGTGTATTTATGGCTGTTTACCGTAAACTGTAGTTTTTTAGCTGGCGGGGTCAATTTGAGGAATTTAAGCTCGCTTTTTTGCAAATTTCAGAGACAAGACAGACACAACATGTAGCAAAGGCCTCAGCAGTAAAACAGCTAGGAATGTTGGGAGTGCCTGGTTTATAGATGCTTGTATATGGGATCACAGGTCTGAATCCTGTCTCTTATTTGTAGAGCTGTTTTACCGATACTAAACATAGTTGGCACATATATGCAGGTGGCCTGACACTAAAAAAGAAGTTTCACCTGCTTTTGAGGTAAACAACAACAGTGTAAAATGTGTTAGTGTCTTTACCCAAGAGTACTGTCTGTTCATTGGTGACTTACTTGTTGATGATTTTGAGTTTTTCTCCCTTCTCAAAGCCCAGATCGCCATCATGGTTGGGTTCGTAGCTGTATATGGCCATTACAAGGTTGTCTGCATAAGGATTAGATATATGAAACAAATAGTTAAACTACAGACATTATGCCCGATGACAGACAAGAAAACTTTGTGTTGTGTGCTCTTTTCAATTTCATAACCCAATTAACAAATTACCCCAAAGCCTTCTCAAAATTCTTTAATCTTTATCTGCAGGTGTAAATACATGCTCAACCTAATGTAAGATTTATGTTGATCTGGGGATACATAGTTTTATTTCTATAGAAACTCACAAAGGCCTGACCCAGATTTACAAAAACATACATTTTCTTATGCATGAAAGAGTATTACACAGGATGAAGACATGAAGCCACGAATCCTTCATGTCGAATTAGTCATGTCTTAAATGTACTCTGCATTTGGCAAAGTAAAAGTGTTAAATGGAATTAAATATATTATCTGTCTATGACCATCGCAACTGAAATATAATATAGTATATATCAGATATTTTAAACCACAGGAAGATTTTACATGTAATCTTCTCATCGCTATAATAAAAATAAGGGAAGAACAAACCGACAACATAGGAAATAATTTGGCTTCTGTTTAACTACACACACAAATGACAGCTTCTCACAGTTATGTAAGCCGTCAAACTGTCTGGATCCTAAACACAAGCAGAATATCCATGTTCTTATTTATAAAAAGTATCACATATGATGAAGATATGTGACACAAGTGGTTGTAAAGCCCTGCATGTCGGATGTCTCATGTCTTAAACGCATTCCACAGGTTGAATAAAAATTTAAAGAAATTTTCCAATAAATAAGCGGCGTGGAAATGGAAATAAGGGATTATAGACATAATCTTCTCAGTATTGTGTTAAAAATGAGGGAACTACAAAATATCACACTGGAAATAGAAAATGGTGTATGGGCCAAATACAGTTGCGGAAAAAAATATTAGACAATGCTTGTTTTCTTCAATTTCTTGTTCATTTTAATGCCTGGTACAACTAAAGGTACATTTGTTTAGACAAATATAATAACAACAAAAATAGCTCATAATAGATTGGTTTCAGAGCGGATATCTATCCATTTTCCATGGTTTTCTTGATAATAATCAAAATCACTGAAATTCTTACATCAATAGCTATGGCATTGTACTGACAAAAACAGTGCTTTCAGGCATTCCATGTTTTCTTTTCTGTCTGTTTTAGTCACATGATACATACAGGAGTTAGTACTTGATTGCATAACCATTGTTTCTGATGACTTTTGATAGTCTAATAATTTTTTTTCTGCTACTGCATGAAGCAATACCTTCATCATTTACAAGAATTAGTAAATGGATGACTTAGTAAAAAGGAAAATGAAAGTGCTCAAATGAGAGAATTAAATTTAAATAGAACTAAAGGGAACATTAACATTCAATCATATATTAACTTATATTAAATTAAAACCTGATTTTATTTATCAAATATTGTCCTGCTTCTATAGATTGATCGATATCATAGTATATATTTTCTGTCTGCTGTCATATTTACAGAAAAAAAAAACAAACAGTACACTCAACCCACCCTTATTTTTTAATCAAAATGAAAGTCCAGGACACACACAACAGGGTGTTTTATATTATGATTTGTCGTGGACTATAGTGACTCAAAGTACAAACAAGATACACACACAAAAAAATGAACTGTGTCTTGTTACCTGATAAAGGAGACATAGGAGGGGTATTCTGTGATGGGTATGGAATCAGCTGATCTGTGTACTGGAGAGAGGACACAGGAGAAGACATGAAAATACATATGCTAACAGCACATATGGCAGTCACTGTAAAAGCTGTTGACTGTTTTTTGTTTTTTTTGTTTGGTTTTTTTTGCGACCAGACTCTATGTCTCGTGGTATTACCACACACAGGTTGTTTTGTCCTTTCCATCTAATCAGCTGGAAAATCTACGGAAACCAACAACACTGAGGGAATAATTACTCTTCCATTTAACTTCACACACAAATAACTACTTCCCTCACAGTTATGTAAGTCATCAGCCATTTTTGGACTCTAAACACAAACAACTCAGACCTCCTTCTCCTCAAAGTTCACACCTTTCCACTGGTGTTGCACTCAATTTAAGATGTCCTAAAAGGGGTCAATCTACCACAAGAACCAAATATATTCACAATATGGCCACTTACACACAGTGACACCCACATTCACAAACAGCTATAAACAAGTAAAAACATCAACCATGTAAGGTTTTTAAGATAAATGAATAGATTTTCCTTTTTATATTTAAAGTGGACATTGTGTATTGCAGTGCAAAGACAGTTTTGATGGGTATGGACTCCAGGAAGAACAGCGATGGCCTAAACCAAAGCTAATGTAGATCCAAATAAATGAAAATGAAATTGATACTTACTGGATTGGATGACTGGGGAGGGATCGGACAGTTGCAGTGTTCACAGATTTCATCCAAGTTCTCGATCCAGTCGCTGTCTGAATAGTCCGAACTGCAGTTACATCCCATTGTTTCTGTAGTTAGAAAGTTCCGGTTATTATTTTTAGCAGTTTTGTCAATGTTTAGGCAAAATCTTTAATGCACACTGTTGCCCATAAAGTTGGAAAAATTTTGTTTTTCTTTTTTATTCCTATTTATACACATCAGTAATCACCTTTGAGCAGATGTAATTCATAGTTACACTTTATCTGTCAAGAATAAATCACATTTTCACAATCATTTCATGAAAAGAGGTAAAATATTTTATTCCGACTTTATGAGCAACAGTATATAAATATCTGAAAAAGTAAAAATTAATACTGAATATTAAAAACTGCCTGTATTTATCTGTTTGCTTTTTAATGTGGACCATGAGTCTGAAATAAAGCTTTTCTATCTACCTAATATTAAATTTATCTGAAATGTACGAGCGAGGAGTGGCCTCTTGCAATAAATGTTTCTTAATCTAATTCAACATATTTTATTTCATTAATGTTAGGCTTTTTTAGCGACTGAGTCAAACGGTGCAATAAAGGGCAGTTGTTCTGGATTTGATACGTAAAAAACATGAAAAATGTCTCTTGAAGGTTGTTTTGATTGATAGTGAAGGAGGCCTTTCACTCAAAATGGTGGCTAGGTTGTGAATGTTTAACACCTTCGAAAGCTTTTATTTTCGACCCACTTCGAGCACCATAAACATCATGTACTTCTTAATATTGTAATGTGTTGCCAGTGGGTTTTATTTCTTTGGTCTTAGTGAGACTTAATGGCCTGAGTCTAATTCAGCAGCCACAGTGAATAGGAGACCTGATAAAAATGTACAAATGTTGATCCTGTTTAATCCAGCGTCTGCACGTGCTTTGTATTGTGGTTTACACTGGTGCAAATGTACAAACTGGCTTTCTCAGGCTCACTTGGTTCCCATTGGACCACTCATGTATCAGGGTCAGTGGGCTAATCACAGCAGCCGCCTGTCCCAAAGGCCGAGAGCCGTGAGAAAAATCTGAGGTGATCTGACCCGGCAGTAACAACCCACCACTGTATTTCGGCCTCGCAGAACAAATCACAGGAGGATTATCGGGGTACCAAGTTTTTCCTCTCTTTTCAACTTTTTTTTTTTTATATCGTTATCAGCACTCCTACGTGTATGACTAGCACTCAGAGTCACATAAACAAAGTCAGCATTTTCCATTGAGGGTCTCCCCTTTTCTTTTTACGATCTGCAGCTGAAATCCTTAATAAACAAATACTGTTTACAAAGTGTGATGGGAATATGGGGGAAAGTGAGGTCAGTGCTAATAGATTAGGTTTAATTTGCTGTAATTACCCATGGAGACAAATAAAGTAGGATATATTCTCAGAAATGGGTGAGAACCATGAATGAAGAAACATATTAACAAGGAAAGGAAATAAAGCATTTATAAAAGTCTACTGTTAACGAAGAATAAGAATTCTTACCAAGCTGTCTTTACTGGCATTAACTCCCTCATTTAAACATTTCTTTGTCACAAGTATGAGCGTACAATGCACACAATATCTATATTTTCTGTTGACTTTGTTGGAAAAATAATGAAAACAGTTGTCAGTGGAGATTTTTGTTGTTATGTTTGCTGTATTTTTCTTTCCTAACCCATAAAGACCCAAACAACCACTGGTGACCAAAATCATTTACCAATATAAAATGTTTAATAACTTCTGATGCATTAAACATATCAATACATGTAAATAATTGGTGTAAAATACAATTTGTCATCTTTTCACGGTCATTAGATGTGACCCATTTGGACGTTCAGAGGCTCCGTAGTGAACTTGGAAACACCGTCATCTTCTACTACATTTAATCACCAGTAAAATCCATACAGTTGGATCAGTGACAGTGGATGGAGACACTTGGTTTATGTTCAGTTAATGATACATTTTGTTGAAAAAGTCACATTTTCTTCATTTTTCTCTGTTTCTGATATTATGACAATTAACTTTAATCTAAATTTTTATGAAAATATACATGATCAGTCAATTAAATCTGGGAAAATACCTGATTTGTATCAAAGAAACGCAAAATACAGAAGATAATATCATAAATTAAGTTAATAAATGGTGATAAATTGCTTAAGAAAGCTTACACTGGGTCTTTCTGGGCTAATCATTTCAGTGAGTCACTGTGTGTCTGAATGTGTGTTAATTGTGACCTTCATGAAACAGCAAAAGACAAAATCAAACCTCTACATGTGTTATATCTACATGTGGATATGGTTTTAAGACTTCATCTTTCAGAATACATTATATGATAAAAATATGAAGCCGTCCTCCAAAGTCTTCTGGTTTACTTAGTGAAATTAGAAAACTCATAAAGATATTTTACTATCTTTCGTAGTCACACGTCTGTCTACTCTGTTTTAATAGAATCACAAGTTTGATACTCACCTCTTAAAATATGAAACGTCTTCGCCTTAAGCACCCAGTATTATCAGATCTGTTCCGCCATAGACTTTTAAAAAATGTTGAATTTTAATTTTGTAAAAGAGTAAATGAGTTTTCACAACTGGAGCTTGGGTGTGACGATGTCATCATCCGCTTCTCTTATAACTCATTGCTACGGGTGTTGATGTACGTCCGCACTCGCACACAAAAACACACACTCTGGAGGAGTAGAGGTGAGCGACCCAGTGTGTTTCCTGTCGTTGAAAGGTTGAGGGTTGCTCTACAGGCTTCTAACAGGTGCTTACCATGCAGCTGTGTGTTAGTTAGCAGGGGGAACGTTATAGGCTCCATGATAAGGGGGTCAGGACAGCACCTTTCCCAAAGTGGAAGACCTGAATGTTCCAATACAGTTAAAAAGCCAGACTACAAGACAATGGAGAGGTTCAGGTGTGTGTGTGTGTTTTTTATTGTGTGTTTTGCATCTGTATACCACTGATCTGTAAGATGAGGTTAAGTTTAGGTTCAACATCAGTGTGTGGTAGTGATTCAGTGTCGCTCAAAAGAAAGACTACATGCAAAACCAGACTCAGAGAGGAGGCCATGTGCTCATGTACAAGCAAACGACTCATCATTTGTCACTGGATCAATGTGATTATTTAACATATAAAGCAATTAAGCCCTATTTTAGTCGATTATGGTCAGTTGTGAAGTCTGTAGAGGTGAAAGGCTTCAGGCCAGTGTATTTCAATCAACAATCTTTTTTTAGTCAGACATGTGGTTAGTATCTGTCCTGTTTGTGGTCAGTGGACATTTTAAAAATAGACTTTTACAACTTAGAAGGATGACAAAAACAAAAATAGCCTCAATATGTGGATGTCTCTGTCTACCCAGATGTTAATTCATCCAGAGTCCTTTGTCAAATTAGCTGCCCCACAATAAACCCTGAGAAGAGACATGAATTAACATGTCTTCCTGACTGCTAACATGCACCAAACCCATACAATAGCGTTTTTCTACCTTTCAGACAAATCTGCTGTGGACCACATATCTTCTCTTGTGGTGAACGGCTGCTGCAACAGAGCATGCACTGACAGGAAGTCAGTCCAAACATCACAGGAAGCACACAGACATATGTGCTAAGACTGCCACAGCACAGAATAAGTCTCACTCGCTATGTGTAACCACCTAAGTTCACTCTTTTTCCATTAAAACATATAACTGCGAGACTCTAGCTGTGGAGAGCTCACATAATGTGAAACAGTTTAACTTTTTAATATATTTATAATGACATTTACACTTGCCTAAATCGAATAAAAATAGTATGATGCAGAATGATTATATGCACATTTATAGTCTTGTATAAGTTTCTTAAAGGGTGATCTAATCAGACATAAGTTTCTTATTTATGTGATCAGATGTGCATCACTTGGTAGGAGGGTCTATATTTAAGTAGGTTTATTTTATTGTGTTGTGGGGTGTGAAGGGTATTCCTATTTTCCTTTCAGCTTCATGACCAAATGTGGTTGGAAATCATATTCTGTTACGCAATCAAAGTGAGATGCTATCAATATGTAGACAGTTTTCCAACCCTCTTACTGCCTGTTTGAAGATGCAGGTGCTGGCTGCTCCATTTATGAGTGAGGCCTTTGTTTGCTCATGTACGCAGCATTTAACTTAACAAACTATAACATATTTGATCAGTTCTATAATATATGCTTACATGCTCTTTAATGCAATGGAATGCATGTGTTGTAACATTCTTTTTTTATTTACACAAACCAGTCACTTGCAATGTTCATATGATGATGAAGTTATGTGAAATGGGGGAAAAGGTCAAGAGAGAATCTACAGGATAGACCGGAGGGGCAGAAGTCAGCGATGGTTTTTTGTAAATGCCCTCACTAAAGAATGAGCCCTCAAGGTACCTCTGTGCATTTTTCATGCCATAGTAATTTTCATGTTCCTTTCACTATTGAGGTCTAATGTCACATGAGTTCACAGCAAAGTTCGCCAGTTTATGATCATTTCAAGAGTCCTAGCTGTGCTCTTATTTCTCACAGTGACCGCACTCTGTCAGTGCATACTGGATTTCTTGTTCAACTAATTATGGCCAACAATGTCTGCTTCTGCACATCCCTCTGGGGCCTCATTCATATGTTTGGATATTACACCAGGAAGGAAAGAAGGAAAGAAGAGACTATTGTGCAGGGTGGCTTCAAGAGTAAGGATGGATGATAGGTTGGATCTGAGCATGTGGTGATATTAACTCTGAGATACAGTAGGACTGACTGGACACATGCAGACACATACTGTATGTCTGAAGGTGGATGCTGAGTTACATGCTAATAAAGTTCAATGTACAAATACAAATACATTAGAGGAGGTCTTTAATGCTGTGTTGCATATGCAAGAAAAACACTGCAACATGTTTTATTGTAGAATTTTACAGAGTATAAATTTTTAATCAGTAACATGATTGAAAAATCTACACTTGAGTAATATCAATGTCAACAGATGCTTTTTTTTTTTGTACATGTGACACAAATAAAACCAATGTCAACTCTCAGATCTTCTCTTTTTGGTATCATCAACCTAGATTATAGTTCATTTTGCCCTAAATTTATTTAATAGCAACATAATACACTTGGTCGTTGTCCAGCTATATATAGTTTCTATTATGTGCTCAGCAGTATCTGAACACAGTAGTGGAAAGCGTAACACTTTATGCACAGGCTCCTGGGTCCTGTCACAGCACTGTTGAGGCAATAGAGATATTTTTGGTGTGTGAAGGAGAGGTGTAAAAACGCTGGAGAGTGACCTCCCACTTTATGTCTACGAAGAATAATACCCCTGTGAAGATTTCTATAGCTACAGGAGAAAATGTTCCTTATATTCTTATACTTTTTTTTTAAAGACACATGTTTTCTTTTCCATCAGTCTTCGCAGGTATGGAACTGCTTTTCAACACCAAAACATATTGAACATAATGCCCATTATTTAAAGTTCAGTCTGTCTTTTTTGTCTTCACATTGCAGTCTGTACAGAACAGACATTGGCTGAACACCACAGGCTTCTTCCAGCAGCAAGGTGTGTCAGAGTCACGAGTATCTGCTGGTTCAGGTTTGCAACACCCTGTGAATGTCAACAAGGCTGCACATTAAAGAATATTTTAATTTCACACTTATGGTACCATTACCCAGCAGCCACTGTGATGTGAGAACATCCCACATAGAGGAAATAACCCTTATAATAACGCTACATGAACCCGGAGGAGGAGATGGGAACTTCCTCAACGTATAAATATGTTATGATATTAACACAGAGAGAAACGTCTGGAGTTGATGTTCATCTTGGTGAGGCCCAGATGTTTAAGGGGGGTGGACAAGGCGAAGGCAGCCTTCATGGGGATGTCACACAGCAGATCAGACTCCTCTCCACACTCCTCCAGCTCAAACGATGCATCGTCCAGCATCTCCTTATGACGGTCACACACTTGTTCCACTTTCAGCCGGTGGATCTCTGCCCGTAGACGGATGAGCTGACGGGCCAGACGGTTGTCCTGAACCTGCATCTCTCTCTGAGGAGGGAGCAGAGGTGAGGATTTGGAGGGGAAACAGAGAGAGAAAGTCAGTGGGACATAAAACTTGAACATTTAGGGGCAGGATCTTATGTATTTATCTGAATTTCTATCTTCTCAGCAAAGGCGTCTACAAGCATACGGGTCTGCAGCTTAAGAATGTGAGAAGACAGGCATCATATTGTCTCACAAACTGTTTGTTTAAGCTACAGGACTGCATGAAGTCAGTCATGCAGACTTCTAATTGAGGTCAGGCGTTCATGCAGAACTCATCCTGACACCTGAAGAATTGACTATCACCAAAAATGTTGTCATAAGTAGATTAAAATCTGTTGGAACATTCAGATGGGAACTTTGGACAGTTTCTATTGTTTTTTTTTTTAACTTGACAGAATGGAGTTGTGAAAGACACCTGACCTGACTTAAATGGTGTGACATTTTGCAACAAGTCAAACTTTAATAAAGAATACAGTACTTTTTTTTTTTTAATTTAACCTTTATTTAACCAGGAAAAAAGATACCACTGAGATAAGAGCCTCTTTTTCAAGGGAGCCCTGGCCAAGAGGCAGCATGAAATACAACACACAGTTACAACACACTGTTATAACATACAATAATTTACAGGACAACTCAAACTATGAAAAACAATGATCATTGTTGGATTTTTTTATTTGTATTGTATTTTATTTTTATTTATTTATTTATTAACTGAGTCAAACAAAATCACTCACCAGCTCTTTTCTCAGAAACTCCAAAGCATCATCAATTGTATCAAAGCCACAAATGTTTCGCACAACTAATTCTGAGTTCTCATTTCTCAAAAGTGCAGGCATGGAGACGACTTGTCCTCCTGCGCTGTCCTCTGGATATCCGTCCTTCCAGGGTCCGCTCTGCACCCTCTCCTGCCACTCCAGATAGGATGGTCTCCGAGTCTGTAACTTCAGCTTCTCTGTCAGAGCTTTCAAACTGTCCAAATCCTCCGTGCCTCCCTCCGACGACTCATCTCCCAACTCTTTCAAATCCATGGACTCTGTTGGGAACAGACTTTCTAACAATTTCTCGCGTTGTGCGCTCTTTTGGATTGGCAGCTTGGCGATTAATAAGGCGCAACAGGTCCTTGCCTCCTTTATAGGGAGATAAGGAGCAGGGACTGCCCAGCCCACACAGGACAGAGAGGCTGGACGACTCTGAAGGCTTTTATTTTTGTAAAGAAGCCTCTGCCTTCAAGACCTTACTCCGACGTTTGGAAGACGCTCTGCAAATGGCGCGCTGATTGGATTTAGCGTCATGTGCATCATGCGTCAAGGACATAAAGTAAACATTGGTTTTATGGAGTTTTATTGTGTACACACACTCTATTATAACTATCAAACTACATTTTATACGATTATATAGTTTTTCCTCTCTTTTTTTCTGCACGACTGCATTTTAAGGGATATTTATTGCATTTATGAATGAATAAATGAACGAATTAACCTTTTTTTTTTTTTTTTTCTCAACATAAATATTACATTATTATACGAATTTACATCAGCAGCAACATTTAGGCTATGTTGCTCGAAAAGGAGCAATAAGAGGCTGAAGCTTATTTAAATCTAATGATGATGATAATAATTATGATGATGATGATGATTATGATGATGACTTACACCTAATACCATATCTGTACAATAGAAACATGTACTTCACTTAATACAATAATTCAAGCATCCAAAACAATATGTCAGTACATCCAATATCCAGACTGACTACATCTATTTAATATATTGGAGATATTGCAGAATATATGCTACATTCCTTAATAATAATAATTTAAAAAAAAAAAAAAAAAAAAAAAAAAAAACTTTTTGGATGGAAAAAATAATAAATGTGCTTTTATTCCAATTTTACCAAAGCAAATTAGATTGCTGCTTAGTGGACCAGTAATAATAATCTAATAGCCTAATGTAACAGAGAGCTCTGCAGTATTTTTTTTTTTTTTTTCCACTATTTGTGTTAAATCATTTCCGATGTTTGTTTGTTTTGTTTTTTTAACAGATTAGGTATTTTGACAATGTGATTCTGCTACTTCAGTGCCCCCTGCATTACCATAACCTAAAATAAAGTCCAAAATGTTCATGACAAACTATTTTTTACACTTCATTATGCTGCCATCTAGTGGTCTTTTATATATACATCAGCCCCATTGGTGCTGCTGTCCCCTGCACCCCCACAATGTACAAACTTTCACCAGCAATAGGCCTATGTGTGACACATCTGAGTGAGTGTTGCTGAGTCTCAGGAAACGTGCACTTCCGTCTTTTGTTGCCTTAAACAACACATTTTATTTTGAGCAATCTCGTTTCTCTGAGAAGGTTGAGCTCCATTAGCACCTGGTTTTGTTCACACTGAATTGAATGTAGATCTGGGCTATTTATAGGCTCCTTATCGTTCTGCAAACAGCGCAACAGCAGTGCAACCCCACCTGCCTTATGTGCAGAGGAGGAGACTTTGCTTTCATTTTCAGTCTTAAAAAAAGAGGCGAGGAAGTGATTTAGAACTACTTGAGGGCTGGACTACTTCTGCAACTTGCACGTCCAGGAGCAGTGGTTTCTTGGTTTTATTTTTTTTTTATGTATAGGAGGAACTGATGGAGTTTTCCGAGCACATTAAAACCGCCAATGTGGAGGATGTTGTGCTCCATCAGCCGCTGCACCCACCGAGCAGAGGCACCCTGTGCATCACCGGCCACCACCTGCTTTTCTCGGACAGAGAGGAGAACAGCACCCGGCAGATCCTACTGCTCCTCAGGAACATCGATGCCATTGAAAAAAGGTGAAGGGAAAATTATATGAAAATTTAGAGGGTAATAAAGCAACTGATGATTTCTAACTTGTCTTATCATTATAAGGCATAGGGGAGACTGGGTGTAGTTGTAACATGGGGGGATTCCAGCAGCAGGATAAGAAATGAGTCATATTTTCACTTCAGTGTTTACACAGTGGATATAGAGGGGGAAATATGTTAATGGAAGAGAGCAAATTTACCTCCCAAGACATTTTTTAAAAAATTATAATAATTATATCACAATGCTAAATAGTGACTGACATCAGTGAGGAGGTTGTAACAAGTCTTTAAAAGGAGTAAAAACCATAAAACACACAATTTCTTGACTTTAACTCTATATACAGCCAGCCAAACAAATACATTGTTGATCATAAATTTGGAATAAAATATTTTTCATCCTCTCACGAAATGACAGTGACAATGCGATTTATTCTGTAAAAGGGACTCAGTATATAATCATTGTACCTGGACAAAGGTGATTACTGATGTGTATGAATAGGAATAAAAAAGAGGAATGTGTCTGGAAACAAAGTTATTCCAACTTTATGGGCAACAGTGTACAAATACTGATATTATTTTTGAGCCTCTGTGTTTTTTCTCACAGAGGTACATTGTAGGGCAGAGAAAGAAATCTTAATGTGTGACTTTAAAAATGTGATATGGCTGTGGTTTCTGATATTATAATAACTGGAGTGTTGACACAAAGGTGCTGCCTATTCTCCAAATATAAGGGAATGGGGGGGGGTTGAGAGAACCTCCACCAAAAATCACACCATCATCACTTATATATATATTTTTAAGTGAAAATTAAATGTAAAATGACCATTTTGCTAAAATTGTGACTCACTCTGCCCTTGTGTTAAACCTCTTTTTGCAGCGTATTGTACGATGTGACCTTGTATTTTGCTTCATTTGTTTGTACGTACCCAGATATATGTTACAACCCTAGTGGAGCAGGATGTAACAAAGGAACACTATGTATTCTACATTTGCTCATGAGGGCTGTGATATTTTCACAGAGGTGTGAATTGATGCTATTTGTTGGAGACAAATGTGTGTATTTTGTATGAAAGTTTGAGTTCTATTAACCCATAAAGACCCAAACAGCCACTGGTGACCAAAATCATCTACTAATCAAAAATGTGTAATACCTATTGATCCACTAATCTTATTAATCGATGTAAATAATTGGTGTAAAATACAGTCTGTCATCTTTTCATGGTCATCAGATATGACCCATTTGGATGTTCAGAGGCTCCATCATCATCTATAACACTGATTGACCAGTAAAACCCATGGAGTTGGATCAATGACAGTGGATGGAGAGGGTTGTTTTATGTTCAGTTAATGATAGATTTTACTGGGGAAAAAATCACTTTTTCTTCAGTTTTCTCTGTTTTTGAATAACCCTCAACTTTAATCTGAGCTTTTATGAACATCTACATGATCAGTAAATTAAATCCAGTAAAATACCAGATTTTCTCAGAAAAAATGCAAAATACAGAGGATAATATGATAGTAAATGGTGATAAATCACATAAGAAAGGTTAAATAGAGAGAAAAATTTATTCAGAAGCTGCCACGAAAGTAGCACTGGGTCTTTATGGGTTAAGTGAGTTACAGGTGCCAAAGCAAAAAGATTTACAACCATACCCGGTCTCCCTTTCTTTAAAGAGTTCAATCACCAGTTTTACTTATACACTTGAAATGCTCAGGTACTTACTGCATGTTTAAGTGATTTATGGATCTTCTGCTGCTGATAGGCCCGTGTTCATGTTCAGTCAAAGAATCACATGAATCAAAAATGACTAATCTACTTCACATCTGTCTCCTCTTCTCCTCCAGTCTGTAATTTATATCTAATTATATTATTCCTCACATCTTTTTAACTAGCGTGGAAAACCTTTTGGGCTATTCCAGCCTGTTCTCTAAGGCAGACTACAGTAAAAGGTTGGACATCATCTGTGTTGCAGTGTCTTGCTACACTATTTGTGGTCCTAGTTGACCACAGAGCTCAGCAAAAGGAAGTTTGCTAATTGTTTTCACAAGATTCAAGCAGCCCTCCCCACTTTTCTAGCATATTGCATGTATTGCTTGCTATTAACAGCTTTTTTATTAATTAACATGGAAGCTTAAGCATTGCTGAAAACAGTTATTCATAAAGTAAAGGGCTGCGCACCTTGTTTGACAGCAAAAGAAAGCTGCTTCCCACGTTCAGGACTCAAACCAGCTGACCGCCTTCTTTCACTGCTGCCAGTAAAACTTTCTGCACTGCTAGAAAACATTAAGGGGGGAAGTGGGCACAGGGAGAAGTGTTTCCGTTGTTTTGTGTAGGTTTCATAAAGGTGTGTGTGCATTTGTAGGATATCTGGGTCCTCGGGAACAATCACAGTTAAGTGCAAGGACCTGCGTGTGCTCCAGCTGGACATCCCAGGCATGGAGCAGTGTCTCAACATTGCACACTCAATTGAGGTATAAAATGAAAGAGTGTCCTGCTGAGTCCTGACACAGAGCACACATGATTCAGAAAACGCTATATTTACATGTCTTTTCTCTGATAGCAACCCTTGTCTTCATTCTCTCTAGACCCTGTCCTGTCTCAATGACGTGTCGGAGATGTATCCTTTCTTTTACAGACCGTCTGATCTCAGCTCACAGGACCAGTGGGGCCTGTCGTCCTCTGAAAAGTATTACAGTGAACATAAGGAGCTTGTAAGCAATACACAAAACTGTTTATATGCAGAAATGTCCTTGTGTCTGTGCTCTCTCACATGCATAAAAACATTACTGGGGTGGCAACCTTTCCCAACAGTGATCCAGCAGCCACATGACAGGAAAATGGAAAGGAAGCTGAATGCAGAGGTCATGATTCTGTAAAGCAACAGGATATCCCTGTTGCTGGGAGCTTATTCTGTCACTACAACCCCTTTAGCTTTTTTTTTTAAATTTCTTTTTCCATTACTTCAGATTGTGGTGCATGCAGCTTGATTTGCGGTTAATCTACAAATGTCCTCCTCTGGTGATGAAGGGTGATGGACCCAGAAACCACCATAGTAACGTGTTTTAAAGGCACAGCTTTCCCACAACGTGCGATATATTTCTGCACATTTCATCATTTCACCCCACTGACAGTTCTAAGGAAGTTACGCTGCTCTGAAAACTAACCTAAAGAGCAATGTGGCATTATTCAATTTCAATAGAGTATATTTTAATTGAATAATTTTGGCCAGTTTCAATACCATTTTGGCAAAAAGTTGAAATACTCATGTACACATGTACAAAGTGAAAAGGTCAGCAAATGCTATGTGCAGAGGAAGATGGGCCCACCCATGAGTGAGCTGTTTCCTGTGATTTTAGAGGCATTTAACACAAGTCTTTGCATGCGGAGTTAGTGACAGCAGGTTTTCCACTGGAGGAAGTGGCATTCTTAGTATATGCACTCTGTAAAAGCACCTATCACTGTTAAAATATTGTGTTTTAAGTAAAAGGCCTGCTTGAAATTTCCAGGTAAACTAAAAGTGATGGAGTATTTGTCATATTTAAATTAAAGGAGTTTGGTCCCTGTGACTGATATAGTAATCTGTACATCTGTGGTTTATTGATATTGACGCATCAGTTTTGTCATGCTATGTTATTGTCACAGCTACTGGAGATAGAGGTTGTTTGAACTAATTTATATCCAGTTTTTTATACAGGGGTATATGATAAATGTGAGGGCTCATCACTTGATAAATGAGGAAAAAGAAAAAGAACTGACAAGTCCTGATACACAAATCTGTTTTCAGTTTAGGAATCTTATTTAATATTTGTTATTTGGTGAGATACTGGTTTAAGGTTAGAGATACTCTAGATTCTCCCCATTGTCCTTAGGCATTCACCTTAATATGTTAACTGGTCAGTTTAAATCACCCATAGGTGATATGTTGGCCCTGTTTTGAACTGGCGATACATCCAGGATGCACCCCACCTTCACACTATGGTATCTGGGATGGTAGGCTCCAGCACCCCTGGAACCCTTCCATGTATAAACAATTCGGAAAATGAATAAATATTGACATTTAAAATTAAACCATGTCCTAAATTTAGAGGGAAAACTCACTACTGATATAAAGTTTGGAAATCACCCAATGAATCTTTAAAAATGTGCTGTATTTTAAAAGCATTTTACTATTCATTCTATAAAATCCCCATCCTCATTACCTTTGTGTCTGAGATAAAATGTTGTGAAAGTATCAAGTTGCAGGAAATGTTCAAGTAAAGTACAAAAACCTCCAATTGCACATAGCTACAGTATGTGTGTAAATGAAGTCAGTCACTGTCCAACACTGAGGTTCTATGATTTTTTAATTTGAAGGTTAATCATTTCCAAACATTGGCCTCCTAGTGACATGTCATATTTTATTCATTTTTTGCTGTGATTGGTTTCATCAAATTGTCTCTCCTCTGTTTGCAGCATAAGCGATGGAGATTGAGCAGCGTGAACAGAGATTATTCAGTGTGTCCATCCTATCCTCCAGCCGTGATTGTCCCCAAGGACATAGATGATGACACACTGAAGAAAGTGGCTAAATTCAGACAGTCAGGTCGTTTCCCTGTCCTCTGCTACTATCATCGTAAAAATGGCATGGTGAGGTATTTGTGTGTCCGCTGTTGCAGTGTGTACAGTTTACAGTAACCTGTAGTTTCCACTAAAACAGGGGTGTCAAATTCATTTTAGTTCAGGGGCCACAAACAGTCCTGTTTGATCTCAAATGGGGCGAAACAGTAAAATCTATATCATAATACTGGAAGGTCTCAGAGCGTGTGTGTGTGTGTGTGTGTGTGTGTGTGTGTGTGTGTGTGTGTGTATCTGCACAGTTCTGAGAAATTTAGATGTTTTTAACTGGCCAATTCAGTACCTATATTTAAGGAATAGTCCCATCTCCACATTAAATATCTCAGCAAGTTGATTGGACCAGTATTTTGGGAGATATTAGTCATTTTGAATAAATAGCCTTACAATCATATTGCATGGTTGGCCGGAAGTGCAGTACCATGCTGCATGATGGGAAATTAAGTTAAAAACAGGAACGACGCATTTACTGTGAAAGCTATCCTTTCACAAAAAAGGTGAATAACATAAACCTGAAATTTCTCAAGAAAACTAAGCACAATTTTAACAATATTATGGCCTCAGCTTATCATTTATACATGTGCATTTCGGATCGCGGTGGATAGGAAAGTGGAAAGGCAAGGCAAGGCAAATTGATTTATAATGTAGAGGAGTATTCATACACAAGGCAATTCAAAGTGCTTTACAAAGGCATAAAATTCCATTAAAATCATAGAGAATAAAACATTAAAAAGGAAAGTGCAGAAAAGATTTTTTTTTTAAATAAAGGAGATAAAATAAAATTAAACCAATAGCTAAAAACTCTCTTGACTAAAATTAAGAATTTAATGTTAAAACATGAATTAGAACTGAAAAAACTACTCTAATCAAAGGCAGCTGTAAACAAATGAGTTTTTAACCTTGCTTTAAAAGTACTGAGAGTTTCGGCAGACCGGCAGTTTTCTGGTAGTTTGATCCAGATGTGTGGAGCATAAAAACTAAAAGCTGCTTCTCCCTGTTTGGTTGTAAAAGGCTCAAAACATTTAGTAACAAGCATAACATTGTTAAAACAAGAAAAGCACTCGGAGAGCACAGGCCTCCACCAAGACAGATCTGCCCCCCCCCATCATCACCAAAATTTAATCATTTCTTCCTTGTGCCAGTATCAAAATTTCCTGAAAATCCATCCATAACTTTTTGAGTTATCCTGCTAACAATCAAACATGCAAGCAAACACACAAAGCAAAGCAATCACATTACCTCCTGTCGGAGGTAACTATATAGTATGGAATTTGGAGTTGTCATTATTTATAGATAATTCTTTTATTATTTTACTGGTCTGACCCACTTAAGATAAAATTGGGTTAAAATGAGCTTTACACCCTTAACTGTTAATACCTTAAGTGTAATTTTTGCTCTTTGCAAACTCATCCCATGGACCAGATTGGAACCTTTGGCTGGCTGGTTTTGGCCCACAGGCTGCATGTTTGATACCCCTGCACTAACAGATCCACTTTTCAGGTAATCATGCGTGGTGGTCAGCCTTTGACAGGAGCCAATCGGAAGCGCTGCAGAGAAGATGAACTCCTCCTCCAGGCAGTGATTGACAGTTCAGACAAGGGTTACATTATCGACACCCGCTCCAGTCAGCAGGTGCAGCAGGCTCGGATGACAGGTGGAGGGTTTGAGTCCAAGTCATCCTATAGCTGCTGGAAGAGACTGCACAGGCAGATGGAAAAGTATGTGAAAGGAGACAATAAAAGCTGAATGTTCAGTATTTAAGTTAATGGTCTGCCCCACATAGTGTCCTTATTTTGCTTCTTTTTTTTTTTTTTGCATATGAAAATTATGAAAACGTTATCTATGCAATTGTGTGTACAGGGGAAAAGCACTCCAGGAGAGTCTAATTAAACTGGTGGAGGCCTGTGGGGACGAGTCTCAAAATATGGACCGGTGGCTCAGTAAACTTGAGAATTCGAAGTGGCTCTCTCATGTCCAGACTGCTCTGTCAACCGCTGGACTGCTGGCAGAGTGTGTGGAGAGGTAGGAACTACATCTACTATGTGAGTCACAAATGAGTGACAAAAAGTTTTCACCATAAAAACCATAAAACAGTGTAAAGCACACAATTAATGAGTAAAAATAAAACATGTATATGCAAATCAGTTTTCATACATAAAAGTATAATAAATGTCCACAAGTTGTTGCACAACTTTAACTTTTATCTAACCAGGAAATTCAAGTAGCTATCTGCAGTGACAGTGGCAGGAAACATCTAGCTGTTGCAACACTTCATCTTAAAGAACCTGCCTGCCTATGACATTACATTTATCTGTTAATTTAAGGACAAACAGTTGAGGATTACAGCAGCTTGTCTGTTGGTTTTATGATCAGGGACGGTCATTCAGTTCTGGTTCATGGCTCTGAAGGAACAGACTGCACTTTGCTGGTCAGTACTCTGGCTCAGCTCATCATGGACCCATGCTGCCGTACACTAGAGGGCTTCCTGGCATTGCTGGAGAGAGAATGGGTGCAGGTGAGTGTATATACTGTAGGTATGCATGTGGGAAGCTTGGAGAAGTTTTGGAAAGATTTGTGGGAGCACTTTATGGAGATCTCTGAAGCCCTCATATAATCTTTGTAACCATATTGAGAGACTTTACAAAATGCTTAATGCCTTTTCTTAATGCTTAACAAATAATTAATCTAGTAAATTGAAACGAAGGGAAACATTTTTTAAAAATGTGATTATTTCCTTATCCGTCTATGATATGTTGTGCTATTAAAACGGACATCTCTGACGCATGGTTTAACCAAAGCTCTTGCTAAATAGGATATTACTCTGCACGTTCCTGACAGAAAAACAAAAAAATCATAGTAATTTTGCAGCATGTGGTGCTCACATGTTCAACAAAAGTGGCTTCTCTTTGTTTTGCTCCTGGTCATTCTCCATGTTTCCTGTGGGGAAAGGGTTTGACAATTCAGAGAACACAAATAAGAATGCAGTCTGACAGAAATAGCAGTCCAGGCAGTTTGTTTTCTCTCTTATGCACAAAAAGGGTCAAGTGATATTTTATGTAACAGATATTTCTCCAGTAGCCATTCAGTGAGATAGATAGATAGATAGATAGATAGATAGATAGATAGATAGATAGATAGATAGATAGATAGATAGATAGATAGATAGATAGATAGATAGATAGATAGATAGATAGATAGATAGATAGATAGATAGATAGATAGATAGATAGATAGATAGATAGATAGATAGATATGTGGATTTGTCCTTCACAAGAAAATTGTTTTCACATACTGTGCAGCCACGAGAATATAGTGCATCACTCACAAACATATGACATAACACAAACCCAAAAACAGCAATTTCACAGCCATATACCCACCGCCACACACATCTGTTTTACACATTACAGTCTCTTTAATGATTTATTCAGTCGTGTTATTGCATTTGGGATGAAACTTTGCTGAATTTAAGTAATATTTTAACTGCCCACTAGCACTGGCTGTAGAAATAAAACAATGAATGCCTTAGATGATAGATAAATATATACTAAGACGAGACTTAAAAACACCAGAATCAGTGTGTTCTTTTTTCTTTCCAGGCAGGACACCCATTCCAGCTGCGATGTGCCCACTCAGCCTATTCCCATGTTCGTCTCCAGCAGGAGTCCCCAGTATTCCTACTGCTGCTGGATTGTGTTTGGCAGCTCTGGAGACAGTTCCCCCTGGCATTAGGTTTCTCTGAGGCACTGCTGTTGAGGTTGGCAACTGAGGCCTACTTCTCTAACTATGGCACCTTCCTCTGTAACAACGATCAGGAGAGGTCAGTTGTCCTACTAGAGATAGGTAACTGAACATGGCACAGATATTCTTTTTATTTTTCGGATGTTATTTTCTCTTCTGTCTCTCCCCTTGTCCTCAGGTGTGCTCTAGGTGTCAAAGAGAAGACTTACTGTTTGTTCCATTCCCTACTGAAGCCCACAGAGAAAGAACACTACACCAATCCTCTGTATGAGCCCACAGATCTGGCAATCTGGCCCTCAGTTCATCCTCAGTCGCTGCAGCTCTGGAGAGGTGAGCAGGGGTTGACATTTTTTGATCATAGGTTCACCTCAGCGGTCATTCCCACAGTGTCATTTCTGACTCAAGCCCATGTCTGTCCAAAGGGTTTTTTCTCAGGTGGACCCCACAGACTCGTCATTTGGAGGAAGCTCAGGAAGAAATACGGAACATGGTCATTGAGTGGGGGAAGGTGGCACTTAGCTGATGATTAAGTGGAGAAAATGGGCTTTTAAGGAGAAATGTGACCAGTGTGTAATTGTTCCTCATATCTTTTAACAATACCTTGTGTTTTGAATGTATACTCATTTTTTTTACTTTCATAAAATTCTATGTGAAAGTAACTACTGGCTATTGTGGTGAATGTCATTTTAAGCTATTGCAGTCTATATTTACATTGACTGCTTGAAAAACTGTTAAAGTGTGCTGTATTTCCTTTAGTTCTAGTCTATTTTTGGCACAGGTACAAAAGCATCAGGTGTTTTACTACACATGTTCACTCATAAATATTACCAGTGGCTGCTGGCCGTAGAACTGACACACCTCCTAGTACTGTTAAGCTCAGCTAAACACTCTTCACAATACAAATCCCTACGTACAGCAAGTCAGCATGTTTGCACACATGGAGCTTTGCAAGCTGGAGACTGTAGTTCTGCTTAGTCAAGAGCCACAAACCCTGGTGACTACACAAGGTGGAGAAGATCAACATTATCATTGTCCAGCATGACTGTCTACATCTGCTTATTTATCCAGTGGTTACTGGACGAAATGACACAGTGACCAATCGGATGGTAATCCTTTAATTTTAACTCTAAAAATACCTCAACTGTCTTATGAAATCTTATTTCATAATTAAGTGAATCATTTTACATTCACTAAGTAGCATCTATTGGTGTTGGACCAAGAATCGTCTGTCTGGGATTTTTAATTTTGTCAGCACACAGGTAATATATATTCAGTAATGTGTGAATTGAGTGTGTGTGATAATGTACATGTACAAACTGTGCTTTATGGGTATGATCTCTTCTAAGGACTGTGACTAGACATGCAACCAGGAGTGCGAGCCTGTGTGCCCACCTTACTGGGCCAGACCACACTCAGCCTGATTTGGCGAGGTTGTCTCAGTAATGTGCAGAATATGCCTGTTCGAAGCTTCAGCTGTTTGCCCAGGAAGATGAGCAGGTGGAACAGCAGGGACACCTGCAGCCCCCTTCCTCCTCAAGAAAACCCCCGCGTCCTCATCACAGGTGACCCATCTTTCTTTCTGTCATCAACACACAATAGCTGCTAGGTAGAGGGTCTGTTCAGGAGAAGATGGACTGTTCTATTGCTACCAAAATAGTAAACAACTGATGCTGCCATTGTTTTCTGCTGTTTTCACTTTCTAGCCGCTGGGTTTTGTTTTGTTGACACCAGAGAATTTTTGACAGGAGTTCAATGTCTTGCTCAAAGTTCCAAGTTTGTTTAGGTTTCAAACTGATGTCACACAGGAGAGTTCGTATTATTGCATCAGTGACATGACACATGCTGTCATTTTTTTTCGAGTTGTTTTCTCTGCATAGTATCAGCAGGACCCCATTTTCACTCATCACAATAGGTTGCGTGCAGACAGCGCTGGGGCATAAAAGAGCCACTGAGTGAGGGTGGGAAGAATAATAGCCTGCTGTCACTTTTTGTCTCAGGATAAAGCTTTGTAACAGACAAAAAGCTTTTTTTTTTCCAGCTAAAGCATGGTGCACCAAAAATATTCTGTTTTTATTCTGAACACTTAACTTGTTTTCTGTATATTTATTGTTTAATTTTGTTGTTGTGTGCAGGTGGACTTGGGCAATTAGGTGTGGGACTCGCAGACATGCTGAGGTGAGATATTTGAAAATCCTTGAGAACTTGCATTTAACCAAATTAACCAACATTAAACTCTTATAATATCTTTATTGATGTTTAGGAAACAGTATGGAACAGAGAATGTGATTCTGTCAGACATTAAGAAGCCTCCACCAAATGTTTATAGCAGCGGTATGCAAGATCTTAATTTAATTGTTTTTCTTTAAGTTTTGTTTTTCTTACGCAATAGACATTCCCTGCTTCTTGTTTAAAAGAATTTCCTCATTTCTTTCCTTTTCATATTTAGGCCCATTTGTATATGCTGATGTGTTGGACTACAAACACCTCAGAGAACTGATTATAAACAATCGTATCACTTGGCTGGTCCACTACAGTGCTCTACTTAGCGCAGTGGGAGAAGCTAATGTGGCTTTGGCACGCAAGATCAACATTACAGGTCTGCATGACTGTACAAATCACTTAAGTAGACCATGTTTTTTTAGCATTTGTATCAGTTGTTTCTTTATGACCCTCTTAGGCCTTCATAACGTGCTGGACTTGGCGCTGGAGCACTGCCTTCGTCTCTTTGTACCCAGCACCATTGGAGCATTTGGTCCCTCCTCTCCTCGTGACCCTGCCCCTGACCTCTGCGTCCAAAGACCTCGAACCATCTACGGAGTATCCAAAGTGCACGGAGAACTGATGGGAGAGGTGGAGCAATCTTAAGATGCGGACACATGTACAGACCTTTCATCATAATAAGACAGTCGTCATCTGTGAATCTCTGGCTCAATCCAGTTTGCTTCTCTTTCTTTAGTACCTCCATCATAAATATGGTCTGGACTTCCGCTGTCTACGTTACCCAGGTGTGATATCAGTCAACACACCACCTGGAGGAGGAACAACAGGTATTGCTTCAACTCTGCATGTACTATATCGGCATATACAGTGCTGAAAGTCATAGACCTCCTCTGTTTTTACAGACTATGCAGTTCAAATATTCCATGATGCTCTCAGCACTGGTCACCATGTGTGCTACCTACGTCCTGATACCCGCCTTCCCATGATGCACATCTCAGACTGCCACCGTGCCACTATAGAGTTCATGCAGTCCCCTGAATGCCAACTGTCCTTACGTACATACAACATTGCAGCTATGAGTTTCACTCCTGAAGAGGTAGCCCAGGAAATCCGCAAGCATCTGCCTCACCTCAAGGTCACCTACAATCCAGATTCTGTTCGCCAGACCATTGGTACGTTTCAAATGACTATATATGACAATGGCTATATCCCTTAAAAGACCCAAACACACCAGAGATCAAAACCATCTACTGATGTAAATTGTTTAATACCTGTTGATCCACTAATTCTATCAATACATGTAAATAACTGATGTAAAATGCGGTTTGTCATCTTTTCATGGTCACCAGATATGACCCATTTGGATGTTCATAGGCTCTGTAGTGAATGTGGAAACATTATCGTCTTCTACAACACTGATTCAACAGTGAAACCATGGAGTTGGATAAATGTCAGTGGATGGACACACTGAGTTTATAATCAGTTAATGATATATTTGACTGAAAAAGTCACTTTTTCTTCAGTTTTCTCTGTTTTTGAGATAATAACCTTTAAATTTTCTCCAGTTCTTTAATGAACATCTACATGATCAGTGAATTAAATACAGGAAAATACATGATTTACACTGAAAAAACTCAAGCTAAAGAGGATAATATTACCAATAAATAATAAATCACTTAAGAAAGGTTAGATAGAGAGAAAAGTTCATTTGGGAACGGACACAAAAGTAGTACTGGGTCTTTATGGGATATTATACACAGCTGAACTGTATTTGTCTGTCTAAATTTCAGATGTGATACAGTAGTTATCACTGGCCCAGTTATGTCAAAATCATTTGGTTCATTTTCTGCTCACTTTTAGTTTTCATCTCATTTTGCAATAATTTGTAGATTTGATAGTGCTATCTTTAACCAAAACTTATGTCACACAAGTACTGTTCTTTTGCACTTTGCAGCAGACAGCTGGCCAATACGATTTGATGACTCCAATGCCAGAAGAGACTGGGGATGGGCACCAGCTTTTGGGCTGGAAGAGCTGGTGGCAGATATGCTGCGCTCTGTTCGAGAAAAGAGGACCGATGAGGGTTTACCAGTCAGATAGCAAAACCATTTTCACAAAGACTGACCAGTGCCCTGCCCCTTTTCAGATGGCATTTACAAAGAATATACTTTCTTCACAAGTTGTCAACAAGTATCTTCTGTTACCTTGGAATATTACAATAAGCGCGAGACTTATACTCAGCTTGGACATCTCCGTTATCAGTCAAACACATGTACATTGATATGTCAGTCTCACACATATTCTGTCACACACATACATTTCAGGCTTTCTTTTTTAGGGAATCATATACTGTAAAACCTTCTATACATTTGTTGTTTGTAATTGTTTTAATGGTATAAACATAATTTTACAGATGGATATGTTGCTTCAGATGGAACAGCATACTATTTTTATCTAAGCCTCAGATTTTCAAATGTTATGTTAATTGCATGGATGGAACAGCAGTCTGTTACAGTGTCTATTACAGTGTCTTATAAAATATGAACCAATTGCACATTTAGAGGGTATTCACCTGTTGTACTCTTTGATTACAGAATCACCAGGAATGGCTGGCTTAGATTTCTCCAGACTATAAACATCATGTATTCTGATGGAATTTTATAGTATGATCAATCATAGAATTATATATCTACTTAATATAATTTCACTACCCAAAATCACTGTATACAACTTTATTTCCCTTGTTGTAGCATCTAACATCTTACCTTATTTTAGCGGTGTGATTTTGATCAAGAATGAAAGAATAACAAAAAATAACAAAAAAACAAAAAACAAAGCCTTATTAACATTTACATATTATTTTTAAACAATGTATAAAAATGCAGTGAACTTTGAATTTAACCTTGATACATAAATTTTTATTTACTAGTAAAGCAGCTATTGTATATCGTAGAACTCAACTTGCTCTGCATGAACAATGTGGGGTAATTTGTGGACCATGAGGATGTTAATCATGATGGTAATAGTAATAAGGTTACTTATGGTGAAAAGAAATGAATTTAATATCATTTTATGGCACTTTTGGTTTTACAATTTATGCCTTCCACTCCTGAGAAGAAAAAAAATTCTGCACTCATTACTTTTGCTATTTGTTACTTTGCAGAACCTGATTGTATGTGATTCAACATCCCAGCATGTTTTGCATTGGTAAAATAAACTAATGAACAGCATAATGAGAGATGTAATTTCTTTCTGCACCACACCTCCACCAATTTCACTTACAGAGGGACAGACAGACAGACAGACAGACAGACAGACAGACAGACAGATAGATAGATAGATAGATAGATAGATAGATAGATAGATAGATAGATAGATAGATAGATAGATAGATAGATAGATAGATAGATAGATAGATAGATAGATAGATAGATAGATAGATAGATAGATAGAAATTCACGTTACAGCCAGCCCACACATTTGTGATGTTTTACAATGTAAAATGATATGGCACATCTAAAGGTGTTTGCATTCTTTTTGTTTACTATCAGCCTACCTTCGCCACATGGCGTATATTTAGATTACTCGTGCCAAAACACATTAAAATGTCCTTCCCCTCTACTAGTTACTCCAGTAGATGTAGTACTCACTGCTTCCTTTAGGGGCGCACCTCTCATTCGGCTCCAGTCGCAGCATTTCACCGGAGCCACACGTCTCTCTTAACAGCGCCTGCAACTATCACATTTCTCCGATAATGGACGCGGGATTCTTCCGCGTAAGCTCTTTAATATATTTTGTCATGTCTAAGTATGTTCCTGTTTAGTTACACAATGCTATATTACTTGTTTAGAGGGTCCATTTTTGCAAATGCATTTAGATTTAAGACGAACCAGTTGGAAACGGTGCGGCCAGGACTCCGACTATCAACTGATGAGCCCTGTGTTTTGTTGACGATATTCATCATGTTTTGTTTATTACTTAGGGCCATAGCTCTTCACGAACTTAGTTTTAGCCATTGTCTTTCCGTGAAATCTTAGACTGTGTACATAACACCGCATTTGTGTGAAAATTTAGTGGCAGACACACTTGCAGGAAATAGACAAGCCAACTTAGCTAGGTAGCCATTGCTAGTTCGTTAGCCTTAGCTAAAGATGGCGCCCGGGCGGTGCTTCGTTGCTGTATCTGAGCTAGTCACGACCATTACACGCCAACATTAATATAAGTGTGATGTTTAAAATAATGACACTCTTGAATTTTGGTAATATATCCATGCCAGCGCAGTTGCTGGCATGGTTAAAATTAGCCAACGAACTGAGGCTAATATTAACTTGACGCTATCAGTTTCCCTGGCAGGATTAAACGGCTAACCTTAGCTCATTAGTATTGCTGCCGTATCTGAGTCACTTTGACGGTTCAGAAGGTTTACACCGATGCCAACCTTATGGAACATGATGGCATCTAACAATTAAAGCTAATGACGTAATTTGTAGTAAAAAGTCTGTGTTTACGTTTGTTGTTATAGCACGAGCTAGTAGCAGCGTGTTACATCAGTAACGCTGCGCTCGACGCACGTTGTCTGCAACTTGAAGAATGTTACTAGTTTCAAGCTACGTACATCTATAGAATATATATATATATATATATATATATATATATATATATATATATATATATATATACACACACTGTATTTCATTGTAGGGCACAAGTGCGGAGCAAGACAACCGCTTCAGCAACAAGCAGAAGAAGCTGCTAAAGCAACTGAAATTTGCAGAATGCCTGGACAAGAAGGTAGGTTATTATTAACTTGAGCAATATTATAATTGGTTGAGTTTTTACTGTCTTGACTAATCTGGATTTATGTTACGTGTTTGACTCTCAGGTGGACATGACCAAGGTGAACCTGGAAGTCATCAAACCTTGGATTACCCAGCGAGTGACAGAGATTCTAGGATTTGAAGATGATGTCGTCATAGAGTTCATATTTAACCAGCTTGAGGAGAAGGTAATGTCTTTAATTGTGATTATTGTTTTGTTTGTGCAAACTGCTATACAGTAGAGGGTATTGTTTTGTGCATAAGAAGGAGAATAAGAAAATAATGCACACCCTAGTCAAATTTAATTTGAAGGCTAAAGTAGCAGTGGGTGTAAAACTGATTTTTAATGACATAGCCATGTTTTGCTGTTATTTGACAAAGTGCCTTTATTCAGCAGTCTTCTAATGATGATGTGATTTATGATTTAAAAGGCCTGAACCAATATGGATGTTATACCTTGCATCAGAAGTATAGCACCAACACCTAATTAGCTCTCTCCTGAGCCCAAAGTCACTGAGTCCAACTCTCCCTTCATGATGCAGTGTGTGGTTTGAGGTGAGTTGTATACAGGGATCACCAGTATTATGTCAGTGAAAGACACACCTGATCAATGCCATATTCATATTCTTCGTAGGTAGCTACAGTGCATCAGGTCCAGATCCCTTTAACTACAGCATGAATAATAGGTTTAAAACTGGATAGATATAAGAAGTTATCATAGCCCCTAGTTAAGAGTAATTAATCGGTATTTTAAAGAATGACTGAGAGCACTAGAACACCAAGCTTTAAACCATAATTTCCCCTCAGGGTGAGCTATTTTGCGCTTCTGTTAGGTTTTTTCTGCTGTGCCTAACCACATTAACAGCGATATTTGGACCTTATGAACACGCTGTAGTCGTCTGCTTAGTTTAGAAAGCTGAGAATTTCAGCCTCTGCATGCCAGTAAATGCAAGATTTTACTGCTTGTGCTATCGCTGTTGTGTCTGGTTAAATAGGCAGCAGACTAATTTTTTTCAGCAGTAGGAAATTATGCTTTTCAGCTTGGTTTTAAGTTGAATTACTACAGTTTGTATAAACATCTGTAGTAGTGACATTTTTAAACATAGAACATTTCTTGCTCTAAGTAGAGCTGTAATGTTAGCCCCTTAGATGTTATGGATTTTATTTTTGAAGACTGAATTGCGCATGTTCCTTAGGGCCACAGGCCACTTTATTTAAAAGGTTGATTATGTCCAAGGTTTTCTTCCTTTTTAATATACTCCACGCCCTTCTGATATGTGAAGCCACTTGGAATGTCTGGGTAATGTGCAATTACACAGCCAACGTTTGGATGTAGGAAAATGTTACTGTAAGGATTGTAATTCTCTAAAGATGTTGAAGGCCATTATATATGATATCAAGATTAGATATAAAATTTATACTGTACATCCACATTTTTATATTTTGACCTTTTTTTTCAAATGCTTACTGTAGCTTTTGAGGGGAGGGAAGGGCTGTTAAAGCTAAATTTAAAGTTTGCATTTGCATAATGACAAGAAAAGGTAATTTAATTGAGATTACGGTATCTCATAATAATTCTATCACTTGTTGAAATAAAACTCTTTTCTTGTGTAACTGTGTACTCATTATTGCTTGTTCGTCTCTTGCAATTTAGATAAATGATATAACATTAAGCTCAAGGTGGTTGAGTCTCAAGCAGTAGGGAGGCGGAAGCAAGCCAAGGGAGCTCCGTGCCCACTGATCCCACGGGACTCACTGAAGACACCGGAACTGTACTTACAGTGTTGGGTTTTAACGCACTCTGTATTGTGGATATTTGTTTAACTCCTGAAGTGTAGACTCTGGGGAGACTGGATAAGAATGGGTGGGCAGGAAATATAAACTAGTGGGGTTATCATCAAGGAATTCAAATAATGGAGATCATTGAGTTAAGGATTTTATGATTGTACTTATGGGGGATAATCAGAAATAAGCAGATGAGCAGTATTGCATGCCATTTTTATAATGCTAGATATGTCTCCCTTCAGCTAGCTCGCATTCTCAGTTTCATGAGTCTGTGAGTAAAGTTAAAAAAAAAAAAAAAAAAAGTCACATTTATTTTGATAGGTTATTGATTCCAGTATTGGAACCAGGGATGTTAAATATTCTACTCAATGTCTAATTATTTGAGTATGATTAACTACAATACATAGTCATAGCTAAGTCAGGACTAGAAGGTAGGTAGTCCCATTTGAGGGACCCTACCTCCCCTAGATATTCTGTGTTCCATTATTTCAACGACCCTACTGTCTTTTCTCTCCCCCCTTCGTGTGTGTGTTGCAGCATCCGGACAGCAAGATGATGCAGATCAACTTGACAGGCTTCCTGAATGGGAAGAATGCCCGGGAGTTCATGAAGGACCTTTGGCCCCTGCTGTTGAGTGCCCAGGAAAACATTGCTGGCATCCCATCTGCTTTTCTTGAACAAAAGAAAGAGGAAATCAAACAAAGACAGGTGAGCTTCTGCATAAGCTAGAACAGGGCTTGCACTGTTGGGGGGCCGACAGCAAGGGTATATCCCCGAAATCTTCCCAATCCTCTGCTATAAAAGCAAATAAATGACACAATGCACAAAAGAGTCCAAGTTAAATTTGGATGATTAATATGAACGAAATTTGACCTTGATTGGCCTGCTGTATCTATCAATAATGACCAAAAAAAAAATTTTTTTCTTCCCCTAGGGGTCACCTATGTTGGTGCTAAAGGAGATAGTTATGACGTTCACACGAAGGATATCTGGCCTGAATAATGTCAGAAAATTAGTTGCTGAATAATGTCAGTCCTGCGATGAACTGGCGACATGTCCAGAGTGTACCCCACCTTCGCCCATAAGTAGCTGGGATACGCTCCAGCGACCCCTGTGTCCCTAGTGAGGATAAAGCGGGTTCAGATAATGAATGAATGAACGTTAGAAAAGATATTAGATATTTGTTGGGCGATCAATATGAACCAAGTTGGAGCTTGATTGCCTTACTATTTTCTTGATATTGTCCAAAAGAATAGATTTTTCAACAGAAGCTCCCCCAACCATTTGGAAAAAACAAACCCCCAGGTGTCAAAATATGACATGTAAACTAAAGGTAGTGGCATGAAGAAAGATAATTGTTAGACAATTGATGCAAGCTTAATTTGAGCTACATCAACCTGACAGTGGCAGAATAATGGTCAGAAAATCATTTTTTTTCCAACAAAACTCCACCTAGTGAATGAAAATGACTTCATATGAACTCTGGATGGTAGCGAGAAAATGGACATTTGTAAGACTATCAATATGAACCAAATTTTATCTCAATCAGCCTATTATTGCTTGATTTATGTACAAAAACAGATTTTCAACTAAAGCGCCCACATTTAGATGACTTATAATATTCATAGAGAAGCTGAAATCAATATGGTTCTTCCACTAGGGGTCCCCTATGTTGGTTATCAAGGGAGAAGGAATCCAACCAATTCTGTCCTAGTTATTGCATTCACACGAAGGAGAGCCGGCGGCAGCAGGGTAAAACCCTTATATCCCACGAAAATCCATTTTGAGGATATAATTACATCTCAGGATAAAAGAATGTAGGTCTTATTTACAGGTAAACCTAAACTGAGCATAAATTCTTTTTATTATTTACATGAATTACGTATCTACGAGAAGGCAAAGTCAATGACATGAAATTCACTTTAATTGGAATTAAGTGAAGTTTTTACTTGTCAGTTTTTAAAGTCCCATCTCGCACCTGTAAGTACTGTTGGTATGCTGCCCCAGCTTAAAAAGGGAAAATGGTACCGTGACTGCAGATAAAGATGTCTGATAGTGATGACTGATATTGATGCGGTTGTTTCATGTCCTGCAGATTGAACAAGAAAAACTGGCCTCCCTTAAGAAAGTGGATGAGGATAAGAAGGAAAAGGACAGAGATCGGGCTCAGTCTAAGAGCCCAAGGAGGTAAATCTTCAGATGAGTGGAAGATGCTGGATGTCTGTATTTTCTACATACTGTGGAAGCTTATTCTGTCTTTGCTCCATTTTCGGATAGGCGGAAGACAAGATCCCCATCACCTCGACGAAGGTCACCATTAAAGCGGGAAAGGAAACGTAGCCCCTCACGTTCTCCAAGGCGCAAACCTAGTCCTGTTGGTGCCAGTTCACCCCCACCACCTCTGATGCAACTTCCCACAAAACCTTTGGAGCAGCTCGTGGAGCCGGACACATCAGGAAGAGGCATGCCAGACCCAGTTGTCCAGGAAGCTTCTTCCACATGGTTAGTTTCGATGGTTTGCATCTGTAAGATTGATTTGGTAACATTTATGGTTAATGGGTGGATGGTTTAAATGGAAGTCCTACAGTTTAATGTAGTAGGGGACTGCTCCAAAAGCAACTACTTTGTAACATAACACAGGTATTATTTGTAATAATAACATTCTTTCCCTGTTCTTCTTGTGTCACAATAACTTGTTTATAATGTGTATTGCAGTGATACAGCAGTAGAGGTGGTGAAAGCAGACTCAGTAAGTGAAGTTAAAGAGGCCTCTCCAGAGAAGACTCACAAAAAAGAAGACAGACCTAAGTCTCGGGAAAGGGAGAAAGACAGCAGGAGGGAAAGACCTCACCATCGCTCTCGTTCTCATTCCCGCTCTCGCAGGCGACGCTCCCGTTCAAGGTGATTTCTAACAGCTGTAGTACTATACTAACCAAACTATTAATGTGATGGAATCTTTTCCTTCAAAAGTCTTTTTTGTGTGTTAAGGATGTGGAAAAGGCTGAGTTTCATCCTCATAGCTCTGTAAAGTTTACATTGTTTACATTGAACTGTCTCCTGTACTCTTCAGGTCTTACTCCCCTCGTAGAAGGCAGAGTCCCAGAAGGAGAGTGTCTCCTCGTCGCAGAAGCCCGCCTAGACGTGGGGCCACCGGTTCCAGACACAGACATAGACGTTCCCCTGTGCGCAGGTTAGTGACGTGACAGGCCTGTTAAAGAAGCAATGGCTTATGAGCGAATCATGACTGAGTATTAGTGAGTTACTTTTACAAATACTGTAATATTATGGTGTCATAACCCATACTTAACGGTGCATTTGAATACAGTAAATCCCACCCCTGCAAATGTTGAATTACTTTTCAAGATGTTATATTTGTGTCCTGCAGGAGGCGTTCTCGATCTGCTTCATCATCTGGCAGCAGTTCTTCCGGTTCTCGCTCACCTAAAAAAGCAATGAAAAGAATATCAAGCACACCACCCCGAAAACAGGTCCATCATGGTGACATTTCTATCAGCCCTGCAGGGAAAGACAGACGGTCACCGTCTCCAAGGGCCAGAAGAGGCAGAGGCTCTGCTTCTCCACCCAGGTCATCTGGTAAGATCTTTACTGTGGAGGTGCTGCTTATGTGTGGGGCATCAACAACTGCCTAAAACTCTCAAATCACCTCTTGACTAAGAACTGAGAGACCTACAAATGTCACTTAAGTCGACATTCTTGATGTTTAGCAATTTTTATTAATAACTGCAAAGATTGTAATTAGTTTCTTTGTATTTATTATCTATATGATGATTTGACCAAACCATTGTTCCGTGGTCTTTTTAAAAAATCATATTACTTATTTTTCAGGATTAAAGCGAATACAAGGAGGCAGGAGTGATTCTCCAACTGAAAATACTAAACCCAGACCTTCTGAAGGCTCTGAATCAGGTCAGTGTTTGTCTGTTTTTTTCAAGAACTGCTGTTGTCTTCCACCTCAAAGCTCTCAGCCACTTCTGTTTTTTTAGAAGTGAACACTTCTGTGCCTTCAGATACGACAGTCCTCAAAACACAAAAGACTCAAACAACATAAAAAAGGTCTCATAGCAGTAGTTGTATTGACTGATTGGTTTCAGTATTCATTGTAGATAAAGTAATTAATAGTCAGGAAATATCACTCAAAGATTAATTTGGAAAAGTGCTTGTATATTATATATAAGTGCTTAACATTTAGAAGTTTCCAAGTGTCTTAGTTGGAGATGTAATCCGGTGTGAACAATGGTTTATATTTTATGATTCGAATGAGACTAATTCTTGACCTTAACTCAAAGGAAATGTTCAAGGCTCAAACATATTGAGACTTTTTTTCTGTTAACTGACTTTTCCATAACAATCAATGTCTCATTGGTTTTGCTAACACTGATCGGACACTCAATGCTCTACATTTCAGAGGAGGATAAAAATGAGAAAGGGGCTACAGCAGATTCGGTGCAGCAGCGACGTCAGTATCGCAGGCAGAATCGGCAGTCGTCTTCAGGTTAACAGCGTTTTTATCCCTGTCCTTACTTTCCCATACTCAACCCTTCTTTCTCTAACCAAGTCACTGTCAATGTCATCTTGCACTCATCGTCTCATGGAAGCTGTGCCCTATCCCCAACCTTGGTGTTTTTCCTCAGCGCATACACATAAGATTACAATTAAATAGTTGGTGATGTACTCTGTCTCTGTGATTGCAGATACAGGGTCATCATCCTCAGAAGATGAGGGACCTAAGAGGCCAATGGCAAGACCAGGAGCCAGAAATGGTGATGTTAGAAGACGACGAAGTCGTACACCTTCGCCTCGGAGACGCCATCGGGATCCCTCTCCGAGGTCAGATATTGTTTACAACTTAAATAAATCTAACCTGTTGAGTTAGACTGTAAGGTTGACCACACTTAGCTTTGTTTATGTATGTGTATACAGGGTGTCCCATAAGTCTCCATACATAGGAAAAATAAACGTTTCTTGACATAAACCATTTTTATTTATATAATATGCTCTATATGACTGCCATTTTGTCGGAAACACATTTCAATGTGTGTCCTCCACTGCTGAAGAACTATAAAGAAGAAATATAAAGAAATACATGTTAAAACCATATATGTATGGAATGTATTATGTCTCCTATGTATGGAGACTTATGGGACACGCTGTATATATATATTTATGGTATTTGTTGGCATGTGTGTTTTTAGGAAAAGACGTTCTCCATCTCCTGTTGGACGCAGACGTCGCTCCCCTTCTCCACCAAGACGTCGCAGATCTCCCTCTCCTCCTCCTAGACGCAGGTACACATGCATTTCTTGTCTCGTTTTTTATTTAACACTCTTACTCCATGTTGCATTAAACCTTTCTTTTTTTTTTTCCACCCAAAGGTCTCCTTCCCCACCTCCTCGAAGACGTTCTCCATCCCCCAGACGTTACTCTCCACCTATCCAGCGTCGCTACAGCCCCTCACCTTTGCCCCCCCAGAAGAGGAGATTGTCTAGCTCTCCTCCAAGACGCTCCTCTCCAGGGGCCAAGCGACGAATCTCCAGGTCACCCAAGCGTAGAAGTTCCCCACCTCAAAGGAGACGCACCCCTCCATCCTCTACATCTCCACCCAGACACAGGAGGAGCCCACTGCCACCTTCTAGCCGACCAAGAAGGGATACACGGTCACCTGTTCAAGCTGCCAGTCGCCTCTCTCCCTCCCCAGCAAACCGTAGTCGTCCTGTTAGGGGTTCAGCCAGTCCTCGTGGACGTTTTGAAACCTCCAGTTCATCCCCACTGGGCCAGCGAAGACAGCCGTCCCCTTCTCACAGTGGTAAACCCATACGCAGAGTGTCCCGCACCCCTGAGCCACGCAACAGCCAGAGGTAAAACAAAATTTAAACAGTACCTGATTAGACAAAATATTTCATTCACACGATGAATGTTGGCGTTCTCCTATTTATGTAGACTTTTTTCCAGGGTCAAGGGATTGTTCTGTGTATGTACTTTTTTTAATCTTATTTCTGTTTCTTCTACAGAGGTTCTCTGAGCCCTCAGCCTATGAGGAGAGCCTCATCCCGGTCTAGGTCTGTTTCCCCTCAGCCAGCAGCTCTGAAACGTCCTGCTCCAGCATCTGCCTCCCCCTCACCTTCTCGCTCTGTGAGTGGGTCCCCACCGCCAGCCAAGAAGGCCAGCAGTGGCTCTGCCAGTCAGTCACCAAGCAAGGTTTGTTTGCTTTATTTTGTCTAAGGTATGATAAGTGAAAGACTGTAGCTTGGCTTCTGGATAAAGATAACAGTTGGCAAATCAAATTAGTCTGCACTCACACTGCCAGCAGTTACCTAGTGCTATAAAAGACAATGCAAATAAGAGTATATGACTTCTCTATTGAGTCATCAAGCAGATTAACAACCATAATGTTTTGGCCAAAATCATATATGCAAGGGGGCTTCAGAAAGTTTGTGGAAAAAGCACAGTTGGCAAAATGGTTAAAGTTATTATGTTTATTTTTCAACTTATGCTCCATCTAGGTCAATATACTTCTGCAAGTGTTGATACCAGCTTTTAAAGGAGTGATATTTTGCTTTTTTAAATGGAATTATGCATTTTTAAAGATTTCCCTGTGGTCTACATAAACTGTAAATGCTATGCTTGGGTCTGAATTCTTCATTAATTCAACTCCACAGGTCCATCTTCAACCCTATTTTTGAGTAGTGACACCAGAAAGGTTGTTTTGAGGGCTGGCCCTTAAAAGCCAAATGAGCCACTTCACACCCCACCCCCTCCAGGTTGTTGGCTGAGCTGCTCTGTCCCGTTCAGCCACTTGTATTCGTAAATACAACCAACAACTGAACGTTTTAGGTAATTGGCTCGAAATTTGGACATATTTTCAGTTTTTACTACAACCACTGCTGCTGACAAACAATTATGGGGTGCTCAGAGAAACGTTCATCGGAAGTCTTGACCTTATATGTGCAAATGTCGTGATGTAACTAGTTATAAACGTAACAAATTAAGCAGGAATTAAAACAGGTTTAGGAAAGCCACTCGATTTTTGCCAAAATGAATATAAAGATAGCTTTGCAGCACCTGGAGGGTTCGAATTCAAACTTTTTGAACTGTTCGGGACCCCAAAAATACACAAATGAAGGTACCAAAGACTAATAAAAGTGTTTAGCAAAATATGACCCCTTTAAATCCATCTGTGTAAAACAGAGCCATGCGATTAAAACCATGTCAAAACTGTTTTTTTGCACAAAACTTTTGAAGCCCCCTCGTACATTGTCACCTTAATTGTTATGACTTGAAAATTGAAGGTAGTAGATGCTTCTATTGAATAAATACGCAAAAACATTTTACTAAACATTAACTTTAAACTGAGTCGTTGAATACACACTTGGACAAAAAAAAAACATTGCCTGTGTTAAGTTCTTGATTGTCTGAGAATCATTGCTGTCAGTGTAGTTTGTGGTATTAATATTTATGTAAATACATTATATAATTGCTTTTATTGCAGAATTCAGATGCTGATGGCATTGGAAAAAAGAAGAAAAAGAAGAAGGAAAAGAAACACAAGAAAGACAAGAAACATAAGAAGCACAAGAAGCATAAGAAGGAGAAAAGTGGCGTTGCTGGAGCTACAGAAGGACATGAGAACCAGGGTATGGATGAGGATGCAGAATCTAGAAAGGTGATGTGTGTTTTCTGGGATTGTAACAGCCTCGGCTTCTTTTGAGCTTCAAATTATGACAATTTACGGTAAAATTCATGTGCTTCTGTTTTTTAGGAATCTGACAGTGAAGTAGAGGACAGCCTTGATGACCTGGAGAAACACCTAAGAGAGAAGGCCCTGCGCTCAATGAGGAAAGCCCAAATGTCTCCATCACAGATGTCCTGAAAACAACTGTTGATTTATTTTGTTTGTTTTTTTCCACTCACTATTGATGTTTGTCATCAACCTATTTCAGCTTTAGAATGTACAGATTGTTTAATTGGAGGTATCTTGTTTTCTTTTTACTGGTTTGGTACAATCTGAAGTGTTCAAGAGCTTGATTTGTGGGTTAGTGAATTATCCTAACTGTAAAGATGCTTGTGTTGTCCATAATTTTAAATTGTTGAGCAGGGTAATGGTTTAAGTTCACAAGGTTTGAGTAGGGCAAGTTTTCACAGCCTACAGTATATTCCATTGAGATATGATTGCATGTGCAGTGATCGTCTCTAATGTGCATGAACCACTGACCTTATGGAGTGTAAACCAACCTATGGTAACATACTGTTACTGTTGCCTTTTAGTAGTGGAAACGGTGGCACCGCTGTGCACTGTCAAAGAGGCTGTAACAGAATGTCTTGTCCCATTTTGTAACTTAATAGAGATGTTTGGCATTGTTTAACCTGCTGTCATTTCTCACTTTCAAGTTGTCTTATTTGAGACTAAAACTATCTGATCCAATATTGAATATGCTTTAATTTTTCCAGATTAATTGATATGCATTTTTCTGTTGACTCCCTTGCACCAAGCTCTGTTGGACTGCTATCTGATTTGTATTAAGTACCCCTGGCTCATGTCATCCTGTCATCCTTTAAGAATTAAAACTTTTTTTATAGGATCTGTGCATATTTTTTGCTCTTAAAGTTATTTGGGGGAAGGGGAACACCTTTTAGTTGTTTCTGGAGGAAAGAAAATACAATTATATTTGGGATGGGAGCATACAACACTTACACACATTTTTTATTTTGAGGAAAAGTGTTACAATCAATTAAATCGATGTTAAACATTACTATATTTTTTCAACATTTGGTGAAAAGCTGGAAATTAAATGTACAGAAATGAAAAGTGAAAATAACTACCATAAAAGCAATCGGCATAGAAAATGTGACATGGGCATTCTGGGAAGTGCAGTTTAATAGAGGATTCCTAAAATAAAATGTAGCACGAGTACAAATGCAGAGAACAGTTGTAACTTCCATGAGCAGTGGAGATGCAGGCTCACGAAGACTCTCCTCAAACCCTCCCACATTTTTGGATGTTTGCGCTGCAGATGACATCACAGCTTTAAATATTCCCGTTGTTTCTTCCCACCCGTCCTCACTCATCTCTGTTCGACCAGCAGACACAGCCCCTCGGCGTTAACCATGTTTTAGTAGCTCAGCTAGCTTTCTAACTCAGACTACAAGCCTTGAAACAACCCTATCTGGCGGACAACCGCTCCCTCCTCGTCCGTTTTGTACCGCAAGATTCCACTTCCAACACCGGTCCTTCTCGGGGAGAAAAAGCGCCGACTGGGCTTCGTTGCGGAAAATAAGGGGGTAGTGGAGAAGAGGACTGGACTCAAGCCGGGCGTGGTAGCAAGAAAAAAACTCATCTTTTGTTGGTGAAACTTCAAAAAGTAGCAGCAATTATGTCGCTGTCGGTGCCGCAGAACGGAGTCAAGGCGGATAGTGAACCCGTTATCGAGCTGTTTGTGAAGGTAAGACTGCATCACAACCCGCATGGGAGAAGTTTGATATTAAAACCACTTTACTGAAGCCAAATAGGAGACTTTGGGAGATAAATGTCTTGTTTTTTAGTGTGGAAATGAAAGTAACGTTCGCTCTTCTTTGTGTAATTTAAGGTTTTGTTTAGCAAAAACCGTTAAGCTAGCTACAGTATTCACATGGTTTTCTGTATTTAATACAGTATATACGCGGAAAGAACAGAAACCATGATTTGTGAAGGGTACATTTTAACACTATTTATTTTCTTCTGTTTTTTTAATTATAACCCCTTTGGTAATGTGGCCATGTGGAGCCTGCGGTGTCACAGACTGGGCGGATGCAGCATAGCCCCCATCGTGGGGAAAACCTGCCATGCTTAAAGCTGGGCGCTAATGGAAAACAAAAGCTCTGGAGTTTTCTCGACCTGAACAATTGCTTACTTGCTCTTTCTTTTCGTCTTTAACTCTCAAAAAAGTTGTAGACAATAAAAACATAATAAAAAAAAACATGAGTAGACCCTGTAGTACTTGCATTAACCAGTTTAATGCCACTGTATGTCACGTTAAGGTCATCTTGTCAACAGTCTATCTCCCAATGACATCCAAGTTTCATCAATCCAGATACAGTCTTTTAAGGTTATTAAGGAAAATCTATATGTTGCAGACAGTTGTCACTGGTCCTTTCTGATTGTTTCCTCCAGGACAGCTCAGTGTGAGGGATGGTGTTGCACTACTACACTTACACACCACCTTCACTAAAACTGTATGGAAATGGCTCAGTTGTGAGGATGAGGATGGAGGGCGGTTTGTGAAAGGCTGTTTTCCTTTCTTCAGCCTGTTGCTTTGCAGGGCGGGAAACTGGCAACTGAAAGGAGGAGAAAAAAAGGGGGAGCATGTATGGGGCTGGGACACAAGGGGCAGGGGAGGGGTTTATGGGGGTCCTGGCTGACGGAGTGATGGGTGGCAGTGGTGACCAAAGCAGGACCTGATTGTAGTGGTGGCAGTAGATACTTTCAGCTTTAAAAAATTGAAAATTACACATAAGACCATAATAATGTAACTTTTTTATGTTGCAGGATAGTGTCATACCCAGAATCAAGTTATAGTGCTTGGTATTTCAGTTGTTTTTTTATTGTTAGGTTTCAAGGCTGTCACACATGTATTACTGCCAGTAAAGAGAGGCATTTATAGATTAATATAAGGCTTTGATCTTCAGTGTTTAAGGCAGAACCAGTGTAGACAAACTGGCCATTTCTTCTAACTACCTTTCACAGCCTGTAGGGGAGGTTACATCATCCCCCAGGCCTGGAAGGTTTACACATGTGGCGAGCTCTTCTTTCTCAACCCCTCCCTTATTGGACTGCGCTGCCTGCTTTACACAGGATTTTCTTCCAGTGTGTGTTTTCTTGACGTATCCGTGTTCATGCTACCTTTTTTGTCCCTGTCACTCTGTCATGGCTCTGTTATGTACCACCATCTGACATGTCCACATCTATTATTGATGCCGTTGTTCTTACTGTGGTGCATTTAACACAGTCATGGGAGACAAAGGCAGGCATGCAGGTTGCCATAGGCACACTGCTGCGAGCCAGGCCTCTGGGAACAGCTGATAACAAACTGTGTGTTCTTGCCACTCAGAGTGGTGTCAGATCTGTTAGAGCACTGCCACATATCAAAGCTGACTAATTATACTTGCAGAAAATGAGTCCCCTCTGAGAGTGTGGACCGAGAGGCGACAATGACAGTTTACCCATTAAAAGCATTTGACTGTCCCAGTTAAGAGGATTATGATGATCCTGCAACTTTTAATTCCACCAGCAATGTTTATAGCAACAGTTGTCACCTTACCATGAGAACACTGTCCTGTGCTCATCCTATTGGGTGTGGAAGTGATGCTTGTCATTGTATGTTTATTGCTCTCGGTTGCAAATGAGCCTGACATTATGGCTTTCTCGGTAGAATAAACCTTTGACCTCATCACAGTACAGCAGATTAGATATTGTTTTGCAGTCAAAGCTGGTCGTCTGTGCTGCTGAGCTGTGGAAGATGACTTCATAGAAGAGCTGGATGAAAATGTAGTACTGATATTTTCCAATATTAAGGATAAAACTTCAATAGAGTGTTTTTGGGCTCCATGATCTGAAAACAAAACATGATTCAGAAATAGCCTACTCTTTCTGCACTAAAACTAAATGCTATATATGAACATGACCATGGAGAACATCAGTTGCAATTAATAATGTTGTGGAACAAAAGGTGATGTTGCAATTTAGGCATTTTTCATGATTTACAGAAGGCAAAACCTTGATTAATTGAATCACTTTGATAGATTGTACTGAATTACTTCCCTATAGAATCCCCCTCTCTCTAACACAAAAATACTGTACAGTAGGGCTGGTCAATATTTTGAATTAATTCACTTATTTGAGATTTTGCTTCCTGAACATCTTGAAAAATACCTAAATCACAAAATTAAGATTATTCCTCTGGAGACCATACTTTCTCTTTTTTTTTTGAAAAGATAACCCAACTGTCCTGTATAGTAGCAATATAAACCTCACAATCTGACCATAATGGACTTCTGTACCACTCTATTTGTTCGACTGTGCTGTGAATCTAGAAAGACTGGAGACTGAAGCTGCATATTTTCCCTGGCACACCCATCCCTCTCCATTGATTATAGAAGCACCATATAAAATCAGACAGAGCAATGTGTGTGTGGAAGCTGCTCTTAATCCAGTAAGGGAAGGTGACTTCTACAGGATGGTGAAAGAGATTTATTAATTTTTATACCATAAAAGTTTAGTTTATCTCTTGCATTTCATTCAGGCATGCCACAGAGAACCTCTCCAGCAGGATACGACCTGACTGTAAAGCCTGCATGCAGAATTTAGATGAGTCTTCAGAAAAAGACGAGCGTTATTTCTGTTTGTATTTGTGTCTGTTGGCTAGGCGTTTGCCAAGGTCACACTACTGTTTGTGACGCCTTCTGCTGCCTCCAGACTTCCGTATGCTTGCCAGCACCGACAGCAGAGCCAGTAACATGTTGAAGCGCTTTTAAGTCTAGATGGCATAAGGGTCTGTCTGTGTTTGTCCTTCGAGACAATCTCATGGGAGTCATGAGAGCCTCCAACACACTAGAGAGAGGCCCCACAAAGCTCACTTTGCTGTAGCCTATCATCTTTTTCTTGCTGAAAATGAAAAATCCATAGTTAATGTTTCACACCCATTTCCTACTAAGTTTGCATCTTTTTATGTTTTCAGATGGCCTTGAAAGAGCTGTTCATGTCATAGTTTCATCAGTTGCAGCATGTGACAATCAGACTTGTGCCTTGTGATCTTCCATTCTAATGAAAACAGTGTCTTTTTTTTCCCTTTTTTTTTTTCAAATTTAGCGTTCACTGTGCTTAGTCAGTACAGTCCATTAAATTCCAGTTACTGTACAGGCGAAGTGTGACTGAGCAGCTGATGCAAAGCCAACCATAGATAATGATGATAATGGTAATTTGCAAACCTTAATCTAGTCAAGATTTGACATGCAGCTTGCTTACTGTTTGCATATTGCTTTTCATCTTAAAATAAACCATTCCAGCCCCCCTTGGGTGGTATTCTAGGCAATTGAGTGCTGCCTTTTTATAGGAAAATCAATAGAGCAGTTTATTTTACCCAAGCATTGTAGGAGTGCTGCAGTCAGCATCATGACTTGGGGGACAAAGATTAATGGCCTGTTACTGTTGTAGTGTGCTGTTCTGTTGCAGTTTACTGTTGTTTCTACTGTGAATTTGCTTTTTCAGCACCTGGTCATTCACTGTCTCCACATTGTAACTGTCTGGTTGACTGGCTCTAGGACACAAGCCCCATTAATTTGGCAGCGTGCTATAATCCCACTTAAAATAGAGGATTTGTGATTAATATTTGCAAATGCATGAGATTAATTGTACTGTAGCTCATGCAGTTAAGTTGAAGCATAGACTTTCACTGGCACAGTCTTATGTATGTCTGAGTACATGTCTTCTGTCTCATTTGTGCTGCTTGACCAGGAAGTCTGTGGCTAATGAGGCATTTCTTCTAAGCAATCTCGGTAACAGGAAGTGAGGCCAGCCTACAACAACATAGATCTAAGACTTTGAAGATTGGATTCTAATGCACAGTCTTGCTGGTACAAGCCTTGGTGCATTTACTTGTGCGTATTAAGAGGAGAGAAAATGACCTCTGCCCCTCTGTTAGATCATGCATTCACCTCATCTTCAAATGTTGTCTGACCCAAAAATCAGGGGTCTTCCTAGCTCACTACATTTGTAACCCAGTAAGTCTCAACATGATCCAGTGTACTTAAGTTTCACCTGCTGCATTCTTGAAAGAGATGACACAATAGAATCTTCTTAAGTGTACGTGACACAATATAATACCTCGGCACAAAGGGTAAGATGACAGGGGCTTCTTGACTCAGCATTTCAATAAACTATGCCCTGAACCATGGTTAGCAACTGAGGCTTGTTGATTAATTTTTTTATTGTTTGACCCATGTTATATTTTCCCATGCCCACAGTGATGTCCCTAAAAGTATATAAGTGTACAAACTGAAGATATTCAGCTTGCAGCTGTAAAGACCTAAAGAATTCAGAAAACCTTCAAATGTAAGGAGCTGGAATCTGAAAATTTTTTGACCTTTCTGATAACTAAGGATAACTTATTGAGGATATGAGGATGTTTGTGTACATACTCATGCACATTTAAGGACTGTGCAAGAGCTGCTCCTATTTTGTTTTGCATGTTAGATTTTTTATTATTTGAAAAGCACACAGCGCATCTCAGAGTTGACACAACTGACGAGTGGCAAAAGAGATGCTGTGTTTGCTCAGAATTTCTGATCGAGCCAGTTGTTTGTGTGGTCATGGTCCAGGCTTTCACTGCCATGCATATCTGGCATGTGTGGTAATAGCATTGTGTTGGTGCCAGAGGGTGGTTTACAGCTGTCTAGACCAGACATTTGTCCTGGAGAAATTGCAACAGAGTTCATTTCAGTTCAGGTTTTCGTTTGTTTGCAGCCCTCTACAGAGATGTGGGAGAGCTTAAGTTTCATGTATCTTTTAAAATTGTTAGGTTAAAATTGTGTATGCAGGTGTGAATGCATGTGTCTGCCCTAGTCATCAGTCTGGGCTGTGTGAATGTGTGGTGAGTCAAAGCTTGTGCCATTATTTATGTTGGACACTCGAAACAACAGTGTCGGTGAGGATGATTGTAGGTTGATGCTGATCTCTCACACAGCTGTCTTTGTTTTTCCATCACTTTGGATCTGTATTACTCATCACCAAACAATTTGAAAAAACCCAGCTTCGCTGTTTGTCTTCCCTCTTCTGCACCGAGGCTAGATAAAGTAGTTTAAACATTACTGACTGAGCTTACATCACTGCCATACAATGGTTATGCAGTAGCCCTGCTTTAGTCCTCGTCCTCCAACTTTCCATAGAAACTGATGGTGCTTAGACAACTCTCATGTGCTCCAGCACAGTAGGCCTGTGTCTGAGTGGAAGTCTTGAGTTTCCACTGAATGATGTAAGCCTGAGTCAGAGCCACACCAGGGAAGTGATGGTGTTTCCATGTTCCATTGGGGTCTGACTCCTCTGCACACTCAGCCCTGACTGTGGTCAAACTTCTATTGGCATTTACACTGAAATGTTCGTAATACCCTGTCTACTCAGATCTTTCATCTTTAACCTCTTCTTCATTTGGTGAAACCTGACATCATGAATATTTAAATGTTTTTATTTCTATATTTTCATCCCTTAAGGAAGATATCATATACCTCCAGAGCTGTGGTTCCATAGCTCTAACCTTTGACCTTATTTGGGATTGGGAAAATGACACAGTGTGTTTCAGTGTCATAGCAGAAATTCAGCCCAGAAAAGGTCACAAACAGCCATGTCCAAAAATGCCACCTTTAAGCTCAGTCTCAGCTGGTCTCAGTCCTGACTCCAGCCCAGCTTGCGAACTTGTTAACAAACAGGGAGAGGCGTTACCATGATGTTACCATGGTTACGCTGTCTCAAACGGACATTCCTGCTGTGTGTCAGAGCTAGAGGAGGAAAGCTGCAGCGCTTGTTAACATCGTCAGTTCCTTATTCGGTCAAAGTGTGGCTTGAACTTGCTGAGCAGCCCACCCAATTTAGAATCTGAAGTGTGGTGGGGAGGGGAAGGCTTGCGCCGCCATGTTACTAAAATTAGCCTGTGAGCAGAGACTGGGAGGGCCGTGACCAAGCTGAACAAGATCCATTGTCTGTGGCAGTTGGTTACTGTAACTCTGGTCCCATCACCAGTCTAAGAACAACTTCAGTTTAAGATGACTATGGTGGGGGAAAAAATACTACATGTCTGTAGGAATGTCAGAGAAGTGGTTGTGCCACATCTCAAACCTTTTTTATGTGGCTACCCATAAAATGTTATTGTAGTGGACTTGAGAGGAGGTTACCTGGTGTGCTTGTTAAAGTGAACACTCTCTAAAGCACTATTCCTTTACTTTTTTCTGGGGGCCCATTAAAAAATTACAGTCCTATTGTGACCCAATTTAAATAGGACTTGGCTCCTTTTCATAACAAAGGAATTTATGTATCAATAAACATTCATGTTCATATATTTCCCCCAGCAATCTTTTAAGAGACCAGACATTTCTAAGAGATATATGTCGATAAATTAGCATTTATTCAGAGTTTACCCCCCCCCCCCCCCCCGGGTCATCACTATAACAAATTATCTAACAAATTATCTACACGAGCCTTTTATTTTGTGCGTGCATTTATCATAATGGTATCTCAGAATGATCAAAAACATTAGTCTGGTTGAAAGTTTGTAAATGTTTAAATGTTGTTTTTATTTTGTGACCTGAATTAAAAGCTGCTGTAACTTAGCTGTGAATCATTCACTTATCATATGTGAGCTTTTTACTTTTGGTTGCATTGTTCTGATCACTGCAGAGGTGTGTGAAGGTGGTCATTACATCATTGTCATCATGAGCAATGTAAGAGGGGAAGTGATAGAGCTCCAGTATGACCTCACTGTGTTTGAGAGGTGATTGTGTGTTTCCTGGGCAGACCAAGGTCTCATTGTACTCCTGCAGGCCCTCACCATCCTGAACAGACTCCTAGATAACATCCGATTTCAGCATGACTCACACCCTCCACTGGGCAGCTGTGTGTGTTTGGCATTAAATAAATAAGCATCTGTTGATTCACCATCCATCCACTGATCCTAAATAAAGCGCCAGTCTGTTAGCAGCAGTCAGCTGCTGCTGGTTCTGTGCCCCAGAAGTTATTTTCGCTGTCTCACATGAGGGGGAAATCTTAAAACTCTGTGAAAGATGGTGTAACGGTCTGCAGGTTGTGAGTCATATTTGACACAGGAGGCAACAAAGCAGGCGGGTCCAGCACTGCTTAGTGTTTCAGTGTTCCAGTAAATGTTGGTTGTATTTATAATTCAGCCATTGGTTTACTTTTTGGAAAATGTGCACCTTTTTTGCCTCATGTGCTTTGCCTTATAAGGGCCTACTTCAGAATAATTTCTCGCCTTGCTTGTGTGTTTTATTGGGGTGCTTTTTTTCCTCTTTTCAGCAACTGGTGACGTACTTAAAAACAGACAAAAAGTGCTTTGTGTTGTTGTTATAGAAGGGTCTCCAGAAGGCCTTTTCTGAATGTCACACTTTAATGGAGGCACTTTGGCAAAACCTAGCTGGATGGAGGACATTGTTTGAAGGACTGCCCTGAAGATCTGTAGATGCAGTTTTAGGTAATTGTTCTGGTTTTAGTTGTGGTTTTCATGTAACTCCTGAAGTTGCAGTTTGTGTTATTCTGAAGGTGGAGCGAGTCCATATAGACAAAAGTAGGACAACCTTTCCTTAATGCTGCAGATGTATGTCACTGGGAGCAGAAAGGCAGCTTCACCAGCATCATCACTTAAACTAAACAAAACACCCTCTTCGGCGGGAGTAACAGGACATTTCTGGAATAGTTTCTCCCTCCTCCCCAAACGCCCAGCCCCCCTCTGACTCCACAGAGGGGCCCAGGACAAGGGGAGAGGAATAGAAGGGGGAGAAGTAGGAGGAGGAAGAAAGAAGCAGCGTGCCAAAAGCACACAACCTCCTCAGCTTGCTGTCTTTCAGTTTCTCCCGCTGAAAGCATCCATTACGGTCTGTAATGCTGTTTAGCACTACCTATGATACCTTATTTCCTCCTCATTTCTTTTAATAGCTCCCTCACTCTTGCTGTCTTGACTACAGCAGTTCCCTTTCATCAGTGTCTTTAGTGTAGAAGTGCAGTCTTTTCTGCAGTAGACTCCAGAGGGAAGGAGGACAGGCTCCGCTACCACAGCTCTCATGTGTAACTCCTAACTTGAGATACCTGAGCCATAAAAGCTGCTCATTGATGAAGTACGGCAAACATCTATTGACTTGTAAATGATTATGCATCATGAGATTTGCATTTTTGTCTCTGCAAATAACTTGCTTTTACCTGTGAAGTGGTAATCCCCTTTACTATGTGCTCTGCTTTCCATGTCATATGTGTCTGGCCATTGCCATGGGAACAGTTGCTGTGCTGCTTTGCCACCCTTGATCCAGAGCTGAATGGATCTCTGTAGGTGTAACGCTGTGGGGAAAATGGAGTAATCATGCACTGATGTCTTTCTGATCCTCTGAGGTTGTGCTAATGCTAGTCCAGTGACAATTCATGACACCCCCCCAAGACTTGATGGCCAAAGCTTCACTTCAGAATCGAATAATGTAAGGGGAAAAGGAGACTTTCATTTGCTGAACAAAGGCAGTGATCTAATCCAAGCTTTTCAGATATTGAATTCGGAGGGGTAGGGAAGGGAGAGAGAGGACAGCCGCAGTACAATGGGAGCCAGCAGGCAGATCAAACAGAGCCATCCCACTGGGTGTTACCCAGAAGACAACAGCAGTGGCCTGTCCGAACCAGCAAGGAGCTGCCTGGCAGACTCAACACTCCACAACAAAGTACTCTTTTGAGAACATTTCAGAACCTGCATCACCCATTCTTATTTGTTAAGCTAAAACTTTGAATCCTCTTCTGTTTTCATGTTCTCTGGCAGAATGTACGACTCACAGCAAAGTTGTGGATGTGTGTTATTATACAAATACACACATCTTGTGTAATACTTCTGCAAGGAAGTATTGGCAAGTAAGAAAGAAAAGAGGCTGATACAGAGGTGAGAACTGCAGTGAATGGAAGTGTAGAGTGACTGCAGACAAAAAGAAGCCATATTCAGCCATTTTACAGAAGCACTGCAACAGTAATACATTGAATGAAGAGGTGCATTCCAGAGCACAGATACTTGAATGACCTCCATGCTTGTCCTTGTGAATAGATGAATACAGTGTATTCTTTTTTGGCCTGCCTTGTCTGGAGAATGGCATACCACAAGACTTGGTATCCACAGAGCTACTTGTCTTTGTCTTTCAGTGTGCACCTGATCTGTAATAAAGGCACTGATATGTCTGTATTTAACATTTTTTTTCAAAATAAGTAAACTTGAGATAACATTTGCTTAGAAAATTGTTGATTAATGGAATTTCATGATAAGAGTTCTCAAGATTACATTGCAATCTAAGTAGACTGTATTGGGGAGGGTATTGTATGTGGTAGTCGCCATAACAAATTTTATTAAGATGCTGTTCGAAGCTCTGGTAATACACAAATTGGTAATTCTTTCTTCTAATGTGAAGACCAAATTATATTTATCCTTTGCTTTTCTCTGCTCGCTCCCTGTGTGGCTTTGAGTGAGCAATGCAAGGGATAATTTAGAGCGTAAAAGAAAGGCAGCGCATGACAATGAGATGGATGGGAAGACCAGAGATGTCTCTGACAGTTTGTAGCACTCTTCCATATCCATGTGATTACTGAAACAGAGAGAGTGAACCATAACTGCCATCTGTACTGTTTCTTAAAAGCTGTTTGTCCTATCTGTTGTAGGGGGAAGATCATTCACTTTCAAATTGAACAACACACGCCAACTCCATTGATCTCATTCCCACAATCACTACATAGTGTTGTATTTGTGCAGTCTAGCAAAAGTGAACACAAGAAGCCATTCTGGTCTTAATCACGTCAGAAGTTTCCTCTTACTCTTAGACAGTAGTTCTGCAGATTAATGGAGGGGAAGTGTGCTGAAGCATTTAAGACAAGGGGGTCACCTCTCTACTCTCTCCCTCCTCTTTAAATGTTATGAGGGCGGCCTGTAATGGTATGAAAGACTCATTGTTGGAAATGGCCCCTCGCTGGGCGAGCACTGTAAAGTGCCCTAGGCCATAAAGGTTGCGCAACAGAGATGTGATCTCCGTTAAGATAACTAGGGCCTTTTTCCCATTTTGGCTGTAACTATAAGCCACCTGCTATCAGTAGTAAAGACCTGTTTTTAGATAACCACTGTTCGCCTGCTATCTTGCATTTTATGCTTGCAGCAATTTTATCTCTTTACTTCAATTATTTGTGTACTTAGACTTAAGGAGCTATGATGTTGGATTCACTCAATCTGACCCCATATGTTTCAGGCTGGAAGTGATGGAGAGAGCATCGGGAACTGTCCCTTCTCACAGAGGCTCTTCATGATCCTGTGGCTCAAAGGAGTAGTCTTCAATGTCACCACAGTGGACCTCAAGAGGTGAGCACCAAACCCATCCCACATCTTCTACTTTCTTACCCTTCTCCTCCTCCTTTCTCCCCTTTCATTGGTTGTTGAGCCAGCATGAAAACATCTTTTCCTCCTTTTGATAGCCTCCCACAGCAATTCTGGGCGTTTCCACAAAGGTCTACACAGCTCTGATCCGCTTTGATCCAGCCCCACCTCTAACATGCTCACTGCTTCCCCACTGCTTATTTGGTTTTCCCATGACCCTTTCCCAGACTGAAGAAAATCAGAGAAAAATAAACATACAGACTCTGGAGAGGCTATTTAAGGTTCTTCACTTTGCTCACATCCTGCCTAGAATTTGGTGAGCAACATGTTATTTTTCACCACCAAGAAGCTCAAAACTGGGATCACATGTGTGTTCCAGTACCAGGAGCTCTTTACCACTGTGTCTCTGCCTGTATGATTCATCTAAATGTTTTTCCACTGCCTAAACCATGCAGTCAAGTACCAGATTATTTTCAGGCATGGTCAGATGGATGTCTGGTTTCTATGGTCTTTCTGTCACGTGTGTTTGACTCAGGGAGTCAGGATTTCTGATGGTTGGTTCCAAAATGTGCTTCACCGCCAGGCGTCTCCTCCTTTTCAGACATAGCAACTGCTATTCTAACGAAACACAACAAAGGTGTATTTGATAGATGCTCTGCTTTTATAAAGTGCTCTAAGGGAAGTGGCAGTGCATAAGTTTGGGTTTATTTGCATGTATGGTTTTTCCCCTGCATATGCTGGCAGAAGCCATGTAACATTAAACAGTGCTGGCTGATGTCCTTTAAAAGGCAATGGAGGATGTCCACTTACTTAGCAGTGTCTCTTTACTTCACAGTCTTGAAACACGACCATTCTTCAGGTGGAGCTAATACTTGCAGCTTTATTTTTTTATTTATTTGTCTTCAGATCTTTCTACAGATATATGATTATTTCTAGCTTTTTATTTCTATTTATTTTTACAAATTTATATGAATTATAGCTTTTATTTTTTCTTTCATTCATGTCTTTGAATCTTGAGTCAACATGAAACAGCTGTATTGTTAAAGGAGGCGTGTGTTTGCCATATTTATTGCTCCTTTTTTATTGTCACTGCATGTTGTTAGGGTTGTAGAAGGACATGAATGTCACATGTCACTACATTACGTGAGTGGTTTTATGTTCCCTTCTTTTGTCTTTGCTTGGAACTAGGTTGTTGGTTTTTTTTTTTTAATGAAAAGTTTGTGATTCTTGGGCAGTAACTTGCCCACTCCTCCCTGATATGGGGTGAGGGTGCGACTTCAACTCTTTGGCATGTAGACAGGAAGTGATTTCTTTTTTGTGACCTTAAATGGCTTGTCCCACTACTCCATTGTGTTTATTATAAACACCTTGAACAAGAAGTGTTTTTTTTTTTTTCATTAGCTGTATTATATAAATAAGGGTTAACACAGTACACTGCTGACTCACACCATTTAACAGTTGTTGAGACTGTGCTGTGTGTGTTTTTGTTTTTTTATTCATAAGATATTTAAGCTTCAGGATTGTGTGGATTTCACAAGTCTGTGTTTACACTAACCTTACAACACATGCCCTGTTTTTGTTGTTGTTTTGTTTATGTGTCAGTGTCATCTGCTGCCCAGAGACATCTGGTACAAAATGTGCTGGTTTGAAGGCTGCAGAGGGACAGGAACGCACAAACACAGAGATAAACACACTGTTAAAGACAGAGCAGCTCTGGTTGTTAGAGGAAAGGCATGGCTGGATGCCTCTAGAAAGTATAGGTCTGCTTTGAATGTAGAAACCACTTGCATACAGTTTTTGTTATGTTTCGTGGTACATCTGACCAGTATGTCTTTTGTCTTATTTATGTTAATCTCTTGATTATTTGTGGTTATGAAAAGTATTTAAAAAAAAACAACCTTGATCAAAGGTGATTTCATCTCTGTTTTTTTTTTTTTTTTTTTTTTTTTTTTTTTTTTTTAAATTTCTCCATCTTCCTAATAATTCCTTAATGTGTCATTTAGGAAGCCTGCTGACCTCCAGAATCTGGCTCCAGGCACACACCCGCCTTTCATCACATTCAACGGCGAGGTCAAAACCGATGTCAATAAGATAGAGGAGTTCCTTGAAGATGTTCTCTGTCCACCCAAGTGAGTGTTTTTCACCCCTGTGTTAAGAGTTTGCCACACCCAGACAGATGCACTGTGCTGCTGTTGCAAAGCGTAGACATTAATTTTGACAAAAAAAGAATTTAGTCCCTTGATAAATGTATTTCTTTGTGTGCGTAATTGCAGGTACATCAAGCTTGGTGCGCGGCACCCTGAGTCAAACACGACTGGCATGGACATCTTTGCCAAGTTTTCAGCTTACATTAAGAACTCAAAGCCAGATGGAAATGAAGGTAAGTTACCGTCTTTCACACACACAGCAGAGTTGTGTGTCAGTTAAAAGCAGAGATCCACAAACCTTCCTATTGTGCAGGCAGAGTTGTTTGGTTGCTAGGCGACATCGATAGCCCTGCCCTGATTGGTGGAATAAAGCCCCACTCAGGAACACAGAGCTTTTGTTCTGCTGCCTCCTCCTGTCCACATGCATTTTTCCTCTGACACTGCTTCACCTTGTGAAGAACGGCTATTCTAAGAATGAACCATTCACAATATCATCCTTCCTGTTAGTATTAAAGCAGTGGTTCCCAACCTTTTTTGGCTCATGACCCCATTATAACGTCACAAATTTCTGGCGACCCCAGACATTCAAAATGTAGAGTTTTTTTGCTAAAATTAATTTGTTTTTGATTATGTAATAGTTTGCTATACTATGTTGCAAATAAATGTTAGTTTTAGATGACATTTAGTCTATATTATGTATATTATTATGGACAGAGGCAGAAAGGCTAGGTTGAGATTACTGCACAAAGTGAGAATTTTATTTTCCTTGGTCAGGATATGTACAGTCAGTCAAACTTGTATTTAAAGGCTGCAAATTAATACTGAAAAAACAATAACCCAAACTATGAATTATGTCTGAGCTGCAGCATCTTAAACCAACCACAATGGATAAATGAAAGATAAACAGTACCACAGTGCTTCAGTTTCAGCTTCAGTTTGTCTCTCTCAACTCACCATATATTTTTTTTATTAGTAAGTTTTTATTTTTAGAAATTTCAGGTGACCCCATTTGAATTCCAGGCGACCCTATGTGGGGTCTTGACCCCAAGGTTGAAAAACACTGTATTAAAGCATCCTGCACCCTGCTTGAACAGAGGGTCCATATCACAGTTGTTACAGATAGAGGTAAAGACCTATTCAGAAAATATATTTAATCTGTTTTCTTAATGATTATTTTGAATTCTGGGTAAAGCCATTCATAGCATTGTTTCCTCTGGAGGATGTTCATGATATTCATAAAATTCCAAGATTTGGTATCATGCTTTAGTTGGCTGTTCTCTGCCTTGGGAAAATATTGAACCATGGTGAGGTGGATCTGAAATCCAACGCTATGTCAACAGAGTTTGAGGTAGAATCTCATGGTTCAGTGATAAGTGTTCTCCAAAGCTATTCACACGTCAAGTCTACTACAGGACTGCACAACTGAATCCAGCCTGAAGCTATGTTCAGATCATATTTTCCAACAATAAACTGCACTGAATCTATTATTAATGAATAATCTATATAGATGGATAGATGTAAGGAAGGGGACATAGTTTAATGTGGGCTTAGCAAAGACAGGGTTTTGTATAGAGCTGTTGTATTAAACTGCTATTTGAACCAACTTATGTATTTATAATATAGTATGTCATCCATCCATTTTCTGAACCATTTAGTCCTTGTGAGGGTCGCGGGGGTGCTGGAGTCTATCTTGACTACCAACAAACAAAGGCAGGGTACATCCTTGGCATGTTGCCAGTTCTTAACAGGGCTTACAGTATGTCTGCATTACTGATGTGCAGGCACAGACTTTTTGTCTATTGATAAAATGCTACCCTCTTGTGGCCGATCTTTATATTGCACATGTCTGAAGAGGCCTTGAGATTAAATCATTTGTCAGAAATTAATTATATCCTAATTTCTGGACCTTAAACTTAATGTGATTGTTCTTGATCATTTCAATAATATTTGACATGTTCTTCGTAGCTCTGGAGCGTGGACTGCTGAAGACTTTGCAGAAACTAGATGAATATCTTCGCTCGCCACTGCCTGATGAGATCGACCACAACAGCATTGAGGATGTCAAGGTCTCCAACCGCAAGTTTCTGGACGGAGATGAAATGACCCTGGCTGACTGTAACCTGCTGCCTAAGCTGCACATTGTGAAGGTCAGTAAAGAAAGCTGGATTTAACCAAGTGGATGTTCACATTTAATGATGTGAAAGTTTGTTTTTGACAGTTTTTGTAACTTGGGTATCTCTTTAAGGCTTTTATTTCCTGATCCAGATAATGGTCTGTTTTCTTTCTACAATTTTAAGTGATGATTTTTTAAATGACTGTTCCTATTATTGGGTGAAGCTATAATACGAAACCTTTTCACAATAAAACTTCTATGTTGCATATTTTGTTGACTTGTGTACTTGATGTTAAAAACATTTGATATCAGTCTTTAAATATTATTCAGATTTTATTGAATGTAATGAGCCACTTCATTTGACCACCCGTCAATATCAATCATAGTGTTATTAGTTACTTCATTAATATTTCATAACTAGTGTTAGTTGATGTCATTTCATTTGAATCAAATTACATGAATTGACTGCACATCACTCCAAGTAAAGTGAATAATACCTTACCTCAAATAAACCAACCATTCTGTCTGATTTTTATCATTACTAATGTGGAATAAACCATTAGTCTACACTACCTCACAACATCACTAAAATATATCTTCTGTGTGAATTGAGAGACCCCTTCAGCGGAAATTAACATGCTGTGTTTTCACTTTTTGAAAGTGTTTTTCTTATTTATTTCTTTTTTAGTAATTAACTCCAACTACCTCTTACTCCACTGAATTTCCCTGTTGTGGGATCAGTAAAATCTGATCTAAACTAATGCAATGACAAGTCAAACTACTTGGGATGTTTCACCAAAATGTGATCTGTAAAATTTTTTAAAAATGCCGTTATGGCTGTAAAAGTGTTTATACAACTTAATATCCATATTCCCTCAGGTGGTGACCAAGAAGTACAGAGGTTTTGACATCCCCAAAGAGATGACGGCCATCTGGAAGTACCTGAACAACGCCTACACACGCGAAGAGTTCACCAACACCTGCCCCAGTGACAAGGAGATCGAAATCGCCTACGCAGACGTAGCCAAGAGGCTGGTCAAATAAGCTCCTTTTTTTCTGACCTCCTCCCTCCATCCCTTGCACCGTAACGCCTCGCTACACCTCCATGTCTCCTCTCCAGCACCTGGACTGATGTGCTCATTCATGAGAAAGACTCTGGACTTCTTTCCTTCTCTATTCCATTTAGAGCAAAACCCCAACGCACGGTCATTTTGTTTCCCCTCTTTAGTCTCCGGTTTTATGAAGATTTCTTTAGTTGATTCAGCAAAGGTCACCATTGTCCCATCTTTCTCATTAATTGCCTTTTTTCCCAATTTCCTATGAATGTTGTGACATGTTGAAAGCAAAGAAAACCAGTCGGATATGAGAGCCTGCATGTGCACCAGTGCTTATCAGTGTTGGGAGTCTCGTCAGATGCGCTCCCCGATAAGTGACCTTCGAGTTGGCCTTCTCTTTGCCTGCAGAGAAAAGGCCACAAGCTGTTGATTTTCTGTTGTCTGTTAAATATTGAAGTTGCTTTTTCTAGGAATACTATAAAATGAACACTGAGAAGCTTTGTTTCCCTGTCTTTTGGTTTAAGACGCATTGTAAACAGTGTTGAAGCTCCGTTGCTTCTGGCTCAAGTATTGCACAGGTTTACACAGAAGCTACAGCTAATCCAAACCTGAGTGGTCGGCATATCAAGTGAGAGATGCTTTATTTTAATTTTGCTGTTAAAAATAAATAAGTGTAAGTGCAGGTAAGGCCACTTGGTGTACCTGCTCTGATTTCCTTCTTGCCTCCGACAGGCAAAAATCTTGTAGCTCAGCACAGTAGAAATGTAGGAAAATTATAACAACTAAAGAAAAATAAAACCAAGGTTGATGAAAGATCTATACATATGTAGCTTTCAGATCTGCTTTGGACTGGTCTTTTGGCAGTCATCATATCACCAATAACAGTGTCCATGTAGACACTGACACACTGAGCACTACTATTCATTTTCCAGAGAAGCCAGCCGTCTCTTCTGTCATCCAGCATGTGTTCTCTAGCAGTAGCAGTAGTTGGGATTACATATTGCGGACCAAAAAGGGGCACATTATTTTGTTCTCACTGTGGATAGGAACTAATGAAATCAAGGCGAATAAACACAGTCTCATTGTCATTTTCTCCATAACCTACAGATGGAGGGACACTAAAGTGCGGTCAGGCACCAGGAAAGGTGACACTAAAGATATTTATGACAAATTTCACTTTCTCTTCGGTATGTAGATCGATTTCTAAGGTAGTGAATGTATGTTATTGATACAGTAGCTCCAAAAGTGCTTTAGTACGAATAAAGCAAAACCACATTTTGTTTTCTCCTGTTTTGTTATGAAAGAAATTTGATAAGAAAAAAAGGAATTGTAAATATTTGTTGTGATTGCTCAGAATTCAATGTGTAAAGTTTATACATTTCATCAGAATTTTGAGACAATGGGCCATTTCTTGCCTGCTTGGATTTTAATTGGAGATAAACACCTGCTCTTTGCCTTATTTTCTCTCTGCTGACATTTTGCAGGAAGCATTTTTCAAGAGATCATTAAAACATGAGTGTGACGTTGTACAAAGAAAAATATCCAAGCTATGTCATGGCTTTTTTTTTATTATTATTATTATTTTAACATTGACTGAACTGAAATAAACTTCGTATTGGCACTCAGATTTGTGTCTGACTGGACTCAGTACTCATATTATCAGGACTTATTGCTCAAATCTGTCGTGTGTGTGTGTGTGTGTATATGTATATATATATATATATATATATATATATATATATATATATATATACACACATACATACAGGGTGGGGAAGCAAAATTTACAATATTTTGAGGCAGGGATTGAAAGACAGTGTATGACCAATTAGTTTATTGAAAGTCATGAGAATTTATTTGCCACAAGAAAATTGACATAATAGAAAATGTTTTTATTCTATGTGTCCTCCTTCTTTCTCAATAACTGCCTTCACACGCTTCCTGAAACTTGCACAAGTGTTCCTCAAATATTCGGGTGACAACTTCTCCCATTCTTCTTTAATAGTATCTTCCAGACTTTCTCGTAATAGTTTTGCTCATAGTCGTTCTCTTCTTTACATTATAAACAGTCTTTATGGACACTCCAACTATTTTTGAAATCTCCTTTGGTGTGACGAGTGCATTCAGCAAATCACACACTCTTTGACGTTTGCTTTCCTGATTACTCATATGGGCAAACGTTTCTGAAAAGGTATGGATAATAGTGTTAGGTATGATTATGACATCGATATATATTTGGTTTCAAAACAATTGACGTAGTGCCTGCTGAGAAAAAACAACTAAATGTTCATTGTAAATTTTGTTTCCCCACCCTGTATATACATATATATATATATATATATATATATATATATATATATATATATAATTAATTTTGTCTGTAAGGTCAATTTTGTTTACACTCATCAATTCTTCAGAGCTTGTCTACTTAATCTTACTCGATGTTGACATTTTTTATTATAAATGTCTTAAATGTTCTAACTCATGATTTCTTTAAATATTTATTGCATTCTGATCATAAAAGTTTATGTTAAAACACAACTGTCTGCTGTATCCGATTCTCACTCAGGAGGAAAAGTTAGTCTCTAAACCTGAAAGAAACATTGATGTTTATTGTGATAAATATTGATAACTGACATGAACAAGACGTAAATGTGATGTGTCCCAATATTTTAGGTTAGACTCACAAAATGGAGAATTGTCAATGTTTCCACATAAAGAAACGGGATATACATGAAAAAGAAGAGACATAATTTACACAAAAATCAATATCAACAATAAAGGAGGAAAGTAAATACAAAAGAAAAAAAAAAAAGAAAAGAAAAAAAAAAAGGAGACCAAGGGTTTAATTATAGACAAGTTAATGCGTGTACTTTTCATGTGGATTTTTTAACAGGCACATCACGGCCAACTGAATTGATTGACAACTGACAAACTATGGGGGTCCTAATTGAAGCGGATGGCGGACACCTGTCCTCACTTATAAATGAAAATAGTTCGGTTCTGAAGCATCAGGTCCTGAATAATTTACTATTAACTAACTTATATCCGTGTGTTCCGGTGACATTATGCGTTCCGTTTATCATTTAGTTTGTGGTCTTCATGGGCTGACCTGAGGACACCAACGTGCACGTTTGACAGGTAAGCTAAGGTGTGTGTAACCCACACACCCCCCACCTCCGAACCACAGAACAGAGCTGCACGAGGCTCCTCTACTGTACTGACAGAAGTATGGAAGCAAAAGTGTGATGTGTGTCACATATTGAATAATTGTATTTCGCAAGAAATTTTTTTTTTTAATAGTTGTATTTCGTAATTTGAATTTGTTATAGTCGATTTTTTTTAATAGTTGTATTACATAATGAGATTTTTTTCTAGTTAACATTTTTTTAATCGTAGCATTTTGTAATTTGAATTTTATGTGGTTAGATTTTTTTTAATAGTTGAAAATTCAAAATTCAATTGTAAAAAAAAATCTAATTGCGAAATACAACTATTAACAAAAAACATTCAACTATTTAAAAATAAATCAAATTGCAAAATACAACTTTTCTAAAAAAAAAAATAAAATAAAAAAAAAAAAGATTTAAACTATTAAAAATTCAAATTACGAAATACAACTAATCAAAAAAAAATTCTTACGAAATACAACTATTCAAAATCTGATGACACACATTTGCTTCCATAAAAGATTCATTAAAAATATTCTCTATCCTTGAAGGAAAAGATAAGCATAATTCTGTTTAGAAACCAGGTTTAGAAAAATACGCTGATCACATGTATGTGTTCATTCACATGTATTTTTCTATATTTACCTCGGCAAAGGAGGTTATGTTTTTGCCAGGGTTTGTTTGTTTGTTTGTCTGTCCGTTAGTGTGCAACATAACTCAAAAAGTTATGGACAGATTTGGATGAAATTTTCAGGGTTTGTTGGAAATGGGATAAGGAAGAAATGATTAAATTTTGGTGGTGATCGGGGGTGGGGGGGCCCACGGGGGGCAGACCACAAAATTTCATCAAAATCTGTCCATAACTTTTTGAGTTATGTTGCACACTAACGGACAGACAAACAGACAGACAGACAAACAAACAAACCCTGGCAAAAACATAACCTCCTTGGCTTGGGGGGGCCCACGGGGGGGGCCACTGATCAGCCTTGGCGGAGGTCTGCGCTCTCCGAGTGCTTCTAGTCTTACATTTGTCTGACTGATCATCTGTGCCAGGTGAGCTGAGCCTCTTCATCCTGTACCATTGTGACTCACACACACACACACACACACACACACACACACACACACACACACACACACCTGATAATTTCAGTTTCACACTGTGGTTACTAAGCAACACACCTGAATGTTTCCTGTAACTTATTCATGCTTAAATTGAATATTGTACAACACATGGGGAATTACAACATGAGATCATGCAGGCACCATATATCTGTCTGTCTATCGATCTATCACACTGACAACAGGACAGGTGTTCAAAAGCGGATGCCTTGTTTAGTTATGTCAAACACTGTTACTTTAACCCATAAAGACCCAAATGTCCACTGGTGACCAAAATCTTTCACTGATATAAAATGATAAATAACTGTCCATCCACTAATCCTATCAATACATCTAAATAATTGTTGTAAAATGCCCTTCTTGTTGAAAACCCTATTGCACCTCCAAAAAATTGTATGTTTAAATCTACTGTCACTTCCTCATAACTGTTCTTATGACATGTGCTGCTGACCTCTTGGCCAGGTCACCCTTATGAAAGAGATCCTGATCTCAGTGGGTTTTATCTGGTTAAATAAAGGTTAAAAAAAATTGTGAAATAATCTTAATGTGCTGTGTTTACAATATGTTTGTCCATATAGTGAAGTTGAGATATTCTCCTTTCTTTCATAAAAGATTTGTTAAATGTGGAGTGACTACAAGTATTTGATTTCTTTTTTTAGACACAGAACAACATTCGCCTTTATGATATTAAATTGATTGAATAAATGAAAGTAAATAAGATCATAGAAATGCTACATTATGAGTAAATCAATAAAACAATGCCCATAAATGAAGATGTAAGACAATATTAAAGGCGACCAGATCCAAGTTTTGCTCCTAAGAACTCCAGAAAATAGCCTAACACAGTGGTTCCCAAGCTTTTTTGGCTTGTGACCCCATTTTAACATCACACATTTCTGGTGACCCCAGACATTCATAATGGAGACGTTTTTTTTGTTTCTGAAATTAATTTGTTTTTGATAATGTAATAGTTTGCTATACTATGTTGCAAATAAACGTCAGTTTTAGATGACATTTAGGCTGTGTAATGTATATTATTATGGACGGAGGCAGTAAAGCCAGGTGTAGATTACTGCACAAAGTGAGAATTTTATTTTCCTTTGTCAGGATATGTACAGTCAGTCCAGCTTGGATTTACAAGGCTGACAATTGATACTGAACAAACAATAACTCAAACTATGAATTATGAATGAGCTGCAGCATCTGAAACAGACCACAATGAACATTTGAAAGATAAACAGTGCCACAGTGCTTCATTTTCAGCTTCAGAGTTTGTCATGTCTTTTATGGATTGTGATTGTCTCTCTCAACTCACCATATATTTTTTATTAGTAATTATATTTTTTATTTTTATCAGTTTCTAGAAATTTCAGGCAACCCCATTTGAATTCCCCACGTGGGTTCCTGACCCCAAGGTTGAAAAACACTGGCCTAACACCTCAGATATATATTTTTTTCTTAATCATAAATATTTTATTGCACAAGAGAGAAAAAAAAATTTAGACCACCTACAGAACAAGAATGATGTGTTTCCTTTTGCTGAGTCTTGCTGTAAAATATACAGGCCCACATTTGTATTCATTCATTTTCATTTCGGTTACCAGGCCTAGACGGCTGACAGCTCTGTTTTCCTGTGTGGTATTATCTGTATTAAAATACCACAGTCTGAGTTTCTTGTTTTACATTCTGTTGTTGATCTACGTACTTGGAGGCCGCTGACACAGAAACACAGAGCCGTTTGGGAACCCCTAATCCAAAGCATGTTTGTTTACAGCTCTGTGTCCCCTAGGAATGTCTCATGTGGGCGTCCACCCACTGGGCTCCACCTCCCATGAAGACACCCTCTTACAGTCAGTGTGATTATATTTTTTCCAGCCAATTCCCTACTGTTTTGAAGCACAAACAAGTCTATTCTGTATAGGACTGATTGCAGGCAAACTTTCGCAAGAGAAGAAGAAAAAAAAAAAAGAAAAAAGAAAGAGGTGTGGGGGCGTTCAGCTTTTGGATGCTCTCCAGATCATTAAAGTGTCAAGTTTCAACCCCAGACATTCTCTTCTCCTTCGCTGGAGAGCACCGAGACACAGCCTTCACTTTGTAATTCACAGGGAGGAAATCCACCCAGACGCAAACAGACGCATGCACTTCTTCTGTCCCGGTGGAGAGGTTGACGTGAATGCAGACTGATCTTTGAGGTCCCCGTGGGTAGACCTCACTTTTTGAGGGTTAAGACTTGATTTTAGGGTTAGAGAAAGAATTAAGGGAGTAGCGAATGCATCATGTCGATGAGTGTCAACATGTGTGTGTTTGTGAGACGGAGGAATGAGAAGACACAACAAGGTTGGCGATCATTCAGACCACAGGCTCATTACAAGTGGGGCGAGTGTATTAGTGTAATTGGGTAATGAAGGTGAGGCTAGGAAAGGCTAAGTGTTGTTTCTCAAACACGTTGTCTGTGTGTGGAAAGAACAGGGCTATTACACATCACGAGAGGAAGCCAATAAGTCAACCAGATTCAGCCTATGAACACACATGCACAACAAACAAAGCTACAGCCACGATTTATCCCAACCTGGATGTGCTTCTTTTACTATAATACTTTTACTATTACAGATTAATGTGTCAGCTGTGCATTTTTCACCCCTGTAATAGCACAGAAGAGAGAGGAGCCCTTTTCTTTTTGGCAATAATTCATTCTCTGCAGTGCCAATTCAGTTTGCAAGTTTTGCACGCCCATTTATACAGCTGGCTAAATATTTACACTGGTAAAGTAGCTAGCTCAAGAGTACACAGTGATATCTCAACTGTGTTTTGAACCTACAAAACCCTTTTGTGAGTATGGACTCGGTGCGCCAGACACATATTGTATTTAGAAGTGGCTGTATTTGACAGTTGATAGCAGAAAAAAAAACAGGAATTGCGGCTCAGAGGAAAAGATTTCAAAACTGTAAAATATCCAATCATTTACTCTTTCTATGGCCTCTGCCGTGAAAGCTTTCATTTAAACTCCTTTATTTCTTTTCTTGGCATACTACAACTGCCTCAATGCTACAATTATAGAAGATTCAGAGGAGCATTGTTACACAGAAATTACAATCATTGTAATCTCAACTATACTAATACAGGCTCTTTCAATTTAATCATATATATTTGCTTGTGGGCTGCAACTGATATGAGTTTTTATGGGTTCTTATTTTGTGGCTGTGGTTGGCATTTCTTATTTTACACATTAGTTAGTTAAGAGCCATCTTGCCTAATTTTAAACCTAAGGCAATCTGGAGATCAAGATATATAGGAGATGTTGAATCACATGAACTACAACTCTAATAATGGTGTTGTTACTACTTTGCCAGCACATATGGGATTGCTGGCACACCTAAATGTAAGCACATCATTAATGTTATTAGTTCCACCTTTTCTTTTTTCTTTTTTCCTTTTCCTGCTGTTATACTGAATGCTACAAAAGGTCAACGCAACACATACAAATAATAGTTTTTACATATTAATATTAAAAATGAGGTGTGCATTTTTGCATCTTATTTCAGCTAATGAGCCAATCAGAGCGCACATTTGGCACAGATCCAAGTATTGTTGTTTTAGCGGTGAAATTCAGACGTTTCTATAGACCTCACTGCCCCTTAATGCTTTCCATGCCCTTTATCTGCTCCTTACATCTCCAGCTCAGTTGGCCTTTATTCAGAAAATATGCTGGCATCAATTCACATCTTTCAAAAAACTCGCCTGCGACTGGTTAGCGCGACCATCGAGGGTTTGTTGAACCTCCAACCAACACATCCATGCCTCCAACAAGGTGTATTTTTCTTGCCAAACGTCTTCTAAGCCATACTAGCTGTCACTAACCCATCATCTTGTTTGTCTTTTTTGGCTGCTGTAGAAGTTTTTTTGTCTGGTGGCATGTATTTCTTCATAAATAGGCCTCTGCACTGTTAGCACATTGACATGCTAAGAGTGATGTGGAGTGGCACACTGGAGGGAAATATGAAACTAGAGAATATTCCGGGATATTCCTACGTGTTTAAACGGGTTTCAAATGCAATGAAGCTCAACAGGTTAGAAATGTAGCTGGTGCCAAGACTGGGATAGGTTAAATACGGTAATGTATGTCCAGGAAGAGGTTACAGGTCATGTTTTAAAACAAAGTAAAACAAATCTTTAGCTTACCTTCGACAAGGTACACAGAGTTAAAGGGGCTATTAGTAGTACTGATAGTCCAAATGCTCAACAGCAGGGGGTAGTCTTGTACCAGAGCACATGTAGGACTACCAAAATGACAAATGAATCAACACACATTCAAACTATCACTGAATAAAGTATGTCGCTTGTCCAAACAATGTCAGAACCATGGATCAGCAGTGAACTTAACAAAGATAATAACATCACGTAATAACTTTATACCTACACCTAGCCTCATAATCAAACCCTTTTCATTTATAGCTGTGTCCAGTGGTGAAAACAACAACAACAGTGCTTCTAGCGTTTTATCACTTTGTCACTTTCTTTGACTCTAAAAGTTGTTTCTTATCGGTTCTTGTCCCATCTTGTCACTTTTGACATTTTGGTCAAAGGCCCCGGGCATTAGTTTTTCTGAACATGGAGACAGGTATGTACAGTGACTCACTGTTCCCTCTAGTGGTCACAATTCCACTGAACCATTGACTGGATATACTCAGCGCATATCTCTATGATTCAGTATAATAGTGCCTTTGGCATAACTTTAGAGCTCTTTTTTCTGAATACTGTCATGATCATTTTGAGCATTTTTTTAATATTTGAAGGTAGAAATACTGCATATAGGCCTTTTAATGACACTTCCTCTGCTACCAAAACAACAACTGAAGAGATAAAAAGAGAACATAAGAAGAAATACTAACAGCAAACGCATTTTGTCAGGATTAGTGTCATTTTCACAACTTGTGAGGAGCTGTTTTATCTAATAGAAAAGTGTCGACAGCACGGCCTAGAAGATCTTTAGATCTTTAGTGTCAGATTCATTACAGGTAAAAGAAAAGCTCATTTGCAATTAAGGTGAGGCATCAACCGGCAGCAATGTGAAAGTGATTTATATGAAATGAAGGGAAGAGTATAGTCTGTTTGTTTGGTCTGTCCTTTCCTACAACCATTTCCAGTCATTTTTGGGCTCTTTAAGGGTCTAATGTTACCATACAAGTGGAGTTCATAGTGGAATTCTTTGTGGCATCAGCCACTTCATCAACTCCCAGACCACCGCGTAACAGCCCAGCTTATCTGCTCCGCTCCAGTGCCTGCAGTCAACCAGTCAGGGTGGGTTTTGTGTGCTCACTTTGTTTATTTTAGCCCTCATTAAAATGCGGTGGGGTGGCTTTCTCTCTCCGGGGCTCAGTGGCTACTGTGGTGGGGAGATAGGGGACTGTGGTGGACCCCCTTGGGCGACCCACAAAGGCTGCCTCACCCCTTTTCCCTGCATGCCGCTCACCCCATCTGGGTCCTGCAGTCACACCCTGTGGCAGAGCTGCGGTTAACTGTGGCTGCTGCCTGGTTAAAAAGGCAGAGTGAGGGTTCAAGGATACAGATGCTTTTATTCAAGCGCCATTCATGAAAACAACCACTAGAGGGTACTCAGCCACAGTAAGCTGAAAGACGGGGACTCTAAGAGCTGGCAGCAAATTTTCTCCTGGGGTTTTGTTCTTATCATCTTTACATGGTCAGCACTTTTTCACAGGAAGCATGAAAGTGTGTGTGTGTGTGTGTGTGTGTGTGTGTGTGTTTAAGGAGAGGGTGAGTGTATGACTTAGGAATAAAAAGAGATCTACGTCTTGAAGCATGTGGTTCCAAAGGGAAGAGATGTTAGATGTAGTTGAAAGACACCTCATGACGTTAGATTTTAGATGCCCACAGGGTGTAGGTTGTTTTGCCTTCTTATTAGACAACAATACTCATCTGTTTTATTTTGTCTGTGGCGGAAAAACTATTAGACATAAAAGACTTTACTCTGTCAGCAATCACACCCCCACCTTTGCTCAACAGTGAGGGAGATTTACCTTACAGTTTATGTTATGTTAGTGTGTCAAAGCCTGGGGCAAATATCTGTCTGGTATGTGGTGAATTATTACTGTCTGTGTGCCTGTGCACATGTCTAAATATGTATCTGTAATACTGTTCATCTTTGCAGTATGTGTGTATGTGTGCGTAATTTCAGAATAACCAAACCCATGATCCTGTGGTTCCTTTTAAAACAACCCAGGAAAAGTTTGTGCTGATAATCCCAGGTGTGTGTATGTGCAAGAGGCCGTCTTTGTGCTAAAGTGATCTAGCAGGTTTCCCTTTTAGAGCCATGTAGCACATCTAGGGGGAGAGGAGGTCTTTGAAGTTTAGGTTCTGCCATCCGTCTCTAGCTCACTGGCTTTCTTTTCATGCCAACCTCTGCAGAGGCCAGGCCTGTTAAACAGAAACGCCCCGACGGCTCCTCCTGCTATGTCGCCATGGTAAAATGACAACAGACTACACTCACGTGCCCTTACTGACACTGCAGTAAAGCTCTTCTCTGTTTTGAGACTGTTTATGCTAAAATTTTGGCTTTTGTTTTGTCTGTGGGCTGAAAAATAACTCACCATTGTTAGAGGCTGCTGAACAACGTGGACTCTAAGCATTAGAGTAGAAACGATTTAATAGGCAGGCTCAGAGCAAAAAGCAGTTTATTTGCAGTTGACTTTAATGGACATATCCAATCTCTGCCCACCCTGCAGGTGCTCGGCTCCATCCCTGGTTTCTCTCTGATCTAAACCAAAGTGTCTCTTTACTCGCCAGCAGCCATAGAAAACGCAGTGACGTTCAGCATTAACACTGGCGGAGGAAAGGAGGATCAGGGGGAGATATATTGATTGCCCTTAGCTGCTCCTTCATAGCCTGTGTGCAAGGTTTGTGTTGGCTAAGCCCTCTAGCCTAATGGCTTTTAGACTTCCATTAGGTTGTGCAGACAGCCTGTTTTAAGTAAGTAACAAAAGACTCTGTGAGAACGCTTTAAGCATTAATAAGACAGTCAGTGTTACTTCTCCGGCCTGTCAGCTCATCAAAATGCACAAATTGAAGTCCCAAAGCCAAAGCCTACGTTTCTGTCGTCATCTTTGACATTTCTTTGACTTCACTGTTTTTGGTAAGCCCTGAGTGGGATAAGCCTTGAGACTTTTGGGAATTTGCTCTACTGAGCAGTGAAAGCTGTGGCTCACTCACCCCATAAACTTGTAATGTCCCTGGACTTGTGTGCAGGAAGTGTCCTTTCTCACACTGACAAACATGCAAAGATGTGCCAGGAGTGTTGAGGCTTTACACAGTACACATAATGAGGAGAGACCAGTGGTTCATTAAGGAGCGCAATGAGAACGGGGGTTAGAGGTGCATCATTTATGGCGATACAACCACAGGCCTCAAGCAGCATAAAGGCAGAGCCAATTGGACTTTAGGGAGATTTTTTTTTTGTTGTCGTTTTGGTTTTCTCTTTTTCTAAAGCCATCTTGTTTTTATAAAAGTTGTTTATTAGGAGCAAAGTCCCTCTCTTTTGCAAAAGCTCTGAGGACTACATTGTTTCAAACCCCTATAATTATTGACTAGGCCTTTCTTTAATGCGCACACAGCGGGGTTCTGAAATACAAAAAGCCAGAACTAATTTCTAAGTATGTGCATGTGCTATGTTCCCTTTTTTTTTTTTTTTTTTTTTTTTAACTCTTTTTATTGAAATTACAACAGTGACAATATAAAAAAGTCATAAAGTATTCAATATATGTAATGTCAGAATAAGAACACTACACTTGTACACACACACACACACAAAGGGGGGGGGGTCTGCCTACTTACTTAATATTAAAGTAATCTATAAAGGGCTGCCAAATTGAATAAAATAACTTTACAATATCTCTTAGTGAAATTGTGATTTTCTCCAAATGTAAGTGTTGCATGATGTCTTTCAATAGAGCCTGATGAGTTGGAGGATTTTTGTTCTTCCAGTTTAACAGAATAAGGCATCTGGCCAGTAGTGTCACAAACCTCAAAACAACACTCGGTTTAGTCCTAAGGTCTACTCCTGTTGGTTCCACACCAAACATTATTGTTATCGGGTTATGTTGCCATTTTTATGCTAATTTTTCTGTTGTATGTGATAGACCAATATTAAATATAACTGCTCAGTATCTGACTGGTCACACAAATGTCACAAGGTGAGCTGAAATGAGGTGGAAAAATGCCAGAATTTCAATACAAACCTCTCTTTTTCCTTCTCCTCTCATTCAAGTCAAAAGAATAAACATGAGGGTAGATGATCTGATGTCATTTCATGTCATTATAGAAACCACTTTGCCAAGTTTTGTGTTGAAACACAGAGTATAGTAGTAGTAGTCTGATGGAATCTGATCAGTTATAGGTAATTGATTACAGAAATCACACATTTAACCCCTCTGCCTGTCTGAGACAAAAATCTTCAGCTTGGGGTAGATTTTCTTCATCTTTAGAAAACCCTTTTATCCTTTCCGATCACTTGAATTACTATAATGTGAAAGGGAATTATGGGATTTTTGTTGCTAGAAAACTATCAAGAACTGCAGCTTTAAATCCTTTACAGTGACATTTCTGATAAAACAAATATTGCGAAATTGTGCTTGACTTGATTCAAGGCATTTCAATTGAGCTTTTGTTGGATTTATTCTACAATTAAACACCAAGTTTTTCATTTTTATCTATCTAGTTTCCTTGAATACTTATCAAGGATCTATTGTGGTAAAAACATATCTGTTTATCCCTAATGTAAACATTCACTCACTTCACCATTTGTATTTCACTCACATCTCTGAGATCATATTAGGATGTTTTTTTCTCACCAGTGTATGAGTGTGTGCTGCTGAACACATCCATTTTACCCAACCATCACTGCTGCTTTGTGAATATTGTGTGCTGTGTTTCCTCCTGCTCTGTCTGCCTTTAATGCCACTGTGTCCCTGCAATCCCTCAAAGTCCTGGATTTTAATGCATCGCTTACCATATTTTTCCAAAGAGATGACTGTCGCTTGCCGGGAAAGCTGAATGCAGTGTGTATGCGTGTGCATGCACTTGTGCCATTTTTGGAAGCATCCCTGTGTTCTCTCTGCACCAGCGCTCAAGCTACGGAAGCCTCCTGGGTCCATTTCTTCTGCGGCTGGACCACATACCCCAGAATCCTGCTTTACTTGGAAATGTGTGTGTTTTTTTCCAGCCATCGTAAAGAAGACAAACTCCTCTACTGTCTCCCTGTCCTATATTAAAAGGCTGTCTTGGCTCTGGACTTACTATAACAGGTTCTTTCGGGGTTGCTGCTGCATACAGTAAAAATCAACACCTTCTCTACCCCAGACTGAGACTTTTCAGCGTGCAGATTGAGTTTCTCCCATGTGCGCTCAGCCTTCAATGTAGCGCTTAACTCTTTGCTTGGTTTTGGGTGCACAATCTGATGTCAATTAATGGGCAAGAAATCTTAATATTAGCAATTTGACTTGTAGAGTAAATGCAGTTTATGTATTAGCAGGTGGATAGGAGTATGTTTTTACTAGTGCTGTCAAACGATTAAAATATTTAATCGGATTAATCACAGGGTTGCTGTGGATTAATTTTGATTATTCACTATTAAATCTTCATTTTTAATCTATATTTATTGCATTTCATTTTGCATGAGCAAACAGACTCAAGAAAGAAGGGAATATATATGCACTTCACATGTTTATTAAACACCAACAGTTTCAACAAAACAACTTGAAACAACTGTTCCGTCTTGGGGGTTTTTGTCCTCATATTTCCATCCAGAGGGCCATTGTGCTGTTTAGCATCTTCCATCTTTATGGGTTGGTTCTGCTGCCTGTCACTACCGGATTAACTGCTCATTTGCACATGCATGACACTAACTCTACTTGGAGAAACTGCCCTAAATGGGTCTGCAGAGACGTTCACAGTCATTCTGTGCTGCAGATGGATTAATTGCGTTAAAAGTTTTAATCAGATTAATCTCGATGATGGATTAATCAGCGTTAATGCATTATATTGACAGCCCTATTTTTTACCCCTTCTTCATCTGTATGTTTCCTTAACCCTTTGTAGGGCACTCATATATACTCTGAAATACTCTTAAATACTCCTGAAATTCTAAATTTCAACCTAGTGTGTTATTGGAGGATGCAAGACTTTATTACTTTTGTGAAATTTTTCAAATTTTTTTATTATGTAGAAAATCAAGGTTAGTGAAGTTACCACATTTGGTTCCTTTCCCATAAGTGGCAAAAAAAAAATCCAAGAAGCATATATTAAAAAAAATGGTAAAAAAAAAAAAAAAAAAAAAAGGTAAAAGGAACTTGTATTTTAGAACATTAGAACATAATTTTTTAGAACATTACAACAACATGTAAAAGTTGCTGATCCAGACACCTGTCAACATCCACATTATCCCTTTGAACATCATTCCTTATGTTAGTACCATTACTTCAAGGTACCTAACAAAGCAGTTACACTCACTGGTCACTATTCAAGCAGAGGTGGACTTTGCAGACCCTGTAGAACACATTTGACTGACATTTGAGATTGTTGCCTCACTGTCCTAACTCACTGTTGCTATCATTGTCTTATGATTTGTGCAGAAATTACCAAAAATAGTCACTTGCCCGATAAAGGGTTAAAATAAGCAGTCGGTGGCAGTAGTTTTACAGGATTACAGGTTTGCACTGAGGCGGACCATGGCACTGATGGCCAACATAGGGACCAATTTGAGGTTGCTTCTTATGGCCCGCTGCTCCTTGATCTGCCAACCCGAGATGAAACAATAGAAGGCCAGAACAATAAGCTGGCTGCCGATCAGTAAAGGCCTACTTGGCCTCTGCCAGACGCTACGTCTTATTTCCTCTTTGATTACTCACGCTTGCCTGATGAGCGGCACACTCACACTCCTCTCTGTCTGCCTGCCCATGAAAGAAATTACAAAGAAAAGACTTTTTGTAAGAGACTGGTTTTGATTTGGAGGTCGGAATGCCTTTGTGATAATGTCGCAAGATTTGTTGGCAGGGGTGTGATAGATGTGTGTGAGACAAAGAAGAAAAGAGAGAGTTATAATGTGTATGTTCGTGATTCAGACACACTCAGGTATCAGAGTTCAGATTTCTGAATTGGAAGTGCGGCTGGGTTTTGTTGTGCTGATTTATGTCAGTTTCCACTGATGGGCTTCCAGGATCTGCCCATAAACAGCCTCTAAACGGGGAATAATAGTGCTGGCATTAAAGTCCAAACTGTATTGCCACCCAAGCGTGCAGATCGCCTGCTGTGGGCTGGGTCCCCTTCGCCTGGCCCTCACAAGCTCCCACCATAGCTCGTTACACCCCCTCACCAGCAGGCCGGAGGTAGGAAATCAAACCAATTACGGTTGTATTTAAAGAAAATTGGAGCAGGGCCGGAAAAGTGGGGGCATTTCCAAAAACCACAAAAAGAAAGCTGCAGGGCCACTGTGGCTAAATACAGTGAGACTATGAGGTAGAGAATGGCACTTTTAAAGAAACACAACTCTAAATGTATTATTTGACACTTTTATTGAAAGGGAGTAAAGAAAAAAGGCCTACATATTCTAGTAGTTCAAAATGCTGTGTGGTTGATCAAATAGCATAAACTAGGGTAGAGGGAAAATCTCCATGCCAATGTGGCTCATATTTTTCAGTTTTATTTAAGCTGTCTAACATTTTAAGACAACAGAACAGTTCTGAAGTCAGCTTTTTTGTAAAAGCTGTAAACAACATCATCAAAGTGAAACATTCAGTCTCAAAATAATTTTGCAGCTGAAGTTCACTGAAAGTAGGATTTATTCTTTTCAGTGTCCTAAATAATCTGTCTCAGTGTCTATCTCTGTGAGTGAGATTGATGGACTTTGCTCCCCGGTGGATCTATTTGATGGATGGTTTTTAAGGACTGACTCTGTTTATGTTCAGGTCTGCTGTGCCCTGCTGCGAGTGGCCTGCCAGAGGGCCGCACCTCATAATGTGGCTCAATCTGCCAAGACATCACGGAGCCCAGATCCTCCTTGGCTCACTCCGCTGCTGCAGCCCCTGCAGAGGTACAGTATAGGGCCTCTTTGAAAGCACACACACCTCTAGGCATGTTCATGCTCCTTTGACCAAAATGTGAGTGTGTCATAGACTGGGGTTATCTTTACAGCAAAATATCATGTCCAGGTATTAATGGCGTAATTGCCTCCCACTTGTCTATTGTACTCGTTCTGTTCTATACCTCTCTCCCTCCATTTCTCTCTGATCCTCCTTGCTGTCATCTCTCAGGAAAACCCCTTCATTACCCGGCCCTGAATCTAAATGCTTCATTTTCCATCCCCCCACAAGCCCTCTTTGTTCCACGGCCTATTTGGCTGTTATATCACAGCACTTAAAAGCAATTATTTCTAAAATATGAATGCTCTCTTACAGACGTCTCCAGACACTCAAAAGATATTTTTCCTTCCTTCATCTTCCTCTCTGCCTTATGGGCAAAAACAAAAGGAACAGAAATCAAGGTGTCTGGTGTCTCCAGACCAGCACACATAGTTTGGCACTTACAGACTCATACCCACTGATATGTCTGTGTCTGTGCAGGTGCTTGTGCAGAAAAAACGCATACACACAAGCTGTTTACTTCACATGCACACACCATAAAGAGTGTAAGATGATCTCCCATTAAGGATGAAAACAAACCAGTGAGTGGGAGGTGTCCCCTGAGGAAGTCCACAGTTGCTATAGTGGAACCATGGGAACTGGTTAGGAGAGGGCTGCGGGGCAGCCACGGCCAGACGTGGGGGTGTGTAACACTGCCACACACATACTGCAGAGAGGAGACAAAACACCAAAGCAATGGCATTTAGTCACCTCACCTGTCTAACAATAACAATACCTGACACTTCACTGGGTGTCAGCTGTAGTTTGATTTATTCTGTCCTGCCTTTGATTGTCTTGATGACAATGCTAGGCGATAAAAGTGCCAAAATAGCAAAAATGGTAAGACTAAGTGACTGTTGTGGAAAGAACTATGATGGAAACAGGACAACAACAATATTTGTCAGGATGAAGAGGATGTTGTCTATTATCTGAGTTTGTGGGTTAGAGGAGGCTTGAAGCCTGTTTTGGTTCGACAGTTTTCACTGGTTTCAATAAGCCACATGAAATTCCAGAACAATATTAGGGATGTAGTTTGATCAGTACAACAAAACCATTTCCCATAAAGCCATAATAACTAAGGAATCACCAACATGCAGTAAAAACACATGCAAAACATAAATGTGTTGTAAATATTATTTGTTTTTTTATGTTAGTAAGAACTAAACAAGAAGGGACGATGTAAACTTTTAATGGCCATTCATGTTCCCACGTGATCCAAAACAGACTTGAGCAATCATCCTCATTCTGCTCAATGCTTACGCACATAGATGAAAAAAATAAGAGAGATAGAAAGATAGAAAGTGTGTATGTGAACCGCTAATTCAGCTTGTTCCCCTGCTCAAGCAGGAAGTGAACAGAGACCTGGTCCACAGGGATCCCCATTTCCCCTTCTCTCCTTCTTTCTTCCCCCCCACTCAGGACCCCACCATGTTGGGAGGCTCCCTGAAAGAGCCTGGCAGACAGTTGCAGTTTGTGGTGTGTATGTGTGTATTGATTTCCTGTTTTATAGAGGAAACAGTGTTCACATCTACAGATTGTTATTCAGATTTTTTACTGTGAGAAAAAAAGGACAGAAAAAAGATTGTGTCAATTCTCATGAATCTGTATGGGAAACAACTGCTATTGTTTCTGGGAAGCTGTCCCAGTTTCTTAGTAAAAACATATTTTACTTTACTGATAAGTACAAATATAGTGTTTGAATAAAACTTGGAAATCATATTTTATTGTTCTAATCAATGAAAAACACTACAACTGTTATTTCTCAGTTACTGCACAGCTCTGTTATATTCTTTTGTTTTAAATGTTCTCCTTTTTTTCATTAACTAATCAAATTAAGGGCAGCTTGGTTAGACACAGAAAGTTGTGGTCATTTTGTAATGAAAACAACTTGAATCCAAGCCATTAGGGCATCAAACTGAAACATTGGTCTGCTGTGGTTGCAGTCAGAACTGCTCCTAACCATGGTCAGGGCCACAGGTCCACCATGCAGTGGTCTGTTGGGTTTCTATAAAGGCCTTCTTCTGGTTTGACTCATTTGCATGTTTTCTTATGACAGGGCAAGTGGGCAAGAAAGACTGCTTAAGTTTAGAGGACTGTCAAGAGTGGTGTTCGCTGTTCTTTGGGTGAGTGCTACCAGGAAAATTACAGTGCTTCTGCAGTACTGTTAGTTAAACGTTTACTACAAACTGCATTGTCTAAAGTTTAGAGAGTTTTTCTTGTTTGGTCCTAAAAGTGTTACAATGTTATGCTGATAGAAGAAAAACCTAGAAATATTGGCACTTATATTGGTGTATCTTGCAGTGTTGAAATATAAAAACTGATTTTACATTGAAAATGCCATAACTGAATGATGAATGAAACTCGAAATCAAACTTCATGGGAATGATTATTATTTTTTAAGCTTTTATTTTCCCAGAAAGTAAGTATATCCATTTGAGAAGCCTAATATTAGTCCTTACCCACTGAGTGTTCTGCCAGTTCAGATATAAAACATCCTGTTGATGCAGATTAATCACTTAGAATAAGGCTGGGAAACATAGTAAAAAAAAAAATTTAGATTTTTTTGGACTTTTTATAATTTTAACACAATGTTTTCTGGCTGCATGAACTGCAGACAAAACATGATTCAAATATACTCAAATATGATATGAGTATATTTGATATATGACATGTGATATATATTATAAATATAATATTCAAATGTACTGTATGTCTTTACTAAAACTATACTTTGTACAAGCAAATTCACAGTTAATATACTGTATTATAAGAAGCAAACAGGTTACATTTAGAATAATTTTGGTGTTTTTCACCATTTTTTTATTAAGCAAAATTCAGTGAAAGAAGTACATTCAATATATTGCCAAGACTTAGTCAAGAGTGATAATTGCTCCATCTCTAAAAGTCTTGAATGTAGTTTTTTTTTTTTTTTTTTTTAATGTTGAGTAGTTCATTTCAGTGTGTGGCCTTAACTTTACGGGAGGAGCTCTGTAGATTGACCTGATGCTGTGATATTCTCTGCATATTCCTCTACTAAGCCCTCAGTGATGCTTTGAGCGGGAACTCAGTCCGATAGCCCCATGGAGAGGTGCTCCACTGTGGGAACTGGGAGTTGCCTGATGTGTCATAACTCGGAGTGGTCTCTGTAGACCCAGCATAGATGAGAAACTACCTTCACTGGGATCCCTCTGAACCAGGAGAGTCCTCTTTCTCTCTGTTTCTTTCTGTCCTTCCATGTCCCCTTCTCCACTCAGCGAGGCAGCACCGAGCATCACTGTGAGAACGGTTGCATCACAGCTCTCGTGGTTTCTTAGCCCCTGGCCCCTGTGTTTCTCGGTCAATCTGTGGGAACCCTGATTTTGGACGGCAGCCTCTGTTCCCACCACCAGTCTGGTTAGAAAATAGACTTCTGGTCATGTACCAGGCACCCAAACCGAGCCGGTTCTAACCCGCTCCTTCTCACGGGTTCGGGGGGAGGAGAGGTCAGTGGCTGCAGAAGAGGCCCTAATGGGTTTCGTATGCAGGTACCGCAGAAGCGACACGGGATATTGTGTTCATGAGAAATGAGAGGGCTTTAACGATTGTGTGCTCTTTCCAAAACACTCCCTCTCCGCTTTTTTTTCTTCTTTGGATCCTGTATCTTTCTCTGTGTCTCTCTGTTTGGAAAGTTTGCATACATAAATAGTACTTTCATCTTTCTCAAAAAACTGTTTTGATTAATTAAAGATAAAGTTTTATGAGGGTGTACAGGAAAAAGAAGGACAATGCTTATTCTGTTTCAAGAGAAATAAAGACCATATTCTATTCATCAGAACCAGTGATTGACTTGAAGTATTGTCTTCAATGATGCTCATTGTTTTAGTTTTTCCTCCACTTGTGTGTCCTTTGACGTTCACAATCATGCTTCCAGTTTTCTTTATATTTCATCCACTTAAAAAGCTATTTAGCCGGCCATCCTATAAACCAATTTATCATGTCTTTGACTACAATTACATCCAGACAAGCGGCCTCATCTCGGAAAACAATCCCCCCTCTTCCTGGAGACTTACAATTTTCGGAAGAACAGCATAGCGAGAACAGAGAGAAGATGAAAAAGGCAGCTCAGCTCATGTACATCCATGACAAAGACTGAGCCAGATGAGGGCTTCTCTGCTCCCCACATGTGAACGAGAGAGTCGGGTCTCGCAGAGTGTGTGAAGACAGCTGGAAAATTCCCTTGAGCCCAGTCTAATTGAAAGCTTATCATCTTCTCTTTGTGCTTCCTGAATAGTGGGGGATCAGCGAGGAGCAACGCAGAGGGAGACTCTGTGATGAGACCTGAAGGAAATGTTGTAGGTGGTGCAGATCTGTCATACATATACTGTGAAGTGGAGCTCAGACGGACTGGGTGGAGGGTAGTGTGAGATCTGTCAGCATGGGGTTTGTGGGTGTATGTGTGTGTGTGCAAGAGAGAGTGTTCTTGTGCGTTTGTAGAAATGCTTTGAGTGTGCGGAGTTAATTGAATACAGTGTGTATCAAGGCTGCGTGTGTGCGTCCTGAGGCTTTGTTGTTCTGCCAGCGCTGCCCCCATAGAAGGCCTGACACAGACGAACACACAGCACAGCAGACGCCATTCAGACGAAGAGAAAAGAGAAAACTGAATGAGAAGAAGAAAGGATAAAAGAGACAAGGAATGAGTGGAGATACAGGGGAGTATAAACAAAGAAAATAAAAGAGGTCAAAAATTGTTTAAGAAAAACAAAAGGATTCGAAGTGAAAGCCTTTTCATGATTCATCAACAGGTGGGATTAGTTTGGGAGTAAGGAATTGTGGGTATTGTATTTCACATTAACCACAAAAGACATCTGAAATTGGACCACCCCACAAGGTAGCATCTCAAGTGTTTAATTTTGTGGCTCGGCTTCAAATGGGCCAAACAGATGCCATCAGCGCTGCATAAATTAACAACCACATAGCTGGTAAAAACGCCGGCTGACATTCCAAACTTCTCCTGTATTGTTTTTAACAAGTGACAACTCGCCGACGTGCGCTAACATGGAGGCTGCCAGGGTGGTGTTGGATTCCTGAACTACGCTTTATTTACACTCTGGGTACCACCGTGTTGACAGCTGCAGCATTTTCAAACCCCTGAGAAGTGTGGGTAATTGCCTGCAAGAGCCTTACTAATGGGAAAGAAGAGGGTAATTAATAAGGAGGGTTATAGGAGACACTACCAATAAATTGGCAGACTTATGAGATGGAGGCTGTGGCATTCATGGCATTTACAGTATGCGCCTGAAGAACATTAGTTTCTGGATCAAAATATACTGCCATGAAATTAGGCCCCATAAACCTTTATAGCTTTTCTCTGCTCATTTGTCAGCTGATGTGATGGTATCTGGGTTTCTAGAGGTGACTAATAACCCTGTGTCTCCTTACTTAATGTTTTTACACTCAGCACCTCCTCCTCTTAAACTATAAAAGATCTCACAATCCAGACTTTTGAGCATTAAATTTCTAAATTAGACATCTATTATACTATGGAAATGTTTTTCTAGTAAAATGAATACTGTTGAAGAATGTGAACATAAATACTGAAAATGAAATGAATGTGAGTGTGACTTTTCTCAACAGGACCAGTGGGACTTGTATAGAAAAATGAAATCATGAAATCTCCCTCCTTAATAACATTTAGAACATTATTGTCAGTCTTTATGTAACAAAGAAACCAGTTGTGAAGAAAAACAAATTAGGCACATGTTTTTTTTTTTAATTAAAATGATTAAAAACTACATTATCTGCAAACTTTACAAGCACTCAGTATGGAAGCATTAATGATAACATTACATACATAGATAAGATTCATAAATTAACATATCAGTTTCAGATGTACATGCTTTGAGCATAAAGACAAATGAAGAGAGCAATATGAATTAACATTTTGCTAAACGAAAAAGGAAAACAAAAGAAATGTAACCTTGTGCTCTTTAATTCAATATACAATAAAACACAATTCACTTGTACATTTTGGCTTCCTTGTTTTGCATAAAGAATGATAATCAATCAAGACATTGTTTACTGCCTATCTTTCTCATCATTAATATCCTGACAACAATACAGGCAGTTGTGAAGATCTTTGGTTTGTTTTTTGAAGGAACCACACAAATATTTGTACGTGTGGTTTCTCTAGCTGCATGATTTTTGCCCATGAAAGTAAGGTCTCCAGAGGCGAGAGCAGGAAACATGCTTTACCTTAAAATCAAAGAGAGATAGGAATGAGACAAACAGGAATAAGGCAGACGGCTTCATTTACGGGATCTAGAAACACCAACACCTTGCATAACTTATTTTTACCTGAGCTGCAAATGCTAGCTTTTTTGGCTCACTATTCACTTTGAAATTAAATCTGTTATGAAGCAACTACATACTCATCTTTCAGAGTCGCGAATGCTAATCATCCTACTTGTGGAAGACTTGACGAGAAGATATTAGACACCTGATACCTGCCGTAAATACCTTAGCCAACTCATACCAGGATGATATGTGCAGACGTATGAACTACTGGCAGAACAATAAGCCCCTGGCATTGGTGGCCAGTAAATTAGACTAGAAAAGACAGAATTAGGACCATAAAAGCTTCAAAGCACTCACTGATAATTATCTAGAACAAAGGGACCTGGGAAGGTTTTCTTTTGCATAACTGCCCTTGGTGTTGGTAAGAAGACACCACTCTGATCCCACCTCTTCATCCACACACACTTCTTCCTCCAGGGATGGAGAGATCGCATGTAACTAAGGGGAAAGACCCTCAGGACAGGGGGGAATGTGCACACACACCTGTGCTGCAGGAATGTGTGTGTGTGTGTGTGTCTCATCATATAATCAATTAATAGTATTGTTTCTGTGAGTTTAAGGACAAGGACACTTAAAGTGTGCTTACTATATAGAGTAGCAGGAATATTTAATATATAGTTCTGCTATTTGTTAAAGCAGAGTTTCAGATATTTCCAAAAACAAAACTGTTAGAGAAAAATGAAAGATCAAATATAGTGCAAAAATTAAGCAAATGGCTTACATAGCACAGGAAGGGCTAAAATGGTTAAAAGAATATGGCTCTAGATACACCATCTTTCTAACAGAATCTGTTGGCCGTGGTTCATAAGGAATAAAAGTTTATAGTGCATTAAAGCTACATTGGAAGACAAAATAATTACATTAAAGGTTTTGGTTTTTTTTATAATTTAGTAGCAATATATTACACAAATTCCAAATTTATACTCAACAACAAAATATGGTATAAACTGTATATATATATTCATATGAAAGGAAAGACTGAGAGAAATGCCTAAAGATTGTGGATATATGCGAACATTTCCTCAAAGTTTGGCTCAAATAAATATCAAAAGTAAACCATGTCATCCAGTTCAAAATACCAGACCAGGACTTTTTTTTTTTTTTTTTTTTTTAAAGGGCTTGAATAAGAAATTTAAGGAAAAACAAGACTTGACATTTCAGGACCTAATTTTTCCTGCAAAAAAAATCAAACCATAAACACCCCTCTGTTTTAGTCTGGTACATTCTTCAAAACATCAGCCATTGTCCCGTTGCAACTCAATACCCTGACACAGCAGAGGAAAATTCATTTCTTTAACGAGTCCAAATAGTTTAAATGCTTTTCTCTCCAAGATGCAGCGATTGTGTTGAAACGTCTTCTGCATTCTGTAGCACCAAAAGCTAACGTGATCATTTGAGTAATAAATTAGGCAACAAGGTACTGCATAAGTACTGTGAGCATGTGGAAAAAGCTCCAGATGCAACATGTTTTCACAACTGACACAATATTTTGCAGTATTCATTTTTTTTTTTCCATTTTACAGAAGTTAAAGCTTAAAAGGACCAGTTGCTACAGCAGTGCAGCCATGCCTCAGAACAATGTCAGAGTCTCTCACAGCACAAACATCCAGTCTGACTGTTCTTCTCCTCCAACAACGTGAGTTAAATCAGTCAGTTTGTGTAATGCTTGCTGTGGTTTTTCAGTTCATCAGCTGTTCTGATTGTTTATATCTCCCATTGTCTTTTTGTTCTTCTGTCTTTAATGTGAGTGCATAACCTGTTTATACCAGACAAATGATCCTGAAATGTTACTATGGCTTTTCTGGGCTTATTCTCACTTCTATTTACAGGTTCAGCTGAACATCATCTCAAAGTTAATGGCTTTCATAGTCCTTTAAGAGTACATGTTTTAGCACAGTGCAGGAGTTCCCTCAATTTACAAAAAAACATGGAAGTCTTGAGAGAGTCGGTAAAATGCAAGTCTTTTAAGCGAGTGCTGGAGAAATAAAAGACAAACATGCAGCATTTCTCTTTTTTTGTTTTTTTTTCTGTCAGTGTTCAGTTTTTTTGTTCATCTCCTCTTTGATTCTTCTCCCTCTCTTCTTCTACACCCTCTGATTGTCTGGCAGTCTGTCTTTCGGTCAGTAAGGCCTCCAGACGGACTCATCCAAGCGACCCGAAGCACTCATGGCTGTGGGGGAGTTGCTGTGGCTGCCGTCGGCTTCCACGCCCTCACTCTGGGTATTCAGGCCCGGGTTCATCAGGCTGTTGGTCCCTCCGGTGCCTGTGGCCCCTGAGCAAGACAGCAGGCGGGTGGGGGAGCGTTCTCCCCCAGTGTTCCCCGGCGCCACCATGGAGAACTGGTAGGATCCAGAGCCTGTGCCGTAATACAGGTAAGAATTGGACTGGAAGTTCTGGGTCTGGTTGTTTGAGTAGGGTGGAGGCAGGTAGGTGTGGTATCTAGAGGAGGGTGTCATACTGAGGCCACTGATGCCCGTGCTGGATGTGTTGGCAGAGTAAGGGAAAGCCCCGGGGTAGTGCATACGGGGGTCTGAGAAGCGAGGGTCAGTCAGTGGTGACAGAGATGGAAAGGTGGTCCTCTGTGGGAACAGATCTGTAGTCCCTGTCGGCAGAAAACAAGAAAGAAAAAGTTGGAAAGAGTCAAATCTTCAGCCGTGAATGTATTTTCGATGTATGAAATAATCCACAACTCCAGAGCAGTGAACCCTCCCAAACCCCCAATTCTGAGCTCAAATTTCTTGCGATATGCCTGTCCATGGAAATGTTTGCTCAAAGTAATGAACTGAGACATTTTTTTTGCTTAATAACAGTCATCAAGCACTGACAGCACATCATCCCACAGCCTCGTGCACAAGACTGAAGTTATGAAAAGCCCCCCTCGCCACAACCCTCCTACCTCTGCTTCAAAAGAAGAGCAACGTACAGTATTCTGCCTCTCAGAGCCATGAAAAGAGGCATTGTCAGTGCAGAGGGGTGATTTGTATAAACACCGACAGCTTGTTGCGCTGTTGTGCAACTCATCATAAATCATGCTTAGGCGACAGAGGCAGACAGTGACAATCAGAGACAGACAGAGCAAAATGGGGAGGCGAGAAGGAAAAAGGAAGGAAAGGGGGGAAGAAAGGAAGACAAAGAAAGTGCATTTCTCGCATGAATGTCCTCTAAATTAATGTGTGTTGCCGTCCAAGACCTGTCAGAGTAAACTGTTAAGTGCAACCTCACAGGTAACAGCACACTGAGCCTGACTGTTGGGACTTCAATTTCACAGCACACGTTCTAATTTATTCAGCTGACAAAAGGGAAATAGAAATATTGCTCTAGGGTTTGACTTGGCACTTTGCTTCTCTGAGATCTGGGGGCCGCTACTGTCACCAACTTTGAACCTAAGTAAAACACCATATTGTTTCTCTCACTTAACTGAGAATCATTATTGGCTGGTCTTACATCCTGAGTGCTGGATCTGGCCCATTCACAATCCTGTAGTCATGTAGGCCTACCAAAGGCTGCCTGATGCTATCTACTTCAGTGGTTCAATTTGTGTCTAAAAAGAAAATGTCTGAAAACATACAAAACATCATGGTATTTTTTTTCATTGTATTACAACACTCATTTAGATGTTTGATAAATGAACGCATTTGACAAGTCATGCATGTTTGCTCTTTAAATATGACATGTATAACTTGACAACCTGATATTTTGGAAGAAGAGAAAGTGGCTAACTGCCAGGCCAAAAGTTGTTGGAAAGGTGAACGCCCTCAACTCTAGTGTACACCACAGTATCCAGGTAGAGTTCCTCATACCTGATGTCAGCTATGCTACACCAACACCTGTCGACTGTACACAAGTACACACACACACCTCAGTCCATGATTATTTGTTTGTCCGCATGTGGCTTTCATGGGTCCAATGTGCCCACATGACTGCAAGTGTAAAATGTGGATTTGGATGCCAGAGAAAAGAGAGCTTGTATTTGTGAAATAGCAAGCGCTTGCACGCCACAGCCCTGAGGGGGGAGAATGCCAAACTTGCGTGCCACAGTCTTGTTGAAATGTCTTTTCCCTATGTCTGGAGAACTGGGTCCATTTTCAGCTACAAAAAATCTGTTCCTTTGCAATTTCCATGGCTCCTGCTATACTCTTTTTTTTTTTTCTTTTTTTTTTCAACGACACATTTCTGCAGTTGAATTTCCTTCTTTTTGGGATGTGGGAGTTATGTGGTGGTGGGGGGGCTGTTTCTTTTTCCAGAGTCTACCCGGCACCGGAGTCGAGGTCCATATCTGATTTCACGCGAGGAAAATCCAAGCTTCAGCTGCTGTTGATTCGGGTGAAGTGGAGTCGGCCCACTAATTCCTACCGGACTCCCAAAAAGTCTTTGCTCTCTCTTTCTCTCTCTCTCTGCCTTCATCTCTCGCTGTCTGTGCTAAATTTAGGCTTCAGGGTGAAGCTGGGAAGGGGATCTGTGGCGTGGGGACTTGATGGCTCTGGCTGCTGCGGCCCACCCTGTACATGATCTCCACCTAATTGGACTTGGTGGAAATGTGTTGGCTAAACTGTGGTGGGGATCGACTCCTGTGTTCCGTCAGGGGAAACTGGACTGGACACTTATCACAACACCTTAATGGGCTTGTGCAGTATCAACGTCTTGGCTCTGAGCCAGGAGAAGCCAGCTACCACCTTGAACTGTCTACAGTACAGTAGCTCCCTCTGGAGGAGAGGGCTAAACAAACTGTTTTGTAATTGAGAAGCAAAGTTATGCAGTCTGCTTTTTCTCCCTCTTAACCATTGCATACCTTACTGCATCCCCACCCTCCCCCACCCAGTATAAGTACAGGCTTCACTGTTGTGGCTGTGGTAACAGTGGTATATCTTTGGCAGAGAGGGTCTTCCTAGCTGAGCCTAGTAGCTGCCTGTAACCTCTGCGGCTCAAACCACACATGATCTCCATTAGGCTCATCTGAAACGTGTTGACTAAATTGCTGGGACAGGAGAGGGGATGGACCCTAGAGGGCTAGCTGGCACAGTCTGCCATCTGGGATGTTCCCAGTCTGTGAAGCGGGTAGCTGGGAATCAGAGCTTTTATAGAGAACATAGTGTTCTAGTGCTCTAATTTCTCCTGTTGCTTTGCAGCTTTACTCCATACTCTTATTTAACTCTACAACACAAAGGGTGGAGTCAACAAGTCCACTACTCCACACTCAACCGTGTAACCCAGATATGACAGGAGGTTTGCCTCATTTGCTTACAGGAGAAACTGATTTTGGTTGTTAACATAAGGGCAACTTTGAGACGGTCATGTCTGTGTGTGTCATTTTGTGCAGGTTATATATGTGTATTTGTGTGTGCCCGCATGTGGTGGATGACAATGGGAAGATGCAAATCCAGGCGCTCACCTGTGAAATGTTTACACAGGCTTGATGCAAACTGTGACGGCCAGCGCCTGGGGAATGGTGTCTCAGGCAAATAAGTGGAGGGAAGGAAAAAGTAGAGAGAAACCCCATGCTCATCAAGCAATATGTCAAAACTGTGTTTTACAGAGTTGTTGTATTCTAACTCTTTATCTCAATAGCATAGTTCAAAGACACGTCTGTGCATGACACAATGAGTCGTATCAACAGACAGCTGTTTTTTAATAGTAGGAGATGTGGCTTTGATTTTCTGACCGGTTTGGGTAGTCTGAACTGTGGATGCCAAAAGGATGAGTAGTCAGTACTGATAACAGGGTGATGATGACAAGGCAACTTAATGCCAGGGCAGACACTGCTGCTGCACACACCAAAGAATAGGAGACCCAAATGAACACAAATGATCTGCAAGTGTTTATTTAAACACTAAGGCTTTGGGCTGAAGCATCATGTCGGATGCAAATGATAATCACCTCTGGACTGTGGCACCATGGTCAACAGCCCCGAAGCCTCATCCACGTTGGGCACTTAATCATGTGAGTGCAGGGGAATTTTGCATGCACCCAACTTATGACATGCAATACAAGCAAGGCAAAGGAAGACTGATTACAGAAAACCCAAGATTTTCCTAATGTGTCAACACACAAGGTGACATGATTAATACATATTTTTGTTAAGTAAAACCTTTTTGAGATATGACACCAAGCTTGTAGAGTTGTAATTCAGTGTGCTGTTTTGACCTTTTGATCATTTTCAGTGCTGCGTGTATTATGTTACTTCACAGACTGCCAAAAATGTAATGTTGAGATTTTAAGCTTGTCTGAAATCTGCTGTTAGTCACCATCACTCTTTCACTTCAGTTTTCTTTGTTATAAAAAGCTCTGTATACGCAGTCCAGCACAAAGTGTAGATACCTGATGTTCTTTCTCAGTAATAACAAATAGTGATTTTTTTTGTGTCTCTTTGAGGAATAACATATACGTTGTAGAAAAGAAAGAAAGATTGTTTAGCCTATTCTGCAAGTCCTTTTATTCTGTTCTTTGTGTCTGAATGTGTGCCCTCATCACAGTGTGAGTGGATGACTCAGCACATCTTGTGTGGTGTGGTGGTTTCTGGGTAGGAAACAAATGAAGACTGAACGGGCTAAAAAGAGTGTGGTAGTGAAGGAAGAAAAAGAAGGAAGAAGGCAGGGTGGTGGCGTCCTAGGAATGTTCTGGGATGTAGTAAGGCCCTACGGGCAAAACGAAACAGTCTCCAAAATTGTCACAACAAATGACACACCCTGTGTTATGCCCGCCTTTCCAGCTTCTCCACTTTGGTATTGTTTGTTCAGCTTGAAGGTTTGTCACAATGACTGTTAATTAAAAGAAAGTTATAGATCACCGGCTTAAAGATTGAAAAGTTGTGAGCCTATTTTGCCAATACACCATCTGTCTTTACTGTTTTTCCAAGTCTCTTTGGTCACACTTATATATTAAGGTCACTGCTCTTATTGACCTAATTCTTTGTCTTCTTTAAATCTGTAAATTCACATAAAATTTTGGTTTATCCCAGAAGGGCTGTATTTGTGTTGATGCACGATTATAAGATTTTTATGTGAGAAGCATCTGTGTCTTACCTGGCCATGGTCTCAAGTCCTCCTCTACCTTGCATGTCTTCAGAGCAGGGGTGTCCATTTGCTCCTGCCACAGGGCTGCTGTAACACACAACATAAACATAGGTGAACACAAGGATCTATTTTATTTTGTTGGTTATGGAATGAAAAACTGTAGCATTTTTTTGGAGTGCAGAAAAATGTGTGGGTTGTACAGGGTGAGGAAGTCTCTGCTTGTGCCATAGAAATCTGAAGCACAATCCAAAAAAACCCCTCATGACAGACTTGTCAAAACTGTCTTGACATCTAGCGGTTTGGAGATGTGTCTTCCTGTCACAGGTTGGCCTCTGCTGACTGAGCAGTGAAGACTGGGAAGAGAAGGGGTGGTTTTTGCACTAGGGTGAGACCAGGCTTGGAAAAACATGCTTGATGGGTGCATGGGAGATATTTTTGGGTCTTTCAGGCGAGACTTATAGGGGCAGCAGAGACCTGTGAAGCACAGGACACTTGCTTGCCTGTCCAGCCAAGCTGTCAGGAAGCGAAGGAGGGTCAAGGACCTACTGGCCCAACGCGTGGGACCCTGCTTCACACTCAACGGTCACACCACAGGAGGGTTGACACAAACAAGAGCTGTTTGCTCTAGGTCTGAGACGGTACATTTGTTACAAGACAACTTGCACGGAGCTCTGTGGACATGGGCAGTCTTATATTAAAGTCTTTTCCTCCCTAGAATTTACCAAAAACTTGTTAAGACAAAGATAGAAAGCTGCATTACATAACCCAATTTCTGTTATGGTCCTGTAATTTTCATGAAAGTTGAACATGGTATCACTATGTCTTTACCCTCTGCTGTTGAGTTACCACAGTATAGTAAACACATAACCTCCTGTGGTGGCAATTAGGAAGCAGAAAGATGTCAGAGGCAGGGAAGGGGGTGGCACTGGGCTCTTCACCTATAGCTGCACTGCGCTCAGCATGTGTTAGATATGTGCTTCCCCTGGAGCTCCTCCACTTCCTTTGCAAAGACCCAAATCAGCACTCAGTCACCAAGAGGTCCTACACTATGCCTCACAATGGCAAATTCTTACACATAAATGGCCTTATTCAGAAAGCCTTGCAAGCAGCTGGTGCGATTCGCTCAAGAAAATAAACATTTCCTTCAAATATTTTGATTGGCCAGCAGACAACGTCAATACCAGAGGCACAGATTACTCCTGTTAATAAGAGGACCAACCCCCTGGGTGGAGCTGAGGAGTGGGGAAAGCAGGGAAGTGGGAAAGAAATAGGAAGAAGCAGCAACGGCGTCACTAATAGGTAGTTTTTGGGTGGTGCCAGTATAGTTTTGGGGAAGACACAAATAAAAACATACACTGCTTTTGAAGTGTATGTGTAGATGAAAGGGATGGCTGAGAAGATGTTGAGCCAAAATGGCATCCATCCTCGTGACTCCGGATCCAGCAACGCCTCTGAGACATGTAATGCGCCCGCCGTAATGAAGCGTGTCATTGAGACACAGTGAATGCCGGCCCTTGTGCTGGCTTCCTGTTTCGCTTAGGCCTTAGGCGTCGCAACGGGGAGAGAATGTGAGAGAGCAAGTAAGAGAGAAAGAAAGACGCCAGCGAGGAAGAGAGGGAGAAAGAGAGCGTGTTAGAGGGGAGGAACATGGCCTTGGCTCAGCTATGTGGGACATTTGATATGTCTTTTGAGCCCTCACTTATAACGTGAGCAAAAACAAACACATGGGCTGAAAAATCCTATGTTCTCTTTGAGAGCTCGTCGTCCTCCCACCCTTCCCCTCTCCCCAGACTCAATAGAGACTGTTCATGGCACACATGTAGTTTCTGTAATTGCTGAAATGTAAAACTCAGCCTGACTCTGATGTGAAATTATAACTTACACAAACAGTTGAGTCTGTTTTTTTTTTTTTTAAAAAAAAAGAAGCTTGCTCTCACTTCTCTTTTTCTCTCTCTCTTTTTTTTTTTTTACTATTGAGGCTTCAAAAGAATCTTTTTGTTAAAGAACAGAAACATTTTCAGTTTGAATTATTCATCTCGGGGTCACAAAAAGAGAATAACCACAAGTGAAGAGTGAGGCACCATAACAAATAAACTCCACGGCGGTCAATGACATATTATGTAAATAGTGAAGCGCAGAAGTAAAACAAAGTGTCTAAAAGGAGTGGTCCAGATTCTTGCTAGTTTTGGTTGTATTGGCCTCAGAGGGCCAGCTTCCTGCTTGGGTTTGGCAGAAGTCAGCATGAAACTCAACTAGCGTGACGGCTATACTCAAAAGTATACACCGCAGCTACCTGACTGTGCTAATTTCCTGCCCTGCTCTTGCTTCTAATTGGCTGATCATGTCATTCTGGATGTGTGAATTAGTGTGAGTCTCTCGACTGCTGCAGTAGCAGAGTGCCGCCTCGAACCTGGGGGGCCGGCCAGCTTGTTTATGTGGAGTAAACAGTGTGGTCACTGTGGACGAGGCAGGAGGGGCAGGCTTCACTGGGCTGGTCCTCCATCAAACAGGACTTTTTCAAGCTACGTTCAGTCCAAAGGCCACAACCTGAACATGCTGAACATACTGGGCTACAGCACATCTGCAGCAGATGTGTGCCAGTTTACGCAGGAGGAAGCCAGAGGTAGCAACATGGTAGAAGTATCACTAATAGAAAAGTTTTGTTTCTTTAGAATAGAATATAATTTACAAAGTAAAAAATGAAGTGTGTAATATATTATTTCTGCAAGACTCTACGGACGTTTTTAATAACACACATGGGTCACAAATTTAGACAGGCAGGCTCAATAAGAGACATGTGCACCCACACACACAGTCTTGGGCCCTCATCAAAGCAGTGAACACTTGACTTGATGGCGGAACGTTATGCTAGTATCTGATATTCATCTTCAGAGAGGAACACACAGGTGTTGGAACAAATAACATGTTAAATGATACCACCTTAAAAGTGCCAGGACTTTCTTTTTGGATGATTAAATTGCTGCTGTATTTCTTTTTTTCCTCTCTCTGTTAAAACACATTTAAGTTAAAAGAGCCGCTTTCGTCTCGGTTGTCTGTCAGAGGCTGTGCCAGGGGCTTGTTGAGTTTTGCCTGCATTTAAAACGGAACAAGGTAAAACTGCAACAAAGTTTTCCACTTTGTTGAAATCAAATTTTCTATCAGCTGTTTGCTTTTTTTTTTTTTTTTTTTTTAAAGCTAGAGAGAACTAACTGTGTATGTATTATAAATACAATGACACAGTTAGATGATACTTTATGTGTCAAAGGAAGAAAAAACTACCACCCACAGACATAGACATGTACCTCACTTGAGGTTTGAAAAACCAGAATAACAGTTTAGTACTTGATTGTCTGAGTGTCAGATTTGCTTGACTGCACTGGTAGATCCACACGTTTTAGCCATACACACTCCCTCCACCCTCGCTAAGAATCATTCCACATGTCTAGTAGGCTTACCTGTGGCCACAGAAGAACAAAAACAAGGAGCAAATGCAGCGTCTGCCAGTGTGCAGGAATCCTGTCACTGCATGCACTGTAATGAGCTCTTAATTACCCTGTCTGTCTGGGGCACAAGTGGAGAACTTGCAACACTAGCACGGAACTGTGAGTGTGTGTGTTTTGTATTTTTAATGTGCTTATGGTGCAATCGTCTGTGTGTGTGTGTATGTATATGTGTGTGTGTGTGTGCATTTACAATCTAGTCTAGTGTTGAGCAGATGTCTGGAGATGTGTCCTGTTGACAACAAAACTGAGACGGTATTTCATGGCTCAGACAACAAAATGAAGCAAGGAGGCTTTGGGGGGAGATGACAATGTATTTTCTTATTTAGTCCTCTTCAAGGGAAAACGCAAGGTTCCAGCCCCGGATAATGGAAAACGTCTTTTGTAACAGCAACACAGGAATCCATTTAATTATAATGTGCTGATGGGCGATCTATCACCCGGCAATTCTCAAACAAACAGGCCTGGGATTAAAAGTATCTGCAAAATACAACAGTGTCTGGCAGAGCTGCCAAAAACAGAGACGTGTGTGCTGTTGATATGTAAACACCTCCCTGTGTCTCTGAATGGGATTTATTACAACAAGTCTATTTTTGTTTGAGAGCTTCACTTGTAATACTGCAGTGTTGTTGTCTGTGCATGATTCCTACACATACGGGAGTGCTCTGTGTGATCTGTGCTGTGACATACATCTCCAGTCTGGGCTTGGATAGACAAGGTGGGAGGGAGAAAGGCCCTGTGCTCTGTTATTTAATTATTTTACCACTCTTGCCCTGCGGTATGCCGTCATGATGGTAATACCACAGATTAAGGTGTGTGGTTTTTACAGCCCTTCCCCTTCTTTGTCTCATTCACACACTCTTCTTATAGACGACCTCCAGTCACTGTCAGCTGTAACATGAAGCTCAAGGCCTTTACTGCCTCTGACGGTGCCAAATGATGTTAATGTGTTGTGTCTGCTCACTGTGTATGTACTGTGTGTATGTACTCTGTGTGTGTGTGTGTGTGTGTGTGTGTATTGCACCATTGCAGCCCTTTGATGCTTGACAAGCCTATGACGCTCTAATTCCTGTCCTAATCCTGTGTGAGGCAGACGAGAGTAAAGCAAAGAACTCCTCTTCATCTGCTGTCTGGACCAAGTCTGTACACCTCTCCCTGCTGAACAGAGAGGACCCCCCCACCCCCACCCCATCCCTCATATTCAACCCTTACAAACTTAAAGCTCTCTGTATAAGCTTTGCTGCAGGGGGCTTTTTATTGGCAGACAACCTACAGATCTTACGCCAAACTTTAAACCATCAGAAAATTATCATCACAGTGGTTGTATTGTGTTGAAGCGGCACACTGCTTATTTTCAGCCTAACAGGTCAGTGGTGTTTCTAAAATGGCTGGCATGTTTTTTTGCTCGGTACAGGCTGTGCGAGGGAACAAAATCAATATCAACAGTAAGTAAGGACATGGGGGAACAGGGTAAAAGACTATGTGTTCTGTGCAGTCAGCTGTTAGATATAGTACCCATACTAGTGACTCAGCGCTTGCGAAGCGAGCACAAGGCCAAACACTGGTGTATAGCTGTGATACTCACTGATAGAGTTCCACCCACACACGGCCCACTGCTTCCAAACAAGCCCTCCTGTACACAGCAACATGCTGATACAAAGGTAATGAGATTCATTAGCTAGCATGAGAACTAGAGAGTAGGCGGGAGAGAAGGGCAAACTGTGTAAGTGTGTGTGTATGTGTTTAGTCTGCATGCTTCCAGACATGGTATCCTGTTAAAGAGGCTGTGACATATGACAGTGAGCGAACACTCACTCCAGCCATCGCCCACGCAGCTGTCCACAGCACACATACACACACTCTGCAGAGTCTACAGCCCCCTCCCCATCCCATCGCACCACCTCAGTCTGAGTCTCACCCCCCACCCCCGCTCATTCGATCAGTCTGAGAGTGACGTGATTGCCAAGGTAGCGGGCGGCTGTTACATTCCTGAGGCTGTAGTGTGCGGTGTGCGGAGGCCAGCTTCGGCACCCAGGCCAAGCTCGGGTTGGCAGCATCCGCCGTGCCACCTGGCCATAGACTCAACCCTGCGTGCTGTGGGGCCTGGACCCACCAAGGCAGGGCATCCGGGGACAGAGCTGACATGAGCCCCCCCTCAAACAGCTACACACATAACAGCCCCCAGATTAGTGGAACAAAATTCTAAAGCCCCCTGTAGAGGAAACGCACATGGAAGGGCACTTGGCTTCATTTAGCTCTGGGTGAACAGCATGTACTGTGTTTATGTGTAACAGATTTGTGTTAAAGATTACTTACCCTCTGGCCAAATGAAACAAAATATGTTTGTATTATTGAAAGAGGCTATTTACTTTTAAGTAATTGCTGTTAATGTAGGCTCAGTTTGGAGTCAGTTTTATAGTGTTGTGGTGATGTTGTTTGTTCGTGTCTGTGCAGTTGTGGTTCTCACCTTGTGTGGTGCTAAGGTGGGTTTGGTGGATGGGGCGGGGGTTGTTGTTGACTGGGCCTATTCTCATACTCCGCTGGTAGCGCTCAATCTCTGACAGCCTGTCAGAGAACTGCATCTTCTGGGGGTCTTCCATCTTCACTCTGTGCCCTGAAACAGTGACATGAGGAAGATGAGAAGGAGAGGAACGAACATCTGCCCATTTACCACCTACACAACCAGAAAATGGTACATTACATAAATGCACTTTGTATTGCCAAAGTTGTACAAAAATAGCAAAAACAATAACAGGAGTCTTATTGGAAAAGCTTTCCTTCTCCTCTCCCTTATTTCTTAATAGAACCAGGCAGTTTGACATGTCCTGGCAAAACAGCCTCTCTTTGCCGGTCTGAACTAAAATTAACGTGAAATTGACTTTGACTGTAAAGGCCATCAATATCCCCCACCGTAATTCACACACACAACGCCGTCACCATGTTTTCAGCTTCCAAATAGAAAAATATTATTAGAATGTTAACAGACCTTGAAATATATTGGCTAGACACTGTTACCCAATCTGCACCTGCTGCCATGTCATCCACAGATAACGATAGCAAAAGTGGAAAATAATTGGCTTGCGGAATTTTGTTTTCAGTGAATCTGAAGACTAAGAAATCTAGAAGTCTAAGAACTTTAAATTATAAGAAGCATTTCCATGAAGAGATGAGGTTAAGTGATCTTTATCTTACTGAAAAAACAAGATTAGGAGTAGATCTGTCCTCAATAAGCACCCCTCCCACTCACACACACACACTGACACAGCCCTTAGTCAGAAGAAAACGCCCAGACAAGGCTACCAGACCATATAGTCATCAGCCTAAAACATAACTGAGAGATAAGCAAAACACAGAGGAAGCACTTTGTACTTGACATAACAGGTGAGAATTAGCACTGAGTGAGTGAGACCTATCTGTTGCACTTCTTTTGTCCAGATCCGAGAAACTAACCGACACACTTAGCGCCCTTATCACTTTGATGCCTCATTCAGGGAGGTGGTTAAAAAAAACTATGTAGACACTCACATGTACACAGACGGCACGCATGTACACGCACACACATTTACATGCACAGTCTCGACATGTGAACACACCTTAAATGTCAGACGTGAGTCCGGATGAGGGCTATGCCTCTAATGGGAAGAAGAGATTTTAATGTAACTATCAATGCACCAAAACTGTGTGTGAACCAGCATGTATACATTCTGTGGTTTTCTCCCTGGCATCTCTACAGAGTAGCCTAATGTGAAGTAATGGCTGGATTTGAATATTTTATCACTATATAAAGGGGGCAAGGCAGACCGACCAATATGGATTTTGCCCGTCCTTTCTCTCCACTGACCCATGGGCAATATATCTTCCCTCTGAGGCTGACCCATGGGTAAAGTTTCCTCTCGTTTACCGCTCTGTCCATTTGTTTGTGCCCACCACCTCCCCTACATCCTCTCTTTATGAACTATATAGAAATATCTGGCTTCTACGCCCCCCAACTCACTGGCTAGGAGACACACCGAGGGTACACGACTGTATGTTGTTGATGCACAGACACAAAGTCTGAGCACTGAAAAGTCCCCACTACACCAATTCTGACTGTAACACACAACTCTTTTAGTGTTTCAGACTCGCTCACAGATCAACAGTTAGGCTGGACTTTAAGTGTGTGGGTACGTGTCTTAGAAAAGAGAAAGAGTCAGTCATGAGTAATCTGTCTGAGCAGAGACAGCAGTTCTGTTGCCGCTCTCCAGCTGTTTGTTTTCCAGAGCATTAGGACTTAGGACGCCAAAGTAAAGGACGATGTGTGTGTGATTCCACCCATCAGCCCACCAGTTTGCTGCGTGCCGTTCCTCAGGAACATGTCCGGGCGTACTCAAACTCTGAATTGAAATATCTTTTTTATTCAGACTCCTATGTGGCCAGCCTGCCTTCTTTTTCAACTGTGATGGAAGGAGTGAAGACCAGATTTCTCTGTCTCTCTCTCTCTCTCATACACAGTCACTCATGCCGCCAAGTCCAGGCTCCATTACCCACATAGACACTGTGGCTACTGTCTGTTCCAGGCCAGAGCAGGGGCGGCCAGGGGAAGCAGCCCTCCAAATATAGCCCCTATATGTGTCCTTGTGTAGTTATTAAGAGATTTACACCACCTCAAACGTCTGAGGTCAGGGAAATGATACATCCCACTGCTCTCTGGTTGGAAAAAAAGACAGACGGCAGGAAAAAAATGATAATTGGTCAGTTTTTCTGCGGCCAATGGTGGTCTAAGATGAATTGGCTGGCTCTTTAGGGATGAAAGTGATCATTCAGCTGCCCACAAACACACACTTGAGTCTAGCTGTGGATCCCGTGGCCCAGTTCCAGCTGGCACCGGCACACTGTGTTTGGTGACACAGTGTTCGGATCTTCCAGTAGGGGGTTCAGTGGGCTGTGAGAGGCTGATTTTTGGGGAGCAGGGGCTTCATTAGAATGAGGCCTGGAGCTCATTAACCCAGGGCCCATAGTTGCTGTTAACACCACTAATCAACTGGGAAGCAGCTCTAAAATGTCTTTTCCATTTCTCCACTGTTTTTCTCTTTGTTCTTGAAATACCCCTTCCCGGTGCTCTGTCTTTGTCTTTTTGGTACGTGAAATAGCACATACAAATTTAAAAAAGAAGCTTAAGATGATGGGGAGAGGGAAAAGGCCAACATTTGTATTAGTTTAATTTGTATCTTGGCCAGTAATTCTGTCCTTCATAACTTCTAAGACACCAGAATCCTTTCTATGACTATTCCATTTAACAAATAAGGTATGGCCACTGACGCTGACCTAATTTAACTGTAGCTGAAAAGTTTTAGTGCTCTTCTTCTTTGTAGCATCAACAAGGTAGTGCCAGAGACCCAGAACTCATATGATCCACTTAAACCTAGTGTTAATACTCTGTCTTTGGCCAGTTGACCCCCGCTGTAGCCACAGTGTGTTTGGTCCGACCGCCAACATTTGACTTCGATGCTGCAAGGCTGAGGGCCAGAGGGGTGCCGATGGTCCACACCAGCCCCATTTCAGAGGGGTTTCTGTGGTCAGATGAATTTTTAATGTGTCAGGGTGCACTTAGGAGAGAATGTTGCACTGTTTTTCTCTCTATGATATCATAACCACAAGATAGAGCTGGGAAATGGGGGCCAGTGCACACATGAGGCCTAAACAGCAGTGTTCAATATGCACCAAGAGCCAAAATGGATGCTAAAGGTTGTAGATTTACTAGCCTCCTCTCAGAGTAGCGGTCACATCATCTGAAAGCATTATGGAAGTCTATGAAGAACAAATAAAATGCTTGATATAAAATGTCTGGTATTAACGATGTACTGAAAGCCTATGGTTGTGTTTTGAAGAAATGGATGTGCCATTATCAGTCCCTACTTTGTTTTGTGCGCATGATTTTTTTTTTCTTTTTTATTTCCTGGTGGTGTTTTATCCGCTGCAGAGTATCTTGAAATGCATCATGCTTTGTTTTTTTGTGCCTGTATGCTTTGAAGTGATGGCTTCAAATGTAACTGATAATGAAAGTGTGAAGTTGTTTTTCATATTGCGCTCAGCAGCACATATGAACAGCAAACCTGACCAAATCTTGCCCAGCCTTCTCTCCACAAAGCTTATATCAACACAGCTCAACGGAGACATTGTTTGCACAGTAAGGTGACAGTCAGGCCTTTAACAGTGACAGCCACAGCTGAATGATCATCCAATATGACCCGTTTCCGTCCTTCATCTCCTGCCTCTTGTCTACTTTGCTGTCTTTCTCTGTCTGTCTGTCTCTGTCTCCATGAAAGAAAGAAACATATGTTCACATCCAAAGGGAGACACATTAAACACAAGCTCTTTTTAGTAAAGGGCTGGGCGCTTTTTCAGGGGCAAAGTGAAACTCTATCTGGACGGCAAAGGGCAATACGTGCTTTGGCCCTAACCCAAGTCTGCACTGAATATATTTGAAGTGTAAATATTTGTTTTCAATGTATAAATGGACTTGATAGGCCACTGATAACACACTAGAATTGATTTGGAGTGCATGTATCACACTAAAAACTATGTCTGGCCCGTAAAGTCTGGTCAAGTAAGGTATAGAATTACATAGAAAAATGTCTGGGTAGTGTAAGGAGGGCTGCAAAATGTTTCACTGTTATGTTAGTGAGTCAAGCACGATTACCTTTACTGAAAATGTTTCTAGGTCAGGGAAGCCCGTCTTTTAAGTGTTTTGTATGTTTAAAGATAAGTCTTAAAACACAAGTGAACAACACAAAGACACAGCTTTTCCAGCCCCACTGTGTGATGTGGGGTGACAGTTGAATACACGTTGCAGCGACTTCTACTTGCTTGCGAGCAAACTTCCGTTTCCCCTCAACAGACATAGGGGACGTTTCAACATCTGTTGAGCAAAGTCTTGTACACCTGTCTTCCTCTTCCTCCTCTCCAGCAGACCTGAACTCTGTATGTTCTTGTTCCCACCCTGCCTCTTAACGCTAACCTTTCTTCTACTTCCCTTTTCGTTCTATTAGTGGCACCATTGTACAGCCCACACAGCATCTCTGCAGCAGTACGTTTAGTGCTGTATTTTCGAAGACCACCAATCACACAGTTTGGTATTTACACTGGAGCGAATCAAAGTTCTTGTTTTGAGGCTGACCCTGAAGGATGTGGGTTTTACCCTTGGCTGATGATTGCGGCTGTCTCGTCTGGGCCTAAATGAGTCGATGTTAGCCACACGCAGACATTACACTACTTTACACTTATTTACGTAACACTCGTAACATTTTCAGTATGAATGTGTTATATTTTACAAGTATATCATCCCATGGATTGAATACACGCACTATGCATTTTGTGCAGATATTAAGTGCAAGTGAAAGTCTCTTATAAGCACCGAAGGAGGTGGTGAGGCTTTTGTGGAAGCATTATGTCCATCCAAGCTTTCGGGTGGAGGTCAGCAAAAGTTTTGACATGCTTTTATCTGTAGCTCACCCTCTGCGGCCACAGCTAAGGGATTGTCTGGGCCTATAGCTCCCTCAGGCAGATGCATCAGGCTCTCTCTGGGGACATCAACAGTGTGAAAATCCCCCTCGCACGCCTGAAAACAAGCTGCTTGCAGCGGAAGTTGCTACATGAAACTGTTTGAGCAAAGAGCGCAGCCTTCCTTTTCTGATAAGGGGATAAAGCCCTTTACATGTGTGTGTGTGTGTGCATGTGTGCGTGTGTATGTGTGTATGTGAAACAGAGGCAACAACCACACAAGGACAGCTTGACAGTGAGGCAGGTTGAGGCAGGTGAGTATAGTGGAGGGGTGCCAAAATAAGGCCCAATGCGCCCGGATTCCCTAACAATACAACAAGGCCCGTAGCAGATTGATAGCAATCATCCTTCTTTTGTTCTGCTGTTCTATACCTTTTGTGTGTGTGTGTATGTGTAACTGTCTTCTGTTTGGAAGCTGAGGCGTGTTGAGGGTGATATGAGCGGGGCTGTTTTTCAGGCCCTTTTGGCTGCTTGCCTGCAGACTTCGTAGATTTCCCAGTGCTGCTGCTGCTTTGGCCTTGTCGAGCACAGAAGGCCTATTTGGCTCCGGTGACAGATCATATTAAAGCAATAAGCTGCTTTGAGAGTGTTATTTTAGCCCTAATGGTGAATGGGGTGGTTGTGTGTGTCAGTGTATGTGCATGTTTGCGTGTACCAGGTAGTCAGGTTGCTCTAAGTAGCGAGGTGCTGGGGAAAAGGTGGGGGCCTCACAAGGCTGTGGGAAAGGAAAGCAAGCCGCTGCTGTCACATACATCAATGCAACGCCAGCAGATGTGTCAAACGGCTTCGCGTTCACACCTCAGTGCATACTAGCTCACACACAATAATGTGCAACAAGTATGCATTTACCCCTAAATACACACACATACGCTGATCATGAAAATGAAAATGAAAATTACGATTTCAGGTGGGTCAGAGAAAGATGTGTGAAATGTTCTACTGTGTAGGCGTCAAGACCATACTTTCAGTATTAGCCTTCTTTCTGTAAGTTAACATGCTTTTAGTGGACTGCTGCATTAGTGTTGAGGATACAGAGATTGACCTCTCTTCTTCTGTGATGTTTCCAGCCTATTTTGGTGAGCCAAGGTTTCCCTCTGTGTTTACACAGAGGATTACAACCTTCTCTGCTCCTGGAAGCAAAAGAAAGATCTCACTACACCTATTATTTGCTCACTGTTCCTAACCATTAAGGCCTGAAGAAATAAATATTCAAACCACAGGGTGGTACGCAACGTCTTTTCCAGTAACCAGCAGGTGCCTTCTTCCCACAAACCGCTCCCCACTCCGCCCCCATCCCCAATACCCGAACACAGAAAACGGTTTATTGTCATAATGCAGCAGGGGAGAAAATATTCCTTCACTCATGGGCCATTTATTTTTCTAAATGCAGATCGGAACTTTTATTGAATTACAGCTGAAAGGTCGTAATGGCTCCCTCCTGTATGGGTCAGTGTAAATAAGGAAGAGTGAGCACACACAGAGTGGGCATTTTACTTCCCTTCATAGGTAGGTAAACAGGAAAGACGCTTGGCCAGTGAGTTTAGAGGGGAGAGGGTAGTGAGTAGGTGGAGAGACTGAGACGGGAGAGAGCTGAGTAGGCAACGCTGGCTGAGTTTTTCAGTAATTCTCAGAAAATGTCTTTTCACAGCCTAAAAGTGTCGTCTGGGGCCACTGTAAATAATTTGGTAATTTGTATTGCATGATGTCCTTCAATTTGGCGTCAGTAATTATAGAAATGTTGTCTGAATGGTAAAATAAAGGGCACTTTGCCCTTAAAGCTATTGTGTGAGTTGCAGTCATCAAACAGCCTGAGGAGTAGACATGGTGCTGTTTCAGTGTCAGACAATGTTCTTATTTTTCCTGTTTTTAGCAGACACTTGTGCATTGACTTTGTAACAGCTGGCTGAAGAGCAAACAGAGGCAGTGAGGAGGGAAAGGAAATAATAAGTAGTAACATACTACATTTTTGTGTTTATATCACTGTTTAGTTGAGGTATTTCAGCTAATTAGCTCAGCTTTCACAAGAAAGCCTAACTACAACAGCACAAGTAGGATTAGCAACAGCTGTGTGTGTGTGTGTGTGTGTTGCCGCTCAAAGAGAATTGGCTTCACAGCTTCTAGATGTGGTTAAGGTGGCAACAGTGGTCAAAGAGCTTCCATGTAAGTCCTTTATTTACTCGCCCATGACAAAATTTTATTATATTACAAGTGCTTTCAAGTCTGTCCTATTACACTTTAATCCTTCTAACATCAGCGACACTTTCATTTATATTTATAAATTTATGTTTTTCAAATTCATATTTAATCAGTGTGAGTGTCTGTCTCCTGTATTTTAAAACCCAGACAACATTGGACGTTTTTTGCTACCAGTCACAAGCATCAAATCTCAGAGTATGGTGGAGGTTTTGTCATACCACTCAATTTCCCTTCTGAAATCAGTCCAAACCTTTTCAGCATACACTGGTGCATTCCAGCGCATTTATCAGTTAGCCAATATTTGCTCTACATCTAATCACTGAGGCCAAGTATGACGCGTCTGGAGTGACCCCAGGGAGAAGGAGCGCCATAGTTGACAGTCTCCCGTCGCCACCGACGCCACAGAACACTATTTCACTGAAAAATAAAATAAATATCCCTTTTATCAGCTCCAATCTGCCTGAGAGCGGTTTTGAGGCAACTATCTTCTTAACCAAATCATAAATTAGGTGGTCATGAGTTTGATTGTTGAGGCTAGCCACTATTCCGAAGCGTGTGTTAGTGAATGCAACTAAGGGCGCTATATCCCCAGGTTATGTTTCTGGGAGTCATGGTGAGCCATTAGGAAAGCACCCAGCATGAGACATGCCACTGTTTTTCTCCTCCCCTGGCACTGATACACCTGTAGGCCTTTCTTTCAAAGACACCCATCTCCATTTACAAACATCAAAGTTGCCTTTGAGAGAGCAATTCGCACCGAGGGTAAGCCTTTCATGTGATTTGTGGAGCATGGGCGTGGCCCGTGGGGGCCGACTTAAAGAGATGGACGCACCTGGCAGGTGCATGAGCTGAACACCCGCACACGCAAATGCAACAACACACATGCTATCGTTTTGTTTACTTTACAGACAGACTGCAATATCACAGGAAAAATAACACAGCAAATGTCATTGTTTGTCTATTTGCATACTTTGTACAGTCTGTGTGCCAAATGCAAATAGAATCAACCCGCCAACTCCAACATGCACCCCCGCTGCCCCAACTCCCCCCACGCCCGCCATTCTCCTCCTGAAGCTGTGTGAACACACCCAGCCAAATAAATAGAGGCAACAAAACACGACAGCACTTGTGTGATTTCGGTGGAAATGTGGGCATATGGGTGGGAAAGTTAGAGGGCATGAGAAGAGAGTCTGTAGACATTGCATTTGATTGAGACATTTTGTAATTTGCTCAGCAGTTAGTGTGTATTCATCATGTCTATCATGTTGTATTCTTATCAGGTAAATTACTACATACAACAGACTCACAGCCTCAGTATTTAGCAAACAGCTCATCTCATTTCTCAGATGTTTGTGTGTGAACAACATGACTTTACAAGCCATGAATTTTCAGGAAGAAACTACACTACATAATGAAATGTCTGATTTGATTCTGTTTGGATTGTTAATGTTTTCACTGGACAGATTAAAGTGTAAAATTGTTGGCTGTAGCTTTGTTGTCACCTTTAATATTTTAAGTAGAGCCACTTACTTTGAATTGCTCTGCTTTTCAATTTTTTCTTTTTTTACTTTTGACTTCTAATCTCATCTCAAATCACTTGTGTATTTAAATACTTCCCTGTTGTGATTATATTCTCAGACTAAGACAAGAAGATATACATCCTCACACTGTATTATTTCAAAAGCTCGATATATTTCCGACTCTTTTTTTAATCTCTCTGACCGAACCTGACCTCTGGTGAGTTCATCTTTTCTTCCTGGGGACTGATTCATTTCAGATAGACAGAGTGAGAGAAACAGAAATACAAACTGCCCCTCCTCCATGAGTAAATAAGCACCGGCTGATGTCATTTATAAGTGAGGGAGTGAGATGAGCACCAGAAATATAGCTGTAGGATTCATTTGTGAGAATAGCCCTGTAGGGTGCACGTAAGTGTGTGAGAGGTGGTGAAGAGGCACCTGATAGCAGCGACAAACAGGGAGGGTTTTGACACTTAAGTCATCTGCTTTCTTCCTTTTTTTTCTTTCTTTCTTAGCAGTTCTTTTCTTTTTAGATTGTTAAGAGCTTCTTAGACAGAGATTATAGGTGGGTTTTTAATAACAGTTGCAACAGATGAGCTTTCAGTTTGGCCTCAGCAGAAGTTTGATAAAGTATGACGATAGATGGTGGGGGGTGGGAGGAGGGCAGTGACGAATACCGGATGTGCAATGAGGAAATTAGCAGCAAGGGAGACAAAAATACTTAGCTCAACATGTAGCTGCTTTTCTGTAGGGGAACAGAAATGTTGTGTGCGTTTATTTTCATTTATGTGTGTGTGTGGGTATGTGAAAATCCACTCATGCACACATGTATGCCCATGTGTACTTCATATCTATCTCACTGCTTAAGTGTTTAGCGAACGCATGGAGTTCTTTGTTACATCGCCACAGGCAAGGCACCACTGCAGTCCTGTCCATCAGGTTCTTCTGACTGGATCAGTAAACATTAATAAAACCTCCCCCCCTTCGATGCCAGCTCCTGCCGCGGCTAGGCTGGCAGCCATGCAAATGCAGGCCCTACACAAACAGCCTGTAAAGCCGTGCACAGGCTCGCCCAGCAGCCTGCCAACCTGCAGACAGGTGAAAGCAGAGTGGCCAAGTTCAGGCTGTCTGCACACCGAAAGAAAATGATAAAACAGTTGTACAGGCAACATCGTGTGGCACTGCTGATTAAAAACAACAGACAAGAGGCTTCAAAGTAGGCTCAGCACATATAACTGTCTCGAAGGATGAGATTTATAATGAAAAAACGCTGTTAGTTTTATGTGTTGGCAAAAGAGAGTTTCTCCTTTGGCTCACAACCTTATACAGCTGATATAATGTGGTGCCTTGTGGTTAGAAAAGAATCTGATTATTTTTATGGCCCTAATAATGTCTGAATGGTAGTATGTGTTCCTTTGCTTTGACTGTGCCGGGACATGACTGATATTATACTCTTAGAATGTGCTTCTTGTTTGAATATGAGAGATTCTTTATCTCATCTCACAAGTGATTTCTATTTTGAGGCAGTCTTATTAAATTGGGCTGGAATTGGAAAATGCATCTCAGATTTACATCTGACAACTCATTGAAACCAGTAGAATGAAAATATAAGTTTGCTGTGTTCTGAATTCTTATTCTGTTCAGTCTGATCTGCCTTTGAATCTCCATGTGGATGAGCAGATGTATTATTCATATTTCCAATAAGCTTTGACTTAATATTTCAGTCATCTTAACATTTTATCTCCGTAGTTAAACTGAGGGAGGCTCCATGTAAAAATCATTTTCAGAAGCGTTTTCTAAATAAGCCTTTGTCAATGTTTATGAATTACTTCTCAGCTCCATGCAGCAGAGTTTAATGGAGCCTTAAATTCTCCCTGCCCTATATTAAACAGTGTCACTTTATAGCACCCAGCGCCAGTGTAAAAGTAGCACGGCCACTCTGACGCCCCAGCTGAAGCCGTAACGTGTTGACAGACAGACAGGAGTCTTCTTTAATGTACACTGTTATTTCAAGCTGACACACTTACAGATGCACATGAGAATGTATTTAAGCTCTGGCACACATTCAGCCTTTTTATTTTTATATATATTTTTTGGAAACTAAACCCAATCAAATTGAAACTATCCGTGCAAATACATACACACATACATACCCATTCAGTATTTATTATTATCTGGTCCCTTCTACTGTTGCAGGCACTGTTCTTTTATGCCTCTGCAAATAGCGTCCAGCCTGGCAGGGGGGGTGATGCCCCCTCTTTTTGAGCCCCTCGTCTCCTACTCTGCCAGCCGTCTCCCTCCTCATGTGGCACTTTCTGCCTGTTGTGATCTGTTTTGACTAGGTTAAATCCACCCTGACCCAAATATTACACTCTAAAGACATGAGTACAAGCCACAACTTTCCACCAGCTCACACACTTTAAAACCCCTACCATAGGCCCACTGCAACCAACATGTGTCTATAAGGCCTACACACCTCACCTTGAAATTATGAAAATTGAAATCCACACAACGCCACCTCTCAGCAATTGGCTCATTTTAGCATCACCACTCTCCACCTTTCCTCACACATGACAGCATTCAACCACAGAAAAATGTAGCTGCAGCTGATTGGTGGTGCTAACAGCTTTAGCGCACTGGGCCTCCCTGCCAGGCCTAACAGTGGCCGGAGTCTGCCCTGTGTTAAATCAAGGAGCCACTTATGCGGTCAGCCAGGTACGACCCTCTGACCAGCGCTGGAGAAAGTCGAACCAGGGGTGTGTGAGTAGAGGGAGGAAGAGGAGGGGGGGGGGGGGGGTCTGCTGAGCTGAGCCACCTGCGGCTTGGAGACTCACTCAGCTGCTCTTAGTGGTCTCGGGTTATGCCTTAATATGCTTTACAGTTTCCTCTGACTGGGCCCATCCCTGTGCCCCTGTTGTACACACGCTCGCACACAAACCTGCACGCCTGTACTTCTGGAGACCATGCATTGCCCCACATTCACTCCCCGGAGGCTTACCATAACCACTACATGACTAACCCAAACCTTAACCTTAACCTATTTAATTCTAATCTCAACCCCAAAACCAAATCCCAGTTTGAAAAAAAAAAAAAGTGAAAACCAGATATGATTGTGGGAACCACTTCTGTCTCCACATTATGATAAATGCACACACACACACACACACACATAATACACTATCAGACATTCTCACCATGTTGGAGTTGAATTCATCATCTGAATGTGACTCATGCAGTTGTTTTAGCTCCTACACTTACTGACACCCCCACTTTCAAAGCCAAGAATAGCTGCTCTAACCGGGTGGATCGCGCGTCACGCCAACAATATTGTGCGTCTGTGTGAAGGTGCGAGTAGTGCAGGTGCGTGTACTTACTGCGTGGTTCCCGGGGTCCATCCACAGTCACTTTGATGGCGCGGTGATAGGTGGCCACTTGTGGGGGTCCGGTGAACACAGTGATGGTCAGAGTGAAGCTCTTTCCTGCACACAGTCACGCATGTCCATTAGATTTATAAAGCCTTCTTGATGTCACTTCATGCATTCAATTTTCAAAGGATCTACAGAACAATTTTCTATTGTTTACAACAAAACTTTGCTTGTTCAACATCAAATCATCACCGGCTTTTGTCCCGTTAAAGTCTTGGAATAATAATAAAAAAAAAAAGAGAAGTAGTCAGGGACCACCTCTTTTGATGGCCTGTCTGCATGTATGATTTAAATTAGACTATTGGGAGAATGTGTTCCAGATTGTCCGAAAGGGCTTACAGCGATAGTTTATTGTTCAACAAGGCAGGATCTTGCTCCCATCTGCATCAGATCCAAGTCCGTGCAGGAGGAGAAGAGGCTGCGTCAGGCGGCGGGTCCGGTGCGCGTCCCGGCTGTGAGAAAGGCGCCTCTTGTTAAAAAAGAGAATGTGTGGGACGAGAGAAAGTAAAAAAAGAAGAAGAATCCTCGGGTGGGGTGAGGCATGAAGGTAGAAATTAATTTAATTCTAAGAGCAGAACTCTAATATTAAACTAAAGTAAAAAATAAATAAATAAATAAATAAATATATAAAAAGGCAGGGAATGAGAAAAATCCTTTCATGTTTTTATTTGTCTCCTATCTGTATATTTTTGCGCACAGTCACGCTTTAGCACTATTTCAGATAATTATTTTTGCGCTAACATGTATTTATTCACTGTAAAGCAAAAAATGTTGCTTGGCAGGTCTGTGTATTAACTCCAACAACGGTCCGAACAGGACTGTAGATTTGTGTTTTTTATAGAGCAATTAAACACATCACTTGTGACAAATACACTGCGTTAGTCTGTAAACTTTTAGTGTCAATAGTGGCGGAGACTGGTTGACAACTTGCCCCAGGACACAAATTCTGAGGTGCTTTTTCACAGATCCCACAGACTACATCACGTGGATAATTATTTGTATTCCCTTGGATTAAGGAAATTATAGTCACGTCGTAACTGTTGGCCATGACGCAGGCCAGATGTTGTGGATGACACCCGTGAACGTCAGTTTGGCGCAGAGTGGGCACTCTCAGTACCCATACCTAAATGAATCCATATTTAGTGCAGCAGGGGTTTTTTTCAGATTTTGTAATTTACAACAGATATATTGGGAAATGTTAAGATATTTTTTACAAGCCTTATTTTATTATTAATTTTATTTATTTATTTATTTATTTATTTATTTATTTAACAAAAGCACTGTCTGCTTTTTGTGAGTGTGCGTGACTTGTTTGCTGATGTGGAATTATCACATTAATCCTGACAGGTATCCGTTGTTACTCAGCTGAGGCACAGAAAAATAAGCATTATTTTTATTCTAAGTGTGTTTCTAAATGCTGCTGCAAATGTCATATAGACTAATTGTGTGTCGGTCTGTCTGTGTCTGATCAGGCCTTGTCGTGTGTGTGTGATACTGTCACAGTCTGAGCTCACCTCGTCCGCTCCTGCCCACGAAGCGCAGGTCGTTGAAACGGGCAACCTGGTTCTTCATCACGGCTGAGGCGTTCCTCAGTTCAGCCGAGTAGTTCTCGTCGTTCCCGGCCATGACAGTGACCAGAGTCCCATCGGGAACATCACCGAGAGCCACGACCTGCGCACGAACAAAGCGGGCGGTCATTCTGGGTCACCGAACCCAATGTACACAAATGAGTGCGTAAAACCGCATCCGGATCCATGGTAATAAACACCAGTATCTTCACTGTTTTAGCAGAAGGTCAATAACAAAGCACTAGACATGTTTCATAAATGTGATTTTTTTTTTTTTTTTTTTTTTTTTTTTGTAGAAACACATTTTAATATATTTTTGCAAAGCTTGTGTGACAAGCATTTTATTATCCATTCAATCACCGTGTCATTTATTATCAGTCTTCTAATTTGAATTAAATGCGTAATTTGGATAATGATGCTGGTCTATATTGATACGATCCACAGATGTTACTCATTAAATCACATGTTAGAGGATAAACATAAAAATAAATTTAACATTGCATAATTTTAGTTATAGTTTATTTTTTTTATAATATTTTTAAAGGATGGCGTTGTTCATTGTTCATCTTATTAATGGTATAAACTCCAAATAAAGAGACTAAATGGTAAAGTTGCCAAAGCTCCATCTGACTTAAATTTCCCCATCTGATTTCGATCCGGTCTGAATAAAAATGCCTCTAAAAAATCCACAATATTTTTTTCAGCACATAATGTGCAGATAAAAATCTATTGCGTGCGTGGTTTAAATAAAAAAAATATATTAGAAATGGTAATAAAAGGTTTAGTGTCTTGCCTTGAAAGCCACGGGGAGAGTTTTGTTGCACCTCCAGTGAGACGGGAGGACGGAGCAGAGGAAGTTGGGACTGTCGGTCCGGACCAGTTCGCCGGCGTGGTCTGCCAGGACGTCCACCACGTTCCTGGTGTCCGGTCTTGACCTGAGGGGCCCTGCGGTGGCCATGGCCCCGTTGCCGTCTCCAATCTTACTGCAGGGGAAGGACGTGGAGGGCGGCGTGAACCGTCTGGTGGTGGGCGGCTCTACGGGAATATGCATCACAACAGCTTGGGTCAGTGCCACCTGACTGGGGTTGATCAGAGGTGCTTTGGAAGAAAAAAGTGTTTTTTGTTTTTTCCCTCCAGGTGCTGATGGTCTCAGGGGTCCACGGTGTGCGCAAAGGATGGAGGCGAGAGCGCGCAAAGTGGGAATGAGAAGAGCCTTTCTACTTTAAAAGACACGATAAAGTCTGACTGTGGGTTAAATCATCTGCACAGGATAAGTGCAGAAGAGCATCAGATCAGGGTTGCTCTTTTTTTTTCCTATCTTCAGCAAAATCAAACAAAAGCTCAGCAAAGTCTCTTCAAGTACTCGCTGCTCTTATCTATCGCACGCGTGGCTTGTTTGAGCTTCTTGTACACAACATATAAACACCACACGGACTACTGGGGCTGTCACTGTGGAAACAAACCAGTCAATGAATCCTCTAAATAAGTATTTGTAGATCAGCGTAATCCAGCTGTGGTGCAAAAAGAAGACGATCCAGATGAGTCTTTGTGTCGGCTAAACTTTAAAAAAAAAAAAAAAAAAGGAAAAAAAAAAAAGATCTGGACTAAACTTGTCACACGCCACTTTAGATCTCACCACACTCCAGTGGAAAAACCGCTCGAAAAGGAGAGAACTAAACTGATCTAACTCGGATATCTACAGTCATCACTGTCCGTTTCGCGCGTAAAAGTTCTGTCAACTTTATCCTCGCTGGATCTTCTCCACAAAACAACGACAGTCTGGTATAAGAGGAACTCTTCTGTCGCTCCAGTTGGATTTCCTTTACTTATCCTTCAGCGCACGGGGGTGCAGGACGTAAAGAAGGAGACGTGAGGCTGAACGGAGTGCAGAGTGCCGCGATATTATTTTACCCGAGTCATTTCAGTGTTTAGTGGTTGGGAGTGTGGAGATGATTTCCACCAATGAATCTGCTGGGTTGGGCTTTCACCAGACCAATCAAACTCTCGGGTGCTCCTTCTTCAGCCCCTTACGGCTGTCACACACGACCTGAATTATTGATACATATCTGTGCTTTTCTGTCTGTTTGTGTTTTGATACGGCACATAGACAGACGCACCATCATCATAAAGTGTTAGGAATACATTTTAGAAGGGCCACATTACAGACCTGCGTAAAAATCAATCAGCCCTAATTGAGCGTAAATTGACTACATTTTGTGCGTAAATATCCACGCGTCCTTGATATTTGTTTAGAAGGAGCTGACTTTAACCTGCTGAATTAAAGTACTATAAAAGTTCCAACTGTGTCTTATTACTCCCATAGTCTCACAGGGAACAATCTGAATTAAATAACATAGGAGCAGCATATGTGAACCTTTATCCCAGTCACACTGGTTTATTACAGCACCTGCTCTGATCTATTTTATTTGAGCTGTTTATAAAATCTCCACAGAAGGATTTAGACTACACAGAGCCTGTGGTTTAACTCTCATTTATTCGTTCTGAAGAGATATATGATGGCTTCTCACCTCCTCTCCAGGTAAACCAGTTTCTCATAAAGTGAAATTATGGGTGAAAGACAGATCCGTATCACTTTAATTGACTAAACCGAAATAATAAAGCAAACAAGCAAATGTGTGCGTTTTTCCACATCAAACAGACACAACAGACCGTGTGTGTGCCAGAGGCTGAACTCATTAGAAACCTGAAATGTTGAGGTTTTAACATCAAATGACGGCACACCCTGCGCACTGCGGCCATGCTGCTTTCTGACACTAGTTGGCGCATTTGCCTTTTCAATCGCTGTCAGCTCAGACAGACTGAGGCAGACATTTCACATCTGCAGAGAAAAGGAAACTTTTATCTGCGCTTTAACATAGTCGGGAATGTGAGATAATTTCTACGTTAAATAAATAAACCAAATTAATTTTTATCTATTATTTCCAGACAATTTTTAACAGGACGCACGTTTTATTATTATTTTTCCACAGTTGGACTGCAGTTAGTGAAATAATTACAATAAGCTCTATTATTGTTAGAAAATCAAATAATTCTAAATGTTTATTCGTTTATCTGCATTTTGGAGGTTCGTGATCCATTAGAGTTAGGTTTCTGTCGCTCAAACGATTCTGATGAAAAGAATTGGATCTTGCACATTTCATTTTCTAGCAATAAATATTAAGATTTGCAATGCTTGATTCAAAAATGTTTATTTTACGTTATAGTTTTTTGCACAATTAAAAATATTTTGCATAGAAATTGTGTATCTTTTTATTCTTCTGGCAGGTTTTGATTAATAAAAAGCAACGCGCCCTGATAAGCATAAGACAATAAACAACTACGCATTCGTTTAATTTCAACAGGGAATAAATAACAAAATAAACACATAGATTTCGTCGAAGTGATTTTTTTAATTTCCTTGAATCAATAGAGGTTTTATTCCCAACCAGACGTTTTATTTTCCAGTGCGAGCCTCTGTCTGTGTGTGGCGGGTTTTAAGTTGTTTACTCGCACGATCATAAATTAAGCGCAGTTAATTGGCGTGAACCGTAATCGCAGTGGCTTCAGATTTTCCCTTCATTTCCTCTATCGCACTGATCGAATTCAAAGTCACAGCCAGAGAAAATGAAAAAAAGATTAAAATTAAAAAGAAATAGGAAAAATGTGTCAGTCCAATTAATGTATAAATATGAGCTTTAATTCACTGTACCTGTTAATATCCGATCAAATCTGGCAAATGTAATTTAAAAAAAATTTTTTTTTTTAAATCAAAGTGTCAACGCTGTTGACTCTAAAGCTGCAGGATTGTACAAGTTACATCCTCTAAACTGCATGTGAGTTAGTTTCTCAAACCACATATGCACATTAAAATGCATATTCAATGTCTATTATTTCTTCTTACCGTCACTTTATTTATTTATTGCATCTTTAGGACTTTTAAAGCCACAGAAATATTAATCTGAAAGCCAGTTTCACATTCTGACACTCCTTGTTTGTGGTTGCTTGTTATTTTGGTGGTAGAGGAGGTTCAGTTGGGTGTAATGACTCATTGCTTTACCAGTAAAATAAACAAAAAAACAAAACAAAAAAAACCACATATGTATTCCTTAGAAATAACACCTCTTAGATATAGAAGAGATTTAAGTGAGATAGCAGAGCTGTTATCTGTATCTTCATATGAACTGAGTATAAATTACTTAGAACCTGATGAATGTGTTTGTGTAATATTAATGCATGGAAATCAAAAATCAAAGAAACTTATCCCACTCTTGCATAGTATACATAATAGAAGCAACTAAATGTCCAACAATCTCCTATGCAAAAAAAAAAAAAAAAAAATCACTTCCCATCAGATCACCTATCATGCAGCCTCTATTTCGAGTAAAGCTTGACTGAGACAATGACAATGCCGCTGATATTTTAGTCGTCGTCCTACCCCTAGTTCATTATTAATATGTGACCACACATCCCAGCTACCCTGCTCAGCCATAATGTGTGCTCCGGGCGCCTGTCACATTTAGACCTCTGCATTTCAACATGCAGTTTCTACAGTTTCAGCCGCACAGGCATTGAGGACAGAACCCGCCGTGCCCCTGAACGATTTTTAATGATCCGGGTGGGTTGAGCCTGAAATCAAGACAGAACTCCTGGAGGATATGTGAAACCTCGGACCCACCTCTTAATAGGCCTCAGCATATATGATTTTTTACCATTCAGGATAAAAAGAAATTGTATCCTTCAGATAGAAATGTTAACACTGTTTGCTTTCTCCCTGTAAAGCTGTGACAAAAAAGATAGTCTGCCTCTGTTCCCTGTGTTCCTGATCTGAATTGTCATGCAGACTCGTAACAAAAATTGTCCTCTGTGGTATGGGAGCAGCACAGTCTACCCACTGTGAGTGTGCCATTTATGCCACTTAGAAGAATGCTGAATAAATGTAGAAAAAGTTTAATCCCAAGGGTCCTCTTCTCAGTGTTTAAAGGCAAACCCACTTACTTTAGGTTACATGTGTAATGAGGCAGATTGTAAAGACTAATATGAGTATGATCCCCATTAGCAGGCAAACTAGTACAGGCCTTTGGGGTCTGTAAGCTTATACCTGACTCTAAATGCCACCCACACAGCTATCAGTGCCACTTAAAAGTCACTTTGAAGATGGGGACATTCTCCAATACATGGAGATCTCTTTAAAGTTTTCTTTTTTTTTTTCTGAATATGATCTATTAGACTGTGTAAACTCCCGGGCTATTTTCAGACATGTACACATAAGCCTTTGGATGGGTAGCTATTCATTTGGAAAGGGGGCTATGGGGGCAATTAGAAATAGTTTGAGGTTCGGTGATGACATAAGACAAAGATTTCTATCTTTAGAGAAGCTGTGGCGGTCACACATTTCTGTACATTCACAAATTACAGGGCAAGCTTGGCCCTCAACCCACCGAATGCATTCCTTCCGAAAAGTGTCTGCTCGAATTTCAGCCGGGGGTTTCTGCTCAGTGGAAATATGAGTGTTCTGAATGGACGACTTCTATGAAATGGAGTTTTATTCCTCACGGATTAAATTAGCTCTACTTTGGGGCTCGGGGTATTTTTTTGTATGAATGATGAATTCTGCGGTGGCTGTGGAACGCTGGGCTTGTTTACCCTTCCCTCCCTTTTTTTGAAACACAGCTTGCTATGAAATGGACTTTTTCTGCTTGATATGACAAGAGTGTCTGTGATTAGACTTCCAAGCATGATGTAAGTCACCAAAGCCATTTGTGCCAGTCCCCTCAAAGCCAAATCATATTCTAGCGTCAGAGTGTTTATATACACAAGTATATGGAGAAACTTTTAAACAACAGTGAGTGGGTTCAGACTGTTTGGGTTTTGGGCTCTCGGTGCTCTGATGGCTGATTCTCTCTCAAATTTTGATTACATAATGTGTCAGCACATCACAATTGGTGGTCATTTTTGTCCATTTTGATGTTCAGGCAAGAAAATAAGAAACACATTGAACAGTTTTGATCATATAAATGCATATGTTATTTTTTCTCCACCAAGGATGTCTGTGTTAGTTTTAATTATCACTGGAATCCGCTGTGTATTTAAACTGAGTTTTAGGTCATAATAACCTTAAAAAAACTAACTCTGTATCCCTCCATATTTTTTTCTATATTTCTCTATAGTTTGTGGCTCGTAATATTTTTCATATCCTGTAAGTTATGAAAGTGTCAGGCCCCAATTTCAGATCCTTGAAGGCGTTTAGAGTATATATTATCATAAAAATGATGAAGAGCTATGTGACATTTCCAAAACCCAGCAGCTAATTACTATGTAAGCGTGATGCCGAGATGCAAAAGTCACCAGTAGAGACAATGAGCACATTCATCTCATACATCTTTAATATTCTGCTTACATTTTATAAAAGGTGCAGAGCGGAGCCAAGGGCTTATTAAAGCCTTCTGAATCAATTGAGTAGAATAATGGCTGTTGGGGGACGACTCCGACTCCGATGTTGTTCAGGCAGGGCTGTGTTTTTATTTCTATCTGCTGAATGTAAATGGGCTTCTTATTGAGTACATTCATTTTCCAACATACCAAGCACCCATTTGTCTATCTGGTACTTAATTTCGAGACTAATATCTTATGGGATGAGCTTGGTAGTGGAGATACTTTGATGCTCCCGCATCCTCTAGAGGGGGCTGCTGCAGATCCAATTGTTTATGTGCATGTGTCTATATGGTGGAATCACTCCTGATATGTTCACATTTACCAAAGAAGTCAGTAAGACACCCTGATGGGTTCACTGTGATCGGTGTTGAGGGGTTGAACGTGGTCAGGCCCCCACCCTGTCCTTTCAGTGGCAGTTCAATTGCACACACACACCACACCCGAGTCAGGAAGGGGGGACTTGCCGTAAACCCCAGTGTCACGGTCGCTCCGCCTTCACATCATCCGTCGGGTACACTCACCCAATGATGACAGTCAGCAGCCTGTGATGTGGTTCCCAGGCCTGTTTATTCTTTGGAACCCACTAAAAGTAGCATTGGATGGTAAGCTCACCAAAAGGCCTCAGTGCTATTATAGGAGCACTTTGGGTTGAGTTTTGATCTGGTGGGTTTGTAAATAGGGCCCTGCCTTGCTGCGGGGCACCACTTTTGGGTTATATTGTTTAGTGTGACCTGAAGGAAGCGTTTTGATATTTAGGGTGATTTGTAACCTGGAACAAAATGTGAAGTCCAGAACTGATGTATTTGACTTGTAGAATTTGAGGTTGTATATGCCATTAGCTTATACTTTTCTTAATGTTGATGATGATGGACAAATGCCTTGAAATGTACCACACTTTGCTTTTGCTCCTTTTACTGAAGGACAGATGATGTTTTTTCAGGGTCTTTATTTACCCTTGAAAGTCAGTATAACTTTTAAATTTAAATGAGTCCCATAAATACGTCAACTCCCCCATTTTTTTCAGCTGTGGTTTTTAGTGTGAGCTATAATCATTTCTCATCTTTCTTTGTCTCTGTGTCTGTATGTCTATTTGTGTGTAACGAGACACACACACACACACACAAATCCACATACACATAGACACACAAACAGTGTTTCTCTTTCTCTGGCGAGAGCTTCTGATGCAAAGACGGCAATCTGTAATCTGTAGTAATTGCATGTTGCAGAAAAACATTTTTCCGCTGTGGTAATCGCTGCAATATGTGCAGTTGCATTGCCAAAGTGACAGCACCCCCACCCCCTACAGATGCACACATACACACACACACACACATACGCACACACACACACACACACACACACACACGAGTATCCTGACTCACTCAGACTTTGCCAAATGTGTCCAGCTAGGACTCTGTTGAGTGCTCCTCAGAATGGCTGAGAGGTACAGACAGACACAGAAGAAACTGTAGCATTGTGACAAACTGGTTGTTGGAAAGTGGTACATGCACACCTGTGGCACTGTCGTGTTGCATTCACCTTCTGCAAAAGATTTACAGTTCCTGACAGTGACAGTTTAACTGCCATGCTGCTCCGGTGCCAGAGCCCTGCCAGAGCCCAGCTGCCACACACAGATCAGGAGAAGAATCTTTCAGACAGCCACATCAATTCACTCCCCCTTCTCATTTTTAACAGTTATCACACAGTACAAGCAAGTGATGAATTTATCCTGAGCAAGTCTCATACTAATCCCCTAATATTTTTGATTTTTCTCTTGAAGAGAAATTAGTCATTTGTCACAGTTCAGATTAGTGGAAGTTGCAGCCACATTAAATGTAGGGAGTGTAGTGACGGTCTGTGGCTAAGCCATTGATGCATATTTATCAAACCATCGTCTACCATTTCACCACTGACACAGCGTCTCCTTTACTCTGCTGGATTGCGCCGCAGGTTTATGAGGTCATCATAACTGTGAGACTGAGGGCATAATATGGTGGATGTTGACAAAGAAGACAACACGTTTTACCAGCTCGTCTCACAACCTCAGCACATTATAAATGCCTCTCTCCCTCTCCCTCACACTCTCTCTCTCTCTCTCTCTCTCTCTCTCTCTCTCTTTCTCTCTCACTCACTCTTTGCAGCCAACAGTGCCGCACTTTTATGATATCATTACCTGCTACGTCATCACCCCTTTGCCCGACAGATCCCCAAAATACATCAGCCTCGTTGGGCTTTTTTACATTGCACTCTTCAACGTGTAACCACACACACCTAGTATAAGGACTAGGACAAGTAATACTCAGAGACATTTATAGATACACAGCACAGACACCAAGATTGCAACCAGACTGTGTGTGCAAACCTTTTCCTCTCTGGGCTGCTACTCTGACTGCTGAAGCCATCCAACCTCCCAGCAGTTGAACTTCCCTGTGTCTCTAATGGAGTCTCTCTGTCAGATCAAACAGCTCCCACTGACGAAGAGAGGAGACAGATCGCAGCGCTGGAAGCCGTTCAGTCTGACAGCCCGAACACGTTTGACTGGCAACGCAGCCTGTGTCTACTCTTCCATTGCTAGAGATCCCACACAAATATAGTAGCGCCACCAGAGAGGGGAAGAGGGGGTGAAGAGCAGGGAGGGGGTAAGGGAGCCTGAGCCTGTCGGCTCAGAAAATAAGTTGTGAGGCGTCCCTCTCACACAAAGGCAAAGCCCCATAGCTCAGTCTTTTCTCAAAATGAAATCGCATGTGAGCTGAATATTAGGAAGTGCGCATGGCTTCCAGCAACCACCAAGCCATTATAGCAGAGCCTGTAAACCACATTTTCACCAGCAGACAATGCTCCTTTGTGCTTGTTGTGTGGCTGTCCCCTCTTGCTAGAAGCTGAAGAGAATCATCATGCATTTAAACTGAGGAGATGAGAGTAGAGATGTGAGGAAAGTGATAAGGAGGATGATGGAGAGACATGAATAAAAAAGAGTGTCAGTTTTAGATCTTTAGTTAATTATTGGCGGTAATGTCAGGAGGGACAAGTAGGACAGTCTGCCCTCATTTAGCCCCGTAGCGGTGGGGATCTTTGATGTGGTTGCACATGGAATGCTGTTGTTCATTCCTCTCTGCAACAAAAGCCACATGTTTTTATTTTTTGAAAATAGGTCTCGGCTACTTCGAACTGTGAAGACATACGGTGAGGTATGTAATGTATGAAATGAATGACCTGAACTCTAACTCATAAAAGGCGAGTCAGACATTTGCCAACCCGGTACTGTACCAGCTGTATTGTTCTTAGCTGCATTATGTGTTTGATTTCAGATGGTTTAAGATGGAGACAAACTTCCTCTTTGCAGTATGTGCATGCATTACACCAGTGCACACAAGTTTAAGCATAGCCTTATGTGAAAACACAAATACACATTGATATACACATTTTCAACTTTTCAACTATTGTCGTCAGTATTTGTCCCTTTCAACTCTTTTCATCGCTGTTAAGGGACTCTTTCAGTAAGGGTCATCCCAGGTTCTGTCACACTCATTCAAGTGTAAATAGACTTCAAAGAGCCCCCAAATATTGAATTTGCATTTATTTCCCTCTTCAGAGGGGTTCAGCCTCCCGAGCACCATCTGACTCACCACAGAATCCAACCAGATTCAAGCAAAAAGCCAGTGCTGGTTTCCTGACAAGTGTCCATGCCACTTTCCTCTGCAGACGTGAGACAACTCCTGGAAAGTACTCGGCTAGCCCTCAGGGCTTTTCATCAGTAGGAAACAAGGGTGTGGCGCCTCTGAGCCTGCAAGCCAAGGAGCTCAGGAGAGCACTTAGACACATAATATTGTCATCTCTCATAAATCTGATCTTTTGCACAGTAAGTGACTATTTTCAATCATTCCAATTGATTTCAAATTGAATCAAAGGAAATTAACAATCTCCAAATGTTGCTGAGCCTTTCTGCAGGGAGAGCAGAGTCACTTCATTGCATGCAACTCTGTTTCTGTGATGTCTGTGGGCTCGAGTCCCAGTCTCAGATTAAGCAAACCTAATTGGAGACTAAAATTTATTTTCAGTGGAGTCCCTCCATTCAAATCATTGCTTGAGTCAAGGACTGCTTAATTGGCGTCCAGGAAACCACCCGTGTGTCCGAAGTGACTGAATGTTTCCTCTCATCATCTCCATCACTAATCAGTAGTGGCGTTGCCCGTGTACAGTTAGCACCCTGAGCCACGTGGATCTAGCATAGTAAGGCAGGACTTTCCTCCCTTTGACTCAGAGCCTGAGGCGTCTATTGAGGTAACTGCACACTAATCCTCTGATTGCTGTGTTTAGGCCCGGCACGTCGCTGCTCCACGTCAAGGCGGCCACGACTAACGACGAGCTAATGACACAACGATGACAAGGAGCATTTGTAAACCCAATCAGTAGCCTGGAGCCTGGCTGCCTGGTGATTAGGTTAATCAAACTCTATACTGACTGAATGACTGGCTCACTGTCTGCCTCTTATGTCATCACACTGATTAAAGGGGAAAAGTTGTGTTCAAGTCCGTCAAGCCCTCTCTGCTAACACAAACGTCTTTCTGCCAGGCTGGCAGTGTTAGCGAAGGTAGCTGTCATGCTAATGTAGCTCCAAATGCTGGGACACTGTCAGCTTCAGGGACTCCACTTGAAAATGAGAAATTACCTAATTTTACATTTTGACAAGACAAAATTGGAATAATGTTGTTTGAATTATGTTACCATTTACTGTTAAATAACTCACAGCTTCTTGGTGCAAAGTGTAGATAAATAGTAGGGCTAAGTACTTATATAGCATGTAAAATTAAGCAGTCACTTTCCAGGTCACACTCACATTTGTATGTAGTTGATTCAACGATAGACTCGTTGGTTAGAAACTGTTCTGTCAGTGCAGGGGTAACCACAGAACACAGTAGTCAGTTAAATATTTTTTTAAGCAAGACACAAATTGGCACTTTATAAAATCAAGAAAGCAGTCACTGATATTTTTTGGTTAAGTCCTGTGCTGTTTAGTCACCATGTCGGTAATTCTGCTGGACTAAGGCATCGGGAGACCATATGTTAGTCCTGACCAGCTATTACGGTGAGGTCAGACAGCATTTAGAGGGGGGAAGCGTCACGGTCATCATGTTGACATGCGCTTCTCATCTCTGACTCAGCACGAGGGAAAACTCAGGCTCAGGGCTTCTGTGTGAGAGTATATGTGCCAGTTGCACGTTGCGTACGTATATTGTGAAGTCCACAGCGTGTCTGAGCTCATGACAGTCGCGTCTGTGACCGTGAGAAGAGTATTTGCAGCAGACGGAGTGACCTCACAGCAGACAGACGATGGAGAAGACATGGAGGGGCCACTTCTGCTGCACAGCTGAGGGGGAATCCCTGGCATGGTGATTCCTACTGAGCTAATACAGAAGTGAGCAGCTGTAGAGAAAGTACTAGCTCGCTAAAGTTTACTTAAGGGCAACTTCTGCTGCAACATAGGGATAATAAATCCTTTTGTTTTAATTTTGCATGAAATTCTGAAATGTTGTAAGGCTTAAAAAGAACAGGTGTGCCAGAATTAGCACAAGCACATACTGGCAGTGTTTTAGGCAGAAGTAGCTCACAGATGTTTAGATTTAATCCTGTTTTAGAGAGCATAGATAATATGCTTAATACTCAAATTTGCATCCTCTCGGTAGTGGAGAAGGAAAGCGCATTTAGGTGGCCCATTACTGGTGCAGTTAGTAGCATTGTCAGATATTTCTTCTCCCCAATGAATAGGCAAAGAGAAAAAAAAACAAACTAAAATCCCATTTTGAAGTGCAGTCTCTACAAAAATCAATTCCCTGTGGTTGAAGTCATGTTTTTAGGGGAGGGTAGAAGCAACCCAAAAACATGTTTTATTGCACCAATGATAATTAACTGTATGTAAACAAGTTGAGGAAAAAAAATTCTGGGAAAATAGAGCAAAATAGAGAATCAGAAAACATTTCATAGCCTGCAGCCTTTCACATCCTATCATTATCTGCATTTTTCCTCCACCGTAATTAAGTTTTTTTCTTTATTGCTTATGGGAAGAGGGAACGGCTATAAGGATGTTTTGAGCATGATTAAAGTTGCTCATAATGAAGTGAAGATTCAGTCTGGAGGAAGGATTTTGTCTGCAAAAAACATTCCTCTTAATCCCTTTGATGGTGACAGAATGAGTTCTTCTAGGCCTTAGATCTCTGCTAAACTTTCACACATGATAAAATAAAACCCTCCTTTCCTCCTGTGTTCCATCTTGTGAAAAAAAAAAGAAGTCACTCTGTGCTGATATGTTTCTGAACATGTGGGATCTACATAAGTTTAAGTCATTTTATTTGCTGCCGGCCAGACCCATGCCCACCCATTAAAGTAATTTGCGGGTTAGTATGCAACTGTAATGTTTAAAACAAAAGTGCGCAGCAATCAACTTTGTGCTTAGTCACAGGCAGCTTTTGCTTTTACTCTTTTTACTGCAACAGAAAGGATGTTGTTGACAACATCTATATAACGAACCAGGGAGGGGTCTAAGCAATATGACTTCTATATCTGAGTCAAGTTCAGGTCACATCTCAGCAAATGTAGCTTAAGTAAATGGAAAAAATTCAAGTCAGATGGCAGAAATAGTCTACATTTTATTTTACTTTTCAATCTTTGTTCATATGTTGAATATTACAAAACAAGTCAATACATTGAAGTAATTTTTTGCATAAATATAAGTTAATAATACATAAATTAGCTTTCAATAATAGTTGTGTTTTTTCTACAATCCCAGCCTCACCATGTAATAAGCTGTGGGCCAGGCCTGTGGTTTAGGGCGTAGGTTTAAAACAAAATTAAGAAACAGAAAATTGCGAGAAAGGCTTTTCCTTAATTTAGCTGTCCACCACGCAGGATGAATGAGATCATGAGGAGTCTAATAACAGTGATGGAGATTTAATCATTTTAACGTAAGGGTTTATATGAAATATTATCAGCTCATAAGTGAAGCAAATTAACCATAAAGAAATGACTCATAGAAGTAGACTAACCTCATCCGCTATGGGCATTAGTGTTTTTTTAACATGGGGCAAAAGAATTTTACATTATGATAATTTCATTCCTTGTTATTCAATTATCCAAGCATTTTCAGTCTGCATATTTTTCTGCTTACATGTAGTTTGTTCCTGTTTCGATTTCTTTTCACTTCCACTTATAAAGCCTTGTCTAGACATTGTGAATTCCTTCATCACTTGTGTGGTATCTGGACAGATCTATTCATGTACCGTTTATTCACTACCACTGCTCTTTAATTATCATGTAAAACTATCTGATACGTACTCACTCTTTTGTTTCATCTGAGGGTAACGTCACCGAGCGCGTTCAGCACACTGCTCTCTCAGCTGCCATGTACAATCAGAGCAGCGGGGTTAACATGGAGACTAACTCTGGATGAACTATGTAAAGGCTTCTGCGCGTTCTTCCTGCCTGTTTGGCTCAGCATCAGCCTCAGATCACATTCGGTCGTCAACGGATGGCGCTTTACAGTCGATGCACCTCCAGTTTACTTTCCAGTAAAATTACAGAACACATGATATCATGATATCCTGGTACCCCCTCCAGGAATGTTTGTTGAACAAAGTTGCTCAACCTTTCTAAACACTTTTTTTCTCCCCTCCTTCCTCCGTTAGAGAAAGCTTTACAGCATAAATCCATATTATCAGATTGGAGAGCAGCCGCAAAGAATCTGGCCCCTGTGGTTGCTTGCCGACCACCAGAAAATTGTATTTACTACTACACTTAGCACGACTTTAACCTTGACCAACGCAATGTCGAACATGCCGGTTTGGGCCAAAGTGTATAAGGGTGGAGGCAGGTTTTGGATTAGTCGACCACATAATCAACACGCCCCTTTGCGTACCCTACCTGCAAGCCATCTTACTGGCAACCCCAGTAAGTGTTCCCTATAAAGTCGTGTTGACAGACGGCGAAAACGGCGAGACGGACCAAAAAGTAAATAAGTACCTCCAAAACGTTTACAGCCCTAATCAAGTCCAGAGCTTTTTCTTCTATCCAATATGCCTTCAGAGTTTTATAAATAGATATTATACTCGGCTAAATTGGAGACAGGATTTCACCGCTCTGTGGCTGTCATGAGTTTTCTATTATTTGCTTTCACTTTAGAATATTGAAACTCTTAATATCTGGTTACAGATTTCAGCTCACTCAGCCAGTCTTCATGTTTTGGCGTCACTCAGGGGCCTCATACTCAGCAGGATTTTGAACAGACTCCAATCAAGCATGTTAATTTAAAGGAGGACTAAAAAATCTTACCCATATGTCTTTGTTATTAATAAATTCACCAAAGGCCAGCCTTGTGTTCTGTCAACATTCGTAGGCTTTTACTTTTCTGGAGCTACTGTATAGAGCTTTTTTATTTGTCAGCGGTTCAGAGCTCAAAATTCATCTTGAGTTTTATCCCCTGTGAATTCTCATTTTAGTCTTTTTTTTTTTTTTCTTCCGCAGCTGTGCATGTGTCTCTTAGGCTTTTCCCTCCCCGAAACATGTTGAACAAACCAGACCACCTCCCAGAATCCTCCAAAATAACCTCTCTACAACTGTGGTGAGGCATGGCGCATTTCTCACACACAATCCCTCACTTCCATTCATTCAGAGCAATAAGCCAAACATATAAAACCATTCCCACCCTAATAAACCGGGGCCTTTTTCTCTGCCACAAAGGGAGCTGGCTCCCAAGAGCGTAACACTCTAAAACGGACCCCCGTATAAAAAGAGCCTGCAGGGAACACAGTGGCCCTTCCAAGTGGAGGGAAATGCGGTGACAGAAACTGAGCCAAGGATATGACCAACCGCACAGACCCAAGCACAGCTGCTATAAACCAGGTACCCCACCTGATACAAGCGCTGCCAATATGTCAGGATCGGAAAACTCAGTAAAACTTTACACAATTCTGCTTCACACGAGGAAAAGTCCGGTGCTTATTTTGGAACCTAGTGTTTCAGAGGGGGATAAAAAAGTGTCTCAGAAATGCTGCTTTCTGATTAAAAAGCGGTGCTGCTGTGTGAGGGTTAGCAGGTGTAGCCTCATTGTGGTTATCAGTGAACAGCAGCAGCACTGTGAGTCTGCATCAGATTAACGCCTCACAGAAGCAGAGTTCAGTATTATTCCATCGCTCTCTCTTTCCTGCTCTCACTGCATACTATACAAAGTTGTCAGACTATTGGTCTTTTTTTGTACTCACTTCTTAGTAACAAAAAAAAAAAAAAAAAAACTACCATGAGAACGACAGCTGCATAGTCTGCTCTCGTTGTGACTTTATGTGCATGTATCATATGCTTTACGTGTGTGTCTGTACGTGTGTGTCTCCCTGAGCTTCAGCGGAGGACTGAGGTTTCTGAGGTGAGGCGTTCTCTCGCTTCTCACGCGAAGTGCATCTGATGTTGCACATCACATGCTTACATGTGTTCTCTGTCTGCACTGTGAGATAGATAGGTTCAAGTGTACCAATATAGCACCTAAAGACAGAGAGTTTGTTTTGGGATGATTCTTTTTTTTTTCTTTTTCTTTTTTTTTTTTTTTTTAACATCACTAAAGATAACAAGATGATCCACAGAGATTGTTTTTAATCTTGTATTATTTCTCAAGCAGATGAACTTCTGTTGATGGATTTATTATTTCCATAAGCTTAATGTTGCATAACATTCAAATCAGAGCTCCTGAGCCAGACATTTTACAGCCTCTTTGATTTTCTGTAACCGTTCCTCTTAATTTCAGTTTGATTTGAGTCTAAAAATGAGAACTATTGCCAAATTGCTTTGCCTGTGTAACACAAGTTGTTAAACTAACCACTGGGGTATTTTGCTTACATGAGGTAGTCCCAATCTGAAATGCTTTCAAATTGAACTGGATGATTTAATGACTCTTGGCCTTTGTTCTCTCGTAGTTCGGTTTCATTCTCCTGACAGAAGAAACTGTAAAAGGATATAGCATATTCACTAATGATTTCCAATGGTGATTACAGCTTTAAATGCTTGTCGCCCCCCCCCCCCCCCCGACCTACACGGTCTCTTTGTGAAGCACATCACTGTCTCGCTGCTCGGGTAAGGCTCAAAATGAAAATCAGGCCCGTTACGTTAGAGGTTAAAGCAGCTCAAACATCTGATAGACAGTGTGCATGAAACCTGAAATGAGGGAGACATTGGTCTGTAAACAGTGAGGAGATAAAGGGATGCAGATCCAGTGGTTATTGAGAAGAAAGGGGGGGAAAGGCCTTAGCCATGTCAAGAGGAAACTATAAACGCCTGGGTGTCTGTAGAAGCTGTGAGAACACTGGAACATCATCTCCTGTCACTGCGGTTCCACTGTGGATATCAGAGGATTGTTCTCATGTGAGCAACAGATGTACTTTATTCTGACTGTGTGTGTTTGACTGACTGTGTCTCACTGCATGAATGTAAGGCTCCAGAGATTTTAAGATATACTCTGCAAACAATTAGGAGCTAGTAGTGCTTCTCCTGTGGCGGTCTCTAATTAACAGTGCAATGAGGCCTTAATTGGGAAAGAGATTTAGTTTTTTATGCTGCCTTTCAGTGGCTGTCTCAGTGGTTGTGTGAGGAACAGTGGGAACAACCTAATCCCCCAGCCACCATCAGTTTAACAACTTCTTTGTCAAAACTGTCTACTTAATTTAAAGTTTATCATCACTTACACGAACCAGCTCAAGAAATGTTTAACTCATCAGCTAAAACTTTCAGCTACATCTGCTGCAATTTAACTGATTTATAGTCAGGTATTAAAATGAATTGCAACTATTTTGATGCATTGTTTTAAAGACTGAAAGAAAAAATTTCAAGTTTTGCATTAAAAATGAGCATGGAAACACCACAAAAAATATGCTCAATTTAGGTTTTTTTTCCCATTTTCAAAGAAGAATATAATAAAAGATGAAAATTTTATGAACGTGTAACTTGACTGATGAGCTGACTGATCCCAACATATTCTAGATTATTCCCATGAAACACAAAAGCATCACTAGTATTAGCAACAGGTAGCGTGACCTGATGAGGAGAGTAAGTTATGTCACCTCCAAATAACAACTTCACTGTGTTTTTTCTGATCATTTTATGCCATAATACTAGTGTAAACCTGGTAATTGTTTATTTATACACAGAGTGAAGAAGACCCATTTATTGGGTATCAAGCTAAAACATTTCTGCATTTGCGTTTGTACAATGCTGAAATATACAAAGAAATAACTGATTACAGGTAACAATTGAAGTGAAGTACCTAGAATTGAACAACCAGATGCTGTTAGTGTTGGAAAATTACTTTGATATATATATACATATATATATATATATATATATATATATATATATATATATATATATATATATATATATATATATATATATATATATATGATGATTATTAATAACTCTAGTTAACGCAAATAATTGTAATAAGGCAATCGTGTTGTAATCGTGACTGGCCTTGTCCTACTTTCAGTCTTCCCATACATTCAAGAACTTCACTGTTTCCAAGTAAAAGCTGTCTGATTGGAATTACCATGGCAACAAATGGCTTCTTCATTGAGGCAACTGTTCAGCCGCGCCATGTATAGTGCACTCACCTCACCACACAGACCAAAAGTACCTCCTGGAAGTAAAGCAGAGAGAGAGAGCCTAATATGTTTTTTTCTTTGCTCTTTTATTGTGTTGCTGTGTTCCAGTAAAGGGCCCAGTCACTTGGAGCCTCTGAGCTCGTATTCTCACAGAGAGCGCCGAGTTTCACTTGATAATGAATGTCTGTGGTGAGAATCCCATTATGGCGCTACTCCATCAAGCCTACAGAGAACACAGGAACGGAGAGGCAGAGGCCTTTAAGGGCCATATCAGTCAAGTAGATGAGGGCTACTGTGCAAATCAGATCTTCCTCTGTAAACCTCCCGCAGAACACATCTGAGTAAGTGTGGACAGAGAGACAAATGCATTCACACACTACGAGAAGCACCCAGCTCTCGCAGCTGAATGTAGTATGGTTTTTGAGAAAAGAAACAAGCACAGGCGTTTAACTGTCAGACTGATTAAGCTACATGAACAACTGGACAGAGGGTGGGATAATTGTTCGGGGGGGTGGGGGGGTGAGTGGAGCAGAGAGGAGAGGAGGGGGAGGATCAGCACTCACCTCTGAGAAGACTGCTGCTGTAGTTGGAGAAGGAGTCAAAGATGCTGTTGGATGCCATGACAGGGAGTCCAGAATGGTGTGGAGCCCTCGCTGCAGCCAATCTCCACCAACCTTGGAGAGTTAAAAGAGGAGTGAAAGACAGAATGAAAGGGCAAGACAGAGGGAGAAAAGAGAGTAAAGGAGAGCACAAGAGGACAAAACTCCTGGAGCTCTAGAGCCAACCAAGAATCTAGGGTTTGCGACTACCGCAGGAATCCCAAGCCACAAGCCTGCAGAGAGAGCAGCAGCAGCATGTGTTAGCAGCAGCACCAGGAGACATCTGAGAGAGAAGTGAAGAGAAGAGGGTCAGAGGGAGAAAGAAAAGAAGAAACACAGAGGGTGGAGGAGCAGCTGAACAGAGGCAGTTTAAAAGGAGGCAGCAGCACTTGTGTCTTCAGGTGTTGAGATGGACTCACCAGGGCTGGAGATGAGAGGGGGCCCACCTATTGACACCTGGGTGGTGTGAGCGGGCTGGTGTGGTGAGCTAGGTTTGTGGTCCGCTGTCACGTAGAGGGACTGAGGGTCGAAGGTTAGCCTCCAAGCCTGATAGCGTGGTCTGTCTTTCTTTTTCTGTTCCACGATGGTGGTGGCCTGAGTGGAGCGTCAGTGCTAGTAAAAGGCTAAAAGCCACAGTCTATCTGCATCCTCCTCGCCATCCTCCACACACAGACACACACTCCCCTCCGTGAGTGGTGGAGCCAACGTCACATGTCACGTGAGGTCACCGGGCCTCTCCCTCCCACCCTCCCTCACCTCCCTTCTTCTTCTTCTTCTTCTTCTTCTTCTTCTTCTATCGTCTTTGCTTCTTTGCTGCTTTTTCCTCTGCTTACTTTTTACTTTCCATGCTTCTCCTGCTCTGACTTGCTGTTTTTACTCGCACTTTTCATTGGTCGTCCAAGTTTTGGAAACACTCTATTTTCTTTTTGAGTTCAAACCAGGCAGCAGCCTACACCGCTGTGGTGCACCGAAGTTTGCAGAGAGATCCCTCTGTGAAGACACTGGGTGCATTAAAATATATTAAACTAAAGTCAAACACAAGTGATAGGAAAACTCAGGAGCAAGTCAGATGAAGAGAAACAGAAAATGAGAGATAGCTGTGGCTTCTGCTGTGAGACAGGAAAGGAGTAGAAAGTGTTTTGTCTCTAACTGCTCAATAACACTGTGCGTGTTCTCGACTGTGTATGTATGTCCTGTGCTAGTTTTATGTTTGTCTGACTCACGGCACATCTGTGTTTGTATGAACCAGTGGTTTTGGGCCTGCAAAACCTCCACCCTCACTTACCACTTGATAGTATCATAATCTTAGTCTCATTAGAAGCAGCACTGCCAGTTACTCTGCTTTGCCTGGTTCCTTTACTGTCCCATTTGACTGTTTTTGGTATCTTTACTGTATGCTTCACATTTAGCCTCATCCACACACACTTGAGGTTCAAGTGCACGTGGCTTTACTAGAAAACATTCTCATTTTTAAGAAATTTTACCCAAACCTTCATGTGCAATATGAAAAAAAGCCCAGTTTTTGCAGGCTCATGTAGTCTTTCCCCCTTTGAACCTGCAAAGCATTTTAACCCAATTGTGGTTTTCACACTTTTTCATTTTCTGGGTTAAATTTAAGAACGGAAAACTTTTCACTGATGTGGCTACTACCTGTAGGGTATCAGCCTGAAGATGTGATTTGATACACATACTGCCTTTTAAATTTTCTCTTCGCTTTATGATATTTATTCTTCAGTCTCTTGAGTAATTGTGAAAAAAACAGGAAGTGGTTGATATTCATTCATTCTGGTATGAACTGGCAAGCAGGATGATAAATGCATGTTAAAGAGAGAGGGTATTTTATGAGATACTGTTAACCTGGCATTTTTGCAGTTGGTGTGTTTGTTTCTGGTAATGTGTGTGTGTGGTGTGTGCGTGCGTGCGTGCGTGCACATGCACAGATCACTGGCATTTTGCAAATCTGTGGTATCCATACTTCCTCTCTCCTTTCTCCTGCGTCTCAGTGACACACTGGCTGTGTCTGGCCACGGGGCAACAGACCCAAACCGCCGTCTGGTCACTCATGTGACCCAAATGCTTTCCCTGGAAACCTGTGCATGCGTATGTGAAGCGGTGTACATTTTATGTTCTGTTTCTGTTTCACACTGGTTTGTATACGCAGGTCAGCCCACGATGTCCTCTGCTAATTGCTGGACAAAACTGCTCCATGCACCACAGCATGTGTTTGTAAGTGTATATACAGTACCATGTTCCGAGTGTGTGTGTGTGTGTGTGAGAGAGAGGGAGCTTGCCGCTCTTCCTGGTAGCCCGCACTGCCCTGTAAATGAGCAGTTGCCGCTGAGTTAGGCGGCAGCGCGGGCTAAATGACACGGCGTGTCGGCAAGTGTGGCCGAATGTTGAGGCCACAGCTGCGGCCCCAGGGCTTTTATCAGTCCGTCCACACGGCCACTACAGGCCTCTGACTTAACCTCACACACAGCGAGGCTTCCTCTTCTAACACCTCTGCTGCCTCCCGACATGGCCTCGGCCCTGGCCTGCCAGCCCAGGGACAGATTACAGCTCTGTGTGCTGAACTAGAGGTATTGCTGTCACACAGGCCCGCTGTTAAACACTGCTGTACAAGGCCACAAAGATCATGACTAAACCTTTATGCTGAATTACATTTTCCTCTTTAGTTCAAACAAAAGTAAACACATTCATAAGTTTGTGTTGCACCAAATCAGCAAAGCAGCTTGTTCCTGCCTTTTTTCATCTGTCCCAGTACATTCAGAATGGTGGGCCGCTGACCCAGTCTCATCTGAGGTTTTTCTTTTATAAAGGGGGATGCTCCAGAACACAGTAATAGGATCACTGGTTTTACCGTTCAGGGGTTTGTGGTCGTTTGAGTGTGTGATCATTTAAAGTGTAAGTGAATGTACACGCTGCTGGTAATCATTCATGTTGTTTTGTTTTTCAAAATGAATTTATGTGAGAAATATATCTTTGTACTTTGTGTTTTTACAAGAGGAGACTGTTTTGTATTATTGTCAATTTCCTTATTTTTATCCACTTGTGAAAAGAAAGACTTTGCATCTGGATTTTCAATGAGGAAAAGAGAAAAGCAAAACAAATATAGGACCATCCCACAGCATTGTGCAAGAACGGGAGTTGGCTCCCTTGTAGTGTAGTCCAAACTTGACATTTGAAGAAAGCGCTGGAGTCCAGGCCGTTTTTTTCAGTCTTCAGTGTTTTTTCTTCTTTGTCTAGGTAAACATCTGCTTCATGTTTTGAAATGTATCTCATGGCTTTGCACTGCCCATGACCGTGAGGGGAAAATAGTCTGAAGATCATTGTGGCCTTCTTTCACTCAATTCTTTTTTCCCCTGCCCAGACCTTGTTTATCAAGCCCCTGTATTTAAGCTTAATATAACTCCTGTTTTGCTGAGAAAACTGTGGTGGTTTAATCACTGTCAGTGGTCCTACGCCTCTCGGGTGTGGCTCGCGAGGCAAAAAGGACCCAGTGCGGTCGTGCGTCCAGCTGCAAAGGGGCTTATTTTGTGGTCTAAAAATTGCAGGCTTCCCCATATGTTCCCCATAAACGTGGAATGCAGCGTGGGACTTGAGGAGGCTTTTATAATGAAGTGGCCGTCATTGCATCAAACACCATGGTCCTGCCTCTCAGCATAGGCCATGCGAACCCTTTTTGGGCTACATACACAGGTCCAACTGCTCACTCACACTTCATATTGGCCATTTTCTTTTAATTATATTGCGCGTCTCATTCCACAGATAGATATTCCTTCCCATTTTCAGTCAAGCGTAGTTTATCCCTAAAATGCCCTGCACAAAAGTTTTTACTGCTTTGCAAAGACATTTATCCTCTGTTATTTCTCAAGTTCATTTCCATATTTTTCTGAAACACTGGCATCATAAAAGAGGAAGTTAGCTTAATTTTGCTTATTTAGAACAAACTGGTGTAAAAAACACAGCAGGCAAACAGTGGAAACCGTTGGACTGGATGAGATGTTAGTTCTTAGAAAGTTCCGACTGTATAAGAAATGAGTTTAGTGTTACCATCTCAGCATTAATCTGTGTGTTTACATGTGTGTGCGTCTGTGTTGTTGTTGTCATTGTAAGCGAGGCACTCCCAGATGCAGTGGTTTTAGCGTGCAGTATCACGGTTGGAAGTGATCACCAGGCCCATTATTTATTTATTGGCTTCAGCAGACATGGAGACTGTGGTAACCACACAGAGAGGAGGGGAGGGGGGGTGTGTCGTGTCACCGCACACCATGCAGGCCCTATATCAGAGTTCCTGAGGAGCACTATGTGTATTTACTAATCTGTGGCAGGATGAAGACAACAGCCAGCCTATGATGGGCCGAAACCCTGGATGATGACTGAGATTACAGTGTGGGTATTTTTGGAGAAAGCCGACACAGCAGAGATCACTGTCAGTAACAATGATCTGTAACAGAGATAAAGTGCGTGAGGACAGATAAGCAGGGTTGTGGCTGTGCTCCCTCTCTGCAAACTCCTGGCACCTGCAGCAGCTCTTCAAGACAAATTTACCATGTTTACAGGTAGTAAACCCTCCATCCCACCCCCCTCTTACCCAAGCTCTTCCTGTTATGCAGAAACTGTGCCAACACAAAGACTGAGCATCTAGCTTCTTTTACAGCAGGTCTCACTGGCACAGTGCTGGTTTGGCTAATTTGACAGTTTTTGCCTGTCAAATCACCCCTCTTATGTTATGAACTTTAACAGGCATATACTGCATTTGCTAGAAAAATTAACCCTTTAACCCCTGACGTGTCTGTGGTGATCGTTCTGAATTTATTATTTATTTTAATTATCAAAAACAATTCAACCGTTTGCTCAATAGGAATAATTTCAAAATGCACTGATATAATAGACCTAGTTCTTTCCATAGACATCTGAGCATGCTCAGTGCAACCCCTGCCACCTATGCTATGGAAGTCGAACAAAGAGCAGTGAGTGAGACTGCCTTGTGATAAAAACAGAAGGTTTGGCCTTTTTTATTTTTATTTTTTGCACCGTTTTTTGTTTTTACTGTTTGCAGTGTTGTCGCGATTTTCCTTTATTTTGTTTTAATGTGTTTTTACCGAGATTTGACTTTCTGGAGTTCAACCAGGTGCCAAAAAACAGCTGGACTGATTTAGAAAAGAAGAGCCCCAAAATGAAAACTATTGGGCCAAAATTAAAATACTTGTTAAAGCTATACGATTTTGGCCAAAAATAAAATCCCAATTTTTTTCCACTAAAAACTCAATTTTCGATTTCGGTTCAGGCTGGTGGTGGCATTTTAGCTGGCATGTCGTTTTCGTGTGTAGCCCACAATGCAACACACTGCTCCCACTCTGGTGTGTGATGAAGTTTGAGGAGCTGAAATAAGTTCCATGTGCTGCTGTTTTTGACTGATACCGCTTTCAGGCTGAGTTTGCAGCGAAGAATGGTCTCATCGGTGGTGTTCATGGTCTTGATCTTCATCGGAAACTTCGAAGCCGTACCAATTCCACACAACCAACTTACTCTTGCTATTTTTAACTATGAAGTTCTCACTCCTTAGCAAACAGCATTTTTGTACTGGTGTGTGGAGACCAAAGACTGTGGAGACCATTGTCACAGTTAGGAGCAGGAGCTTACAGTAGGCCAGAGGCACGCAGCTCAGAGACTCGAGAAAGATGAAATTTGATTTGACAATTACCCTTTTTAAAACATTCTCCTAATTAAATAATCTGATTTCACTACAAAGTCAATTAATCGTGCAGCCTTACATGTTGTTGTTCAGTGTGTTCCAGTTCATAGCTCATGTTCAACATCCTAAATCTCTTATTGATGTACATTGTGAGTGCCTTATTTAGTAAAAACCTGTTAAACTTCAAATCCTCTCTTTTTCTCTTATTCCCCTCTGTTTTGACCCTAAAACACACAGTAAAACAAAACCACCGAAGAAAAGGAACACAAGTACATACTCACAGCAGCTTTTATGACACTGAAAAAGACACAAATTCACAGCAGCACATTTACTCGAAATACTCTATCCAGGATTAAAGGGTTAAATTAGATTAGTCAAAGATGAAGTGGTGAGGTTTACACTTTTATAAGCCCCATACTCATGTATTTTGTGGATTGACTTACGGCTTTGAGTCCAGAAAAATTTTGACGTTGTGTAAAATGTAAATAAAAGCAGAATGTAATGATTTTCATACCTCCTAAACAACACATCTCCAAAAAGTTGGGACGATAGCAACAAAAGACTGGTAACACAAGTAAGAGGTACTAAAAAGAAACATCTGAAGGAACATTTTGCAACTAATTAGGTTTAATGGAAGCTGGTTAGTAACATGGGTATAAAAACTGCTTGTTAGAGAGGAAGAGATTCTCAGAAGAAAAGATGGACATTTACTGACTTGTTATAATAAGAGCGGATGCTACACAGTTGTAAGCATGACTTTGTCTGGCCATCAAATTCAAAATTAAATTTTTTCCCATATAATAGTACATTTTCTCAGTTTAACATATGTTTTATTGTCAATAAAATATGGGTTTATGAGATTTGCAAATCAATGCATTGTGGGTTTTTTTTTTTTTTTTTAATAATTTACGCAGCATCTCATGTTTTCTGGGATTGGAGTCTCTGTACAGCACTTCAGTCAACATTTGCGCTCTATAATGTGCTTTATAAATAAACTGAGCTAACTTAGAATTAAATAAGTGCTAGACATATAAAATAGTGCTTTAACTAAGCTTTAACTAAGAAAAGAAGTAAATTTTTACACATCTGTTTCTATAAACTAATCCTAAACACATATAACACATTTATTGAAGTTTCTTACCACTTAGTTAAACAACAACAACTTGAGAGCAGTGGCATGTGGCTCAGATCCGGCTGTACCCCTCTTTTCTTTTTTTTCTTTTTTTTTTTTCTTTTTTTTTTGTTTTTTACCTTATAAAAAAAGCTGTTTTGAAATGTTGGCAAGCTCCTATGTGTGACGTGTTGGCTGCTAAATATGCTTTGCAGGCACTTGCGTTTCCATTGAACAATCAGGGAAATGCACAATTAACTGATCTAAAAACCCAGAGTGCCTCCTAGTTTGATCATGTTTCGGTTCCCAGTGCTTATCACATTGTGCCTGTGTGTTTTGTGAACCACTTGTCTTCACCAGAGTGGTAAATTTACACTCGGCTTTGAGGTACGCAGAGGCACCACATCATGGCAACAAAGCAGCTGGAGGGTGAAGTGCTGCAGCCTCACATAAAAGCACCCATAAACCCGAGACCTCAGTTACCCCAAATGCCCCAACGCTCAACACACACAGCTCAGACCAGAATAGAGCAGACCATGGTCTTGCCACAAACCCGACTGATCCCATTGACCTCACTGCATCATCGGGATCTTCTGAGCTCACACAGGTGGAATGCTGCAGTGTTGCGCTGAGTTTTCTTCATCGCTGTCATCACTTCTGCTGAAATGTAAACGCATGTTCGTGCAATGGATTTTACACTGCAGAGCTGCAGATTGTATGTCAGAGTGGTTTTTCTAGCATGTTTTATTACCTGTGCATGTGTTTGTATGTTTGTGTCTATGCGAGTGCATACGTGCTTCCTGTGGTTCAGACATGGGTTTTGGATGTGAGAGACAAACTTGCAAGCATGCTAGTCACTATAGGGCAGGATGTTCCTCTAAAGCAGATGTATCGTGGTTAACTCGTAAGCTATGTGAGTTTCACTACATTGCTGTATGAAACATCATTTCAAACCTTTATTTTATTCAGCAGTTGAAATAAAATGTATAAAGTGTCAACCACTTTCTTAACACTGTAAAACATCTTAAGACACTCTTGTTAAAGCAGATATTTTAAATCCAAACTGATTCAGGGCTGCTACAAACTGATTGCACTTAATGTATTTCTCACGTTTTAATTGTATTTTAATTGTATTTTGCACTGTAAAGCACTTTGTGGCTCCCTGTCTGTGAAAAGTGCTCTATAAATGAAATGTACTTACTTACTTAACCCATAAGGATGCAGTGCGACTTATGTGGCAGTTCCCAAATGATTTTTTTCTCTCTATTTGACCTTTCCTAAGTGATTTATCACCATTTGTTATAACATTATCCTCTGACTCTTGCATTTTTTCCAGTGAAAATAATCTATTTTCCTATGTTTGATTGACTGATCATGTAGATGTTTATAAAGTTCAGAGTAAAGTCAAAGGTTATTATATCAAAACAGAAGCAACTGATGAAAAAGTGACTTTTTCAGTAAAATATACCATTAACTGAGCATAAACCCAGTGTGTCCATCCACTGTCATTGATCCAACTCCATGGGTTTTACTGGTGAATCAATGTTGTAGAAGATGACGGTGTTTCCACGGTCACCACGGTGCCTCTGAACGTCCAAATGCTTCATATTTGATGACCATGAAAAGACATCAATTATTTACATGTACTGATAGGATTAGTGGATCAGCAGTGATGTTTGGGTCTTTGTGGTTTAAAAGGTAATATTTATGTCACTGAATCTAGTAGATATGTTCTCTTGCTTCAGCTCATTTACTCAGTTTGACCTACGGTTACATGCACAAAAATGCCAGTAAATATTAAAACCTAAATTACATAGTCATTGATACATGTGCTGTTTTTCTTTTTTTAAATGCAATGTTATTACTTTTTTACTGATGTGTTTACAACGTTTTAATATTACTCTATATATTGTAACAGTGGTACAGAACTGCAAAGTTGATGAATATAAAGAGCCTCTGAAGATGTCTCTGCAGCTTCAATGTGACCACACATTTAGTCATTTTTGTCTCTTTTAATACTTTTTTACCTCGCTCTCAGATATTTACATAAAATGTGTCAAGGCAGTGGTTGTTTTGGTGTTGGAGGTGTGTATCGCATGCAACAAGAGATGCAGTCCAGTAAACTGTGTAATGCAAAACTACATTTTTCTTCACTGTCTGTAGCACAAACCATGACCTTCTTGGTGTATAAAGCTGTCTTTCAGTTATGTATGTGTGTGTGCACAAATCAAATGGGATCAATTGTTATGTTTTTTTGTGAAATTACTGTAGATCCCACAGGGCACAACAGAATGGGCGGGATTTCATTTCTGCATATTGAACATACCAAATGTATTATGACTTTTTCCATGAGGTATATGACGATATTTCGAAGACTGAGTACAAATTGTCCCATTTCCGTATTGATTCTCTCTCACTTTTGCAGAGAGCGATGAGTCATGGATTATTTGTGTCATTAATGTTTCCAGGCTAGTGAGTGTGTTTAAAATTTCCCATATTGATTCACACTAAAATTGTTCAGTTAATTCATCCTTAACTTGTAGGAGTTTGCATGATGTGTTTTGGTGCCACTGTAAAGCCTTGAAGTTTTTGACATCTTGTATATGTTTTGCTTTTTATTTTATTTTATTTTATTTATTTATCTAACTATTATTTACCCAGGGCAAGCAATTAAGGACAGATTCTTATTTACAAATGCAGCCTGCTTACAAATGAAAATAGAACCCACTTCAGAGAAAACACAGAGAAATACTATGCATCATACAGCATATCTCAATTCAGGTGAAATATGGTAAAATATGCTTTTTAACCCATAAAACCCTAGTTGAGTAAAAATATTCTATTTTTTCCTTCTGAAACGAAGCTAAAACTGACACATTTACACACCTCTGGACCCACTGTGGTGTTACTTGACAACTGACCTAATTACACATCGACAAGATTTACCCAAATCACCCGTGCTGTAAACAGAAAGGGTATATTTTTCTTACCAAGAAATTTGTGACTCACTATAATTGGTAGCATCACTTTCATCACACTGCCACTGATATCTGTGTGTGTGTGTGTGTGTGTGTGTGTGTGTGTGTGTAGCACTGACCTGCTTTCTTATGGCAGCCCACACGTTTCAGTACCTCAGTGGGTTTTACTGACCTAGAACAAGGGAAGGGGGCTCAGGAAGTCAACTGCTGCATGTATGTGTGCTCGAGTCTATCTGTGTGTGTCCGTGTAACTGTAAATGCAGGCATATGTGCATAAGCCTTTTATAGTCTTTGGAAAGCCAGTAACATAATAGCACACACCATTTTTCTCCAAAATGTCGTTCTCACTTTCTCTTTCACCCCTCCGTCGCGCTGCCTCTCTTTCATTTGTCTCTCTCTTTGACAAATAGGAGCCAGTCCATTAGGATGCTTTATGAGGTGATGGTGACACAGGGCATTCTTGACGGCCTCTAACACTGTCTCAACTCCCCCAAACACACACACACACTCCCTGCCTCTGTCTGCCTCCTTGTTCATCCTCCATGCTCTTTAATATCAGAGCTCATTGCTCTTTGTCATCCATTGTAATACATGCCTTTGCTGTCTTCTTGACTGTGTGTGTGGTTGAGTCCCTGATCTCTGGCGAGCCCTCCTCACTAGTCAAGATCCAGGCAGGCGCTACATGCGTCTGATCTATGATCCAGGGCTGGCTTTTATTCTCAGAGAGACATACAGTGTTTCTTTGTGGGAGGGGAACAGGGGGAGGGTTCTTAATGAAGGCCACTCAGGGCAGCCTCTGCCCTGGCCTCTAATGCATCCCAGGCCCCTGGGGCTGCCTGGCAGGCTGGATGACTGCTGGGGCTCAAGGGTGCACATGAGAGTAGGTAAACCGGCTTCACACACAGCTTCACGCTGCTCTGCCCCAGCCTGAAGACATATATACTGCATACTGCCCATTTTGTCAAAGAGCACCTTGAGACCGCCTCTAATGAATCTCTTGTTCTCACCAACGCTTGATATAGAAGCGGTTCCTCTGGCATTCACTAAGAGCATGATTATTCACAGGAGAAAACAGAGGTTAGAGTAAGTAGAGTGCGTGGGATCAAGTAAAAGTGTTCTAATTTCATTGCAATATTCAAAAGAAATGATCAAATCAGAGCTTTTTTCTTCACTGATAAAATAAATATACACCTGCCTCATTCTGATTCACACTGATCGAAGTTGTAAAGTTGTAAGGTAAAGTTGTCATTTATTCCATTATTCCATCCAACATTAAGAAATCAGAGACTTTTTTACAATGTGTAGTTGACACTTAATAGTAAATTAATCTTAAATTTATGGCTTGGGAATAGTAAATGGGAACAGTAATTTAATTTACGGGCATTTAGTTTTCTGAAAATCATGAATGTACATTGCAAAATCAACATTATTTCTCTAGAGCCGTTTCTTGCTCAACAAACATTAAAAATGTCTCCCTGTGTGCTTCTTGCAATATATTAATTATATTTCTTCAGTCACATATGGGATACGCTTTTAATAAAGAGATTTTTTTGAGTCATGTTTTGTCTCCAATTCTTAATGCCAGGAAATAATGGATAAAAATCTAAAATTTTTCACAATACATTGTCCAACCATACTTAAGCTCCCAAACTGCAAAGTTACACAGTTATCAGTGTAAATTACTGCTGAACCCTTGAAAAATGCAGAAACAGATGACAACTATAATAATATATTCGACAATATTGTGCCCTTCCCTGTCAAACATATATTTTGCTCATTGATGCTTTACTTAAATGTCTGAACTTTGCTGCACACAATTGTGTAGAGATATGTTTGATGGTAGAAAAAAAGCAAAGATTCTTCTGGTAATTCTGCCTTAAAACATGTCTTGAGGAGGTATTTGTACAACTGTATGTATGTAGTGTGTTGTATGAGTTGCATTTAAACATTTGCTGCATAAAACATATTTCTGTTAATATAAAATTGTGTAAAGTAAACTTTTGTCTCTCGGGGGTTAATTTTATGTGTTGCAACACAACATAAAAACATCATACTGTCAATATTCTATATAGTTTACTTCAACAACAGTGAACATGCAAACATGAAAAACATACATCCGCAGTAGTACGCAGATGAAACAAAAATGAAAAGTGCTTGTGTACACACTGTCTCTGCTACCGTATGTTTTTTAGCTCAACAGCTTCAAGCAGTTTTATTTGCATTTTGTCACAGTGAAGGCAGCAGATCACACACAAAGGGAAGGCATGTTATTTCATCAATGAATTAGTCAAATACTGCACAGGATAAATTCAGGCAGAGACCTGTTTAGTTTGTGATAATGTCAGGTGTGCCTAAAAAGAATAAACCAACATGGAAAGGAGAAAGTTGTGAATGGTCATGTGGTTTTAACACCCTGAGTACATATAGTACACACATGTAGGAAGAATAAAAGATGACGCTGAAGTGAATTCAAGTTAAATCTCTTTGGTTTCTCGTAGCTTTAAAACACTGAGAACAGGATGAGTTTGTGTGTGTGTGGGGGGGGTAAAAAGAGACACCCTTCATAGCATGCTGACTTTAGCCACTGTGTGTGTTTCATTATCTGTGAACTGGCAAACATTTCCACTCTTATCTACTGAATCTTTACCATCTTATCAGCCTAGTTTGCATGTGCATGCAGATGTATTTCTCTATATATCTATATATACACTAGGTGCCTGCTTATCACTGCTCATCTGCTCATGGGTGGCATCTTTTCTCACTTAAACTCAAAATGTTTTTATATATATATATATATATATATATATATATATATATATATATATATATATATATATATATATAATCTACATACCAGTGAGTTGGCATGATAATATGGATAGATGTAAAAACCATAGTGGCGGTCTGTGTAGAGAACAGACTGTTTATGTGCATGTAACAGATCTGTTAGTTTTGAAGGCACATTTCATGTTGTTTCCCACGCTCATCTCTGTAAATAGGTCTAGAGGCTGTTGGGTTCATCTGTATCGCGCAGACACACTCATGCACACATTACACTCACAACTCTGCAACTACCACAGTGATCCATGCATTCTCCAATTATACACATGACAGCCAAGTTTACACAGAGGCAGGTGCTTTTTGCATCTTCCATCGTGGAAAAGTCCAAAAATTCTGCAGTGTTCGTCTTTTCGTGCTCGTGTGCAGATTGTTGCACGTCTGTCTATCTGTCTGTCTACATGTCTGTCTGTCTGTCTGGGAGCGAGTGTATAGCCAGGTGCTTGCTGACATACTGGGGCTTTGTGGTTGTGGTTGGTGGCTTGCTTGCTTGCTGTGCAGACAACCGAGAAGGAACTGTCTCTTTTTTTTTCGTATTTGTATCTCCTTCTGTGTGTGTGTGTGTATGTGTATGTGTATGTGTGTGTGTGTGTATATACTGTGAATATGTTTGCTACTCTATATGGTTCACAGACATGCATTTCGTGACAAGACTAGGGGGATTTGTATTCTGCTGTAGTGCTACTCAAGTGTATGTTTTTTCATCATTTCCCTTTTACTAGCGAGTGTATAAAATATATCAAATGAACGCCGTTACCCCTTCAGACAGAATGTATACATTGAGCTGTCTTCATTTTTAAGTGTAATTATACTGTATGATACTGACACATCAGCAGGCAGGTTTGATGATAGATCAGAGATTACTATAGCTTTGGCTTTATCAAAGGCATCGTTCCAACCCACATGATGAGCTTCTTTGCGGCCTCACTACAAAGGGAAACAATGGTTGGAGTGGGAGTGAATAGCGTTCTGCCATTCCCGCAGCCTTGGCTCAGGACCCATGGTGGCATTGTGTCACATGATGAAAAAGGCTTGAAAGGAGGCAAAGGTCTGTGGCTGCACCTTCAAGGGCTGTAGTACAGTAGACACCCAAACACTGTGATTATAGCTGCTTTTATCATTATCTGGTTCAGTCGCAGATTATTGGACTAGATTCTGTCATTATAGATCGCTCAGTTGCTGGTCCACTGATTTTGAGTCGCTGGCATCTAATAATAATGATTTTAACAGCCTTTTTTTGTTGGGATTTAATGAGTTTTCCTACATGAATTATACTAATGAATGGCACCATGCCCGAAGAAATGCTTTATTTACATTGCCTTGAATAAATATGAATGATTGATATTTGCTTGTGCACTTTCTGAAGCAGCCTAACACCTTGTCGTCTGAGAGATGGGGAATAAGGCTGATGTTGCCACAGAACAGGACATATGTTGCCACATTCTCACGGTGTTGGTTAGCCAAACCTCTTTACCCAGAACTCTTGGCTAGGTTCTGTTAAGTTGAGTCATCTCAACACAGCTAAAGGCTTCAGCTTCACCCACACACAAACCACTGCGTACTATCTGAGTCACTGAGATGGAGCACTTAATCCTGCATACATACGCATGCACAGTACACAGATTTAACCATTGTCACTGTCCTGATTTGCCCTCATGGATTTCTTTATTGGAAAATTGTATTTTTAAGTTAAATTAAACTGAGAAAAGGTTATTTGAGCATACAGTATATATCTATAAGGAGGAACATTCTACATCTTCTCTCCTGTTGAATGACACGTATTTAGCAGTTTGACAGTTTCTACCCACACACATTTTTCCATTGCTGCATCGAGCTATTGAATACCACCTGATATTTCAGTGAGCTGTCACTGCTGTGATTCATGTGCATATGGAAATGACTTGTCCTGTTGCATCATTAGTGTTTAGTGTCATGTTTGGCTTTGTTTAGAGAAGAAATAAATGCTGCTTGATTTGACATAGTACGATACTAAAAAGACTAAATGTGTTCATGGATCAATTTCTAAATAAATGTGGGCTTTCATCACTGTTTTGTAATCATGTTTTGTTAGATAGTACAGGTATGTCTGACATGCGCCTGTAAAGTGACGAGGTCAGCTTCTAGGAAAACACTTTAAGCAAAACAATACAAAGAGGTTACTTGATCTTCTACTGTTACTACTATGATTAGTACTGCTAAGGCTCTAAGCTACTTCCTGTTGGCCTTAAAATACTTAATACAACAGTGACACAATGTCCTCCACAGTCCATGTGTACAACCTTTGTTTAACGCATGTGTAAGTTCATTTCAAATGTTTTTATTAGAGCACATTGTCACAGTTACATGTTTACTGCATACACATTGCATGCAGGATTTTTTTTTTTTTTTTCACTTAAGTTTTTATTGAAATTTTACAAACACATACTCAGCAAAAACAAAAAAAAACACACACACAAAAAAAAAAGGAACAAACAATCCTTGCTTGGGTACACTACATGACATTACATTTAGATTTATTCAGTCCTTCCACCATTCCGGGTTCTGTAATCAGTCCATTTATTCTATTTTTTGTCCATTTGTGCTTCTTGTATTCGCAGTTTGTGAGTTATTTTTCCATTGTATATATTCCTTCAATAATTGTGATCCATTGGTCCTTTGTTGGTGGTTCTGTCTTTCCCCAGTTCCTTGTAATAGCTTTTTTGCAGGACACTAAAAGTACCTTAACCAAGTATATGTCGTTTCCCACTACATTTCCATCAGACAAGTTACACAAATACAGTACATCACAGCACATTGGAATCTCATACCACATTATTTGTTGTAGCACTCCACACACCATCTCCCAAAACACAGTTATTTTATCACTTTTCCAAAAGACGTGTGTGATCTACATCAAAGTCTCCACATTCCTACATGCGGGATTTTGCATCCGTACAGACAAATGTGCAGTTAGGTCATAACACACTCTTATCATTTTCTTTGAACATATAACAATATATGAAGAACAGATATAACCATGAGGTACAAAACGCAAATAAGGAAAAAATACATTTAAAAAACAAGTATAAATAAAAATAAATGTCCCTCCCTCCCACCACCACCCCCTCTATCCACCCATACCCTTCCATCTATTCAGTACTTTATTAGAGTAAAGGTGAAAGTTAATTTCTGCTAAAAGGTGTGAAATATTGAATGAGAGGTGACCAAGTTTTTTTTCAAAGAATGTGAGTTTATCCATAAGAGTATATCTAATTCTTTCTAAGTGGAGTGCACACGTGTAAGTTAAACATTTCTTTTCACACGACTGGTCTTTGCACAATTTTCACTAGCATTAAATATGTGCACTTGAACATTTCTTGTGTAGATGTTTTCTAGAGGTGCTGAAGGAAATACATGTACATAGATTTTGCCACAATCCTGATAGAAATAACAAAAAGCAGCCGACATGCCCTGTGAATATTTTGGGTGTTTCTGACTATGCAAGAACTGGCATTTAACTTATACACAGTGTGCATAAATGTCTTTTATGGTAATCCACAATATAAAATACCTAAAATATCACACTATTAAAACACAAACATATAGAAAGTAGCATTTTCTCCTCTGAGTTGATTTTAAAGTTTGCTTAAAGGTTTCAGTGTCTGTGTAAATATGCTCTGGGTTTGTTTGTGTTACGCGCTCTGCAGATCTGCCTGCAGCAGTTGAGTGAAATCAGAGACAGGTTGGCATAGGGAAGACTTGCCTTGGCACTGCTCTGGCCGCAGACGGGTTCCGGTATGAGTTTACAGTATAGTTTGCCTCTCTGTGGCTTGACGACTCTGTACTCTGAGAGAGACTTTTAACCATGCGACAGACATGCTATGCACTTTCCCACAGCCACTGAAAACCTAAGGCTACTCTTATGGTTGCTTAACATCTGCACTTGGCTACTTGCTTGGCACCTTAATATTGCAGCAACTTGTGTTTTTTTCCTTCCTCTTAAGAGAAAGATAAACCTTATCATGATTTTAAACAAACTGAGCTGTGGTTGTCTGTGTCATCTGTGTCACCATGACAGCCAGTTTTGACACTTCTACTAACTGCCTAAAGATCAGAGGTGATTTGTGTGGGCATTTTAGTCCTATAGCCTTTTAATGTTGTAGCATTCAGTGAAGTAACCCCACCTACTCACAAACTATGACCTTTATATCGGTTCAACAAAAGAAAATATCTAATTGAAAAGTTGTTTGGTTTCTTTTTCGCTGCACAAGTATAGTGAGTTGACTGGCAGTTTGTATAAGCATCATCAAAGGCAACGGTCAAAAGCCTGGAGATGAGATGCAGATATGAATCACCTCATCCAACACTTGCGGTTCTCACACCATCTCACTTGTTAGCTTGGATGTTTCCATCATACTCATAAGAAGTGTAACATTAGTTCCAAACCCATATTTTTGATCAGATCAAGCTTGGTGACTTGTTCTCATGTACTGTGTCATTGTGCAAGATACCAGATTGATATCATTTAGCCTATGAAAATGGAAATTAATAAATGTACTTTATAAACATGCATAATATTAAGGTATTAAATTAGAGGTTAAATTCTTAACTTAAATGTGTTGTGTGTGAACTCACAGCTGTCACTTTCAGTTTGGTTTAAAAAAAAAAAAAAATGCAGAGAAAAATGAATCATCACAATTCAACATCACACTGCCTATTTCAGCATTACTTTAATATATTTGCAGCAGGGGTAGAGGAGGTGTCGCTGTGGGGGAGATCTGCTGTTTGCTGTGAGTTGTCTGTGCGTCTCCTCTGCATCTTCCCTAAATCAAGAAGGCAGAAGTGAGAAACGGTTGAGAAGTACGACCAGCATCTTCCTGTTATGTGTGCGTGAAACCCCAGACGGCTGTCTAAACTGCTCGCACGCAAATGCTGGCCCGGGAACCATGGCAACGGCAGGTCCCCACATGCAGAAGGCGGAAGTGAGCTGACGCGCTGAGGAAGTTATTGGTTTTTTGATGGCCATCGCCGTGGTTTCATGAGAAAGACCGTGACTCGGCCCTTGTGCTACGCAGACGGTCAGCCAGCGTGGGAATGTAGTCTGTGTAATGAGACAGTGGTGATGACAGACAGTGTCTGTTTAAATGCTGACCTGCAAACATGTGAAACAGACTAACAATCAGCAACTAAAAAAGAATCTGTCCTATTTTTCATTTTAATGCAGTTTTTTCATGGTGCAGCAAATAGACATTACTTGTTAATCTGTAGCAGAACCGGTGACTGGATGCATCTTGCTCATCATCATTCACATGACTCTACTACACTATCGAAGCATCACATTTTTTGCCATTTCCCCTGAAATTCTCTCTTACTGGCATCAACCCTGACGTAAGCAAACTGAACCACTTACTGTGGCGTCACCGTGCCTGTTTTCTGCCTTGGAAACAGCGGTGTGTGTCTCACCTGGGCTTTACAAACCACAGCAACCTCACCCTCCCCTTTGACTTTGAAGTTCTCATTTACGAGGCATCCATCATACTCTGTAAAAGTATTTCTTAGATAATTTTACAAGAACTCTCTTTAGACAGAAAAAATCACACAACCACGAAGGTTTAACACTGCCTGCGAGGCCTCCCAGAGTGGTTTGAGTGGCTTCATGCTGCAATGATTTAATGTTTTCTGAACTCCTGTTACTCAGATTGTAAATTAGGTTTTTATGGTCAGCTTTCAGTTTCCCACCGGTAGGCTGTCTAATGACAAATGATTATCAGATATTCGACAAACAAGCTCATACTAACGACAAACTTACGGCGGCTGTGGCTTCTACCCTGTGTGTTCTCGTGGTTGTCTGGCTCGTGCCGGGTGTCTCCTAGAAGGAATATTTTAAAGCACAGATGAAATTTCATCTTCAGGACTGCATTTTTCTTTTTTTTTCTCTCTGCATAATATTTATTGCACTTTCCTTTGTGCATTCAGCCTACATTGTTTTCTGCATGAGAATGCATTAGAATTAAAACATGCAGATGACCTTCACTCTTCCGTTAATGCTGTGGGATGGCAGCTGTTGCTTTTTGAAATCATATTAATTCATATTCTGCTCATTGCACATCATGCATATGAAGATTAGCTGGAATATTTTTTATTTTGTTTTTGTATCCTGTATTTTTGCTACAGTCCCTGTCCTTGTGTACATGTTTTGATGTAGGTGTCTGTGTGCTGTGTGTACATAGCACGTTTTTGTCTTTTTATTTCATGTTATAAATTCGTCTGTTCACTTCCTTAATCAATGAGTCATCGGTAAGTCATAGAAGAGTCACACGGTGTTATATGCATTTGCATATTGAATCATCTCACGGTACACCTCTAATAGGATTTGATCACATGAGGCTTTGTATCTTGCAGCAGCAATGAGTGGCGATACATGGCTACGCATGTGGCTGTTTCCTCCCATATCCCGTAGCCACACCTGCCACAGCCTGGCTTCTGCTTGGCCTCAAGCCTCCTGTTAGCTACGCCTAGGTTGACCAAGTATGCCACCAAGCATCCTCGGGGACTGGGCTCCCCTCAGCCAGAACCCCACAACCCCAGGCCTCAGTTTGACTGGAAGCCAAAGAAGGAGTGAGTCTGAGGTGACTGGGGGAGAAACCACCCTCGCCTCTAACTTGTCTCTGTGGTGCTCAGATACTAAGCACCAGTGGCTGAAAGCACAGCTGAAGAGAAACAAAGACGAAGCTGGAAATGGAATACGTGCAAACGAGCACCTGATACTGACTGTGTTGTATTTGTGTGTACATGTCTGAGAGTGAAAGAGGGAGACGAGTGGTGAGGGAGAGAAAGGTTTATTGGCTGCTAAATGCCAGACTCACCACAGGTGGGAGCTCCTCTGTCGACCCTATTAAAACCAAGCAAAATGGAGGGTCTGTACAACTGCTCTGTGTGACCTGACATCCAACAATGCTGCAGGCAGTGATTGCAACAGACATACAAGAACAAGTCAGCAATAATAAAGCACATTTGATCATGTTTGTAAGTGAGTTGACACAGTTGTAAATGCCATGTGGTTTGGTTTGAGGGGGGAACCGACCTCAAGGGTCTTCTGGGAAGTCCCCCCACTGTCAAAAATGCAACTGCTCTCATGAAGTTCACTAGTGGCAAGATCTTCCAAATGCAAGTACCACAGGTGACTCACACTAACAGCACTGATCTTGGAAAAACCAAAGGTTGTTGACCTATATAAGACCTTTTTTTTCTTGGACTTTTGGAGTTTGAAAATCCCCCCAGAAAGTACATGTATTCTCAGACCTGTAACCAAACCACATTCACTCATCACATCAATTACACACACAACACAACAATTAAAGTGAAGGCATATATCTAACAAGTTTTGTAATGATGTTGAAGGAATTAAAATGATTGTTATTAAATTAAACAAAAGCTATTCTTTAAAATGTTGCTGTTCTTTCTATATTTGTCGGAATGTTTCACTCACATTGTGTCTGATCTCTTCAATTCCTTTGATTTTTGTGGTGAGACGAGCAGATCTTATTGAGGTCCATTACATTGTCCAGTAAAATGCCATTCCTATGCGGCCTGGTTTTAGGGCCCTGGTTAAAAACACAAAACCAAGCCAGGCTTTTAGGGTTGTTGCAGAGGAAAACCACCACTCCATGACAATGAATATTTTACCTTGCTACCGGCAGTCCAGCAGCATTTAGTGACCGCAGGCAGTGTTAAGTGTTCCTGACCAGAGGCGAAGGGGGCACTTAACAAATGATAATGCCCACTATCTATCAGTGCTCTGGGCTGCCACTGCTGCTTGAAAGCTCCACAGCTGCTGGAGACAGACCACTCTAAGCCCACCACTGACCTGCCAGCTAACCACACACTCCACCGCCTCCAGCACACACCTCGACTTCCTGGTGGGAAGAAGGACTCTGGTCATCAGTCATATGACAGCTGCCACTCTTGTGGTTGGATGACCTGCTGACCCCGACCCTCAGTAAAAAATGACACTAGCCTGACCTTAAGAGGCTTTTTACAATAACAACTGTTACCATGAATGCATCCAAGGAAGTGGAGGTGGGATAAAGGTGGACATAAGGGAAAGACAGATGACAAAACCCAAGAAATGTTCAACCTTAACAGAAAATTGAATCTGAAACTGAAAATGTCCCTCGATGATAATATGTAGATGATGCCTTCTATCTCTCACTGCGCCTGACACAGCAACAATGAAGGACTCCCTCTTAATTTATAGAAAACTCTAATAATCACACCAACTTCATTACTGTGGAAGGTCTGTACAATCTGTAACAGTGATGGTTAGGATGTACAATATCAGCTTGTGACTGTGTGAGCAGAGACAGAACAGCCTGTGATAATTCTTGCCTGATTGGATTTGTCACCCAGAGGGAATTACAATGTGAGCTAATTGTTGACTGGCAGTGTGCTCGATGCCCTCAGCCCACTCTGATGGTTTCACATGACATGATAACAGTTGCAAGTCTCGAGGGGGTCGAGGTGCAGCAGGCAAAGTGGACATGTGAAGTGATGCCTATCATTCAAAGGTTGCCTCTTTGGAAATCACAGTAAATGCACTGATCTAAGTCCAGGCTAGGGCTGTGGCGATCATTAAATTATATTTGATGATTAAGTATTATCTCAAATTATTGTGATTAACTAATTAATTGTAATTTTTTCTGCATTTCACTGCTACATTTTTTTAAATGATCTGCCTCAGAGATTCAATGTGCTAAATCTTACATACTTTATAAAGATGAATTGGAAAACAAATGACAACTGCTGGTTACCTGATGTTTTCAATATATATGATAAAGTGTTATTATACATATATATTGGTTTATGTACATTTTTACAGTAGATTTATAAATCTTTCACTAGAACGAACCTGTAAATTGAAAGTTTTGTAATGTGCAGACAGTGTTTTGAAGTAGATCTGGTAGCTCTGAGACAAAAATTCCTTAGTAAATTTTCAGTATTTTTATTCTGGAAACATTTTACTTGTGGACCAGTGAGAAGAAGAATGCACTTGTGCACATAAAAAATTAATACATGGAAATTTTTCAAATATTTACTTCCACAATTTTGAGTATATCCTCCATTAGCAGTGATGTAACAATCCAATAAGCATCTGAATACAGCTGTGGTTACTTATACTGTTAGTGCTGCAGCTGAATGTAACGACAGGACAGTCGCTCTAACTGTTATGGCCCATTCGCTGACCCTGTTAACCCATGTCGCCTGTCACTTCCAGATGAGCAATAATGGAAGCGGCACAAACAAGTCATCATGCATCTTCATAACAAGATATGACACCTTGTGTTTTACTGCATAATTCAACATCTGGCTGAGGAACAGTAAGTTAAAATTAGCCGTTTGGCTGACACTGGCACATTTAAAGGGGTCATATTTTGCTAAACCCTCTTTTATTAGTCTTTGGTACATTTATTTGTGTATTTGGGGACCCTAATAGTTCAAAAAGTTTAAATTTGAACCCTTCCTGCTTAATTTGTTACGTCTGTAACTAGTTACGTCACGACATTTGCACATATAAGGTCAAGACTTCCAACAAACATTTCTCCAAGTACGGCATAACTGTTTGTCAGCAGTAGTCGTTGTAGTCCATACTGAAAATATGTCCAAATTCGAGCCGATTACCTAAAATGTTCAGTTGTTGTTGAACAGGACAGAGCAGCATAGCCAAGAACCTGGAGGGTGTGGAACGGGAAGTGGCTCGTTTGTGTTTAAAGGGCTAACACTCAAAATGACCTTTCTGGTGTCATTACTGAGAAATAGGGTTGAAGATGGACCTGTGGAGTTTAATTAATGAAGAATTCAGACCGAAGCATAGCATTTCCAGTTTATGTAGACCACAGGGAAATGTTTTTAAATGCATAATTCCATTAAAAAAAAAAAAAAAAAAGCAAAACATCACTCCCTTAAAGTATTTTCAACTGACGTGAATGGTCCCTGAATGAATAAGTCAACAAACCTTCCATCAGGCCCAGAGCATGAACAGGGAGGCAGCATTGCAGTATTGTCTTGGATTAATGCTGAAGTGTTGGTGTTTTTCCAGAGGTGCTGAATTGTGTAAAAGGAGTGCAGCTCTTTTATGTCCAAAAGTGCTCATCCCTTTTCTCTGTGTTGCACATGAATGTGCTGGATCCCTCAGGGGAAAGATCACTCACATTGTGATTGTGAGTGAGTTTTGGTGTTCATTGGATTGAAATTCAGCCTTAGTGATGGGTAATGAATAGAGCCCGACCGATTAATCGGCCGGCCGACTAATCGGGCCGATTATAGCCTATCACCAATTAATCAACATCGGCCAATATGTAGCCGATATATTAACTTTTTTTTTTTTGCTATGCAGAGATTCTGTCACTCGCTGCTCCTGTGTGTGTGTGTGTGTGTGTGTGTGTGTGTGTGTGCGTGTGTGTGTGTGCTGCCTGGAGAATAAAAGGAACTTTAAAGCGAGTTAGTTTCACTTTCACTCCTGCTCGGACAATGACGCTATAACCCCCCCACACACAATCACATAATCACCCCCCCGCTCGCACGCTCTGACAAGGATGGACCGATAACCCCCCCCCCCCCCCCCGGTCCCCGGTCCCCGGTCCCCGGTCCCCCGTCCCCCCCGTCCCCCCCGTCTTATGAAGTATTCACCCCCCCACACACACCCATGTCTGTGCACTTCCTGTCTACCTCACAGTTTCATTCTGCCAGCAGGCCTGGGTGTTAATAGTGTAGGGGAGACTGGGGACAGTTGTAACACAGGTCAGTTGTAACTCTTGCAATTGCTCCAATCAGGAACAACTTAGGACTCACCTAATTCACTCTGCACATGCTCAGTTTAGTCCTTAGTCTACATAAGAAGTTGTAGTGCCGTGAGGCAGACACATCAAAATTTGTGAGGGAAAACATAATTGTGCAGTAAGTAATATTTTTTGTTCTAATTATTTTTGTGATTGCATAGTTTGCATTTGAAAGTTGTGTAAATTATATTTGTGAGATAAACAAAGATTTATGCAACTGTTTATCCACCTGTCCACAATTATCTAATATAAGATTATTATATCCTGTGTAGATTAGTGTTCTTATTTCATATATTGGCCAATATATCGGTTATTGGCCAATATCGGATATCGGCCAATATATCGGATATCGGCTTTTTTTAGCCCCCAGTATCGGTATTGGCATCAGCCCCAAAAATCCCATATCGGTCAGGCTCTAGTAATGAAAACACTCATCATGCACATATACCACAAACACACCAAAATTTATGTACTACCACTGAACATTGGAATATATAGTAACAGTCTGTGGTGCTAATTCTCTACTTAGGTACCATTAAACCACAGCAGAAGAGGCACGATGACATGTATCACTTAAAGAGCCACAGCGTAAACTCAAATGGTGAGAATGTGTCCATGAACGTACATGACATGTCTACTTGTATTACACAACACACCCGCTCCGGACCTAACCATTTAGAGGGTGTCTCATGTAATAGATTTGTTCTGAAGCCTCTGCAAAAGTACAGTTCAACCTGCTTTAAAACAGTGGAAAACGATGACAAAATTACAATGGAAATTTAATATTTCTGTTTGTTTCATCCAGGTGTTTTATACTGGTGACTGAAGATGACAAAACAGTTGTATTAAGGCAGTGGTTTTCAACCTTGGGGTCACAACCCCACGTGGGGTCGCCTGGAATTCAAGTGAGGTTGCCTGAAATTTGTAATAATTGATAAGAAAAAAAAAATTTGATAAAAAAACATTTTTTAATGATTCAATACATATTTCATTATTACTAAAACACCACACACTTTTTCTAATAAAAATCAAGTTCAAATAAAATGCAGGACATGATATCTAAGAGAGGATACTTGATTGACCCCATCATGTGACCACATGCATTACTACGCTTCAACCTGCCTGGACACAGTCACAGTCAGAAAACTGGACCGAGCAAAGAATGGAAAGATTTTTTTGCCAGCCTGGCCCCATTAAGACATCTCCAAGAGAAACTGAGAGGGAGACACCAAAAAGGTGCATTGTATACATTATAAAGACTAAATGTCATTTAAAATTAACATTTATTTGCAACATAGTATAGCAAACTATTACATGATAAAAAAAAAAAAAAATTAATATTAGCAAAAAAATGTCTCTGTTTTGAATATCTGTGGTCGCCAGAAATTTATGATGTTAAAGTGGGGACACAAGCCAAAAAAGGTTGGGAACCGCTGTATTTAGGTGATTATGTAATAAATGTAACAGGCCTAGCAAAGACACATATTATATTTTCAATGTACTTACAGTTGCTCAAAATTTCATCCATGCTGAGCAAAAATATCTGCATTGTTTTTTATCATGTCCAAGATAAAATAAAAAATTTATCTGTTTTCCATAAAATGAAATGGAAAAAGAAAAGACAGCCGTTAATATATCTCAGTTTTATCTAACGTTGGCCCAAAGAGCAGCCAAAGAAACAGCATGAGCAGAAAAGTAGAGAGTGGAAAAGGGAAAAAAAAGGAGAAAGCAGTGAGCCCTCTGTGTGGTCCTCCTTAAGAGTGTGTTCTGTTTAACTCTGGCCAAAGTGTTTTAAAGTGTTACAAGTGCATTAGTGCTACGGGTCACGCCTTTGCTTGGCTAACCTCTGACCCCCAGCCCCTCTAGCAGCTACAGGCGGGAGAGTGAGCTCATGTTGAGGGGTTAGGCCTCACTGTTTGGAGGAGGAGTCGCCCCAGGGGTGTGGAGGGGGAACCACAGCAGGAGAAGGCCAGGCGGCGGCCTGTAATGATCTCCTCATGGATCTTTAATGACTCCCCTCCGTTAGTGTTAGTGTTCACACTGGGGGGACGCTGAATTATTCAGAAGGCTAAAACTGTGATCACACACAGACCTGCTGACACATATGAACCCCTGAACACAGAAACACACACACAGGCATGCAGACGTACAGTCTAGCTCATATGGCAGCACAATGTTTCAGTTGCTGACAGTGATTTTGCTGGAAGTGCATGTTCCAGTTATACAGTGAGTAATATTTGGGGACAAAACATCCTTAGACAAGGACAAATAGAGTCAAAAGCATTTCTCTGTTTTCTCATGGATCAGCATTTATTTCTCACATAATACTCTGAGACTTAAGATTCTGTAATGTTTTCTACATGATTCACACGGTCTATTATCTCTTCCAATCTCAAACTTCACAGAACTTCTTTCTCACCAGTAGAGAACATGATGAGATGTCACAATGTTGTTCCTCCTGCGTTAACATCTGCTGTTTGTCCTTTACAGTGGTTTGTGTGTGCACATACATGTGTGTGTCCAAAGTGACCATGCCATCTAGTGGTACTCAAGCCACAGGTCCTTTTTTTTTTTTAGTACAGGCTACGCTTACACAAATGGCACTATCACACTCCACAGCAGAGTCACATTCACTGACGATGAAGGTAAAGAAGTCTGACAGGCTGCAGAGTTGATAGCGGGTGTTTAAGGCTCTTCTGAACTTTATAGCCTTAGCGATCAAGCCCATGACGACCTCTCTGTTTTCCCGCTTTACTCTTGATCCTCAAACCAAAACCTCTCAACATATGAAAATACTGTCAGGACCCACAGACCGTAACCACCCTTGTAAAGCACAGTCATGCACACACATCTTCTCTGACCCCTGTGTCATTAGGAACAGTGTTAGGGTGAGGCTTCCACTTGAGCCAGCTGTGTGAGACTGGCGGCTTAAGCTGATTTTTGTAATTCCAGCCGGTATGAAAGTGGCTCATAACCTGCAGGAGACCTGATGTTCATTAAGGCCTAAGTCTGCTGCGCTAACAGGAGGGAAGAAGCCACAGTTTTCAATGAACAAGCTTTGATTAATTTTAACGCTATAAATGTTTCACTCCCTGTTTCAATACAAAGGTTTCTTTCTGCTGTAACACACATTGAACACATCGAGTATGTGGCTGGTAGATATGTGTCAGAGTCATATTAAAATCCTGTTTTTTATATTGTACCTTAATATTAGTGGAAAGGCCTCAGGTGTGCAAACGAAGGTTTAATGTAAGGCTGCTTTCACGAAGCTGCTCACTGTAGCATAAATGCTGCATTGTCTCTGTACAGTGCTTTCTGTGCAAAAGCATCACTCACTATTGAGTTGCACCAGAAGGGAAGTGTGTGTTTTTCTGTGTATAACACTATAAGCCCTGATTGAACATGTCACTGATGGCTGATGGGGGGTCCCTGGGCACTAAATGACCCATCGCCTCCCTGGGCGAGCTTCATCTGTCTCTCTGCCATTTTTCCTCTAGCCCCTTAAGAGGCCTGTTGCAGTTTTCGATGTAGACCCAGGGGTCAGATGGAAAACATACACTCATAAACAGCATCTATTATTCATGCCTTACAGCCCGGTGATCCACTCACAGCATGCAGTGGCTACAACAGCTGTCCAGCTCCTCCATTCACTGACAGACAGATAGGACTGGTCTAACAGCACTATGTTTTCAAGTCCATCCAAGTTAATATAAGGCAGCTTTAACCAACTGCAGTCATGCAGTGTGGAAACTACACCATGCTTGTTGGTGCACTTTTCCAACATGGAAACATTTGTGGAGAACTTGATTTAGCTTTTTTTTTTTTTTAACCAGTACTATTAATAAGAATATGAATAGTAAGAAGAATACTGAAAAGTAGCAGCTGCCTGGTGAAAGAGTGTTGCTGTTTATTTCACTGATAACAGGAGTATACTTTTATTGCTGATAGAAAAAAATATGTTCAGAGGATGAGAGGGAAAACCCAAAATGACTTTGTGTTTGTTTGATTTTACATGAAATCAAATCACTGTTTTATTCTTTATTAGTCTTCTTCATGCTTTGTTTTGTTCTGTTTTACATCAGCTGGAATCATGAAAATTTCTTTCCTTCTGAGCTGAGTTTGAGTCTAAATGATGAAGTGAAAATATCCTGAAGGCCAGCAACTTTATTCAAGTGAATTAGTAATGAGTAACCCACATGTATGAGTCATACATCAATAACAGCCTAATTCAATGAATGATACATGATGATGAAGATACAGAAAAATAGCTTATTATAGATGTTTGACACAAATCATATTTTTTGGGGAGTTTGTATCTTATTATGTGGAACAACGCTCTTTTTGCTCCCCTGTAGTTCACACCCTGTAGTTATCATTGTAACTTACTGAAATAAACACATCTGTGTTGCATCTGTGTTCCAAACAAGCAATCGTACACACTTTTGACAAGCACATTTTGATAAAGTTGATGATGATCACAGTTGTAAATATACTGTTTGTATTGTTTCCTTTTTCTAATCAACTGGCTCAAAACATTGGGCACAAAAAATGAGTCATTTGAGTATTATGAAGTCCTCTGTTGATGTCTAACAGGGGCAATTAGGACTTTCCAGCAGCACAGCGATGGTGTCATTTGACAGTGTTAGCAGTTCTTGTGAGAGAATGGGCCCAGCTTGGCCCAGAGTTGACAGTGTGTTAGTGTACTAATCCATTAGGGTCCCCAAAGGCCCTGTGATTACACATACTGCTAATACACACATTGGTGCTTTTCTTTGGAGACTTTTGCTGATGGTATCACTGGCAGCTTGGGTGGTTTTGGTGTATGTGCGCTTTTATGTGTGACTGCAGGAGGTAGACGGGTGGAGCAGATGGATATTTGTACATGTGTTCGGGGTCTAGTAGTTCATAATGCTGTCGTTTAGGTCAGAGACGAGAGTTATGCTCATCTCCCCTTTTCCTCCCAAACCCCACCCAACCTTCACAGCGAGCTCAGCGGTAAGTGACTCCCGCTAACGACCTCTAATGATTTTAATCGTCCGCAATCAGACGCAGGAGTCATGAATCTCTGGCCAAGAGACAGAGAGACAAGACAGAGAGAGCGAGCGTTTTCTTTGGCGGAGCAATAGAGCAACAGTAGGGTGGTCATATGGAGTGTAGGAGCCTGGCACAATTACCTCCAGAGCTCCACGGGAACATGAGTCTAAACTCCAAAGCAGGGAGACAGGGGAATGGGAGCGCCGTTCTGGCTCAACCGGGCTTGATTTGTTGGCTGCGTGCTGTGATATCTGTAACAGGAGAATCTCAAGTCTTTCTTCTGTAATTTGACAGTCGGTTTCCAACTCATCACTGTAACTCTGCGTAGCAAATGGTCTGGCGGATGATTTCAGTGAGCCTTCTTGATGATTTTAACTTTTAGTCGTGGGTCATTGACTAAAGGATAGACAGAGGGTTAGAGATAGTAACAAAAAGAGACAGATAAGTCAGGGGGGAAAAGTTGTGTAAGACAGAAATGTAAGAAAAAGAAAACCTATTCAGTGGTTGGTTTTACTGAAACAAAAAGATGTCTTTGTTTTCTTTGAGTTTGTTTGAACCATCAGTAACACCTCAAAAAAGTATGTAAATATATAAACACAAATTCATATGCAGACTAAATATAAACGTCTCTGCCTACAGACATTCTTTTTTTCACTTTTCACTTCTCCAAAACCCTCAAAAATACAGTACATCCACATCCTCCCTTATGATAAAAATATAACTTGCAACATTGACTGATTCTCAGTGGAGCTCCACATCGGGAACACAGCGAGGTTGTTTGCGGCTGCCGGGGAGCCAGAGAGGAGGGGGCCATCCGAGCAGGGCCCTGCCAGAGCCGCATGAAGCGAGACCACCCAGGGTGGCGTCAGGAGCTTGGCAGGGGTTCAGGGAGGTTGGTCGGCAGGCAGGCAGGCCGCCTGGCAGCCTGTGCCCGGGGCTGAGGCAGCAGGCGGCAGCAGCCACTCTGAGGCCCTGCCAGAGTGGACAGAGATATTCAACTCAGCCCACAAAGGCCACTTCAGCCTCCCACAGCATAACACAGCAGACCCACAGTGATAGTGAGTGTGAGAGTGTGTGTGTGTTTGTGCGCCTGTCCATCCATGTAGGTCGGGTAGAGTCTGGGGCAAGTTAAAGGAGATATTTTTAGGATCAGTTTCCACAGATATAAGAGACCTCCCATATGGAAATGAAGAGGTGAAACCAGAAAATGGTTATTCATGAGGAGTCCATACATCAGCAGTCTAGTGGCTATCTTTAAATGTTCTAGCTCAGTACAGAACATTTTACAGTGGTTCAAAGCAATGTCTGTCTCTGTTCAGTCAGTAGAGGGACAGTGAATGTTAACCTGTTCCTCTCCACTGACCTCCCACTGGTCGATCACACTGCAAAACAAAGACTTTCCCCTCATATTTATCTCCTCCAATGAGGCCAGTCATTTCATCGCAGCACTTACAGCTTATAAACTCCTTCACAAATCGCATTAGTATTTAGCTTCTCTCAGCAGTTTACTGCCTTGCTGCCAAAGTATCGTTTATCACCCTGTAATTCACTTTACTAGGTAAATTCACTTTGGCAGGTCTGTTGGGTCTGTCTGCTGCAGAGGATGTCAGAAGAGAGCGGATGTTGTTTGAATGTGAAACACCTTAAGCAGTGTTTTGTAAAATATGATGTGAAGATGGAGTTAACTGAACCCACTGAGCACCACAAACAAACGGTGACCCTGAACAAGGTCTCATTCTGAACTTCTGTTACCTGTCCATCACTTACAGGCAGATTCCAGTTAAGGCTCAATGTCAATGTTGGATTAAATTATTAAACCCACAAATTTATAATTGACATTCAGTTTTTAATTAAAACCAACTAATCAATGCTTTCTACCTATCATCAACCAATAAACTAGTGTAATTCCTTCAAATCAGAGCTATTAATTTTTCCAGGTTTGTTTCTGCAGAAGAACTTTAAATTTTGTACTTTAAATTTCAACAGTTTATTGACTTGAAAATAATTTCAGCCTCTTTTCAGACTCAAATATATATTCGCACTTTTAAACCAACTGCATCAAAATACATGTATTAAGAGTTCCTTTGGAATAAATGAACTCGTTTATGACAACAGTGAAAAAAAACAACACTGTGACAATAATTTAATAAATACAGATGAACAATTAAATACAATTTCTTTTTCTTATTACAGCATTTATTCATGAAGTGAGTACAGCAGTTGAAGTACTATGCCTTGAACAGTTTTGGAGGAAAATTGCAGCGTCCACATGTGCGAACCAGATATAGACCTGTCCACACAGACGGTAATGTTATTGCAGCCAAAACGTGCATGTATATCATTTATAAAAGAGGAAAACATCCTGGGGTGAATACTTTTTATAGCCACTGTATAAACATAACGGATGTTGTATTCCACATAAAAATACAATATATAGTGTTTGTTCTGTCATTTAATGTTATGGACTGATATCTGTATCTCAGAAGATTGATATGTGATGTCATCATTAATAAAGGAAATGCGGTTTATTATTTTTGTCCCTCGTTAAAATAAATAATTATTCACAGTATATAGATAGATAGATAGATAGATAGATAGATAGATAGATAGATAGATAGATAGATAGATAGATAGATAGATAGATAGAGATATATACAGTCGCGGAAAAAATTATTAGACCACCCTTGTTTTCTTTAGTTTCTTGTTCATTTTAATGCCTGGTACAACTAAAGGTACATTTGTTTGGACAACTATAATGATAATAACAAAAATAGCTCATAAGAGTTTAAGTTAAGAGCTGATGTCTAGCCATTTTCCATGTTTTCTTGATAATAACCAAAATCACTTCAGGTCGTACATCAATAGCTATGGCACTGTACTGCCAAAAACAGTGCTTTTAGGCATTCCATGTTTTCTTTTCTGTCTGTTTTAGTCACATGAACCACACAGGAGCTAGTACTTGATTACATAACCATTGTTTTTGATGACTTTTGATGGTCTAATAATTTTTTCCACAACTGTATGTATTTTTATCAATTACTATTTTCCCAACTTTATAACTATATGCATTAACTTTGTGCAAATGTGATCAGTAACATAATTATTCATGTGCAATATAATGCTACAAAAACACAGAGTCCTGTTTTTGGTATTAATAAACCTGCCTGTTTTTTTTTTTTTTTATTTGCCCCCTTTCTTGACTTTTAACCAACAAAGGGAGAGGTGGCGGTGGCAGGGCAGCCTCCTCCTTCCTGCATTGGCACACTGAACTTCCTGCTCCTGCATCTTGTTTGAGTTGAGTGGAGCTCATGCAGGGCAGGGCAGGTGTTTGACTGATCTCCGTAGCCTATTTCCCGGGGCCGTTTATCACTGTCACAACTTCAGTCCAAATCAGACTCTGCCCCCAGCCTCTCCGCCTCCAGTGGCCAGCTTTCTTAAAGATTAACAGATCTGCCTCAGCTTTCACATGCACTCAGACATAGCTGCCCGTGTAACACCCCACCGCTCCCTCCTCCTCCCCCTGCCCATCTTTCACTCGGGTGGATCTGTGCACCTCATCACCTATGTTGCTTTCCAGTGGCCCCATGCTGTTCCCCGTTCTCGTACCATCATCTTACTGGTGCTGTCCCCGTCCGTCAGCACAGATAAATCGGCCCAATCTTTCCCCTTTGCCCCCCTCCATGATACATTTGCAATTAATTTATTTTGCCTTGGTTTCCTCTCTCTGTGCCTCTCCTTCCCCTTGATCCATAGCGGTGCGGTCTGGAAATGATTTTGACGCTTTAGTTGTAGCGTGCAGCTGCCTGTTGGGGACATTTTGCACTCCCTGACTTTTTATTATAAGGGAAATGCCATAATAGGTTGTGAGGGAGAGGTCGTTTAATAGAAAATTGCAAAAGATTTTTTTTTTTCTTGTAACTGTAAAGCTTTTAAACCTTGTAATAGTAAACACGGCAGCTGTTTGCAGAGGAAGTCCTCCTTTGTTTATTTGTCTAAATAGATTATAATGACAAAAGAGCAAGTCACTGTTGCAGAAGTAATGCGAAGTAGCTTATAAGTGGCTGTAAACACATTGCAGTGTTGTGTTTCCTATATGTGGTCAGTTTAGGAGGCTGAGAAATTGTGAAGGCATGACCTCTGAGGTTTTGTGTGTTACCATCACCCCACCCTGACACCTCTCCCCACCCTGCTCATCTCCTGTTGAGACATCGTCCGACCCTCACGTATACTACCAACATTATGCTGACCTGGCAAATCACTTCTGGCACTTTTTACTTTAAAAAAAGAAGCATTAGTGGCAACCACAGACACATCTCTACTTCCGTCATCGTCTTTTCTAACTGAATATTTATGTACATGTGCGATAAAATGTTTTGCTGAGGTGTGAAACCAATACCAAATATCTTTAGGGCAGTTAAGTTTGTTTTTCTCCTATAGCTCAACTCAACTCAACTCCATTTTATGTATAAAATAAGAACAGCCACAGCTGCAACAAAATGCTGTCCATTGACTATAAAAAAAATATAAAACAAAAGATATAAAAAAAAATAAAAACACAAATGCTCACAAATGAAAATGCAAGATGCTCTAAATGAACAAAATAGCAAATGCTAATAGTAGAAGAAAAAAAAACACTGATACACAGTACACTAACATCTGAAACTGTCATGCAGATTTTTTCAAACCACAATCCATGAACCATTTTGCAAAATGAAACAAATATTTTACTTTAACTCCAAATCATGATTATACAGTTAAAAATGCAGATCCTAACAATAATGACAGCAAACTACAGTGTATATGATAAGTGCATACGATAAATCTTAGAGTCATCATTTCCAGAGGTTTGACCCCTCCCACATCCTAAAACAGCCCCTTTGGTTGAGTGGTTAGGAATACTTCTTTTACACTTCAGTATTCTTGCAGCAAAGACACCTGAGGATATTTAGTGTCAGGGTTAAGATTCTGCAGTGGAACGCAGTGACCATGTGGGCTGGGTTTGCCCCACAGCACTGTTTATTGGTAATCTGTGAAACCAGCGAAACCAGTGAAAGTCGTAATTAACCTTCAGAGACACGTCGAGACACACCATGACATCAGCTTTCACAACTTACACTCTGTCCTGTTCTCCACTGTTGCTGACTTCAGAGGAATAATTGACAGAGGAGTTCAAATCTAAATGGTATTTTTACTTAAGTACTTAGGTTTTACTTACGTAAAAGCAGTGCTAACACCTTGTGAATATACTCGTGTTACAATCAAAAGTCCTGTATTCAACACCCTGCTTATGTAACAGCACAAACATTTCCAAAATTAAAGGTTCAGTGCCCACAGAATGTAAGAGGGTGTCTTTAGAGCGCCTCTGGTTTTGTCTGTTCTGATTTTATCTGTTTTTATTTAAGGAATAATACCTCTGGTCCATACTGAGACAAAAAGTGATGTGAATGTACTTTACAGTAGCTGGATGCCACTATAAAATCTGGAAAAATGTAAAGAGAAACTTGGACTCTTGAAGGCAAACTTCTCTCCATGTAAATATTGTGATGAAAATAGAACAAGTCTTATTTTTTTCCTATGTATACATACACTATCAATATTATATCCCATTTGCATCCTCTGAAGTCCACCTACACCTTAAACATTCTATCTTTAAAATAACACAAAAAGAAGTGCTAAAAGATGCATTTCAGAGTAACATACACCATACCACTGGTGTAGAATTATGCCTGATTAATATTATAATCCTCAAGCCTCTATCAAGGGGTTGGAGCCTATTCCAGCTGACACTGACTGACACTGGGTTCACATTAGATAGGTCACCATTTCATCGCATGGCACATGCAGGAACATGTGGGGTATGTCTTTGGACTGTGAGCAGAGGAAGTACCCAGAGGTAACCCACGCAGACATGGAGAGAACATGCCAAATCCCTGTAGAGGTCTACTCCAAACTGAAAAGGCTGCAGCTGGTTAGTGCGGAACCTTCTTACAGTGAGACAATGGTGCTACCTCTGCAACACCGTTCTACCCTAATGTCTGACAATACCTGTAGCAATGTAACATAATAATCATCAGTTGCATGAGAAATCGATTATAATGAATTGAGTTTTGTTACTTTTCAGACATAAATATTATATTTACCATCCAAATGTACTGGAATAAGAAGCATAAAGTAGCTAAAGAGAGAAATACTCAAGTAAGTTCCCTCAGAATTGTACTTAAGTAAATACACTCAGTTAAATTCACCCCTGGGTGTTATCCTGTGGAGAAAACTCCCTTCAGTAGTGACAGCTCTCACTGCTTTACAGTCAGTTTTGCGGCCACTGGTCAAACAGTTGTTTATATCGCCACCACTTTGGTCAATTTGTTATCCTCCTCCATATTTCAAGTGCATGTGTGTGTATGCGCCATCCCACAGTCCCATAGCCTAGTGGTCGTCTGGTGGTTTTAGGGGGGGATCTCCACCCCAACTACAAAGTTGGCTAATTGCCCCCCACAGTCGCATCACACACACACACACATACACGAACTCATCTAGACACGCAAAAACACACACACATACACCAGTGTTTTCTTCTGGTTGAAGGGAGGAGGGAAGGATTAATCCTAATTGCGGTGTGTGGGAGCCTGGAGAGAGGCCAGGATTACTGGGGGCTTCTCCTTGATCCTCAGAGATGCTGATGGTAATGCGCCCTGCCCATCCCCTGGCAGCTGCCTGCATCATATACACATATGCATCAGACACATGCCACTCCCACATGCACACATCCAGCGGAGTACAGTTTCATGAACACAGCAGCCCATAAGTATAGGTTTTGTGTCCTGAATCACTGGGGTTGGTGATTCACTTCTCCCAGTGCAACCTTAGCCTCTCTGAGCGTGTGTGAGGCCGTGGCCTTGCATCAGGGCTGCTGCGCTGCTGTTTATGTCTGCTGTCGTGTACGCAGACTGCACCCCCAGCTGACGCACTACTACCTCAGTGGGGTTAACCCAGTCAACAATGGGAGACAGATTTAGCCTTCAGTGCACTGCCGCCTCATTCATTCTGACTTTTGAAGGCATATTTCTCAACTGCATCTTTTAAAAAAGCTAAATATTGGCATACATGACATAAGATTGTTTATTGAGCTATATCTTAAAGGAGCAACTTGACTTTTTGGGAAATAGTTTCTAGGGTCCCTGCTTTTTTTATGGCAACGTCATGGCTACAACATGACTCAGTAATCACTGTGCTGAGCCAAGACATAGTTGAACCGAGGACCTTGGCTTTAAAAAGGAACCAATGTGGAAGTATCTGACAGTGTAGTATTCCTGACTTCCAGTGGGTGCTTGTTCTGCAAAGCCCTGGCCCCCATAGACTTACACTGAACTTCAACTAAAAATATAAATAAGTCTGTCTAGTCTGATTTGTTTTATTTGGACCCCTGATTAGTGTTCTGGTCATATATCCATTAATAAGATTTTGGTCTAAACTGTGATCTCTGTTGTATCAGGATTTGACTGACAGATGCTTACCTGCTGAATCAGGATTTCAGATTTTCAGATGATTATTGACTTATGCAGAGTTGTTTTTTTTTTTTTCTTGACAGATTGTTTGGCTGTAATACTGATGAATAAATTTATTTAAAAAGATAGAAAAAAACATTACTTTGTTATGCAAATGGATAAGCTAGCGTTCAGCATTAGCTTGCTTTTTATCCTGTATGCTCCTGCTGGTCCACCACACCTTTGTCCAAATATGGTCACTTCTGGCACCTAAAAACCCGAATTGATGAAGGCACAAATTCAAACTATTGGCTTCATAACAACAGGTCACAAACCAATGGGTGTCATCACCGTAGTTTCTTGCATCATCATTTGTTGCAAATTAAACAATAAAATATCAACCAGTTTCTGAGACAAAAAAAAAATTAAAGAAGAATCACTTTGAAAAAAGATTTTAGGCTTGTCTAGAAGAAACTATGCCATTCTGTTGTAATTAATATATTATAAAAGGTGCTGACATTAGTATATTTTTACCTTAAAATCGTTCTACTGTAGCCACTATCATTCTAGTTTCCATCTTATCTCCTGTAGCTTTGTGTTTAACAGATAGATGTAAACCCGTTTGGAAACTCCTACATTATTATTAATATTGGTGTAATCAGAAGGACAGATCCTGTGTATGTGGAAACCCGCCCATCTTGCTGTTGTTGGAGGCCCAAGCTGAACCTTTTCTGCCCCGTCTGGACTCTCCACTATTATACTGGACAGTCTGTAAGAAGCCGCAGGCCTGCCCTCCTCCCTTAACAAAATCATGTCAAAAAGCAATTAATATCTTAATACCTCCATCAGCTCCAACCGCCAAGCCGCCAAAAGGCCCAACTGTTTTTTCCGCCTCGGTGTCGGCTGCCGCGCTGCTCTCGCCTGCCCCGTGGTTTCCTCGGTTTCATTTCCCAGTGCCCCGGTGGTCAGCTGTGGTTTTCCAGGGGGCACGGGGTAGGACGTTGTGGGCAGGAAGGTCCTCCACTCCCCTCGAGCATTAAGTACTACTCTCCAGACCTGAGAGCTCCAGTGGCCGCAGCCCTGGCCCCTTCTAATGCAGCGGCCCACGGATCAAACCTGACCAGAGCCTCTCATCCACTCTGCAGGCTTTCCATCCATTAAGGACACACAGCTGAAGCTCAGGATAATGGTCAACACCTCGGATTATTGCAGCGGGTTCGACCTCTGGGGATGTTTACTCCATCGAGGTGTTCTCTCTGCTGAATGTACAACAGAGGACTTTGCAGCAGTGCTTTGTGATTGTACATTATTTTTTCTCCAACAGATCAAGGCATGTTGTAAAATGATTAATGGTTTTGTGTCTTCTGTTCGTAATCCACACAACTGGAAGATGCTGACATGGACATTTATTTTGTCTTTGAGTAGGTTATATGAGCTTATGCTGCACAAGCATCAGCCAGGTAACATTAACCACACAAATTCTTGTCCTATCACTAAACCTGATTAAAGTGTTTTCACCCTGTCTCTTATCCACACACTCAGCTAATACAGTACCTGGTCCCAGTTAGGTGTTTCTTTTACAGCTTAGCTCTTCAAAGGGAAGAAAAAGATGGGTTTTGACTTCTGAGCCATGGCTCTGCAATATTTGGTTTCTCTACATTTTCATTCATTTCTCTTGGCAGCCACCCCCAGTAACTGGTGGAAGGTCTTGGCAGAACATGCGATAAAAGCTCATGATTAAAGGGACTAAAATAAGTACTGTATATAACTCATGTATCCATTAACCACCAAGAAGAGAAACAGAAAGAGCAAAAAAGTTGTTTTTCTTCTCTGCTCTTGCCTGGCCAGTTAGTCTATATTATAAATGTATAATATATTCATCCTCATCTCTTTCTGCCTTCTCTTTGTTTGACTGTTTCTCCATGCACTTTTGCACATTCTGTTTGGAAAGACTATATGCGTCTTCTGTGGGTTATGAATTTTGTGGTGCGTGGACTATATGATCAGTATGGCTGACTTGCTTTTGTGTCCTTTCTTAGCTGCTGTTTGCACACACACACACGCAGCACAAATGCATATCCACACACTGACTGTCCAGGGTCATCCGATCCCAGCCAGCGGGCCCACACACCTTGGCCGGCTGGGTGGTGGTGCCGGAGAGTACACTGTAGTGGTTTGGCCCCGGGCCCCTGCCTGGCTCGCCTGCCTGTGTCTGTGCTTTAGCTCCTCTGGACAGTCAGCTTCATAGTGCTGTCAGAGACCTGGCTATACGGCTTTCCTTTACCTTCACACAGCGGCTAAATAGCAGCTGTACAAACATATATACATTAAACCAGGTCTGTATTAATGACTTTATGTTGGAGCGGTTCTGCGGCGGCAGTTGTGATATTCTGAGAAGTTGTAGTGGTCGTTGTAGTAGTGGTGGTCTTATGCATAGAAATGCTGATGTGGCGGACTCCTTTAAGGGTACACACTGGTTGGGAGACATGGCTCTGGACCAGCTGGACTGAGCCGGACTTCAGGAAGCAGATTTTGAAATGTGTAGCATAAAAGTGATTGCCTTGACTTGGACAATGTAGGTGGCTATAAACTATTGGGTTACAAGCGATTTGGCTTTAGTGCACACATTGTCTTTTTATAATGACAGGTTTTATGATTATGGGATTTGAAATCTACATCTGCCTCGGCCTGCAGCTTTCTCCGCAACTTTGATTTATCTGTAAAGAGATGAGACAATGAACCAATTGACCGGCTTGATTAGTGATTGTTGACATTTTAGTGTAGAGCGAGGTTGTTACGATTCTTCCTGCACAAGCAGAGTGGGGCCCATTGTAGAAAAGATTGATTTACTATTTATCCCTCTGACAGCGCAGATAGGGAAGAGTCATAATTCTGTGCACTGGGGAGATTAAATTCCTGTATCGCTGTCAGCTACATTAACTGACTTCCTGGATCTCAATTCAATTAGCGCAGCAGCATTCTCTAGCATTAATAAATCAATAGTGATGGCCTGCTGATAGGCGTGCTGCATGCAGCCATGTCAAAGATGCAGTGCGCGCACACACACACACACACACACACACACACACACACACACACACACACAAACTCATCTGTTAGACTATATGTCTGTGCTGTTTATTACTGTTCATTAATGATTCCCAGCTCTGCAGTAGTTAGAACTACTAGGTAGCCTATTAGCTGATGTTTAACTACACTTCCATGTGGCAAGATGGGACATGCTCTTTAAACACAGATTTATCACATTACAAACACACCAACAACAACACGCACTTGATTATACATTGTCCCGAAAAACAGAACAGTGCAGCTTACTGTCGCCGATACTCAAACGATCATGAGAAATGATTTACAGTAAGAACGAATGTCTCTCAAAGCCCATAATTCTCCACTTACTCCTTTAGCATAGGCCTAAGCCAAGAGACGCTTGTGTCTGCAAGTTGAAGAAAAGACACGAGCCATTGTTTTCCAGCCGTTAAACCTCCACAGCTGTTTGGAAACCCTTATGACAGCCAGTGGAGAAGCGGAACCAGATCCTGGGTGCCACTGACAGGGAGGAGGGAGGGGGAAAAGACATGATATAGGAGTTGAACTTCAGGCAAATATCAGCATTGGAAGGGGATAGAAAGATGAATGCAAAGACTCATTTTGTCAAAGTAGAATCACTTATTAGTCTGTTAAGTATGTATGCAATATAAACACACCATTGAAAGTTGCAGATAAGAGGAAAATGTGAAGAATAAGGGAAATGGCATTAAAGCTTTCTAGTAATTTAAATATGATTTGTGTCATATTAGTCTTTTTTGACCTGATCTGCAAACATACCATGTTACTGCATGTTTTTCATACAACGCTTGTCAGGATAATCTCTATAATACACTACCTGTGTATACTTCAAAACCACGATTTGTGTCTTTATCATCTTCATCTGTTTCTGTCGCTGGCTATTTTTCTACTTAACTATTCTACTCACTGTTTTTCCAGTGGATACTCTTGTTTCTTAGATGTTGATTTCTCCCTGATTACACAAACTATGCGTCACTCTGTGAATTGCCAGAGGCTAATTTGGCCAGTCAGCCTGATGAGACAGTTGATAACGGCATTGATTGGCTCTCCGGCTCTCCATCTGACAGAGGGAAGGATTTCATTGAGACAAAGATATGGGGGCAATACGGCATTCATTTCAGCAATCAGTCTTCATCCTCCCTCCTTCTTTTCCTTTCCCTATTTGGTCAAACTCTTCCCAGAAGTCTTTCAATATGGATTACACTGCATGGTACACACAGTGGTAATTCAAGGTGAAATAAAACTCTTTTAATCCCATCGGCTGCTGCAGTAAGAGAGCATCCGGAAAGTGTAGGACGACTGACATCAGGCTTGAGGTGATCAGATGTATGTGGCCTTTCCTTTGATGCCTGTATCTGCCTATTTCTACCTCTGGAAGCTGATTTTGTAATAACGGTCTAGTGAGCACGTCCTCAGTCAAGTCCCTGTCTGCTCTTTCTGGATGCAAGCATTGCTCCAAAAAATCATAGGCCTTCATTATCTCCAGTCAGGCAATTTTGGGAACATAATACTGTCTCAGGGCTGGGGGCTGATCAAACCACTTGCACCGGGAAGGGGAGTTAAAGAGAAGCACACCCGCCAGTCAGTTCATCTCCCTTCAAAGGCATATGGTGCAAATTTGATCAAAAGTGTGGGGGGAGGGTTTGGGGAGGGGGGCATTCACGTCGCTGATGTGAAAAATAAGGACGGGCTGTAAAAAACCAAATCAAACCATGCTCTGCTCTCTGGGAGTGATTAGAGCCAAAGAAGAACCAGCTGCCGCATCGTCAGCCGCATCTCAATCTCCTCCACGCACTGGCAGCCCACTGGCCGAGCGACGCACAAGCAGAGGGAACGGGAAAAGACAAGTGCTCATCCTCTCATTGGCCTCAGTAGCTCTGGAGTTCTGATGAACCACGGAGAGAAAAGACAGCAAAAGTAAGACAATGACAATCAGGGAAAACAGGATTTACATAGCAAAGGAGGTGCAGGAAAAAGAGCAAAAGATAAAATGAGGAACCGAAGTGCAAAAAGGTGTTGAGGTCAAGATGAGGAGAAAGTGCACTAAGGCAGGAGCAAGGATATAAGGGACTGCATCACCCTCTGGGATGTCAAATGGAAGAGTCCCAGTGTGTCCTTAAATATTCATGTGTAGTGTGAGTCGCAGGCCTTTCTAATGCTCACTAGTGGTCCTGTGAGACCAGGTCCTCTTTGGATGAGTATACACTTCATTTTAAATTACAGCCTATCGTTTAGACACTTAGAAATGATTGTTTTATAGTCAACACCATTCTGCACCGGTGAACTTATGCACTGTAGACTTCTGTGTCATTAATGTAATTCAGTCTGTTTGATCACGATTTACATATTTTATGGATACATGTATTTGCTGGTTGAAGAACTCACCTTTCTGTAGTCATATACAATATTTATATTACACAATACATGCACTTACTTTCTTCTTTAAATCAGTGAAATGTTAAATCATATATTTGAATATTTTCATCTTTATATTTTAAGTTCAACCAATATTTGTATTTATTTCAGTGAGTGGAGTATTGGGAGTGTAATCACATTATGAATTTAAAATACAGAATGTGATTAAGTGAATTTCATTTCATTTTTGAAGTTGATTGTAATCAGAGTGTAATTACATCTTTAAAATCAACAATGAAAATGATTTCTTTTTTAGTCTGAAATCACTCATTTCCCATTATGTCCTTGATTTAAAGCAAACTACAAAAGAACCCCATTATGTTACACATAGTGTTGTATACTGTACCTGTCCACACAGACATGAAAGAATAAACAAAAATCAATAAAAATACCTGATGATTAGAGGTACGTTTATGCTATGGTTATGCATGTTCTTCACCCATTTCATGTTGTGGAAAGAGAGAAAAAGTAAAAAACTACTGTCTGAAAACAAAGTGGTCTACTATGGAAGGATGAATTAATACTTTTATTTTCATCCATGTTTTTTAGTTTACACCTCTAACTTGATGTGGAAAATAAGAAGTTGAAGAAAACTTTGATCTTCAAAACTTTTGTCAAAAAAAAAAGAAAAATGTCATACTGCTTTTCTAATTTTTATATATATGCTTTTAGCATACATCCCCTAGAGCAAATGTTATAGATTCAGAGTGATAGTCCATTTTAGTTGTACTGTGCAACATGCATTCACATTATTAAATACAATGATAATGAAAGACAATGTTGAAGAAATCCAAAGTATTAGTAATATGTCACACACTTTTACAGTAACCCTCCAAACTATGAGCACATACACTGTTGACCACAAAGTTCGAACAGTTTTGTTTTCACACACATTCCTCTTTTTATTCTTATTTGTACACATCAGTAATTACCTTTGACCAGGTTCAATGATTACATACTGAGTCCCAATTACACTTTATCTATCAAGAATAAATCACATTGTCACAATCATTTCATGAGAAGAGGTAAAAATATTTTATTCCAACTTTATGGACAACATTGTAGCATGTCCTTATTTAGAGTGGTCTCCTCTCCTAAAGGTTAAGTGCAAGTGTCACTCTGGTCTGCCGTCTGCTTTAATGACACAGTAATTGAGATGAGACACAGAGAACTCATCACCCTGTGACTACATCCTCATCAGGGCCCTAAAAGCCCCTTTGTCCTCCACAAGGGAGGAGTGTGAGATGGAGCTGAGAGGGTGTAGGGACCAAAGGGACTGTATACTTTGTATTTTACGCCTAGAGGTAGTGAGTGTTTCTCATTACCATGAATCATTCAAAATACTCAGCAGAGACATTCAGCATCCACTTTGTCCCCATATTACAAGGCCATCAGTTGCTTTCATTTATTAGAAACGCTTGCTCTCATAGACCTCCAAATGCACACAGATTACTCACAGATCCTTTTGTCCAGCAGCAGTAATCAATGCCATCACCAATAGAGTCAGAGGAGTCGGTCCAGGGCACGACCCCCTCTCTGTGCTCCAAAGCCAAGCTCAGGTCAGGAGGTGAAGGTCAAGTTGTAAGAGTGGCTGAACCAGCTGTAGTCAGACCACAGAGCAGAAGGCTCCATCTCCTGCTCCGTCTGTTTGGGCGTTTTGCACTGACCTGGGCTGTTGTAGAGTCTTCAGATCCCCAGATTGTCAATGGTTTCTCCTCATCGTTGTGGTTGCAGTCAACAGTGACCAGGCTGTCGGAGGAAGAGGGGGGTTATGGCATAACAAAGACCTCTCCTGTTATCTGCAGGGAGTGGGCTGGTCAGGGTTGGTAGGGGGGCATGAAGGGTGATGATATTGATTGGTTATGTTGAAATCCATCAGAAAAACGTATTAGTACAATAATAAAGCAGAAGGTCTTACTGTATTTGGTTGATCAGTAGCAGTATCAGTGAGAGCATTATGTCAAAGGCTCCATGGATTCAGCTGAACATCAGGTGCCTCAACTTTGCCTCATAGTTTTTGTAAATGCTTTGCAATCTGTAAAATGTACAAAAGATACATTTACTTTACAGTTCTGTCCTACTTCTTATTTTATGTATTTTTTAGGGATCTGTCTCTCTTTTTCCCCAGGGTCAACCCCCTGTTATAAAGGATATTTGAAGGTGATATACATCTGGGTTGAAAATGGAAATCCCAGTGGTAAATTTTAGAAGGAATCCAAAAGTGAATTTTGTCAAAATGCCTTGAAGCTGATCATAAAATCAATGACAGTATGATGACATTTTATTGTGAAATCAATTGTGTACTACTAAGTGCTGGTAAATACATAAATAAATAAATAAATAAATAAATAAATAAATAAATAAACTTCTCTTTTTGAGGTACGGTGAACTCCCACCCCTTTGGGTTTTGTTCCAAGGAAACTTATTTTGGACACAGTCAATGGTGATAAAAATAATTTTAAAATTTGTTTGGAATCATACTTTCATTTACGCAAATTATATTTGTCACTTTAAAGGATTATTTTATCAGTGAAGAAAGTCAGCTTGTGGTAAAACTGCTGAAGTATTAGACTGTGAATGCAAAGAATTCACACCTGAAGGTTGCAGAGGTCATGTCATTGTAACTCTCTGTCTATCTAACTATCTGTTCAGAGTTGCTGAAGATGTTTCTGCAGCTTCAACATGACCGGACCATGTGATTTTAATGTATCTTAATACACTGTTGCCCATAAAACTGGAATAATTTTGGTTTCAGACACATTCCTCTTTTTATTCCTATTTATAGACATCGGTAATCACCTTTGACCCGGTGCAATGATTACATACACTCAGTCAAGAATAAATCACCATGTCAATCATTTCGTGAGAAGAGATCAAAATGTTTTATTCCAACTTCATGAGCAATAGTGTACTACATATTACTCTCAAAGAATGAGATGAAACATGCTGAGTACCAGCTGCTTTGGCATTTACAGCTTTGGTGAAGAGTCCATTGAACTGTTTCACACAAAACTAGATTTTACTTTCATTTAGCTTTTGCTGCTAAAAACTTTCTTGACTTGTGAAAGTTACATATTTACAGTTACATATAGTTACATCATATGTGTAAATGGTGGTCCAATTCAAACATGATCAAATAATTATTTGGCTCTTGCCATTTACTGCTGTTCATGTTTATTCCAATGTTGGGTCCCATGGGGCGCAATGGAAAGGATGCAATTTCACCTCTGTAGTTTCAGTCACACAATCAGATCTTGTAAGTTGGACTTTTCTTTAGATCACGGGCATGGAGAAGAGACTGCGTCAGAGTACAGGTTTTAGGATGCACTTAATTTACCAGATTAAAAAAACAGATACTAATAATTGTCAAAAAGCTCCATTTTAGATCTGATTTTTGGCTGTGGCTAGTGATCAAGATATTTGTAATGCATTGCATATTATTGTACATTCCTGTGATTGTTTCTTCTTCTGATAATGACCTACCAAACAGATGAGTCTGAAATGTACGTGTTAAAATGTCAAAAACATTATTTTAAAACTTTAATTAGAAATATCAATCTGCTTGGCAAATAGAAAAAAAAAGTCCTTATTTTTCAGTGTCCGAGCATTTTAAAATGTGCACTGTTCAGTTGCATTTTCATTGAATGAGCCAATTGCATTGTACATAGTAGAAGTTCAGTAGAATGATGACCCCAAAAATAACACTGATTGCTCACACAGCCAATATAAAAAGCCAATGTTGTAGCTTAACTCATTTTTATAGATGTCACCTAGAAGTTTCCACAGTGGCTAACAACTCACAACCTGAAAAAGTTTCTGCACCTGCTCTGAACTTAAGGAATCAGTCATACTTGTAAGAGCACTGAATACTGTGACATATGGAGAAGCAAAAAAAGTTTGACAATTACCCCCCTTCATTGAGTCTTAGTCATTTTTCTTCCCCAGCGCTGGTACGTATGGATGTATTCAATCAGAAGCCATTTCCACTGAAACATGCTCTTACACAGCGAGTGAGTAAACCTTTATGTAACCGCCAGTCGAGTGGGGAGTTCATTTGATGGAGAGCCCTGCTTGATTTGTTTGTGGCTCCAAAGAGGCTTACGACACGCAAGCTGCCCCTGTTCGGCTCTGATAAATGGTTCTGTTGAGAGGGAGGAAGAAGGAAAAGTGTGTCTGAGACCTCGCCAAAAACTTTGAGGTTTTTCACAGCTTAACTATATTAAAAGACAATCCCCCACAGACACATACACACACATTACACACATACATATTCAACTATTAAATTTCAATACACACATTTATGTTGAGTCATGTGCGAAAAGTCCATGAACATTCTCACAGGCACGTTTTTCACACACGCTGGGTGGTATTTATTGAAGTAAAACAGTGCGGTGATGAGGTGGAAGCTTTTCTGTCAGACTCCAGAAGGAAAGGGTGGCTCCTCTTCTTCCACTCACTCTCCATCCTCCTGCAGAGTGGGTCATGTGTTTGCTTAGTAACGCAACGCCGCTGTCTTTTTGTCTTTTGGCTGTCAACCAGGCAGAACTCTAATTGAATGTTACCTGTCCCACCCAGCCAGTCCCCCGCAAAAAACACTGCCACAGCCGATTAGCTCACGCTGCAGCTATGCTAATGGTCCATGAACGCACAGGGGCCCACGTGGAGAGTGTGTGTAAGTCCTTTACATCTGCCGGCCTCTTTGTCTCTTGGCTATTATGCGTAATGAGTGAGTATTACTATAGCAACTAGCTGCTGACAGGCCACACAGAACGGAACACAGTGGTCATGCAGTTGTCCTACCGACTCCCCCACTCTCCCCACAACACACACTCAGCCCTCATGTCAAGACTGGGCAGAGAGTGTGCCACTGGAACACACAGATTTGCTCCGGCTGATGGCAAACCACAGCAGTAGAGCCTGTGGTGGACTTCATTTCCTTTAATATCCTGGCTAATGCACAGAGAGAAGCCAGGGCCCAGAAAGCCACTGGATCCCAGCCAGACATCCTAACCTACCACCGCACCAGCCTTATGTAATGTTTTGATCAGTACAGTAGGCACCGTTTAGTGGCAGACGTAAATATGACTTATATGTGGGCATGGCAGGGTCTCAGCTCTTAAGAAACAGATATATTTGTCTGCAGTTTTTACCACACTAATAAGCTGTGCGCTCCAGTGGCAAAATTCATCAAGCTTTTCAGTACAAGTAGTTGCTCCTAGCAATGAAATACTAAAAATCTTTGAATTATGACATTTTCAAAGAACATCTCCTTGAAGTTAAGATCCTCATGATGATAAGTTATTTATAAAGCATATTAGCCCTTAAAGGTTCAGTGTGTGATATTTAATGACGGCAAGCTGTGAAATTGCCATTTTTGACTAACTGAATACCCCCCATCCATCTATGGTGGTCACAAAAAAACAGAAATCCCCTTTTAAAGCCAGTGTTTGTTTTGTCCGTTCTGGAATTTTTAGCTTAGACTTGAGGGGATATTAACTCTGGTCTACAGCCAGAGTATAGAAGATGATAGAAGTGCACCTAAATGCTGGATACCACCTTAAATAAAACGAAGAAAATTAGCCAAAGTCCATTCTGAGCTACCAGTGGAACAGTGGCACAACATTGCAGGTAACAAAAACACAATTCTCTTTTTCAGGTGATTATACATGGATGAAAACAAAATTCTAAATGTGGTTGTCACTTATAAATACCTCTCAGGTCCACTAACATCAGCTCTTCAAACCGACATCTGTCAAAAAGTACAGGTAGTTACAGTTACAGTAGGATTTATTTCTACAGTCTGTATTAATCTGAGAAAATGTTTATAATTGCCTTGTATTTCATATGATGTTAGTGTAAATACATTTTTGGTTGAATCCTGTCTGAAAGCTTGTTAACTGTGTGAGCTTCTTAATCTCATTGAATCTTTCCTGGTTAAATAAAGGTTAATGTAAGGTTTGAGCAAATATTTTACATTTGTTGAAATCCACTTTCCACTTTCGTGCAGCAGTGTTATGAGCAGAGTTTTTTTTTTTCCTTAAATGAAGGCTTAGTAAAATTTTAAGAAAAGATTATCCTTAATCCCCCTGAATCTACCATATTAGACTTTTAAAAGAGCTACTGAAGTAAAAAATGTTAAGAGTAGAGAGATCCACTGAGAAGCAGACAGTGGCAGAAAGACAAAGAAGTAAAAGAAATATTTCCCCAAATGCTTGATGACAGTGAGTTAATGAAACTCTACAGATTAGATCATACAGAGATAATATTTGTGTTTGACTAGCCAGCAATCACAGAAACTGAGGGAAGTTGAGTGATTTTTCTTGTGTAAGTATCAAGTACATTAAAAAATAATTACCAGCAAAATAAATAAATGCAAGAACATAAATCTAAGGATTTTCAGCATGTAGCTAATGTTCCCATTATCACTATAAAAATAAGACAAACATGATTGTGTCATATTCTGATGGTCAAAAGAGGGAACAAAAAACACAAAGTAAACACTGTTATTAGAAAGGAACAGCAGAGAGAAGGTACAAAGACATGATGGAGGGAAACAGTATTGAGAGAGATGTTGAGGTGAGGGGTGGTGGGGGTGTATTTTAGCCACGACCATGCAAATGAAGCATGGCTTCATGCACAGACCTTCATTGCAGGATTCACAGCAGCTGGAGAAACCACATCTCCTCCCATGGAGAGGAGCCAGGGCCAGGGCCAGACCCAAATAAGCATCATCTTTTTTATACCACAAAAGAAAAAGAGAAAAAGAAAAGGATGGGAGGCTGGGGGTGGGAGAGAGGACGGTTTAGAGGGCAACAGTAAAAGGGAGGCTGTCTGCATGGGGGTTTGAGGCCGAGGGGCTGAGGAAGGAAACCACAGGAGGATTATGAGCGAGGGGCTCTGTGTTTCAGTTAAACTTCTCTCTCTCTCTCTCTCTCGGAAACCGTTATATAGACTTGCTGACCCTTTCTCCCTCAGTCAGAGCTTCCTGCCTCTGTCTGCCATGCAGAACCTCTCACCCGCTTCGTGCCAAATCACACCTCTCAGCTGGACTGTAACAGTTCATGAATTACTCCACAGAGAGCTGTTCTCTCCCAGACTCACTCCCTTGCTTCCTACTTACAGCTGGGGGCCACAATTTACTATTTTCTATATATTCTAAGCTGGCTCTTCTTAAAACTGGCATGTTTTAGGTTTGCTGTCGCTAACTCGCTGAGTAGGCACACCTGAGGATTGCCTGTCTGACAACCTGCGTCGTAGCAGCTGCTTCTGGCACTTTGATGAATGGCTAATGAAATAAGAGTGGGAATAGGAGAGGAAGGCTCACTCACTGGTGTCCTAAACCTGCCGAATTCTGTGTTATTTCTCCCGCTCTGCAACTTCCTGTTGACCTTGGTCATGTGACAAGGCTGGTTGTGGCCAGTTGCAATTGGGTGTTCCAACCTCATCTGGTCAGGTCTGGTTTCTCTCACGTGGGAGTAGCTGTGCTTGGCCTGGCTGACGCTTGACATGACTACCCACAGAAGTTGGTGCTAACAATGGGTAAATGTTACGGCTCGCGTGTGTTTGTGTCAGTTCGCTGTAATTGTACTGTTTCAAATGGTCATCTTGGGACTGGAGTTATATGCACACTGTGGACTGACATCTCTGTTTTGAACTTATTCTTTTTGTATTAGATTTTTTTCTCTGCCTTTTGATGGATCTTCTTTTGTTTTGATCTTGTTTGTGGTTTTCAGATGACAACTTCATCTCACTCTGAACACAGTTTGTTCTAATTTACCTAATGCAGTAATACTAAGAGCATTGTCCTCACTGTGTTTGTTTTTCGGTGCGTTAAGGTCTTGCCCACCTACATTGTGCAGTAGAAGTTATTTCAGCTGCTCTGTGTTTTCTGGAGCCTTTGTAATATGGCAGATGTCAAAGGAAATAAATGCACTTAACATTATGCTGCATTTGCTGTCATTTCCTGCTGATGTTTGCATGTGGTGGTGAGGGTCTTGACATTTCCATTTATTATTTGCTATCTCTTTTTAGCTTATCAGAAGGAAGCATGTTTTGTTAATAGTGTGGCTGTAGTGCACAGTGAACCTATCTGTCCCTTTTGTGGAACATCACATTTCAACAGATCTCCTCAGATCTGGAAGGGGACGGCAAGAGAAAAGAGGAGGAACATCTGCAAAGAGCCTCCGTAATTATATCTGAAGATGTGGAGAAAGAGAATGGGGGTGTGTATAAAGGAATAAAATGAAGGGGTGAACAGGGGGGGGGTGTAAGACAAAAAAATTTGACTGTGAAATGACTGCCAGATTTCTATTTGTGCGTCTTGAAAGGCCCGTGTCTCTGCCGTTGCATATGGGATGTGGGATGAGAGCTCTGGCAAATCAAAGGCGTACTGGATAAAGATCTCTGGAAGCCCATGCTAGTAAACAGGCCCATAAAAGCGGCTTGCGGGGTGGAGCGTCAAAGAAAAACTTGAATGTCTGCCCACCTCCAATAAAGCCAGAGCTTCTGCAGGCGTCGGTTCCAGCACTGCGCATGGCCGGGCGCAAGGGCTGCTGGTGGTTTGGAGCTTCATCATTGTATCATATCCTCCCATTAAGGGCTATCAGTCATGCAGAATACTACTGCGTCTCCAATGGATTTTCCAACTTCTCCCCTAGAGTTGCTCCCTTTATCATTATTTTGTTCATCACTCTGCACGCCAACTCCTCCAATTTTTACCATTGCCTTTCAACTTATATCACAGACATTTTAAACATTTTATTTCCAGATACAGCCTGTCATTTTCTGTAATTATTAACCACCAGTTCCCTTAGATCTAACCCATTCGACTATTCCTTTTCCAACAAATATGGCCAGTTCTGAAGTAGCGCTTGTAGCATTAATGCTAGCAAGTAGTCCAAAACCCTGAGTCAGCAGACCCGGTGTGGCTCTGCAGCTGCCTCATTTTTGCACTTTATCGCTGCCAACCGTTGTTGCACACTGTGCTTTTTTTTTCTCCATCAAGGATGTAAGTGTTTGTGACATTGTGGCTAGAGGGGGCGGAGGTGTTGAGGCCAAACTATTTCATTTGAAACAACTCAAAGCCGGTAGCATTCCAATGTAGGCAACCCTCCTGCAGTTTGCCCCGAAAAGGGGGAAAAAAAAAAAAGGAAATAGAAAAACATGGCTCCAAGGTTTGCGGTAGAGAAGGCTTCATGCTGTGTGGCATTTGTGTGTTGTTGTTTTTTAGCTTGGTGAGCAAAGTACTTCATGCCACAGAAACACCTTTTACCTTTAACATAGACAAACTAAATGATTCTCCTCTTTATCACAACCTTACTCTAGATTCAGCCAAAATGTTCCATTTCCTGATAGTATTTAGTTTTAATATTTAATATCCGTCACTTTTATATCGTAGTAATCAAGTTGTAATACTGTTTGCCAAGGTTTTAGACAAATCAACATTACAAACTTACATCCCACACACTGCATAAGGTGGCAGATATCACACATACACTCACATTTTGCTCTAAATCTTCCTCTGGTACCCTGTTGCAAAGTGTCTCTTAACAAAAAGCACTCTGTGTGAAGGCAGACAGAGCAGTGCCCTCCAGTGGTGTAGCAGCTAAAAGGGGCCCTTCAGAGCCCCACAGCTTTACATGCATTCCTCCTCGGTCGTAGTCAAGCGCTCCTGGCTGACAAAGGCACACACAGTCGCTTTCAAAAAAAAAAAAAAAACTCTGTTTCCACCACAGTCTGTGGAATGTTTATCAGTGGTAAGCACACTGCCCTGGAAGCATATGGTGTGGTTTCACCGCTTTGGGTGCACAAGAGGTGAACTTAAGGAAAAGTCGTATGATCGTAGAAGAACTAACGGGTGGTTGAACATGTGAGTTTTGTCGTATATTCAGGTTTTGTTGTTCTCATATATCTCCTGATTACTAAAAAACAAAAGTGCTGCATTATATTTATAACTTAAACTCTGTAATCTCCTGAAATACACATAAATCAATAGTGTCCACACATACACGCACATACATGTCTACATATACAGTATTTACATGTACAGTATCCGGGCCTGGATAAAGCAACTAGGTCAACAATCAGTGAGATCAGAACAACAAATATCTGACCTAAATTAAATTATTGTCTGTTATATGACTTACGGTGGCACTCCCTAAGCATGCTGGGATATCTGTTTGCACATTACCTTTGTATTTAGATTGAGACCTGTACAATTGTAATAATTTGTACCTAACACTTCAACATCACTCTTATTATGTTTTTATGTCATAGCTTTACAACATGAACACAACTACGTGAACACTTACTTATATATGCGCACACCAATGCATATATTGATGGTAACTGAAATGACGACATTTTCAGTCAAAAGTGTGTTGTGTTGTATTGCACATTTCACACCCCACTTGATGTATATGAAGTATTTGACAAGATAACACGATTCGCATAAGTGTCATGTTGCTATCTCAGAAATGAAGACATTTGGAAAAAAGGCATAAATCATGAAACGTATCATAAATGTCTCAAAATTCCATAAACGCTTCACATGCACACACAGGCTCCTTGTCTGTGTCAGCAGTGCCCTCATTTTAATGACCCTTTACCCAGTAGGCCTCGTTAACTTCTCCTCAAGACAAATTAGGAGGTGTTACACATGTCAGAGGTCACTCCACTGCCTTAGCGTGAGCACGGAGCTCTCCCAAATACAAAACATATGTTTGCATCATCTGTAACCCTCAAAGGTGTTAACTCAAAGTTCACCACCTTATATAAATCCTGGCCAACTGACAGAACGTGACAGTTTAATCACAAATGACCTGGTAGAAATGCTGCTGAAGCTAAATTTCACGGATTGGATAAATGAAGAAGAACACAAGGTGGAACAGATTTAGTTTGAGAGCTTGATTTTGGTGTTTCATTGCATTTCATATTTGGAATTTTTCAGGAATAAGACACAGACACACTCTTAGGCATGATTTGAGCTATGTAGCTGGTCTCAATGGCCATGCATAATAGTTTCATTAAAAGCACTACTGCGTAAGAATATATATATTTCTGAAATTATTTCCCTCATGGTTTCAATTTGTCTAAAAGGAAAAGCTTTTTCACTTTTCATTTTATTGATTCGGTTCAAAGTGATAAATGGTGCCTTAAAATGCGCTGCTCTCCAACTTTTCCAATATGAATCAAATCAAGCACACAGTTACCGCTTTACAGAGCAGGTTATTAGTGAAATTAAAGCCCACCGGATAGGATTCATGTAACATCCCCTGCTCTCTTTGGCACAAATACACTTGTTTATTTTGGTCTGCACCCCGTGATTTCTCGAGTGTAAGTGTAAATTACATGTCGCCACCATTAAATATTAAACCCAATGGCGCGTTAATAATTGATGGCATCACTTCTTATGCAACAGTGGCCAAAGAGCTCACCCAAAAAGGGCCCCTTGCATTAGGCTCTAGTTGAGGTTAGTGACTGTAGCCACTATTCCCACCCATTTCTTTTTAGCGGGCTGATGGATGATCGCAGGAAGTTCGTAAAACAAGTTCTCCCCCACCAGAATGGCATCGTCTTGGGCAGGGAATGGCAGAGTGCTGAGTGGATGTAAGTGCTTCTTCAACCACAACTAAGTATGTTCTGTGGACCTGAGGACTCTCAAGCTGTGGCCAGGATGGGTATAATGATTGGTTTGGAGGAAAGAATAGTGTGTGTGTGTGTGTGGGTGGGTGTGTTTGTCTGCATGCGCATATGTGTGTGTGTGTGTGTGTGTGTGTGTGTGTGTGTGTGTGTGTGTGTGTGTGTGGAACGAGTGGTACAAAGTAGGTTACCCACACAGCTTCCAAAGGCTGTAAGCTGCCCCCAAAAGTGGTGTGTTTGGGGTGGCTCTGGCATCCCAAAGTGCTACCACTTCAAAAGTTTATTCAATAAATGGACTGCCATAATTATTGTGACGATAAAAGCTCAAAAACCACTGATGGAATTTGATGGTAAATATGACTTCCTTCCTTCACTCTGAGAAGGAAATTGTTCATACGAAGCTTGCAATGGAAACATATGATAGAAAACATTGTGCTCTAAACTATCAGATACTGTGCGTTACTACAGTACGGTATAGTATAGTTCAGGGAGCTGTAAAAATCTCTCCCTATACAGTTTAAGTCTTTTTCCAGAGCTCCCCCAGGCAGTAATCAATACAGCTTAATAATAACCTATAATCAGTCTCGTCACGTTGGGAGTGATGGTGACTGATCGGCCTCTGCTGTCCGCCTGGCGCTCCTGATGATGCTAATGCACTGTCTAAGAACGACTGTTTATTACTCAATGAGAACATTTGGAAATAGCCTGATCAATAATGAATGGTGCCTCCTTAACGCTGCCTGTGTGCATGAAGAAGGCAGAGAAATAACATGCAAACAACAAAGGGTCTTGTCTAACCTCTGTACCATACATCGTTTTTAAGGGTGATACAGTCTGTTCACACATTGGAAAATAAAATGGCAGCTAATGTATCTAAATATCTTCATAACAGTTGTCTCATTTAATGGTTTTACAAAGCAATTCTCTACTTGAAAATAAATTTGACCACCAATGATTATGGCAACAGGTATTAGATGCTGTTGAGCTGTTGCTCTGTGGACTGAGGTGGCCTTCCCTCTCAATAGAGGACCATTTCACATGGCCAAAAGACTTTGATTCTGGCCAGTGAATGGTCCTTTTCAGCTGACACTCTTACTTTCAAACAGCTCAGGCGACAGATATATAAAAGCAGCTCTTCAGGCCTTAGAAAATATTTTGGGAAACCAAAATAGCCTGGCACTTATGAGAGAGTAAGAGAGAGAATGACACTTTTTTTCGACATAACTGGAAGGCCAACAGGCAGTATATCGGCATGTTGAAATCTCATTGGAAGGAGGAAATGTTTGTTTTTTTCCTTTTGGCCACAACTTAGAAACCCAAGGAATCTGCTGTCCTCCACGCTCTGCCGTCTGATGGTTCAGTGTTAATGTTTGCCTCCAGAACCGACTGGGCAGGGTTTGGGGTTGGGGGGTGCAGCTGATAGACTCTAAAAGTGGCTGAGGTTTCCTTGGGTTCTGTTTGGGCATACCGGGGCCATCCTGTGCTGTAACCTAGTTAGAGAGAGAGGAGACGCCCCGACGTCTGCCCGTCTCTGTCAAAATATTTGTTTCTGAAGGAATTGGAGCTGGGTGTGTGTGTGTTTAATGGGATGGTCAGTGGGACTTGTGGTGCTCCATGTGTGGGCATGGCCCCGGCTGTCTTGCCACCCTGTGCCACCACACACATTCATCTCACCTTTGCAGGATGAGTGTATGTCCATACCCGTCCACACACACTGTAATGCCGCAGTCAGACCACCCATGCACATGGGGAACCATGAGTAGGGCATTTTATGCTCCCAGACAGCCCAGTCCAACCACAGTGGCGCCCCTCTAACACCCATGCAGCCACTATAACCCAGAGAGTCTGTATGTGTGTGTGTGTGTGCATGCATATGATCTACATTTGTCAGTTTATCCACATTCATTGACAAATGTGTGTGGACGAGGTAGTGACTCTGTATATTCTGCCAACCACAGGCTCCAGCACATTTAACTGCATTAATTTAGTTAAATGACTCCAGTGCAACATCAGAAGTTTCACATTTGCTACCTGGCAAACCCCTGTGTGTTCGCATCACGTCCACCCACTGTCATTACTCCATTATCCCTGCTAATATTTATCATGGTGGTGTGTGTTGATAGGAGCAGAATGGGAGGCTGGATTGGTCAAAGTGCTGACATTTATCCCGTGTGTTTGTGGCTCTGATGGTTTGGTTTGGGACTTGTCATGTGACCGCTTCAGCTTTGTTCTATCTCTCTCTGTAGACCATCACCCAACCATGATGGAAATTGCCAGGGACAAATTAGTCACATATGTTGAATAATGGTAACAACAATTGATTGGGCACAGCTTGCCTTTGGGGAGTCTCTGTGTGTGTTAGTGTGATTGAACATGTGCATCTGTGCATGCAGATTTCTGAATTATTGTAATCATGAATTAAGCCTGCGTGCATGTAGCCTACTCAGTATGCCATCTGGTTTGCTTACAGTACACTTTATGCATTTGTTTGTGTTCATTTTTTTTTTTATCAATTCGTTATCAGCGATCAACAGTCGGATCAGGCTTGCCAGTCCTGCCACTGAAGACATATTTTCTCTGATTGCTGTGACATTCCTGATGAGGGAGGAGGAGATCTGAAGGAATTGCACCAACTAATCTGGAAAAGCATGAGTCATTTTCTGTGATGCGTCTCCAACCCAGCCTCCCACCACGCCACACATGCCACCTGTGATTGATGACTTCTCCTATTGTCGGCCCTTGTTCCTATGATCTTTTAATAAAGTTAGTTTGTACGCCCAGAGAGCTGGTTGGATTCACTGTAGTGACTCACTGCACGGAGTTACTTTTTCATAAACAGTACTGAACAATGCACCAGGCTTCTGTGTACTTATGAGACAGATACAGCAAAAGCTTTAAGAAAAAATATGTTCCCTTAAAGCCAGAGGTAACTGTAGACATTTGCAAAAGTCTAACTAAACACATTTATCTATATGTGCTGTTTTGGAAGCTATGTTTCAATTTCTGTGTTTTACTTTTACTTTCTTTATACTAATAGTTCATTCTTTATCAAAGGAAAACATGTACCTTGACTGCGTTAAAAAAGTATACATATTACATACAATGCCAAATACTTTCAATCATTCATGCAAGAGTTAATTATTAAAAATCAACTCTTATATATTTATTAGTTATAACTTTTTGAATAGTAATTTAGCACTTGCATGAACTATCCAGAATGGATTTATTCATAGAAAATTCACTTATACATCTGTGAAATAAACAACATTTTGCATGTTATATAAATTATATAATATGTAGTAATTTATAGAATAGTAAGAGAGTTTAGCATTGCAGTACAGTGTGTATGATTAAGCCTATAATAAAGAAATAGTAGTCTTTATCAACTTATTTGGTTAATGATAAAGTGTTAAAGTGTTTATTAAATTCAGTTAAATTAATTTACTGTACCAGAATGTGATTGAAGAGGGCTAACAGCGGGAAAGAGGAGAATGAAGAAACGACAGATTAAAATTAAAAAGTAAAAAATCTTAGAAACACTGTCGCCATTGCATGCACCATGGCAGGAGGATGATGAAACCACAGTTGTGTGCTGTCCATTCAGGGACAGAGCCTCCTATTTATTTTTCTTTCCTGCCTTCTGATTGGCCAGTAGAGGTGTGCGGCCAACTATCGGCGAGCTTCCTCTCTAGAGCCCGATGACAGATCTAAAGGATAGTTCCCTATCCCTCTTGTTACAAATAACTTCCTCTGACATGTTTGGGCACACTGACAATGTTTTGAGTGAAAACAGCTTTCAGGGTTGGATGGGATACAAGCTTTCAACCCCTAGGGTGGGCTACTTCTTCAACTGATGTTTTATCCTTCAGAAGAGAGAAAGCAAGAGGACCATGAGAGAGAGAGAGAAAGAGAGAGAGAGCAGACCAACAGAACCCAAGCAATGGCAGGATTAAGGACTGCACAAAACTGTGTAGAGCCATGAATAAAAGCAGTCTGGCTGTACAGTGTGACAAAGGCCTGTTTTTTCTCTTTCAGCCAGTGCTATAAAGGCAGCAGGAGGAGGAGGAGGAGGAGGGAGGGAGGGGACACAACAGAGCGGAGGTGTGTCATTGTTGACACAGACGGGGAAGAATGCCTGGACAGTTTTCCTCTGTTGCTGTGACTGGATCCACTTCTGTGGTCTGGGCTGTGTGTTTAGAAGCAGTTCCAGGTCGTTGCATAGGAACTGTGTCGTAGGCACAGACAGACTTTGTGTCTGCACTCTGTCCTCCAGGTCTGAAATCATTGAGCAGAACACTTTCTACTGCTTTGTGTATACCACAAATCCTCTGATTACAGTCAGCTTAGGCACTGAAGCAGTGTTGTTGCTCCTTATTATTTTAAGCCTATTGCTAATTGTAGCCATACACACTGCAGTTTTGCACCCCTTCTCTCATTCTACCCCTTTAGCGTCTGTCCTCAGGGGCAGGTCTTCCTGATCAGGCCCATTGGAATGCTCCTGTGTTCCCCTCAATTGCCTAATCAGAGGAGATGGTGAAATCAATGAGGTGGATAGATCCTAACAGGAATCTGAAATAAACACCAGCTCTGAAGATCAATGTGTTTCTTCTATTGTGTGTGTTTGCATGTGAGAGCAGTGTGAGGAGCTGAGAAGCTTCGACCTTCTCCAGGACAGCCAGGCTTTTTACACTGCCTGTATTGGATCACTTTTGGGAAATGATGGAGGAGGGGGGTGAAAGGGGAATTCACAAGGGGTGTTAATTAGAGGTCAAAGATCCCACAGAAGGCGTCAGCCACCACAAGCCACTTGACTAAACTCAGAACGTAATCTTCTGAAGCAGAACTCAGTCTATCTGCTGTATGAAAGGCAAACCGATCCTGGAGGATCAATCATAGCCGTTATGAGGGATGTGTGAGGTGGAGTGAATGCACATTGATTTAGTCTATGGCGATTGATTTGAAACCTAAGGCAATAAAAAACCATTTTAGTGGCAACAGCAGGAGGAGGACAAACCCTGACAGATGTGATGGATAAGATAAACTAAGCACAGAAAGAAAAGCACATGGATGAGAGGTGAAGGGAAGAGACTCAGGAGTGGCTCGTCACCATCTCTTCACCATCTGGTCCCCATCACCTCTGCCATGACTCAAATGATGTCACTCTGAGAGGAGATGGTACCAATTACAAACCAGATTGAAGACATCTTATGAACAGGGAGATATGGGCTCAGACCCAGGTCTCTTTATCAATCGCTGCTTCAGAGTCAGCGGGTCACAGAGCCTGAAGGCTACCAAAGACAGAGTGTTAATTAAAAAGCAATAACATACATGAGTAACTTATTGATCCTACGTTTTTAAAAGAGCGCAGAGTAAATCACATTATCATCATTCAGCTTTGTAGATAATAGCTGTCTGGCTGTGAAAATCCACCACATTTTAAACCTCCTCTGTCACCTCAAGAGCAAGACGAGCAGCATTGGCTCTCCTCTTATTTCTTTATCAGGACCGGAGACGGCTGAAGCTCTTTCCCAGAATCTGTCATGGCCCGGTGAGCACAGCGCTTCATCCATCACAGGAGCCAGTTCCACAGGCTTTTCATTTTCCTGAGGAGGCCCACTTCAGAGGCCAGGCCCATTAAGTTTTCACATTCGTGTCCCAGCGCCTGTCATTTGGCTCACATCATCCAAAACACTCTTTCATTGTTGCTGGTTCACTCTCTCTATTCCCGTTGTCCCATTTATCTTTATTTCTCAGTTTCTCCTTCTTTGCCTCCTGTCACTCCATCATTTCTCTCACTTCTAATGAGGAGTGAACTGGTTTTGAAAATTATGATGTGATCCCGAGGTCAAAGCTGCAAATGAAACACACGTTTCAGAGCTCGGCCAAGACAAAGGAAGAAGGGATGTGCAGCGTTTCCAAAATAAAGCTGCTTCGCTGCATGTGAGCGCTGCTTTTCATGATGTGACAATTAGCTCACAGTTATCCCACATAAACATCACACTGTAATGTCTAAATCTTCCCTAATCCTCACATCACCTACAAACTAAACTAGAGTGATAACAGCTACATCTTCGTGTGCATTTAAGCAGTAAATTTCTATCTGTTGAATTGACCGTCTAAACACTATCAGGTTGCTGCGATTACTGTGTTCATCCCCCCGCCAAAAAGAAGCATGGCGTGCAGTATGTGTCGCTCTGGAGGGCCCAATCACATTCGAACATTGTTGACAGTCAGATTTAGTCTTGGAACAGACCTGATGCCTCAATCGCTTTTTCCCCCTTCATCTTTCCTGACCATTTTAAAGTGGTTCTGGTATCACTGCCAATCATTCCGCAAACATTTTCCCTAATAGGAATCCGATGACTCAAGGCAATTTATCCCTCATTCTGGCGCTGCCTAAAATTATTTTGAGGCCACAAATCTGGCACGATAATATTTGGTCTCAGTGGAGGCGCAATGGTGTCTCTGAACTATCCGTGTTACAGTTCTTTACTGTAACACAGTGATGCAATGCTAACCCTGAAGTACTTCCTGACAGATTGGTCATATATCATGTACTTACAGAATTTACATTTGGGTATTTACTATTATCCTTTAAATACCACTTGCGGCCCCTGTATTTGCTTTTTAGTAAAGTTTACATAAGCTTGCTTTAACATTGAGAATTGTTCAAACAGGCAAAATTGCTAAATTATGTACCTCAGATGCCTAACAAATGCAATTCAGTCCCACACAAAGCCACTAAAGATACACTATAGCTGATGTGCACCTTGGAAATGTAACATAATGTAACAGAGCCACTGCACATAACTGTAGATAACATCTGAGGCCTGTAAGAGCTATTACTTGCCTGCAGGAGCTACTTATGTTTGTGTTTTTTCTTACAACTTTCTTATACAGTTGGAGCTTGTCAAGAGTAAAGGCCAAGATGATAAATGAGTTTTTCATAACATACATCCAGTAAAGCTTCCCCATTTGGTGCTTTTTAGCTGAGGAGATATTTATTTTTAAGGGGGACATATTTTGCTGAACCTACTTTTATTAGTCTTTGGCTCATTTATTTGTGTATTTGGGGACCCTAACAGTTCAAAAAGTTTGAATTTGAACCCTCCAGGTGCTGCAAAGCTATCTTTATATTCATTTTTGCAAAAATCAAGTGGATTTCTACAACCTGTTTTAATTCCTGCTTAATTTGTTGCGTCTATAACTAGTTACGTTACGACATTTGTACATGTACGGTCAAGATCTCTGATGAACATTTCTCTGAGTACGCCATAATTGTTTGTCAGCAGCAGCGGATGCGGTAAAAACTGAAAATATGTCCAAACTTCGAGCCGATTACCTGAACTGTTCAGTTGTTGGTTGTATTAACGAACACAAGTGGCTGAACGGGACAGAGCAGCACTGTCAATAACCTGGAGGGGGTGGGGTATGAAGTGATTCATTTGCATTTAAAGGGCCAGCACTCAAAACGGCCTTTCTGGTGTCATTAGTCAGAAATAGGGTTGAAGATGGACCTGTGGAGTTGAATGAATGAAGGATTCAGACCCAAGCATAGCATTTACAGTTCAGGTAGACCACAGGAAAATGTTTTAAAATGCATAAGTTCATTTGAAAAAGCAAAATATCACTCCTTTAATAAAACAACAGAGAATCCACACATCAGTGCCATTATTAGGTTTTATTCAGCCATTACATGTCAAGCACAATTGCTGCTCTTCAAGCCAGAATACCTTGGTCTCACAAGACATATGATCAATATTTATGCAATGTATTAAATTAATATTTTTAGGAAGCAAAGTCATAGCACACCAAATGTACAAGACAATGTCAAGATAGAGAGTATTTAGTGTTCCACATTAGAGTCATGCAACACGGCTCATAAATGCTAAATATGTAGGGTGCCTCTGCACTGATATGTAACATTATGAGGAATGTATGAGACAACATTATATGAGTTGTGTTACCAAGTCACACAACAAACACTAGCACATACAATACAGTCAAGACCATAAGTATTTGGACAGGCCTTTTGGTGTTGCTGAGCTCAACAGTGGATTCTGTCTTTTTAAGAATGTACTAAATTATTGATTTTGTCAAGTTTTCGCTACATCTCTATCTCTCAGATACATTTGTTTAGTTTTTATCAGCTGAATGTCGGTCTCCTTCACTTGCACTGACAGCTCTTTGGACCTTGTATTGAGAATTCCAATAAACAGCAACCAAATGTAAAGTCAACATTTGGAGTTATCTGCTTCATTTGTCATAGAATTACCAGGGAAAAGGCCACATCTGGACATGAAGCTGAAGGTCAGTATTTTTGAGGCTCTGAAAATGGAAGTACTGAATTGAATAAGATTGGAATTTTTAAATGGTTAATTGAATGTATTTATTAAAATACTGGAATGAATGCTGAAAGTCCACACACACTTCAAATACATCTTGGTTGTTAATCACATCTTGTTTCATTTCCAATCCACTGTGAGGATGTACAGAGGCACAATTACAGAATAATACTTACAGATATGTGTGTATAACATAGTTATCCCAATGCTTGTAGATATTAACTCTGGTCTACAGTCCAATGTAGGTGAGGTTGAAGGTGATGAACCTTAAAGCCAAACACCATCCTCTAAAAAACAGAAAAAAGAGAAGAAATCTGTTCTGAGCTACTGTAGAAACACCTCTGTGAAAGGCATCCCAACCCCACAGTAAACAAAAACAGCTCAATCTAATGTAAAGAAAACACTCAGATGACTGTTCACATACTTATGTCAATGATAATCCACTTCTGATAAGATCCTCACAAATCTCCCTAGTTTCTACAGACTCCAGTATAGCATATATACTATATCACACACAATGAAACTCAATGACCTTTGGAACATTACCCATAGCCCAAATAAAAGCTTGTAAAAACAATTACTGTGGGAAATATAACCAAAACATGATAGGCCTGATTATATCTGGTACGGTGGTATCAGTGGTTGAAACCCATCCCTCTACTATCAATAAAACCCAAAGAAAGACATATCTATGGTTGAATTCCCAGACATGAGTTATCAGAAAATCCACAAGATGCCTTAAAATAATGAAAAAGAGTTCCAGGAGATGTAAAAATCATTATCTCAAAATAAGAACATAAATCCTCACCTCAGTTGAAAACATGTCCCTGCTACTGTGAAATTTACTCCCCTCCAGCTCTTCATTACAAAACATCCCACACATTAAATCGTATGTAGTGTTTCTGTAATAGGTGTTTGCGATTGTAACCACAGCTCCCAAATCATTAGACATGAGCAGACACGGCCTGGGTTGGGTATTACCGTCTCATTTGCATGTTTTCATTGTTGTTGTGCCAGGCAGACATTTGTGGCAATCCACATCAGACTGCCAATAAGGCAGCATTTAAAGTAAACATGCTAAACATTCCTGTGTGTTGTGATTGTGGTACAGTGTGTTCTCACACGTTTGTGGGGCGGAGTTTTAAAGCACGAGTTGTCCTCTGCATGTCAAAGTCTTCAGTTTTTTGTTCAGGGTCCAGAGAGGGAGTATTGATTAGGGGTCAGCGGTCTGCACATGGTTTATTTACTCTCCTGTGCTGCTCGCAATTTGAAGGGAGGAGCTGACAAACTTTCCTGAACAGCCTCTTTGTCGGTTTTGACCTCTCTTACGCCTCGCTAATACTCGCAGCTTCATCCAGGAGGGAAACAGGTTTTGTGAAACACTCTGCTGGTTTCCTCTGTACATCATCTGTCAGCTCTCTCAAAAAAACAGCAAAATAAAAAAAACATTTTTGGACATTGTTCTATTTATCCATTTGCATGTTTAGGTTATCTCACAAAGCACAGAGGATTTAACTCTGAGTCTTTTTGAAGAAGTGAAACATTTGAGTAAAAACTCCATTTCTATTTAATCTCTACATTTTGACTCATTCACTCTTGTACTCTTTCCCCCTCTCTCCCAGCTCTTTAAGGTGTTTACATAATGAGCATATTGAATTTGTTACTGGGCCCAAGTCTTATTTCCACTTCACTCTGGGTAAATAAAAGGATAGACCCTATATTAAAACATATTTTTAAAATTATATGATAATTAAACCAATTAGAAGTTGTTTATGGGCCCGTGCTTGGGTTATGGCCACTTTGGGCATGCCATTGAACAATGTGGATCTTGTTTGGCTGACGTTTGAAGCGGTTTGGCTGTTTGGAGGGTCCTGTTAACTGAGACTTTTAAATAGCTGCTTTTTGAAGCTCTGTCATTCGCTCTGCACTCAGCCCAATCTGTATGGCTCCTGGAAACCCAAGGGAAACATTATCAAATTTAACACAAAAACACACATTCTGTTTTATATTTTGTCAACCATATCCCCTCCTCTAACCCACCCCAATAAAGAGACGTTGGTTCACTATTTTGCCTATAACTCCTCCGTCCGTCCTTGATTATCAGACTAGTGATTTTTATTATTTTTTTTAAATGGCTGTATTTTCTTGTACCTCTGCAGAACCATTGATGGATTTCATTTAGAAGTTGCTTGAATCGATTCTATCAGTTCCTCACTGTATTTCTACTCTTATAAGATACTTTTTAAAATCTGAAAATTTCTCAACATCTCCAACTTTTTCATGGTAATGTTTGAGTCAAGTCCAATTTCAAAAGATCTGATGGTAGAGTTTCATGGCTCCCACCCTGTTACCGACTGGAGCAAAGACAGCAGAGAAACCATGCATCAGGCCTGCTCCTGTAGATTTTAGAGAAGGCTTTCACAAACCACTGGTAAAAATGTTTCTCTCAAGTTAATGGTCCTCTCCTCACACTTGAGACCAAACAGAACAAACAAAAAGCACTTATGTCAAACAGCATCCTTCATTACATAGGAAAGAGAATGTTTTATTAACTCTAAATAAGCCCCACACCTATCGTAAACACCTATATTACTGTAATGCTATCATTAAATGAGCGAGAAGAAGCCTTTCAGCCTGATAAACAGCAAACAGCTCTCCATTTGCCTCTGACTAAAATGATTTAATGGCCAGATTGAATCAGTGAAATTAAGTTGTTGTTTCAGTCCCAATGTATGAGCAGCCTTGTCTGAGCCAATAGGAACTAATATTCCAGTAACTCCAGGTAACTTCTAAATATTTGCAGCTTTTATAGACATTGTGATGTGTTTGATGGAGCTCACGTTTTATCAACAAAGCCTACGCGCCTGTAAATCTCTCCACTGTATCTAATATTGTTGGGCGTAGACGTGTCATTCAGCATCATGCTGCGATAAGGCCTTGTTTACTTTTGAATATCAAACGACTCGGTGCGTGCCCATAAAAAACCCACATGCCTTCATGTGTGGGAGGACTCCCAAGCCTGCACTCATACCTCTGGTTAACCATTATCTTATATCAGGTTTAGCATGCTAGGCCGCAACCCAGATCAGGCCTGAAATAGGCAGTTGATGTGAGGAGTATGTGGGGGGTGAGCGGCTTAGGTTGGCTCCAGCGGACCGGCATTAGCTGTTGCAGCGCCGCTAGTACTGCTCAGGGCCAGCGCGAGATATTTTTAACTGTCAGCACTAAATGCCTCATTCAGCCCTGGCATACCCCCCCCACCCACCTCGTAACCTCAGCCAGAATACCTTCACTTCTGTGTACACAGCACCACAAGCAGGCTTGCCAGCTGTTTACACATGCGCACACACACTCAGACACACACTCTTACATATACTTAAAAATCACAAACATGCAGCAGGGTTTCTGTGCAACATACATCGACAATCACTCAAGCACAGAACGCAAGTGTATAAAGTCAGTCTCCGTGAAAATATATTCATATTTGCAAATACATACACCAGCACACATACACACTCATGCAGCACATACACACTCTCATCATGTGATTTGACTTGGGCCTGTCTCATCTGTTGGCGAGAGTCAAAGCAACGGAATGTGTAAGAAACAGTGCCCACACATTAAGCAGCCGCCCTGCGCTCGAGTTGGCATCGCACACAGTTGTGAAGTGTAGTGAGTGAACAGCAGGAGAGGAATGCAGACAAATAACACGTCTTTATTAAACAATACTGCTGCAATTAAGCACGCACTTTCTCACCTTGTATCCCTCTATCATCAGATGGTGCAGATAATGGGTGGCACTGTGTGACGAGACGATACTTATCTGTGAGAGTCAGCCTTAGGCCAATCAATCATTTTGCTGAGACAGCTTTATGACTTTTAATGAATGTCTCCCACGCCACCACCAACGCTGGATATTCAGTCACAGCCAGCAGAAGTTTTTGTCCGCAGGCTGAAGGCTGAATGTATTTATTTGGCTCATATCTAAAGTTCATTTAGTATAAAACGTTCTTCATGGGTGCTGATGAGTTCTGAAGGCGTCTCATAGTAGTGAGCCATTGTTTTTCCACACCTACTGTTAGAGATGTTTTAACATTGCATCACCCTGAGTACACTGCCATCTTATGGGCTTCAGCGCTGTCTCTGTTAGCTCCAGCGTCTGTGCAGTGCTAATGAATGAATGAGGCGAGCTGTGGCAGAGCTGCTGTATTTTTAGGGCTGTGTGCCTGTGGTCTATGTGGCCTGTCCCATCCTAGAGGAGCCATGGGGGGATATTTTTGGCCACAGGCTGTTGAGTCCAGGCCCACACAGAATCGCTGACAGACACAGGGAAGGGGGAAAGAAGGATGTTTTCCTATTGGGAGGAAACCAGGCCTGATTATGGAGGGGAGAGAAACCAGGAGAAAAGGCAGATGACTGTCTGAATGTGTGTGACAGACATGAAGGGAGTTTTTTTTTTCTGATTTCCACATTCCTCGCCATTAAAGCCCACATATTTAACAAGCTTTTAATTTGACATCATTTGAGGCTAATGAACAAAAGTGCCTGTTGTTGTGTTGACATGATCATTTTTATGCTGAAGTGTTAATTTTGGCAAATGAGGCATGCAAAAGATGCAACTTTACACCACTGCATTTCACATGCAAATTAAAACAAAATAATCATAATTACAGTAATTGCCTTCCAGTTTTATGTTATTTTTTCCCTCCACAGTTGGTTTAGTCCATATTAATGATATTAAAGATAACCATAGTCTTATTTATACAGCTCTCCAGATGCTATTTCAGTTGGCTCACTGATTGGAGCGATTTGCATGCTCCATGTAATGTGGATACAGCTCTCAGGCTATGATTCCCCGTATTAATATTTAATTGCCATCAAAGTGTGTTTTCAAAGTATAGGGTGACACTCTGGTCTCTCAGCCCAGTCACGATAGAGCTGATTCCGGAGCGGGGTGAAGAGCGTAGTGTGGTTCCAAAGAGACGACTTTTCGGTCATCTTATCCCTCCCTCCTCATGCACTGGCACCTGTAGCGCCTCTCCAGCAACAGTAAATCACGTGACCATTTCCTCGCGAAGAAATCCTAATCCTCGCTCCAGATCCGTCCGGGCGCAAGCAGCTGCCTCGGCCCAAGACATATTGAAACCCGAGGCGACGACATTAAGAATTAAAAACGCTAGAAAGTGGTCCCTGTGCGCGCCTTGTTTTGTCATCAGTGTTCCATTAGTGTCACTTTATTCCACGCCTCCCCTCCTTTTCCCTCAGTGTGTTTGAGTCAATATCGGGAAAGCCGGCCCGTTTCTGCCCAAATGGTTACAATATACCTTCTTCACGCCTAAAGAGCTGACAAAGGTTATTAGGCTGACCTAACATGAGTATGGGCATGGGACTGGGCCAAAGAGATAAATCAGCGCTGCATCAGATATGTAATCTTAAGCCCTGGGAATTTACTTAGACTTATCTGGGTAAGAGGAAGCGGGAGGATGTATTAATTATTAAAAACTGTAAATTAATGTCATCTTATAAATCTAGATTAAGCACAACACAACCAGCCGTATTTCTGTGCACTTAATTCCTCTGCCGTTCTGCTTTAATGTGCTGGTTTCAGAGCGGGATGCCTGACTTCCTGGACAGTGGCCCCGGTGTTTAGAGGGCTGTCCTGCCGCAGGAAGTCTCATGGATATAATACCTATGTGCGGCTCCAGCCAGTGGCCAGTGTGGTGATGTTGATACAGAAGCAGACCTGATGCACAGCTGTTGTTTATGATGTGGCTAGCCCAGGTGGACGGCGCACGGCCACAAGCCAACCTGACCCCAAATCCACAGATCTATAGTCCTGACCAAAGCTGTTTTTAAGTCTTTTAGGAGGGGAATCCAAGTCAGGTCTGCCCCAGTATCAAGTTAAGTCTCAACTCCTTTACAAGCAGGTGTCATAAGAAAATACAAGTCACACCACAATTACTGCATCTATTACTGTGGCTGTGCTCATTAGGATGGGCCAGGCTTGGTGGAATTCAGTATTTTCTGACAAAAAAGTAGACAAAAACTGTAATTTACACTCACAAAAAATGAAGTGTCCTGATTCTGATGAGAAATTGATTGGCTTCAAAATGAGCTGTGGCACGCACACTGACATGAAATTAAAGCTATAAACACAAAAAACATGACTACACTTAAATGTGTGTATGTGGTGTCTCTGTGCATTTAAGAGACATCACACTGACGTTTCTAGAAGCCTTTCCATGATCACAATAGGCCCACCCCTGACCTTAACCTATCACTTACTAAAACCTAATCTTACAACATCTTCATCACAATCTTACTCATCAGATTTCATGATTTACATGATGACTGAACTGTGAATTTAGTTTTTTTTTTCCTAAAATGTGACTGTTTTGCATTTACATCTTTAAGTATTAAAAATATAAATATATAAAATATTAATAAATCCTTTTCCCGGAGCTACATGAACATAAGACACTGTTACTAAGGACTTCTAGATTCATTTAGTTAATCTAAAAGTATATATTGTATAGATGTTACATACACACTTAAATGGAAAAAGTTACACATTTTATGAGATGTTGTTGATGCAAACACTTAGCACTCTATGATAAAACTGAAGTGAGTCACAGACAAAAGCTAAATTAGAGACATGCTAATCTGTGAAAAACATTTTCCATTTTCTGTTTTGAATGAGCTGCTGTGGAACCACAGCGGGGAAAAGCTTGGTCACTCTCACTGTTAAAAGTAAAGTCATAGTCATAAGCCTTTGTCTAGAAGAAGAAGTACACACAGTTATTTGTGAAGTTCTCTGTAAACGGCTGAATTTTGGCAGATAAATGAAACCAGAGTATCTCAAACGGACAGAGCTGGTTGGAAAGCAGATAAATTTAATAAAAGTACACCAAGGAATTTCCATTTACTTTTTAAACCAGTGTTAGAGATAAACGTTGTGTCTCCCCAGGATTGGATTCAGTATTTTACATCTAATTTACCATAATGTCCACATCATCAGAACATTGTTGGATTCAATTTGTTTTTCTGAAATGTCAGAACTTCAGTCATGAATTTACAGACATTGTTAACAGTTGCTTCTTACATGTAATGTCAGCTACACATTGTCATTAACAGCCACACAAAACAACTCAGATATCAGTGCAGACAGACGTGACTTTTTTGCTGTCAAAATGTTTGAAAAGTCTCCGTTTTATGTTGTTTTCATCCAATGTCTTACATCATTTCTGTATATTATTTTTTCTGCTAGTTTTTTCATCTATTTCATGTCATTTACATAATTTTTGTCTTTTTTGTCTGCCATTTTCACCTTTACACATCTGTTATGACTGAGTTGCCCTATATTTATCATGTTTTTAGGTCAGCATTTATGAACTTTTGAATACTCTTGTTTTATTATTCTGTATTTTACCCCTGATATTTACACTTAATTAAAAAAAAACATTTTGGGTGTTGATTGCCAGTTCGGGAGAGGCAGTTTGAAACCGTTAACATAATTAACTCACATTTCCTTATACGCTTACCAAATCCTGCTATTTAATTTTTACGTATATTGTTAAAAAAAAAAAAAAAAAAAAAAAAGTAAAACATCACTGTAATTCCAGGAAATGATATTAGATGCAAATTTCTTTATTTCTGTGTGGTCACAACTAAACTAAACTCACAAACTTGATATATGTTTTTTATCATTTAAGCCAATGTCTTTTCTCGTCATTTCATACAATGCTGATATGTTTCTACTTACAGATGTATGAGATGTGAACACCCATGAGCAGCGTCCTAAAATGCTATAAAAGCCTGACACAGTAGCTGCATATACGGCGGCTGCACTTGATTGTACTGATATACATCTGCACACACAAACATAAATGCAGTAACAGAACTCTCTGCTCCCTGGCCTTCGAGTCATTTTGCTACATCAATAAATACAGCAAAATAGCATTAGCAATAACTCCAACTATATGACCAGGCTCTAATATGATAGAATTAGTATCAGTGTTTTAAGGTTTGGCCATTTAGGTGAAATTCTAAGCCAGTCGGGGAGTAATTTGGACGCAGGGAAAATTGATTTTGACCATCAGCACTTTCTCATTTTCAAACAGCGCCTGTGGCTAAATGGGTTAGCCTGTTAAGCACATTACACAGGTAGCTTCTCCTTTCCTCCCCAATGATTATGTGTCCGCCTTGAGCAATTGATATTTCTTGCAAATAAGAAAATTATCATATTCCATGACTGGAAAGAGAAATTAGGGCCTGCTGTTATAGAGTGGAGTCTCAAGACAGAGAGAGGGAGACTGAGGAACATTTTTCTTTCCCCCTTTTTTTTCCTCTTGTTTTTAAGGGTGGAGTGTATGTATCAAATGTCCTCAGCTATATTGGAATTGGGCGCTGTCAGGCCTCATCAATAAAAATATACAGTGATAGACTGTAAGTGGTGAATGGGGGGACAGGGAGGGATGCTTAGAGAGAAGGACAGTCTTTATGCTGTGGCAGAAAAGGTTGGAAACATAGAGTGGGGTGTGCCCTAAAAAAGCTGTAATTTTACCACCATACTGTGAATTGGTCTCATAAATCAAAACTGACAACATTTTTTGCTGTAAAGATTTATTTAGCTGCTATGTGTTACAGATAAAAAAATATATCTGCTGTCTTTTTTTTTTTTTAAATAAATTATAGCATAAAATGAATAAAATGCTAACACTGTTCTTTGCAGTTTTGCCTCTTCCCTAATCTTAACCCAATAAGGCCAGTGTTGAGTAACAGTAATGATCAGTGGACAGGAACACATTCAGCAGAGGCACCAAAGAGGCCATGAGGCACCAGTTGCTAGCAATGAGGTGTGTACCATGATGTGTGTTATTGAGCCTGCTGCATATCCAGTCCGTGGGGCCTTCCCTTGCTTCCCTCCCACCCTTGTGGCCTGAAAGGCTGTCTGCAGACTGGAGCTGGAGCCCCTGGCGGTCTAAGTGGAACCACATGGGGGAACCTGATAGTGGCATTTGGCCAGAAGAGAAGTTAACCTGGGCAGTGCGGCAGGCAGCTCCAGGCCTGAAGAGATGGATGGTCAGTGACCCTTAGCATACACAGAATCCCATACTGCAGTGTCATCACATCATACATGTGCACATACAGTACATGCATGTCTGTGTCGAGGCATGCCTGCACAGACACACACTTTCTCTCCCTTGCCCTCATCTCATCCATCCTACACCCTCTCAGGGGTTTCTGCGGCTGCGGTGCCCTCAGGAGTGGCCGACTGATAAGAAGGATTTACCGTAGGGCCAGTCGGCATGCGAACAACACCAAACACACTAATGGGAAGGAGACAAAGCCACAGGCCACAGACATCCAGTAAACAGCAGACCACAGTCCACGAGATGTATGCTCTCTCCTCCATTTGACCAAGCAGGTACACCGAGGCACCAACCAGTGTTGTGACTTCTTCAAGTCTTCTACGTGTTACCAGTGGCTGTGTGGCTTGGGTAACCAGAGTAACTGTATGCTTTGATATAGACGTGGAAGAGCCTGCTACTGTGGAATAACAGCATCATTAGGTTGGTCACTCTCTTACACCTCAGTTCTGTGAAGGATGTCTAATTTGGGAGTCTGATAATAGGAATAATCTGTCTCTCTTTCTGTCTCTCTCGATATAATGTGCTTTGCCGCCATGTGCTTCCAGTTAAACTGGCGCTCAGCTCTGAGCAGAGGTTAAGTGAAACTACCTGCTCCTCTGTGTCTGGCGATTATTTGCTTTGTCCGCAGCGCTGCCAGATCATAAAACACTTGCATCTACTTTCCTCTTGCTCTCAAAGTCCCTGAGGTTCATTATAGTTACGCCTGGACGTGTGGCTGTACAAGGCCGCCTTTTTAATGTCACGCTGTGACAGCCCACTGAGGGTTTCACTCTTCTCGGTCACTAACAACACGAACCGCAGGCCAATATTTCAACAGCAAACTATTATGAACTTCAAGCAGATTTCTCCCCTTACATTTACACAATATTGATGATCATCAGTCTGGAAGTGATACAGTAAATAATGAAAAATGAGGTTTCTGCAGGCAAATGGGATGAGACATGAAAGCGGACTGGAGTGCTGGCTCTGGTTTCCTGTCTGAATGGCTGTTAATTAATGGAGCAGACGAAGGCCATAATTCTTCACTGGCCTGGGACTGCTAGTGCCAGGCAGGTCAATGATCACAATCATCCACATGTTTCTGGCTTCATGCTTACATTGGTTTAGAACTGTGTGCTTATTTCAAATATTCATGCCTATAAGAAACTGTAAGCCACCCACTCTCTTTTTGTTTTATTCCATGCACGCTTACAGAATCAGAGTGATGGGGGAATGCAAAGCAGCATAGATCTTACAAAGATCAAGCCATTTTTACCCTCTATCAGTTTGGAAAGCCAGTCTGGTCTAAATGATTTCCAAAACCGCCTGCGCTTGGTCTCTGTCTCCTTCTTTACTTCATTTGCAAGATCCAAAGATCAAAAGGCCAGGCAGCTCTTCTTAGATGAGCTCTAATCACTTGAACTCCGGTACAGTCATTAAATACAGTAGTATGGATGTCTCTGCCCCAGTGCCAGCTGAAAACGGCCCGCACTGAATTTCTGTGCTCTTTAGCAGACGCCACTCATGGGGAAACATTGGCGCCTCCCATAGACTGTGATTAAAGTAAATGAATGAAATAAGATACAAGGAAATTGAAATGATTAGTTTTTATAGTAACCATGATGACTGGCAAGGTCCTGCCGCTTTACAACAGAAATGACTGAGCCAATAAAGCAATTGCATTCAACTGTAAACGAGGCGGTGGGCAAGCAGGCAGGGCGGGTGGAGGAGCAACATAGCAGAGTAAGACAAAAATTACATTGATTATGTATTCCAACCCATGAGTTTCTCTATGAGCTACGTTTGGCTTTCAAACATGCTTGAATTTCAGAGGTATAGTCAGAAATCCCCTAAACAATGTCTGGTTTCGATCATTGACAGAGACTGACATTTCTGTCATGCAAGAATGTAATTGCCAGCAAAACACACTTCAGCATACATTTCATCCCGTACGTTTTCTTGGAATGTGCATATTTAGATGTTTGAATTACATATATGTATATTTGAGGCTGGACTTCTGTAGTGGCTGTAGCTTCCCCTTTGACCTAGGCCGTAAAAAAAACAGTTAAAGCATATTTGGATTGGACAAATAGAAGATAGTTATATTAGTGAAACGTAAAAAGCTACAGTAAATTTCTCCCTTACCATAATAAGTACCCAGTCACTGCCCTGACAGTTTCCCATAATTTAATGCACAGCTCTTTTTATAGACTGAACTCATGCATATTTTATCAGTGCTGTTTTTCTTCTTGTTTTGCGTAGTCAGCTTCATTCTTGGTGGTTATATTGTCTTTTTTTTTTTTCTTTTTCTTTTTTTTTTTTTTTACTTATTTTAGTATTTTTACGCTCTCTTCCCCTTTACACCTCATCCTTTTTCTGTGTCTTTAGGCGTGGGTGTAAAAGGGACCGCATTCCCAACGGGGACAGTTAAGTCCTTCACAACGGGAAGCAATCAGACCCAAACCTCCAAATGATGAGTGTCGTCTTCCTCCTTCCCCATCCGGCTGGAGCCTGTGAGTGGTGGTTGGTTTGTCCCATCCTCGCCACCACTTCTGGGCTGGGGTTCCCCACTGAGAACCCACACGCTGGAGCTGGAAGGCCTGGGATAATAAGACACTATGGAGACAACAAAGGCATCTGCCTCTGCTCTCAGTCACCCTGCAAATCCACTATGCATGTGAAAATCCCAACCTCGAAAACAGTATACAGAATCAGTGTTTGGATAGTGATGCTGTTGACTGGCAAATTATAGACATTGGTCACGGGGGAAAAAGGGTATATTTCATAAAATATGCCCTGTTGTTCACAACATTGCTCAAACTATAAATATCCAGAGCAACAACAAATCTTTTAGTTCTTTTGTCTAAATGATTGACTTTCCATTGCATACTGTGTCATTTTACGTGATATTAATGAAGGAAATGAAACACAGCATGTAACATTTAATGATCTGGACATTAATGACCTTGTCAGAGACAGTCAGAGTACAGACCTCTGCCAAAGCCGATCCACAATATTATTAAACCACAAACAAACTACAAATTATGACCTATTTTTTCCTCTTGTTTGCCAGTTGGCATCACTGAGTAGTTTGATGTATGATAATAAAAGTCTTACTTCTAAGTCGTTGCTTAGTGCATGTCAGTAGTTATCCATTTATTTGTTTAAAGGTCAAATGTGTAAGATTTAGGGGGATTCAGGAGGGTCAAACTGCAGAAATGGAATCAATCTTTCCTCTTATTGATTAATACTGTGGCCGCCCACTGTCTGTTTTGCTTCACCAGAGTCTTAAAATGAACAAATCAACCCCTTTTGAGAAGAGCCTAATTTAACCATGTTGCATACTATTTAAATTAATTTTAGGACAAACTTAGAGTGTGCTGTTAATGTCTCAATGCACATTGATGAAAGTGAAACTAACCACACAAAGTACATTTTACAATCTACACATGTGTGCATGGACACACCTGCCTAGAATGTACAGCTGAGCCAGACCCTGAACCAGCAGCCTCTGGAACCACAGGAGCCACAACTGCAACAGAAAAATCAACACAACCCAATGAAATAAGCTCAGTATAAATGTTACCGGCAGTAATTATTGTCTGTCAATATTTGAGGTAGTGTCACATTGAAATGAATAGCTCCTCAACAGCAACCGGTGACATTAATATTTGTCATCTTTTAAAAATCGGAAACATTTCAACAGACAAATCTGACAACAGATAAATTATCAAGCAAACAGGTGCTCTGTGTGTGACTGTGTTTATTAATACATCCATGGTAATGAGATACCCTGCAGCTTGTTACTGTGTTTACAATAAATTATGAATTATGAATGCCTCAATAGTGAAATGCAATAATTTTACATTTTAGCACATTGGAATTCAATTTAATCTTAGACGTAATGAGAAAAGGTTAAAATAGTAGTTGTGATGTAGTTTTAGTTGAAGGTGGGGGAGTATTCAGTCAGTAGTAATCTGCCACTTCACCACTAGATGTTGCTAAATATTGCACACTAAGCCTTTAACCCTTCTGAATTTGCCTGAAGCTCTCCACTATTAAAGAAAGGGAAAACCAATTCCAGCCTCCACCCATTTTTATGTATCTGCTCCAAAATGTAAGGAGTTAGTTCCTGGCCCAAGCCCTACCCTTCCACCAAGTTTCATAAAAATCCATGTAGTAGTTTTACATGATTCTTCTGTCAGATGGAAGGACAGACAAATAGGAGTGATCACATAACCAACTTGGCCGAGGTAGTCATAGAGCAGGACAGAGTAGCCAAGGGGATCTACGATGGGAAAAGCTCATAAACACTAATGGTAAAAAAGTGAAGCCAAAAAAAAATGCATGGGCAATTTGTGCAATAATTAATCATATATAGTATATATTAAAGTCATCCAGTCAATTGACCACCGCTCACACTCACAGCCTTTCTAATCCTTGCTACCACCACTCTTCACTGCATTGATGCTGTTTGATCTCAGCCCTATGTCCACCCACCCGGCCCCCATTGCCCTCTTTTATCCCCCGCCCACCTGGCAGGAGAAGAAAGGCTGCTTCTAAACACAGTAGAGAGTGGGACGGGCCCAGCGGGCATCGTGCCATGCGTACATTTCCACATTCTCTCATCGCCTGGGCTCTGTTTCCTCTCCAGAAGCCATACATCAGCCACCGCTGGGCCTGCGCCTTGCCCAACCCTGCTCCTTTCCGCCTCACAACACGACTACAAAGCCATCAGCCAAATGACAGGAGTGGATATGATGTACAGCATGACTGGAAAAAAGGGAGGGGGTAACTATTAAAGTGAGCGCAAGGAGAAATAGGGGCATCAAGACAAGCTCTAGTTAAAACATTCAGCTGCATCAGTGGGTGTCTTGCCGTGAAACTGAGTGAGGGCGTGGATGTCATGGCTGGCTGCCAATCTGGAAGCTTCAGGGCTTACTAGTAGGGCACAAATTGTCACATGCACCAGTGGCCAAACCCAAACCACCATGACCATGGGTGGAAGTGACATCATTCACTATGGCTTGGCAAGCAGCGATGATGGCATTATAATAGAGATGGCGTCGCACCGGAGGAACGAGCCAATAGTCGGTTAACCGCAGAGGAAAAGGCATGGGGGCACAGTGCATGACAAGAAAGGAGAGTGAGGATTTGTCTTTGTTTGTCAGGTAGAGGTTAATTGATCTAATTTCTTAAAAATACAAAATTTCTTGTATGAAAATAAGACGTAAAAGTCAAGTACATTCACTCATTGGGTAGGAACTGAATAAATGTCTGTCCAGTTACCTTTGCAGATGCTGTTGAAACATCCACAGAAAGTGTAGCCATACAATTTCAGACAGCTCCTCTTGCTCAGCACTGGGGCTTTCAAACAAATGATACTTCCGAAGCATCCTGAATGTGTGTTTATAAACAAGACTCAATATTATTGTGATGTCTGAGCTGAATTCGATAGATTCTTCCTCTGTCAGTTGTGCTTCCGCTGCAATCCGATCCGAAATTACATTCAACAGCAACAAGAGATGGGCACGGCTCATTCTCTCTGGCTGTGCCGTAGTGCTCCTCTAACTTCATCACAGGGGCTCAGCGGGCCTCACCAGGGGCCATGGGAGTCTGAAAACACCTCGGTCCATTACTCAGAAGGCTAACCTGGACTTAGAGTGTCTTGACTACCTCCATCAGAGTCCCATGTCTGGCTAGAAGCATTCCCTCTGAGACTTTTGGCTTTAATGGACTCTGCTAAACACATTTTCCCTGTATATTACCTTTAGGATTGGCCCGTATCTGGTTTCTATATACCCTGTTTACACACGGCTCCAGCTTGTTCAGCCTCGTCGTCTTTCTTGTTTCATCACTTCATTTTCCTTCTTTAGTCTTTTTCTATGTTCCTGTGTTTCAGTGTTTTCTTGGTGGCCAGTAATTCTCTTTTCCCCCTGCATGTACAGGATTTAAAAATGGACCTAGAGTCTGAATTTGTGCTGAATATTTTCCACGGCACTCCGCCTGCTCCTCCCAGGAGGGTCAGATTATAGCCCACATTAGGGGAAACACCTCATTCATTCACACACATAACCCTACATCACTGCAGATTGTCTGGCTGAGACAGTTCATTGACTCTGGAATATCCGTCATTGTTTTCCCTGTCCTGTTCAGCGCTCCCACGTGTGCGTCTGGTTTTAATGACTGCGAGTCACCCACAGACTCATTATAGTTTGATGGAACCTATGGTGCCAATGCCACACTGGAAATTTTTACACTTTAAAACTACATTTTTTCATCTTATTCTAGCAACAGCAATTGTATTTGTCATTAATTGTATTTGGTTGTCATAGGTTGGTTGTGTGCCATTGTTCTGTCCTCTTCTCTTTCCTCTACCTTTGGCTGTGATTCATCATTTCTCTGTAAGGATTGTATTGATATATAATATTGGTTTAGTCCTCTGTGATAAATCCTCTGGTTTTGTATAAGATAGAGATCTTTTTTTAAATTACCACCAAAGCTTTTTTTTTCTCCTCTCACACAAATTCATTTTTGTGTTAAAATGTGTTAAAATTTTCATTTAGCTGTCTTCTGTAGTTTTTTTCAAGATGCTTGTCTCTTCAGTGGAAATCACATAAATATTCTCACATCACAAATTTTACTTTGATACTGTTCCCTGGGGAAAATGCTCTCCACCTTGAAAACAACAAAATTAGAATTTTCAGCCTCACAAAATAAGTTTGTTCATGAATATAAAAGACCTTTTAAAGACCTAAATAGTTCAGAGAATAAACCATATTGACCACGAAGAAAGAGCTCATTTATCACTTAGGAGTTCACAGTGGTGTTGTTGTTGACACTTGTTTTAGATATTTGGCACCGGTTGGTTCATCATCAGATTTAGAATTAGATCATCAGCGCCTTGAACTCGAGATGAAAGAGGCCACTGCAGTTTTTGTACTAAACAGATTGTTAGTTCTCAGAGTACAAAATTGGGTGGGAATGGGTTTCACTTTTGTGTGCGTCTACGCGCTTCCTCATGCATTTCGACATGCGAGTGTGTGTGCCTGTGTGAAGTTATTTGATCTGGCCACTGATTTTTGCGTGTCAAGTCGAGGACAGATAGAGAAGACTGTTGGCCTCCACAGCTGCATGTCCAGAGGCAGTAGACTGGCTACCTCTTATCACAGCCCTGTACAACAGCGTATTGTTTGGCCAAGTGAGAACTTTACTATCTCATTAAGGTCACTGGGTAAGAGGATGGGAACTCAGAAGCGGAAACCCATGACACTTTTGGGCTCCGCTCAAGGGAAGACACTCGTGTTGAACTTGTGTGTGGGTATGGTGGTGAATGGATGCTTCACAGCTGATATGAAGCTCAGTGCTTTCATCTGCGGTGAGAACTCAAATCTAGTGGAGATTGCGGCTGTGGGAAACAGAGGCACAATTGCATAAATAAGAATAGGCATGAAAATGTTAAATTAATTTAACATTCTCACAAAGATTTAATAGGTCATTTTTAAATGGTTGTCATTTCTGGTAAAATATCAGGGAAATGCCTCCCTCTTGTGGTAACTAATGTGCTGCAGTTGACTGCTAGACATCGCCTCCATGCATTTTTCTCTTTAGGATGAGCATTTCCCAAACACTTCCCCTCTGATAGCCCCCCTTGGCCCCACTTACCGGAATCACTCAAACTTTTTTATTGCTGTCCTCAGAGTTTATATTGTTGCTGCACTTTAATTTTGATCAGTAATTATGATCATAAAGTTTGTGGATCAGTCTGAGTTCCTTTGGATGACAACACAAGAGACATCTGTGTGCCCGCAATGTACGGTCCGTGGATCTGCTCTCCCTGTGGTTGCTGCTAGTGGAAAACCCATAATGGCCTTTAATTGGGACTTTAATTGTGTGTGGTGGAGGAAAAGCATTGACTACAAAACTAGTGGTATTTGAGTGCATACATGCATCTTTTGTGTAAGTATATGTGTCTCTCACCGAATCCTCTTCCTCTCTTGGCCTGTGATGGGTCACAGTGCAAACAAGAGGACTTAGGAGCATGTCTAATCCTGTATGTCATGATCTGTACAGTATAATTTTGCCTACAGGGAAATATGTTAATTGGTGAATAGGACTCTATCAGGACACATACACTGGCATGTTGTGCTGATACAATGATACATTCGGTGTGAGGCGTTGTACAAGGACCCCCATCTAAATAGCTCTATATTCATCTATTCATCCATGACCTTTGCATAACAGTAACAGCAGAAGCTTTGACATTAATAAGAAGCATTTTTTTCTGCCAGAGATGGCTATAATGATGAGCTGTTAGGACTACTTGGAACTGAAAATGTGTTTGATGACTTATGACTCTGTAAAAGATTGTAATTTTTTCCTTAAACATGTGTAACTGTAGCCAGTATGTGTGGTTGTTTTGGAAATGTTACAGACAAATAACATCCGAAAGACTTATCATCAGCCTGTATATTATCTTAAGCTAAACATCTTTCTAACATGCCAAAGTAAAGTGAGAAAACAAAAGTGAAAGAAGAGCAGTGTAAAATAAGGTGGCAGAGCACATGTTTAACACACTGAGAAGCAGCAAAAGAACAAGGGGTGTGGAGGAGGGGGAAGAGGAATAGAGGGAGAAGGAGGAGGAGGGGTAAGATGAAACAAGACGGGCTCTGCCTGTCATTACTAAACTGGCACCAGCGGTACCATTTGAATGAGATGGAAAACAAGATGGCATCTTGTGTTCCATTTATGTCTGCAGTGCTTTGGCTTCTGTTCGCTATACATACACACATTCATACAAACACACACTGGCAGAGTGAGGCGGGAGCTTGTGGTTCCAGTCCAGTGACAGCGGCCTGTAGTCAGGGTGGCGACGCTTCAGCAGCAGCTCCTCGTATTGGAGAAGCATGTTTGTGTTGGCCCTGAATTAATAACTTTTCATTTAGTACGGAAATGACAGGAATAGTAATTAAGGAAATGGAATGATTTTATTGGCCATGATGTTTATATTAAGTTCCAGATGTGAAGCAGCTGCTTGCGCAGTGAGAGGCCCTGCCCCCTCGTGTGCTATCTAGAAGAACTTATATTAAGAGCAAGATAACGGCACCAGTCAAATGTATTTGTGTGTATAAAGAACACATAGTATCACATTCACATCATGTAACACACTAAACTAATATGATGTCCAGTTTGATTCATGAGGGATGCTTATATAGCTTCATCAGGTCTACGCTGTATTTATAAATGTGCCCCTAAAGTGCAATTTATTTGCAGATATAATGTTACTCTATTTCAGGCCCGATTTGCCTGACTGGAAAAGTTAATATTGAGGAGTGGTTGTTCAGCATTCTTGGGTGGCCCCAACACATGTGAGATCCATGTCATACTACACTAAAGTTTCGTATCCTTTAAACAGCAATGACAGCATTGCTGAGATCCTGACATTGAGGACTCCGTGTCACAGAGCCAGTTTGGCTTTCACATGCAGATCAAACCAGTCTTTACTATAACACATGAAGCTGCTGTCAGCTCATGACAAGTCCTGGCACAGCATTTAACATGAACACTTATTTACCTAGCTTAAACTAAACACAGAGTACAGTTACAATATGTACCTAAACTTCCAGTGATTCTTCCACAACTGTTATTGAGAAAGAGCCACTATACCTTGGTTTTATGCATACCATTAACATTACACATCACCTATCTGAATATTGTCATTTTGCTGACCAGCTTTCAGCCTTTTTCCAGTGGGCACAAATGAAAACATGAAATGGACCTTTTATTGTAGTGTGTGAAGGAACCCTGAGGAATCAGGTTAACATATGAAAATACTTGACAGCTGTAAAAGATTTGTGGACAATATTAACAAAGAGATTAACAGCTATTAAAGAAAAACAACACACCCATATGACATTCAGTAAGCTCGCACGCTCATTTTGTGGTGTTGATGTCTAGTGTTCTGGGCCAGAATAAAATAGGGAGGAAATGCAGTTTTGCATGTTTTTTTCCAGTTACTTTGCTGACTCCCTCACTTGTTTGAGTAGTTTATTATGAAGATGTTTTGTCTTTTGTATTGTAATAGTAGGGCCATGCCTATTACTGTAGCCAGTGATGTTTTGTTCTGTTGTGATGTGCTCCCATCTGGTTTCCAGTGAAAATGCATCACTCCATTAACATTGCCTGTGATCTAGAGGATGCTTTAATCTAAGACTATAAACTCCACTTAATTACATCCTCCAAAAGAGCTCTATTAGTATAATGCAATCAAACAGGGAGAACATCCATTTTGGCAAGTCAAACATGCTCAAATGGCTCTTGAAAGTGTTTACATCTTCTGATCAGATCATAGAATCATATTTGGAGGTCTGAAGTTATGTTCCAGGGGCCTAGTAGGCTTTTGTGGGTGAAAATAAGATGCAATGCTAATACATTTTAGATTTCATTTCTCTCAAAAACGACCATTACAATTGAGTTTAAGGGGAGCTTAAACAGGCTCTCTGTGTGGAACTCTGATGACTTTATGCTTGACATTTCATGCCTCTCACTGTATAACCTCCAGTTATATTCTTAATTGCTGCCTGTGCATGCCCTGCCTGTTTCCATTAGACTAGTCATATATTTTTTATGAATTTCAGCTTCAAAGAAAAGTAAAACAGTTCTGTTAAAAATTATTTACAAAGACATAATTGTCAAATACAAAAGCAGTGGGTTTATCCACATTCTTATGATAGAAAAAAAAAAATCTAACATAAAAACAACTAATTCAATAATACAGAAAAGTGCTCCAAGTTTTTATTGTGATCTATTGCAAAAATTTAAAACTTGTTAAATTCTGTAGTTTTACCGCTGTTCCATATATATATTAAATGGATGTAATACTCTTAAATTAGATGACAGTCTTAAAGGTATATCTATGGTCGTACAAAATTAAAAGCACTGGTCTGAGGCAGGAATTAATATTAAAGCAAATTATTTGCTTTTAATATTAAAGTAAATTATTTGAAGATGCAACGTCTCCTGCTTTGTGACACAAGTGTTCAAACACTGCAGTGACAAAATGCTGAAATACACAGATTTTAAATTTTTTTCATTATAGTTCATTTAATTGAAGAATAAAGATAAACGATCTTATATTCAACCAGTAAATATCTGACTTACAGAAGATTTCAAAATTGTTTATGTTGTGTTATTGTCTAAGAGAATAAATAAATTAATTATAAATAAATAAATTAGAATAGAATAGAATAGAATAGAATAGAATAGAATAGAATAGAATAGAATTACGAATGCAGGTTTAGCTTTAAGTATATTGTGTCGCAATTTCCGTCGATGACGTATACTTCCGGTCTTTTTCCTTAGTGAAGCATAATAATGGCGTCCCATAGCGAGGTTCGTATTTTACCATTTTGTTGTTGTTGCCTGGTCTGTATATTGTACTTGTCATCAAATGGTATTCGGCACACAACATAACTTTGAGCGGCACTGTTTCATAAGCCCGACAGATCATACGTTTTTTTTATCCACACCTCACGTTTCAAATGCTATGTTACTATGCTAAGCTAACCGATGCTAATACGTTCGCTCAGTATAGATGTGTTTTCAGTTCATCACTAGTCTAACACTGTTAATGCTGAAACTGCTTAGCATTTGCTCTTAATTTATCTGTAAAACACAACATACGATCATAAAATAATGTTCTGGATCCGTTGTTGTTCATAGGAGTCTGCTTTGGCCACTGAAGAGGAACCGACCGAAACTCTTGCGTCCCAGAAGAGAGAAGCCAGGCTCCGAAAGTTTCGAGAGTTACATTTCAAACGAGTAAGTTGATTACCTTTTTCCAATGCACATGTTCGTTTTATCCATTAAATTCTTCCCCACAAAGCTGTGCAGTTGTTTGTCTTCAACCTTGACTCACAGCTCTCACGTGAAGTGAAGAATTTGGATGATTTTTGATGGACTCATACTGTTCCTCCAATAGATGTTCATTATTTTTGTTTCTGTTACAGAATGAAGCACGTAAACTCAATCACCAGGAGGTTGTAGAGGAGGATAAGAGACTGAAACTCCCTTCCAACTGGGAGGCTAAAAAAGCCCGTCTGGAGTGGGAGCTTGCTGAAGACGAAAAGAAAAAGGTGATGTTCTCCATATTTAACATGTATCACTGTCTATGATGAATACTAGTAAAGAGTTCAACACAGCAGAAAGGTGTAGACTGAACTGGAGGGTTGAATCAAAAGGAAGATAACCATGTAACAACACTGCGCACTCTATCTAATATCAGTAATAGTAAGGAAATAAGAAACTGTTTCTCAGTATGACTGTTCTGCACACTGGCTTGATCAACAGGAAGCTTTTTTTTTTTTTATATGAACAAATATAATGTTGTACATGAATATACACTTATTTGAAGAATTGTCTTTATTTGGTTTTCAGGAGTGCGCAGCCAGGGGGGAAAACTATGACAGAGTAAAACTGCTGGAGATTACTGCTGATGATGCAGAGCGATGGGAGAGGAAGAAAAAGAAGAAGAACCCAGACACAGGATTTGCAGGTTGGTAGGCTGATTGATTTGTCATCTCTGGTCTTGGAACCTGAACTGAACAGTCTAATGATGTTTCTGATTTATGAACATGGCAAAGACTGGCTTGTTTGTCTGGTTTGAACAGTATCTGTTTACTCTGATAGTTTTACAGCGTGTATCTTTTTTTCAGTTAAGGAATTTGTCCTGTTGTCTGATAGTTGATCATGGTTAGCCATAAAAACGTTGTCTGACCATATTACAGATTTTGGCACAAGCACAGAGGGTGCCTGAGTTTAACTTCAAAAATCATCAAAGTTCACTAGTAGCTGTAATCAACTCAAGCCCTGTTTGTACAGTATATAGCTGTGGACCTATGATAATTTCTAATGTCTGCAAAGATTGTCTTGATCTTATCCCACACAAATATACTGTATCTAAAGATTCCACCACAAACAAGCGACTGAATTTCAGCAAACACATAGGCCCAGTGAAAATATTATTCCTGGCCCTGGGCATCTTATTTCCTGGTTGGATATTATGGAGACTGGCTCATGATGATAAATTAAAAATTTTAAATTCTTCTACATGCAAGTTTAGGAGGCTCATGCTACATTATGGAATGGATATTCACAGAAAGATGAAAATTACATCCTTCAGAAAAGCAACATCTTAAAAGATTATGAGATGAAAGATGGAAGACAGTTGCAGTAAGGAACATTCTTCTGTCTTTCTCCAGTTATTTTAAATCTGTAAGTCAGCTCCTGATATTGGAACAATGTCAGTTAATTCAACTTAAAAAAAAATAGACTTTGCTCCGTGATACAAATATGCTGCATAAAACAAAGACATCAGGGTTTCATTTCTAAATCACCAGAGGTACACAAGTTGCATAAGTCCCATGCCAATTCAGCTTCAGTTATAAGACCTTTGGGTATTCTAAAAATAAATCCTTTTTTTGTATTTATTATTAGTTTGTATTATTGGTTATCTCACAGTTTGAGAAGCATCAAACTTTGTCTTTTTCTTATGATCACCAAACACATGCCATCATCTCAAAAGTGTTTAGCTATAAATCATATTTTTGTTGCATATTTTGCTGCATATTTTTGTCTGAGCTAGGGATACACCAGTGCCTATACTCTTACTGTGTATCAGTCCAGTACAGATCTAAAAAGCTGGAGCTGGTATCAGTGACAAGGGATCTGATCCCAGGGTTCCCGTGGGGTCTTAAAAAGTCTTAAATTTATAAATCTGCATTTAATACCTTAAAAAAGTCTTTAAAATGTGTTATATTTGATATGATATGTCTTATGTTGTGTTGCCATAAACTTGTTCGCTGCATTGTGTTTAAATGTGTCTGGGAAATGTCCAAGCTGCAAAGAAAGTAACGTCAGTTTACTCAGTTCTACTCATTCCAACCCGACAATTTATGTTGAAATTAAGAACCAGTTATCGATAACTTTGCAGCCCCTGGTGAGAAATGTCTTAACAGTGGGAATCAAGGCGTTGGAGTAAATAAATACATTTTCCTAAATTCTAGGAGTCATGAAGTTTTGCCAATATGGCCATGAAGTAGGCATTAAATTCTCTTCTAAGTAGTCTTAAGAAGGTCATAAAAAGTCTTAAACTAAACTTAAACTAAACTTGTAGAAACCTGTAGGAACACTGTGAACCAGTGGCTGATCTGTTGTGGTCAAATAATAACCAGTCAACACAGTGAGAAATATAATATCCAAACTTAAAATATGTAACTAATTAAATTACTTCAGTGTTATACAAAATAAGTTCACACAATAATCTCCTCTTACACTAATAGTAAACGCTGTGTACTTTTAAATATATTTCGTGGTTCAACACCAACAGTAGATGTTACAAAATTGCAGGCAAATTATTATTTGTTACTTGAAAAAAATCATTACACATTTGTCTGATGTTGCTTTATATATCAGGATGGTCCCAGACCCAGACATTTTCCCACAGAGCATCACAGTAATGATTAAACACTGATATCAGATCAGTACTCAGTGTGGGCCAATATGCAAAACTTTGGTAAAAATTGGTATCTGAATCAGAGCTGAAAAAGTCAGATGGAACATTTATGCCTGCTATGCATTCATACGAGGTATCTAAATATATGGGTCATCCATTCACATCATTTGCCTCATCAGCCACCTTAAGCTTAACTGGTGTCAATTTGATGAGGGCTGCAAGGTTAATTTATTACGTTGTTGTATCACCATCACTATACTGAGTAGTGGCATTGGCAATTTCAGATTTTCCTTATGTCATGCCAGCTTAATCAGAAGCTTTACCACCCATCAGATATGGTCCAAATGCAGAGTTAAGACTGCAGGCAGACTACACATTCATTTTATTGATTCAGAGCTAATCATGTTTATCTGTCCTTTAAAGCTAATGTGATCAAAGTTTCCACCAACTGTTTAACTCACTGTAGTGCTTGTCACTCACTGATTGTATTGGACTTCTAAGTTTATAGAGACGCCAGAAAGTAATGTGGAAGCAAAAAGTGGTCAGATCAACCATGGTGGTTTTGTTTTAGACATGTCACGCCATTAAACCTCAGAACATTTATTTAGGACTAATCTAATACAGTTTACTCCCAGGGCAAAACACAGTACTTTAATTTTGTCCTATGTGGTGCTATGTGATTTTTTTTTATTTTTTTGAGGAGCCGTTTTCATCCTGTTGGAACTGAGATGTCTACACCATAGATAGCAGCAGTGAACAAAGGTTGTAAAGGCCCCTTGAGAAATTAATCATCCCAAACTGCTCCCAGTTTAATCTACTGAAAAGGAGCCTGTTGTGTCTCCCAAATATGGCTGCCATCTGTTGCATCAAAACCCACTCTGAATTAAAACCTCTAAGTAGAAAATGATCACCAGAGGGGCTTCAAGAGAGAAGGGAGGAGGAGAGTTCTCCTCTTCGTTGCTCCTTAACCAGCCGCAGGTTGTGTTGCCAGGCCTCATGCCTGCTTGCTGTTTGTTCTGGTAATTATAATGCACTCAAACTTTGTTTCTCTCTCTGTGTGTGTTTCCTTCTCTCTGTCTCTCACTCACACAAAATGATCTGCAGGTTACGCTGAAGCTCAATTTAGACAGTATCAGAGGCTCACCAAGCAGATCAGACCAGACATGGAAAGCTATGAAAGACAAAGGGAGGAATGGTGAGTTTACTGTCTCATCTTTGACAGTACTTGTGTTTTCATCTTACTGTATGATAGATGACCCAAAAAGAGAAGAAATGCCCTCAGGTTCTAAGATTCCTTTAAGAGGTCCATCAAATGATCCATGAGGACATCTTGGCCACAAGCGTATCTGTGAAATCACTAGTCAAGTAAAGTGAATCGTAACGATTTCCTTGGCATAGTCGTAGCATTTCACATCACATGAGCACAAAGCATTTTCTATATATTAACCAGTGTACCCCATCATTTGCCTGAGGGTTGGTGTCGAAACTGCTGACCACCCCTGAAATAATTTCCAGATTTTCAAGTATAAATGTAAAGCATGTACTTCAAGGTCAGGGCAGAGTTTAGTGCCTGCAGGTTTTTGCATCTGTAAAGGCTACCACATGCAGAACCATGAAGGATGCACCAACACATTCTGCCCTGAGGCCTCGTCACCCTCTTTATTAGGATGACCATCATCACAATGACAGAATAGAAAAGCCAGCTGAAGTATGACAACATGATGATTATCTGTGGTTATGTATTTCTAATTCTTTCACTGGTGACCCACAGCGGTGAGGATTTTCACCCCACGTCCAATAGCCTGATCCATGGAACCCATGTTCCCACAAAGGAGGGTATTGACCGCATGGTGGAAGATGTTGAGAAACAGTAAGTAACAGTCAAACACAGGCAGCATATCCTTTCATTACCTTGGGATAATTTCATCTCCTCACCCATTGGATCCAGACTGCTGGACAAACCCTCATACAGAGACTGGTTTTACTGTATCTGTTTACTATTTACTGTTTCACAACACTAATAACCCTTTCACACTGGACAAAAACCTAAAAACATCTGGACTTTTTCTTCAGAGCGAAAGGGTACAATTGGCAATAATCTGCATTCATTCTCAGGTATTTACAGACTCCAACCCTAATTGGACCTGCTTCTCTTAGAAAGAACTTTGATTTTTGTTTTTCCTGTTTTGTCTTTTTTCTCTTTGTTGTAATTGTTGTAAGGCAGAAAAGTGAAAGAACTTCTCTGCTTTTCAGCACATCTGTCACATCAAACATGAGATTCTGCAAAAAAAAAATTAGTTAATGACCATTTTTTCAACTGTATATAAAAATGCAGATACAAACTCTTTTTCGGTGTTAAAACTACTGACTAAATGTACTAGTCCGTAGTTTTTACATCTTACGGGTGGCTCTTAGATGTGTGTGAAATTCCCCCTTTTCAGTAATTCCCCTTTTTTTCATGTCTCCACTGTGCAAAAAGCAGCTCTAGGCTTAAAAGTAATTACAACTTCTTAATGTTTCTAGCAACAAATGACAGTTAGACCTCTTATGGCACTCGTGGCACTGGTTCACCACAAATGTACCATGGAGAATGGTCCTGGCAATGTGGGATAATTTATCTTTTTAGTTTATGACTTGTTTGCCAGTTTGGAAGTGTGTATTGGGTGTTTAGTGATCTGAACAAAGCCCCAGTGTGGAAATCCAGATACAAATAGCTGATAAGTGGCAGTTTATTAGCTGTTATTTCTGGTCAGACCATTACTATAGTTTGATATGTATGTAGCATCTCAACCTTTAGATCTTCGCCTTCACTCCAGGAGTGTCCTTCACCTTTGATTACCATGGTCTTTGCATGAGCTGTGCTATTTTTGAGACAGTCTAAAGGCTTGTGTTAGAGATGCAACTGTGGGGCATTAGACAAGGACTGCGCTGCCAGGGAATGACGCACAACAATGCTTTGAAGACACAGTGAATCAAGACTGGGAGCTCACAAATTGACAGTATTTTCCTCTAAGTATGTCTGTAGGAGTCTGTAGGTTTTCCATTGCCACTCTCCATGCCAAATTCAGAAGAACACCCTCAAATTATTGCCTGTAGCCAATTACTGTTATTGGATACGCCGTGGATAGTGGGTACATTGGTTTATGAATTTCTCCTTGAGACGCTTTTATTTGTGATTGTCAGGATCGAGAAGAGATCTAAGTACAGCCGACGCAGGGCCTACAACGACGACGCCGACATCGACTACATTAACGAGAGGAACGCCAAGTTCAACAAGAAGGCGGAGCGTTTCTACGGCAAATACACAGCAGAGATCAAACAGAACTTGGAGAGAGGAACAGCTGTTTAGTGGCTCTCGTTGTTTGACTGGACACGCTCAGCGCTGCAGTTCTGTTTTCATTAAGCAATCTTGGAGGCATCTTTTTCTTCTCAGTATGCTGCTAACCAAGAATACATGTAATAAAACGTGAAAAATGGACTGCTCTGTCAGGCAGTTGTTCTTTATCACGCTAAACTCATTTTGAGCGTAATGAAAATGATGTGTAAGATATGTAATGTTTAGTGTTTTTCAGATTTGTTATTATTCTTGTCCTCTATTTTTAAATAAACCACTTCCTATTATCCACATATCTTGCACACTTCTTGGTTTTTTTTTTTTTTTTGTGGGCTCCTGCGTGTGGTCTTATGATAGAAGACGTTTTGAGCGTGAGAATGAACGACCATTAACTACAATTAAGACCCGGGGGCATGTTTAGTAGACGATGCCAGCCAAAGAATGTTTTGGTGTAGGTGCACAGGAAGATAAGGACGAAACAGTTGAGCAATTCAATTTATTCATTATCAAGCTCATCTCCGTTTAACCAACTCGCCCCGAGCTGTGACATGAGCAGCAGAGCCTTGTGACTGGAAAAGAGATTAAAGAACAAAACGGGTTCCCATGCAACCTCATCTTTCCTCTGTCTGGAGTATGGCAGCATTGCACCCTCTGCAGGGCAAAGCAACTAGTGTGTGGAAACATAACCAACACTGAATCCGACAGTATACATCTATAAATCACACTTGCGTTTCATCTGTCAGTCTGCTGTCATACCTGATACCCTGAGAGGATAGTGTAAAAAGAAGCTGTGACACAAGTTCTTTATGTTTTGATGATAAAGGGTAGCTTTTTTTTTATTGGGATATTTTATAGTTCTGTCTGATTTGCCTGGAGATGTAATAACGGTGCATAAATTCACAGACAATTAGACTTATTTGAGATGTTTCAAACCTTCACAACATGCCTTATGAGGAAGTAAGCACACACAATTATTAATACCAAATATATTATCTGTATCAAAAAGACCAAAGACAACAAAAAAACATATTTATGGTAAAACCATGAGTCGTGCTGTAATAACAGGACAAAACAATGTGTTTTACATCATGATAATCAACACATCTGAGCTTTGTGTGAAAATGCTGCAGCTGATGTGTAAAAAGTAAACAGTACTTTGTCTCCTCTAGTATCTACTCTGATCCACTTCCAATGAGACTTGTGTATTATGAGCTTTATTTGCAATCTCTTATCTCTTATCAAAGTAATTAATCAGATATCAGATCAGTTTACACTAGGAGACAGAAAGTCTGGCAGAACAGTGTGATTTTAGATTTTTTATTACAACAGATTGTGACATGTATATAGATATCAGCCTAAGAAATCTTAGCAGTATTTCACCACTATTTTTATGCATATGCCAAGAACCTGTCCAAGTAAATTAGCTTTAGGGTAAGCGCCACAGCAGCCACAAAATATCAAGATACTCAAGAAGGAACATGTTTGAAACTTGTGTTATAAGACAATTTATGGTGATAAATGATTGATCATTTGAGTTGCCTTGAAGTGCTATTGGCAAAACTGTGAGTTCAAGGCAGATTTACACAGGACTGTAGAAAAGTACACATTACTAATAATGTTAACAATGTCTTCCAAAACTGAAACACTAAAATGGAATTGAGTCATCATTCATTTTATTAGCTTACACCTGTCTTTTGTCTTACATTTTAAACAGTGGTAGAAAGTACTTAGATACACATTGGTCTGGTTAAAATTCTTATTGATTCATGTAAAGGAAATTTGACCAAAAACAAATATCAAGAGTTGTTTACAAAAACAGAAGAACCTTTCCACAATGTATATTAAAGTAATATGGGGAAAAGAAACTGAAGTAATAGAATATCTGCAGGTGAGTGGTCAGATAGATGTAAAACTGCAATGACTACGTCTTGTTCAGGTCAGTGGAGGGAATTTATATGGAAAAACATTGTACGTTTTTTGTTACACCTCATGTCAAAAGTAAACTGTAAGAATCTAAGCAAAGCTCATTGTTGGAGGATTTGTGGCTTTGTGAAGACAGGGCACTTTCACATTTTTTGGGACTGTGCTAAGATTGTACCCTACTGGTCATTGTTGATAGTGGGAATCAACAATGTAATGGGAATTGACTTACTATTTGATTTTATCGTCAATTACTTGGGTAACCAACCACACAGGATGAGGAAATCTGACTGATATCTTTTGTTAATATTATTAGCAGGGGCAGAAAAACCCATAACTCGAAAATGGATGTGTGAAGATCCCCCAACACTTCTGGACTAGACACATGTTGTGAATGAAATTTATGACATGGAAAGGCTGACCTTCTCATTAAGACTCACTGCTGACAAATGTAAAAAATATTGGGAAAAATGGAATGTGTATGTTAATCAAAGAAATCCTTGAACCTGTATAAACTTATATGTGCTTATTCAGATTTTTTTTTTTTTTTGCCAAATTTGTCCTGAACCAGTCTGTATTTTATTTTGTCTAAAGGTTGAACCTAGATGCTCTAACTATTGCGGTCTTTTTCTTTTTTTTTTGGTTTATTCTCTATACTGTAAAATTGGAGATACGAATAAAGTATAAAAAAAGAAAGTACTTTTATTCAAGTACAGTTACTAATACACAAATTACAGTAGTTACTAATACACAAATTTAAGATTTTTGAGACTTTATTCTTACACTTTATATTTTGGAGGAAGAAATTGGCCCATTTCCCCCCTTACTTTCCGACATTGCCATGTAAAATACACATCTCCCAAAATGTCGGAGGGTATGGAAGATTCAGAATACTTAAAAAATAATTATACTTTTATAGGTTGAGGAAATTATCCATAAATTAAATAAACCCCGTAAAAACCACTTGGATTGGCTGGAAAATGAACAAAATGAAAAAAAAAAAAAAAAAAAAAAAAAACAGGCCTGTTCGAGTTAATGAAAAGTTAACTAAGATATACTGTACATGATTATCACAGCACAATGATGCTATATATACAAATAGAATTTGGTGCATTACTGTAAATTACCCCACCCAACATGTGGAGGTTGACAACTCAAACGTCTTCGTCAGCAAAACATGACATACACATCAATGTAACACTGTGGATCCAAAGCATCCTGTATACTTGTAGTAATAGTTCTCAGACATTTTTCTATACTTCTAAGATTTGTCTTAACCGATTATGAATTGGTGTCAACTATCCCCACAATTTGAGTCCTATTTACTCCATCAGAGGTGAGGATACTGATTCTGCATCCCAGACCTGGAGCCTGTCATTTAATCAATACTGACACCATGTGGTCATTGCAGAAAATGCAGGTGCCTGTTCCCATTGTTATTGTTGACTCGTGTCAGAGTAGAAAAATCTTGCATCACAATTGTATTGGTTCTAGAACAAGACACATATGTGGACCATGTGGATGAATGTGCAAATCCAAAACCCTTTACATTTTGTGTTAAATCAATTTTAAACTGGTCATTATTTACTAATGAATCATATGTGCCAATGAGCTCTGGTGTTAACTTCCCTTTCCTATAAACTGGAGTCCAGATAAAATAATTCACACCAGCGATGCATGTGATCACTTCAAAGAGAGACAACTACACATTTTAAATAAACATCTTTATTGAAACTTTATACAGTACACAAAGGGAGAAAAATTATCCCACCTGAATGCATTCTTCACTTCTTCCCACATAACTTTTACATCTGAAAGAAAACGTCTGCAATGAAATCACTGTACAAAATATTTACAGTATTTACAGTGTCCATATACTTTGCCACACTAGCGTGACGTATTACGTGAGCGTTTGCGCCGCAGAGAGTCTCGGCTTGATACGACAGGAATCCAGTGACCATAAGGCTTCCTGCTTTCATAGCTGTCCACACGAGGTGTTACCTTAGCACAAGATGGGACTGCCACAGTTGGCTTAGCCACTGAATTCTGAAAGGGAAAATGAGGAAAATGCATATTAGATAACCATCCACGTCATTTGAATCCACAGTAGCAAGAGCAAGTGTCAGTTTTTTGGTCCGATTCCATGTTTTGTGTAGAAAAAAAGTACTTACATGAATACTGAATGAGATAATTCTTCTTTTAGGAGAGATCCTCAGGCTGGACAGATCATCAGGTTCAACTTCATTCTGTTTCAGAAAGACATGAAAGATAACAAGTTAGTGACGGGCATGAAACTGGCTGTAGAGTGAGCTATAACAGTTTGTGAAGTTTATGTAGATGGACTCAGTTTCATTATTTAAAGTTCCAAAACATATTTTATGGGTAATCTTCAACAAACTGTAGCTCTCATGCATGTTCCCTTTAATAGCCAAATCTGAACATTAAAATCTTTCAAGGAAAGACCTTGAAATAAATAGAAAAAAAAATAGAAAATACAAAATATCAAGTAAAAGGAGGTCTTCTCTGTATACAGTGGCAGAATGATGGTGACGCAGGATTCCCAACCCCTCAGCACATCTCGTATACCAACTTATCTTTGGCAAATGGAGGAGTTCTTCATCTGTTTTAGTTCGCTCTTGACAGGAATAGTCACTATAATGCAGTCCACACGCCTGTGCTCCATCAGCGAGTGGAGGACTCTGCTAAATAACAATGACCCATTTCAACTGCAAGCATAAATACATTTGTTATGTCAAATTCCTGCTGCCTTAAGTAAAAGGTATTGAATAAGAAACAATCATTTAATTGCTTGTCTATAATCTATATATTTCTATAGTAAGCAACTGTAAGGCCTATCTAAATGGAGTTATCTATGCTTGTTTATGATTAAATGCAAACCTCTGATTGATAAGCTACGCATTGAACATTTCAAGAGTTGTCAACCTTTCACGCAAACACAAATGTCGTCACCAAGTCAATGACAGCCCTTTACTCCCAGGTGCCGCTGAGTGAAGGAGACCACTGTCATGTAATCTATGAAGACAGGAATAAATACAGAGAATATGTGTGTTCCCTCAGAGGTCCAAAGGTTAACACAAGACACAGGAAAGTCAGAAAAACAACACACACCTCAAGCTTAAACAAACAACCTAACAATTACACAGTGGCTGATGTGTGTTTTAGATACAAATGTGTGAGAGCAAAGATCAATCCATGTGTCAAGTAGAATGGTAGTTCTACATTAAAAGAATGTGTGTGCATCATCTACATAGAATATACATTTTCTTAGAAGCACGTGTAGTGTAGAAATGTCACCATCCCATCTTATTTGGATTTAGTCAAGGATGGAAAGGATTTCTGAAGTGTAGTGTAATGTATTTGGTGAAAACTGGGATTCACTCTCAGAAACCCACCTGTGATTGTGTCTTCTCTGATTGTCTTCCCATCATCTCTGGTGCTGGTGATCCATGCTCAGACCGCACCAACTCATCTGACAGGATTGGTTTCACGCTTTTAGGAAGTTCCAATGTCTCCACTCCTAGGATCTTGGCAGCATTTTCTCTGGCAGTTTTCAGGAGTTTTGCTTTATCTATTAAAAAAAGTTTGGAAGATTAAAAAACATTTATAATAAAATGTAGTCTGTTCCTCTACACAGAACACAGACTTACCATCAATGCTCAGTTTGACAGAGTGTTCTGAAGACCTGGAGTAACCCCTGTATACTCTTGGAGGGGATCGGGACAACCTGCTTACTCGTCTCCTGTGGCTGTTACAACGGCGGGTAGACCTTGAACGAGACCTAGAACAAGACCTAGAACAAGACCTTGAACGAGACCTGTAGTGTCTCCTACGGGAGTATCTGTCTACCGAGGGAGAGCGGCTGAAGGAGCGGGAGTGGGCCCTGTAGCGGCGTGGTGGTGAACGGCGACTGTATCTTCTGTATCTGTAGTGATTGTCACAACGGCATCGAGATGATCGCCTGTGACACCGAGGGTGAGAACGGGACCGGGTTCGAGATGTAGACCTGCTTCTAGATACTGAGGATGAAGAAGATGATGATGATCTATGGCGCCTTCTGTAGCTGCTACGGCCTCTACGGCTTTCAGATGTACGGCTGCTTCCACTGCTGCTGCTGCTTCTGGATCTTGAACGGGGGTGAAATAGTGCAGGGCTCTGCTGATCAAAGATTACTTTGAGGCAGTCACTCTGGCGGGCATCGGCCATTTCAGTGTGGGGGTTCTCTCTCTTGGCCATTGTTATCTTCTGTCACCAACTGCAAAGAGACAAAACAAAAACCATGGGTTTTAAGCTGTTGTAGGTGATTGTGGTCTAAAACATCTTTGTGAGGCCCCGTTCCTACTGGGGATCTACCTCTGACGTTTCAAGCTGTAAAAATCAAAGGGTTACTTTTAAAGAGTTACTAGTTGTAATTGCTCTCGCAATAATGTACACTGTTAACATTTAACCTGGCAAGTATCCTGATGGTGTTGGCCACAGTTTGTGCTTAAGTTATGGCTACGTTTGCATAACAGCTGTCGTCTCAGCGCTGCCCTTGCGACACAAACAGCGTTGCGTAACTGTAATGGCCGACCAGCTTTTACTGGAAAATTCCGAGCTGACGTAGCTCAAACTAGCGTGGCGACAACAGGCCAACATTAACTACCACTTTAAAATAGTTATAGCCGAAGAACTAGTTCAAACGGATGCGACTTCGACGTTAGCGCTTACAACTGAAACCATTATGAACCGAAAAGAAAAAGTGAAATAAAGCAAAGGTTTACGTTAAAGTCGAATGGCATAACAAAGGGGCTAGATGCTAGCCACCTAAGATAGCAAATGCGTTCTTACCGGCTGGACTGAAGATTGAACTTTTTCCAGTTAACGAAGATAAAGATGCGTCTACGAGGTCAACTCTCACAGCTTGACACAACTGTTATTGCGAAGTCGAGAGCGTAGGAGGTTGGTGTAGGTAAATATATCGGTAGTTAGGCGCAACGTCGTCGGTCAGTGTTGATCGCTCGGTCGTCGTCGCTGGAATGAGGACGTACAGTGCGGAGCCGTTTATGTAGCTTCTGGAAATTTCCAGTCACGTGACGCAACAGATTTGAAATGCATTTTGATGCGCAGTTTTTAGCGAACAAAAAATAACGATTCACGTAGGACAAGAGAGACTTTTACTTTGATATGAAAAACGTTACTGTGTTACTTAAGAGTAACAAAAAGTAGCATCATAGATAAATTATATGCATCAAAATCAGGTAACAACGATAATGACAATAATAATAATCATCATCATCACAACAACAATAATAAAAATAAATCCACCTTAGTTTGTGTGTTTTATTACGTAGAGAAGGTTTATTATAGTAATATTATAGTTTTTTAAAGCACGTAAACACATAAAAAAGACAGGATCCCTCGAGCCCCCACCGAGGGCGATATCTTCAAATCTCGCGATGTCAGGTACTGTGTTTGTTATGAGGATTTCCTGTCTCTCCAGAGTCCAAAGGGCTTCATCCATAACCACCAGGCAGCTTGTTTGCGCGTCGCTGTGCCGTTGTTCTGTCAGCTATAGTGTGAAATCCGGGTGGAGATGGACGTTTTGACTGTGTTGCCATCCAGTTTTGGATATGCTATATTTACTTACCTGTACAGCTGGATTATGCTGGGTTATCTAGCGGTTAAGGTTGGGGCTGCCAGAAAGAAGTACGACGTAAAGGTATCTCAGTTTGAACGTAGTGAAAATTGTTTTGAAAAGTGTAAAGCCTATGCTGAAAGCGCACGTTTCCTAAACATTGCATTTCTCTTTCTTCCTGGCTAATCGGTACCTTTTTCTTTTTTACAGTATCCCACCATGTACAGTGACAAGGAGCAAGTGTTTAACTGCATACAAAGGGCACATCAGAACACACTGGAGGTCTACCCTCAGTGGCTTGTCTTCCAGACCATCGCAGCTCTTGTCTATCCTGTATGTATCATCATTTAAATTAGTTTATGTGTTTGCTATATCTACATAATTAATGCAAACGTTCACTTTTCTCCACTGAGAAAGTTACACAAGTGGGTGGGGCAAACAATCCCATGATCTCTGACACAAATTCCTCAGATAAGATTCAAGTCAAAAGTCATACTATCACAATGATGAGGCATTTTTCTAAATGTTTCATTAAACTGTGTGCCATCTCTGTATTTCCCACCTGTTTCTTCATGTCTGTGTTTAATTTCAGCTAACAGCGTCTGTGTTGGGTGCTATCTGGGTGACCAGCAGGTTTTCTTATGCCTGGGGCTACTACACAGGAGGTGAGGCTGATGTGTAGAATAGACAAATTTTGTTAAATTACTCATCCTTTTACAAATCAGAAAGGGTTATACATAATTTTAGGTGTAATATTTGCATTATAGAGCTCTTAACAGCAATAGCATTGAATCTAGGCTCTGTGAATTATATTTTTCCAATATGAATATGTAGTGCAAAGAAAATAAAACATTGTATTATAAGCAGTGACATGAGCTTATTCACCCAAATGTGATTAAAATATGCAATCAAGTATAATTTCAGCACAAATAAATTAAACATAAAAAATTGTTGATCGATAACCAGTGAGAAATTAGTTAATACCAGTTTTCTCAACTAATTCCAGACGTTGAGAGAAAATAGTAGCTCACAAAATACACTTAGTTTGGTCGTTACAGATTGATTAATTAATTTGACATATATTACTTTGACTTAGATTTTCAGTTTAACAGTTGCTTAGTTTCTCAGTCAAAAATATTAAACTTTGGCAGTATTGACTAAATTAATTGGCTATTGTTTTTTCATGTTCCAAACTATTGTTATCTATTTGAGTATTTAAAATGTCAGTATTGATCAGCCTCTACTGATAATGACACAGTAAAAACTGAGGCGAGAGTTGCAGAGGAAATTTCTCACAGATATGGTAGGATGGCCTGGACTTGTTTTATTACTTCAATATGAGCATTGTTAGTTATTCACAGAAGATGTCACAGACTTTCTCTGTTCAGGCATGTAAAGCATTGTCATGCAACATGCTAGCATATAAAGTATGGACAAAAATCCTTTATGACTACATATTCTTTGAAAGTTAAAATTGACTTTTTTTTTTTCTTCCAGATCCAGCCAAGAGGATGAACGGTGCTTATGGGTACATTGGGTACTTTGGAGTCATTTTTCTTTCCATATCTGTTGCTTTGCAGTTGCTTGGAGTATTTTAAGATAATTGTGATGTTATGTTTATATTTCCAACTAAATAGTTGACTCATTTACACAGCCTCAGATCATCTTATTAACATGAATTCTTTTTAAATTAGCTACATGGTTCTTTAAATGCCTTTCAAATGTAACTAAAAATGCAATCATTGTATGAACCACTATTCTGAGCACTTGTGTTGTTAGCCTACATTCAATTTAATCAGTAAAGACCATGCTGATTTATGCTAAAACTAGTGAATGTGTACTCTAGTCTCTACCTACATTTAAAGGAATTGTCTGAGAATGAAAGGATCAGCAGCAGGCATGAACTTCCATGGAACTCACACATGATGTATCAGGCACAAACCTCTCAGTTTCAGTTCAGTTTCTTATGATTTATGCTCTGATGTTTGTCTCATGAAACCTGCTAAACCTTGCATACTGTTGTTATATTTTAGTTGCATACATTTCTATCTATGTATAGTGTCTTAAGATAACTTTTGTTATGATTTGGCGCTATATAAATAAAATTTGATTGATTGATTTGACAATTGTTTTGCTTTTCTTTATGTACTCCACTACATATTAACTATAATGTAAACGGACCCAAGAAAGTGAAACAATCAGCCAGTCTTGTGACTTAATCTCTCTAATGTTAAGGGTATACTGTATATATACTGTATTACTGACATATTGATAAAGATGCACGATTTTGGTGACAAGAAATAACTTGTTTTAGATCAAGTTGGATTTGCTGCATTTTATTATGTGCATTAAAAATGAAAGTAGAAATACAATAGCTACATATTGCACTGACATAATTAAAGGAACCAGGAAGTTATGTAAGGATATAATGTGAATTTCAGCTGCATTTAATGCATGCATTCATCCACAAACTGAACACACTGGGCTTTGCTTCTTCTATGTTTAGCTGACTACAGCATGTCAGAGCAAGAATACCACCACCTCCATCCTCAGTGTGTGCTAATCCTGATCCTCCATTTTTCACATTTGACCCCATTACCATTCACACCTCCAACTGTATGATTTGTGGATGATACCACAATAGTTGCCCCATCTTCATATGTCACATCACAATGAGACTATAGGTTGGTGATGTCATTTGGCTAAGTGGTGACCAATGCCTTGGTCCTTGTCACCTCAAAAACAAAGTAAATTCTAATAGACTCTGGACCACCTCAGGGGTGAGAACACCTACCCCCGCACATACATGAGAGTCACTAGTAAGTGTGGTGAAGTTGTAGGCCACCGACACCTCACTGCTGTTGGAACGAAGTCCAACCGGAGGACTATGTTGTCATGCTGCTTTGATTGATCCTAATCCTGCAGTTGAAAATGCCACACAATTTTTATGTGTTTAACAGATGTGCTAAATTATAGATGAAACTTAAACAATAGTGTTCACTGACCTAAACTTTCTACATAGTTTTGTCCCTTTCTTTCTTATCTGTCTTGAATGTACCTAGTCCATTTTATTCATGCACTTTTTCATACATTATGCTGTTGTTTTTTTGTCAGTCTTTAAAAAAAAACGTTTTCTTTTACATCAAGCAGATGCCATATATGTAGCTGAGTGCAGTAACAGTGAAGTTCACAATATTTTACTTTCAAGATGCTGCCTTCAGAGTACTGGAGGAAAAATAATTCTAATAAAAACAGTTGTGTAAGCTTGGTAGTAGGAAATGTATTGCGTGTGCAAACACTCAGCATTAAATATAGTGTTTTCTTTTGTTCAGACAAGGAATAGTTTTTAGATGTTACCTGCTTGACAGTTTCTTTTGTTACCTGCTTGACAGAAACTGTCAAGCAGGTAACATCTAAAAACTATTCCTTGTCTGAACAAAAGAAAACACTATATTTACATAAACAGAAGACAAAATGAACGTTGTTAGCCTTATTCAGCATTAAAACAACAAAGTCGTTTCAGTTCACGAAGGAAAATGCACAGTCATTGTGTAGTCGTGGGAAGAGTAGGAAAATCCCATTTTATCCCGCTACACCTGAAGGCACCAATATCAACAGTCTCTCAAAGGCTCTTCCATCAAATGGGTGTGGATACACTGCGCCTGCGCAACTGAGCTCTTTCGGAAGCAAAGTCGGGTTTATCCAGGGGGTCTACATCAAAAACCGAGGACAAAAGGTAAGAATTAATCTGAGAATGACACGAAAACACAGTGTTATACCCCAAGAGTAAGTTTCCGCTAGTTAAAACAGCTGTCGTTTGAGTTATGTTATTATTTTAAGCGACTTCTCAACAAGAAGGAACCTTCAAGGAAATGTTTGCTAGCCTCGTACCAAAGCTATGAACAAAAGAATCCGACGACATAGCTGTGTTTTCTACATACTGACCACACTTCCTTTGTTTCCAACTACAAATTAGACACGTCGACAGAATTGTTGTGGAGTGTATTTTTAGATATTCTGTTACCCGAGTTAGAAATCAGGAGCTGTACAATTGTTGGTGCCTGCACAAACTGGTGCGTAAGCCAGGGAGCATCATCACTACCGCGATTGCGCACATAGATGGAAACGATACCAAAGTTGACAAATGACTTTTGTTTTGGTCACAGAATATAGCTTCTGTGTATACATTGTAGCATACTGTCTTTCTACCGTTGAGACTATCATTATTATTTTATGCTATGATGTTGTTGAAGCTGTTGTGGTGGTTTCACTTTGTTCTATTGTTCGCTCTTACGCCTCCTCACAGTCATGTCTGGCTTTCTGGACGGAATCCGGTGTGGTGACTGTGAGTGCAATGTAGACTGGGGAGAGAGAAGAAACACCATCGCGTCAATAGCTGCCGGAGTTCTGGTATTTCACAGACTTTTCTTCTTCCTCTTATGTTAGCCTGGTCTGAGTGATTTCTGGCATTAAATTGTAAACAAATCTGGTGGTTGTAAATTCAGAAAGATGATTACCATTGTACTAAACATTCCAGACACTTACTGTGCAGCCTGTGCTCTTTTTTTTTTTTTTTTTTTTTTTTTTTTTTTCAGTTTTTCACTGGTTGGTGGATCATCATCGATGCAGCAGTGATCTACCCTGAAGAGGAAAACTTTCACCATGCTTATCATACGTGTGGTGTCATTGCTACAGTGGCCTTCCTCATGTAAGGCAAACTTTAATGACAGTTTCTGTTATTGGAAATATGGAAATACAGAGATGATCACAAAGATGGAAATTTAATTCAACTGTTTTATAAATTTTCAACTAAATGTCATGACTGAAGGGAGTTTCTTAGTGGTTAAACACTTGAACTGTTAGCATCATGTGACTTAAGTGGAGACTTTTGCTCATGTGTCAAATATCACCCTCAATCATGATTAAAGGTCAATCCCTGGTGGGAATGAAGCTAAAATTTTCCTCTTTAATTAATCTGTCAATTATTTTCTGATTAAAGTACTGATAAAATGTGATTGATTCACATTTACTTTTATAGATAACAGTCCAAAATCTAGAGATATCCTATTAAATATGTGTTTAAAAAACACGAGAGGCAGAAAATTGTGCAAACTGTCACATTTGAGAAGAATCTATTAGTTTTTACAGCTGTAGTTGGTTGTACTTCTAGTTGTGCAGTCTGATATTTTCCAAGCTACTTTAGTGACATTCTAGCTCAAAGGGTGCTGCTACCACATGACTGAAATGCCACACTTTGATCACATGACAACAACTTAACCATCTCCATGACAACTGTGAAACATCATCCCATTATGCAGGTCATGACATGTGGCTTTAAGCTTTAATAACAAACGTTCATAATAATTAACCTTCAAACTCATTAGATTGGTTGTTTTAAGACTTGGAACTTTCAATATCACCTCTATTTTGTAAACGTTTAAGAAGAAAATTCTTTTTCATTCACTTACCAGAATGATACCATATACAAAAATGGAAATAAGTAAGTTACTCTGAAGCTTCTGAAATGTTTATAATTATAGTTTTTTTTCTTAATTTGACACATTTAGGATTAATGCTGTTTCAAATGGCCAAGTGAGAGGAGACAGCTACAGTGAGGGCTGCATGGGGCAGACAGGTGTGTATAAAGAGAGCAGTACTAACTTTTGTTTACTCTGTGTATGTTTGAGTAAGACTTTTCATTATCTAATGCTGTAAAATGTGTTTTTTTCTCATGCCCTAGTTCCTGATGGTTTACCCATATTGCCATTACAACATACACACAATTAAAAGCTGCTCTGAGTTGAGTCAACCACTAACCCACCCTGTCTTATCTGTGTCTGCAGGCGCTCGTGTCTGGCTCTTTATTGGCTTCATGCTGGCCTTTGGCTCCCTCATTGCCTCTATGTGGATTCTGTTTGGAGGATTTGTAGTGCCTCGTAAGTGTTGTTTGTCTGTGTATCTCATCTCACTACACACTAAGCATGGCTTTAACATAAAGGCCAACTTTAAAGTGTGTTGATAAATTGAACAGATCAAAGTTAAATCAGTATCTTATAGTTGCTTCACAATCTTTTCATTAGGGACATGTAATAATGGTTTGTCCTTACGAATTCCTCTTGTCTCTTTTGCAGAAAAGCATGTTGTGTACCCTGGTATTGCCATTTTCTTCCAAAATGCCTTCATTTTCTTTGGGTGGGTAAACAGTCCTGTGCTGCATTCCACATTACACCTGTACTGAATGAAAATATTGTGCTCATTTGTGTTTTTTTTCCCTTCTGATTCAGGGGTTTGGTCTTCAAGTTTGGACGTACGGAGGATCTGTGGCAGTAATGGATACTGTGTGTGTCTTCTGCTATACATTCTGCATTCTATATTGTATGAGAAACTATGCTTTAGTGGTTATTCACTTTATATATAAATATATATACTTTTGTAGCTTTCAGATTAACATGTTTAATTTATACCGTTTGCTGTATAAATAGGCTCAATCATAACTAAGCACAAATTTTCATAGATTCTTTAAAAGTGGATATTTCAAGATATGGCACATATGTAAATGTGTCTGTTTGCACTCAGACAAGTAGCCATGTTGTTATAATGGTTTACAAAGTGTGTATATCCAGAGCTTTACTTTGCCTTTAACTGTACACATTAAGTTCTGGTATACTTGTATCTATGGTATTCTTTAAATTGAACTGTCTGTGGGTTTAACATAAATTATTAAGGTACAAACTATACCTGAGCAATATTTCCTAACATATGCATTTACACTTACTGAATGTAGCTGTGTGGGTTTGCATTTTTCCACAAATAATACTCAGTCAGCTAGCATACCACTCATTGATTTATTATTGGAGGTTTCTTGGGTAACACTGCTGACCTGAAGGTAAAGAGGTTTCAGAACTGTAAGGTTTTGTTTGTCTACTGAATTCTTACATTTGACTGTAACATTTATCCATTTGCTTATGTAACATCAATACCATGAGGTCGATATTTTGACAACCATGGCAACATTAAAGAGACAGAATATACAAGAACACAGTCAATGATTCATCCTCACACTTTTGTTCAAGTCATTAACCAAAAAAAACAAAAACACTGAAGAACTACTTGGCAACTAATTTACAAGAATATGACAGGGAGTGTATAGAATTTTTAAAAAATATGCATTAATGAAGGCCAAATCGGGTTTGTTTCATCAAGGTCAGGCTTCCATCTTCTTTCTCCATTATTTTACTTTTGCACTGCAAGATGTGGAAACTGCAAAACATAAAAACATAAATCCTTGTGCATCACTATTCTATATCCTCTGATAGACATGTCTTTTCTTTTTGATTGCGTACCTCCCAGAAAGCCTGATCATCAAAACACTTCCTATCTTGAGGTGATCTCCAGAAATTCCACTTGAGAAGAACCCCTGTAAACAACAGTATAGAGAATAAAAGATGTAAGGAAAACAAGTGAAGGATCCTATCAGAAAACCAAGTTTACAGGAGACATGTTGCAGTATAAATATACACCAGTGTCAACACATTTTTTTTTGTCCTGCATTTATTGTTGCACATACTCTGAAATACCCACTGGGGATTCATTAACATATTAATGTAAGGAATAGAAACAACTGAACATACCTGTAATTATTCCCATGGACAAGCTTAAACCCAATGTTAAGAGGAGAGTGCAAATGTGAAAGACAGCAAACCGGATTGCCCTAAGAAAAAATTCAGGTTCGGTTACAGTATGTCACACCTTTTGTGTTACTTTGTGTATCACATTACAATACATATTTACGTTGTGTGATCATCAAAGTCTTTAATCAGCAGGAAGTGTGCTACCCATCCCAAGAGACCAGGCAGGCCATGTGTGCTCAGAACAGCACACGTGTCATGGCACTGAAATGAAAGCACCATGTGGCGCTGGAAGACAGGGTATTAGGAGGAGGTGTGTCAACATGAGTATTAGATTAAGCTACAAAATATCTCCAGGTGGTAATCAATACCTTGAGGTATCTGTGTCCAATTGTCGATACAACAGCTGCAGTAAACCCAATTGTCATGGCTTCCCATGGGTGATGAACCACTGGCATGGAAACTCCAATTGCCACACCACCAGCAAGTATGCATGACTGCATATGAACCTAGAGGAATGAAGTTACAAGCCATGGTACTGAACATAAAGGGTGTATAAATTTGAGATAATGTGGGATGTCATGATACATTTCAGATCATACTGGGTTGAGTTTCCCTTTGGGACTGGACAGCATAGATACTGCAGCTGTTGTTACAGCACTGACAGCCAAGGCTAGGTAGGTGCCGCTCATTGCTTCCAGCTTCCTACCAGGAGGATAATTGTCCACAAGGACTGAGTTAAAGGTGGGCCAAAACATCCATAGAAACACTGTCCCTGGAGAAAAGAAAACAGATGATAGGATTTCTTTTTAGATTTACACATATGAGAATATACCCATGGGTACCTAAGCATGTACCTAAACTTGGGTCTTCAGTTAATGAATATCATCACTGCACCACAATATAGCTGTAACAGTAATATAATAAAGTGGTTGTTGTCTACACACCTAGCATGGAGAAGATCCCTGTTTTGCAGTCAAATTTCTCTTTTTCAAATGGCTTTTCAGAACCTTCCCGATACAGGATCCACATTAGCATGAGTCCAAAAAAGGCCCCAAAGATGTGAAGCAGCATGATGCTGTTCAGAGGCCGGACCTGAGGTAGTTGAAAAATATATGTGGGTTATCATTTGAAGCCAAATAATCATGTGGCTATTCATTTGTTTAATTTAGTATACATCGTGCAATGACATTTAAAAAAAAAAAAACATTACTGTTTACCGTCAAAAAAGTCTGAAGGATCCAGTTATTCAGGACAAACCCTGAGACTTCCAGGAGGGCGATGAGGATGAGGTGGACAGGGTTGGTCTTCCCCAGCACTGTTCCAATTGAGATGAGGGCTGATACTGTGCACATTTCAGCTACTATCAAGCTAATTATGTAAGAAACAAAATGAGTAGTGGGGTTATTCTTATGCAGTTTTTCCAGACATTTATAGTAAAATAAATTGTTTATGAAGTTATTTGTCAACAAATCTAAAAGATGGTGCATGGAAACAGATGACTTACCTTCTCAAATTTATCCAGATCTTTCCTCTGTAATACCAGGACTCAATGCCATTGAGTACAATGGCCCACTGGGTGGCCATGGCTGCCACAAGGAGGTTAAACCCAGTGCCACTGAATCCATACCGGACGAGAAAAGTGAAGGAGAAGCCAAAACCCAGAAGTACCATCACATTCACATCCTGGAAATCTGCAAGAGACAAGAAATAGGGAGCTTTAAAAACAGTTAGGTGTTTCAGTACATTTCTCACTTTTCCTGTATTTGAGCTGTAACCCCATGTGATATGCCTCCATTAAGAAGAACCAGCAACAGTCTGTGTGAGCTTATCAACACTGAGCAGTAATATGTACAGCCCCTCCCAAATTTATGGACTCTTCTTTATTTGCTAACAAACTTTCTTTACTTATTTTTCTTGATGCTGGGGGAAATAGTGAGCAATACAAAGTGGTCATTTTATAATGCTGAAAAACTAAATCAGCTTTTTCTAACGATGCAGGCTCTGAATGTTCTCACACACATTCATACCTTTGTTATTGTACCTCTTCCTCTGGCACTACTCACCCGGGTAAAAGTTTTTGAAGGAAGTCCCATCATCTGTTGTCACGCGGTCGTCAATCTCAGTGTAAAAGCCAAATATCACAATAAATCCTATTTGCAAAAGAAGTAGTAAAGGCGCCAGGCGAGAGCGCAGACTCGGTGCGTACTGAGGAGCCATTGAAGATGCTGTATGCGCACTTGTCCTGGAACAGACGCGTGTGTCCCAGACTGGGCGCGACCCCACGCACTGTTTTCATTTTCAGCTTCAGCATGTGTGTGCTCACGAAAAAAGGCCTTTTTTTTCTATTTCAAGAAAGCATTGATACAACTACTAATAGCCACTGATAACATTTCTGAGGGAAGGTGTTGGATTAATACGCACACATTGGACGCATAAGCATGTAAGGTAAACTTTTAATTTAAGAAATGTGTCACAGCCCGAAATTCAGTAATATTATCCAATATTATGCTACGATATTTAATTGTAAAAAGTGCCGCTCTAAAAAGAATTCAAAAGGTCTATTTCTAGACTGCATCGATATTTTCGTTTGTGTTATTAATGATAATATCAAGGTCATCTATTTGTTTCATTGTTTTAATGGAGACCGATAAGAACCCAACACCGAGTAAACGTCATATTATAACAAAGTGTAAGTGCCACCCACACTTTCTGTCACTTACTTACAGGGCTGATACACTGTGCACACATTGTAACCTAGTAACAAAACGTAGATGGCATACAAGGCCCTGGGGTAAGACCGTCAATGAATCACACACAAAAGCCCTTATATAAATAACCTCCTAATGTTGGAATGGGTGTTTTGTGTTTAGTACAAAAGGAATTTTGTTCCAAAGACTGCATATTTTCTGCACACAATAAACCAAAATGCAAAAAAGCCTCTGGGTAAATCCCGCCTTCGTGCTCATCTGATTGGTCCCTCCGTGATGCCCGATTTGTCCACAAACACTTTGATTGGTTAAAAGAAGAGACGCTCCACACTGGGCGTCCCCTGACGACTCTCTCTCCCGTGTTGTCTTTGGCGGAGGAGAGCTGAGCGACCGGCCGCAGAGCAACATAAATGGCTGGTCTTTGTATCCGTCAATGCGAGAGAGATCGGCGGATAGATTGATTGGATATACCATCCGTCTGACAACTGGACGTACGTGAAATACAGCGCGGTTTGGTCTTATTGAGCCTGCGCTAACAGAAAAGAGGAGGTTCCCGAATAGAGTCCTTTATTTATTTCTTTGTTTCCAGTGGGGAAAAATAATAACAGCGACATATACTACAGGCACTTCATTTATTATCTTTGTCCGTATACACTAGAAAACTGGATAAGATTACAGTGGTTACTCGAAGGCCAAAGCCAAGGGGAGGAGGATGAAGCGGCGCAATGCGGACTGCAGCAAACTCCGACGGCCGTTAAAACGGAACCGAATCACCGAGGGTATATACGGCAGGTAACTTATATGGAGCCTGACGAAGGAGTCCTCCTCACGACAATAACAGGGGCCCTTGGACGGAGATGCTTGCGGCAGCAAGATGCAGCAAAATTAATTCCCAAACAATATATTTCATACCAATGAACTGCAGCTGCTACCTAGCTTGTTAACACAGCTAGCTGCTATGTTCATAGCTCAGTGTATGCTACCCTAGCTGTATGTTTTCGTTGTACATTAGCAGGTAATGTTAGCTGTTAAGCTAGCCATAGCGCTAGGCCTCGAAACAGCCTGGGTTGAACCTTGTCACAAGGTCTCTCTCATATAAATGTTAGCGTGTGAAATACATTGTAGTGTGTCTTCGGTTACTTATTTACTAACACTCACTATTTGTGGTGTGCCCAGGTCAGTTGTCATCTGTTAGCAGCGTCAACATTAGCAGGTTCCCCGTTAGACAAGGTAACTTATGTTAGCTAGCATCATAGCTGGGTCTCCTTATTGCCAGCTTCACCACATGGACTGGACTTAAACAGTATTAATGTAAGCTATGCCAATCATAAACATCGTTTGATAAGGCTGCAGTCAGTCTGACCTCTGCAGTGCTCGTGCTGCCTGTTTTGTTTGGATAACCTAAAGTTGCTTGGTTGTCCTTTCCAGTTACACCTGAAAGGCCCAACCTCCCTGTGACTTCCTACATATCTGACAATCCAAATGTTAAAGGCCACAAGTTACACACGTGGCATCTAGATGTGGAGAAGTCTTTGAATTATTGAACAGGTGCTATCATCACAAATCAGTCATGCCTTAGATGCCCGAGATCAGAGAGCACCCATGTCTGTTCACTTTCTAAGGCTCAGTGTACCAACAACAAACAAGGTTAGGTACTATCTGACAGTCTTGTGTTAGGCTTATTGAACAGATGTGAAATTTGAAAGCAAGCCAAAAAATGCCAACAAATCACAACATCATTCTCATTCTATATACAATCTCTAGTATCCTTGAGACTTAACAAACTATAGGCTCTCACTTGTGTTTCCTCCATCTGTCCACAGTGGTACCACAGAAGTTAATAGCAACGTACAAATATGTGTCTTCCCTTGGAATGTCTACATATTATTATAAATATATTTCTATTCCTACTGCATGTATGCCCAGTGGTTTTTTGACCATAAGCTGTTTATAGTAAATACTGCACACACAAAAGCTATCAAATAACATAAATTGGCTTTACACTTGACGTACACTCACACAATCTTGTGTTAAATCACATTTTTTGTCATGCTGGATATACAGAGTACCATTCTTTTCAATTAACATTATACTACTAGTTGAAGTAATGTGTGGTTGTTGATTTTTTTTGTGTTATAAAGCATCTTGTACATTACTTTTTTCTTTCTCCTTTTTCCAGTACCTTCTTGTACCTGAAGTTCCTAGTGGTGTGGGCGCTGGTACTACTGGCAGACTTTGTACTGGAGTTCAGGTTTGAGTACCTCTGGCCATTCTGGCTCTTCATCCGGAGTGTGTATGACTCCTTTAGATACCAGGGGCTGGTAAGTGGATATGTCTCCAAGTTTATTTTTCTATTTTTGAAGGAAAGATAAATGTTTCCAACATAAGCCTTCTTTTTGCCTATTTTCTGTTAACATTTACATATTGCTGATAAAATAATATTGTGTGCATGTAAAACTCATTAAGTTTAGACTCGTGGCATTTGTAAGATACTGACACAGGCGTACAGTGACTCAATGTGGGACATGAAAAAACTTTATAAATTTCAAGAAGGTGGCCATTGATTGTACTGTAGAGACACTTGCCCACTGTAACATTTTTCCCACACTATGCCTAGTGTTTGCCACTTATGCTAAAAAAATAAGGGAGGAGGTACAGGATAAATTGCCCTCTGACCAGCTGACCATATAAACATGTTTTATTACAGTGTTTTATTATAGTAAACACTTCACTGAATTGTTCTAATTTGTTACCTTAATTCCAAGAACCACATTGCATTTGTACAGGTACTATAATTATCATTTAGATGTGAGAAAGTCTAATATTAAGTGGGAGATAAACAGAATAAGTCAAATAAAAATGTCATGTCCCACTAGCGGGGATAAAGATTCTGAGATTGATAAATCTCACCAAAAAAGGTAGAAAACCTGGAGCACAAAGCAGGACGATAAAGACGGTTATAAATACAGGAGGCTGCTGTAACAGGTGCACTGTAGATTACACATTGCAGAGTGTAAACATCACCTATCCACTACAAATTTCAGACTTTACTTTGTAAGTTGCGTTGTACTCTACTCCCAAAAATGACTGCGTCAGAACTAATGCTTGCTTTTCATAATATGTAGGAATGCAGAGCATTAGTCTGCCTGTTTTAAAGGCCTTTTCCTCGAAACATATTTGCTAATTTAATTGAATATAAATATTAATTTGTCACAGTTTTATTTTGCCTCAAGTCTATTTTTCAATCTGGACATCTTGTTCCTGGAATCCTTTGTGTAGGTGTGTGTTTGTCAGTGTGTCTCTTCCACACGGATGCAGGGAGAGAAAACCAGAAATGTAATATTGTTGTAACAATTTAATGAGTTGTTTATCTTGTTGTAATTATTCATGTCCAGACCAATGCCATTATAAATAATTAAAACCTTTTTATCAGCACTCATTAAGAGGCTGAATGCTTGATGATATTAGCCAAGCAACCATTTACAAACCTTTTTATATTCTGTGCAATATTTCATTTATTAAAGAAAATATGAAATACAAACTGGAACAATAGACCTGTGTTTTTCCTACCTATGAAGTTCACAGTATCACAACCACTTGTCCTCTCTCTCATCAGGCCTTCTCAGTATTCTTTGTATGTGTGGCGTTTACCTCGGACATCATTTGCCTCCTCTTCATCCCAGTGCAATGGCTATTCTTTGCTGCCAGTACTTATGTGTGGGTGCAGTATGTTTGGCATACAGGTAAGGCACTCCTCTGTTTATGGGTTTTGATATTCCTCAGCATCAACAAATTCCAAGAATGAGTTTGATGGATGTTTTGTCTTTTGAATCAAGATCGATATTTTGGCTGCAGCATTGTATTTTTAAATACGAGCCAAAGAATGGAGTAAAATGATTTCTGTTTTGTTAAGTGATAGGCTGTTAAGAGACATTCATAGATGGCAGTAATTCTTAGAAAGTGTACTGTTTTGGGTCAGAGGTAAAACAGGTGTGAAATGTGTTGCAATACATGTGCACATCATATTATCTTATTTACAAATTCTGGACTTGCGTCTTTGAATTTTGCAATGTTGCATGTAAGTGAGCTGCCCCCTTGGGATTAGTTGTCAGTCTGATTTAGCGGTACCCCCTGTGTTGACCAAAGGCCAGGTGTCAGATTGAAATCCTAGTGCCAGTTGGGGGAGGACCACAAATTTGTCCCTAGTTGCTTTTCGAGCCCTTCAACCATGACACACAACAGACATTCACATCTACATGATGCCACAGAGAAATTACTAATTCTGCTATTACAGATTTTCCTTACCTCAGAAGTATATAAACTCCTTGCCTAAATTGTCAGTATAGGCTCTCTAACTAGATCTTCTTTTCTGTTTGGTGGTAAGTAATAACCAGGGAAATTACCAGAGGCTCACCTGTTATCAACATGGGATCTTTGAGTGAAAAGGCAAACTTGTATAAGTCTATAAGATTCAAATTCATTCTGATACTGTACGTACTAGTTATTGTTTAATCGGAGGATGTAGGTTTTCAGTCTTGGCTTTGGGTGGAGTAGCAGGTTGAATAATATGATATACTCTTTGCTAATAATTTGAATGTCCTAGATGTGAATCGATGCTGAAAAATAGCATAAACTAAGCAACTGATGAGATACTTGCAAAATAATATGGCCCTAATCACTTGCTGCTGTTTTTTTATCGGGCATGGAGGAATGTTACTGTAATAAGAATAATATGTAAGTAAACATAAGACCAATTTTTGACACTGATTTTTAAAACTTTTGACTGCTTTGTTTTCTCAGAGAGAGGAGTCTGTCTGCCCACCGTATCGCTATGGATACTCTTTGTGTACATAGAGGCAGCCATCAGATTCAAAGACTTGAAGAACTTCCATGTGGACCTGTGTCGTCCTTTTGCTGCACACTGGTGAGCCACTGTTCACTTTTAAACAGAGGAAGTGCAGTCCTGTCATGTTAGGCTTGTTTTGACTGAATGGGCACATCCATGTTTAGGGCCTACTGAAAATGTCAGCATGGTGCAGAGGACTGATTTGAGCTAATGGTTGCATTACAAGCATTAGACTTTACACCGCTTAGTTCACTTACACCCACTTCATAAGTCAAAGGTGTCACGTGACAGTGCGTTTGTGTGACATGTTTTTTCCTCTGCTTTCAAGATTAATCATTTATAGTATAATTATAGTAGCTGGGTTTCCTAAATTCCATTCCATTTTAATATTCCTTATTTATTTCAGTTTTTAAGGTGCTGAAATTGTTTTGCTAGCCTATTGCTTTATTATTTTTGCTTGTTAGTTTCTGGGTTTTATGTTTCTCAGGGGTTTCCCCCAAGCTCTCTTTGTTATCATAAAGAGATAGCTACAGGCAGCACATTTTCAATAAAAAGGAAAGTAAAGAGGTTTAAAGTAATATTCAGTCTACAGTGTAAGGTCATGTACTGTGTTAGGCTAAGAAGGGCCTACAATTTTAATCTCAGGAACCCTTAAGACCTATGAGCTGGATTTGGATTTGGCCGCATTGGCTTACATTATCTTGTGTGTCTGGAATATTCTCTTTGTAAAATGATACAGTATTAAGTAATTATAACTGAAGTACTTTATGCCAAATTTTTTCGCTTAATTGGGTGGACAAATTGTGACTTTTCTTCTGTCAGATTTTTTATGTATAGACATCTACATGTAATTTTTGCATCTTCCCTTCTAGCATTGGCTACCCAGTGGTCACACTGGGCTTTGGTTTCAAGAGCTATGTAAGCTATAAGATGCGCCTCCGGAAGCAGAAGGAGGTTCAAAAAGAGAATGAGTTTTACATGCAGCTCCTACAACAGGCTCTACCTCCAGAGCAACAGATGCTTCAGAGGCAGGAGCGAGAAGCAGAGGAAGGTAAGGTGTCATCAGCATGCATTCAAGTTCAGTGCACACACAAAGCCCCTGTTTCAGGAACAGGAAGGCATTATCTCAGAGGAATGATTGAAAATTACTTTTATTATTGAATTAACTATTTTAAAAAAAAACTACTTGACTGTAAATGGAAACAGCTTTCATTAAATTTATCAAAACCAGTCCTTCTTATGTCTGTTCCATTTTAAATTTTTACTTAAAGCAGTTATCAGCAGCCCAATGTACACTGGTAGGATATGCAGAAATAAAAGATCAAATTTGAAAAAACATTTAGAATATCCATCAACTGAATCTTTGAAATATTTTTTCCTATCACTGGTATATCTTGAATCTCCTCTTCTTCTCTTTCTGTTTATACAGCAGCAGCTGCAGCTAAAGGAATGTCTGAGGTGGATGCCACCCCAGTGTCACAGAATGGTGCCCCAGCCAATAAAAAGACATCGGCACCACTGCCAGAGCTAGAATATAGAGAAAAAGGGAAAGAGGGAAGGGGTGGTGGGGAGGCTAAAAAGCAGCACAACAGCAACAGCATCTTACCATCATCAGTGGACTCTAAACTCCAGGAGATGGAGTATATGGAGAACCATATGAACAACAAGAGACTGACCACAGAGCTGGGCAGCACAGAGAACCTGTTGCTTAAAGAGGACAACAATTCCTCCTGTTCCTCCTCTTCCTCATCCTCCTCCAAAAACTACAAAAATGCTAGCAGCAATGCCGCAACACTCAACTCCTCCCCCCGCGGTCATAGTGCCACCAATGGCAGCGTACCCTCCTCTACACCATCTTCCTCGTCTTCCACGGGGAAGAATGAGAAGAAGCACAAGTTGGCAGTAGGAAAGGGGACAGCAGGTGGCTCCCACAGGGATCCCACTGATAACTGTATCCCCAACAACCAGCTGAGCAAACCAGAAGCACTTGTTAGGTAAGGAATGCACGTGAACACATTTATTTGCCAAGATGCTTAATCATTAAGAGGACAGTGCTGGAAGAAAAAAAAACCCAAAAAACTAATTATAAAAAAATATATTGTTGTAACTCCTTACACAATCACAAAGCAAGTTCAAGAGTGCACGGATCTGTCTCTGTTAGCCCGCTGGGCAAAATTAACCGTTTACATGTAGCTATCGTCCTAAGTGATAAGACTAAAGGTTTTTGTGTTTTGTTTTTTTTTTTTCTGGTACATGTTACGAATATGTTCACATAAAAAGGGAGACTTTGTTCCGGGAGACCAATCACAAACACTGACAGGTCTAAATGACCTATAAATCATAATGTTAAATGGGTACAAGGAATTTAGAAATGTTTAATAGACTTAAAGTGCAGCCAAAGCTTGTAGAGAAACATAATATTCTTATCAGAGTCTCATCATTTAGTCACAGTACATCTACTACTGTGTTTTGTTCCACTAAGTTAATGTGTACATAGGGTGTGTATTTTCAGTTCAACCCTGATACTATTTAACAGTAAAGAATAAATGTCTTAAAAAATTCAAAGTATATAGCAGACTCGCAGCCAAATATTATAAAATAATATTATAATATTGGTTACAACATAATTATGATGACTAATCTGAGTTTTAGTCCTGTTATCACTTTTTTAAGACTGTATATCAGGCAGTATTACAAGGAAACATCAAAGGGAAAACCAAAGAGTATAGACAGTCTGTACGTTCTGTCCTCATAGACCCTCTCACTTTCCGCACAGCGCAATTTGATATAAAAAGATTTATCACCTTTGTGACATCAGAAACTCTGAACTGGACTAGATGTTAACTCATTAACCCTTAATTCTGCTTCGTGATACAGACCCCTGGTAAGGACATATTTATATTGGTACTTCTTGCTAAATAAGAAAGCTGTGCTGTACCCATTTAGGCTGAATCACATATACATTTGGTTTGACATTTCAACATTTGTTTCATTTGCCTTTTGTGGTTTCTAACTATTTTTAGTGAGCACACCAGTTACTTTTTCAAATACTGCTATACTGCTGTACCCGGTGCATACAGACAAAGGCCAGGAATACTTCATACTGTTGTAATCAAGCCACCAAAAATCCTACTATTGTGATATTTGAGATCATGGTATAACATAAGCTACCCAAAGCTAGCAGATGGTCATCAAGAAGGTCTGTTTCTGATGTGTTTTAACCTAAGTAATATTGTTTAAATTTACTTTGATCTTCATATTAGTACATTGTGGTGTGTCACACAGTGAAATGCTAATTTTAGAACAAATAATGAGTCATTGTTCAAGTGTGAAAGTAGGTTTAGTGTAGTTCTGATGATGGAGGATAATTTCAGATTTTGGAGAATCTCAGGTGAGTATAAGGTTAGGAGAAGCTCTTTGTTTTTCCTCTCTAAATTGATAGCATTTTAGTGTTTCTGGTGTCTGTGTTTGTGTAGATAATACACAATTCATTATCTCCGCAAAAGAGGTTATGCTTTTGTTTTGGTCTGGCAGTCAGCAGGATTAAGTGAAACCACCTGGATAATGTACACACATTTCTTCAACAAAACTAAATAAGTATGACAGAATCTCTCCTTAACAGCACACCTTGTTTGATGACTCTTAACCAGAGTAGGGTGTGTTGTGTGTATGTACAATTGCATACATGTTGTGCTTTGCATTGCCCTAAATTGTGTTAATTGCATATAAAAGTTTTATCTCTTAAAACCAGTATTTACTTACAAAGGTGCAGTGTCTGTCTGGGTTTGACAGTAAACATTTTCTTGCATTGTACTACATCAGGTTTTTTAGGTAACTACATTAGATACAAGACATCTTATGCTCTACCATAGTTTTTAGAAAATTGTTTATTTTACTTCTTTACTAAGCTGTATTTAAAGCAAAGGAATGTGGACAGTTGTACTACGAAAAACTGCATAGCACATTTTAAGGCCCATTAATGAAGCATATTGAATGTTTTGAAGTGCTTTGTTTAATGTCATATAAACAACATTTTAAAGTATCTCTGTTTTGTTCACTCTCCAGATTGGAGCAGGACGTTAAAAAGTTAAAGGCAGACCTTCAGGCCAGCCGGCAGGTGGAGCAGGACCTGCGCAGCCAGATCGGTTCACTGGGCAGCGCTGAGCGCTCCATACGCACTGAGCTGGGCCAGCTGCGCCAGGAGAACGAGCTACTGCAGAACAAGTGAGTGGTGTGTGTGTGTAAGATGTCAGAAGGAAAAACTGCTGCATCTGACTTGTAAATGTCATAAAATTTTAATGAGCTTCTTTTGTGTGATAATTAGCCAGTGTAAAAGTGATTCGTGAGCCAGTCATCATTACCCACAAAATGATAATATTAATGCTGATAATCTGTGTCTCTGTGCATTCATGTCTAGGCTCCACAATGCTGTGCAGGCAAAGCAAAAGGACAAACAGGCAGTGGGCCAACTGGAGAAGAGGCTCAAAGCAGAACAGGAGGCTCGAGCCACAGCCGAGAAGCAGCTTGCAGATGAAAAGAAGCGGAAGAAGCTCGAGGAGGCCACAGCAGCCAGAGCAGTAGCACTAGCAGCAGCATCCCGGTAGATGCACATCTGACACATCTGTTATCATGTAACATATTATTATAAGAATTTAACGCTTATACTATTCCATGTTTGTTACAGAGGAGAATGTACAGACACACTGCGGCGGCGAATTACTGAATTAGAAACAGAGTGTAAGAAACTAACAATGGACATCAAGCTTAAGGAAGACCAGATCCGAGAACTTGAATTAAAAGTACAGGTACAGATCTATTAATTTCATTTTATTTCATGATTTAATTTCTCTGGATTGTTGAAAATTGTACCTGTTGCTGTCCAGTTTACATCACCAAATATGCATCCTTAATCTTGACACCACTATGCATTAAAACTTACATGTAAGACTGGAATTAGGTGGTTTGGAGATCAGAAATTTATGTCCAGATTTGCTAAAAGTCTATTTTTCACAGTTCACATCACTATGTATATATTGTTTCTGTTAGTTCACTTAATCCAACCGCATTATTTTGAAATGTGAAAGTCAGAATAACAGTGAAATTGTCAGTGACTATTGATTTTATTTATTTGATCACATTGCCTGTGAGTCAAAGGTTTTCAAACGTGTTGTTATTATTTGGCCATATTGCCTTATAATGGTGTAAAGTATGTAAACATCTGACCTCAGCTGTATTAAAAGAGAAGCAAGTGCCACAATAAAATGCATATACGTCATGATGGTGCACTTTTCGCAGCTCTAATAAGTATGCAGTGTTTGTGATGTCTGTAGATCTAATCATAAGCCCTAGTGTCAGCTAATGCGGGCACATTCAATTCAAGTAACCCTGCTGTGAGGCCTGTAGTAGAACATGTCATTCAGGGTTAACTCAGTTTTTGGAAAGGGCACAAATGATGCTACAAAACACATCCTTGTTCAGCCATAGTTATACATTGAAAGTGCCCCACTTAGGGCTAACTCTGTGTGATTCACCATTATGAAAAGTGCTCAAAAGTTGGCCAAAGGCTTAAAGGTATGACACTGCTTTACAGAGCCATATGAGGTTCTGAAGAGGGTTTTTTTGTAAGTTTTTTTGTACTGCTTTACCATATAAGAAAGAAAGCCTGCAGAAAATTCTGTGTCTGTTTAACAAACTTATATTTAGGAGATATTCACCACTTTTTCCCATTGTTAGACAGCCCCTTCCCATGGGGATGTGCAGCATTCTTGGACCTACCCAAGGTTCCTGACTGAAAGAGTAATTTTGCTGCTTGTCTTGTTGACTGCAGTGTGGTATATATCAGACTCCTACCAGTAAACAAATTAACTAATTTAGGCAGCAGTTTTACAAGTAAAAATCGCTGCCCCAGAGGGAGTGTGGAGATTTAAAAAAAAAAAAAAAAAAAAAAGCAATTTAACAGCTTCACTTCAAACCTGTTATATTGCTTTTTATTTAGAAAATGAACAAAGTTTAGCCAAATTGAGGCCACACTGTTTATTAGATGTCATTAGCTCTAATTGTTTTCTTAGATAAATTTCATGACATATAGTAATTGGAAAAAACTACATCAAGTGATTCAAACAAATGATGTGTTCATCAATATGTCTTAAAAAGCGCAGATTTTCATATTTTTGTCTTTATAGAAATGTGTATTATAATCAGTTTTCATAATATTCTTTACAGTTTTGTCATAAAATTCAATTATGTTTGAGTGTTTAGTATTACTTCAACACTGCAGTGTTGATGACCACTTTGTTTTGTATGTTTGGTGTCTCTTAGGAGCTTCATAAATATAAAGAGAATGAAAAAGACACAGAGGTGCTGATGTCAGCACTGTCAGCCATGCAGGATAAGACCCAGCACTTGGAGAACAGCCTCAGCGCAGAGACCAGGATCAAACTAGACCTCTTCTCTGCACTGGGAGACGCCAAGAGACAGCTCGAGATTGCACAAGGTCAGTCTGCATTTCTGAAACCAAATTTACACCTCTGGTACGTACTGCATACCCTTATTCCACTGAAATGGTTCAGGGCCATTTCAGCTTTATTTCAGACATTGTTATAAGACATAGATAATTATACATACATTTCACTGCCAGCAGCATATCTCAGGAGGACTTGTGGATGGATGACTGGGTCTAATGTGCTGACAGCCTGCATGGCACAGTGGCCTCACTTACTGTCAGTTTAACTGGCTGATCAGCACTGTCGCTTCCACTTTAAGAACAGTTTTATCATGACAGGTTCTTTTGAAGTGTATGCTGTTTGAGTTTTCTGCATGGACACTTGCTGCTTTTACTTCACAACCACATTGAAGTTGTTGTTTTCTTCCCATATTGCTTGGTAACAAAGTTTAATTTGGTGTTAGTAGACCCTCCTCCAGCCCCTGACATATGGGTGCTTGGTTTAAACACCGTTGTAGCCCAACAAAGTGTGGGTTTCAGCCTAGAACCAGTTATTCTTTGGTGGTAGGAACGGATATATAGAATACAATACAATACAATACAATAGCCTTTATTGTCATTGTGTGTGCAATTAAATTAGGAGTGCTACTGTAGTCAGTGCAGCAATATGAATAAAAAAAACAATACATCAGAAAATAAGAATAGAGCAAACAAAATTTCAAAACCTAAAAAGTAAAATAAGAAAATAAAATAAAAAAATTGCAAACAGTAAAGAAACAGTAGAACTAAAAGTAGTATAAAATAAAAATAGACATGAAATATGAATAGATACAATATTAGCAATATTAACAGTGTGTATATCTGTGAACAAGTCTATAAAAGTAGTGCATATATGTTTGATAAATATTGAATACATATTGCATTGTTATTGCAAGAACAGAGGATTTTTCACCAACTACACAGGATTATTGCACGATTTATTGCACATAATACATATTATACAGGGTTATTGCATATGATTGGGAGTGATTGCGTGAGAATGCATTGAGGGAAGTGATTGTAGAGGAAGAGTGCAACAAAAATGGTTCCAAATTAAGCACCAGCCCTGAACTAGCCTTGGAACCACTTCAGTGGAAAAGGGGGCTATAATCTGTAATCCTGATTGGTCTGACTCTTCAACATAATCTGTTCTCAGGTCAAATTATGCAGAAGGACCAGGAGATAAAAGATCTGAAGCAGAAGATAGCCGAAGTGATGGCCGTCATGCCCAGCATCTCCTATACGGCCGACACCAGCAGCATGACCCCCGTCGCCCCCCACTACTCCTCCAAGTTCATGGACACCAATCCCTCTGGCCTAGACCCCAACGCCTCCGTTTACCAGCCACTCAAAAAGTGAACGCTTTGTCCCAGCTCCTACCCATTCTTCCATCCATCCTCATATCTTTTTAATTTTTTTTTTCCTGCAGACCCGTTTCTTTCCAATCTACTCGGCATGTCTGCAGCTGAGAACGTTGTTTTTCTTGGTTTTTTTGTTTTCTCCATGCCAGGTCAGAAGGATGTTGTATTGTGTGACTGTATTTGTTGTAGTTAAAACAAAAGACAAAAAAAAACTTAAACGGACATCACTTGTCAACTAGGAAAGCCCCAGGTTTTTTTTCTCTTAAATGTCTAGTGAAACCTCACAGAATCGGGTATTTATCTTCATCTCAAGGGTGTTGCTCTCCCTCTTCCACCATCACTGCAACCACCTGCAACCAGTTACCTGCTCATGTGTCCTGGGGAACAGCTGCTTTTTTTTTTAATTAATTTTTTTTTTAGGTTGCTCTTTTTATCCCCTCCCACATAAAGTTGGAAAACAGTTCTCCTCTGTCACACAGGCTGACTTGTATCCCGGTCTTGTTTTGTTTTTCTCCCAACATTTGTACAACCAGAGGAATGTAGTGCAAAGTTGGCACAATCTCTTGCCCAGTTATTAGTATCTCTTGCCCAGTATTTAATTTATTGTTTGATGCCACAATCAAACACCAAACTCACCCTCTCTCAGCTATTTTAGGTTTGACAAATAGTTTTGGACTTTATAAAATGTATTGTGTGAATCTGTTCACTCTTAAACATCTGGGCGTTGATTGTGGAAACTTCGGTTTGTCAGCTCAAATATTGTACTTCAGTGAAGAAAATTTAACTCATGCAGATCCAAATATTCAGTGTAAGGAAAAAACTGCAGTTCTACTAATGTATTTTCTGAAAGAGTGCAGGTAGAGGAGTTCCCACACAGTGTCCACTTTGTCAATATTCTGCATAGCCAGATCACAGTGCCTTGATTGAAGTCATGAGTTTGATAAGAAGATAACAAAACCCCTCTGAATTAGTTGTGAAGCATCTGGCTAAGATGAGAAGGATAAGAATTTGACCCTGCCAAGTAAAGTGGGACAAAGTTGCCTTTGGTTGTTGATTTGGATTTTTGGAGTCCTTTCTGATTTACCCACTGATGGGGAGATGATCTGTTTTGTGCACTCAAGGGCAGCTTTGTCTTTGGCACAGCTTACATTTAATAGCCCTGGTTAAGACATGGATTGGACCAAGATTTGGTCATTCTGTTTTTTTCTGGTGTTGTCATTATTTTTAACACAAAGTTATCCCAGACAGCGTATACTGCACACAGGTCTCCAGCTCATCAGTTACCCACTCATGAAGGCTCTTCTCTACTGCTCACAAAACCCAAACTCCTCAGTTTAGCTGCTGCCCCCTCTTTTCTTTTTTCTTTAATTTCCAATTTAAAATTGCACTCTAAACACATGCTGTTTCAAAGGGAAAACTATATAGATGGACTGTGCAATGTATTCAAGAAACAAAGCTTTGAAAATGCCAACTTTAATATTGCAGTTGAAATTATTTTATATTAAATTAATATTCCATTTCAGTTTGTGTGCCAAGAATGGAATGCTTGTTTCTCTATTAATGTGTTCAAGAATGTACTGCAAATACATTGGCTGACATGTTTGTCAATTATCCTCCTCAATTATCACTTAATGGAAGTTTGTGTTAAGCAGGTAGAGAAAGTGGTCACCTGTTTGTAGTAGACGGTAGTTGAAAGTAAGGGACTAGAAAATCAAATTTCTTTTTGTGAATGTTACAGTATTTGCAACTGTTGGGCAAGTGGGTGTTAAAGCAGTTTTCCTAACTCCTATTTCTGGTATTATTGTTATTTCCTGTAGGGAGAAATCCCTTGAGTCTGATGTGGTCTCACCATCATCTGAAATGGTCATTGTGCGTGTGGTTTTCACTTTCTGTATATGGAGAAGCTTTTTCGCTCAGATTGCTGTCATTGGATCTTGGAAAAAAAATGTTGTGAAATTTACAGTTTAGTCAGTTGTTTGGTCAACTGATTGTTGAAAGTATAGAAAAAAATGTTCTGTTTGTTTTTTGTTTTCTATGCCCACAGTCACTGCTCTGTTTCTCCCCAGGTCTGACCTTGGCTGCGCTCTCGCTCTGTGAGGTTTACAAAGAATAAACTTTTTTTTTTTCTTGCAAAATGACTTTCTCTACATGTTGACATTTCTCCAAGCACGTGTCTGTAATAGTGGTTATTGTTGCTTTGACCACCAGGTTGTTTCGTTACAGCTGATCTATTTATAACTTTATATACACTGAAATTTTAATTGAGTAAATTTGCTCAAATAAAGGGCACTGCTACATTACTGTAGTTAAATACCATGTCAAAGACAGACTTCATCACAGTCGACTAGTTTCAGTTTAGGGCATATATCTTATCGCCGCTAGGGGGCAGTGGTCATCAGCGTAATGTATGCTTAGAGAGATAATCTGTCTGCACATTCTCAAGATATTAGCTCTGTCAAAAACCTTTAATTCCTTCTTTTCAGGATTATTCTGCCTTGACAAAAGTTACATCATAATTTGTTCATACCATGACCAACAGGCCTGCCATGATCGTAACTGATAGCATTTGTGGTGCAGCTTCAGGTGGAGAAATAATTTAATCAGTGCTACTTTGTAAAACCAGATTCAAAGCTTATATTTTTAGATTTAACACATTTATTACGTACTCTTAGTCCTGCCTTTTAATAGTTAAAAACAACCACCAAAGGGAACATTCTGGACTGTGCTGACCCCTGGTCTTGAGACTTCAAAACATAAATGGGAGCAAATTATGGCTTGCACACATTTTGATTTCTGTGATCATTTATCCAATTGGAAATTTTACAGGGAGATAAAGAATCAGTCTCCCAAGGACAATGAATAACTCAGATGAAAGAGGCCCTCTGCTCAGCATTCTGTCACGTGGCAGGATTCTGGAAATGCACATATTTAACCTGTGCAGCAAAGAAAATGTGAGTAAAGCTCGTCACTGACGTCTAGGTGAAGTGTAAATTTGTTGAATCGTCAGTATTTCATAACCCTCCCACTTCCAACTTGGCACCGGTGTTTGGCAGAGACCTTCCAGTGGATTTAACAGATTTACTGTAGGTCTTTTCCAACATTTGGCATTTGGCATAATTATACATGCAATGCTAATATTTAATCCAGCTGTTTGGGGTGGAGACACCATAATTGAGTAACCCTTTGTGTTGCTCTCCTTTTTCTCTTGATTAACATAAAATCCATGAGCAATTTTGTTGGTAGAAATCATTTCCAGTCCACCTTCCTCTGCAGTCTCCTACAAATGTGGTGTGTGCTGAAATAGACTGAGTGAATTTGTGTTCTCAGATAACAGAAAATATGGTACATTTTTTGGCATGCGCATACCCACAGCTGACACTATGAGGCTTATATTTGTCTACCTAATAAATAACTGTTTTGGTCTTTCATCCTTACCCTCAGAATGAAGGCCAACCTCTGTTTGCCTCCAATTCCGAAAATCATTGATTTATTTTTTCCACACACCTGCTATAACTACTACCCACGTTGCAGCATTAAAGTAAAGACGTATCTCACATGCGTCAAGTACCTGGCTGATTTACTAGTACAGAATGTACTCTTTGTTTCAAGTCTTTCAGTGAAGCGTAGCTGTAGCAGCCAACAAAGAAATAGTGATTTAAAAGGAATGTACCATCCTGAACACAGAGGAATCATTTAGTTTACAGTAGTACACTGGTGGAGTGATAAATCACCCTTCCATCTCTATTTTGTGCAGCATTAAGGTACTACTTTGACATTTATGTAAATTTCAGATCCAAGATAGTGGTGGTGTTGCCTAATGTGTCCTTGGGGACACATTTAGCCTGTTGCACTCCTGCCTCAGAGCTTGTCATCTTGTGTAAAATCAGGTAGTGCAGGATTTTTTTTGAAAGCCATTCTCTGGGGTGATTCATTTCCTGTGTGATGATGTAAACTCAACGAAACTCTCTTTTCTTTAGGGTTTATTATCATTTTATAGATCATTCTTTGTTACAACATGAACAGTTGTGTTACTGCTTAAATAAGATATTCAGACATCAGACAACAGGACTAAATTAATGGCAAATATTGATCATTATAATGCTATTTACAGTTTTTCTAGTTATATCTGCAACTCAAATAAAGCTGTTTGTACATTCAAAAGGTCTATAAATGGACATTTCTGAATTTTAAGATTATACAAATATATATTTTTTGTTGAGCATGTAAATTGTGTTGGCATCTGCCAACAAGAAATCTTTGTAATGAAGCATCTTTATTCACCAAATTAGCTCTGTGAGACCCTGTCCCCCAGATGTCCAGCTCCCTGTTTGGAACAATGACTCACTGAAATGTGTGATCTATGAGTCCAAAGCCTGTTTTTACCTCCCCTGCAGCTGTTCACTTGTATGATGGGCCATCAAGGCATTGGGGCAGAACATGCATACAACATAATAGGATACAATAGATGAAATAGAATACCCCTAATGGATGTGTAATAAAATCAGACTAATCCAAAATATAAGGGCATTATTAAGACCATAAATATAAGGGTGAGGACTCTGTGGAGAGTGATAATGGCTTATTCTTTCTGTGTGTTATATTTAGATATTTAGTTGTTTCAGCCTGAAAAAGTGTGGGTGAATTTAATTTTTTTTATGAACCTATTTTTCTTGGAGTTACAAAACTGTCCACTCAGCTGGACATCATGCATTTAATTTTAAAAGCAAAGAAACATATATTTACTTATATACTGTGTGAAAACTATGAAATAAAAACATTTTTAATGCCGCTAAGCTGATGTTTTCTCGCATTTTAATGTACTCAAATACTAGTTATTACACACTTCAAGGACATAATATGCAAAAAAACCAACAACTTTTTCTTTAAAAAAAAACTGTTAATTAAAGTCTAATAACAATTAACATTTTTTTTTACACTCAGACATGTTACTGCAGATCAGGTTTATCAAGAACAGCAAAGTTACATTAATGGTGTGAATTGCAGTGTTTGGGATGATGCATAAGTGTCCACTGTTTTGGCTGATATGGAATTAAAACAAGTGACCACTTTGCATGAAAGGGTTAATAATATGCATGAGTTGTGTTATATTTAGATATTTTGTTGTTTCAACCTGGAAAGGTGTGGGGCAGAACATGCATACAACATAATAGTGGAAATGATCCCACTAATATGGCTATATTCAGTGGATGTGTAATAAAATCAGACTAATTCAGAGCATAAAGACATCAATGGAGTTTAATAATATGCAGTATTAAGTAGTTTAGTCTTTCTGAGTTGTGTTATATTTAGATACTTAGTTGTTTCAACCTGAAAAGGTGTGGGGCAGAACATGCATACAACATAATAGTGGAAATGATCCCACTAATATGGCTATATTCAGTGGACTAATTCAGAGCATAAAGACATCAGTGGAGTTTAATAATATACAGAATTAAGTAGTTTAGTCTTTCTGAGTTGTGTTATATTTAGATATTTTGTCGTTTCAACCTGGAAAGGTGTGGGGCCGAACATGCATACAACATAATAGTGGAAATGATCCCACTAAGAAGGCTATATTCAGTGGATGTGTAATAAAATCAGACTAATTCAAAGGATAAAGACATCATTGGAGTTTAATAATATGCAGTATTAAATAGTTTAGTCTTTCTGAGTTGTGTTATATTTAGATATTTAGATGTTTTAACCTGAAAAGGTGTGGGGCAGAACATGCATACAACATAATAGTGGAAATGATCCCACTAAGAAGGCTATATTCAGTGGATGTGTAATAAAATCAGACTAATTCAGAGCATAAAGACATCAGTGGAGTTTAATAATATACAGAATTAAGTAGTTTAGTCTTTCTGAGTTGTGTTATAATTATACATTTTGTTGTTTCAACCTGAAAAGGTGTGTCAGCTGTGTTGAAGTGGACCTACCCCCTCCAGTCTATTTCTGCTCTGGTGGTGACATTACGCACATTTCCACTCAATAGAAGACTGTTTCAGGCGCTCAGAAAAGAAATGTCTTGGGACTGAATTAAACATGAGAGTGTAACCCACAGCCCGTGATGTGACTACCAAATCATTTGTCACAAAAGGCGCTGGGTGGGAGTCGAACTGTACCGACTATTAACGGGAGCAGTGACAGCTCCGCCCGCCCGGGATGCGAGCGCCGCTGCACTCGCGTGATTCCACAAACGGGCGTCACGCACATTATCCGGTGAATTTACATACATAACACCGCCCAGGGGGACGAACATGATAATCTACCATCGATTGAAAACTAACCGTGTGGAGGGGAGGAAAAAAACAGCTGAAAAAAGTTTCGAGCGGACAGGGTTGTGTTAAACCAAGCCAAGTGTTTCGACAGAGATTAACCGGATCGTGTTGGGCTTTTTGCCCCACTTTTGGATTACGATATGGACGCTTTGAAATCCGCCGGAAGGGCAATTATACGAAGCCCCAGTATCGCCAAACAGTCGTGGGGTGCGGGCAGACATAAAAGTAAGTATCCATTTCCTCAGCTCATCATTGTGGAGGTGTTAGCTGCTGCTAATTTGGCTAAACCAATGCTAACTAGGCTAAACCAACCTAGCCTTGACAACTAGCTAACACCACAACCGGTGTTCACGGAGACTAATTAACTGCTAACCTGACTTTACAACTCCGAAGGAAAAGCTACAGCTACCGGGGTTGAAAGCAGCCAAAGTGGGGGAAGTAACTCTGAAACACAACAGCTGTATTACACCGCACATTTACGGTCGGAAATGTTTTGTTATGCCTCTGAACTTGACACTCAAACTGACAGTCGAGACCCATATATCGTAAACAGAGTCGGAGCAACTTGAGCTCCCAGACTGGTTCTCCTCAAGTCCGACCAGTCGAATGAGTTGGACTGTTGGGTTCACTTGAATGCCTGAGACGATAAAACAAAAAAGTTTGGGTATTTTTTTAAGCTCTGATCCTGTTGTCTGCCACGTCACTCAGCCGACTGACTTACACGGCTGGAGAGGCTCCGTGGGGGGGCTAAAACACTGGGATCTGGGCGTGTGAGGGGAATAAGGAAAGGCATAGGGGTGAAAAGGCATGGCGAGATGAGTGGTCGTGTTCCTGGCGAGGCTGTACGATCCTAGCAACGCACTGTTGCTAGGCGATACACTCTAAGAAAAAAAAAAAAAAAGCTAAGTGTGCTTCTATAGAAGGAGTGGGTGCGGAGTGTTGCATCTTATAGTGGTCAATGCCAAAACCGGTCATAAAAATCAGCCTTGTTTTTGCTTTGGATCTCCATATTGATCTATACCCTCTGATGTATACGAGCATCACCCAGGCGGCTCAGCATCATCACTTTCACTGCACATGCACAGCAAATCTGTAGAGATCATGTCATGTTTGCTTACACAAAAGGGGAAATGCCCCCCTGCCGTTCTGCCTCTTTTCCTTTTTCATTTCAGAGACAATAGACCAGTGGGCAGAAAGATGTCACACGTGCCAGACAGTGCAATCGATGCTGTGTTTTGGTCCATTCCTCTCTAAGGGAGGGGGTTGATGCTCACCACCACCACCACCACCACCACCACCACCAGCAGTAGTAGTAATAGTAGTAGTAGTAGTAGTAGTAGTAGTTGTGGACTGGATTGAGGCTTTCCCGTTACAGAGGTCTAACTGCCCATCAGTCAGCTGCTAATATTGGCAAGATGAGGCTGACTGTTATGACAGTCAAACTGATGCTGTCCTTTCACTGTACATCTTCATTATAAGGTATTCTCACTGGAGGGTCCCGTTTGGTTGTGTGACTGTCTTCCTTTTTCTCTAGAAGTCTTGGTTAGATTACAGGCAGATTTTAACAGATTGTTTGGACTTGTGAAACTGCAGTGTCATTAACAGATGGGAATGTGCTTTATATTGTAGTCAGTTATTTGCAACATAAAAAGGGAAGTATTTTGGAGTTGCACTTTATTTTTAGCTGACTGCATTTCTTCCACATGTCTTTAGTTTGACTCTATCCCTCCCATGTGTGGGCTTGGCCTTGTCAAAGCAGTCTATTCACCTCTTTGGCATCTATCATCGCTGCATTCCTTTTCTCCCACTGTCAGAGCTGGATCATAACAGGTTACTATCATGTTTTCACTAAAACCGCCCACCGCATCACTGCCCACTGTCTCAGTAGACATTATGGCTTTGTTGGAAAGGCAGCACAAGTGTGTGTTTGCCCCAGTTCCTGCAATTTTTAGCCTCTGCACGAGCAAGAATGTGTCAACTATGTCATTTCCTGCACAGTTTAAACAGCTCAGTGGTGCTCTGGCAGTCTGCTGAACTGACGAAATGTTTCTGCACACTGCCCTGCCTTGATGTCCAAATACTTACCATTTTCCGGGGGAAAAAGGGGTGTAGGCCTATTTTTCTGCGTCTGTCAAGTGTGGGAGGTCGAAAATCCTTGTCTGCTTTGAGGATAGACTGTCCTCCCACATTCCTGGTCAAGGCCCTCTATTCTGTGGGATTGTCAATATTCAACAGTTGGACTGTCCATTTGCACTTTATCATATTTGATACCTAGACAGTGTGAGTCAAATCTTATTAGTGCCACTGGAGATAATTATTGCTAATTAGTTTGGGTTTTTTTAGATTGCCAAGGGTCTGTAGCTTCAGCAAACCTGTTATGTTTACATATTTTATCAAAACAGACAGTTTTTCATTATTATCCTCTGTGGTATGGACTGAGAACCACAGAGCAAAGCTGTCCCTGTGGTCCTGCTTTGGCCAGTGCCGTGTCCCTACCACAAAGTCAACTAAAGGGAGCCCCTGAGCTGTAATGGAGATTGCTTCCAGCAGGATTTTTTTTATAGAGTTGTAAAGCCCGTACTGATTTACGGCCCCGTTAGGTCTTCTGTATCTCTAATCTGCTTCTGTGTGTTGTCACTGTATAGTCACGTGTAAGCATCTGTGGACAGGATTGCACAACCGTGCTTTGTCATTGTTTTTCTAAAAGGACAATTTTTAATCCTGTGAAGCAGTATATCTTTGACTCCCTCTTGTTTCGTCTGACAGAACGGGGAGAAAATAACTGAAAATGTTTCTGTCGGTGGACTTTCTTCGCTCTCTTATTAAGTCCTTGCTGTTGATTTACAAAAAGGGGCTGTCAGAAAGGATTGTTTCATGCCAGTCATCTTGTAATTGCCCTACTTGTTTCCAGTATAGACATCTTCAAAATGCCTGTTTTTAAAACTAGACAGGAAGCACAGTGGCTAACCAGTTCACCCTCCTGGTTAGAAATAATTGATGTAATCTCCTTCAGCCATATGTCTAGACATATGGTCAGTTTGCCAGTTCACAGTTCTTAAGCCTTATTGTCAGTAGAATCTATTGCACTGTCACCACCTGAAAGTTTTTGAACAAACAGCTCCACATAAATATATTTAGACAGCTCTCTGAATCTGAGAGCAGTTATGCTGTTGATCACTCCGTGTCTGCAGCAGTTATGTCTTGTTCACTTTAATCTACTCTTAGTAACTGAGATAATTATTTGAAAGATACTACTGCAGGCAGGGAAGGAACATTGCTCTACAAGCATTAAAGTATAGACAACAATTTATTGCACACTGACAGTAGGAATAGCCTTCATTTTCCAGCCTTGAAGTGGAAAGAGTTTACTGATGTCTTTTGGGTGGGAAAGAAACTGGGGTGGATAAAGCAAACAGTCTATTCTGTCTCCTCGCTCTGTTCAGTGTGTAGTTCAAGTAAGACTTGATTTTTTTCTAAGTGCCTTCCCCTGAACTGATACTTGTTCCTCAGGAAGTTCCAGGTGCTTTTGACCTGAAACTCAGAAAAAAGTGGTTCTTCTTTATTTTTGAGTTCCATGTCAAAGCTCTCATTATTTCCAGAGGTGTAGCTCAGAGAAAAGCCCCTGTTGCACTCTGCCAGTAGTGAAATCTAATGAAACCTTACATGACATGCCCTAATTCACTAGGAAAGCAAAGAGGATTGTTTTCTTAATACAAGATTCCTCTGTCTCTCACTGGCCGGTGCTCTCCTCTACCTGTTTGTTTACCACTGCTACCAAAATTACAATTTGAAACATGTCTCTGTGGAGATGTCCTGAAGCAGCTTTATTGGGGATACAGATACAGAGTTGAACGCTTCAAAAAATCGGTGTTATATTTTGTTGGGGTCTTGTTTGTCAGACACTAACTTGCTAAACAACCAGAATATTAATCAGCCCTTGGGACAAGAATCAGAGAAAATCTGAGGCTTTTTTTTTTTTTTTTTTTAAATCATTTTATGAAGGGTTTTTTTGTCACTGGTTTGTTTACAGTCACTTGGTGATGCCTGGAACACAGCCTCAGCATATGCATGTGGTAATCCAGTCAGTCTGGGCCAAGGTAGAGTCTCATTCTCCTTGGGTATTAATGTCAATATTCGCAATACCTGAAAAGACTTGCAATCTTCTGTGGTCTGCAGATGTGTTTAAAGGCTGGTTTCCATCCAAATGTAGCACAAATTTTAAACAAATTTTCGGAATCTCACCAAATGTAAATGCGAATGTATGTGCATTTCCATATACTACAGTTATGTGAATATTAAGAACTGGATTTTAATATTCACAATATTAGATGCAGTATTTCATAAAATAGCCTTGTCCATCTGAGCTGTTGAGGAGCTGAGCAAAAAGTCTTTTTATTTTAAGGTAACAAAGAGCTGTTGCCTCCCAAGCCGAAACACTGGTCTGAATTATACAGTGATGTTTTAGACTCTTTGACAGTTTGTCAAAGCCTTTGTCCAATATTTGTCTCTGCAGCTCTTCATACATGGAGGAGTTCAATTGCAGTTTTCCATCCAATATGGCATTTGTGGTTCTTGTTTCTTCTGCATTTTATTGACACACTGACTTTTCCACCTTTCCCAAGAGTAAAAGCTGAAACTTTCAACTTTTTACAATTTTTTCTATTTCCACTTTTTTTTTATGTGCTTTTAATAGCCGGAAAGTGTGAACTCTGAATGGCAGGAAAATTGGGTATATTTTGTTACCATTTTTAGGGCTGCAACTACATTTTTTTCATCAACTTCCAAATCCATTTGTCTGGATAAAGGTCAAAAAATAGTCAAAATGCCCTTTCACAGAGCCAACGATAACATGTGCTTTTTTCGTCAGTTCTTTGTTTTGGCCTTTAAAGAACCTTGTAGTTTAGAGCATTCTGACCCTTTAGCCATGTGCAAGTATGAAAATGTGCTTTGATGTGAACTTGCACAAATCTATGTCATTTCAGCTACAATAGAACGAAGCCTCTAGTGTTTAATGTGGCAGAGCACGGAACTCTTAAAGGATCAGTTTCATTGCTCTGCTCCTTGTTGAGAGTACATTCTGACCTCAGCTGGTCATCATCTGTAATCCTTGACTGGCATGACCACTCATTTCTCCTTCCACTCCCTTGCCTCACTTTCCTTCTTTGAGTGGATTTGGCCAATACTGACAGACACGTGTCTTAATGTTAGGACTTAAACGATGGCTGTAAGACTCTTATCCTCTACAAATCCTTTATTTCACCCAACTGGAATAGTTATGAACTGTCATCAAATTACTTTCTCATGATATATATAGTTGTGTAACACTCTCTGTTTATCCTCTAGTGTGGTCTTTAAAAATATCATAAGCGTACTGTGTCATAGCATTCTGGTGCTCAAGGATAATGATGAAAAAAGACACACTGTTGGTCATGAAGGAACTCTATCAGCTGTTTATTGCAATGACTTTGCATGATATACCAGATGAACTGTCGCACAGATATAGTATGTTCTTACAGGTATTTGCATTTATGTCTGTATGTCTCTTAGAGACTTTGCCCTGGCTGCCAGATAATACTGTATGTTAAACATTTCCTGTAGCCTTTCCACCATAGCTGACTTTAAGAGGGGAAACAATAGTATCGGATCAGTCTTTGTACCAGGGACGGAAAGACAGTGACAATCGCCTCATGTGTAGTAACACACTTTTTTCCTCCTTTGACTGAGACTCAGTCTTTGTCTCTTAAACAATGCTCTATCTCAAACCCTCTCTTATGATGGCTGTGTCTCCTGTTAGGAAGTGGTAGCAATGGTGCACGTCTCTGGAATTAACAGCCCTAACAGAAAAACACATAGCACTATATGAGGTTAAACCACAGCAGATATTCTGAGGAAGAATGTAAAATAAAGTTTTTTGGTGGCATAGTTAGAGAGTGTCCACAACTCTCTTTCAAGACGCCTCTGTGTATCCCTGCAGGCATCTTCCTTCAACTGAGTCGGCAGTTTCTAAATTAGCTTAAAGTGTCTAGATTGGAATCTATTAATGCTGGAGTAAGTTTTTTCTTTCCCATGTCTTGTTTTGAGGTAAAAGACATTTCACAATAGTTGTAAGTCAACCCTAGACCTAAGAGTCCATTTGACAACCCAAGAACATTTTATGATTTGTTTTATTTATGCTGTACCTTTAGTAATTGTGTTAGGCTGATTTCTTGAACTCTTGTTGGCCATTGATCAGATGATTTAATATTACGACTGACCTCACAGATGACCACAGTGTTTCATGTCAGTAAATTGTAGAGATTTATTTCATTGTACATCTTTCAACTCCAGTTTCCAAATTTCTCATATCTTCCAAGAGCATTTAATGAGGATGTCCGTTGCAACAGCAATCTAATAGAACTGATATATGGCTCTGCTGATTGGACGCACGAGTTCCCGAACATGATGCACATGCAACTTGAGCAGTAGTGCCTTTGGCAAAGACCTGCTTATAAAACCAGAAATTATGTCTCAGACAAAGTATGACCAAGGTAGAATATGCTGGAGAGAAGTGTCTGAAACAGACAGTTTTTATTTAGCCAAAGACAATACTGTTTAATGTGGTTGGGAGTGTCAGTTTATGCAGGCTGTAGATCTATTATGTGTCATGCAAAGCCACAAATATTTTTCAATCTGCCATTTTCCCATTATGATGGGTGTCAACAGATCTACGGACAAATGTTTAATTACAGGGATACCATTTTCAGATAACCCTGTAAAGGAAAGTGCTTGCAGTATTATATTTTATTGATTCATTAATTGTTCAGTGTCAGTTAGAACTCTCTATGAACTATCTAGTTGAAGTATACTATTGAAGTTATAATCTGTGTTGGAAATGGGGCTATTCTAAAATGTAAAAGTGTTTTCATTTTGCACATAAAGAACCCATAAACTGTTTAGTATGTCTATATTCGACAGAACATTTAAACATGGTAAGTAAAGACATTATTCAAACGGTAGTTTGTGATTAAAAACATTGTGATATGACCTGTAAACCAGATTGCACAGCTGTAAGATGTTATTTGAGTTTTAAAAACTGATCACACAAAAGTTATTTTGTGAAGTGCAGACAGTGTTACCTCTGATCCACTGAGAGGATCATGTGAAAATCAGCTGCATACAGCTTTTCCCCTCATCCCAGGGTGACGCACATCTCCAGCCAAAGCAGCAGTTCCAACCCTGTTATCTGCCAGATGTCAGAGCTGGAGTCACTGTGTGGCACCATGTGCACTGTAAAACAACAACAAAAAATCCCCAGTGGAGAACCATTAATCTCCTATATTTGTCTGGAGAAGGTATGCAGGCAGGTAGGAGAATGTCTTCCCTGACCAAAAACAATGATTCATTCAGTGTTTGGCATCCAGGGGTTAAAACCATTTGGACTGTCTCCTCTTGCTCATTCACTGAAGCCAGTGTGAGGCTGTGCACAGGGCTCTCAATGCCCAGAAGCTCCTTTCAAATCTTGACAAAGGGGAAACTGTTGATACAGCAGGCTCGGCTGTGGCTGTGGAGTGCTGGGGCTTTGACTGTTGACCTTAAAGCCTTTTATTTGTGTTTGTGAACCAAGCGGGGTCACACTGCTGCTTGTCCTCCCCTCCCTTCTCCCCCGCCTATCATAATCTTTTGTGCCAGACTTTGTTGAATAACTAACAGCTATAACCGAGGGTTTCATGAACTCACTGGTCTACTGACTCAATGTGATTTCCCCGGGTAGAATTATGTCATTAACAAGGATGTTAAAGAATTTTCTTGATGCAGTATCACTAAAATAATCTTGCCTTGTGAACTTTATCACTGTCCATGTAGCTTTGGGTTAAGAGGAATCCGCTGCCAAAATGCCAGGAAGCATTTTGTTTTATTCATCTTTTGTCTATCCTCATCTGTCTCATTTTCAGGAAAGCAAATTTATCTCTTACGAGACTCATAAAGAGTATTAATGTTGGGCAGAAGCAAGCTGACAGTGATAAAATTCCAAAATTGTCAGGATGTGATTTTTCTATTTTTTTATTTTCATTTTTCTTTTGTTTTTATGACGGTATCGCAGCATATCTCTCTCCCTCCCAGCCCAAGAGTATTAACTGCATTTTTCAGCCTGCTCTCGCAGCATAGCTCAGCACTCCTGCTGTTTCCACGGTGATTAAACTGTTGCATCTCCCTAATTGTCCATTACTTCTGTTGAGTGAGAGCGTGCATACGAATTTATGGTGGGAATTTTGACTCGCTGCCTTTATTTGCATATTTTTCCTGTTATTCGACTCTATTTCAGGATAACCTGAACCCCTTTCAGTTGTTTATCTGCTTGTTCTTGTGCCTGTTTGCCTCGGTGTGTCTTCTCTCCCTCCCCCGCTGTCTGCTGTCTTTCCCTTCTTAAAACAGAGGCAAGGCCAGGCACAGCAGATCTTCTCTCCTCATTACTGTCACTGTCTCTCGCTGTTGACAGGAAGAGTGATAGGGATCCTCTCTGACCCTCCCCATTTCCAAATGGCATGCTTCATTTCCTCTGTGTTGGCTTTGCCAAAAATGCCCAACACATCTACCTCCCTTCCCATGCTCTAATGCTGCTGTGGCTCAGCTCTCAAATCCTTTGATTATAATTGCCGAGGCCTCTGTGCCGTCTTGCCTCTCCAGATCTCTAGTTGCATCAAAGGGGTCCAAGTGCCTCTGTAGTTTTAGCTTCATTAAAACTTCATGCGGAGTCTCAGCTTATGCATTGACTCAAATAACTGGATCTTAAAGAAGAGGCTAAGACCTTTTCCACCCTTTCTAGTGTGTTTTCCTCCACCAGGCTCTGAAAGGAGTCAGATGACCACTGCTTGGCTTGAGACTCTCTGCTCTCTGACGACAGAGAACACACATTCACTGTCTGGATTCCTGCCGCCATGTCCACAGCTCCAATAACCTTCCTGAAATAGAAAGAAAGACTCAGGTGAAATGGAGGTGAGGGAGGGAAATGTAGCGTGATATGATGGAGGCTCAGTCTTTAATAATTCTTTTTATCTTCCTTTTAAATTGTTCCTTTATTGGCATACTAACCACTTTTTGTGAAGTGTCTTTAATTAAAAAAAATGGAGACGTGCCGCAGATTTGAGGAACTTCAAATGTGCGTTAAATGCATTTTGACACACTCACGCTGTTCCCAATGAAGTTTTTTTTTATGAAGAAGACATTATTCCTTTAATGACCTGCTATCAAACATTTGATCCAGAAATCTGATATTCCTGTTTTATTAAATCTGTCTGCTTTCCACAAGCTTTTTCCTTCAGTGACATTGTAACTGACTTACCAGGTACAGTTCAGGTGAGGTGAGCTGCACAGCAAGTAAGTAGCTGCAGATATGCTCTGCTGGTCGCCTGGCTAATCCCTGCTGGTGAAGTGTTGAAACTTGTCTGATGCAGGAGGAGACGGGCAGGATGGAAGCAGGGTGGACTTCAATGAATGTAGCATATAAGTGTTGAGGTTTAGAAATATGGCTCTCCATAAAGTCTCTTCAACTTTACATGAAATGCATTGTTTTGAACTTTTAGCTTTTGTATCTTTAGATTGACAAAAATAGTTGTAATTGGTTAATTACATTAGGCTCACAAAAGGGAGGTAGCCTTTAGAGACTGCCTGAAATTTGTAACCATAAGCCAAGGCTGACAGATGCTGGGTGTGACACATTCTTAATTTAAAGCCCTTAAATCATTTTGGAGACAACCAACATATTTTTTCCCCAACTTAAAACACAGTTAATTTTTCTGATATTCACTTCGCTTCTCTCAAGAGTCACAGCCACTCTGATCCTGTTAAGTATAACGAGTCACCTGATTGTAGGTGAACAGCCCTTATGTATGGACACATTCTAGATGCACTGAGATTCAATCACTAAATGCATTTGGAGTTGATTTAAAATATAGATGTCTAAATTCACTCAGCCATGTGAACACAAATGCATTCTGGGAAGGATTGAAAGACTTTTCACTTGAAATATGGAAGTGACAGTTAGTGCACCAATGGTGTCATATTAAGAATTTTTAAAAATGTATATTATATTTTCACTTGAACAGATGCTTAAGTATCAATGTAAACTATAGTGGTAAATGGGCAATTTAAAATGAATGTTTGTTGAGTAGTTAATTTTTGTAATGATATGGTCATTTAAAAACACAAACAAACATGAAAAGCAGGTCATAAGCCAAATTAAGATGGATCATGAATATAATGGGACCTCACATCCCTATGTATGGGTGTATGTCTGCGTCTCTGCCCCACTGATATGAGTAGGATTATTGTTTCCTCACAGACAATTTGAAATATATGCTGAACAGTAATTAAGGATTTTTTTTTACCATTGACACAAAAAAACACTGCAGTAAATTCATACATCAATAACTCATGTCATGGAAGAGAACCAATAAAACAAATGTAAAGCGTGACAGTGTCACTTGCACCTCTGCCCTGACAATCACACTACCCCCCCTTCTAATCACTGACCACTGTCCCCCCCTCCAAAAATCACAGACAGCTTTCTGCCCCCGTCTTACGAACTATTCACCGCCCACCTCCGTCTGTGCGCTTCCTGTGTACCTCACAGTTTCACTCTGCAGGTGCGCCTGGGTATAAATACTGTATATTAATTGTGAGTTACATTTTAAAGAATGATTTACCAAGAATTTTAACATCTTTTCCCAAAAGTCTGCTCTCCCCAGCATAAAAACTACCACATCTACAACTCGTGGTTCCCCATGGGTTACATACTAGTCTAATATAAGACTATTATAGAGCGTTTTTAAGTTGTGTAAATTATCTTTGTGAGACAAACAAATATGCAACCGTTAATCCACATGTCTACCATTATCTAATATAGGACTATTATATCCTGTGTATATCAATGTTCTTACTTTATATATGGGCCGATATATCTGATATTGGCCAATATCTTGGAAAATGGCTTTTTTTTTAAGCCCCCAATATCAGTATCTGCATCGGCCCTAAAAATCCGATATCAGTTAGACTCTACATTGTCATATAGATACTTGTGGAGTGATTGAGTGAGAACATCACCAAGTGCAGTGAGTAACAGGAAGGGGAATATTCCACCTTTAGAAGCTGAACATTGTTTTTGTGCTGCAGACTAAATTATATTTGAAAATAACCGTGACAAAGGCAGTCTGTTAAAGTTGAAATAAAATCTTGCAGTAGGCCATGTTTTAGACTATTGGTGAACTTGTTAATTTGGATATAGAGCTGTCAAGTGAGGTCTGACAACATGGGAGTGAGTGTGCCTACATTTGGACACATGTGATTGAATCACTAAAGATGCATGCTAATGCAGGGTTTGAACAGGACCTGAATGACCCTGCTGGTTCATTATCCACACTATTCTTTGAAGATGATTGACTAATAAACCCCTCTCCCACAGTTCCTCTCCTCACTGATGCAGGACCCAGCTGCAGTCCTCTACCTGTCTCCCCTCCAATTCTATCCTCTTCCACTGAGCAAACATCAGCAGTTCATCTTATTTACAGGCAGTGTCACCCGGGCGAGCGGTGCTCACTGACCAGCCAGGGCTCCAGCGTAGCCGAGAAGCCTTTGAAGTTCCCTCTAATCAGCATCGCAGCTGTAGAAGGCTCCCGGTAGTGGGTGGGGGTTGGTTGTGTAAATGCAAATGTGACCAATATGAAAATGGATTATTCCCCCATACAAAGCGGCACTCTGGGCATATCTACAAGTCTAAAAATAACTCTGGATCATAAGTTCTTCATTTTTGCTGTAATCATGTCTGTTTATGAAGAAAACTGCTGTTTTATTGTTCACCTACTGCTCCTTTGTGGGTTTTTTAACTTTATTTTTGTATCTATCTATCTGTTTCTGACAGTCTGCCTGGAAGATCTTATAATTTCTGGGCTCTATGTTTCTAGTAGTTTCCCTGGCATCTCATTGGCATGGGTGAATCTGAACACTGCAGTCAAGTTGAACTGCTGGGCATCCTTAGAGATTTGTGAGTCCTAGTGTAGGAGTGCCTGCTTATGTTGGTTCCACAGGAATAGCATAAAACCTCTGCTACAGCTGTGAGGATTATGCCAGTGTCATCTCTTCTTAGTCGTCAGTCACTCAAGACTATTTTTTAAAGCGTTCCTGTCAGCAATGTTGCATTTGTAAACACTGATAATCTCTGTACTGTAGTCATTCTACTGAGGATTTTGATGTCATTATCACACATCGGGGCAGAAATGCCATAGCAGTCAAGGTTAAGTCTGCATTATCCTCATCATGTTTGTCTGTCTGCAGATGTCCTAAGTGGCTACACCTTATAATGGCCATTTATAGTGCACTTGGACCACTTGGTAACTTGATTTAGGTCATGAATAGCATCTAGTGATTCATCCCCATGGATTATATTACTGTAAGGGCGCTACTTACCCAGGCCCTAATGTAACTACAGGATCAGTACAGGAGGAAGGCAAGATCTGTCCTCTACACTTAGGAGCTCAAAGACCTTGACCTATGAGTGGGTGTTCACTGTCAGACTCACCCATTACTTAAGTAAGGGTTTGGTTAGAGCTGCATTTAGACCATTAAAAACCATACTCCCCAACCACTCTGCTTGGTTTGGCTGGGGGAGAAAAGAATATTATAGGTTAGCTTTTGGTGCGGTCTCCAAATGGCTTATTGTTCCCATATGGGTTCTCAGGCTAAGGGTGTTCTTAAAGTGTAAATGCATCCAGGAAGCTTGAAAAAGTTTTACTGATCTGACTAGAGGCGTAATGGAAACAAGAACTGCTATAATATCACACTGCATGTTCACACTTTTTTTGTTCATTTTGTTTTTATTTACATATTGTAAATCATCGACTGATGTCAACTCAGTCAATAACAGGAATCAGTTGAAGTGAAGATACTGGGTGCCATGACGGCCACCAAGGCAGGGAGGAGATATTGAGAGGTGTTTTCTGATGGGCTTCTAAAGGAGACAAATGGCTCCCTCTGCCCAACTCATTATCACACCACCCAGTGGCAAGTCCATAAACCTTTTATGAGCTCCAAGGAGAGCTTAGTATGTTTATTGTCAGGGTAAATGGCAGCTTAATACTGGAGAAATACTTTGTTGAACTTCCATTAAGAAGTTTGTATCATGTTTGTTTTCATAGTTAGTTCCTTTGGGAGCATTTTGGCAGTCTAAAATGACTGCGCTCTGTGTTTTATACATTTATATTTCATTACAGTAATGCAAACATGGGTCTCAGTTATTTTGGATAATTAGGCAAGCAGTAGATCTTTTCTTTTCTCTTTTACTTTGGTTTTTCATCTCTTTACATCCTTTGACTGCATCTGTACAGCTCTCATCAATAAAGAATAGGGATCATCTTGAAGGGCTCACACAGTGTTCATCACAGAATTGTTAAAAAAAAACATACATTATTAAGTTCTGGATAAATGTCATTGTCTAGTATGCAGGAGATGATTATCTTTTATGAATGACCTCACACAGAGTAGGTGACAGAATTGTAAATGAATTCTTGCAAACAGTCAAGAAGAACAAGTTTGGAATCTGTTGAACCCCGACTTTGAGTTTTATTTAAGAATTACATAATTCCCTGGATATTTATGCTTGATTTAATTAATTGCAACATGGAGTGAGAGTGGAGATCAAAAATGATAAAATTGCACTGCTAGACTGCAATGATATCACTGGCTATTCAGGGGGGCAAGGTTGTTTCAGTTATGCCATTAGTTATTATCTTATTAATGTTATTTTAGATAACTGAGAAATCTGCACCTTTGTTTGGAAAATACATTATTTATACGAACATTGGCTTGCATATGTTACTGAAAATAGACCCAATTTGTTGAGGCAGTAAAATCCATATTCTGCCAAAACACAAGCTTTAACCTTCCTGCAAGTGGAGAAGGCAGAAGCATGTGCTCATTACACATACCCATAATGAGAACATGGTTTGGCTGCTGTCACATAATGTAGCTGAGTCTAACATCCTACAAGTGGACCAAAAGACACATGCCTCAAGGGGTACATCTCATCTCGCCTTATGGTAAAACTAGCAGAGCTCTTGATGAGGAGAACTGTCACTGATGTATGTCTCCGATCTGCAGAGCTTCCAGAAAACTGGACAGATACAAGAGAGACCCTACTGGAGGGCATGGTGTTCCAGCTCAAGTACCTGGGGGTCACGATGGTTGAGCAGCCCAAAGGAGAGGAGCTGTCGGCGGCTGCTGTCAAGAGGATAGTGGCCACGGTGAGACACAATACACACTTCAACGCACACACACTACTGCGGGTGTCACTTGCAGCAAACAAGACGCACAACTGGAATTGTCCAAATAGTGGGCACCCAGAATGTCATGTCAATTATGCTGTTATTCAAATAAGTATTTCAAGTTTCTCCAGTGCAGCCACTAATATATTTTCCACATCATCACTTCCACCGCTTGAAAATGTCCAGTACTTTTCTCCTGTTCATAACCCAACTGACACTGTGGTGAAAAGTGACTGGTAGGCTGCCTGTTTGCCCCGAAGCCCAGGCTGACATTTAGAGGGGGATGCAATTAGTTTGGACAGTGTTGCTCAGTCTATAGCTTGGGCCACTTTGTCGTGGTAGAAAAGCCTTAATGTTATTGAATCTGGCAGCTCAGTGGATAATGAAGTTAGCAGCAGCAGAATGATGGGACTTGGGACAGTGCGATGATGTATGGGGGGGGCAGACACAGGGTTCTGATTGGGCCTAATCTGTTGTGTGCCCTTGGTGCCCCTCTGAGAAGGATGTTTGGCTGTTTAAATGGGATATTTTTTTAACATGTCATACAATGTAATGGGTTGCACATGGTAATAATAATGATAATGAGTAATATTAAGTCAAGCTATTGTTGAGCAAAATTCATTTACTTTGAGAGCAGTATGCATTCAAATATCAGAAAGTTAAAACATCACTCAGCTGGGATCATATTAGACATGTTGGGTCTATATATAATCAGACTGAATGGTTTCGTGCTCTATAGAGCTGCACAGTTTGGTGAAATTTGAGCCTACCTGCTTTGTTGCAACGGAAATTGAATAGATTACTCATGTACAGATATCATGTTGAATATACAAACTTAAACTGGTATCAGTCATACAAAAACTTTAAATTAAACTTAACAAAACAATGTTGTGACTTTCATTTTGCATGTTTTACACATTACGTTCTCAGTGTCTCTCATGATTACCTTTGGATCATCTCAAATCCTCCTAAATCTTGACCTTCATATTGTAGCCTTTTGTAATTATATGTGTATATATTATTATTTGGGTTTTTAAAGGGTGTTAAGCTTACTTGTACCTTTGCTTGTTCTTTCAGTTTGCATTCAGTTTGTTCACCAGCAAATCGAGATTTAAAGCATCATTATATAATCACCAATTTTGACCTTAATTCTGGATTCACCTAATTTAATTAATTCAGTTGAATCCAGTTATTCCTGGTATTCCAGTATGTTTTCATTAGCAGTCTAAGTCATAATTCACATCAGTGCAATTGTGACACAAATTGATTGATTCTTTTGTCTGTGTCTCGCTTTGCATTCTGCTTCTTTCCTTCAGGCCAAAGCCAGCGGAAAAAAACTCCAGAAAGTCACATTAACTGTCTCCCCACGTGGAATCATCCTTTACGACAGTGCCTCCAACCAGTTGATAGAAAACATCTCAATATACAGGTTAGTCCTCCGGTGACTGTTAGTGTTTTAACACATTCTGAATCCCTGACTCCTTTAGCACTCCAAGTTATGAAATACATTTATATAAGCTTTTTCTTTACACCCTCAGTAAAACAAAAGTTATTCCCTCCTTGCTCTCATCTGTCACTGAATGGCCGTGAATATGGGAGGTGTGGTATTTGTGTCTGTGTGTATGTGAGAGGAAGAAAAAGTGTGAGGTCTCAGTCCATCATTGGACTGTCTCATCAATTCTAGCTCTCTGGAGAGAACTACAACAGCATTTCGCCTGAGCTTTCACCTCAGGAGTGACTGGCTGACACACACACAGACATGCATACGTCGTCTCATGCTAATGCCTCCAGATCTCACAAAACTGCTCGCCTGCCAAAGCCTGCACGTTTAGCTCTGCCTAACCTCCATTGGCCTCGAGCTTATGAGGCAAGCTTGACTCACTTTGCTGAAATTCCACATTTATGAGTCTACATATCAAGGCGAGATGGGAATTTCCATCATTTGTTAAGCATGACAAGGCTTATGTTGAATAATTTCTTCTGAAAGTTGGCAGATTGAGGATAAAATCTCAGTTGTTGAAATGTTTTTTTTTCTCATATCCTTGAGCAGTTTGATTGACAGTATGTCTTCACTGGCCATATTTTTAAGTTTAAAGTTTCACCTTGGATTGCTCTTTTGTTTTAGACTGAAGTGAAAGTAACTTTCTGATAGACAAAATGAATGTGTGTTTAAAAATCACATCTCTTTCCATATTAAACCTGAATGATACTTCACAAAAATGTCAAAAGAGGAACAGATCACAAATGTCTCTCTTGTAGGATGAAATTTAATCATTGATGTGGATACCTCCTGAAAGCTTTGTCAGAACCCGCCAATGTCAAACTAAACATAGTCAACATCTGTTATGGTATTGGGTTCAGTTAAATTTGTGGGTTCTTTTGGTTTAAAATGTCATTTGCACCCAGCCCATTTCCACAGAACATCTCCAGTTTAATATAGCAATGATAATGGACTCCTTCATTTGAAGAATATGAGGTAAATAGTGCAGTAATTAAAAGGCTGACTGCCTGAGGTGGGTCCAGCTGTGACCTCAGGTTGGTGTGAAGACATAAAGCAGCTGGTTGCATCATGCACCCCATTGGAGCTCCTCTCCCCAGGCATCTGTTAAGAAGACAGACGACCAATAAAAGAAATTGATTTGCTTAGACAACTATTTTCCCTCAATGTCGTCCCTCCCAAACATTTGCCTCTAAATCTTGTTTGTGCTGTACACACCACAGCAGTGATTCTTAAAACTCTTCAAACTTTTACTCCCTGACATTTATTTACTTTTTTCCACACCTTATATCCTTTAATCATTAGTTAGTGCTTGTGACTCAGCAAGTGACTGTCCCACAGTGAAACTCGCAGTTGGAATACAGCGCTGAGGCTCGAAGGAGAAAGGAAGGACAGATGGCAGACATTCATTAAGCCTTCCTCCATCGTTTTGGGTGTCTCTCCCCAACTGGCCAGTGTATCGTCCTATTACTTTAGTGTTGGGGTAATGACACATCATGATCAAAATGTGGAGATAAGCTATTTGTGGAGCATAACGATTCGATTTAAAGCCCTAGTCTGCACCTGAGACTGACAAGCAAAACTGATACCTCAGTCACACAACAGTCTCAGTGCACCTGAGACGCCCCGCTACACCACAGAAAGTCAGCAGCATTCACCTCTATCAGAGTCTTTTCATATGCTGAGAAGGCCAGGCCCCAGCTAAAAGCTATAATTTAAAACTCTGTGTGTGTCAAGGTTGTTAAAGAGGTGGACACAGTTGGAGTGTGATGTAGTAACTTGTTTGAAAAGCAGAGAGGAACGGCATCCCTTTGGTTAAACGGCACAGATGTCCAGAGCACACGTTTAGTCCAAATTCATGATGTTATTCAGCTCTGTACCTGCACACAGCTGTGTGTGTGTGTGTGTGTGTGTGTGTGTGTGTGTGTGTGTGCGCGCACGCATGTTTGATCATGTGCTGAGATTGAGAGTGCAGCTGGCTGCAAGAAAGCTGGGATTTTTCCTTCTATAATGTATTTTAGAGAAATGCTAGATTGAACTGTTTAACCCAGATTGCTGCACTAGCTTAAGAGCTTAGTGCAGATAAAGTTGCACAATTGCTTAACTCGAACTGTGATGACCTTAAATAAGGTCTCTTTTATTAAAGTGTGCTTCTGTGTTCCTTTCAGAATATCCTATTGCACGGCGGACAAGATGCATGACAAAGTGTTTGCATACATCGTCCAGAGTCAACACAATGAGACTCTTGAGTGTCATGCTTTCCTATGCACTAAGAGAAAAATGGTAAGAAAATTAGGCTGTAAAATCCTATTTATCTGCAGTGAAGAGACACACATTGCTTGCACCAGAAGAATGCTTTCACCACATAGTCCTGTGAGCTCTGCATGTGGCGTCTAGTGTGCAAAATCACCCTGTATTGCAAAAAAAAACAGCGTTCAAAAGCAAATGGCTCAAATGTGAATACTGTGTTTTAATGCCTACTCTCACGTTAGATACCAAACAAATCCATAATGAGGCTCCAACTATAAGGCTACAAATTCCGCTTGCAACATGAAAGTGGATACTGGATTCTGGGTTTGCCCCTGGCAATCTTTGAGAAGCACACAATTTGTTGCAGAGAGACCTCAGAACAGCTGCACTTTCCACTTTACTATTGTATATATGCAAATGTCCAAGTATTAAGTGAGAAAAGGATGAGGAGTGAGAACATGAAGGGAGGAGATGCTGTCATCCCTTTCTGGCATTCTCTCCATCCCTGGAGGTTTGCTGAATGAAGGAGCCACTCCCTCTTCTTCCTTCCCCTCACTAATTTAGCTGTGACCCAAAGGCCACGTATCCTCCCTGTTACGTAAACAACTTGTTGTAGAGCCTATGGGTTTCTCTTCCTTCTCTTAAAGTATCTGTGAAGTAGCTCCTTGTGTTTGTCAGTTCCTGTTTTGTTTTTTCTTATCCAATCCTAGCTTCTAGCTTTCCTGGAGTTTCCCCTCCTGTGGATTCCATGAATGAGTATTATTCATCTTCCTTGTATTTTTTTTCTTGTTCCTGTCTCATTCTGGTCTGTCTGTCTCCAACAGGCCCAGGCGGTAACCCTAACCGTGGCTCAGGCTTTCAGAGTGGCATTTGAATTCTGGCAGGCTGCCAAAGAAGGTACGCATGGTCACCCCCAACGACCAAAGGAGTGTGACGGATGAGTGAAAACGTTTTCCCTCTCCTCCTCTTTCTCCGCCCCCACTGCTGTTATTCTCTGTTCTTACTGTATACATTCTTTTTCTTGCTTCATTGTGTTAGGCCAAGCAGTTTGTTTTATTTGGAGAGCTCCAGGACTACGCAGAAACATACATACGCTTGTGTTTTCCTGTTCTTGGCCTTGATCGTGTGAAATATAGGAGAGATGTTTGCTGCTCCTCCAGTCACTGTTGTCTATCTCTCCTGCACACAGGGGAATATCCCCATCGATTGAACCAGTTTCCCCATGTTGTAGTTGAATCCCAGCCCAAAAAGAGAGAGACCTGTTTTAGTTTAGTGACGCCTCTTTATTACAGACAGCTCCGTCATGGTTAAAGACTCATCTAGGTATCGACAGGGAAGAGGTGGAGAGGATTTAAGGTTACCTGAGGCAGAAAGGGTCTGACAGAGCAAATCTGTTTTCTTTATTCTGTGTATGATGAGAATAGGTCTCAAATGTGTAGGAGCTCAGACTTAAGCCTCAGTATGTTTTTACTGTATTTTTGCCGCACTCTGCTCAGCTGCTGTCTTCATTACATATTTATAATTTGTCAGTTTTTTGTCAATCCAGCGAAGGATTGACACCCGGTTTAAGTCTGTGAGCAGCCTTAAAAGTAGACTTTATTCAGACGGTACATTTTCAAGCACCAGTGTGGACACATGAAGCAGTCAAAGTGCTGTGTAAGGATGGTGCCACACATAAGCAGCACATTCTTTTGTACAGCTCAGCAGAACATGCATGTAATTTACTGCTTGTATGACTCCGGTGTAAATGAGCGGTTCTGAGGGGGGTTTCACCACATAGGCTAATGTTGGTTTCTACACCACCCATCATCACCATCTTTTACCACTTGTATAGGTGTGTTTTGACTTGAATGATTATCCATTGTTGCTGTGTGTCTTGTTTTGCACCTGGCACCTTCCTTCTCGCTGCTCCCTCCTGTCGAGTTATTTTCTTTTCCCCCTCTCCTCCCCCAAACGCCAGTGCTTGCTTCTGTTTATAATATTGAACAGAGACGGGTGAAGAAGAGGAGCGTGGAGGAGGGGGATGGTGGATGTGGAGAGAGGGCATGAGAGCATGAAAAGGCGGGGCAGAGAGGGTGTTGGGGTGGGATGCAGAGTATGCAAGAGAAAAAGGATAATGAATAGTGCCCACGTGTCAGTGAAAGCTCAACCCCCTAACAAATTCACAGTTGATTTCATTGATCCTGTTTCACATAAGCAAGCTAATTTATTCAGCCTTTACCAGACACACAGTTACCCTGTAGGATTATTCTAGCCACCTTTTTCAATTACTTCCCATTTTTTCAAACTGAGTATTTTGGAATGTTTTAATGTGGGCATGTTTTCATTCCAGGGGGGGATTATTTTTCCCAAGATCAAGGCCATGTGCACATCTCATGTCTCTTCTTTTGGCTGTTGCATTACTTAACTGAATATAAAAAAAACCCCTAAAAATTAACACATATAGCCTTCTCACACTTTAACCTTTTATTCCCCATTACCACCCCTTTCGCCTTTGTGTTTTGTGTTCTTGTCTTCACATGCTTCGCCACCTTCCATCACATTCAACATTTTCTTCTTCTTCAGAACCATGTCACTTGTGGAAGAGCCAGCACCTTGTTGTAGCAGGGATATAAAGGGGAAAGGGAAAATATGTTTTCAAAAAAGAAGTCAGGGTTTCTCTCATGGAGAAGAAAGTATGCCAGGCTGGAAAGGGGGAGAGGTAGAAATCCTTTGGAGTCTGCTTCATTAAAGTTACAAGACCCCAGAGGACGAGGGTGAGAAGCAGGGATATCTATGTCTGCTTAGCTTGTTGCTTGTTTCTTACAACCTCTTCTCCACCACCCACAGTGGTTCTCCACAGCCCACCACACATTCCTGACCCACATTCCTCTCCATATTGCAGCTCCCATCTCTATTCATAAGCGGTCTGCATTTCCAGATTATTCACTCTAAACAGCACAGCTGGCTTTGAAATGGGCTTTTTCTTTAAGTTAGTTCCATGTTTAGCTGGAGTTAACAGAACAGCAGACTGCAAATGAAGGCGGTGGGGAGAAACAGGTGCCTGGGGGAAATGTTTGTAACACTGGCATCACTAAGCTACCCATACCCGGGGGAAAGAGGATGTTATTTTCATTTTGTCGAGTTTCTTTACACACCAAAGACAGTTATGAAATTGTCTTTACAGGTAGGCAGAAATAGATGTTTAATCTCTAGCCACATTATTAAAAGTCTGAGTTTCAGTCGGTCAGCCCCTTGGCTCCCTCAGGGAATCTTCACATTTGCCCAGAATGTCTGGTGTCTTCATGCATGGAGAGTTAAGGATTTGTTTCAGTTGTGCCTTAAGTTCATGTCAGGGGAAATGATATTTTAGGCAGAGAAGGGTGACTGTATGTATGGGAGAAGTCTGTAACTACTCTCTTAAACTTCCATTATGCAAAATTGTGCTGGGAACATAAAATCTTTTTCAGTTACCTGTTCTGTGAGGTACACCTTTTTCTTAGTAGGTGAGAATGTGTGGAGCAAGCAGAGCCTATTATCCATCTGACCCAGATGCCATGCCTACTCTTTAAATGCTGCAGTTTTTGTACTTACTGATGTGTGAAGTGTGTTACTATCCTTAAAGCCCAGGCCCTGTGGGTGTTCGGCTGCCAGATGGCTTGAGTAATGGTCCTAACCTTATCTGCCAATTTACTGCCACTAATTTGTTTGCACACATTATGCGCTTGGATAGTGAAACATTTAAGACCTGTATTTACAGCACCTAGAAAAATAAACACTTGACTTCATCTCACTGCAAGGGCACTAACCTGGTGGGTACACGTTTCTGAATCATAGCTTGCTGGTCTTTGCTGACTGCTCTGTTTTTTTGTTTTTTTTTTGGTCTTTGCCCTCTGTCATTCTCAACACAGAGAAAGAAAAGCGAGTCAAGTTAGGTTCAGACGGAGAAGGAGCCAGTAACTCCCAGTCGGAGAGCTCAGCCAGCCTGGCCAGTCTGAAGGGAGGAGGTGAGTCATGTCAGCTATCATCCTGTCTCCGTCCCTTACTTGTCACTTGTCTCCTCTCTCAGCAATTGTAGCCTCAGGGAGCAACGAGTATCCAGTTGCTTTTCAAAGGTTGCCCTATATCGAGTCTGCTGGTCAGCTGACAATGATATACATTTGTTTGCTTATTCTTTGTCACTACGAGCAATTTGGCAACCTAAGAATAAACCACAAATGACATTTTTAGGTGATTCTGATGCTAATGGTAATGATGATGCTGCACTCTTGCTGTGGAGCCTTGACATTTGATGGTAATGTAAAAACCGTGTATGAGAACAAACCCTGTGAATGAATGTCCCAATGTGTATAAAAAGCATGGAAAAGGTCTATATCTTTTGTGACCCCGTTGTTCATTGTATTTACTATGATTCCAGGACTTAAGATGGGACTCATGCCCTCTAAACATGTTGTTGACGTCCACTGAGCCAGAAAACCTTATGGCAATGCTTGAGATTAAATTAAATGAGAAATGTCCTTCGCCTGGGGCACAATGACTGCACAATAATTCCCCATAACCCCTTTCTTCTGTTTGTCTGTGTTTGTGTGTGCCTTTTTCCTGTCAGTGTTTTACATGCTGATGGTCAGTGTTGCGGAGTTTTCCCTGATCCTCATGCTAATGGAGGCTTCTGTTTGAGAAAGACACAACTCTGAAAACATCAGCTTTGTACTGAGCTTACTCTCTGGCATCCTGTCAGAGCAGAATCTCTATAAATCAGCTCTGGCACTTTATTTGTGGCTTGTTGCCCTACGTGTATAGCATTTTATGACCAACATGGCTTTAAGGATGATCCCTAGTGAGAAGACTTGACAAACTGGGCATTGGAAACAGATTTTGGTAACACAGAGGCTTGGTGTGCATTTAAGCTAACTCTATCCCGCTACCCATTTGGTTTGCCATTCATAGCTTCCAGACTTCTCTAATGTAAATTTCCATAATTCTACAGCAGAGTAATACATGGTAAAAGCTACTGAATGCTTTTCTGAATAGGCTGAGTATTCCCTCTCGGCAGAGGTTTTCATCACCAACTGTAAATCAGTGATTGGGTAGAGTACAACTATAGAGCTATCACAAGGTTACATTTATGTACCCTTCACTGCAGATGATCAAATGGCATGATACTGAGTCAGAGGGGCTCTCAGGATTAGCGGTACTGTCAGAGATGAGTCAGCTTTATTCACGAGACATGATACTTTCACCTCTCTTCCCATGCCAGGCCTCTGAGAGTGGCTGCAGATATAAATGCCCCTTCTCCCTGCATTAGCCTGACTCTTTGTTTATGCAAACATGCAAGCTGGTATCTTGGAGGCACTGACTTCAAATGTGCATTGACCCCCTGCTTATCTATAGATGTCCCCCGATACCGTCAAGAGAATATTTTCACTGCCTTTCAGCTTGCTGAATGAGGCTATTGTTGCGTGTCCAGTCAGTTAATAGTTCGCTATATGCATTTCTGTCTCTTGAGGTACTACAAGAAAACTGTATGGTTGTGTGGGAATTCTCCAAAGATGCATCATGATCTGGGCATCATAATCTACCCATGACCATGATGATGGAATCAAATATTTTTTCTCTTCTCATGAACTGTTTGCTATCAGTATACTTATGTATTTGTATGTTGAAAAGGTGCAACTGTTTATATTAAACCATCTTCAGAGTTGCCTAAGTTCTTGAGATAATTTGATGAAAAGCAACAATGTGCAGTGAAACAGAAAATTTAGGATGCCATACCTTGAAATGCATCTAGAATTATTGTACACTAGAGCATTGACCCGTGGTGAACCATGGATCATATTAATACTGATATCAAGGGACTGAAGTTAGTAAATGCATTGTTGGTGTTTTTAACTTCATTTCCCGTCAAGGTGGTACTCACTTCCCATCAACCGTCATGGGCAATACAATGTGATTGTAAGGCTATTGTATTCCAAAATGACTAATATCTCCCAAAATATTTGTCCTATCAACATGCAGAGATATTTAATGTGGAGATGGGACTATTCCTCCACTGTAGGTACCGAATTGGCCAGTTAAAAATGTCTCAGTTTCTCAAAACTGTGCAGATACACACGCGTGCACACAGACACGATGCTCTGAGACCTTCCAGTATTATGATATAGATTACGAACATGGACAAATTAATCTTCAGTGAATTGTGAGGGTCATGAAGATTCACACATCTAGCTGCTGTAGCATCGCTTTTTACTGTTACTTCAATAGATATCATGAGTTTAAATATTGAAGCAAAATTGGAGTTGACACACTATTGACACACATTAATCATCGGTGAAGGCCATTATAGACCAATCCCATTACAGATCAGTGGTGTCAGGAGGTTATTCCACACTCACTTATCACAAGGTGACAATCCACAGATGGACACATTGATGAGATACAGCCTAGGACAAGTGGAATCACAGTGGTTGTGCATGCATGCTGCCATTTACTGTTGCACGAGTTTGATAATCACAGGATCAGTCAAACGGTTACATGCAGACAATCCATCTTTATAATTACACTCTGCGCTGTTACAGTTAATATAGTCCTCTAATTACATAGCAATTTAGGTTAATGATAGTTGTAAAAAAGTTGTATGTAAATATTCATGCTTGTGTTTGTTTTGTGTTACAGAAGTGGCTACGGGGAAACTTCTTGATTTGGCAGAGGGGGCCAATGTGGCGCTGGTCCACTCAGGAACAAAACAGACTGAATCGGATCCCTTTATGGTGCATAATCACGCAACAGAGAACAACAATACTGTATGGGTAAGAGGAGAGTCAGGCTGGTCACTAAGTTTCAGTCTGCGAGGGCTCGATAAGATGGAAACCAGAAGAATGCTGCGCTGCTGGGGAAAGGGAAAGCAGTGAATAATTGGCCATAGCGCCCGGTGATGTACTGTACCTGCTATATTCAAAGGAGTGGATTCGAGAGCCGTACAGCTGCTATGCTTAGCTAGACAATACCCCATTGAACAGAGCTGGCCTTATCTAACGGTCACATAGTTGGAGAGGGTGTGGGGCTGCAAGTAGCCTAGACTAACCTCCCATGACCATGTCAGGCTCAAGAAAAGTTTGCTAATGTGTGTACTTACATCTCATAATGCTAACACTCTATGTACTTTTACTGAATGACACATGTCATAGCAAAGAGTTGGCTGTACATGCAAATATTTTCATGAATGAGCACTGTTTACCTTTGTTTACCCAAGACAAACTTTACCCTTTGAATGTATGTTTTGTCTGGCAGGAGCTGGAGGATGGTCTGGACGAAGCTTTCTCAAGGTGAGAATAAGTGTGGGGCTGGTGTTTCCCTAAAGAACAGGCTCTGGGCCACAGCCACACACAGCGTCGGACTGAAAATAGCCACCTGTGGTTTGGGCTGCCCTCAGTCTCTTATACTAAACACCACTGCTCCCTCTGCTTGATTCAGCCTGGTGCACTCCCACGGACAGGAGACGGGCTCCTTTTACAGGCCCTGACACAGCCGACACCCAGCCTGAGTCATGCTGCTTTTGTAGGCTCAGTTTACTCTCAACCTCTCAGGCCCACACACTGATTTCATGAGCTCTCACACTCACACATGCATACTGAAAAACAAATCATCGCAGCATATACTCATGTCTTAAACCAAGAGACAACTATTTAAGGCATTATACTTTTTTTCTGGTTTAGCTTTGACAGGAAAGTGTATTGTCCACAATGACTGGAATTCCTCACTTTCTATCCACGACGTCCACGAGCCATTCAGACCAGAGCTGGAGTCCACTATGATTAATGTTTCAATTTAGTCTGCATCAGTGGCACACGTAGATAAGACACGGTGGTCTGTCGCTATCTAACTGTTTACCACGATTTGTTTTAGACCCCCATAAAGACTCATTCAGTCTTTCACTACAGCTTTTCATTCCCTCTGCTAATTTGACTGTGGCCTTCTAATGCGCTCACTTTCATTTAATGGAGGGAGAATGGGCTCCACAGTCTCTGTAATCAAGCCCTAAGAGGCCATTTCAGCCCCTTTATCAGATGATTATTTGTCTGCACACACTATAATTACACCCCATAGCTGTTAATCTCCCTCTCTGTGATTAATAAGGATGCTCCCACTATAAACAGCAGTGTATCTAGATCCAGATTTTTGCAGGGCCAGGCTGACATCTTCATCAATCCAAAGCAGATGTTTACACAGTATATTATCAGGATCAGAAAGAGCCAAGATGACTTAATGACACTGATAAAAGATGGTGCATGTATTATCTTTACATTACCTGATGGCACACGTGCTTGTGCAGTTTGATATAAGCTCCAGATTAATGAATGGTTCAGAGAAGAGCAAGATAGATGTGCCTTTCCATTATTGCTCTTTCTACGTAGTCTCCACATCTTTATTTCACATAAGGCTATAAACAGTGGAGATTAAGTGTCTTAGATGTGAATTTGAGAAACAGATAGGGTGTATATAACTGCTTTAAGATTTCTTTTTTTGCAAGTTCTTGCTTCTCACAGTTCAGTAAAAGTGCAAAACGGTGACAGAACATGCTTTCCTGACTGATCAAAGTACCCAGTGTGCAAACAGTTCAGAGGCACACAGCCCTTTCAACATGCTGAAGATCATGTATTAAACAGCAACTTATGGGAATCATAAAAACATCTATTCCTTTCCCAGCAATCTGGGGTTCTCTGAGGATCAAAGTGTCTCTTAGTTTGATTCCTTTTTATTTTTTTTTTTTGCATGACTTTACAGCTCTCTTAGAAGAGAGCAGTAAAGAGAGCTTGATTTGTTCCTTCTCACCAGGTTGGTTCACGCGTTAAGTGTTGGCTATCTTGTGTTGAGATGTGAGAGACGACACTGCCATCTTCTGGTTGCAGTTTGCTGATTAGTGATAGAAAAGCTTGTGAGGCACCTGTTGAGTCACTTTGACGCTTAAGATCATGTTTTCTGCCCTACTGATTTGATATAATTTTGCACTAATTGTGTATATCTACCAGTTACAGCCGTTGTATGAGGCATCCCTAGATATAAAAAACAGACACGTGGTCATTCACTTTACTATAAGGCAGTTTGTAACTGTTACCTGACTTGTGGTGTTTCCTTTACACCCTCAGCCGCAGTCTGGATAGCTTTGAATCCTACTCAGGTAACATCATTCGCTGGATATATTGACTTTCACTTCATTCTCCTATAGTTATTTCCACAATTCTGCTCATCCGTCTCAATATCAGTGTCCACCCAAATGAATTAAATCTCATCTAGTTGTCTTTGGAGGCCATATTAGTACCATTAAGTATTTTCTTAACTTTATTGACATAGAGATACACTATAAGGGGATCCTCCTCATTTTCTTTTCACCATTTGATTAAACATAAGAATCCTTTCTTTGCTACAGAACATGATGTAGTCCTTCACTGTCCATGTCCTCATCTTGTGTTTCTCTGCGTCACATTCATCAGCTGTGTACTCCTTTAATGCTCTGTCATTCAATACGATATTGTGTTGAGCCACAACGCTGTGTGTACATGTAGGTCTCTAACATGTTCATGTTTATGTGGGTCTCTTGTATTCCTATCAGATCATGTTAGGCTCTCATGGTCCAGTCATAAAAGAAACCATTCCAGTACCACCATTGGTTGTGTGTGGTTTGGTTTATTTTGTGAATCTTCATTATTACAACTTAGTATCCCCTCATGCATTGCTCATGTTAGTTGTCCCTACTTTTGTAGTGATGATGATAATCTTTATTCATGCCCAGGTTTTCATCATAGCAGTTGCCAATAAAACATTTCTTGTACTCTTTTCCCCCAGACTCGCTGAGTCTCGCACTAACCCCCAGGTCCTGGACATTGGGGTAAACCCTCAGGACTTCAACACTGAAGAGTGCCTGTCCCCAGGCAAATGGGACCAAGAGGACACAGACTTCACTGCACAAAAAGACTCTGTGGGGTTCTAATGTGAAGCTTCTGCTGATAAGATAGAAAACGGTGGAAGATCAGGTGGAATAGTGACTAAAACATCGTTGAATCCTGGACAAATGAGGAAACGGACATTGTGACATCAGTAAGGATTTCCTCCCTGCTGCCATGTCTTCTCAGCGGTGCCACCTAGTGGCTCTCAGATGCAGTCACACAATGAGAGCAGGGCAGCATGAGCAGGCTGCTGACAGAACAGGCCAAAGCAATACAATACAAACCAATTTATCTCTTTTCTACAAGATACATGCAGTCATTTAATGTTTGTCAGTGTATTACTTAGTTTTATATGTCTGGTTACCCATTCACTGTATGTAATGTGTTTGTGGTATGTGCTGTGTGCATTATGTTAAAGAAAGTATGCGTTTGTATGTACAGAATATAAATGTATAAACTGAGACATGAGAAATATGATTTTTTTTTTAGTTTGAAGCAGTTCATTAATTAAGTAAAAGGTCAAAAAGGTGCTGTCGCATTGTTTATTTACTTAGAGGTTGAGAGATGTAACTGGATTAGAGGGAAAGTTTACTGGTGATGGCCACCGATGCCCCAGTTCTACTATGAAATAGAATAATAGTTACTACCTACTGTGTGTGGTTTAAGGCTTCAGCCTTTTGTTAAGCCTCAAAAGCTTTAAAAATGTGTATGTGTGGGTCAAAGACTGTGTGGGAGAAATAGATGAGAACAAAATGACAATCCTATTTTTTTTTCTAATGCAAAAATCTATTTTTGCACTCAGCATTCATCCATCTTTAAAAGCACATTTTTCATGTAAGGGAATATAATGTCAGCAAGCATCAAAGTCATTGCAGCTTGTATAGAGCCACCTCTATTTATTCTTCCCCGTGGATTTGTACATGTTTTACTGTTTTAAAACTTTAAATCACAGTGGACTATCTAGGCTTTTATGACAGAGATGGACAGAGCCTTGTGCCTCAATCCTGTTCACGTCATGCAATGGGTTTTTCTTACATCCTTGTATGCTGGAAAGTAGCAATACATTTTAAACCATTCTAATGACTTTCTATGGCACTCGGATGAGACTGTCTTTTTTCTTTATTTAGTCAAAAAGCTTCATTACGCCACTATGATTAACAATTAACCACAAACCATAAAGCCAAAGGGACGGAGTACATTTGACATGTATGGGCATTGTACCACTGTATGTTAAATTATACTATTGCATTTAATTTGCAAGTTATTTTTCCAGGGATGGTTCCCAGTGTAACTTTTGACAAATTGTTTATGTATGAATTTAATTTAATTCATTAATTTACATAAACTTGAAAGAAAAGTAAAACTGTGTATGTGTGATATTTTTTAAGCTGCCTCATTGTGTCACTTTGAATATTTGTACATATTGCCCGAGTCATTATGCTAAGTGCAGGACTCAAGAAAATGATGCCCTGTATTTGTTGCTTCATGAGCAAATAAGTGCATTTCAAAATTAAGAATTAGAGGGAGCAGTTTTGTGGAAGAACAGCTAAAAAGCCTTGAATAATCCAAAAATCTAAAGAACACACAAAATTAATGTTCACAGATGTTTCCTCATCTTAAGGACTACTGACTGTTTTTTTGTTTTCTGACATGATAAATGCTGATTTTACTCCTGCTGAGTTAATTATTAGTACATCACTGAGTTGTACTATTTTTTTTTTTCACATATATATAAATCTTTTTATTGGATTTTTCATACACACATAGCAATATCTGACATGTACAATGTTTCCAGGTGTTCTAGTTGAAAGGTAATAGAAAGTTGTCTTATACAATGTATCTTGAGAACAACAGTTTTAATATAAGCCAGAACACCTTCTATAAATGCACCATAATTAATCCCTTCCCACCCACTATTAAGAGAAAAAGCTAAATAAAACACAAAGAAATATACATATAAAAAACAGAACAAAAAAAACCAAAACATGACCACTGCTGGATTTACAATGAAATAAATGTAATTAGATGATTAAACCAAACTAGAGGACGGGGTCGAGGTGGGGGTGGGGGTGCATCTACACCCTCTTGGTAAATAGTAATTCAGTCTAAATACTCTATGAAGGGCTGCCAGGTTTTGTTGAAAACATTACTAGAACCCGCAATTGAAAATCTAACCTTCCTTCTCAAGTTTGATGAGTTGTACTATTTAAAAAAAAATTACATTTTGAGATCAAGATTTCGAGGCTATACTCATTAAACCAGCTCGGGACCACACCTTTCAAACTCCATTTTCTTCTTTGCTTTGCTTAGAAAACATTCCCTGAAATGGAGTTAGGATTGACAGGGCACATGTCCACTATTTATTGATGGGAGGCGGTAACAAGATTTGGCAACTCTATCTGGAGCTACACTACCAGTCAAAAGTTTGGACTCACCTGGTTTTTCTTTATTTTCATGACTATTTACATTGTAGATTCTCACTGAAGGCATCAACACTATGAATGAACACTTATGGAAGTTAATGTATGTAGTTAAAAAAAAGTGTGACATAACTCAAAGCATGTTTTATATTTTAGATTCTTTAAAATAGCCACTTTTTGCTTTTATTACTGCTTTGCACATTCTTGGCATTCTCTTGATGAGCTTCATGAGGTAGTCACCTGAAATGTTTTCCAAAAGTCTTGAAGGAGTTTCCAGTGATGTTGGCCATCTGTGGTCCATCTCATGCCATTTAAATGAATAGGTGAGTCCAACCATTTGACTGGTAGTGTATGATCAGTTTCATTCGGTTATACTGCTTCTCCCAGTATTGGTGCATTGGCACTTAAAGGGTTAAAATGCCATCAGCGCAGTGGAGAGCAGTAGCACCTTCAGGATACAGAATTACAGGAGTACTCTAACTTTATACCATCATTTGGTGCACCATACCATAGAAGCCATCCATACTCAATAAAACATAATGATCAACAAATAAATCTGTTAATTCCTCTATTCAAGCTACTTTCTGACATTTATGGTCACTTTGTACAATCTCCTTAACAAAGTGGGTCACTGACACATATAAACATCCCAGATGTCCATCAGCAGTGATGATAGACTCACCATGAACATGTCAGTTCAGTCAATCCACGTCCTGTTTCTGTGGTCTTTAATAATTCTATAGCTACAAAACAAGCACCTGCTGCGATGAGGTCTTCTAAGGAAAACCTGGAGCTGCTTTCAGACCCAGCTCCATTGTCATGGTAGTTCTTTTCTTATCTATGGGACAACCATTTTGCATCAGATACTTTTTCCTGATTGTTTAGCTCCTTCAAAGATTAGAAAAATAATGCACATAACTCAGAGAAGACTTCAAAATATGCTCAATGATTCTGCCATTTTAGGAGATCCTGGGGTATTTTTGGCCTTGAAATAGTCATGTGTTTGCTTTCCAACAGAGATCAGGTTGTGCACTTGCTGGTTAGTGTCACTATGATGCTTCTGAACTGAAATATGGGTCAAGTTGGCATGAAAGACACTGGTGCCAACATACCTCTGGGTGGTGCAGTAGGATCACAGTTCTGTCTCAGCTTGGGCCTTGTGGTTCATCTTTATCTGTTGTTTGTGTTCTTATATTTAACTGCCTAATGTATTTAACCCATAAAGACCCAGTGCTACATTTGTGGCACCAAATTTTTTTCTCTATATTTAACTTTTCTTAAGTGTTTTATCACCATTTATTATAATATTATCCTGTTTTTTGTGCAGTTTTTCAGTATAAATCAGGTATTTTCCTATATTTAATTCACTGATCATATAGATGTCCATGAAAGCTCAGATTAAAGTTGAAGGTTATTAAATCAGAAACATAGAAAACTGAAGAAAAAGTTACTTTTTCAGTAAAGATTTATTAACTGAACATAAACCCAGTGTCTCCATCCACTGTCATTGATCCAACTCCATGGGTTTTACTGGTGAATCAATGTTGCAGAAGATGATGGTGTTTCCATGGTAACTACGGAGGCTCTGAAAGTCCAAATGAGTCATATCTGATGACCATGAAAAGATGACAAAATGCATTTTATACCAGTTATTTGGATATAGGTATAAGGTAGATGATAAAGCTGGTTACCAAAACACAGGACACCATAGATGCAGGAAAATGTCATTCAGTCTCCAACTTGGCAGATCTATTTCATTTATTACATTGAAAACAGAATGTTTTTCAAGGCCCAACAACTCTACAGACATTAAAAAAAAACCCACATAGTACTATATGCAGCAATATGTCGGAACAAAGAAAATCAGTTTAACAGCTCTGTTTCTGTTTTGCAGCAATCACTTAAAGTGGAAAAAGACTATAAAATATCACACAAATTGTACTGAAAATATATATTGAAAAATATTGACAATAACTACAAAGATAAAATACTAAACTACACAAAAACTACAAAATTACAGATAAAAGATAAAAAGGTAAAAGAAATATAAACAACATATAAGGATATTTACAGGTAATAAAGGCTATATAGATGATAAAATTAACAATAAGATGCATGGGTTGTGATTCTTGTACATTCCCCCATGGGGGGGTTGTCATGAGTGTCTAACCACATTCAGCAACAGGAAGCCAACAGAATGGAAATACAGCAGAGCAGGAAGTATCTAAGACAAATCAAGGGAACTGTAGCAACTTTCATTAAAGGGGGTGACACTGCAAAAATGTAAATCTTACCGAGTGTATATTTTTCATTTCTATTCAAAATATCTCATCACACCTAAAATAAGACATAATCACCTAAAGAGTAACTTTTCAGTGAGATCTATCTATCTATCTATCTATCTATCTATCTATCTATCTATCTATCTATCTATCTATCTATCTATCTATCTATCTATCTATCTATCTATCTATCTATCTATCTATCTATCTATCTATCTATCTATCTATCTATCTATCTATCTATCTATCTATCTATCTATCTATCTATCTATCTATCTATCTATCACTACCACTGTGTCTTCCAATGGTAAATCGTAAATGGACTGAACTTATATAGCGCATTTTATACACCTTCATGGTGCCCAAAGCGTTTTACAAGGCCTCACATTCACCCGTTCACACACACACACACACACACACACACGCACACGCACACACACACACACACACGCACACACACACACACACACACACATTCACACACTCATACACCAGTAGGTGGCTGCTCCAACCCTAACCCTAACTCTAACCCTAACCACTATGTCAGGCTGATTGGCCATCACCATCTGGTCAGTCTGGATCTGGAAGTCCCACAGGATCTTGGCCTGTTTGTTCTCTGTTACCTTCAGGGGTGTCTCAGATTTGGACCCCGGGACCTCCAGTCCATACTTGGTACAGATGTTCCTGTCCATCATGCCCACTACCTGGTTATGCCGTTCCATGTATGCCTTGCATCTTGCATCCTGCTGGGATGTACTGGACTGTCTCAGGGGCTTTTCTACACAGCCTACACCTGGAGTCTTGTCTCCATCAATCAATCAATCAATCAATCAATCAATCAAACTTTATTCGTATAGCACTTTTCATACATGGTAAATGTAGCACAAAGTGCTTCACATCAAACCCCCCACCGTCCTGCAGTTGCAACTAAAAATCAAAGCAACAAAGTTAAAGCAATGTTTAAGTAAGAGTTTAATTAAAAGATAAACTAAAAAGACTTTTAAAAATAATAACACTCGCAGTGGACCTCAGGTCCTCAGGTAGGCTGTTCCATAGTTTGGGGCCATAAAAGCTGAATGAGGCCTCACCATGAGTTTTGGAGTGGACTCTAGGAACAGTTAAAAGATTACTGCCTGAGGACCTGAGGGTCTGAGAGGGCTCATATGTTAAAAGCAAATCAGATAAATAAATAGGGCTAAGACCATTAAGAGTTCTAGAAACCAATAAAAGCACTTTAAAATCAATCCTGAGGCTCACAGGGAGCCAGTACAGAGACCTGAGCACTGGTGTGATATACTCTCTCTTTCTGGTCCTCATCAGCCATCGGGCTGCTGAGTTTTGGAGCAGCTGCAGCGGTGCCATGGTCTTCTTAGGAAGACCAGAAAGGAGAGCATTACAGTAACCAATGCGACTTGTGACAAATGCATGTATCAGAGTCTCTGCACTGGCTCGAGAGAGAAAGGCTCTTACTCTGGCAGTATTTTTTAGATAAGGGCTAATGAGGGCTCTGGTGTGGTCGACCCCGGCCTCTATTGCTCAGGTGTTCAGGGCCTGTTCTTGTGCAGCCGTGAGTAGTGTCTCTGTGCTGTCTTTCAGTCCTGCCTTTTCCAGCCACTGGTATGTTTTCTTGATATCAGCCGCTTCCTCAATTTGCCGGTGGTACATGCCATGCAGGGGGTTGTTCTTCCATGATAGTCCCTCAGGCTCCTCGTCCTTACTGGGCTTTTGGTGCCTGAGGCATTCACTAAGCAGCTGGTCATATAAATATATAAAATAATACAAAAGCAGCAGAGACTTACTCCTCTTTTAAAATGATTACAATGCCTTTATCATCTACGCGTTCTAAGTTTAGACCTTTTTAACTGAAGTGCTGAGGTAGTCTACTCCTTCCATTCAGTTTTTTTTTTCCAGTGCATGAGGAGTCAGGAAATGGATGTTTGCTCTGATAGCTGGTATCTCTACTTCACATTGTTACAGCAAGAACTGTGCAGCGTCAGAGCGTGAACAGTCCAGTTTATGTAAATAGAACAACACACACTAAGTCATAAGTTGCTTGGTAAAAAGACAAATGTTATCAGTGTTAGTGTGCTACCTGGTGTGTCTCTGAAGGATCTGCCCAGTTCATTGTAAAATCAAAAGATACTAACAAGTTACTATAAAACAAACATTAACAAGCCTTTATAATAAGCGTGTTACATTGAGTTGAGCTGATTTTTTTGTTGTAGCTGCAGCTCTTTTGGGTTCAGGAGTTGTTAGTTCAGAATCTTATTCAGTGTGATATATTCTGTATCTGATAGTCAAAGTGTGCTACGCCAGCTGTGTGAACATAGAACGGTGCCAAATGTTTGTGTGTGTCTAATTTCACTTCAATCACCATTCTTTTGAAGCATTTGCAGCACCTCCATGTCCTCAAATGACCTTACATCGTCACTTGGTTTAGAGTGATACTCCACATACTCCTCAATATTTTTGGTTTGTTAAGAGACTATGGCTGAAACAAATAGACCGGCAAGCCACCACAATGAAACTATAGGTAGTGTGTGTAAATGCAAGTGTATTTTAAACCTTTTATTCTAATTTAGCTTATGTGTTTGTGAAGATGTCATGTCTGAGCTGCTGAACCTGGTGATCTATGTGGCAGGATCCCACAGTCAGCATATGAGGTACAGTAGGTTTGAGATGTGTGGGTTGAAAATGACACTAATCCAACCAAATCAATATTAGGAATTTGTGTTTACTCTCAGGAACTACCAAAGTCGGCTTAATAACACAACACCTAAAAGGCTATACTTCACACAATCCCAAGGTTCCAAATATTTGTGGTGCGCTTTCCATCAGGCAGAAGGTCATGAGCTACCTGGTCCAGCATCTGTGAATCTTCTGAACTGAAGAGATGAAGTGGCATTAAAGAGGTATTTGCCAAGGTCTTTGTCTGCAGGAGACAGTTGACTCCTCACAGCTCCACTGACAACAACTTTATCTACTGTTATCAGCTATTAAATAGATGGTCAAATCTAACATGCATATTGAAAATTGACACATGCAAACAGATAATTTAATTGGAAAGGAACTTCATCAATGTGAGATTCTTAGATTAACCCTTATATGATGTTTGGGTCTGTGGAACCCGTTTTCATTTTTTATTAAAAGAAAAATGATGAGTAATTATTCTTTAATTGAATTATTTCCTCTCATAACTTGATTACATTACATTTTACTAAAAAACCAACTAAAAAACGAGTAGCATTATAATTGATAAATGTGATCAAGCAAAGGCAAAAACATAACACATATGCTTTTTATATTGCTTGTAATTGGGATGAACCTACAAATGCAGCGGGTCCACCAAACCCACAAACACTGGCTGAATAACAAAAATATGAACACCACATAAGGGTTCATTATACCTGAGACGCAGAGGCTGGTCATTCATATCCTGCCCATTGGACCATTAAGGGTTCATTCTGGTGTTTCACAAACACAGTATCATCCAGTTTGGAGTCCGAATGAATGCTTATACAGATCAAATCATATCATATCAAATCAAATTTTATTTATACAGCACTAAATCATAACAAAACTTATCTCATGACACTTTACATTTAGAGCTGGTTAAGACCAGACTCTTGATAAGCCAGATCAAGAGTACTTTTTCCTTTGTCCTTGTGTGTACATAAGTGATAGGAGAATAACTGTACTCGAAAACTGGAGATAAGAGATTTGTCCAGGTAAAGCTGAAGAGACTGAAACATGGCTTAACTGCACAACGTTTTACTTGACTGGACTGAAAATGCTAAATGTGTCAAGGAGTTTCATCTTGGGAGAGAAAAGTTATAAATATAAATATAAAAAGTATGTGACAACCACAGAATGAAATTTCTGGTTTATACAGGGTGGGGAAGCAAAATTTACAATGAACATTTAGTTGTTTTTTTCTCAGCTGGAACTACGTCAATTGTTTTGAAACCAAATATATATTGATGTCATAATCATACCTAACACTATTATCCATACCTTTTCAGAAACTTTTGTCCATATGAGTAATCAGGAAAGCAAACGTCAAAGAGTGTGTGATTTGCTGAATGTACTCGTCACACCAAAGGAGATTTCAAAAATAGTTGGAGTGTCCATAAAGACTGTTTATAATGTAAAGAAGAGAATGACTATGAGCAAAACTATTACGAGAAAGTCTGGAAGATACTATTAAAGAAGAATGGGAGAAGTTGTCACCCGAATATTTGAGGAACACTTGCGCAAGTTTCAGGAAGCGTGTGAAGGCAGTTATTGAGAAAGAAGGACACATAGAATAAAAACATTTTCTATTATGTAAATTTTCTTGTGGCAAATAAATTCTCATGACTTTCAATAAACTAATTGGTCATACACTGTCTTTCAATCCCTGCCTCAAAATATTGTAAATTTTGCTTCCCCACCCTGTAAGTGTTGATTTATATCTACTAGAACACATTTAAAACACATTTTAAGGTTGTGTTAAGGTATGATGTTGTAAAATGTTTTAATTGCAATGCAAATGTTTAAGGTCCACATAGATTGCAGTAATGATAATTATATAAGGCTGATGCAGATGACTGAGCTGATCAACCATTCATATCTACTGACAATACACCACAGACGATTGATGCAAGAAAAACCACCTGGATCTGTTTAATATTATGTAAAACTACCTAATTTAAGACCCTCATCATTTTAAAGACCCAAAACATGAAAGATGTCATGATAGAATGCTATATATGCACTTCTGTTAGATCAATTCATTGCAGTATGACACTGTAAGTGTACTGTTGCACGCGATGGTTGTGTGGGTGTGTGTGGTTAAACTCCTGACTTCCCTAAATTTACTGGTTTACTTGTTCGTGATACACTTGGAAAAGTCTCAATTAAAACATACAACAACAAATTGCTATCTATTACATGTTTTGTGTAAAACAAGGTATGCGACTGTGCAGATGCTTCATCCTGACTGACTTACAGTGAACAACATGAAAATAATAAAACATCAAATATCTGGGGGTCGAATTGTATATACAATAGCATTATACTATCTTAAGTGTAACAGCATAATTTCCTTGCACTGACAACAGATGAAATGTAAACAGAAACTAAACTGAAGTATGCATTGTATCGCTGTACTGTGCATTGGGAAGACTCAGAGAAGCCTCTAACAACCTGCAAAAGTTTATGGATTAACTTTGATTGATTTGAGTCTTATAATTGCAGCTTTGTCGGGTGAGACAATATATCTGCTCTACTTCATACTGAAGTCTTCTCAACCTATAGCTTGTAAAACTCTGGAGTTATTTACGTACTCCGACATTCCGACAGACTTAAACGCAGCTCCGCTATTTCCTTGTTGTGATGGAGCGACGGGACTATTTTTCGGGGCTTTTCACCTGGGAGGGGGGTTACATCCTGCGTGTTAGTTTTGGGGTTGGTGTTGGGGGAAGGGTTAGGGTTAGGGGATAACCCGATTATGACACCACGCAGACAAGAAGCCGCATCAACACGTCACTGACGCAGGACGTAACCCCGCCCCATAAAAAAGGAGTTCTTGGTGAGCGTGACCATTACCCATTCAGTCTTAGAAGAATGGAGAGGGCGACCAAGTTTTTCTTGCTGCGTAAGTACCTGTTTTTATTCAAGTCGGGAAAAAGTATGTTAAGTATTGAGCACACGTGCATTTCTCAGTGTATTTAGTAATACAGACTTGGCATTAATGACAACTTTACACGTATTTTTTGTTGTTATGTTTTCATAAATACTGTAGAGACCTGCAGCTTGGTTGTGTTGTGTTAATGTTCTATATTTGCTGATTGTGGAGCAGTGAGTGTATGTGTGCTATGAGAGATTGAAGATTGAAAGACAGGTGTACAGCGGCGGAAAAAGGAACCGTGTGTGTGTGTGTGTGTATGTGTGTGTGTGTGTGTGATGGGGTATGAGTATGAGAACATATAACGCAGAAGAGCAGAGTTGTAGATTGGCGTTCTGCAGCAACCAGTTTGAGCTCTGGTAATAAAGTCACCATTGCGTTATTGTAACAGTTCAAGGCATGTTGATGGCCACTGACTTGGAACCAGTTTTGTCCTCCTTGGTATGCTGCCGTGTGATTGGCTGAAAAATAAATTGGTGATTTTCCTCAGTGGTCAGTGCCAGTTCCGTACTTATAATTCTGTGACTGATATTGTCCATGAAATGCCCCGAAAAGTGAAGAATAACCAGACCTCAAGAACGATGCTATGCCAAAATGATCTAAGAATCAACTTCACCTCACCTTGGGTCCGCAATGATTTCCCAGAAATCCGGATCCTGCAACAAGACAGACATGCAACATGCTCGATGAGACAGCCTGTGTCCAGGCAAATGGTGGCCATACCAGATATTGTTTGCTGTGATTTTCAATTTTGTTTTTTTGTGTTTTTTATTGGCCTTGATTGTGCAATAAATGGTCAGCACATAGGCTATGTAAACAGTATTAAAGATAAACATAACGTGCGCGCACTTGAAAACCCTTGACCTGACTTATCAGGCGCACTACTGCCAACCACTGGTTAACAGTAGTGCGCCTGATACTTCTCTGTCCAGACGATTTGAGATAGTCTGGACAGAGAAAAGGATAAAAGGCAGTTAAAAGCTCTGGGACATTTTGAAGGTGTGTAATATAACACAGGCTTGTTTAAGGCAACATCCAGACACTCAGTCACACACTGGAAGTCACACTAAATATAGACTTTACCTGCGGAAGCTGTATTTTTGTGAACACTGTGCACATGTTTCCTGAGGATTTCTTGGTTGAAATAGTCACACCCATTAGAGCCCTTTACAAAGAACAAAGCTAAATGCTGACTAAGACTTTTGTACAGTACTGTTAATGATGCAATAATGCTAACAATTAGGGCTGGGTAAAAAAAAATCGATTTAATCGATCTTAGATCGATCTCATTTTAATTTTGCGTAATCGATTAATAATGGATTAGATCGATTTTTCAGAGCAGGACCGGGAGTACGCGGAACTGCGGGCGGCTCCATCTTGTGAACCCCTGGGGAAAACTGGGTCTCACTCACGGCGGCTCTCACGCGGAAAAGACGCGGAGGAAGGGTGAGGAACCCCCCCCCCCCCCCGGCCTCAAACTCGAACCTGCAGTGTGAAGGAAGTGGCCACCCGGCGAGTTGCGGAACCCGGTCGTTCTTGGAATAATAACTTGGATCCATACTATCACCTATGGCTGAGTATGAAGTTAGAGGTAGAGTAAAGCGACAATATCCGACCGCTACGCCACCCCCGCCCCCCACTCCCCGACCAACAATCACGGAGCAGCCCCCCCGCCCCCACCCCCACCCCCAGTGAGTAGAAGCCTCCAGCCATAAAACAGAATAAAGATGACGAAGGAGTCCGTTCTGAGCCACTGTACAAACATGGACATGTTTCTGTCCCGTTCATTATTTAAGAGCACATTCAGCTACTTACTGCTGAAACGTCATATTTATTTCCTTTCTAATATCAATATTGACACCAGTATTGATGTGTTGCATGACTGCCGTACTCAAATAATCAGGTTACAACTCAAAATTGTACTTTGGTATCACTAAATTACTCTGAATCAGTCAATTAATACTTAATCGAATTGATATTGAATCGAATCGAATCGTGATTAATCGATTCAGAACCTTATGAATCAAAATCGAATCGATAATGGAAATTGGCCATGATATCCAGCCCTACTAACAATAACCTGGTAATAAATCAGTAAGTAGCCTATTTGTGAGTGAATCACACATGCTGAGTTATCACAGTGCTCTGTTTTTTTCTGTAGTTTGACAGATGTTAGATTTAGTATTGCATTCTGGCTGCCTGAGTTCTTTGCTGTGATATTTTGTGGCCTGTGGGTTTCATGGCTGTACATGTAGGTGAACCTGTTTGCCAGCTGCGCTGTTGGGGTGCAAAACCATGTTGTTAAACTGCAATTGATTATGCTTCCTAGGACTGCCTTAACAACCGGATGATAAGACTGGTTATTACAACAGCCTCAAAAAAAAAGAGAACGTGAGACACTGCTGCAGTGTTTTGCAGTAGTCCTCCACTATGTGCAGTGTAAGAAGATACCCGATTGCCTGGTTGTAATAATCACTAGCCACACTCTAAAAAATGATTCATGGGATTAGTAAATTAAGCTTAAAATCAAGAGCTTTCTCTGCTTAAAAAAATAAGTTTTGTTACATGTACACATTTAAATCAGTTGATAAGTTATTTTATTAAGTTGATCTAAATGAAAAACAAGTAAAACAGTCTTAACTTATTAACATATCGATTTTGAACTGACATTTCTGCCTGTAACTTAACAAAGAAGTAGATTAAGTTTGTACAACTTAAAAATCTTGTAAACTTCCTCTAAAAGCTGAGTACAAATCTGACATGCCTGGGCATGTTTTGCTGACAGACCACGCCTACCACAAGAAATGGAGGGAGGCACAGAAAAAAAAGGAGAAACATGATTTTGCACAGAACTTTACCAAACTTTAAGGCTTGATAGAATTTAGTTTTGTTTCTGTAACAGTAGTTTTAATCAGTCAAGGACTGAATAATACACATTTAGTACCTTTCTAATTTAAAATTGTAGTCTATATTGTAGAGTGTTTGCCGCATTGCATTGTGGGTATTGGGTATATTGTTGAAAATGTGTTATTTTATGTGCAGGGGTACAGCAGGGTTGTGGTGTTAGTGTTAAATTTGGGTTAATGTGTGCATGCTAATGTTTATTGGCCTTTTTGTGTTTATTTTTGTATTTCTATGGAATTGCACCATGAGTCAGAGCCATAGGCCAAACCATGCGTTTACTGTTTATTGTTAACAAGTTGTGTTTGATGCATTTCTTCACTGCATGACAAAAGTAATTTCCTGTCAATAAAGATATGGGGACAACAGTATTGTGTGCAATTGTGTAAATAACATGCAGATATATCTAGTAAGGAAGATGCATAGAGAAGTAAGCAATTTGATCATCAAACTGCAATTTCTATGTGGAATTTATGGTAACGTACAGAAGTAAGTTAGATCAACTCAAAAAATTAAGGTAACTACTTGAATGGATAATTTTGAGTAGAATAAAAGTAAAACAATGAGTCAGTATAACTAAATGGAGTAGTTTTTACACAAATAAAACTAAGTTGGTTCAACTTAATTGATCTTGTAGAGCAAAAAGCAAATCATGTTGTACTAAAGTAATAGTGTTTACCGAACTACAGAAGTCTGTTTGCATTTAAGCAATTTGCCATGTTGAAATAACTTAAAAAGATTAATGGAAATTGTTGCCTCAATTTTTTACGTTGAGCCAACTTATAATTTTTTTGGAGTGCATGATCGGTTACCTCCCTTTAGTCAAAGATCATTTCCTGTGTGTTAGTGGTTCTATATGCATGTGCATTTTTACTCAGTAAACTCTGGTGTTTTTCTTTTTATCCCCAGAACTTCTTCCTCTCTTCAGTGCCTACGAACTGAACTGTACTGTCACCCAGAATGGTGACTTGACATACTACAACATCACTGACACCTCTAATGTCCGTCTGATTAACTGCCACTATGACTGGACCAATGAAACTGTAAGTTAAACACAAGAACCACAGCGTTCTGTTTTACGTCATACCATCACAAGTTCTAACACCTCCAACTTTCCGCCATAAACCACATCACAAAATCACTCACACTTCTGTTAGGATCTATGGCTTTCATATAGTTTCATTATAATAAACCATAAAGGTGATGTTTTCTTCAGATTTCTGATTTGTGTACTGGGCTGATTTTTTTTTTTTTAATTTATTTTGTTTTAGAGTCATGCCCTTGCCAACCAAATGGATCAAATGAAGGGGCTGGTGGTGAATAACAGCATCAACCTCCTCGTCACATCCAAATGCATGAACACAATGTACCTCACCAGAATCTGCATCACAGAGGTACATTATTCACACACAAAGAAAAGCATAAAGACATGTTGAACAACTCAGAAAATAAATTGGAGAAATAATCAAAATTAGTTAGACACAAATAGAGTGTAACAAGATTTTCCAAAGCTAAAATATTATAGTAAAAAAAGAATGTAATTTAAAAAAAAATCTTGATTAACTTTTACATCAGTGCATCCTAAAACATATAATCTGTATTTAAAAATGCCTGCATTTGTCCAATTTCTAGACAATATAATGTGTTTTATTTCTCTGTTCCTCTTACCAGGGTGAACGGCACACTGCTGTGTGTAACAGTGGGTATTTTAATTTATATTTATTGCAGATGTCATTGTAAATACTTTGTTCCACCTTGGGTCAGAAATTTTATTTTGCTATTAATTTTATATTTTTGTATTGTCATAGTAAATATGTTTTTTATTTATTCTTTACAGCCATTTGCCATGAAAATGCACATGACAAAGGTAAGGATGAAGCAAAAGGCATAACTTGTATTGTAATTCATTCATATTAGTATCAGTTGTGGGTAAAGAAATCAATCCCAAATCAACTCTCACAATCCAAATGACTCTGTAGAAGTATAGTCATTTGGACAAAAGATCTGTTGTATGATGCTTCTTTAATCAACTTTTACACACAGCCTAATCATGTTATCTAAATGCAGTAAAATTTTGCTAATGGATGGATTTACTGTTAAACCTTTTAGGTTTCCAGAAAGCTTCTCCCAACAACTGGATTGGTCTTGGTCTTGGTCTTCCGCTGGTGGTCCTGGTTGTTGTGTGCTACATATACAAAGATAAAATCTCCAGGTATTTTTTTAAACAAATCAGTCTATTAAATTATAGGAATTGCTCTTATCTGATATTCCTCAGTGATAGTCTTTTCTTTTTTGGTAGGTGGTGCTGCTGTGGCCAGAGCAAATGCCGGTACCCCACTGCCGATATGCAGAAAACTCCTACAAATGATCCCTCTGAGGTCCAGCTGGTGTGAATATGTTATAATGCATAAGCACCAGTATGCTGTGTACTCTCAGGGTGCATCTTTACTCAGATTTAGTCAATCATGTAGAATACAGGGAGGTTATAAACAGTGTGACAGAGTCTTATAGATAAATATCTATCAAATACGTATTGAACAGTCATAAGCTTCATTTCAACTTTGTATTTTTACTAAGACAAAAACCACCACAGCTTCAATACGTAAGATGCTTTACACTTTGTTCTTCTTTTTCATATGAGGAGGTTTGATATGGCTGCCAAACAACCCTACTAAATCATTAGTCCTCATATGTCCTATGATGGTAATCTTAGGATATGTCAATGTGATATCAAATATACACGGCACTTTTTGGAGTTTTATTTGTATGCATTATAAGCTTTTCGCGTGTATGTTCACGTCCCATCAAATACCACGCACTGAGGGTAGACTGAATCTATGGAACACAGTTGGACTGTGTGTGTCTCCCGTCACCCCCAGATGGGACCGTCTAGTTGCAGGAAAACAAGTCCAGGGTTCCACTAGTTCTGCATTAGGGTGAGTTGATATTCTACTGTAGAATCGTTGGAATTGCCTGATATACAGTGCAAGTGTTTCAGATCACATGCTCTGAACTGACAAAGGTTTTTGTTATTGGAACCCCCGCACCTCTACCCGGTCCACGGAAAATTTTCATGCATGAAACCGGTCCGTAGTACAAAAAAAGTTGGGGACCACTGGGTCAGGGGTTAGGATTTAAGGTTAGGGTTAGCAGTTATGGATATGTGAACCGGTGATCTCGGTGTAAATTGACACGCGATCAAATAACACACGAAAGGACAAAAATGCGTATGTATAGCACGCCAAATGCCATAAGAACTGGCATGACATAGAACGCGATTTCATGAGATCAGTCTTGATATGTAGACAAAAAGCTCATTCTTATCAAATAAAAAGCCCACAGACACTTCCACTTCTCACCTCGGGAGAAATGTTTGTGTTAAATAAAACACAAACAGCGTGTAATAGTCTCAGCCTTAATAATTATTGCACAACCAATAGTTAGTTACTTCTGATGTATTGGTGCACAGACAAATAGTTCTAGCGGCTGTGGAAGCTGACAGGCTCTTTGCTGCACCAGCGAGTGCACTTTGAGGACCAGTTACAATGCAGTATGACCACACCCCCTCCCACTCACTCTCCCCTATGCCCACTCAGGATAAGACCTCCGAATTGGCGTTATTGTGAACCAATGCTGTGGAAGCTTGGAGACCTGTAATGCTGCACCAGGGTGTGCCCTTTCAGTGTCCTGTAGCGACCCCTGAACACTCAACATACCTCCTCAATCTTTTGTATGCCTTTTCTACAGTTGTCACTGCACACACAAACACTGATGGCATTTTTACTTATTTATATTATTGTATATTTTATATTAATGGATTATCTGTTTATTAGGGGTGCACAGACTGAGAAATTCTGAGCTGATATTGACACCAATATGATTTTGTTTTGTTGTCAGGTTTTCCTGCCCTTATACTAAAGACACTGAGAAATTTCCTTAAAAATTCAGCTTTAATGTCTTCTCCAGCCTTTATAACGCTATTGTCGAATGAGCACAGACTTATTACAGAACAAAGATTAGCTTCTTTAACATCAGTGAAATGTCTTGTTATTCTATCTGTGTTCTATCTGTCATCTTATTTGTACATAACCAGTGTCAGTCAGTAAGCCTCATATTGTCCAGTGTATCTGTGCATCCCTGCTATTTTTATATCATATGTATTAATAGAAAATAAAATGAATTAATACTGATATCCATTATATGCACTGTTACTCACAAAGTTGGAATAATTTGTTTTTAGATACATTTGTCTTTTTATTCCTATTTATATGCATCATTAATCATCTTTGACTAGGTGTAATGATTACATACTGAGTCCCAGTTACATTTTATCTGTCAAGAATAAATCACATTGTCCCAATCATTTCATGAGAAGAGATAAAAATATTTTATTCGAACTTTATGAGCAACAGTGTATATGTAGATCGGTCTAATATATGCATTTAAATTATGTATATTTTATACAGCATAAATGAAATGTAGCGTGGGAAATAATGAAAGGATATTTTGTGATGTTGTAGAGTGAAAACTGTAGTAGGTGCTCATGTTCAACCACTGAACTTTTATAAATAATACAATAATGTGCAGCCTGGCCAAAAAAAAAAAAAAGCCCTACACTCCAATATTTAATTTGACAGTATGCATTTGCCATGGCGTTGTTTCAATAAGCTAATGCAGTGTTACATTTATTTCTGTCACTGTATGAACACATGTTACTGAACCCAGACCTGATCAAATGAACCAAGCCCAGATCATAACACTGCCCCCATATACTTGTACTGTAGTCGCTAGGCATGATGGGTTATCACTTCATCTCTGTTTTTTTTACACTGATGCATCCATCAGTCTGGAAAAGGGTTAGTCTGGACTCATCAGACCACATGAAGTCCAATCACAGTCCAATCTTTATGCTGTCTATCAAACTGGTGGTTATTTCAGAAACAAGAAGCTACTCACTGCATCAGTCAAATGGTTAAAGAACTTGTTGCAGCTGAAATACATCAATCACTACAGTATTTATTCAGCGGGAGGATCTCTATTTGCTGAGTTAAATCAAATTTTTGGCCAGGCTGTGATTATTTATCTATAAGCTCTGCCAAATCCTGTTTATTTTAAATGTCTGATTTTATGATAATAAAATTTCCCTGAACTCATTGTTGTTTTGATTGTCTTTCACATACCAGGTGTGGTCTATTTGATGGGGTGACTTTTCTCAGCCTATTATGTAAGGGAGGTGAGGTGGTGTGAGTGTAAGGAAGGAAGTGGCAGACAGATCTAGATGTAAAGTCTGTTCACTGCAGTGTCACCTGATATTACCCTATTCAGTATTCATTACTGTCTGACACTAAAGCAGTAAGTGGTATCATAATGGAATGTTTAGAATACTCTGAGGGTTTTAGAGAATGAGAAATCAAGCTGTGATAGCACTGGTCTACAAGTAAAATGCTTCCAGAATAAAAGTAGCAACATTTTACCATGTGTGAGTCACTGATAAAGACAAATCAAATAAAAAATGCTGGTTGGCTAAAGTTTCCCAGATATAGTCTTGGGTCAAACTGTGAAATTAGAAAATTAATGAGAGAATGGGTATTACTCAAAAGGAATATTTGTCTCAGAGCTACAGATCTACTTCAAAACACTCTGCACATTACAATATACATTCACTTTACAGATTCTATCTAATAGAAGATTCATACATCTGTTTTATAAATGTAAATAAACCAATATATATGTAATAACACTTTATCATATACCTTGAAAACATCAGCAAACCAACAGTTCTGTCATTTGTTTTCCAATTAATCTTATGAAAATACATAACATTTAGCACATTTAATCTCTGAAGCAGGTAATTTAAGTACCACATTCCACAACAAAACAGAAGAATGTATGTACTGTATGTTTAGTGTGAAACTTCTTAGGGTTACAGTAGGTCATAGAGAAGGAAAGTCATACTGAGGTAACAAAAGTTCAATGTTTGTGACCTGAAGTGAACTTCAGCTTAGAGTCGTGAAAAAAATGGGTCACATGCTAACTGTATATGCATTCTTTCCATATATGGGAAACTGTAGTGAAGGAACGACGTCATGTCTCACTCGGGTTGAAACAGGTTGAGCAAGTCTGAGATAATGGCCTGTGTAATCTATTATTCAGGTGATGATTTTGATGCTCACAGACCTGAACAGCCACCAGCACCCCAAATGCATCCACTGAGCTAAAGTTTTTAATAACTTTTGAACCGCTGATCTTATCAATATATGTAAATAATTCAAGTAAAATGCAGTTTCACAGGTTTTTTGTAGCTTCACCTATGATCCATTAGGATGTGCAGATGCTCTGTAGTGAAAGTTGAAACACCATTGTAACACTGATTCATCAGTGAAACACAATATCACATGGTAGTACACTATATTGCCAAAAGTATTCGTTCACCCATTCAAATATTCAGAATCAGGTGTTCCAATCACTTTCATGGCCACAGGTGTATAAAATCAAGCACCTAGGCATGCAGGCTGCTTTTACAAACATTTGTGACAGAATGGGTCGGGAGCTCAGTAAATTCCAGCGTGGAACTGTGATAGGATGCCACCTGTGCAACAAATCCAGTCGTGAAATTTCCTCGCTCCTAAATATTCCACAGGGTTGTTTTTCAGGAGCTGGGCTTGGCCCCTTAGTTCCAGTGAAAGGAACTGTGAATGCTTCAGCATACCAAGACATTTTGGACAATTCCATGCTCCCAACTTTGTGGGAACAGTTTGGAGCTGGCCCCTTCCTCTTCCAACATGACTGTGCACCAGTGCACAAAGCAAGGTCCATAAAGACATGGATGACAGAGTCTGGTGTGGATGAACTGGACTGGCCTGCACAGAGTCCTGACCTCAACCCCATAGAACACCTTTGGGATGAATTAGAGCGGAGACTGAGAGCCAGGCCTTCTCATCCAACATCAGTGTGTGACCTCACAAATGCGCTTCTGGAAGAATGGTAAAAAATTCCCATGAACACACTCCTAAACCTTGTGGACAGCCTTCCCAGAAGAGTTGAAGCTGTTATAGCTGCAAAGGGTGGACCGACGTCATATTGAACCTCATAGACTAGGAATGGGATGTCACTTATATGCGAGTCAAGGCAGGTGAGCAAATACTTTTGAAAAAAGGTGAACGACACGCACATCCAAAATTAGAGGTGTGCTGGATCCCAAAAAAGTAGAACGTGAGAAAAAATAAAGGAAGGTCCGCACAACCAGTGAGCTCCCAAACCATTTAATCGTGACGTTTCGGGCCAAGGCCCTTCATCAGACTGAGGACAGAAACTTACACAGGTGTTCTATATGTGGCGTCTAATCATAACACGTGACCTGCGTTACACGTCATAACAGAAAAAAATTATTAAAACTTTTCAAACATATGACCAATTGTAGATGATCAAGAGTCTTACATTTCAGAGTATCCACAAATACAAAATACACAGGTGTTTTATATGCAGTGTCCGATCAAAATAGCACGTGACATGCAATAAACATCATCTTAGAAGATCAGAAAATAACTTGTAAAGCCTAATCATATGTGCAATCAATCATAAATCATGAAGTGTTACAAACGTCTGCAAATATACATGATTTTTAATGATCAAATTGCTTTGCACTCATATTTGTAAATAGATAATCAAATTTCTACAGGTCTACGTAGTTATACTGTCCATCTGAATGTGGTGACAAGCACCACAGCATGTGTGCACGGTTCTTATTAACAAAAATACAAGAACAGATTTACAAGAGCAAAAACAAAAGAAAAATTCTTTTAAAAAAGGTTTATATTGGGCAACGTTGAGATACATCCAAATAGACATCTAAACTGCAGTGTTGGAGTGAGGATATATATACTACATACACTGGAGTGAAGTGGTCTATGTGAAGATTAATTTTAGGAACGTGTGAGAAGTTGTGAAACGATTAACCATGTAAAATAGAGTTCCTGTCAGTGCTTTTCCGATATAAACTGACAGGAACTCTATTTTACATGGTGAATCGTTTCACCCTACGCCTCTGAAGAGAAGCTTACCCATTTCCCAATTTAACCGGATCCGCCGCATATGCAGCTCTGACTCTGATTATAAGACTCAAGCAAGAGGATCTGACAAAGCGGTTCCAACAAAGACAGTATAAAGAGGAATGGATTTCAGAAGCACGAAAAAGGTTTGACCAAAAGACTCAGAATCAATGTCTTCAACTTAGAAAAACTAAAAATCAACTGTATTATACAATACTCACCCTTGGGCAAAGACTTTATACAGATTATCAATAAACACTGGCACATAATACAATCAGATCCGAACCTAAAAGACTTTTCTGCACCACCACGAGTGGTTTTCAAAAGACCACCTAATTTGAGTAACATGCTGGTTCGGGCTTATTTACCTCCCTTGACTCAGCCACATTTTTTACAAAATATACCACATGGTAACTATAGATGCAGCCACTGCACTCAGTGTAATTTTACACATAAAACACAGACCTTCACTCATCCTAGGTCTGGCAAATCCTACAAAATCAAAGGAATAATAACCTGTAACACAAGAAACGTAATTTACATGTTAAAATGTCCATGTGGACTAGCCTACATTGGAAAAACCAGTAGGCATTTGAAAACCAGGATCTCAGAACACAGATCAAACATACGTAACAAAGACACAAAGAACCCAGTGGCCATACATTTCACACAAGCACAACACAATGTCAGCATGCTTAAATACTGTGGCATAGAAAAAGTCAGTGTGCCCAGCCGAGGGGGAGATATCAACCGCTTGTTACTCCAACGGGAGACTTTTTGGATTTACACCTTAGACACACTTAGCCCTAAAGGCCTTAATGAAGAATTTGATCTTAGACCATTTTTATAGACTCTTCACAACTTCTCACACATTCCTAAAATTAATCTTCACATAGACCACTTCACTCCAGTGTATGTAGTATATATATTCTCACTCCAACACTGCAGTTTAGATGTCTATTTGGATGTATCTCAACGTTGCCCAATATAAACCTTTTTTAAAAGAATTTTTCTTTTGTTTTTGCTCTTGTAAATCTGTTCTTGTATTTTTGTTAATAAGAACCGTGCACACATGCTGTGGTGCTTGTCACCACATTCAGATGGACAGTATAACTACGTAGACCTGTAGAAATTTGATTATCTATTTACAAATATGAGTGCAAAGCAATTTGATCATTAAAAATCATGTATATTTGCAGACGTTTGTAACACTTCATGATTTATGATTGATTGCACATATGATTAGGCTTTACAAGTTATTTTCTGATCTTCTAAGATGATGTTTATTTCATGTCACGTGCTATTTTGATCGGAAACTGCATATAAAACACCTGTGTATTTTGTATTTGTGGATACTCTGAAATGTAAGACTCTTGATCATCTACAATTGGTCATATGTTTGAAAAGTTTTAATAATTTTTTTCTGTTATGACGTGTAACGCAGGTCACGTGTTATGATTAGACGCCACATATAGAACACCTGTGTAAGTTTCTGTCCTCAGTCTGATGAAGGGCCTTGGCCCGAAACGTCACGATTAAATGGTTTGGGAGCTCACTGGTTGTGCGGACCTTCCTTTATTTTTTCTCACGAGCAAATACTTTTGGCAATATAGTGTAATTGTGGAGGCTAGTTTTTATGTCCAAATAAATGATATAGTTTGATAGTTTTCTCTGTTCTGATATAATAGCCTTTGAATTTACACTGAGTTTTTGTAAACATCTACATCATCAGCAAATTAAACAAAAGAAAATACTTTATTTTAATTAAAAAATGTAGAGGATAAAGTAATAAACGGTGATAAATCACTTAGGAAAGGTTAGATACAGAACAATTCAGTTAGTTCTAGGTCTTCAGGGGTTAATGATGTAGTTAAAGAAAAGGAGGAACCTCAAATAGAGCCTTCAAAGCTTAGGTACTTTTGTCCTTGTAATCTTTTGCCGATATAAGGACACACTGATTCTCACTAAGGACATTTTACACACTCTCATTCCTCTATTAAAGCAGTGTGTGTGTGTGTGTGTGTGTGTACTTGATTTGCAATATAGATAAGGGGACACTGTGTATATATGCATGTTTGTAAACAGAAGACTGAAAGAAAAACCCATGGACGTGTGCTGAGTCACATACAATTTGGTCTGTGTACACAAACTACAAAACAGAAGCTCACTCAGAAATGTCTGTATGAAAACGACTCTAGATATAATCTCCTCTGTCATGCCATTTATCTGAGACCAGAAAATATCACAGAATTAACACCGAGACTTTTACATTCATAAAAAATAATTATAATTTCTGTGTAGGAATACTTTTCAGTTTCTCTGTCCTTCAGTCTACCACATCTTTGCTGGCGGTCAACCACTTTCTTGTGATTTGCTAAATAGGAAAGTCACATCATGAATCATCCCGTGCTGGAATTTTATTTTTGTCACCAACTTCTTCTTCCTGAAATTCACAATTAATGTGACATGAAAGAGTTGCTGAAAAATGACTCTGATTTTTGAGACAGTTAACCTTGAAAGACAAACAACTATTTTCGTAGAGATTTCCAAATGAAGTTTTGTCAACAAGTGAGTCAGTCATTTAATAATCATGCAGACATTCATAAAAACTTAGAATCAGTCTCTACATTAACCATGGATCTCTTATTATAAAGACTGCTGTATGCAAATGACATTCTTTTATTTTGTTTAAAGTACACTTAAATCAAGGTGAGGTCATTCTACAAGCCTTTTGGGTTTCCGACCTCACCTGTACATTTTCATACCCTTCTCTCTTTAAAGAGAGATATTTACATGTATTTGTCTTATTTTATACTGTATGTGCAAATAAATAAAGAAATAAAAAATAAATAAACTGCTCTGATCCAGCCATTTATGTTCTGTTCATATTTTAAACAGCTTTGTGAATGCTGTGCTCAATATAAGTTAGATTATTAGATTAGTAAATACATAAATAAAAGTGCAGGAATTTATACCAGAGATTTTATCAATAAAAAGTGTCCTTATGTACCTTGTTCCATTTATATCAGTACAGTAGCGAATCAATTGGACTGTTGTCATTTTAGAGACTGCACTGCCATCTACTGGTGTTGAATTTAAGCAATCTGAAATTAAAGTCTAACATTTACACTTAAACGCTGTAGTCTGTTTTGTAATTTCAAATCTGGTTATCATGCAAGAGTCACCAAGGTAGGCTTTTTGTTTCATGTGATCCTTACAAGTTTATTTTCAGAAATTTTTCATCTATCATATCACCTTTCTAAAATAATTGCCTAAGTAATTTTTTTTCAGATTTTTCAGGAAACACAAATCACTAGAAACTCAGTATTTAATGATTTAAGCCAAAAAAAAAAAAAAAGAAGAAATTTTTGTTACATTTTCTGTCCATAACTTCAGTTTGTGCTGAATTTATGTCCGTAATAACATTAGCTGCTTTAACCAAACACCATGTCCTAAAACACTTTATTTGATCCTCCCAGTCTGTGCAGCTCTTGACTACTTTTATTACTTTGACACAAACTGATATAAATGGTAAATAAAGAAAAAAGGGTAATGCTGATAGGATGTTGGAAGTCACTGCTGAAATAGCACAAGGTTTGCTTTGTCAAGTCATGTCGGCAGATGTGTTTCACAGCAAGCTGGTACCGTCCACTTTTGATAAGGAACAAAACAATATAACGGGCAACATAATAGAAAAGTATTTGTAGATAAAAAACCATGATAAAAGTGGACAAGGCCACACCCATCAGGATGTAACAGAGCTACTAAAAATTTAAATAGATAACTTATATAATAAGAAGTAGAGAAATACATGCACTAATAGTTTAAGTAGTCAAACTAAATCACCCGTAGGTGTAAATGTGAGGGGGAATGGTTGTTTGTCTGTACATGTCAGCCCTGCCACCAACTGGTGACCCTTCCAGGGTGTACCCCACCTTCACCCAGTGGTAGCTGGGATAGGCTCCAGAACCTCTGTGACCCTCTTGAGGATTAAGCAGTTTGGAAAATAAATGGATGAATAAGAAGCAGATACAGCAAGAATAAATACATTAAAAAAAACCCAAAAAACCCTGAACAAATACTGCTACAGGTTGTTCCAATCATTAATAGTAGGAGGGACAAAGCTATTGTTCTAAGGCAGGGGTCGGCAACCCTGGTCCTACAGAGCCACTATCCAGCATGTTTTAGATGTTTCCTTCTTCCAACACACCTGATGGTCATTACCGGGCTTCTGCAGAGCGTGATGAAAGGCTTATCGTTTGAATCAGGTGTGTTGGAAGAGGGATACATCTGAAACATGCAGGATAGTGGCTCTGTAGGACCAGGGTTGCCAACCCCTGTTCTAAGGCCTAGTCCTGCACCGTGAGATTACAAACCACTAAAATCACTGTGTAAAGGGTGGGAGTCCTCATTTAAAATGCATTTAGATCCCAACTGTTCTGTGGATAAACCTGAGCTTGGACAACCAGTGACTCGACCATTTCCCTGTATAGGAGTTCTCCTTAGTTGTGTGGACAAAACCATGGCTGTTTGGGCCTAAGCTCCTCATTTCTGTTTTTTTTTTTTTTTTTAATCTTGATTCTGTTTTTCAAGTGTTTTTCTTTTCAAGACTTGTTTATATTTTCTTAAATCTATGCGTTGGAACACAGTAACAGGTGCAACTTTCTCATCAAATTTGAGAAAAACTGTAATGTTTGATGAAACAAATAATGAAGGTTTTAAACCCCGCCCCGTCACCTTTGACCTTTCGGACCAGGCCCCAGTTCATGCAGCAGAGATCCGGAATATGCTCATGTTGAGGAGCGGTAACGCCAGGTGGGTGATGTGTGGCTGATTTTTTTTTCAACTACATACTTTATTGTGGTCTTACATTTTATCTGGGCACTGATCTAAGTGCGTTTTACTTGGTGCAGCTTACCCATAATAATTAGCAGGGTAAAGCACACCAGAAAACCGTATTAAAAAGCTAACATTAGCTACACTTTGCTAGCAGCTAGCGCCCGCCCAACAAACTGGAGCCAAAACTGTAGTTCTTTTAGCCAATTGTGTTAAGATCTGTGGTCTAAAACGAGGGAACACAACAACTTTGACAGAACCGCTGCGGCAAGGAAGCCGCCCATTGTTAAGGATAAGTTTAATTTTTTTCAAGTGTTGGGATTTTAGCTAAACTCTTTAAGGCTAATGTTTCTTGATGGAAACATTAGAAAGCAAACCAGTGATTAAAATGAGGTTTTCCGGTGTTTTGTCTCGTTTTCTACGTAGCGAGGAATTTTCATGTAGTTTATAAGTTGATGCAAAACTAACTATAGCCTGTATGCACTTTTTGTTATTCATTTATTCGAATTTACAAAAAGAAAATGCTGTATTAGCTTGTCTAGTTAGCCGCCCTTTTCCCCCGCTCATTTGTGAAAGATTTTCTTAGGCTGAAAATGCCCATGGAGAAGGAATTACTTTTCAGTTTAGCACCATTTTATCCTCTTTCCATGAACTCCCCTGAAAAATTTAACCCAAGTTATTCATTGATTGGCTTTTTTTTTTCTTCCTTTTAATAATTAGAATGAAATGATCCTTATTGTAGTGGTGTTGCACTGGGATACTTTGCCATTCATTTTCCCAGAACAAGTAAAGAAAATGCAGAACTCAGGTCTCAGTGTTAAACCTTCTACAGTTTAATATTGAACTGAAGTATAGCTGATAAAGTTAAGAATAAATAGCAAAAAAAAAAAAAAAAAAAACGCTAAGCAATTATATTACAACATTAACTGGTTTACACCAATAAATGGACAGAACCAAAAGATGGCAGCATTTATACATTGTGCAACGTTTTAATGGGTTGTGCATTTTTTCATAGCTGGATAATAGATTGCCTGGGAAAATGTGACCAAAACCTGATCACTGTGTCCCCAAGTCAATGGGCTCTATGCACAATCCCACTACTTCCAGAACTTCAGGTGGGTCCTTTATTTCCTGTCTTTCATTATTGGACACACTGATTAATCCAGGTGTGTCTGCTACTTGTTGGGACAACTGATTGATTAGGCACACCTGGATGAATCAATGTGTCCAGTAATGAAAGACAGGAAATAAAGGACCCACCTGAAGTTCAGGAAGTAGTGGGGTTGTGCATAGAGCCCATTGGGCTGTGCAGCTTTAGTGGCCCCACAGTTTAGATTAGCAATTCTTCTTTGAGACAAAGTTAGTGTGGATGAGTGTTTTACCTTGCTGACATGTTTTGACTACCTCTGCAGTCTTCCTCAGAGTGCCACAGTTTGTTTAGATTATCATTCACAATTCATCTTGATTTCACATTCTCAATTTTCTATTGTATTGCACATCACATTTTTTTCATTATTTACATTCAAGTAAATCTTAATTGCCTTTTATTTAGACTAGGGTTTGTAGAATCAGCATAGCAACTGCTTTTTTCCAGACCAGTATTGGTATCAATACAATATGGTACTCAATACAGAAATCCAGTTGCATTACAAGTTCATCTATAATTGATTAAAATACAGTACTAAGAAAGGGCATGTCACCCTTAAATAAACATTGAGTGACATTCCATTATCTGGACTTTGGTTGTTATAGAATGCTATATAGAATGCTTTATAGAATGCTTTATAATGCTTGCCATTTCTGTAAAGTTGTATTGTGATAGGTGTGTGTCTGACCCCAGTTCAGTAGGTGGGCATAGTCTTCTATGACTACATAAGGCCGTAAATCCTTGACTATGAAGCCTGCCACAGACACAGGCCATGGAGTAAGTTCTCTGAACCCTCTCTGTTGTCTGGAGAGGTTAAGCTGGACTGATGGCAGTTGTGGTTATAGTCTTAGATTTGTTGTATCCCCAGAGTATCTAATTTTTGTGGAGGAGATTTTACAAACAGCGTGCGTCTTGTCCAGTTCATGTTTCCCAGCAAGTTCATAAACTCCATAATGTGCCCACTGCCCAGATGTCTGCTTGATGTCTTGTTTATAGCCTGCTGTGGGTCTTTGCCTCCCTCCACTATACCTCACCCCAGACTAGGGGTAGCAGATCCAGTATGAGCGCCTACTACCAGCGTTTCCGCTAATCCTTGCCACCACACCATAAATTTCATACAAAAAAATCATCACCAGACTTATTATACATATGTATAATATATAATAGGCCAGGACAAACGTCCTGCCCACTCAAATGAAAGTTTGCGAAGATTCAGCAGGTAGGGAAGAGGTAAATGAACCTTAAGTTTCACTTTTACCTACCCAAAGAACATGTGGCATGGGCCGTACCCCCCACCACCCCCCATCCCATAGTATTGTAAGTAGGACACAAAATGACAACATAAACATTATTTAGGGGCTGACACTTACCTTTTTAAATGCAAATATTCTGGCGGGACTACTACTGTCAGTGATATCAGTATTTGAAATGACCATGATTCCTTCATGTGTGGTGACAGTCAAGGCCATTTTATAATTACTTGGAACATAATTCCTACATACAGCACCTTTAACTATAGCTCAGACAGCAAAAGAATGATGTGTAACTACTTTTGTCTGTTTCAGATATGAACGACGGGGGACAAGAACCATGGACTACAGTAAACTACAAGCACAAAAATCAGACCACTTGAAACCCCTTTCTTTGCACTCGAGGGTGATCAGTTGTGACCCAAAAGACACTCATCAACCACCCACTGACTTTCTTAGTCCCTTCATTAATTTTAAGATTGAAATAGCAAATGATTCCAGAAAACGTAAATATAAGCATTTTGAGTCAGATGAGACCTGTGAGATTCCAGCCAAAAAGCCTGTTTGTCTGAGGGCTTTGTCTCCAGACCAGGGTTGTTTTGTGGACTTTGGCAGCATAAAATCAGGGACTGGCAACGACGCTGGATCACTAACTCATGAGACATGTTTTGACAGCGACATAGACAATATCTTGTCACTCGATCCTTTCAGCACTGCAGTGCATAAGGATGAGGAAGGGCAGGTTGAGGGAAAGGATGAGGGTTATTTTTCTCAATCTTATGTAAGGGGACCGGTATTGGAAGATTTGAGTTCTACTGATGAGATCATAGGAGGTTATGAACAGTGGAATATCGGGCCTCCGCTGCTGGAGTCGTCCACCTGTGTTGAAGATGAACAGGTCATTAAGGACCAAGTTGAGGTAGAACCTGACAGCAAGTACCAGACCGCACTCAGCAGGGACGACTCGCAGGACACTAGTTATGAAGCTTCACTACCCCTCCAAGTAAAGGTAAGCCAGGAAGTTTTGCAGCTGTATGTTGTGTACTTAGGTTGTGTTTTGACTCAACTGTATTTTCTTTTTCAAGGTTAAATCCGTTGTAGTGGTTTTGAGCAGCAGTAAACCAGCACATCCTCAGCCAGAGCAGAGCAGGAAGTCTGAATGCAATACAAGTCAAAGGTACTATAACAACCTCTGGGGGGAGCAGTCTGACCATTTTTTGACAGATATGTTTGAGTTTTGGTTTTTGACATGAAAACAAACAGTTGTAGACAGCACCGTGCAGCATATCCATCATTCAGTCAGTTGCCACTAGGGGTTGTATTGATGCCGGACTAATTGATGAATAGTCTGGCCCATAAAATGTCAGAAAATAGTGAAAAAATGTTTCCCAAAACCCAAGATAACATCCTCAAATGTCATGTTTGGTCCACAACTCTAGTTTTATGTAGGATCTGATAAACAGGAAGGTATTCATATAAAAAAGATGCAGTTAGAGACTTTGCACTTTTTTTTCCCCAACTATCAAGAGTTGAGGATGAATTTATTAATTGATGACTACTTGAACCATCGATTAATCTTGGCAGCTGTAGCTCACGCCATACCACAGCGGTCACCAAATTTATGATCTCATATGCACTTAAGAGCTTAAATTGACATATATTAACAAACTAAAGAATTGGGTGAAAAGTCAAAGATCAGACAAGCTGCTGTACAAATATCTGTAGTAAATGATGTAATTTGGTTTTCTGTTCATTTTGTACAGCTAGAATAGTATAGGTCTAACAATTGTAATAATTTATTCACACACAGTATAATTAATGAAGAGCCGTTGTTGGTATTGAACATTGGAAGCCATAAATCAAAGCTGCTTTTCTGTATGTAGATAAAAAAAAAAATACACAGCATATTTGATAAATTTCTAAAAACCCATTATTGAAATGTACAAAAATGAGGTAATTTAAAGAACATCAGTCCAATCTCAAACAGCAGAAAATGATATGGAAAGGGTGTCAAAATATGACGTTGTTTGATATTATGTGTTTATTTAATGTGTTGTCTTTTACAGGCCAGAGGTGTTTAGGGATGAGGTGGACTGGGAGCGAGAAAAAAGGCAGTATGTGGATTCAATCACCAGACACATCAATGAGAACCCAGCCGCAGGTCAAGGTATGAACCTGAACTAGAAAATGTCAGTGAGCATCATTTTAAATGCTGGATGGATGATGGATAGCACTCTGATGTGTGTGTATACATATTTTTGTACAAGATTAAAGTTGCAGGAGCTGAAATCACAGGGGGAAAAATGCCAGAATGAGAATATGGACACCTTCCTTCTCTGGTCCATATCAAAAGACTAAATATATAAATCGCATATAATATAGATGACCTGATGCTGATTCACACACTCCTGACTGTCTTACTGCATCCAACCTCAGCAGTGAAGGCGCGTTGTGAGAGGCCTTGCTTATGCAGCTCAACAATCCGTCCACGTTCAAAGAGAGAAAGCTTTTTAGCTTTTGCCATCAGGAGGTCATGACAGTGTGAGAACCTGACAGAAAATGACATTGAATCCACATTTTTGCACAGATTTTGGCTTTTAAAGGCTGTGGTCTTTTGATCGGCTGATGAACAGCCTGTTTCAGTTTAATTGTTTTCAATACATTGCTTACTCAAAAAAAATTTTTGTCTCCCATTTCTTTATTCTGCATTTTGAAACTCTACTTAGAACCTTAAGATCCAACAGTGCAAAATGTAAATTCTTGTGACTTTTCAACTGGTCTAAAAATTTTGATCAGGAGTATACTGCTGTGGAAAGAACAGTCCGCCACTAGCAGTGCAGGTGATTCATGTCTGGGAGTTCATAGAAATAAGTAGAACTGTTGTTTCGTCTCACACCATTTGTGTTACAATACGCTGCTGAAAGATAATTATAGAATTTTTGCTCAATGGCGCCAAAAAACCTATCAAGCAGCGCGGTTTTAAATAGAATGTCAATCCTTTAAGCTGCGGCGCTTGATAATGTTTTAGCATCACTGGGCAACAGTTCCATAATTCCCTTTCAGCATATTGTAATTTAAGTGTCTGAGATTTCACAGGACTGGTGAGTCTACTCCTTTTCAGTGTTTTCAGGCTGTGGGAGGTGTATTCAACAAGGCCCAGATTTTGTTTAATCACAGGAAAGAGGGTTAAATACATGACGGATAGCTGTGTTACTGATCACTGATGAGATTCTATAAGATTCTACTGCTCTTGTCTGTGTTTCAACACAGACACCTGGAAATATGGCTTCACGCTTCCGTTATGGCAAGAAACAACGTCAGGTCATTTATATTTAGTCTTTTGATATGGATGCTGTTTTCTATAATCCTTTACTGTGGATAGTTAATGTGACTTCAGATTAATGGTGTCAAAATTGAACAAAAATTATGTTTGATTATTCTTTTCTTTTTTTCTTCAAATAGAGGTTTAAACTGTCCACTTTCCACAAGACACTGAACCAATACAACGATAGTCCTAAATACTGGTTGCTGGTATAAATGCGTTTATTTAAACGTTACTGGGTCAGTATAGAGCAAATGCTCCTAGTGAGTTGCACTGTGATTAGCACATCTGTCTTGCATCCAGAGTTGTATAAGTTAGTCAGTGGGTTTACATGGTGCCCCCCCCCCCCCAAATGATTTATTGTTAGTCCAACTCAAACTGGATTTTGAAAGTACATGGAAATGAAGTTAATGAGATTTAAAGTCGATCTACTCCTGCATGTAAACAGACCAGTCAGACTGGAACTGGATTAAGTGTTCAGCACATGCACCAGAACTCCGCACCGAATCCTGACCCAGACATCAAACCACATGCTTGTCATCTGCACAAAAAGTAGAATGGACAGAAAGTACACGATGTATGAATTTGCAATATTGTCCATTGTCGTGCCAGTTTACTTCTGGGTTGATGACTTGCTAGTTCTCTGTTGAGTATTGTTGTGGTCTTTGATGTCCTACGTCAACCAGAATTGGCCCTCTAGTAGTGGAGGAGACATGTTTAAGCGATAAATCAGTTACACTCCTGTGCATGTAGACTGTGACAGTAGTCCAATTTAATGGCTGTACATGTAAATGTACAACGGTGAGATCTGCCTGATACAAAGGATACACTTACGTTCCCATTATTATCTGAAGGCCCACAGTTTAGTCTGCCAGAACATAGATTTTACACAGGTTTATCTTGTGATTCCATAATTTTGCCATATACTGACAAATTATTTCCAAACAGGGCTTTTAATGTAGCTTGGAGTGCAAATCACTGACCAAGCTTTGCTCATGTGAGATTTTGAAAACCACAGCAGTGTGAGGCAGTTGAATATTAATTTCCTAATCTGAATTTTATTCATTGGAATATAATGTAGAATTTTTGTTAGCAGCCCTAATACAGATGGATTTTAAGCCTGTTTTCTAAATAAAGCGCATGTGTTTGTGAAGATGTCATGTCAGAGCTTCAGAACCTGATGACACATGTGGCTTACAAGACGCAGAACTCCAGGGGTAACCAGTGGCAACATCCCGCTGACTTAACATGCAGGTACAGCAGGTTTCTTTATTCTAAGTTGAGGTCAACTTTAAAGATGGAAAAAAAAAAAAAAACTTTAAAGACAAATCTCAGGACTTTGTGTTTATTTTCAGGAACTACCAACGACGTTTTGGGAACACGATACCAAAACTGTCCCTCCAAGAATGGCAGGCCAAAAGCGATATAGGTCACAAACGCTTTGACAATGTCAGAAAAATTTTTGAGAGGAGTTCATTTCCATAAACGCTCATCTTGCCTGAATTCATTGCATAATAAAAGAAGCATAGCAATTTGTCAACAGTGAAACTTAATGTTTTTTGTGTATGCGTATGCTGTACGTTTTCTCTTTAAGATTGTTAAAATTCATGCATGTTTTAATTGTGTACATTTTGTTGTGGAATGAGCACTTGTTTCGTCTTGCATGCTTGTCCTTTTACTATACTTGAAATAATGCATGTTTTACTGTGTCTGTGTTGTAGTTTTTTTTGTTGTGCATACAAAAGTTTTCCCTATTATTTCTTTTCTGTGCAGTTAATGCAGAAGATTCAAGGTGTAAATTTTTAAAATATTTCCTGCTATTTGAACTTGTACAGTCTAGTAAGTATTGTGAGTAACTAAGCACTGTCTTTGAACATGAAGTTGTTTTTAATGTCCTCGTATGTGGGGACATGGCATTTCTTGGTGTACAGTGTGTAACCAGATTGTCTGAACAGAAGCTGAACTTGAAACAAGGCAAAAAGCAAAAACCCTTGATTTATTCAACGCTATGTAATTTATTACATCTTTACTCTGTTCACCCATTTGGATGGTGCTGTTTGTGTGAAGGATCAGTCGGTAAGATTTATTCTGGAAAATGACGCAAATAGTTTTCCGTCTACAAGCACCGCCACACACTGCACGTGAGATTTCCCAGATTAGTCATGTTCTGTGCTACACACTGGGGTTTTCAGTAGGATTTCTACACTTTTAGGATAATCTAAGTCCCACCATCATTCAAACAAGTCATCCTGATTCATTTGGACCTGTTTATAAAATGCTAAATTTGCATGCAATATCGAAGTTAAGTATGAGTAGAACAAGTTCCATCCAGATTAGGCTGAGCTTGACACCCTCTTGTTTTGAGGAGAACGGGTTTAAATTATGAATAAACTATGAGGTGCAGGAAATCCGAATATGTGAGCAGTCTGAGTTTTGTGAGGTTAAGAGTCCAGGACTTCAAGGACATGTCTGTTATCTTTGAAATAACTGCATGCAGGCTTTATAGTCTAAACTTTAACGGTGTTAATGGTGTTAGGATAATAGCTTCAGCCTGATGTTATCTTGTCTATACTGTGCATCAAGTGCAGGGCAACAGTCATGTTTATTATACTGTACATATTTGGATCTGTATTCCTCCAAAGAGTCTGTTTTTGCTGAGTGCATGGTACAATATCAGATGACTTATATGGCAAGACTATCCTGTTTCAGTTTATAATGTTCAGTTTAAGGGTGTAGTGAGAAATATTGAAGCTTCCTGTTCCACTGCCTTTTTACTCTGCACTGTTTACTGCACATGTCAAAGGTATCACTCTTGTCTTTGCCACTGCTCTGTTTTGAATCACAGGCTTTTCTGGGCATGTATAAAGCCATCCCTTATACCTTGTGAAATAAAACAGTTTCTGAAAAGCAACTGTTTTTTGACATCTGTAGATTATTTTTTCTCTTGCTTTGCTGTGGTTTCCAGTTTCAAAGTCATCTGTAGTTTAACAGAATTTACTTGAATGCATAATAATGAACATAGTCCTTGATGTATGGGCATGTTTTTTTCCCCATTAATGCTTAAATGGAGGCAGTTTATTGCTAAAAGACTTTGTTTCAACTTTGAGTCAGAATGGTCAATCAGTTGTCACTAGTTCTGATCATCGGACCCTTAAATGCCCAAACTACTGCCCCCTACCCCTCAAGCTTGCTATAAATGTTCATGTTCTTTTCTGTTAGCTGTACAGAAACTGTACAATATTATGCTTGTTACTAAATGTTTTGAGCCTTTGTAGATCCACTGTAATCTCGAAATTGAAATGTGTTTTTAAAAAAAAAAAGTTAAGGCATAATACTGTTAAAATTAATTTTATTTTTCTTCAGAAACTTTAGGCTGTTCATGTTCAGTCTATCCACATTTTTTTGTGAAAGGATAGCTTGTAAGTGTAAACATTTTTGTAATTAAAATTTTTGCACTAAAACAAAGGAAAATTTGGAGTTGCCATTATTTCTAGGTTATTATGCCATTATTTTACTGGTCTGGCCTGAGTTTGACAACCCTGCTATAGAGGGCTATTCCTGAGATTATTGTTACCCCGCCCCCCCCCAAAGGTGAGGCAAGGGGTATTGTTTTTGGTTAGGTTTGCCTTTTTAACACTTAAGCAGCAAAACTAAATTGCCAGTGACCCAGAATAGATGTCATTACATTTTGGGAAAGGTAGGTCAAAGTTCAAATTTTATGATTTTTCAAACTCTTGCCATTTGCTTATAATAGGTGAAATACATGCGAGGGGCGGGGTTTGTTGTGCCTGGCACCACATATTATTGATGTTTGTGAGCTCCTTAAAAGTTATTTTTGTGTTGTGATGTGACAAGATGTTTTTATAACCTGGGCAATAAAACCTAGACTTAAACATGACTACATAAATCCACAAGGGTACAAGTGGGAAATTCTCTAAGTGATTTGTGCAAACTGATCCTTTAATTGTAGAGCAGCTCTGACCAGTGTTTCTCATCCGCTCTGAGGATTCTCTGCTCTGTGGTCTCATTAAAGCAGCAGCAGTAGAAGGGAAGTGTAACTGCTATAGGCATCTAGTGTGGAACATCCACATCCCTTGAGTCAGAGTAGGGCTACATTTCTGTGGGGGCGAGACTGTTTGTGATGAAGTACTCGTGATAAAACCTTGGCCGTTCAATGCACACTACAGTTGACACCTATTAGTGTTGGTGGAGTTTTGTGTCTTTGTCAACTGTATTATGAGCCTGTTCTGTACAGATACAGGCTGAGCTAAAGTGGAAGCAAAGAACATGAAACACACCAGCTCAGGCTCCTTTCATTGAATAATGCAGGCTGTTGGCAGATAGCAGGGCAGGCTGTCCTGGTCCAGCCACCCAGAAAGCAGAGGTGTGGGGGTGGGGGAGTGTCACTAGTGAAGGCCTCGTGACACGCGTCGAGCCGACTGCGGGCCACGTGTGCAGCAGAGCTCCCACAGCACTACACCTTCCAATACGCCTGCCCAGCCTCAGTCATAAGAAGCTGTTAGTGTTTTTCTGACATGCCTTGCGGTTCTCAGGCTGTTTGGGGTTTTGTCAGAACTAACTGTGTTGTGGAAAACCAAAAGTCTCAGATATGGAAGTCATGCACGTCTACAGAATCTCAGAGCCTCATTTCGCGTGCTCAGCCAAGCAGCCGAGACAGTGATTGCTCTTGTATCTATGCCTTTTGTCGGAAAGAAAAACATAAACAATCTAATGTATCAGAGTGTGCCATTGTGTTTTCTTGTTGATTTCTAAGTCATTACACATCGAGGCGTGCTTTCTTGCGAACTTAACTTCCATTATAGTTGCCAAAGCCAAGTTATTGGATGAAATTTTCAGCAACATTAATGCCTTTGTTTCAGCAAAATGCCAAATCTTCCCACACTGCAAAAATGTAAATCTTACCAAGTATATTTTTTTCATTTCTAGTCAAAATATCTCATCACACTTAAAATAAGACATAATCACCTAGAGAGTAACTTTTCAGTGAGATATAAAGATTTATTTTTAGACAATAGATCTTGAAAATGTTATTTCAAGAAATCTTACCAAGATAATTTTCACTTGTTCCATTGGCATATTTTTTTTTTGCTTAGTTCAAGATTTTTTTTTGCTTAATTCAAGCAATCTATTGTCTAAAAATCTGTTCTTATATCTCAGTGTAAAGTTACTCTTTAGGTGACTGTCTTTTCAGTGTGATGAGATATTTTGACTAGAAATGAGAAAAATACACCTAATAAGATTTAGATTTTTTTCCAGTGCAGTAATAGTATAATATCTACTTCTGGAAATATCTACTTTTTGGATGGCATACGATTTTGACAGATTCACATCTATTATTCATTTGAAGATGGTCCTATCTTGTCTTCCATGTTGAAATACTCCCTCAAGAATGTCAGTTTTATTCTGATGCCACCTCACAATTAAGAGCAACCAGAGTTTTGTGGAAAATATTAGATATTTCATTTTATTTAAGCATACACAAGTAAGCATACACCATATTCTTCATAATTGAAGTTGTGTAACCTTGTGCATAATAGTTAAACCATGCTAGCCCTCATTAAGCAATGACTGCTGTACACATCATACAATAATTATAAACATGATAGCACAATTAAAGCAGTTCATTTTCCAAACCATGCTTCGTTGTGGATCTCATTCCTATTCTTCAACAACCCATAATGAAACAGGCCGACTCTTCTGTATTCTCACAATGCTGAATCGAAGTTCACAGGCATGTTTCTATGACAGTTAAAAAATACACATTGTGTAAGATGTTTTTGTAAAGTCCAGTGTCTCTTTACTTCCCTGCTGACTCACTGCAAAGGGATCTGTTACTGCTACCAAGAATAGTTTTCGAGGGTCGTGTCACACATAAAGGAACATCGCTGAAAGTCCTCAGTGTGTCGTTAAAACAGTGGTTCGTCACCACAGGGCTCGAGTGGAATGTTGAGTTCTTACAGTCGTCACCATTTAAGTGCGAATAAGGAAAATGATTTCTATCTGATAACAGGATAAGCTGTCCTAGAGTCAGCTATACAGTCCTGATGTCCTTAAACCTAGAAACAAATAATGACAGGAGTTTAGACTGATGGATGGCTGACTGATTATAATGTCACTACACCACCATATATGAAATATACAGAATAATTAGACTCATATTCCTCTACTGTTCAATATATGCTTTGTGTAAAATCAAATGATGTTCAAGCCTCAACCTGGATTTATCTGTGTGAAGGGAAATTCAACCAAAGTCATTGCTCTGATGCAAATCTACAACCTTAAACATTAAAGTGAGAGTTTATATTAATCCTACACATTATACTAGTAATAAGGGATAATCTATTTACAGTAGCAACCAAAGGAATGTGCAGTATTCTGGATATGATCACAACACCTTGTCAGGGATGTAATTTATGGAGTTAAATCTCTATGTCAGCTCTTAAAGTAAAACCCTTTGCACTCATTTAAACAACTGAGTAGGCAGAAAGTAAATAAAAAAAAAATGCCTACAGGGAATGCTGCGGTTAAATATATAGCTGGCAACTTAAGACATGGCCCCAGTTCTCAGAAATCATCCGGGGAGACAATCATCATTATCCGTGACTGGGTAGAAGGATGCCTATTGATCGGGGAGGCAACTACTAGTGCAGTGTTCCTGGGGAAGAATGGATTCAACCTTCAGCGCCTGAAGTTTTCAGTGAAGTGTTGATCACTGTGGATGCTGCAGCAGAACGCTGTTTCAAGACTTCTCCCAGTTTGTCCAGGCACCATCTTAATGTCTGTGTTAATCAAAATCAACTCATTTTATTTATTTATTTTTAACCACCACCCCCCCACCACCACCACCACTTTTTGCCATTGCTTTAAACCCACTCGAGCCTCTGACACGAATCAGTGCTTATTGGAGGAGCTGAGCTTTTCCACTCATAACAAAAGTAGAAGTGGAAGGGGAGAGAGGCAGAGTGATAAAAGCCTGCCATTGCATTAGTCATCATTCTGCCCACTCTGCTCAACCGTAACCTTCATTGCTCTCCCCTAACTGCCTTCACTGCCTCCCTCTTCCCCCCGACACTTCAGACTTTGTGCATTGACAGGGACTTGTGACCTGTTATGTTTGTGTGCACACATGTACAGTATGTGTCTGTGTTTACAACAGATGACTACCCACTGGATCACAGAAGGACACAGTTTGGGCTGAAAAAGACTACTTGTTCTTTCGGTCAATACAGATATTCAACATCTGAAAAGCTCTTGACTAATATGCTTTCAGAACACCGTGGTCAATGATAAGAAACATCCATCACTTTTCATTCTTTTTTTTTTTTTCCCCAATGAAAAGAGTCTCTCCTTTGTGCACATCAGCAGCGCAATGAAATAATGTAAGAGAAGTACATAACAGTTGAGAAAGGATATGAAAAGCTTATTAATATCTGGACTTTTACAGTTGCTTTTAAAAATATCACCTACACTTTTCACTTGTACCAGTACCTTCTTAAAGTTACATTTTCCACATTTGTCATATCATATTTCATCAAAGGCTCTTAAAACTGACACCGACAAACAAGAATGAAATATAAAATGTATTTACAAATTGAAATGTCGAGAGCTTTTCAACAAACCACCTGACAGAAGGAGATTTACCTGTTCTTCATCACTTACTTCCTTTTAAGGTTAAGAGTATGATGCAAATGTGACATACAGGGCCTACCGTCTTACGAAAGAAATCATGAGATTTTATTATTTTTAAGGCAGTAACTACTGAATTTGAAACAGCCCTCAAATAAACCATTTTCTTATTACCTCACGCCCCAACGCAGTCTGTTGGAGGCTGAACCATATCTCATACAGTATACAGTGCACAGTAACATATGGCAAAAGTTGATCCCTTATAGTTGTTTTAGCCTCTGCAACACAAATGTTGACTTTGAATTGAGAAAAAGTCTCAATAGAAGCCCTTCTGTCTTGGTGATGTCTGTTCAAGACATCTAAGTGAAGTCTCAGGATCAAAGGCTGGGCCCATACGAAGTTATTTCCATGCTCTCGATCAGAATGTTTATAGCTTAGAGACGCTCCTCTGAAAGTTCACACACAGATCACCTGGAAATTAGGCTCATGGTAGGTTTCCTCATTTTTGCATGCGCTCTTACAACATACAGCTGTTTATCTGAACTTTGCATGCTGGGAGGTCGAGTTTTTGTACGAAGGGGCTACTGTGTGCGCGCAAATTTCCCAAGTTCAAGTTCTTGCTTCCGTGCTTCACTGAAGGCTGTTATTGCTGATATAAGGGATCCCTTAGACATGCGTCCAGCCCCTTCTGAAGACAAAGTCATTAATTAGACAAATGCACTCCTTTATGGCAGTTCGTTTTCGTCCCCACAACACTTTGACAATAATCACCTCCAAAGAGAAAGACACAAGGAAATACTAAAGGGCTCATCCTGGACATGGAATGTAACATTTTAGAAATCTGTAAGAAAAGCGTGAAAGAAGTTAGAGGACATTTCCACAAAAGTAAATGTGACAGAGCTCATTCCAAACCTGTCACGTTATGGACTTCACTGTATATATGTGTTTAGATCAGATACTTTCTCCAGCCATCCTCAGAGTTAATGAGTTTCTTCTTTTCTGACATGATTGGATGATTCAGCTCCGGTGGTGAGTGGAGTGATCCCTCTAAAGCTGCTCTGGCGTCATCAAAGCACATCTAAGAAATGGCTCCTAAATTAGCCAGGTGGAGTCTGGATTCCCTGAGGGGGGAAACAAGCTCGCAGAATCAAAATGTTTCCCACAGGGTGGCAAAAGAGTTTCTGCCACTGGGGGAATCTAAACAGAAAAAGAAGAAGAAAAGAGAAAACCAGAACAACAGAAATGTTCTGGTGGCACCTTGTAAAAATTAGCGTAAAAAAACACTTAAATGATGAAACAGTGTTTACTTTGGACTAAACAAGAATAGGAGCGCAGTAGAGTGGACTAATTGGACATGTTTGTGTTTATAACATAATGAAAGACAGTGAGAGGAAAGAAGTAACATGGGAAGAGAAACAGAATGAAAAGGTGTCTGGCTCTGTATATCGGCTTTGGTCCCTGGGGTTGGTTTTTCAGCAGTCTCTCCACCGTCGGAGCCATTTGGCCCTAATCTCTGCTGCCCCATGGCACCGGAATTACTGAACACCGTGGAGCCACTGAACCCACGCCACTGTCTCTGCGCTGTGGGCTCTCAGACCTGCACCAGCCACACTATGCCTGGTCCTAGAAGCCCTGCAGCTTTGCCCCAGAACCGGGCCCCGTGCCAAAGGAGAGTTGGCGCCATCGAGGGGGCCCAGCATCCCGGCCTCATCCTGACAAGCAGATGGGCTTAAAAGGGGCCTGGTTGTTTGTGAGAGCACAAAGTCTTGCAGATAAAGAGAAGACGTCCTGGCAGTCACACCTCAATGATGTTGACAGATGGCATCCTGTTGTTGTTGTTGTTGTTCTTGGGGAACTGTGGAAGGAAAACAGGAGATGACAGGTATGAGAACGCTGGAGGACTCACAGGAACGTGCAATCTTCAATGAGCATGAGGATGCTTCTCTGTTTGGATGTATTATTGAGGTGGTTTGGAAGAGACTGTATCTGTTTTCTGGTGTGATTTGGACATTTAAAAATAGGAAGTGGATATGGAATGCAGCTCTGTGGATTGGCCAAAAGAGAACTTATCAAAAGCCATGACTTGTGTGTGTTTGCCAGTTGATGCTGAATGTTATATTGCACACAAAAATGAGGACGTATTGAAGCAGCGTTTAGTTTCGTCCTGAAGCAGAAGCTCAGATGGCACTATGATTGCGCATGAAGTGGAAAAAGTCTAAAAGTGGCCGGGACAATTCACCTGCCCGGCGCCGCGGAGGGGGAGGCACCCGGGGAAAGGAGGGGGGTGGGTTATACCTTACTGCGCAACAGCCCCCCTGTTGGATGTTCAGGAGTGCTGCACTCTGAGGAGTTTTTGGCTTTGTCCTTGTTGTTGTTGGGCTCGTTGTCTTTGATTATATCATACTGACGACAGAAGAGAGCGATCACACCTGCAAAGAGAAGCACAGTTACATTTCTTTTGCCAAAACGAAAGCTGTGTGTTCTCTGATCGTGGTTAATTGAAAAGCGTTGTACTCACCTGCCCACATGATGAGTACCACCACAATGATTATGAGCTCCCCTGCCCTCAGCTGGGTGGTCTGGCCCACTTCTTCCATGGTCACTTCGTCTATAGGAATCAAGAGGCAACATGGAGTAATTAGCCTCATACTAGAAGCTGAAGGGGAATAAACTCACTGCAGATTTAAAGTCCAAGGGCAATCGATGGCATGCCTCAAAGTTTTCACAGAAGAGTTCATTATATGCTGTCAATGACTCTTCAGGCAAGTGTGTGCTTGGAAAGCAATGACTAATAGGCTGTAAATGGAACAATTATACAACATACCAGAAATGTTTGCTATTAAATAAAACTTCATACTGGGATATTTAACTGACACTTCAAGTTTGCTAGGCTTGGAGGTGAATATATTGGATTTCTTGTGATTAAAAATGCCAAGACGCTGTGTCAGACAGTGAACGCCTCAGTTCTGTGGATGTTATGAGAGCAACTTTGCATCAAGTGTCTTATCAGAAATATTAGAAAGTCTCCTGTGATCACCACTTTATGTTTTAAATTTCATTACAGCTTGTGAAAGTCAACTTATGGTGATTAGAGGTGATTTTTATGATGTCTGAATTTTAAACATTATTCCAGTGCATGACCACACAGCTGAAAATATTATTCAAGCCTGTTCATATTTTGTTCCACCATGGATTTCCAATTTCTTTTTGTTTGCTTCTCTTTGTTTTTCCTTCCAAACAGGCAACGTAGTTAGGGGCCGCATCTTGGAAAAAAAAAAAAATTGCAAATATAGTGCAATTCTTTTACATCCACCCACTGTTTTCCGTTGTCTCTCAGATTCCTCTTCCTGTCCTTTTAATGGTGCATTTGCACAGCAGTAGCAGATGTGATTAAACTGTATATTTGGGGTTTCAGTTACGTACTTCCTGTTTTTATTTGAGTCGGCTGCTGCCCACAAGTCGACATTTTTACTCTTAAAATCTCAAATGTCCTTGCAGTATCCTCTGTGTTGCTTTTAGCTTTTGAGTGATGAGTGCTGTGTTGCCATTTTGCAGCTTTCGTATTGTCTTAATGATGCTGTGTCCAATTCTGTTCCTGTTTTGGAGCTCAGTCTATTCTTTGTACATCCAGAAGCAGAAGCAGTAGGAGGACAGACGCTTATAAGAAGTGATCAATTTTCTGAGACTGAATTTATATCGGCAACTGTCTCAAACCAAATACACAGAAATATACAAACACAGACATCCAAGACGATAACTAATAGGCTAAATTCTCCAAACATCTCATGGACTGACGAGATCAGACGCAGAACATGAAGAGAATAGTTAAGGCTGTATCTAGGTCACATGGGATCTTCCATACTAGAAAGTGAAGGAGGATGAGGCAAGAAGAAAGTGAGTTAATCACAGCAGTACGGATCAATCCATACTGTCCTCAATGAAACTTCATCATCATCTTTGATGTGGAATGGCAGGAGGGATATCAAAGCAAGCAGTGTGTGCACATTCAGCAAATGCTGCTCTTCTACCAAACAAAGCAACAACACGTAACTTTCTTGCACAGCTGAATGTTATGAAAGCCAGAGGGTGTATCTAAAAGTTCACAGCAGCATAGGGAGCACTCCTATCTTTTTATTAGATGCAGTGGATGACATTTGGAGGGCCCTGAGTGGCAGGAACCCTACGCTCCGGTAGCTTTTAGCAACAAGCACTTCTGCTGATCGATTGCCCTCTGTTGCCCAGTATTAACTAATCAAAGCACAACAGCCCAAGGCGCCTGACACGGTTGCCAGCTGGGTGCAGTGGGGCTAACCGGTCACTTGTAATACCTCTACTGATTCACACTGACCAGACTGCGGACCAACTGCAGTTTTCTGAATCACAAGTTGTATTTACTTTTCATTCTTCAGCATTGTTACTTTTCTTCTGTAGCATTTAAAGGGGTTGTATGTAATAATACAACTTTACAGTCTAGAACAAGTGGTGCCAGGCACAACACACCCCGCCCCTCACACATATTGTAGCTTATTTTGGCATCAATCCAGCTGATGTCATCATGTCTGTGTGTGTGCTGATGTCAGCATATCAATTGCCTCTATATATGTGTCAAGTTTGAAGTGAATTGAAACAAAATGTATGTTTTTAAAGTCATTTGAAATTATAAGTGGGAGAAAAAAAAGGGAGAAAAAAGATAAAAAATGTGAACTTTGACCTTCTTTTCCCAAAATGTAACCATATCTATTCTGAATCACTGACAATCTATAAACCCAATCTGGTATCAATTCAACCAATAGTTTTGCTGCTAGAGTGTTAACAAACAAACAAACAAACAAACTGAACCAAAAATAATATCCCTTGCCTCCCCTTTGGAGGGTAGGGTAATAAGGTGCTCTGAAGTTATGTCAAAGATGCCAATGTATTGGATTGTAGAGATATGAACTCCTAATATGTATTATTTAAGTCGTGTGTTAAGTTGTAAGTTTTGTGACCACTAGAGGGAGTTGTGAGTAACTTTGCCACAGGGCCTTTGACCAAAGCATTAGAAAGAGAATTGATAGAACGAGAACCTCTAAAAAAGTATTTCTAGAGTCAAAGAAAGTGACACAGTGACAAAAGCGAGAAGCACTATTGTTGTTTTCATCACTGGACACAGCTCTAAATGAAAAGAATGGAGTTTGATCCTGAAATCGCAGTGATTCTTCTACATGGGTGAGTTTGATTATGAAGCTTATGACTGTATAAAGTTATTCTGTGATGTTATCATTTTTGCTAAATTCACTGTTTGTTGATTCATGGTTCAAACTAAATTGTGACAATTCTGACCTTGTTTGGACAATTCCAAACAGATCTGTAATGCAGCTATTGACAACATAAACTGTACAGTAGCAAAGCAGAGTTGATTTGTGGTTTTATTGTCTGAAAACCGAGTTAGGCTAACTGAGCTATAATGTAAACTATCAGCTGATGTGGAGATTATGACACAGTGTTATTTTAACCAACCAAAATAACCAGCTATGAGTTTTAGTTTGAAGATGGAAAGTTGATGATACTATGATGCAGATGTAAACTATGAGCTTTATACTTTATTCTGTGAGTGATACAGCTGGTGGATATCTATCTAGTGTTGATTTGTTGGTGGTTTTGGTGTTCCTAAGTGTGCTCCAGTACATTTCTATCCCCCTGCTGTTGATAGTGTTGAGTATGTACATGCACTACATATGTATACTACAAAGTACTACATCTGCTTTAGTACAGTGAAAGAACAAAAAAGACAGAAGAGACAACAGAAGTATACTTTGCACGTTAACACATTCAGTACTAAAGCATTATGTATTGTAATTCTTAACATCTGTGTCTGCAGAGGAATGTTTAACCCTTTAACAACAGCAATCTTGCGCTCCATTTTGCACTTTACAGCCTTCAAATTGCTGTAACTCCTGAACCGTTTGCGCTATCCACAAAATTCCAGCGGCATTGGAAAGCTGAGATCCTGAGCTTTCCTTCTCTATATAACACTTTATGGCAGCAGTGTGGGACGCTATTACGAGTAGAAAGGACCTTTTTCACAGACTTCAACACAGCCTAAAAAACGCAAATAACAAAAATACGAAGCCATAATATGGATACTGAATGTTCTAGACCACAGGTGTCAAACATGGGACCTGGGGGCCAAATCTGGCCCACCAAAGGGTCCAGTCCGGCCCTTGGGATGAATTTGTGAAATGCAAAAATTACATTAAGATATTAACAATCCTTTTAGTTCAGGTTCCACATTCAGACCAATTCAATCTGAAGTGGGTCAGAACCGGTAAAATACTTTCATAGTAACATACAAATAATGACAACTCCAAATTTTTCTCTTTGTAAATGTAAATATTTTCATGTATTTACAGTAAAACAAAGTAGAATAACCTGAACAAATGTGAATAACCTGAAATGTCTTAAGAGAAGTAAGTACAATGTTAACAATTTTCTGTCTGTTACTAAATGTTTTGTGTGTTTGTAGATCCACTGTGATCTGTAAATTATAATGTACATGTGTAAATGATAAACTAAGACAGAATATTAAAATTACACTTATTTTTTCAGTTTGTTCATGTTATTTGCATCTTTTGAAAGGATAGTTTGTAGATGTAAACCTTTTCATAATGTAAGTTTACTTTTTACGCTCTAAAACAGAGAAAAGTTTGGAGTTGACATAATTTATATATTATTATGTTATTATTTTACTGGTTCGACCCACATCAGATCAAATTTAGCTGAATGTGGCCCCTGAACTAAAATGAGTTTGACACCCCTGTTCTAGACCAAAAAGCATGTTTGAACAGATGTAAAATAGTTGAAAGTTTATTTCTGCCATCTCAAAAAGTTTCATAATTTACATTTACAGTTGTTTCTGATTATAAATACGCTAAATACTTTGTCAGTTTGTTTCTTTTTCACTTCAACACACTGTTTTAAGCAATTATTATTTATAATAATGACAATTAATGGCCAGATATTGAAAGTTAAGTTCTTCATCAAAACAAAGGTACAAAGGATTTGGAAAAAAAAAAAAAAAACATTTTCTGACACTTTTATGGCGAAGAAAACATGAAGACACCTAGGCGGCCTGTTATAATGGCAGTCTTAAAAGGGTTAAACCTTTTATGCAGTTTAGCTTGCTTGTGTGGGTTTTTTGGGGAGTGGACAGAACTTTTTCACAGCAAACAACAGCCGGGCTTAGTGACTCATATTGTGTTGTTATCATAGTGATGTCACCACATTTTGTACAGTCCTGCCTCTACAGAGACTAAAACCAACATTTGGAATCAGAGAAACAGTTGTATGATACAGTTTGTCTTTCAACTTTAGATGTACTTTAATATGCATGTTTTTGTAGGATTTGTGCTAAACAAGGTTAAAGCCGTACATCACACAGACAGGATATTCCCACATTTACACAATAAGCATTTTGTTAAACTACTCCTTCAAGGGGCTAAAACCAGGCAGGAATATTTCTTTGTCTTTCATGTGGCTGCTTCTGCTTCAGTGTCCAGATAGTGCAAAAGAAAATGTGTGAGTAGTGTTTTTGTCCTTTGGGATGTAACAGAGATAAGGGAGGCTGTCTGGAAAGATATCTTACAGTTTTTTTTATACTGTGGATCCATTTTGACATAGATATCAAACCTCTGTATGACAGAACAAAAGGGACACTTTGTTCCAGCCTATTTTTTGACAATTTTCATGTGTGGCCAAGATGGCAGAGTTTCTTCTTGATCAGATCTGACAGGGTTGGTGGGTTATTTTGCAGTACATGTATTGAAAGTTTGTGTGAATATATGTAGGTTTAGATCAGACGGTCCACATGTTAACGTGTATCTCAGTCGTTTTTGGACATGGAAGAGGAACTCACTGGCAGCATTTTCTGCTCTCTGACTTTTGTCTTTTTCCCGTTTCTTTCAGGTACTTATCTGTTTCCTGTTCCTCTTCTTCAGTGTCTTTTCCTCCTGTTTTGTGCACAGGTTGCCCTGTATTTTTTTTTTTATCTTTTATATTGTATCTCTTTCTTTTCCTTTGATCTCCTGAAGCTTAAACCCATTGTGTGAGAAAAAAATGCAAAGACACGTGGAATAATCCAGCATTTCAGGCTCATCCTTTGCTCTTTCCACTGGGATCAGCATGATATAGCAGAACAGAAGGGCTGAGAAGCTGAGTGAGGATGGTGAAAACCTCCCTTTTCTTTGTGGGAAGTTTGTCATAACAGGAAAAAAGACTAACAGCTGCAGAAAGACACTCTCTCACACTTGCTACCCCATGTAATTATTTGTGGCAAAAGACCAACAGTATATTCCTCTTTTTGTTTTATTTTGTCAATACTTGAGCATTGCTTGGGTTTGTATCCACTAGTGAAAGGGAATTTAACACATGATGAGTTAAAATGTATCTCATGAGTTAACCTTGCAAGTAATTTGACTGCATGATCATACACAAATACTATCATTTTAATGTCTTTAGAAAGTATAAAATTAAGTTCAAGAGAATCTAAACACTGATTATATTTGTAGCATAAATGATTTCCCTGCCATAGCCATTGTCCAATGTATATATAAAAGTGTAACTCACACTTCATCTAAAATCATACTATTAAAAAAACTGTGATTTTCTGTTTAACTGTGAGATGTCAAGTTCAAGAACTGCTCATCTCTCATGAACAGACTCCATTGTAGCAACACAGCTAAGCTAATTAAATCAACATTCTTGAGCGTAAAGCATGAATGAGACAGTAAAGCATGTCTGGGGTTGAGATAAACTGTAAAGATGTTGAATATGAGTGAGGGATGATGAATCGCAGACCTGCTCTTGGTAGAGAAGCTTTGTGAAATGAGCGCCTAGTGGAAAACATGTGCAGGAGGAGGCAAATCTGCAGTGAAGGGGAGATTTCCATTAGTATTTGTGTGTGCAGAACCTGCCAGTATGTGGAAATGTTTTTGGTGAATGGGTAAGCGAAGTGAGGCAGGGAGCTTCTTCCTCTAGATTTGCAAAGAAACCAAGCAAACAAACACTCCTCGATTCCCATCCCCTATAGGGATGGGAATCGAGGGTTCCCAGTAGTTCAATTCCTTGGAATAATTTGCCTGCCTGCTTAATGGTTCTGCCTTCGTTGTGCATGCTTGATGATGTCACACGCATGCTGCAATTATTTTGGTTTAGAATGTAGCCAACATGGCGTCAGGGCAGAAACGCTCCAAAGTATGGCTATGTTTCACACGAAAAGATGACACCAGGGCTACTTGTAAGACTTGCAACGCTTTCATTTCTTCAAAGGGGGAAATACCTCCAATATGCAAAAACGTTTGTCCACGCAGCATGCAGTTCATTTACAGGCATGTCATGTGTTTGATACGCTACTTAGCAATGCTTGTGAATCTAGCGGCAGAGCGAACACCAGGGCATCATCCGGGAGGGGGGCCAACAAATGTCCTGCCCCCTCAAATAAAAGTTTCCAAAGATAGGGAAAAGGAAAATGAGGTGCACAACAGCGGGAGACATAGAGGAATTAGTTAAGTGTCTTAACCCATAAAGACCCAAACATCCACCATTGACCAAAAGAATCTACTGATCTAAAATATTTAATACCTGTTGATCCACTAATATATACATATATATATATATATATATATATATATATATATATATATATATATATATATAATTGGTGTAAAATCCAGTTTGTCATCTTTTCATGGTCATCAGATATGACCCATTTGAATGTTCAGAGGGTCAGTAGTGAATATGGAAACACCGTCATCTACAACAATATTGATTCATGAGTAAAACCCATGGAGTTGGATCAATGACAGCACTTGGTTTAGGTTCAGTTAATGATATATTTTGCTGAAAAAGTCAGCATTTTTCAGTTTTCTCTGTTCTGATATAACAGTTGAATTTGCTCTGAGGTTTTTTGAAACATCTACATGATCACTTAATTAAATGCAGGAAAATACTTACACTTTTCACTGAGGAAAAAAACAAAGAAAGAGGATAATATTATAATGAATGGTGATAAATCACTTGAGAAAGAAAGTATAAATATGGAGAAAAATGCACTTGGGAACTGCCACAAAAGTTGCACCGGGTCTTTACGTGTTAGGTTTCACTTTCACTTTGTAAAACCCCATCTGTTGTTATTATTTGTGCATACTGTGTATGTTATATTTTCTGTGCAGAGATGGAAATATAAAAGACAGTTAATGCAAACAAATCTGTTTGTACTCTTTTATTCCCTCACCCAATGAGAATCGATAAGGACTCAGATCAATAAGCAAAATCGATAACAGAATTAGAATCATTAAATTCTTATCAATTCCCATCCCTAATCACCTACTGCATAACAGTCTCAGTTAACAGTGTAAGGCTGCTCTCTGAGGTACACCGATGGCCTGAACATTTTGAAGAGTACATTGTTTCCATGTTGCCACTTTGACTCTGTTGCTCATGAATATGTAATTACAGCTCAGTATACATATATATCTCTGTCGCTCAATGTGTGTTTATTACTTCTGTTTATTTCTGTGCATTGTTCAGAGTTCACTGGTGAAAACAGTAGGAGGGAGACTATCTGAAACCTTAAGAAAAAGTGCACAATCGGAAGAACCCTGAACATGAAACCACTTGTTTATCTGAGGTCTGTGCTGTTATTGATTTCTTTAGATTCTTTCCTCTCACAGAAAAAACACACAAAATTCATTTCCTGTGCTAATTAGGCCTCTGTGGCACCAAGAGCATATCTTCAGTTTGACGATGATTGCATTTACAGTATATTCAGTGTAGCTTTGCGAGTGTTCTGCAGAGGTCTGTATTCCCTCCAGCTCTGCTCTCTGGGAAGTATTGGTGTACAGTATAGCACTGGATCACATGAAAGATGAGTGTAAACGAGAGAAGGAATAGATGGAGCAGGGCTTCAGCCAAAAGCACATCGATTCGCCATCCCCTGCAGCTCTGACTACCTCCTCGCCACATCTGATGAATGCCTCTCCTCATTTTGGTTTACTGTGGAGTTGTGCTGGGTGCATGCAGGGTAAAGCCCGCAGTGGCACATCAATACACATTGAAGCTTACACCCACCTCGGCTGTTTTATTCCCAAGTGGTGGTCAGTGGGGGTGAGGTTTAGAAGTGCTCTGTTGTAAAATTTCATTTCACGCTTTGTGTGACTATTGATTTTTATTGGTTTTTAGACAAAATCAGTCAAGATGTTGTCAAAAGGCCAAAGCCTCCTCTGTACTCACTGTCTTGAAAAAGTCAGAAACAGAGCTGAGAAATTTCCATTTATGCGTGGATCAGATGGATGACCGAGCATGAGTTTGTGTTTGTTTTGTCTTTGTGCCACCTTACCTTTACTCTTAGACGCCTGAGTCTCGGCCTCCTTTGGTGTTCGAAAGCGCAGGGGTTCGCTCAGCGGGCTCGTACCCGACATACTGATGGACTGCACATGCACAATATAATCCGTTTCCTCGTCCAAGTCCCATAATGCACAGGAGCGTGTGGTGGTGTTGACTTCCTGGATGAACCGCAGCATGTGCACGTCTTTCTTCTGTTGGAGAATAAAATGTGAGAGACTGATGTCTTTAGCTGTTTGAACAATGGTGTGCACTGACTGTCACCAGGCAGTCAATCACTCAGTAAAATTAGTTAACCAGAAGGTGAAACAGACGGTAAATTTATGGGACTCCTGAGAAGACCTCGGTGCTGAAAATTATGTTTCGTTGCATCCCATTAGAGCACAGTTTGTCTGTGGTGGTGAGATTGGGCCATGGAGAAAAACACAAGGATAAAAGGATGCATCCATACAAAAAGTTAATATAACTGACTGACTGACTGTAGTGCAGCAAAAACAACTGAATATAAGATCAACAAAGAATACAAGAGCAAACACATTTACATAATAAATTAGAAGTATAAAAGAACAAAAATGGTAGAAAAACAGTAAGGTGCAACAATAAACTGTAATGTGTAAAGTAAAATGGAATTGTTCAGTAATATGGACAGTAAAGTGCATAGTGGAAATATGTTTATGACCGGGTTTGAACATCAGGTGAGTTTATTGTACAGTGAAATGGCATGTGCCGGGAAAGATTTCCTGTATCGGTCCATTAAACAGTGGAGCTGTAATAGTGATAATCACAACGATACTGAGATATAATGAGATAAAGAATGGCTATTAGAGAATTTTTATTTATTTATTTTTTTAGTTAGATTGTCCATTCTGAGCTACCTCAGAATGGACAATCTCTTCTTTGTATTTCAAAGCAGGTGATGTTTAGCCTTAAAGTATTAATGTGCTTTAACTGTGTTTGTAGTGTTAACATCTTCATAACAAAAAATGAAGGATGGTCAAAACAAACACTGACTCTAACAAGGACCTTTCCTTTTTTGAGGTTGTGGAAATTCACTTGGTTGTGATCTGTAGTTTCACTACTTGATATCTTAATACTTCACAAAAAACCTTTAAGAGAAGAGACAGAGATTCCATGAGTCTCCTACACTGATACTTAAAGCAGTCCTTCTGGGATCTGTCACTGGTGGACCAGGGTTTAAACCCAACATCAATGTGATGTATGATGGTAATTTTCTGATCAGGGCTTTATAGATATAAAGGCCCCAGTGAATATTGCATCTCTCAGTCAAAGAGGCCAGATGACCTTATCTTAGAGGACACAGTGGTGAGTATCGTAGCCATCACCAGTAATAAACCTCAGGGCTGAGTGGTAAACATAATCTAATGGCCTATGAGTAAAAGCAGAAGCATGTCCAGAGGATGATAGGAACATTGATTCATTAATGTTCTAAAGCTGGTTTGAGTTGTGCATTGACAGTCAATCATTTGTTGTAATTTGCTGACAAGTCTCCTGATGTGATCTTTAAATGTAAATTAGTCACACAGCCAGAAGACAACACCAGTACCACATTGAGCAGGAAAACTCCAAGGTTATGCACCTCTGTACATTTTTGACCTATTTTAACTTTGATCTTTACTACTTACACTGGTCTACAACTAAGATGCCTCCAGAATAAAAGTAGTGAAACTCTACCAAATTTGTGTAACTAATAAAGAAACATTAAGTCAAAAATTGGCTGTAGTTTCCAAGATACAGTCTTTGCAAAAAATGCGAATTTATGAGAATTAATGAGAGAATGGGTTTTACTCCAAAGGAATGTTTGTCTCAGAGCTACCAGATTTACTTCAAAACACTAGTCGCTTTTCCACTGACCCTCAAATTGTGCGAATATTACTTGCGCATAAAAATTTACCTAATGGGAAAAAAACGACAATTTCACCAAAGCTCTTGTTTTTTGATTAAACCTTTTTGAGCTGGTAAAAGGTGTTTTTTGGGAGTAGCACAATTGGTATATCATGCCAACCTGCAATGGAAAGATCTTTTTCTGCAACTACAGTCACCTGAATTAAAAAAAACAAATAAACAAAAAAAAAAAAACGGATGTTGACGGACGTTACAACAAGCGAAGAAGAATAGTTTTAAAAGAAACTTGGTGCAGTATATGTGAACATACCAGGAAACTGAATAATTTTTTAATTTAGTCCAGGATAGAGGGGTAATATATAATAATAATGAATATATCTGTAACTCAACATGATATTTATGTTCGTCACCATGTTTATGAAACGACTTCCTGTGTCATCTTGCGATAATAAATAAACAAATCATCGTATTTGTGATTTAATGGAAAAACTGACATTACACACTTCTTTTTTTCAACATTTAGTAAATTTCGGTAAAGTTTTGCGTATATGTCCGATGGAAAAGCGACTACTGTCTGCACATAACAATCCATTCACTTTACAGGTTCTTTCTAGTGGAAGATATTTAAACCTATTGCCTAAATGTACATAAACTAATATATATGTGTAATAACACTTTAGCACAGTGGTTCTTAACCTTGTTGGAGGTACTAAACCCCACCAGTTTCATATGCGCATTCACCGAACCCCTCTTTATTAAAAAATAAAATATGATTTTTTTCAAATTCAAGACACAGGTATATGTTTTACTGGTGCACAAAATGAACCGTGCATTAACATCACTGTGTTCAAAGAACAAAACCAATACAGTGCATGAACTCACAACAAATTACATACCTTTTCACAAAGACATGACCTTTTTTAATATTACCACACTGAAAGGGTTTTAATTTTTAACCTTATGTATTCCAATAATGAACTTATTGTATTTATGCTATTTATCATTTTTAACATTTTAACACACACCCATCACCTAATTTCCATCAGGCTACAATTATAATGAATATTTACTGCAAATCAGTGTGACTTCTGCTGTTGTGTATATGTATGTGTAGGCCGTCAGGTCAACCCGGTTTTCGTTTCATCTTGCCCTGAACTTTCTGAACCACGCAATTTTGACATAAAAAAAGATAATTGCATGTAGTGTATCAAAAAAAGTTCTCGTTACTCCTTCAGTATTTTTGTGATCGTTGTTTTATTATGGCACTAGCTCGGCTTTAGCGTAATACGATTTCTCCGTCCGCGACGGTGCGTCGGTTGTCACATGATTGTAACTGACCAGTGCGGTGACCGAAAAATGTAAACAAACGCTACACATGTCTGCCTCCGTGGTTAACAGGAAGTAGCAAAAGTCATCACAACAATGTGGAAAATACTCAAATAATTCATCGTCAGACAAGTGGAAGAGATTATAAACACTTCCGGATGTGTTGTAGTGCTATAAGCAACAATAATACACCGCGTATATTGGATGTCAATCAGAGAAAGAGTCTCCGAAGCCGTTTGTTTACACGGACCTAGCCCGACACACACACCCGACTAATGAGTCGAGTGTGTGTCTTGACCTCCGCCGAACCCCTGAGACTGACTCACCGAACCCCTAGGGTTCGATCGAACCCAGGTTAAGAACCACTGCTTTAGCATATGCATTGAAAACATCAGCTAACCGACACTTTTTCATCTTAAGATTCAACACATTTAATCTCTGTGGCAGGTAATGTCTAAACAAACAGTACACCACTGTTACCAGTACATTTCAGAATTTATTGCAAAATCTTTACTTTTGAAGCCTTACATTGTTTTACACCTGAGTATATTTCTGCACATCAGATCCACATCAGACAGTTAAACCCTTATGATCCTCAGACCAAAGCTCACTGGCTGTTTTTCCAAGATCTACATTAAGAACCAAAAGTAATAAAGCTTTGGTTTTTCCTGAAATTGTATTGCTAGGAAAATATTTACAATATTTCTATGTGATTAATCTACAAATTAAATACAAACATGCAGGAAAAGTACAGGAGGTGAGGGAAAATGTGTAAAGTAACCTAAAAGAAATAGAATGGGAGAGGAAAGAAGAGAAGGGAGAAAAAAGTAAGTGATAAAACTGAAAATCTTTCCATATGATGGCCACTACATTTTGCATTTTGGATTTTTAAGTGAAAATCAAGTATTTTCCTGTACTTAATCCACTGATCATGTAGATGTTCATAAAAGCTTGGAGTAAATTTAAAGGTTATTAGATCAAATCAGAAAAAAATTTGGAAAAAGTGACTTTTTCAACAAAATATATCGTTAACTGAACATAAGAACAAAGGTCAGCAACCACTGTAATTTATTAAACGACGTGAGCTTTGCTGGTGAATCAATGTTGTAGAAGATGACAGTGTTTCCATGTTCACTACGGAGCCTCTGAACGTCAAAATGGGTCATATCTGATGACCATGAACAGATGAGAAACTGTATTTTACCTGAATTATTTACATGTATTGGTAGGATTAGTGGTCAGCAAGTTATTAGACATTTTAGATCAGTAGATGCTTCTGGGTCTTTATGGGTTAATTCAGATTCAAGCTTAAGTTGCCTTTTTCATAAAAAAAAATATAAAATACCATGTGACTGAATGTGTTCTTCTGCATTTCTGTTCCCTTTGCACACAAACCCTCGTGCGACTAAAAGCAGCAGACCGTCCAACTGTCCTCCTCAATCATATCACTGAACTCGTGTATGTCTGCAGATGAGTGTGCACGAACATTTGTAAATCCCCAAGATGGCAGCTTGTCCCACATAAAGTAATGTGTCTAATGACTGTGAATGGGTGCTGAGTAATGTGTGTGTGTGTTTACGATATGTGCGTAGGAAGGCTGCAAATAATATCACTTATCCCCTTTCACATAGCTGTCACAGTCTGCTGCTGTCAAAGAGCAGACAGGCAGTCCGACAGGATCCAGCGTCCTGTGATGATTCCCATAATGCATACTGTCTCCAAGCAAGGCAACAACACAATAAAGACTATCAGACATGGCAGCAAACAGCCAGTGTTAAGTCACCAACACCAATTAGTGTTTTTTGGCTTGAGTTCTATTACCCATAAAGACCCAAATACACACCAGTGACCAAAACCATCTACTGATCTAAAATGTGTAATAACTTTAGAGCCACTAATCCTATCAATACATCTAAATAATTGGTGTAAAATACAGTTTGTCATCTTTTCATGGTCATCAGATATGACCCATTTGGACATTCAGAGAGTCCATAGTGAATGTGGAAACACCATCATCTTCTACAACATTGATTCACCAGTAAAACAGTAAAACCCATGGAGTTGGATCAGTGACAGTGAATGGAGACACTAGGTATATGTTCACTTAATGATACATTTGACTGAAAAAGTCACTTTTTCTCAAGTTTTCCCTGATTTTGGTATGATAACCTGCAAACGGAATTTCAGCATGATGATTAAAATACATGATCAGTAAAATAAATTGAGGAAAATACCTGATTTTTCACAGGAGAAAAAAAAAAAAAAAAGCAAAATCTCCCCATGTCTGTGCGGGTTCTCTCCGGGTACTCTGGCTTCCTCCCGCCATCCAAAGACCAGATCAAAGATCAGTTAATCTAAATTGCCCATAGGTATGAATGTGAGAGTGACTGTTTGTCTCTACATGTCAGCACTGCGATGAACTGGCGACATGTCCAGGGTGTACCCCCCGCCTTTGCCCATAAGTAGCTGGGATAGGTTCCAGCGACCCCCATGACCCGAGTGAGGATAAAGTGGGTTCAGATAATTAATGAATAAATGAATGAAAAATGCAACGTGGAGACTATTATATTATAATAAATGGTGATAAATCACTTAACAAAGGTTAAATGGAGAGAAAATTAATTTGGGAACTAACACAAAAGTAGCTCTGGGTCTTAATGGGATAAAAAGCACAAGTGAGGATATCAGAGCTCATCTCCGCTGTGAGTTTTCTTTTCATGTTGCTTACCTGCTGTGTGATGGCAAAGCCGATGACGTTGTCTCCCTCCGGGATGTCCCATGTCACCACAGCAGACTTTGCTTTCACCTCTTTGATGGTCACATTGACAGGAGGTGACAAGCTATCTGCAAACACAGAGGCAGGGAGAGAACAGGACAAAGGCATGTTTTATTGTCTGTGGTTTGAGGCAAATGAGAAGTTCAGCGCCGTTATGTTCCTGTCAGGGGCAGATATGGCCTACAGCGTGGCAGGATGCCAAACACACTTGTGTGAATGAATGGCTCAGGTTAATCCACATCGAACAGTGGGATCGATGGAATAGTATAGAAATCCCAAACAGTGTCTCAGAACATTTGCGCCATATAAGACCACATGTGAACGTGTAAATTCAGTCTGTGAGACACCAACCAGTCTCATCATTCAGAAAATAAAAACTAAAATAGAAATGTGTTTTACAGTTTTGACAGTTGACAGATATTTTTTGGTTTAACTGCTGGTACTGCCTCCAGCTACACAGAAATACGCCATCATCAATCGCTCTCCGTAACTCTGTCTGTCTTTAATTAAAGCTAATAAGGTTGGAGCCTCATAAAAATTTACGATACAGCTCATTTTACTATTCTATTATAGGCTTTTTTGGGAAGAAAAGTATATGAAAGAAATATGATTGGTCGCTTGTATTAAAAAATGAATTTGGATGATATGCAAATTGTACCTGAAACAGGCGAATAGTGAATGCCAAAGTGCTGTATGTGTGTTTTTTCCAAATACACCTCCAGTGTAATTAGGGTCAGAAGTTGCAAGATTTAAGCGGTACAAGAGAGTAATGTTTCAGTTTCCTTACATAATTAAGTGTCAAACCATGTATGCGAGTGTGCATGTGTGTTTTCTGCATGTCCAGTGTGTACTGTGGTGCAACTGCTGCATCGAAGTCTTTAATTAAAGAACAGGCTGCTTAAGTCTGCACCGAGACTGGAAATACACAAAAAGCCACACAAGCACACATAATGACTTTAATCTTGTGTGTGTGTGCGTGTGTGTCTGCAGATCAGACACCTACACTAGAGGAGAACATCAATTTGACTGTAATAGTCTGAAATTAATTTTAATTTCCCCAGTGTTTGTATGATAGCATCTCAAGCACATTGTCTGTTCTTATGGAAATCAACTTTATCATATACAACAGATAAAAAAAACAAGACGGGTATAAAAGCAAGTTACAGCTTGATAAGTAGTGATGCAAAAATGTGGCAGTAATTGGGCCGTCTAGTTTAAATGAAACTGATTCTGTCATGATTCACAAAAAGCAAAAACAAATTGTCTGAATTTCACAATGTGAAATAGAACATAGACTACTCACATTATTTATAGAAAGTGGTAATTAATAGAGTACACTTTGTCTTATTTCACGTACCTGAAACCTACAGGTCACAAATCCCACCTCCTCCATGTTATTCTGTGGGACTTTAGTCAAACTAAACACCCACACACTTTAATAGTCGTTTCCCTGAGGTGATTTCAGACTTTGCAAGTAGATTTCACCAGGATAATTTATGCTGAAATCATCTTTTTTTCCTGATCATTTTTAAAAAAATAAGTTCATACATGCATTCATTCATTCATTTATTTTCTGAACTCTTTCATCCTTTGGAGGGTCACAGAGATGCCAGAGTTTATCCTAGCCACTGATGGGTGAAGGTGGGTAGTTCAACATCCTGACATTTACTCTAAATTGTGCTGCACAGGCAGCTATTTTATATTTAGGTTTCATTTTTACACAAAGGGAGGAGATAGAGCCACAGCATTCATCTATGTAGATAGCAAAATCCATCTTCGCCAAAAAAATGGTTTTGCAATCAACAGCAAAAGGTAATTTGTTTACTTTCCTTTGAATTATGCCTTCATTTGTTAGTTTAAATGACTATCATGAAAGTCATGGTTTGGTGTAAAACAAAAACTGTGAAAGTGCATTAACAAAAAGACTACACAGCTGGAATTACATTATCGTACTTGTGTCCTTCTAGAAAATATTTCTGCAGCTTCAACATGACTGGACTGAAATGATTCTCAGCTCTTTGAATAGTTTTCTAACTGTTAAAGACCAAGTTGAATATACTGGAGTAACCGTTGTATTGGTGTTGGTGACTTATATCAAGTGCAGCAAGAGATGCAGTCCATTGAGCTGTTTCACACAAAATCAGACGTTATATTACTATCTTGACACGAAAAACTGTGACTTTCTCGGCTATAAAATTATTGGCTATAAAATTATTGGCTATAAAATTGACAAATATCATATGGTACATCTCACAAATGACCCCCTTTCATGTTTTACTGACATTATCTCTCTATATACAGCCTCTCTGCTATATGCTATACGCTGTAAAATAGTCAACTTCACCAAACATTTGCTTGATAGAATCATCTGAACATCTTATTTTTGTAATTTACAAACCACAACTACAGTCAAGCTGTCATTATGTTGGCTCTGGATTTCTTCAGTGACTTTTTTCTGGTCCTTTAAAGCAACAACAGTGTACAACACTAGCTCCTGTTAGCTTCAAAATGACCTTTAGCTCATGCAACAAACATCCAGCACCCTGCACAACACTGACTCCAACACAAACGTTACACAGTCAGTGTATCTTTTGGTAATTGGATTTTCTTTTCCAAAACAAAAGAAAAACTAGTGGTTAACTGATTTTTGTTTTAAAATGGAAGAATTAAAATTGAATTTCAAGGCGTTTTTCTTTTTCAGTGTCCAAACAAATGAACCAAATATCTCTTCCAAATAACAAAAAAGAAAGTTACTACCTGACAGAAATGGAAAAATGGACCAAAAACGCCTGTTTTTTTCATTTTCTGAAACCAGATGTTGTCATTTTCAAGGAAAGAGCACTAATGCCATTGAGGTCACAAAGATTCTTCAAAGATTGGTTTGTACAAATATTCCAGTTTGTACGAAATCTGGACGTCATGCTCCCTCCATGAATGTCTATGAACTCCAGATTTCGTACAAACTGGAAGATTCATTCAAACCCATTGTTCGTAAGAATCTTTGTGACCTCGGCATTAGTACTCTTTCCTTGAAAATGACAACATCCAGTCTCAGAAAATGAAAAAAAAACCCAGCAGTTTTTGGTCCATTTTTCCATTTCTGTCAGGTAGTAACTTTCTTTTTTGTTATTAGAAATGGAAAACGACAATCAGTTTGTTTTTGTTTTTTTTAAATTTGGTTTATCTTTGACACTGAAAAAGAAAAACACCTTGAAATTCAATTTTAATTTCTCTATTTTAAAACAAAAATCAATTAACAACTAAAGACAATCCAATTACAAAACGATACACTGACCGTTACACAATCACACAGGTTTTCACAAAACTCACTGAACCTTTCAGAGAGCTGCAGACAAGTTCATTGTCAACTATGACTAAGCTGTGCATAATTGATGTGGTCTTTTGGGTCAATGGACATTTGTAATGTGATGTAAAATGATGATGTATGATGTGATAGTGATGTTGCTCTGCCGTCTATAATGGGATATAAATCTAATTCAGCCAATCAGATGCAGTTGATGAGTTTCTGAACAGGTTAACACACATTCCCCCCTCAACGGGTAGAAACCTCAAAGCTTGTAATTACAGGATGATGGGCTTGTGTAGCGCCGGCATGCTGTCACGCTTGTATACATCTGACATATTGTACACTTAGAACAAACGCACTAAATCCAAGCCAGCTTCTGTGTTGCGTGGTTCCTCGTCGCCTGCCGCTGATGTTTTGATGAATGGCCCGACTAACGGTAGACGACAGGATGGAGACCTGCTGCTTCTCTTCGTCATGGGGGACTGCAGTGTTTGAGGTAGCTTAGCTTTTGTTTACCGTCTGCTGTTCCCAGAGACACCGGAGGGACAGGCGTCTCAGGCAGCAGAGGCTGATGGGACCGGAGAAGTCACAAATCAAACTCATTATCTCTTTGTAAGCCTTCAAGTCTCTTTTTCTTGCACTAACAACAGTTTCAAAGCACACAATGACAGTTAACGTTTAATTCCAAACAACCCATAGGGATTACATTAATTTCTAAGGCTTGACACAGACCACTGCTTTGTTTACACACAGTAAAACCCCTCTCTCCTCTTTTAGCACTAAAATATGCTGATGATCATCTTAATGCAGCTTATTAGTCCCTTTTTCTTTAGATACTTCATGTCGTATAAATACCAATGCTGTTTAAACTCATTCATCTCTTTTTCAGGCTTAGCTTCAGACAGATTCCCTTCTGAGATATAAATGATATTACACAGTGTAAAATCATTGAGCCTGTGAATAAACTGTTTTTTTTTTTTTTTTATTTGTAAAGTGAGTGAAATGCCTCTTTAAAAGGCATCAATGCACTATTGATTAGAAAGACATGAAAAGGAAAGGAAGTGATTCTGACTTTCGACATGACTTCGGCTTTCATCCATCAACTCTTGATGATACGAGAAAATGAACGGGAAAATAATTTCTGACTTTGTACAGTCTTTAGAAGAGTTACCCTTAGACACACTTATATGACACAAGCAGGGAGTTAGAGGGTTTGTATCCCAAATTTATTCTGGAAATCTCTCAAATCCTAGGATGGGAGGATCAAAACACTTCAAACAAAAAATAGGAGGAAGACCTGGAGTGTCATTTTGATGAAGAGGATTAGGCAGCATTGTTTGCAAGTGGGAAATTCTTCTATAACACAGAAGAACAGACACAAAATTATGCAATACATTTTATTCACAGGGTACACTACACTCCTAAAAAGTTATATAGAGCTAGCGCATTGACCCGTGGGGATCCATGGGTTCTAGATGTGGTAGTTTTTATGCTGTTGAGTATTCGTGCATGCTTGTACCACATTTGTCCAGCAGTCACCATCAGAGTGTTCTGGGTATAGCAATGTGATTATAAAGCTATTGTATTCCACAATTACTAATATCTCCCAAAATATTGGTCCTATCAACTTGCTGTTTTCGCTAGTCTGTTCCTTGACCAAAAATAGATAAGTATGACAAACTGCAGCAGTCAACTTTTTCTGGGTTTTGTGTGAATCCCCAGACACATACATGCACACACACACACACACAGAGGCCACTTGACTTTCATAATATAGATAAAGTCAGAGTTCAGCCAGTTTTGTCTCGGATGCAAAACAGGATTGGACACGTTGAGCCATATGTTCTGTCCTTGCTGAGCTTTAAAGACATATTGGAGGACAATACTTAGGGTACTCATCTGCAGTATATTACAGGCATTGTTCATCCTGCTGAACCCAGAATAACTCTCTTAGGTGATACTAAAGAGTCTTGATGAAATGACTACAAGGAATGGAGAAGAAATTCTTTCTTTGAGACATGATAATCTCCATCTGGTGTCACTCCTACCCCTCTTTCCTCTCAATAATCACCTGACAAATGTCTGATCTATAAAGCTCTTCTTGTGAAACTGTCTACCTCACATCTCATGTCCTTTGAATCCTGTAATTTATGTATTAATACATATTCTCCATTACTCATGTATCTCAGTGTGCTTTCAACTGCAGTAGTCGTACAGTAAAGTCTTTTCAGAATAGACAGGATAATCTTAGAATAATTTGTGTCCATATTTTTGCTAATTTTTAGAACTGATTCACATCAGAGCATCTGTTGTGTCTTTCTTCTTTATAGTATCTTGTGCTGATGAAATTGTGTTTTGAAATCTCTACTGCAGAACCACTCTTAGTCTCACTAAACTAAATAATAGATAAATGGAAAAAGTATCACAAATAAAGTAGTTTGCAGGAGATTGTAGCAAAGTAGAGAGTCCAGCAAAGAACAGAACATAAATAACATATGTCCTTGTTATAAACAGGTCCAATCTGAGAGTATCTTCACATTTAACTTCTGGTCACTTTTGTCTGCCTTTGTCCATCTGGCTCTCCTGAGTGACTGTGTTACGCTGCAGGACAAAGAGACAGAACGCTGGTCGTGACCGCGGGCCTTAAATATCCACATGACATCAGAGTCGGCTCTAATGAAACACCAGACAGATGTCTTCATAAACCCGCTCTCATTGCGGGGGCATTCAGAGTGCTTCTCCATGAGGAATGGGGGTGACTTTGAGGCATGACGGATGTTGCTGGTGTGGGCGTGTGTGTGTGTGTGTATGTAGGTGTGTGTTTCATTTTAAGCCTGATGATCAGAGTGACAGCTACTTGTCCACCCCATGCTGAGCAGTGTGAAATGTGACAGCTCCTTAATATCTCATGAAGAGGAAACTGGAAATCATGTTATTGTTTTACAACATAGATAATATAGACTTGTTCCACTCATCAGCCATCATCTCCTAGTCCTAACTCTTCTGCTTTTTTTTTTTTTTTTTTTTTTTTTTTTAATTTTTACTACCCCACCCCCTGAAGGTGAGGCAAGGGGTATTGTTTTTGATTCGGTTTGTTTGGTTGTTAACACTCTAGCAGCAAAACTATTTGTTGATTTCATACCAAATTTGGTTTATAGATTGCCAGTGACCCAGAATAGACGTGGTTACATTTTTTTTGGTATTTTTATGCAGATTGTGAACTGACAGAACTGTGATTTGATTTTTGTTGTTTGTTCAAAACTACCAGTCAGGGAAAAGTGCACTACTAATGTTTAAAATACATTTAGTAATATTAATAATTCATTTTATTTTCTATTTGATTTATAGCAGCAGAATTATATTCCTGTTTTTCTATATTCTATTGTGTCCAAAAATTGGGGGAAAAATTTTCAAAAATTCATAAATGTATTAAAGACATTTTGAGGGGTTTTCTTTGTTCCTGTACCGAACCGAAAAAAAACCCCAAACCTTGGCTTTCAAAACCGAAAATGTACCGAACGGAAAATTTTGTGTGCTGTTACAGGCCTAATATATATATATATATATATATATATATATATATATATATATAATTTTTTTTTTTTTTTTTTTTTTTTTATGTCTTCACGTTCTCCACAGTCAGGTAAAGTCCAGTTAACTGCTTTAAGGTAGGAATCTGAGTGGAATTATAGATGAGGAAATATTCCCTACAGACAGGTTCCATATGTGAGGAATTTTGTAAACTATAAATAAGTTTCCTATTTTACTAAATGTCTAATAATGCTGATGTTTCCTTAACCCGACCCAGAAGAGGTCTCTCAAGCCAAACAAAAACCGTAGTAGTAGAGGAGTTATCATGAAGCAGTGTGATATCAAGGGAGTTGTTTTCACCATCGCTGCAAATAAAAATATATCTGACAGAAAACATGTTTACAGAAGAAGCAATCATTCATCCAAAAGTTTTAGTCACGTTCCATTTATTTACATATATTGCAATTGAAGCAAAAGATGGAAAGTACTTTAAATGCTATTTAGGACTGGTTGATCTGGCCAAATCATAGGTAAAATCACAATCCATAATCTAAATCACAATACAGTCTCACCTCTTAGAATATAATCATGGCAGAACCACTTAAGTTTACCATGGGGTTTTCTTTATATTCTGTAGACTCTGTGGCTGTGTTTGCATTGCTTTTTGTTGTTGTTATAAGACTATAAACTATGCATTTTTGCATAATTTTGTACAGCAATTGTTACAATACATTGACAATAGATGTAGAAGAAAAAACACATCCACATTTTCCTGAACATACAGCTGCATTGTTTCTAATTACATAGACTGTGGTGGTTTATATTTTCCTGTCAGTTTTATAATAAATCAATAACCTTTTAACATTAGCATAGCTCTAAAACATCTGTGTAAATCAAACTCATTGCATGTTGGAGTTCAGGAGCTGGACATACAACTGACTGACTTATGGATATTCTTCAACAGCGGTAAAACTACATGTTACATAAATTCAGCAAATTAATCTATCTTAAAACCAAACACATTAGTGCAGACAGACAATAAAATATTGGTATAAATGGAGTGAATAAAATCACTGGCCTAGTGACCTGAGCTAGTGACAGTAATAACGCAATGGCACTGTCATTATAATTTTACTAATAACATAATCTGTGTGATCCTTTTGCAAAGTAGATCATATGACAAATTAGGATTAGTCATGATCTAACAATGTGAGATCACCCAGCTCTAATGCTTATGTTATCACATTGAATGTGATGCTTTTGACAAGAGAAAAAATGAAACAGCCACAGAAAACAAATAAGATTTATCAGAATTGAAATATATTTGAAAACGACATTAAAACATTATCTACAACAATTTACTGTGATTTACTATGATGCAATATGTAAATGCAATGGAAATAACACTGACAATCAAAATAGTAAACCACCTTTCCATCATTTGCATTTACATCATGGTATTCTCCTCCTGAACTCTAAGGAGTTACAATAACTTTAAAATTCAAACTTTGTGCAAAACTGTCTCATGTGCAATAACACAATGTCCTCGTGCAATATTACAGTTATGTCAGATTTGCTTATTCTGCTGTATTTCAATTGCTGCTTTTACAATATTTGCTTTTAAATTGCTTGTTTTTATTTCATCTATGCTATACATTATTTATTGCTGTACATAATCTGCTATTTTACATTTTTTATGTTTATCATATATGTGACTATACATCTTGCCACTTATATGGACACTTCTGCCTTATTACCGCCACAGTAACTAATATTGTTACTGGCAGCAGGTCTATCTGCTACTTTTGCCCACCCACTTTTGTATATTTTCTTTTCTTCTCTTGCTCTTTTAATGTGCCGATCTTCGGCCTCCTAATTGCCCCTCGGGGATAAATTTTTTTCTGATTCTGAACAGAAATAAGGTACAACAGTGATCCTGAGGATGTTTTGTAAGCAGAAAGTGTCAATTTTTCAATGGCTATTATTCATTTTCTATATGTATGTAAGTGTCTTGCATGGCTGCTTGTGTTTGTTTGTATCCTAACTACAGTGTCTTTGTGTGTAACCTGCCCACCTGCCCTCTGTGACCCCTGTCAGCTTCAACAGCCTGATTCTGTGTGACACCTGTGCAGACAGCTGTGGCTTTGAGACTGAGAGATCATGAAAGCTGGTGATGTTCCAGCTCCCATCCACCCCCGTGGGGAGATATTACTGATTTGTAATACCTTATTACAGCTCTGCAATCCTTAGAAATGCATTTCTCAAAGTCAGGCCCCTGGGTTGGTTCTGCTCCTCGGGATGCTAATGAGTTAGTCTGGAGGCTTGTGAACTGACATGTAAACTGCCTGTTAGCTATCATATTCCACTGTTAATCTGGCATTTTAGCGGCAAGAACAGGCCTCAGGAGGCTGTTACTTCCTGTTCTTTTTTTAATCACACTACGTATCACTTAGTTCTTACTAATTCATACTTAGCAGCTTAAGCCACTTTAGCTGATTTCAAGGCTAATAGTAAGTAAACAGTCACTCTGTATGGAAGGTGTAATAGTAACAGGTAGGGGTGAATATTAACGAAGAGTGCATTTAAAGAAGGGGAAAGGAATAAAACTTTCCACTGCCACAACTGTTGGAAAGCGTAAGGCCACAGGGGGAATTGGCTTCCATAAATTAGCACATGTTGATTAACGTGTTGAGGCTAACGGCAGCACTGTGGGAATTACAATTGCTTTCCTGCTTATTTCCCACACTAACATGTTATTGAGCGTAAAAGATGTGTGAGCGGCGGTGTCACTGCTCTCTCAGGGGTTCGCAAACATACAGCTGGCAGGGACACCGGCTCCTCTCATTCATAGTTAATGTGCCATGATAGAGCCATCAGGATTTTGTGCTGATCTGGAGTTCGTCCTTGCATGTGTCAAAGGAGACCTTGGCACGTGGGCTTTTCCTTGTGGGCACACGCACACACCAATATACACATGCACTTAAGTTGTAGGATCACAGTGTGACACTTTGCCGATGAGATGAACACGAGGCGTTAATGTGTCTCATTTAGAAGCTAAAACATCTGGTGAATAATTTATAGTGTTATCTGAATGTGTGTGCATCAGAGTCACACTGTAACGCCGTGTCATGTTTTATAACTGATCGCCTGTTATGCTTTTTTCATTAGAGGCTGCCTACTGTTTCACAGCCGTTCGGAGTATTTTCCCTATGACTCTTTGAAATCTTACATAAGCCACGAAAGGAGCTCCCTTATGGATATCCTCCTTTCTTCCTGTTTTTTGTCCTGGCATTTGTTTCCTTCAGTTGGCAAAGCTTTTGGATCCACCGCCTCCCTGTCAGAGGAAATCCACCTCATATGTTTCCTATATTTCATCTTCTATTCACTTTCAACGCCTGTTTCTCTGACTGTAATGGACACTTGGTGCTGAAACTTCACACAATCCCACACCGTCTATCTGTCTTTGTCTCTCTTTCTTTTCATCTCCGCCTGTCTCTCCAACATTTGCCTTACAGCTACTACACCGGGGCTTTTTGGCAGCTCCTCCGTAGCCTGGTGCGTAAAGCTTTAAGCCTAAAACTGACACTTCACGGAGAATCTGGGTACAAAGGGGAGGTGATAGCCTTGTTGTGCTGTTCTACTATTGATTAGCCTCATACTACTTACACACAGACTGGTGATCAGTTGGTTTATGTGGGTAGCTGTCTTCACTTCTGATTTCACTTGGGATGTCTTTCTTTAACAGCCACAGAGGGCCTGTTTCAATGTGTGGGAAGCTGTCGGGAGTGTGTTTTTTGCATGCGTCCAGAGCTTTGATTTCTCTTCGGTCCACTCTGCCTCTGTACACTGTGGCCCAGCACCATCAAATAATCACACCTAAGGGTCTTTTTGTCCCTTTGTAGAGAAATGAGTTATTTACTCATAGGAAATGAATTTTCCAACCCCGCTGGCCATGAGTGCTGCAAATACAGAGACGAGGGAGGGAGGGTGAGGTTGCAAAACAGCATCTTTCTCCCTCTTTCAATCAGATGGACACACACACACACACACACACACACGGTTTCCTCTAATTAAATGTCAAAAGGCAGAGTATGAAAATCAATGCAGCATTGTGTGGAGAGAGAATGCAAGCCAGCTAATTCAAAAAGGCAAAGGAGCGCCGTGAGGCTGATTATTTGACAAACCCAATGCTAATGAAATCTACGATGAAATCAGGAGCGACCACCGCCCTCAGGCAGGGAAACGACAGTAATATGGGATGGGGCTGATTACACCAAGGAGCTCACAGCTTGATACGAGTCTATGAATACAATATTAGTGGCTCATCGCACACTTTTGTAGTTTTTTTTTCTGTCTCTCACTTCACATTTAGCTTTTGTCTGTGGAATTTTTGCAACCCTGCTGAGGACTCACAACTGGTTGAGTAACACCTACAATAGCTACCCAAGTGGATCGGTGTCACAGACTGGTGGAGGGGGAGGACGTGAATAGTACTCTCATAATACACTCTTTCTGGTTCCATCTAACACTCCATGTTTTTCCCCCTTTTTTTTTACAGCTTACATTTTCTCCCCCTTCTGGTTTCTCTCTCGTAATACTTTCATTTTTGAATGCACACTTTTTGTCAGCTATTAGCTTCTCCTTTTAGCCATGTCTGTGCTTCACTGTGTATTCCCCTCAGACTAACAAATGTCATGCCACTGACATCTGACCCCTGACCGAGGATGCCCCCTCCCATAAACAGGCTTGTAGGCACCGGCTTTGGGAATGAACATGGGGGACTGACATCCAAGGACAAAAGCGCACACATCTACACCCAGAGTGTTGGTGACGATAAAGGGGTTACATTTGAATACTGTATGTTGTTTTCAGTAATGCTTATAAATACAATATAACATTCATTATGTTGCTGTTTCTCCTTGTGCAGGAATGCTTTGCTTTGCATGTTTCTGGACAATACGGACCAACCCACTTATGTAAATTTAAGTAAAACACCATGAAAGCAATGAAGGCTTACATCTATACAGGCTCATCAATCATTTGGTAGAATGTGCACACATTTTGCACAGTGTTTGTGACTGATTTTCTTGCTTGTAGTGGCACTGCCTGTCATCTGTCAATCAGACTAATGTGTATGACTAAGAAATCTGAGTCTTCCATCTTTGGCTGCAACCAGAAGGAACCACCATTTGTTAGTATCAAAAAGCAATGTAATAAGGTACATGATCTGATGGCATTATTAAAATCAGTGTAGATTTGAATCTGTACCTGATATTTAACTGACTTCTAAAGTACTCTTCACAACACTGAACACACATTGGCATCTAATTTTTCTTTGCAGCCATCTTTCAGTTTCTTTACTTTTAACCATAGCGAAAAAAATGAATTATCCGTGTCAGACGACTTTTGAAACACAAGGCAAAAGTTTGAAAGAGGAGGCGAGGAGACTCAAAGACAAATAAATGTATATATCTTGGTGTTGGTAAAGGTAGAGGAGGTACTCTCCTTGGGGGGCCCCCTGTGCTGCTGACTGCTCAAATGTAAAACACACCATCTGGGCCATCCCACCCCCCACAGGCTTCACCGTCCAGAACCGAATTAAAATAGTATTTTTGTGCTTCACTTTGCTGCTCGAGAGAACTGGGATGAGGAGGAGGAAGAATTGAGAACTTGTTGAAAAATAACCCATGACACACATTCATGTGCACATATAAATACGCTTCTGACACACAATATCCAATGACAATCCTTTTAAATCGATAGCATGGTGGCGCATACCCTCTTCCACCTGCACACATGATGCTGGACAGATGACAGACTGCGTCAGCCACTGCCACGTCAGTCTTTTGGCATCACCATCTCGTTCTCCCACAGACTCAGGGTCCAGATGATTGCACCAATCTGTCCTCTAATGCCTTCTATGTCCCATTTTCAGCAAAAAAAGATCCAACCTGAGATCACTGAACAAATGTGAATGTGGTGCAACGAAAAGCAGCTTGCATTAATTCCAAATAAAGTACATTAGGAACAATTTCTAAAGCAAAAAGATTATGATCTAAATCGTTTCTCCATGCACAAAATTGCTCTATACTCATGTGGAGGAAGCTTTAACACATACAGGGCTTCAATAAACAGCACAAGGCCATCGCTGTATTCATTTGTGTCTTTCTAAGTCATTGGCGAGCTTTTAGAGAACTCCAAGAGGCTTTTTGAAGCTGAGAAGAGGGTGAAGAGGTGCTAGAGGAAAGAGCAGCAGCAGCAGTATGTTCATACAAACACTCAGCGGTGCCGACACTTGCACAAAAGGACTTTGAAAGGACTTTGTAGTAATGGATTCTCATCGCAGTTCATTTAATCAAGCTTGTCAGGTGTCAATTAAAACATGACAAGGTGCAAGTAAGATTATCTGGGCAGCGTGACATGATAGCATTGGAAGAACTAGAGGGATGATGGGCCAAGAACAGTGTATTTACCAGCTCTGTCAAGTGTAGAATCAATATGAGGAGGTGAATTCTAACTGTTCAGAAACCCAAACAGTTTTTCCTTAGAGCCTATTTTTTTATTACAGGAAAATATTTTATTTTTAACTGTGAAGATCAATCATGTCCTGCATCACTAGAACACCGATCATTTTGTTGTAGTTGCTTTGAAACTGGATTTTTGGAGGTTTCAACAGATTAAATTTAAGATTTTTAAGACATTTATGAAAGCAATTTAAGATCTATGTCATGTCCACACTGGAAAACAAATGTATGAAAGGTCTTTGGTAACTTTAGTGATGCCCTGAATGTGAATACTGTTAAATATCGTGTCTTTTCCTGATGGCTTTTAGCTTTATTTTTTCTTCTTTGATTTCCCATGAGACTCTAACGCCTGTATACCCAGAATGCTACATTTGAGCTATTTCTTGTGCAAAGTGCAACAGGCTTCAAAACCATTATTTTCAAAGGAGGCTATTCTAATGAAAATAACATTGAGAAACAATTTTAATATGTTACTTTTGCTAGCAGAAATGTTTTTTTTAATATGAAGAGATGTGAGGTGATACATTCTAGTGATGGGACTTCTGGCTCTTTGAAGGGAGCCGTTCAATCAGGAGCTGTTCACTGAAAAGAGCTGTTCAAAAGACTGGCTCTTTTATGTTTTTTGCATTATTTTGAAATACCAATGTTTTAATGACTAAATAGGCTACATGTGATGATTGACATTACATTTTAAAGATGTTTAATTGGTGCAGCAGTAAATATTATCTTAGCGTAAAAAAGAATAGTTAGTTAAAATGTGTGGGCTAAATACATGACATGAGAGGTGACAATAGGCAAATGCTGGAATTTGACGAAAAACATCACAGTACATTATGTGCACGAGTCTGTAGCCTAAAAATGAAGAAGAAAATAAAACATTTTCTTATGAAATAACATTTTATTCTCCTCAAAACACGAATAAATGTGTGTAAACATACGGAAAAAATTGCACAAAACACAACAGTGATTAATCACTCCAGTTACTTAAATACCTGAATTGTAGAACAATTCTCAGATCAAGAACAGTATGTTGGTAAATTGACAGGCAATTGGACACTCCCTCCTTAAAATTTTTTGTTTTTTAAAAATAAAAAAAATGAACGGCTCTTTACAAAGACTCAGTTCCCATTGTTCATTTCAAAGAGCCGTTCAAAGGATTCGATTCGTTCATGAACGTCACATCACTAATACATTCTGCCTGATACAGTCACTGGGACACAATTTAGATCCATGTTGGTTTTCTTTTGTAATTTGTGATCAATGCATTTCCCCTCAAAAAACACATTTAAAAGTCACACTGAAGTTAATGAAACTTCATAGCATTAGAATTAAGTTCATAATCAATCATTTCTTTCAAAATAGTTTTAAGACATTTTTAGGCATTTTAAGGCCTAAAATTATACATCATACAGACCCTGAGAACATGGCCCCACAAAGGAGCCCAGTGAAAGTGAGGAGGTTATAGCGAGGGCTTTACTGATCTATGATGGACTGACCTGGTCCACAGTGACAGGAGGCACGCTGGTCTTGTTTTGACTGAAGTTATAATAACATATGAAACATGTGACTTTTGCCGCGTTTCTACTATGTGGAACCGGCTCAACTCGACTCGGGTACCAGGTACTATTCCTGGAGACCATTTCCATTACAGGATACTACCGACTTTAGAGTACCTGGTTGTCACAGCGAAGCTGAACATAACTTCCATGATGTCTGCTCAGAGAGTTGCTGATAAACTCGCGTGTTGCTCCATCAAGCTCACACTGAATGATTCCATCGGCCACTGGGGACAGAAATGTCTGAACTTCCTCGACTGACCACAGTGTCATTTTGCAGGCTGCTATCATGGATTTGCCTACCGGTATATTTACTGTAAACTTCCAAATCTGTTTCTTTAAAAATGGTGTATCTCGCATTGATGACACAAGGACGCAGAGACAACCCTCTGACCAATCAGTGGTCTGCAATGTTTACACATCACATTTTCATATCTCTTCACCCGTTTTGGGACCTTGGAGCAGATACCAAAAAACTAGTACCAGGTACCAGATTCCAGGTTCTTTCACATAATGGAAATGCGAAAAGGCCGAGTTGAGTTGAGTTGAGCCGGTACCACATAGTGGAAACACAGCATTAGTCTGTTTACATTTGTGTGCATGACTATAACTGCAACATTATATTGACATGCCTTTCATTTTTTCACCTTACCCTTTCATAAAGATTTGTCATCCTTGATACTATGAACATTATTATGACGTGATAAAAAAAGAAGTTAATTATAATAAAAGTATAAGTTGATAAAATGGATGGGTGGTGGTCTTACTGCTTCCACTGCAGTACTTCACACCTTGTAGATTACTGTTATCTTGCAATAATTTTTTCATGGTAGTAACTATGTTGAAATAAACAAATGCTGTGAGTGAATCCACAAAACACACTTCTGTTGTAGAATTGACAACTGCAGTTAGAATAAACTAAATTACAGGGGCTATATGAAATTTTTTTTCTCACTTTTCATTTTTCTCATTTTCTCATTTTTCTTCTTCTTTTTTTCCCCTTTCAAATGTTAGAAAGTGACCTGAAATTATCATTGGAGTGTTTTGAATAAACTGAAGCTATGCCAAACATGCCAAAGTACTGACTAAGAAACAACTTCTAGAGTCAAAACCAATGAAAACTAGAAGCAGTGTTGTTGTATAAAGGTATATATGCTGAAAGTATAGTTATTATGTGATGTTATTATCTTCGCTAAGTTCGTCATTTGTTGATCCATGGTTCAAACTAAATTGCGACAGTTCTGACCTTGTTTGGACAAATACAAACAGATGTTTAGTGCAGCTACTGACAACACAAATCATACAGAAAACGGAGGTGATTTGTGGTTTTACTGTGGCTTTTTTCTGTCTAAAACCAGAGCTAAACTAACAGGGCTATAATGTAAACTATCAGCTGAGCACAGATAGATTATAAAACACTGTTATTTTAGTCCATTGTCAAAATAACTGACTGTGTGTTCTGATACATGACCTCCCCTTGCTGTTGAGAGTTTGGAATATTAATACTACACTGAACCCCTTTAACATATCACCCACTTAAAACCAGTATAGAGTAACTTTGTGGTATAGTAAAAAAAAAAGGACAGTACAGAGCACTGCTTTTAAAAAACAGCAAACGTGATTACTAACAGCTACTAATTACAAACAGTTAATTGTTCTAACACAATTGACTGGAGGGAAATTAATGAACAGATAATCACATGCATGCACGCACAGTTCTGCATCCCCCGCAACTCTTAGATGAACACACAAACATGTACACACACAAAAGTCTCCCCATCTTTTCTGTGCCCTGTTAAAGAGCTCATTCAGAGGCAACAGTGATGATTCAGCCGTCCAATCAAGAGGCTGCCCCAGATACCCAGCAGGTTTAAAGGATTTATTCTAAATGTTGTAGAATAAAAGAGGCCAGAACCGCCGCCTTTACAGGACTGAAACACACATGACAAAGGTTGTGACTTGTGTTTCGAATGCCTGGAGTGAAAAATATTGATGTGCTTATCCTACGACACTTATTGATCCAATTCAGAACGCTGTGTTCAGCAAAGATCATTCATTCCATACATGTAACAACAAATAAAGAGCCACAAAGCCACAAAGACTGTGTTATAAAATGTGGTGAATAATACAGTGTGGTGTGATGATCTATCACATGCATAAACAACTATTTGTAATTTGTAATGCATTTGAGAGGCAGCTATGTGCAAGAAATTCCCTCTTTTAATTATTGACACTTTTTGTTTTGTCCATTTGGAGGTTTCTTGAGACTTGTGAGGTTTGTACTCAGAATATTTTCCAGTATAAGTCTGTTTCTTGGTGGCAATTTAGTGTGAGCGAAGAGAAGATTCTGCTTTTATAAACTATGACTTTGTTGAGGCCTATAACTCCTGTCTATGGATGCTAGATGGCTTGGCTCTTGACACATAATATACTGTACTGTCAGAGAATTTATGACCTGGCAGGTGGTTGCCAACATTCCTAGATTTTTAGTTTATAGCATAAAAAATAACCTTGGCACTCTTGAAAGACTCAGCTTTCCCCAGTTATTATTATAAGCATCTTTCAAACAAAGAGAACAGCCTGGAGCCTTTCCACTGCTTGCATCAGTATTCAATTTGTTGATTGATTCATTGATTTTTTTTTCCCCCCTTGTCCAAACTCAGAACTGTTAGAGACTGGAGAAACTGCCTACGAGGATTTATGACCTCATTTAGACAAATGTGTTAGAGAGTCGATTTACATTTTAAATGGAAACATTATCTTCCCTTTCCCCGTATCAACTGACTGTTTATGAGTCACTATCAACACAGACACTGTAAAGATGTCAGCATAGTGTAAATTTTATGGTGTTGTAGCCATGCACCCACTCGCTCCTACCAATCCACTCCTCTGGCTCGGCATTGATTTGGCCTGTTTTCCTGGTGCAGGTGTCTGCCTAAATCTTTAAATAAACTTGGAGAGCAGAAAACTTGAATCAAGCCGGACTTGAAGTAACGCCTTCGCATCAGATGTGTGGCTACATGGCTTTCTGAAAATCTCTGAATCTGAACTGGCAATGTTTCTAAAAAAAAAAAAATCAAACAAAACAAGAAGCTGTTTCTTGTATTTTGAGATATTTTTGTATTTTGACATCACCTAGTGTCTGTCTTTGTGCTTAGTATGTCTGTGGTTGAAAATGTACAAAGGCATCAAATATATATTTGAATTCATTAAAACTCTCTAATTGTGACATTCATAAAATCAAATTTAAACAATATCAGTTCCAGCGTCATTTATAGAAGTACTTTGTAACATTCACAATAACATAGCAGGCTTTATAATACAGTCACGGAAAACATGATTAGACCACCCTTGTTTTCTTCAATTTCTTGTTCATTTTAATGCCTGGTACAACTAAAGGTACATTTGTTTGGACAAATATAATGATAACATCAAAAATAGCTCATAATAGTTTAATTTCAGAGCTGACATCTAGCCATTTTCCATGTTTTCTAGATAATAACCAAAATCACCTCAGTTCTTACATCAATAGCTATGGCATTGTACTGCCAAAAACAGTGCTTTTAGGCATTCCATGTTTTGTTTTCTGTCGTTTTAGTCACATGGTACACAGAAGAATTAGTACTTGATTGCATAACCATTGTTTTTGATGACTTTTGATGATCTAATAATTTTTTTCTGTGACTGTATATCTCTGTAGTCTTAATGTAAAACTGACAAATACACACAACACCAATAGAGAGTTGAAGTAAGTATGAAGTACTGTGTGTGAGTTAACTGTACCTCTCTTAGTGTGTGTGCAGTGTGCAGCAGAGATCAGCAGCACAGTGATCCATCGCCAGTGGAAGGCAGAGGAGTGGGAGGATACCGAGCGAATCAGAAGTGTATTTTTTCTGGCTGGAGTATGTAAATGTGAATTGTTGCTTTCTATTACAGTGAGTGTGCACATGTGTTGTGCAGGCTCTAAAAAGCATGTTTTATAGATGCATGAATACTGTATGCTTTCAGACAGATCACACACACACTCACACTCACATACAAGCACGGCATGCATCAGTAACGTTTCCATAGCTCTTTGTTCCCTATAAGCAATTCCATCACATTCTTCATTCAGTAGCTCGTGGACATTCATTTCAAGCAGATTTTAGGCTCCTAGAATGACAATGTAAGCTAAAAGACAAGATTACAAACACACTTATTTAAAGCGTTACTGTACAGCTCAAGATGAAATGAACAGGAGGCAGTAAAAGAAAATCCCAGGTTAAGGTTGTGATTGTGTGTCTGTGTTTGTAGCAGTTTATAGTACCTGCCTGAAATGAGATTCAAAGGTCAGCTTGGCTCACATCAAACACAGAGACACACCACACACTAGGAGGTAAACATAGTTTGTTACAGATCAATCTTCCCTCACAATTCATGATCAGCTGGCGTGGCATTTACATTTCCCAGACATCCACAACCACCGACTGAAATCTTTACTGTAGATGGTTCAGATGACAAAGTGTACCCCTTCAAGAGATGACAACACGGAAATGCCTCCACTAAATGCAAACACAACCAGCCTTTTTCCACAAATTCAACACAATACGCAACGTCTCCCAACAACACATCTAGAGCCTACACAATCCAGAGCCTTTAAAGCACCAGTATTTTACCCACATGCTGCTGCAAAAACCGCTCTGGTTCATTTAATGAGGTGATCAAATATAAATATCACTCTGCGAGGGATGAAAAGGTAGGTTTAGAGCTTGTGCTGCTGCTAAAATTCACGGAAACATTGCTCTTAATTTGCACATAAACATAAACTTACCCCCTGTGACTCGAGAGACGCCGAGACAGCTGAGGACGAGCAGGAAAATTCTCTCCATTTTTCTAACGCTGGGAAGACGTGCGGTCCCATTTACTCTGTCCGGGGGTGCTGTGTTAACCGCCGAACTCTTGTGCTGCTGTGTTGTGCTGCTCGGCATTCACGTCAGTTCATGCGTATCGTCTCGACTGGAAAAAGACAACGACGGTCCGACAGCGTTTCAGCACCTTGGACAGCGGCTCGTTCATTCAACAGCCTCCGTCGGCGCTCGTGTCACCGGCAACCGGCAACCAGCAACCCGCCAGTCGGCATCATTATCGACTGGTCTCGAGTCTGGGAGTGTTGATATGCGTCGTCGGTGCTCCAACTGTGCTTCAAAACCCTCCCCGATCCGCTGCTTGTGCTGCTTCTGCTGCTGCTGGTGCTGGTGGTGGAGGTGATGCTGGAGGTGTTGCTCAGCACCGCTCGGCTGCTGCAGACAGAGTGAAACGTGCTGGCTTTGTATATGAGCAGCCTGGACTGTCCCTGCCTGCCTTAAGGCTTCACAGATGAAAACAGTCGAGGCAACATCAGCAAATAATTCCAAAACACACAAGTCATTACATCATCTAAACCTCAACATCCGGTGCAACTTTATGCAATGATACACTTTTAAGCCTACAGTGTAACCCTTATTTACTCACTTATAACAATTATGCACCTACTTATTCCCCCAAACAATCATTTTGCGTGACTTTAAAAACGCACAACAACAATAATCAAGTGCCAACTTGTCACCAAAGCCCTCTCTCATGAAGGACAGTTGTCTCCCACTCTCATGCTTCAACCCACTCGCAGAGATGTACTCTAAATTATTACTGCCCACTCATCGATTAAATATGCATACACTGGCCCACGCAAAGATGTGGTCTCTGTGGTGCCGCTATCCACTGCTTTCCTCCACTTCAGGAACAAACACGTGCCTCTTGACTTTTGCACAGAGTTGACCAAAAAAGCACAGATTCAGTTTGAGCAGCTCGATATAATATAACAGAGCAGCGGAAAGTGAGTGTGGAAGTGGGTAAAGTCTGTGTACAGTACCTTCCACTTGAGATGGTTTCCCTGCAGCGCGCTGTGCTTGCACAAGGTTTGTGTATGTGTGTGTGTGTGCGTCCCGAGTCTGGAGAGCGGTACTGTCCCCTAGCTGTGTCCCCAAGAAGTGTTTTCTTTACCCTGCCGTGCACCTCAATTCATAGCCTACCGCCTCTGACGTGCTTCACAGGAACAGTGTTAATGCTCCACTTTGCTGCTCCCCCTCAGTGTGTTTGTGTAGAAATGCTCCTGTTAAGTCTGTTTGAGTTGGAGAAAGAGTCCACACTACAGTCGTGGAAAAAATTATTAGACCATCTAAAGCAGGGGTGTCAAACCCATTTTAGTTCAGGGGCCACATTCAGCTAAATTTGATCTGAAGTGAGCCGAACCAGTAAAATAATAAAATAATAATATATAAATAATGTCAACTCCAAATTTTTCTCTATGTTTTAGAGCAAAAAAAGTACATTTACGTTATGAAAAGGTTTACATCTGCAAACTGTCCTCTCAAAAGATGTGAATAACATGAAGAAACTGAAAAAAATAAGTGTAATTTTAACAATATTCTGCCTCAGTTTATCATTTACACACGTACATTATAACTTGCAGATCACAGTGGATCTACAAATACACAAAAAATTGAGTAACAGGCAGAATCTTGTTAAAATTGCACTTACTTCTCTTAAGACATTTCAGGTTATTCATATTTGTTCAGATTATTCACATTTTTTGCAAAATTATACTTTGTTGTAGTGTAAATACATGAAAATATTTACATTTACAAACAGAAACATTTGGAGTTGTCATTATTTTTATGTTATTATGATAGTTCTTGACTGGTCCTGCCCACTTTAGATTGAATTGGTCTGAATGTGGAACCTGACCTAAAAGGATAGTTCATATCTTAGTGTAATTTTTTGCATTTCACGAATTTATCCCAAGGGCTGGACTGGACCCTTTGGCGGGCCAGATTTGGCCCCCGGGCCGCATGTTTGACACCTGCGATCTAAAGTCATCAAAAACAATGGTTATGCAATCAAGTACTAACTCCTGTGTGTATCATGTGACTAAGACAGACAAAAGAAAACATGGAATGCCTAAAAGCACTGTTTTGGCAGTACAACGCCATAACAATTGATGTAAGACCTTAAGTGGAAAATGTCTAGATATCAGCTCTTAAATGAAACTCCTATGAGCTATTTTTGTTGTTATCATTATATGTGTCCAAACAAATGTACCTTTAGTTGTACCAGGCATTAACCCATAAAGACCCAGTGCTGCTTTTATGTCACTTCCCAAATGATTTATTTCTCTCTCTTTAACCTCTGTTAACCCTTGTATGGTGTTAGGGTCTGTGGGACCCATTTTCATTTTTTATTAAAAGAAAATGATGAGTAATTATTTTTTTTTAATGAATTTTTTCCTGTCCAATCTTGATTATATTACATTTTATTAAAAAGACAAACTAAAAATGAGTAGCACTTTCATTCATAAATGTGATCTGGCAAAGGCACAAGGCAAATATTAAACATACAGGCTTTTTATGTTGCTTGTAATTGGGATGAAGTAGACGTCTGTTGAGTATTTTAACATAAAATTGTTTAATTATGAAGAATTAAAAACCCACAAATGCAGCGGGTCCACCAGACCCATGAACACTGGCTGAATAACAAAAATCTGAACACCACACAAGGATTAAATGATTCATAACCATTTATTCTAATATTATTCTCTGTATTTTGCTTTTTTCAGTGAAAATCAGGTATTTTCCTATATTTAATTTGCTGATAATGTGGATGTTCATAAAAGCTCAGATTAAAGTTGAGGGTTATTTAATGAAGAACAGTGAAAAATGAAGAAAAAAGTTACTTTTTCAGCAAAGATATCAGCAACTGAATGTAAAAACAAGTCTCATCATCCACTGTCATTGATCCAAATCCATGGGTTTTACTGGTGAATCAATGTTGTAGAAGATGATGGTGTTTCAACGGTAACTACAAAATATCTGAACGTCCAAATGGGTCATATCCGATGACCATGAAAAAATGACAAACTGCATTTTACACCAATTATTTCAAAGTATTGATAGGTTTAGCAGTTCAGAAGTTTTACATCAGTATGGTTTTGGTTGCTAGTGGCTGTTTGGGTCTTTATTGGTTAAAATGAACAAGAAATTGAAGAAAACAAGGGGGGTCTAATAATTTTTTCCGCAACTTTATGTCCACCAGCAGCATATTGAACATGTTTGTATTCACTTTTATATCTTACCCACTATTATTCTTGATGTGAGCCTTCTGTTGCCTGCAGTGTTTTAGCCAGATCACCATAAGGCGGAGGGAGTTTTGGAAACAAAATGATTAAAATACCACACAACAAATTTTGGACACATTCTGTTAGACAAAATAAAAAGGTCACACCAATACAACATTGTGGGTATGTTCATCGGGGTGGATTTGTAAGCTGTTCACTGAAGTACAATTTTACTGTTATTTTACATAAATATAGTGACTAAGAACAATAAGTCTGAAAATTATGAGCAAAAAAGGCCACTCCATGAATTAAGTGAATTAAGTAGCATGCATGATTTAGAAGGTATGCATGATTCAGATCTTTCTAGAGAGGGGGGTGCCAAAATGTAAACCCCCCTCCATGTTACACACTTATTTCTGTCTCCATTTTGAATTCCATATTTACTTTTTAAATATCTCACATTCCAATGAAGAGGCAAACAAAAGATACTCATTCATCCTTTATTTTAATTGAGTAAAAGGATTCATTTGTACTTTCAGCTCACAAAGACTTTATTCAGCAGGCGTTTGGGTGAATCAGTTCAGTGAGGGACTTTAAGGCTCTGGTGAACGGGTTCTTTGAAAAGAACCAGTCAAGCAAAATATGCTGGGTAGGTTGACCCAAAGAACAGGGTTGGAATTGGACTGAATCAGGTGTGAGCTACGCAATGAAAGAAGAATGTTCTGGTTGAATGATCTTCTTTTGTATGTCTGATAATCAGTGTCTGTTGCTCTTTTTCAGGTGGTGACAAATAATGTAATGAATGGTTGGGGTAGCACTAGGCATTGGCAACTGGACAGGGGTTCACATTCATTGATCCAGTTTTAACAGGAAACATCTGAGATTCTTTACCATGAATGTTGTGGTAAAGATGGAAAGAAGAAAAGGAAAGGGGAGGTTGGGTTGTATTGTTGGATCTTCATGTGGTTTAAGTATATGTAGAAACTAAAATAAGCCAATTTATTATTATTATTATTATTATTATTATTATTATTATTATTATTATTATTATTATTATTATTATTATTATTATTAGTAGTAGTAGTAGTAGTAGTATTTTGTTCTTATATATGCCACTTAACACACACACACACACACACACACACACACAAAAAAAAACAAAACAAAACACTAAAATCTTGTGATTTTCAAAAGACAATTAAAGATTGTGGCTCTTCTCCACAGAAGTAGGTGTTAAATTAAGATGAAACAATGCAGGAATGCAATGCATGAAGATAAAAACAAACCCCAGAGAAACATCTGAAGTCTTAAAGGAGTGGATCAGCAGATGGTAAATCAGAAAATAAAAAAAACAAAACAAAACAAAACAAAAAGAAAGTGTTTGTGTCTATGTTGACTTTTGGAAAATATAGAGTGAAAAAGGAGTTGATCTATCTCATCTATAACTTTACCTTTACATTTTTATTATTGTTACTATTTTAAACTGGAAAAGCACTTGGAGAGCGCAGACCTCCGCCAAGCGCAAAAATTCCCCACATAATCGGTGATACAAATCCTACATTTATTTTTTAAAATAAAAACCGCCTTCTGGATCAGATCCGGATCAGCCTTTGAAATGTGATAGAGGACCCCATTGTCAATTCTTGAGTTAAATTTCATGAGTTTTGGTCAATAATTAAGCGAGATATTGGGAAACGAAAATTTTGGCCCCATTTACCACAATGTTAACAAAAATTTCAAAGTGATCCAGAATCCAGGATTTCTTCCAGATCACCCCCAAAAGTTAATCATTTCTTCCTTATCCCATTTCCAACAAACCCTGAAAATTTCATCAAAATCTGTCCATAACGTTTTGAGTTATGCTGCACACTAACGGACAGACAAACAGACAGACAAACAAACCCTGGCAAAAACATAACCTCCTTGGCAGAGGTAAAAATATATATTTAAATCTATATTGTATTATTATTTTGTGCTTACTATCATAAGAAAGTAAAACCACAGTCTCTTCTTTAAAATGCTGGTCCGAGGCACCTTTATGCTTTTATGTTTAATGGCTGGACTTAAGGTTTTTCCGAACAGAGATGAACGGTGTGACATTTCCAGACAACAGTCCATTTGAGGAGTCCTGTGAGAGTCAGTGCACCCTCAACACCCTGGTGGGACTAATGTTGAGCTGCACAAACTCGCTTTATGAATAAAAACTTAACAAAACATTGTTCCTCCCTCAAAGGGAGAGTATCACTGAAATGTAAATAAGTGAAGGAGGAAATCAGTGATAATCCAGTGACAAAGTGTAGTGTGGATAAACGGTGCAGGTGCCTTTAATGTTGTGTAATAAAGCGGTGAGCTGTATCTGATGTAAATGTAAAGCCATCGTCGGAGTACCATTTGGATGAGGGTTAAGAGAGGTCAAGTGAGTAGCTGATTGAGTGGAGAGCTAATGCAATGAATGGATCAGTGGATGGCTGCGTGAAAAAAAAATACTCTGACAAAAGTGGTGATTGTTTGCTAATATTCCCACTTGATTGAATTTTCTTTCCGGAACTGGTTATTTTGGATTGATGAAAGTGGACACTGGATGTTCAGCAGATGGTATGATCACTGCCTGTTTTACTATAACCACTGCAAACATGCAAAAAAGACAAATATGAGACAAACAACAGCATGTGCATTTCATATTTCCTAATTCTATAATAAACTTTCATGGTTTTTCTCTTATCTCTGCCTTCTACACCTCTGATTTTTAGATATGAAACTAAAATCATTAAGGTTCTGCATCATCAAACCTCTATGACGTTTGTTTCATTTTTTGCACTTTCACCAAATATGATTGTTCTTCATTCCTCAGAATCTGTCCATACTAGATCGATACATGTTCCAATTATATATACTGCACAAAAATAATGTCTGACTTAGATAAACTGACTTGAATTTGGAGTATTCATCTTGAAAGATCTTTTAAAAATTTTTTAAATTATATTTACTTATTGAGACTTTATCTTGTTGTGCATGCGTGCACACACACACACACACACACACACACACACACACACACACACATACACATACACATACACACACACAAATAAGAATTTTAGCATTTTATAATCCTTAGATAATATTTTCTTATTTTAAGAAAACTTGATAAGTACAATTTTCTTACCGCACTGGCAGTTAATTTTACTTGAAATAAGACATTTTAACCCAAAAATGACTTTGATTTTCTTATTTTTGTATGGGCTTTTTTTTTTGCAGTGTATAACCATTTCAAACACATCCTACACTGTAAAAAAAAAAAAAAAAAGACCATAGAATTAACACCAAAAAGTTGTAAAATTGCAACATAAAAAAACCTGCAAGTGAAAATTCAATGCAAAGTTGTTTATTTGAAAAGATTTTTGTGTGAATGATTAAATCAAATATAACTGTAGTTTTTACAGGAAGAGTATGTTAACAAAGCCAGATTTGTATGTAGAAGTTATGTATTTTTATTGTTTGGAGAAAATAAAACTGCAAATTGAAAAACAATGTATTACCGTTTAAATTGCAAGACCATGATATTGAAAAAACAGCCTTTTCTTATCCTTTTTTTTTTTTTAATGAAAAAGTAATAAAGTAAATTTAACATTTTAAACATGTAAATATCACCAAAATCCAATGTTAAAGCTACATGTTTAAAATGTTAAATCTACATCTTACTCTGTAAATATGTATATGGTTTGATGTGTTTTTTTACAGTATTGTTTTAACCACAGCTGCCAGTTTTTTTCTGTAAAACCAACAGGATTTTTTTTTTTTTTACAGTGTAGATGTGTATTCCGCATAGGCACAGAATACATTATTAGACCACCTTTGTTTTCTTCAATTTCTTGTTCATTTTAATGCCTGGTACAATTAAAGGTACATTTGTTTGGACAAATATAATAATAACAACAAAAATAGCTCATAAGAGTTTAATTTCAGAGCTGATATCTAGCCATTTTCCTTGTTTTCTTGATAATAACCAAAATCACTTACATCAATAGCTATGGCATTGTACTGACAAAAACAGTCCTTTTAGGCATTCCATGTTTTCTTTTCTGTCTGTTTTAGTCACATGACACGAGTTAGTACTTGATTGCATAACCATTGTTTTTGATGACTTTTGATGGTCTAATCATTTTTTCCATGGCTGTATATGCATGTGAAGTAGACTAGATTACCTGGCTGAAAATGGGTTATGGAATAGTGGAGCACACACATCCAGGGCAAATTTACTTCATTCATTTACTCCCGAGCAGCACAAAGTAACAGCACACTGAACTGTCAACACTTTCTGCACCGGGGGGAACTCTTAGAGATCTTTCAAAGTCCTGGACCAACAGAATGTTAATGATCTTTAAATTCAGCACTCAGCAAACACATAAAGGACTCAGCCCAAGCGAGTAATTTGCTTCTGGAAAATTGGCCTCACTGATACCTTACAGTCCTCTACATTAAACGCAGATCAAGCGGAAAATCAGCAATAAATCTGATGTCTTTATGGACATTTTGGTTCATCTGTGTTCCTGTGAGCTTCAACCCAGTGGAGGGAGACATTGTTTATCTCTCTATGTGTGAGTGTGTGCATTAGTGTTTTTGTGTGCAGTATGTTTTTGGCCGGGGAAAAGGATTTGTAGGGACTCTGTAATCATTTTTCAGAAGGGGGAGCAGGGGCTATGAAGTGGAACATTGGTGTAAAGTTATAGAGGTTACACTCGGTTTATCCAGCTGTTTGAAGTGTCCCTTCTTGTGCCAGGTGTTAGGCTGCGAGGCTAAAAGACATCTCACCTGATCTGCTGATGCTGCAACTTCAGCCCAAATTAGCAGCGGAAAATACAGATGGGTTTAAAATAACACATCTCTATTGTGGTCTCTCGTTCCAATTTTTGCTGCTATAAAATACAAAATCCTGCATATGGTGGTGCCCGGGGGCATTAGTCCATGGTTCTTTCAAACAATTCGACCATTTTGTTATGCATTCAATTTAGAATTGCTGAGGCATGAAGCTCAGCCATTATCAGTTTTACTCACAAAGTAAAAATTGCATTTGACCAAGCAGCACAGCCATGAAGGATTATATAAAAATTCAAGACTCTGAAACTGATTTAGCAGTTTTTAAACACACAAGGAAACAGCAGCTAGCACAGCCTGGCATGAATATTTTACATGCACGAATATTTCCTGACAAGACACTGGAGCTTACCGGGACTTTTCTACCTTTCAAAATGAATTTAGATTATGAGCTGGAGCAGGTCACACAGAGGTGAAAACCAGGACCAAGAGGGGATTTTTTAGAGATTGGTGCAGAAATAGAGGGAAACTGAAGCATGGGACAGGTCTTTGTTCCTGTTTCAGCTTGATAGGATTGGGACTGTGGCTCAGGGAGAGGAGATAGAACAAATGTGCACTGTGCGAAGGAGAGGGATGAGTTAAAAAAAAAAAAAAAACTTCTCTGCTTTCCTCTCTTTAGTTTTAGTCTGTAAATTGTGATTGGCACCCTCCTTTTGGCACCATAGGAGGAGCGAATGCATTGGTTCTGCTCACACGTGGAGCAACTGTAGCTTTCGGATGATTGAGTTCCTCCTCATAATCCCATTACAGCTCTGCCGATTCTGAGTTCATTTGTAGCTTTGTGCAGAGCAACGCTCCTGTCTGAAAATGGGGAAAATCTGAACTGGCAGCAGCTCACTGACTCAAAGCTACTTATGGCAGAACATGGAAGATGAAGCTTTTTAACCGACTGAAAATTAGAGTAAATTAATTTAAATGGCCGCAGAAAGCAGTCAGTCTGAGCTGTCACTGCAGATGGACTAAAAAAGAAAAACGCCTTTCTCTGTCAGCATCTTGTCCCCTGTAGCAAATTACACCCCTTTTCTGGTTTCTGAACTCTGAGTATTTCATTTGGAGTCATTTTAACAGTCAAACATGGCTTTGTTTAGATGCTGGAAAGCATGCAGCCCTTTAATATATAAGTGCTACAATGCAGTCTAGACACAGTTTGCTCTTATTTTTGGACTCTGAAGCCACTGGGAGACATCTTAGTTGTGAATGCAGTGAGACTATATGTGGAAGTTTGTATGTCTGCAATTAAACGCTGTATTTTGGATGGTAATATGATGACTGCCTTTTAAAAAGTAACTTTTGCTCGTTACCCATTACTTCTTTGAAAAGTAATCCATTACTTTACTTAGTTGCCCTCTATAGAAAGTAACTTTTTGCGTTACTTGTTACTTTTATGCTGCTCAACTTTGGGCAGAACCACATATCTGTTCCTAAATGTATAGGGCTACATAAAGTTCTCCTATGGAGGACATAACAGGTATTTCTTTGGGCTCTTTGTTTTAAAAAATGCCACATAGAGCACTTGACAAGAAAAAACTGGACTACTATAGGCTTCAACACCACCACTCAGAACTATCAAATGAAATCAATGAAATAACATAGCATCCATACAGCTTATGGGCACATAGGTGAACACTAAATACAAAAGGGCTTATCATTTTTTGTCCATCTCTTGTTTAGTTACCTAGTGAAACGAGGTGAAATGAGAGCCTGTGCCTATGCAGCTGTTTCACTGCTGGATGACTACAAGATGTTTACATCGAAAAGAGTACATCTGCACATGCCCGACAGTTTGGAGCATGCACATAATTCTTAGGGCCAAAAAAAATTTTGGGGAAAAAACTATTTGTGACACTTGTCAAATCTGTCCCTAAGAAAAGTAATGCTGTGCCAAACTGAAAAAGGCACTACATTTCGTTACCAAATTTTCAGTAGTAACATGTTAGAGTACTTTTTATTCGAAAAAGTAGTTATGTTACTGTAACATGTTACTTTGTACCTCGTCACACACAACACTGCATAAGAATGACATAAATTGACACGTTGACACATACTATGTGCAAAGTTTATCTTGAATAACTTTAATAATATTGGCAGTTTAATTTATTATATTTAACTTTTATTTAACCAGGTAAGTTAGTTAACTACTGATTGTCATTTATAATAATGACCTGGCCAAGAGGCAGCACACAAACAGAATGAGTAGCAGCACAGGATACATGTACAGCAAACGACAGAACAGATTAAATATACAACAAACAAACAAACAAACAAACAGGATGGACAGAAGAACCGATCCCAATGACATATAACTAATAGAAAAGCTAAAACCAGGTGCAGTGGTCCAGAGGTGTATCTGTCACTGATCTTTTAAATGACGAGAGCAGCATGAATGAGGTGAGTTTTAAGGATCGTTGCAAAGAATTCCAGTCATAAGTGGCAGAAAACTGTAGTTTAACCTCTCTACCTGTCTGAAATCCCTTGTAATCAAATGAAATTTGGGCGTCATGGGGTAGATGCTGATGTCTCACGTCTTTTCAGACCACTCCATTGCAATATTCTGTAAAAGTAATTATGAGATTTTGACCCAGTAACACTAAATAAACACCCACAGCAGCTTTAATTAATCATTTTAACACAAAGTTCAATATGTAAGATTTGCACATGCTCAGATACATAGCTGAAGCTTGAGTTGGAGCCTGATGTGTGTCTGTTTTTGTGCTGGAAACCTGACATTTCTTGACATTTGCTAATTACCCCACCCCCTGAAGGGGAGGCAAGGGATATTGTTTTTGGTTTGGTTTGTTTGTTTGTTCACACTCTAGCAGCAAAACTATTGGTTGAATTCATACCAAATTGGGTTTATAGATTGCCAGTGACCCAGAATAGATACAGTTACATTTTGGGAAAAGTAGGTCAAAGTTAAAATTTTTTATGAATTTTTTAAATCTTTTTTTTCCCCTCCCATTTACTTATAATGGGCAACATTTCAAATGTCTGTAAAAACATCAATTTTGTTTCAATTTACTTTAGACTTGGCACATATATAGATGCAAATGATATGCTGACATCAGCACATGCATAGACAGGACGTCATCAGCTGGATCGATGCCAAAATAAACTCCAATAGTGCGAAGGACAGGGTTTGTTGTGCCTGGCACCACATGTTACCTGTTACTTGTCCTTTTGACACAGGTCTAGTATAACCTGTGGACTTCTGCTAATTTGTAATAACTGTGGTGATCATCTGTGATCCTGTATGAAACTGCTATGTCTGTAATCAACATCACTCTGATTTTGTGTTATTTGTATTGGTTTTTGTTGCCTCCACCCATTTATTTTCCTGGTTGGTTGGTTTTATGAGTGCAGATTTTCAAAGATCATAAAGCGACAAAGCATGGAGAAGAGTAAAATCTTGAAAGGTGATCAGATGGGTGATGTGCACAAAAGTGTTAAAGTCATAAAGAAGCTTTTTCCATCTTTCAGAAACCTCAACAGTCATCTGTAAGTGATAACCTATTGACAGTGAACCTGAACATCTGGGGGTAAATTCAATAAAACACAGGCTTTGCAAATCCATTGTATGAAACACAGATGTAGGAGGTTGATTCTTAAATCACTGAATGTGTACAGGTTCAACTAGTCCCATGAGAATAGGGATTTACATGTTTAAAATTAAAGCTGCTGCCAACAAAACATGTTTTGCATTTTTTTGTGTTTGCCAATATACACAGTTGGTAAAATCCTCATATTACTTTTCTGCTGGTCAGCTGGACTCTGCCTGTTAATCAGCAAAAGCAGGACACAGACCTCACTCCAGTCTTAAGCCAGGGGGACATATTCAGCTCTCTGTGGGACAGATAAAAGAAGTCAGGTCAGGGATACAATTAAACCCATCTGCATCCTCCCTCTTTTCTTCCCTGTTGCCATCTTCTAACCTCAGTATCTTTTGTGTTTGGCTGAGTCTGAAGAATTACTGATCCATTAATGAGATTCATTCTCTTTCTGCTCTCTCTTTGACCACATTATATATATATATATATATATATATATATATATATACTTTATTTATTTATTTATTTTGGGGTCTTTGCACTCTTTCAGTACCGTCTTATAATCTTTGTCTCATTATCTTTGGCTTTTGGCTCTGCGCTTCACTTTTTGTTCTCCAGGTCCTTTTAAAATACCTTTTGAATGCAGTCTTATGGTCTTTCCCTGTATGAGACAGTGAGATTTAGTGTGGGTCTGTGGGCTGGTGCTGTTTATGCAGCCAATCAGGGTGTCCACCCAAATAATGACTGTCATGAATCAGCCCATGAATGAGACACCCATTGAGTTCAGTCACACAGTCAGCACTTCTAACTTTAACTAACCCTAGCAGTGTGAGCATTTGCTCTACGAGGACGATAAAAAGTATAGTGGAGGCCGTTTGTGTTGAAATGAGTGTCACAGGCGCCTGCTCTCAGGTTAGCCTGAGCTGAATGATTTGATTTGGTGGAATAGTTACAGTGGAGAGGGAGCATTTCTTTCCTTGGTGGAGAAATCAATTTAATTGGCTACGTTTTGCATCACAGAGCACAACTGCATAGCTGTTTTTTTTTTTTTTATGAGAGGCTGTTGGAGGCCTCATTGGAATAAAGCTTTCCGACGACCACAGCTCCATCTATTAATCAAGACTGTAATCTTTACTTTAATGGGGGAGGGCTAATGTTTACTTTGTGAAGTGAAGGCAATGACCTGCTTGTTGTGCATTAGACAGAAAAAATAGTATGCCATTCCTCTTTATGCGTTGTCTGTGAAATGGTAGATGCAGTCATTTCATTGATTTTAACTGCACCATAAGCCCAGGTGAGTAGAAGTGCTGCCTTCATACAGAACAATGCTTTTAATCACCTTTCATTTTTAATTTATTATTTTTTTTACACCTCTCAGGAGTAGTACTTGGTGCAGTTGAAATGATGGAAGTTCTGCTGAATGATCATTTGAGAAGCACAGGAAAAAGAAAGACCAAGCTTCGGTAATTCTCTGGAGGAGTGCATGTACTGAACTCTCTGATTCATAGCCCAATAAGTAAAACCTCTCACATTCTTGGCTACTCGGTCCGCTAAACCATGTCCTGCGTATGCCCAGTGCTGCTGATGATCTAACATCTAAACAAAAATCGGCGTTTGAGCAATCCCCCCAGTGTTCATCAAAGTTTCATCGAAATCCACTGCCTCTAAAGGCTCTGAGTGTGCACAGATCATGTGAGATGAAACAGCAGAAATTGATTGAGAAATCCCTTAAGCTGCTTCTGCATCTGGTTCCTGCCACTCTGACTCTTGATCTGTAATGTCATTGAAGTTCCAGTGCTCCAAGAAAGCACTCAAGAAAACTACTGCAGTTGCTAAAAAAAAGGCTGACATCACCTTCCATTGGTTTAATGAATATTTATAAAGGGGGTAGAGTGGTGATAGTAGTGGTTGTGACCACTTTGTTGGACATGGCATCAGGTAGTGGGTGGACAAGGCTGTCTGTTATCAAGAGGTGTTATTTGTGTGTTGCTGTACTGTGTATGTGCATGCTTAAGTGTGTGTGTGTGTGTGTGTGTGTGTGTGTGTGCATATACACAAATAAAGAGTGCGATGTGATGAAGTGCACATTTGACAAGTGTCTCACAATGTGACAGGAGCGAGGTCACTGCACCCTCCATGTTACTGATGGGACTGTCATGTCTACTGACGTCACTAACTTTGTGCATGATTTACACATACCTGGTCTCACACACAGTCAAGATGTAACGCATTCACTGCAGACTGATGCAGAACAGACTGATGTACGGGGAGGTTTTAATCTCAAGTCTTTGGGGCACAAAGACTATAACCAGGGTGTGAGGTGAAGGACTGTGGACGACTGGAGGAGGAAGAACTGACCAGCATAGACCTCTGAACCCAGAGAACTGGGTAAGTGTTAGACTGGTGCCTCAGTCAAGTAGACAGGGGTCTGTGGTGAGGAAGTAAAAGAAACTAAGCAGGCAAACCAGGAGAGGAGCAGTCTGAAGGCAGGGCAGGTATAGGCATTATTAGTGTGTTTAGATATTTGGGTGTTTTCACACCTGGAAAGTCCTATGGTCCACTTATTTAATTTGGATTGAATATGGACTTTATTTTTTTCATTTGGGTTGGATCACATTCTCATTGCACTTTTTGCTAGTTGACCAAAATTTGTAAACAGACGCACGTATGTGACAAACTGTGCTGGCATTGGGGGCGGGGTGAATCAGATGGCAGGTGTTGATGAAAATAGTCATGGAGGTCCTACATGCAGGTATCATTTGTGGAATGTGTATTCTATTTTTACAGACATAAATTTATGAATATAATGTAAACTGTCAAGAACAGCTCATTTGGAGCCAGTCTGGAAATATGAGCATCTGACCAAATGTCAATGACACATTCAGTCTCCTCATTGGTCCACGTCTGTCCTCGGCTCATGGCTGCTGCTGTTAGCTCTGACTACCCATGCGGGTCAGCTACTTCCAGCGGCTACGGTGGCTCATCAAGCACAAAAAGGCACATTGGTTGCTTGGTTTGTTTCGGCTCAAGGCCGGTTATATTCACACCAGAGGTGAACCAGCCCAGAGTCCATTTGGAAGCGGTCTGCTTCTTTGATTTGAATCTGAGTTTGTATGTTTGTATTCACACCAAAAAAAAGTCTGGACTTTCTGGGGAAGCGAACAATACACCCTTAGACAACTTTGACTGTACTGGTATCCAGTGGTGGGCCAGCAGGGCCTCCTCTGCTGACTCTATTAAAAAAAAAAATTTGGTGTATGTTGCGTGTTTTTCTGAAGTATTTATTCAGTTTCATTAGTGTAATGTCCACAAAACGGCCAACACTATAGATAGTGATAGCCTCTCTGGATACGTGCCCATTTGTGCTCCATTTCAAAGACTGTACCTACGTACACTATGAGTGACTAACGCAAGCACTGAGCACAAGCTGTTTTGCTTGCCGTGTTTACTTTTTATCCAAGAAAGGGGACATGGAATGGTTATGACTTTTGTAGTGTGAACAACTTCACCAAGGCAGCTCTTTAACACAAAGACTCTCAGCGCCATATAATAAACAAAGTCATCGACCATGACCGCCACACTGTGCAGCTCTCATATGTTCTCAAGTACACAACTGAATGCACACACTTTAAGCCTAGTGATTTCCCAGGGAGCATCAAAAATCAAAGAATGCAAGATGGGGTTTTGTTTTGTTTTTTGTGGATTATGTGCATTTTTTTACTCGTTCTCTCAACTGCACCAAACTAGTGACTGAGTTTTATTAAAGCAGATGAGGGGGGATTTTAATCGGCACACTAGTTTTTGCACTGTCCAAGACCAAGAGAAATGAGGTGGTTGAGCTTTTCCAGCACATACTTGACCACGTTGAAGATTTTGACAGTGAAATTGTACACTGTGCACCTAGACACCTGGTGTAGTTAAAAAACTTTCACCTTCTGTTTTTTTTTTTTTTTTTTTTTCCTCTTTTCTTATACTGGCATTTTCGACATTGCTGATGTGCTCTTTGGGATTCTACAAAACAAGACCTTAGACGTGCAGTTTAATCTGGCCAGAATTTCAGATTTATTTTTGTCAGTGTTGAAAGGCAGTGAGCTAAATTCAGCTATATATCTGACAGGACCGTGCAGGCGGTGGGACAGACGAACACACTGTGCAGAAAACCTGACACACTCAACCATTACAGAGAGCTTCGACAACAGACTCACACCAATTACGAACAAATCTGAACATCACAAAGTACTGATGATGGTTGGATTACTGGATTTAGAGAAGGTTGAACAATTGAAACAGACCTTTACAAAGGGGTCTGGAGGCTGATGGAGAGCTATGGAGCAGTTTGGATTACTCAGTTACATTAATTGTTACACTATTAATAGAAGTGGTTAGTTTCATCTCTTGCTTTTTTCTAGCGATACCCACTTGTTTCCATAAAACCAATGTGGCAATGACCATGCCATGCATCTTTAGGCTTCAGAATTGCAGTTCACAAACCAATGTCATGGAGGGTTTATCTGCCATTTATGTACTGTTTGTGATCTGCAGCCAGGCAGGTTCAGAATGAAAGACATAGCAGAGGATAAGTAAGATGCAGAGTTCAACATGGTGGCACAAAACAACCTGACAAATGGACTGTGTTAGAAGGCTGGTTTATATGCAGAGGCTGATGACAGATGAAAGCAGGTGAAGGAAACAGGTGGGAGTGTTTACTGGCAGGTAAACAGTCAGAGAGGAGGAAGAAGGAGGCGAGGAAGGTGGAGAAAGCCAGCAGGTGAAACAGATGAGTCGGTGGTTCAGGAGATCGACATTAAGCCTCTAATGAGCCTGTTTGGGTTCATGAGACAAACTGGATTAATGGATAGAATTTAATCTCAGGCCCCACACTCTGGGATAGAAGATGAGCGGACTGCACCTGATAAACTGGTTTCCAACCACCGTTTATCAAAAAGATGATGATGAAGATGATGAGCTGGTGATTCAGGACAGGTTACGCAGGAGGGAGTGAAGAGGAACCTCAACGTAGAGATATTTCATTGTCATTAGTATGAAAATGTAAGAATTGGAAGGAAAATGTATTCATCTATCTTCCATGTTCTGCCATATTTGCCATATATGCCGAGAAAAAAAAGCAACTCTAGCAAGCAAGAAAATCTCACAGTTCCTTTTGTCGAGTCAACATTCACTCCGCTTTTAGCCCTGGTTTGATCTCCAACATTTCCATAGAGAAAGTTTTGGCCAACTTTTACAGTTACAGTACAACTCTTTGTTTCAGTTTCATGTTTTCTGTCAGTATTTGATAAACAAAATCTCAATGACTGATGAGCTCAACATTTGCAACAGACAGATAGGCAGATGTTTTTTCTAATTCCACTATTCACTAGAGATCTGTTGTAAAACTGCAGTTTGTTTCAAACTCATCACACTGTTTGCTAATGCTGCCATATTTCTATATCTCAGACACGAACACTAATAACTTGGTGAGTGCTCTGTTCTTTGTGCCAAGTTGTATTTAATCTAAATTTTCCTTTGAAGCTCCTCCCAGTCCTGCAAAACAGCCCAAACAAATATACTCTCACACACATTAGAAGATGAGGATTAGCAGAGAGGACTCTCACAGGAGGAAACAACGCAAAATCATAGCAACAGGAGAATTTAGATGCACAAAGTCACAGCAGTCACATTGCACACGTGGGTGGACTCATTGGTTTGAGCAATGCAATTACTGACACGCCATAGAGTTAATTTGCTTCATGAAACATTGCTGTATTCTGCTGTGCATCTCATAACATCATGCACACCATCCTGCTGAGCCCGTGTGCTGCCCAGAGATCTCAAACCAACACTGCCCTTTGTGAGTGTGAGAGTGTGTGTATATGTGTGTGTCCTGCCTTCCACCCAATTGTTGTAAGAAGATGCTCCAAGCATGCTGCTACAGCTTTGTTCTGCCGGCTTCTCAGCTTCGCCCTTTTCAGTCTGTCGGCCTTTTCACTTCATCTCATCCTCTTCTCCCTCCCTGATCCCCTCTCTCTCCATCAGTATGCTACGTGGTAACATTGTTTTACCACAAATAGACACACACACATGCACACACACAAACAGTATACAACTGTCTTGTGCATTGACGTCATCCAGCTTTCCATTTCTGTTTTTGCCTCTTTCAGTTAATTGTCCTTCTACTCAGATGGATGCAGTTGGAGATGCACACACTTGTGACGCACACAGTGATGTATGATAGATTTAATGTCTTCAGAGTTAAAGCTGCCATGTGCTCGATTTTCAGTGGCAGTAAAACATTTAATACCCATTTCCTTAGAGCTTGGCATGTGAATTTCACAATTTAGCAGTAAAAAGCACTAAAATACAGTATGCCACATCCTCACAGCACAAATAAAAATTCACTAATCACACTGGAAAAGCTGGAGGAGCAGCCTCTAACTATCTATTTGCCATTTTCTTACGCTCTTTCTCTGTGTTGCAGCTGTGGCAGGTCAGTAAATTGAGTGCAACTGCACAGAGCATGCAGGTTCCCTACACACCCACCACACTCTGGCAGTTGCCTCCCCATCATCCTTTTCACCTGTCACTCAGTGCCTCTCTCAATTAAATGGACCACTAAGCACTACTGTTCATACTGAAAAGAGCGATTGCCTTGGTAATACTGTGAATCCACAACACAGTCCAGAGATGCTCTACGGTGAGCAGTTTGCTGTGTTTTGGGTGAACAGGGAATTAACAGTCTTGTATGTCTGTGTTTACCTACATATGTAGTCGCATAGGAACCGCAGACATGACTTATACAAGCCTTAGTGACACTCATGTTTTCATGGCTGAATTACCACGGAAAAATCCAACCCTGCATAGACCTGAAATAGCAATAAATCTAAAAATCTGATTTATCCATAACAACTGAACAGATGTATTATATTCCTGATGGTGAAGACGATTTTGTCTTGAAATCACTGCTGCTGACTTCCACTTACATGAACTTACAAACATGTATTTTTCTAAGAGTGAGAGGAGGTGGGGTATTCAAGCAAGCCAACCCACTAGGGAGTTACAGTGGGCAAAGTACCAATGCTGTTTTCAAAGTGTGAGTGGAAGCTCACCTCTAATCGAAGACATTCTCGCGCCCCCTCAGACTCTGATGTAACAGGTCACTTTCACACACCTACTCTCTTACACCCTGTTCATCCTTCATTGAACTTGGTCACACGGTACTACTACTACTACAACTACTACTAGTCTGAGCATATGGCAGTGTTTGGCAACAATAAAACATTTCTTTTATCACAGCTCAATGAGGCCCATAGGGTGAGGAACTGAAGAGAGAGAGAGAGCGGCCTCTGTTGGGTGGTGAATGGGTCAAAAAAAAAAGAATCTATTAAATTAAGAAAAATCAAGGCAGTAAAAAAATGACATTCCTATTAAAGACTATGTAATATATAAAATACACATAAACTGCACTACAAAGGGTTCTAGTTTTCTTTAGTATTTTATCATACACAGGTGAACAATCATGAATTCTGGGTCATATACGAGGGCCGTTCAATAAGTTCATGGCCTCACCCAGAACAGAACAACACAGACTGATAATTTATATTTTATTTTTCAACATAATCTCTATTTATAGTAATGCACTTGGTCCATTGATGTTCAAGCATCACTATCCCATCACGAAAGAATGTAACATCCTGTATTATAACAACCAGTATTTCTGGGTGAGGCCATGAACTTATTGAACAGCCCTCGTATACCCAGCACTGACATTGTGACAGACTGATGTGATATGGAATGACATTACCTAAGTAATTCATATTTAACCCATAAAGACCCGAACAGCCACCACTGACCAAAACCATCTACTGATGTAAAATGTTTATTACCTGTTGATCCACTAATCCTATCAATACAAGTAAATAATTGGTGCAAAATACAGTTTGTCATCTTTTCATGGTCATCAGATATGACCCATCTGGATGTTCAGAGGCTCTGTATTGAACATGGAAACACTGTCATCTTCTACAACATTGATTCACCAGTAAAACCCATCCAGTTGGATCAATAACAGTGGATGGAGACACTTTGTTTATGTTCAGTTAATGATATCTTTGCTGAAAAAGTCATTTTTTCTTCAGTTTTCTCTGTTTCTAATACAATTACCCTTAACTTTAATCTGAGCTTTTATGAACTTCTACATGATCAGTTACTTAAATATAGAAAAAATACCTGATTTTCACAGAAAAAACACAAAATGCAGAGGATATTATAATAAATGGTGATCAATCACATAAGAGTTACAGAAAAAAATATTTTGGAATTGTCACATGCAAGCACTGGGTCTTTATGGGTTAATATACTGTACATGTGACATTGACAATCAGTTACCACAGTCAAACTCTTCATGATAGTGTACGCTGAGACCCCTTGTTGTTGAATAAAGGTGAATATTTCTGTTGTGCAGTGGCAGTTGTCATTCTCCTGAATTCTGCTTTCTCTATGCCATTGTTTTAAAATTCACCCTCACTATGTGGAAGACCAGCTTGGAACTGTAAATACACCCTAAAAACGACAAGTTTTGACAAAGACCTACATGTTTTTTGTGCTGTTTTCATCTGCAGGTATCTCCGCATTTTAATACCACAAAATGCTTCCTCATGCACACGTTTTCTCCTGACACTGTTTTGCAAATATAATGTGGCCACATACTGCACTCAGTGTAGCCCAAGAACAAGCCAAACAACTGATGACTTTTCCTCTTATTCTAGAATGACACTGGAGTCAAACCTATCTACAGCACTGACATGGTGCTAATGGAGTATGGAGATTGGTTTGGATATGCAAGACTAGCTCTGCTTTGGGTGTTGCTGACACTGATTGTTTCCACTGTGGTTTTAGTTACCACTGAACATGTCCCACATTTAATGCTGCATAGTCCCATTTGAATAAGCTGCACTTTTGCTTGTAAAACTATTCAAGAATACCCTGTTAATGGCAATTAAAATATCATGCTGTGATTTCAGAAAAATAAATTTATGACTGATGTGACTATGGAATGGAATCATAATGTTAATTTTCCAATCCAGTCCAAATTTATTTGTAAAGCACTTTAAAACAACTGCAGTGGACCAAAGTGCTGTAAAGAATAAATAAAACCTAAGTAAAAGAATAAAATGCAAGAATAGATTAAAAAAAAAAACATAAAAAAAGCTGTACAATTGTACAATAATGTTGAATAATAAGACACACCTCAAGGAAATTACTGACCCCTGGGATCCACATGTTCTAGATGTAGTAGTTTTTATGCTGTTGTGTATTCGTGCATGCTGTACTGCATTTGTCCAGCAGTCGCCACCACAGCATTATGGGCATAGCAACATGATTGTAAGGCTATTGTATTCCAAATTTACTAATATTGCCCAAAATATTGGACCTATCAACTAGCTGTTTTTGCTACTGTCTTCCTGGACCAAAAATATATAGGTACGCCAAACTGCAGCAGTCAACTCTTTCTGGATTTTGTGTGAATCCCGAGACATACACACACATGCATGCACACAGAGGCCACTTGGCTTCTATAATATAGATAAAGACAGAATATCACCATTGTATCCAAATATTTATTCTGTTTTTGTCTGTTTTTCTCCAACTGTGTCTCTCTGCTTATTTTTTTTCCACATTTGCATTACAGTCTCCTCAAAACTGACTCTGTCAAACCTGCCTTTTATGTAAAACCCATGTAAATGTTGTGCTAGTTCACTGTTAGGCAACACTTTCTCCTGCTGTACCACGAACCTGAATCGTCTTTTCTTTGTACAGTATCTCTCTCGCTCTGTCCATCTCTCGCTCTATTGTTTTCTTCCTCCTTATTGTCTTTGTGTTTCCCAGGTTATTCCTATTAGACATTATTCAGCATGGGGCTGACAAAAACCTGCCTGCTGCATGCTGATACGGCCGCAGAGCACTGCTCCAGCCTCTCCTCTCTGATGTTACGCCAAACACACACATACACATTCAGTACACAATAAATTCTCTTTATATGTTTAGAACAGTTTGTTGTGTGTGTATACATGTTGAAACTGACAGAAAGATGTGAATCTTTTGAATGACTAAATAATTCTTTTTGCTTGGCCAGAGAACAAAGAAGGGAAGAAGCTTCAGTGGACAATGGAGCAAACACTGAGGTTTTGATTTGCCAAAAGGGGACAGCGGTGCATTCAGAGACAGACGAAGGACTGCAGACAGTGATGGATGCACACAGACGGTGGGCGACAGTGAAAAATGAGAGGATGGGAATTGCTCTTGAGGTGACACATACTGATGATGACGACCACAGAGTGAGGCACGAACAAAAGTAGGGATATGGAGAGGTGTAAAAGATTAACCTGTGCACAGAGGTCAGTTAAAGTGAGTTTCATACTGTGTAACCTGTCCATATGTATGAGTCCATTAATTGGGTTTCCGTCCTTCATTTGTCAGACCTTATGTATGAATCTAAGTGTTTAAGACAAAAGGAGGACAAAGGCAGGATGTGTTGAGGGAATGTTCAGACTGATGATGAAGATAAAACAATGGAAGAAATATTGATATTATAGGAGGAGTTGTTTGACAAGAAAGAAACTACAGAATCAAAAAGGGAAAATGAGAAATTACAAAGACTTTGAGCCGGGTTTTGATGAATGCAGTGCTGAATTGTTGAATCCAGTTTGATCAAACTGTTTAGAGAAGCTTAAAAGGATTTTAAACTTGGCTTGATTTACACAGACAAATGTGAGAGAAGTAAAGCAATGAGCTTCATTATCATATCAGATGAAAAATGTCACAACATTTGCCAGATGTACACTGACGAGTTTGCAGACACTTGCAGTATTCAGCAGAGGTGTTTGCCGGTTGTGAGACAGTAATTGACTCATTTTGAAGATTGAAAGGGAAAGCTTTGGTGTTTGCATTGCTTTTCTTTCTTTCTTTTCTTTCTTTCTTTTTTTTTTTTTTAAATTCTACCTTACTTCTAATCTTGTTGATCATTTCATGTATTCATGAAGCCAGTGTGCTGAACCTGGATGGAGTAGAACTTCAGTTTAACCCATAAAGACCCAAATATACACCAGTGACCAAAATCATCTACTGATCTAAAATGTGTAATAATTTTAGATCCACTAATCCTATCAATCCATGTAAATAATTGGTGTATAATACAGTTTGTCATCTTGTCATGGTCATCAGATATGACCCATTTGGATGTTCAGAGGCTCCGTAGTGAACGTGGAAACACTGTCTTCTTCTACAACTGATTCACCAGTAAAACCCATGGAGTTGGATCAATGACAGTGGATGGACACACTGGGTTTATATTCAGCTAATGATATATTTTACTGAAAAAGTTACTTTTTCTCAAGTGTTCTCTCTTTTTGGTATAATTACCCTCAAATGTAATCTCAGCATGATGATTAAAGTACATGATCAGTAAAATAAATCATGGAAAATACCTGATTTTCACTAAAAAAAAGCAAAATGGAGAGGGTAATATTATGATAAATGGTTAAATAGAGAGAAAAGTTTATTTGGGAACTCACACATTAGTAGCACTGGGTCTTTATGGGTTAAAAGAAGGAGACATAGAAGGTCAGAGAAGTGGCTTGAGAAAGAAGGGTCACCAGTTCAATTCCCAAGACTACCTCTCTGCACAACCTCTTCATTAGATGGCTGATCTGCCCTTGAGCAAGGCGCTTAACCTCCCATTTGCTCCCCTTGAACTTGACATGGCAGCCCACTGCTCCTAGTCATGTCAGTGTGTTCCTACATGTTCACCTGGTGACGGGTTAAAAGCAGAAGGTCAGTTTCAGCGTCTGTTGTATGCCCACACGTACAATATACTGACAAAGATTCCTGTTCACTTTGTATACTATTCATAAAAGCACAAAGTGAAAGCTAACATTTTTGCATGAGCAGATGTAAGAAAAAAAAAAAAAAAGACAGAATATACAGTAACAGTACTGACACGGAGAGGTAAAATGATGCGTAGCATTGCATTTAAACAACATCAAAACCAAAAATAAACGAAACACAAAACAAAGGGAAAAAGGGCAAACAAGAAGCTGACTTTAGCACCACCTCCAACCTGGAGCCCAGGTGATTATTCACAGAGTGTACGCAGGCTGCTGAATTTGGGTCCTGTAGCAGCTGTTATGTACCCGTCCACTTCACATAAATAGAGACGTCTCATCTAGCGCAACCTGACTGAGAATTATCCTTACTTTTCTGCAGACGCGGAACTTAGACAGTGTATTTACCTAAAATGTTTTTGCTGATTGGCTTCTCTTTGGCAGCTTGACCTACAGCACCAATATACTTAAAACCCTGTATGTGCCATAAACATACTTCTCTGCACAACCTCTCCATTAGATGAAAGAAATATGCAAATAAATAAGAGTAGCAATTAGGATAGTGGAGTATCTCAGTTTGATCACATTGATCAGGGCAGAGATGAAGTACTTCTTATTTAATGTGTCTGAGCTCAATGAAGTACTCATTAGCAGAAGACTGATAACAAGGGCTTCTTAACCATCAGAAGTACATCCCCTCCTAATATGACTCATAAACAACATCTGTAAGAATATGACGTCCGTCAGGCAGGCGATCAATCATTCATTCATTTTAACCCACTGAGGAGGACTAAAAGGCACACTGCTGAAATAGTGTGCCGGGCTGTCAAGCTGTCAACGTCACTGCTCAAATATACTGTAGTGCACTCTGACTGCTGTGTGAATGATGAGGAACACAATCACAAAGTGGAATTTGGCAGCCGAATGAGGGTAACCCTACATGACCTCATTTTGCCATCTCTTTAGCACTGAGCGAGAGCGTTGCTGGACTGAAAAAGAACCACTACTGTAATTGAACCGACTGGGGGGTCATATTTAAAAAGTGCTTTTTACTTATCTGAGGCTTTACAAATAGGATTTCTGATCATAAATAAAGAAAAATCACCCAAATGAAATCATAAAGTTTTTAGATGTACCTCCCTGAGACGGTTTGTCTTTTTGCTATTCCACATTGAAAACATTAAATATGCAACATCCCTCAAACAGTCATTTGGATTCAGGGATGACGTGAATTTAACAAATCAAGGTTGCTTTGACCTCACAAAACACTTGCAGACTCAAGAACCTGATTATGACTATCTGTGGAATCATAATGGTCTGTTAAAACCCTTTTGTGTCCATTATTCAACATCATCCTCCTGATTATAAATGCAAACAGCAGGTTCCTCATTATCATTGTATTCTTATGCTTAATAAAATACTCTGCAAATCCTATTTCTTTTTTCTTTTACTTCTGTGCAGGATAATGTTTTGCAATATTTATAGGCAATATCTATTTTTACATAATGAAAAACTTCCAAGTAATAATATTACAATAGGCGCAGAGTATTACAGCCGCTATTTATCAGGTATTCGTAGATAATAAGGCTTATTGTAGGATGTGAGTGACTGCATGAACAGATTGTGATGCAAGGACAGTGGACACATCTGATTGAAGTTCCGGTTGTTGTATTTATTAATTTTACATTCCACTAGATTTTTTTTGTTGTCTTTGAACACAGGGGAGCACCAGAAACTTTGAAGGCAGCGTTGTGTGTCTGAGTGACTCACTGAGTTTAATGAGGGTGTCTGTCAAAACAAAAGACTTTTCTTTTGATGTCTGGTGGTCCTGTCATCTGACAACTATATCAAAGCTGCAGCCGTTTGTGGTGGCTTGAGGTTTGCCTTTCTTATTTGTGATTATCTATGATTCATCTTTGCATGAAACCTATCAGGTTCCATTTGCTTTCAACTGTATGTGAAAAGTAAAAATTGCCCTTCATCTTTTACCAGAAACAAAACAAGTGTCCTCTTATGTAATCCACACTAACAAAGGGGTATGCTTGTGATTGGTCACCTCAGTGCCCCCGACCTGCCCGCCCATGTCCCGACTGTCCCACCATCTGCTTCAATTGTCCTAATGAAGCACATCCTTCTTTGAAGTCCTCTGAGATGCCACCTCTACACGGGCTTAATCATCCTCTATAAGCTTCAGCCCCTCTTTGGTCCAGGCCACATCTCAGTCCACATCGGTAATTTCATCAGCACCCAGTAGTTAATGAACTAGAGGGTGGAGGGCAGCAGGAGGAGAGGAAGAGGAGAAACCAGGGAAAACTATGAGACTAGGCCCTTTGTGCTAATAAAGACACTCTTTCCCTAATGAAAGTGGCTCTTTTGTTCCGTATGTGGCACACACGGAGGACGGGACTCAGCGGTCGGGGCGATCTGACCACTTTAACATTCAGCTCTGTGATAAACGGTCAAGGAGTAAATTATTTCTCCCTTTTGGGAGGTCTTTCTTCTCATACGCCAGCACTGTATTAAGCTTTCATTCTAACTGATTGGCTCTTTTGTGCTTTGAGGTCCATGCACTGTACTTGCAATCTCTCATTTTAAATATGTATATTTCTTCAAGGAGGCAGTACTTTTCTTTCCTTAGCTTTAAAAAGTCACATCAGTTCAGCACCAGAACAAAGGATGTAAACACCACAACTACAAAAGACTTATGTTCATAGGGTGATTTTTGTTCTGAACAGAAAGGTGCATAAAGTACTATTAAATGAATAGATGTAACTGATAAGTTACCAAGAAACAGTCATTAGCAGAGATGTATATCCGTTTCAAAGGCACTCAACTGGCCTTGAAAAATTTTACTTACAGCACAGTTTCAATGTTATAATCGAACATATTAATCATTTATATAACCCCATCCACCACACACACCACCCCACCTCATACAAGACTGTAGCTCTAAATATAGTCCATCCTGTTCGTTCTGTCTCCTACACACATATTGTACAGTACAGTTCTCACAAATACACACACGGTAACATTCAGATTTTCCTTGTAGCAAGGATGATTTCTGGACTGATACAACAATTCACTTTTGCATGGACAGATGATAGAGGGAAGCCAGTCAGGTTAGAGTAAGACACTCAGCTGAACCCCATGTGTGCGTGAGTGTGTTTCTGATCATCTGAAGGGCTCAGAACTTTATGCTAGGTTGTGATGCTCCTTTTTAAACAAACTTGATTTATATGGTTATTCTTGTAAAGTAAGCCTCAGCGACGATGGTGGTGCATTTCCATTTAGAGGAGTTTTATTGAGGCTGGAGAAATGATAAAGCGTATGATTTATGAGTGGGAGCGACATGCCAGGCTAAATCTAATCCCACGGAGGGAGAGGGAAACCACTGGTTCCATTCTGAAGGAGGAAAGAGGGCAGTTTGGCAAATTGAAGATAGTGCAAAGAGATGAGAACAGTACGTGATGCAAGGAGATACAGCTTCTGTGGGCTGAATATTAACACTTTAAAATTGTTTTAAATTTTTTTTAAACATAACAATCCAATACAAAACAAACCAAAATGAACAGAGGGAGTGACTGAATTTGGACCATTTTCACTGAACTGAACATACATGTAATAGTGCTGTGTAGTTTTAACCCATAAAGACCCAACTCTACTTTTATGTCAGTTCCCAAATGAAATTTTCTCTGTATCTAACCTTTCTTAAATGATTTATCACCATTTATTTATGATATTATCCTCTGTATTTTGTATTTTATTGGTATGAATCAGGTAATTTTTTTGGATTTTCTTTAAACTCAGATTAAAGTTGAGGGTTATTATATCAAAAACAGAGAAAACTGAAGAATAAGTGACTTTTTCAGTCAAATCTATCATTAACTGAACATAAACCAACCACTTCCATCCACTGTCATTGATCCAACTCTGTGGGTTTTACAGGTTAATCAATGCTGTAGAAGATGACGGTGTTTCCACCTTCACTACGGAGCCTCTTAACATCCAAATGGGTCATATCTGATGACCATGAAAAGATGATAAACTGCATTTTATACCAATTATTTACATGTATTGATAGGATTAGTGAATCAACAGTTTTTAAACAGTTTAGATCAGTGGATGGTTTTGGTCAGTGATGGATGTTTGGTTCTTTATGGGTTAAGAAAAGGCTAAAACGATGCACATCACAAAAAAACTTTTTCAGAAGTCCCCCAACACCCCCATTGAAGCATCTGCCACTGTCTTCTGGCGACTCTGCACTCATTAGCAGGCAGACCAGTACAGGGCTTCCTCCATCTGGTAGCCTGAAGCACACACGCTGTTCTGTACTCAGCACAACACAACACTCATACTAAATACCGACGGACTGGAGGACAGAAGAGCGTGGGACTTGGGGTGAACACTTGGCACTGGAGACAATCCCTTCGCTGGATGTGGACTGGAACTCTCTGGAGGGCGGCTGGGGGGCTGACCAGAGGACAGGCTGCAGGCCAGGAGGGACCATCTGGAGGGTGGGAAGGAGACCAGGTTTCCAGGTGGGAGGGAGTCTAAATTTGATCTGAAGACAGGTTAATGGCTTGGTGGAGTGTTTTCACAGGGGGATAACTCAAGATGCTGATAGCATTGGTGAACTCACAGAAACAGGCTGATAGATGACAGAGGAAGAGGCTGGTTATCGACAGACAGGTTTGAGGATAGGGGCATAGTGGGCAGCTGAGGGTCCGGGTCACTGGGCAGTAGGGGTCTTCGGCACTGATGGCAGTAGATGGATGGACACAGACAGGGAGCTATTTGTATGACTAGATTCTTGGAACAGAAGGCGCTGAAAACCACCATGTGACTCCGACAGAAAATCAACTCCAATATCCAATTGCTTCTTAGACATGTTTTCCAAAAGAGATGCTACAGGCAGAAACGGATGAGTAAGTGCTTTCCTGGAGATTGAACATGGAAGAGACCAGGGCTGGGCTAGTGGGGGAACAGGTGGTGAATAGATACAAACCTCAAGTGAAAAGCGTGTATATGGGTAGAGGCTAAGTACTGGAACACAGAGTGCTGAATAACAGCCGTGAAAATCTTGTGGGTAAAAACTGAATCTGCTGGGTCTGTATGTGCCAGATTCTACCATCACAGGCAGTGGAGAGTCTTGGATAGAGACAGGCAGGTACAGGATTTAGTGAATTTATTAGTGGTAAAATACTGGCAGGTAGTCAGAAAATGAGGCCAGAAAGGTGTACAATAATCTGCAGGGGACTGTATGTCTTATCAGCACCGCTAACAATATAAGTGGGAATTTTAGTCATATGATTTGAGTGTTTTCTTTATTTGAATCCTGTTTTAGATAAGTTCTGTTGTTGTTTTTTAATTAGGGCCATCTGCATAAACTAGACAATGTTGCGTCAGCCTAACAAAAGTACATTATAGCAATCTAGGAGTACCTGTCAAAAAATGTGAAATCTTGAGTCCCACATGTCAAAAATTGCATAAACGAAAAAACAACCACAGCCTTATCCCTTCACTCAAAACAGCCACGTTTGACATTGTATCAAAACATCAGTGCAAATGCAAAGTGAGCACATCCACATTCTTCCATGGCTGCTTGTAATTTGCTGGTTTCTAAGCAGGAGAGCAGAAGCTCCTGTATTGTTATTTTAATGTGACCCACAATATGTCAAGAGAAAACCTCTAAAACATGCATTTTTAGTGTGATTGCTCCCAGCGAGAGGTGAGCTGCTAACCCTACCGGAGTAAATTACATACTTGACAGGACAAAAACGTGCTTCGTTAAGTGTTTTTCAGCTGCAAATGAGTTATTTTTAAGCTTGGGAATAATGATGTACTCCACTATAGGCGGGCATATTCTGTAGTTCTGTCACATTCTGTAGCACAGTTTTAACAGTGTGGAGATGTAAATCAGCCTTAAATAGGACATTGCTTTATAGAGGCTGATCCAAATAGATCATCTGGGACCTGCTGTCACTCATGTTATTCGTCTATCTTGCAAGCGTAATATAAATTAACATTTCTGATGGGAGACATGACAGTGCAGTGAATTGGAACAGCTTGCAGATCTTTAAGGAGGACTCAAACGTCCCAAAAAGTGGGATTTCTTCTGCCTAACATGTCTGGTAAGGATCACCAGCTCTTTATCTTCCTAAGTCATTTCAAACTAAAAATGGGTTTAAAGCCATTATAGAGTCTTTATATAACAGGCGTGACATGGTTTCACCTAAAGACGACTGTAAGACAAGGAACACAGGGCTGAACATGTGACACTGTGGACAATTCCCTATGCAATTCAAGGGGCACAATAGCAGGATTAGTGCGTTTCCATTCACTGGAGGGATTACATGGAGGGGGCGGCACAGACTATGCACGTCTATGGTGCAGATGAGACTTTTCTCACACACTTAAAATGATTTATGGAATGAAAAAATAAGGCCAGAATACAGAGATGAGGCAGAAAAGAGTCAGAGGAGAAGGAAATGTCTTGGGAATGAGAAGAGAGTTGGAAATGAGGTTGGCTTGAGTGGCAGGTGGATAAAGCGTCTGCAGTGAGGAAATGAGGTCCATAAGGTGCTGAATGGATGAATGAGTTACGTTCACAGTGAATTAAATTTTAAAAATTACAGATAGCTTCTTATAATAGACTTTTTTAGAGGACAACACACAGGTATTGTACATGTTTAGAGTGACTGATCACTGCTGGATGTCTGGTCTATATCAATATTTTTTAAGATAAGATCCTGGTTTATTAGCTGGCTGGTCTTTATGACTTTCTACCCAGAAAATTATGATATTTTACTTTTTCAACACCAAGGGTTTCCAAACTTTTAAATTTACGACCCTAAAAATAACAGTTTTAGAGACTGGCAACCCCCAATATCCCCGAAGTGACTGAAACATTAAAAAAAAAAGTGTGGACAAGAGTCATGCAATGACACTGTGGCATATTTGCCGCATTGCATTGTGGGTACTTGACATTTTACTCATTGTGTTGTGTTTTATGTGCAGGGGTTCAAGGGGAGTTTGTGTTAATGTTTATTTTGGTTAATGTGTCTGTTTTACAATGTTTATTGGCCTTTTTATGTTTATTTTTATTAATGTGACACCATTAGTCAAACCTGTAAGCTGTTGTCTGTGCCATATTAATGAAACCTTTGCTCTATCAAAGTAAAAGCAGGTCCTACACACCGTTAAACTCTTGATATCCTACTTTCAAAGTACAGGTGCAGCAGTACTGCCCTTAATAATAATATAATTGTAACCATGTCAAGGATTGCATCAAGAGGTTTCTGAAAATCATTTCACGACCCCCTGCTGGCATCCCGTGATCCCCCACTTTGGGAACCCCTGCTCTACATCATCATCATTTTTATTTCACAGTGTAGCAGAGCTCAGGACTTCACAGTATGGCTGAGCAATATATTAAATTTATAGTCAAGTGTGGCAAATTTACTCAATCATGTCATGTTACCAGGCGGTGGTGGTGCAGTGGTTCCCCTTCACAAAAAGAAGGTCCTGGTTCGATTCCAGCACCAACTGGCATGGGCCTCTCTGTGTGGGGTTTGCATATTCCCCCTGTGTCTGCATGGGTTCTGTTTGGGTCCTCCAGCTTCCTCCCACTGTTCAAAGATATGCACTTTAATAGGTTTTACCCCACCTTTATCCATAGGTAGTTAGAACAGGCTCCAGCACCCCACCACTCTCATAAGGACTAAGCAAACAAAAAACGGATGGGTGGATGGATGGATGATGCTACTTTTGCTTGATACATAATTTCATCAAATTGCAATCCATCAATCAAAGATCAATCATTCTCGATCAGTATATCAAACAATTTGATGAGGCTCTGCCCTTGATAATCATCAGCTATGGCATGAAAATGAATGAGGACAGAGAAAAAAACTAGAAGCACTCGGAGAGCGCAGACCTCCGCCAAGGCTGATCAGTGGCGCCCCCCCAATCACCACCAAAATTTAATCATTTTTCCTTATCCCATTTCCAACAAACCCTGAAAATTTCATCAAAATCTGTCCATAACTTTTTGAGTTATGTTGCACACTAACGGACAGACAAACAAACAGACAAACAAACAAACAGACAAACAAACAAACCCTGGCAAAAACATAACCTCCTTGGTTAATCACTGATAACTAGAAGCACTCGGAGAGCGCAGACCTCCGCCAAGGCTGATCAGTGGCCCCCCCCCGTGGGCCCCCCCACGCCAAGGAGGTTATGTTTTTGCCAGGGTTTGTTTGTCTGTCTGTTTGTTTGTTTGTCTGTCCGTTAGTGTGCAACATAACTCAAAAAGTTATGGACAGATTTGATGAAATTTTCTGGTCTGCGCCCCCCCCCCCCCCCCCCCCCCCGATCACCACCAAAATTTAATCATTTCTTCCTTATCCCCTTTCCAACAAACCCTGAAAATTTCATCAAAATCTGTCCATAACTTTTTGAGTTATGTTGCACACTAACGGACAGACAAACAAACAAACAAACAGACAAACAAACAAACCCTGGCAAAAACATAACCTCCTTGGCGGAGGTAAATATACGGATATGTATGTACAATTGATTGCGGTTGCACAGTGTTTCATTTCAGGAAAGAATGGTTTGCACTGAAAAAACTGTCTTCAGGATGTAAGTATTTTTAAAATCAGCCCTATCATTGTAGGACTATCATTTATCTTCACGTAATCCATCATTTGCATTTTTTCATATCTTCATATACAGTAGCTACACTGTTACCCATAAAGTTAGAAAAAAATATTTTTTTACCTCTTCTTATAAAATGATTGTGACAATGTGACTTATTCTTGATAGATAAAGTGTAACTGGGACTCAGTATGTAATCATTGTACCCAGTCAAAGATGATTACTGATGTGTAGAAATAGAAATAAAAAGATGAATGTGTCTGAAAATAAATGATTCCAACTTTATGGGCAACAGTGTTTATAGCAGAAAAAAGTGCCAAATATAATAATAATTCTGTCTGAATGCAGCCACAGTGACATGTGGTGGAGTGAGCAGTCATTCTGAGGTGTGAGGTATTTCATTGTACTTGCACTTTAAAAGATACTCAGTGTACAAGTGTGTAGGAATGACATCGACTTAATAAACTATAGCCTGATGCTTTTGCTTTGAGATGATCACTTCATTGACCTACCTGTTTCCCCACTTCAGGAGTGGCATGTGTCTGTGAGGCATTTGTCAGTGACAGATATGCCTCCCCCTCCTCCTCTACGTTAAAAAGGCCACTGGGCCAGATGGGCAGCTGATGGGTGGTTCTTTATTGATGGGCTCCAGGGGAATGGATCGATGGAGGGAAAAAAATGGCTTCACCTGTGAATTTGGAATGACTTTGCTTATCAAACTGCACCCACAGGATCAGCTATTATGTACATATGAATAAATATCAGCCTTCGTGGTGGTCTGAGTGAATGAGAAAATGACCTGCAAATTGTAATTTATCACGTGCACACACTTAACCTTACACTTTTACCCTTGCTGTTTTTTTTCCCCTGTCCAACCATACCTACCCTACAGCGTTCAGCTGGGAAAGACTAATGACACATTAGCAATTAGGCAAGACAAGATTTAGTGATTTCATCTGGCCCGCTGCTCAGCCCAGCATTACTTTGCCTGAAGGAAAGCATTGCTGCTGATTGAAGCCATCCTGAGCTGTACGCACGTTTCTAAAGAAAATATTAAACAATACAAATAAACAGAAACAGTGGCACTTTATAAATTACATTACTCTGAGTCCAAATGGAATTTTTGTCTCCAAATATAGGGTTGTGGTGACAGATTTTTTTTTGATTATGAGAAGAAAATGGCTTCAAAACTTTAAGTGGCTGAAATAAAACCATAAGTGAGTAATTGCTTATATGACATTATAATAAAAAGAAAAGAGTTGTTGTTGTGGCTACACAGTATTGATCCTACTTTGCAGATGTAGTGGATAGTTTATAAAACTGATTTATTTTGCTTCATTTTTTACTACCCTGCCCCCCGAAGGGGATGCCAGGGGGATTGTTTTTATTGTTTTTGAGTCAGTTTGTTTGTTTAACACTCTAGCAGCAAAACTATTGGTTGAATTCATACCAAATTGGGTTTATAGATTTCCAGTGACCCAGAATAGATCTGATTACATTTTACGAAAAGTAGGTCAAAGTTACAATTTTTTGGAAATTTTTGTAATCTTTTTTCCCCCATTTACTTATGAGCAACATTTCCAATGTCTATAAAAACATACATTTTGTTTCAATTTACTTCAAACTTGGCACCTATATAGATGTACTTGATATGCTGACATCAGCACATGCATAGACATGATGACATCAGCTGGATCAATGCCAAAATAAGCTACAATACGTGCGAGGGGTGGGGTTTGTTGTGCCTTGCACCACTTGTTTTACTTATACTTCAGAATAACTCAGAACTTTCCTTCTTGCTGAAAACAAAATGCATTAACAAAACAGCAATTATTAAATGAGCTAGTAAATGCACAAACTGTGTGGAGTGGAGCTCTTCTGCTTTGCACCTTATTAACTCAAGTGCTGAAGCAGTGATCATTTGTGAAATTTTATGAACCAGGGAAACAAATATGATAAAAACAAAAGGAAGAGTGTCTGTAGTACAGTATTCATTGGTTCTGTATCACCTACAGAGGTGATATCTTTGTGTGCCTCTCCCTATACTTCTTGAGTAAATTATGGCTGTGAGAGTAAACATCTGTTTTCCTGGAACACTATAGCTCATGTTTGACTGATAGTCCTAAAATGTTATGTGCGCCTGCATGTGAGTTTATGCTTACTGCTGTGAGATGAATTTTATGATGTGTACAAAGAAAGATTAAATTGCAGTTTTTGGATGATGCAGTATCCACGTAAAACAAATACATTTACACAAAATGACCTTGAGTATATGAAATGTATATTGTTATTTTGCAACTTTAGAGGATTTTCTTTCATTACTTTTTACCTTATCCCAGCTTATTTAGTTGTTTAGGTTAATGAGTGAATAGGCATGAGTGATGGTTTGTGGACTAACGTTATTGGGGCAGGTCCTTTGGCTCTGCTGCAACACTTCTGTTGTGTTTTTTCAGTGATTGGTGGCCATTTATTTCAATAAAGTTTACTAGAGCAAACTTCAGGTTTAACGTATAAAGACCCAAACATCCACTGGCAACCAAAACCATCTACTGATCTAAAATGTTTATTACCTGTTGATCCACTAATCTTATCAATACATGTAAATAATTGGCATAAAATACAGTTTGTCATCTTTTCATGGTCATCAGATATGACCCATTTGGATGTTCAGTGGCTCCGTAGTGAACGTGGAAACACCGTCATCTTCTACAACGTTTATTCACCAGTAAAACCCATGGAGTTGGATCAAAGACAGTGGATGGAGACACTTATTTTTTACTTAGTTAGTGATATCTTTGCTGAAAAAGTCACTTTTTTCTTCACTTTATTCTTTTTCTGATGTAATAACCCTCAACTTTAATCTGAGCTTTTATGAACGTCTACGTGATCAGTGAATTAAATAGGAGAAAATACCTGATTATCACTGAAAAAATGCAACAAAAAAACCCCCAGAAGATAATATTGTACCAAATGGTAATAAATCCCATAGGAAAGATTAAATAGAGAGAAAAATTCATTCGTGAACTGACACAAAAGTAGTACTAGGTCATTGTGGGTTAAGACAGCCAAGGGAGCATGTCACCAATCTAAGTCTAATCTTTTTTTGTGATCTATTTTACTGTTTCAAAGTTAGTGATGAGATAGTTTCTTGAAGTTGCTCAGTAGATATGACTATTGTAAACTGGTGAGACAAGTACCGCTTTGTTTCTGTGAGTTAGTACTTGCTTGGCCCCTGGTATGGTCAGCTGCACAACTGAAGAAAAACAGGGGAAGTGGAGTAGCAATCCCTCTCAAACAGGAACTGGGTAAGTATAGAAAAGGTTAGAAATATCACAGACCAGTCTGCACAATACTATGTGGTCACACATAATGACCTCTGAAGGTTTGTGCCTGCTTGGACTGTAAAACAAGATTCAGTGTGTGATATTTAGTGACATATAGAGGTGAAGTGACACCCCTCCCCCTATACTTACTATACATATGGTGGCTGCACAAATACAGTAGTCCATAATGAAAGCCAGTGCTTGTTTTTTTGTTCATTCTCTGCTTTTTACTTAATCCTTTATCAGGCAAGTGACTATTTTTGGTATTTACATTATTATTATTACTATTACCAAGTCCAATGTGGTCTACAGGGTCTGTAAGGTCCACCTCTGCATGAACAGTGAGTGTAACTGCTTTGTTAGGTACTATGAAGTAATGGTACTAATGTAAGGAATGATGTTCAAAGGGATAATGTGGATGTGGACAGGGGTCTGGATCAGCACTTATGTTGTTCTAATGTTCTAAAATACATGTTCCTTTCACCTTACATGTGTTTTTCTTGTTACCTCCACCAACGAGGTTATGTTTTTGTCGGCGTTGGTTTGTCTGTTTGTCTGTGTGCAAGATAACTCAAAAAGTTATGGACAGATTTAGATGAACATTTCAGGAAATGTTGATACTGGCACAAGGAGCAAATGATTACATTTTGGTGGTGATTGGGGGTGGGGGGGCCACGGAGGCTTACTGATCTGCCTTGGCGGAGGTCTGCACTGTCCGAGTGCTTTTCTACAAAAGACAGCGCAGACCTCCGCCAAGGCAGATCAGTGGATCCCACTCTGTCCTAGTCATGTGCTGTTGTGTCCTTGGGCATCACACTCACACTGGTGTATGAGTGTTCAGTGGTGATTGGAGCAGCAAATTGACAGTCATGCTTCCGTCAGCCTGCCCCAGGGCAGCTGTGGCTACATGTAGTTTACCACCACCAGAGTGTGAATGAATAATGGATCTGCGCTTTGGGTTTCATAGAAAAGCACTGTATAAATCTAATCCATTATTATTATTATCATCAGCATCAAGTCATTCTAAAGTAACTAAAGTGTAATTATCATTTTCATTTTATCATTTTATCAGTCTTACACCTGGAAAGTTTAAAATTCAGTGAAGTGCCATCAAATGAACACACGTTGCTTTGTTAAAGTGTCTTATCCAAAGCAGATTTTAAGTCTTCATGCATTTGTCCTCATGCTTTGCACATGTGACGGCAGTGATCGTGTCTTGGGCCTGAATAAGTCCAGTGAAAACCCCTACATCTACTGTGGCTCCACTATCATGCGTCATATTTTTAACTCCATCAGTGTAGACACAGCATTACTCCAATTTGTAGGCTGCTGCGTTTACATAGCTACAATAGCACTTGTCTTTGTGTTACAATCATGGTTTTCTAATTGAACTGATTTGTTAAAGGCCCTGAGGCATAATTCTGTTGGAAAGAAAAATCTCATAGTTACTGGGACAGAACGTTACTGGGCTTCGGTAAAATCGATAGAAAGAGGAACTCCATTAAAATTTCAAACACTTAGGCTAAAGAGGATATATTAGTAGTATTTGAATAAACAGAATGATGGCTCCTTTGGAGTAGTGTTGGGTTAGGGGGTGGAAATATTGGTAAAAACATCCAGAGGACTGAGAAAACTAATGTAGAGTCAAAAGTACAACCCATAAACAAAAAAAGGGTCTGGTCATGGTGTCGAACTGGACTGTGAAAACCTGAATGGATGGTTCAAGTACAACTAGCAAGTAATTGTGACTTCTCATAGTGTTAAATTTGATGTGGATGAGAAGAGAAACCTGGTTGTATCAGGTTATTCAGTTATTCAATTTTCCCCACCGACAGTAAATCAGACTCGATCCGGGTGAGGGTTTGACACCACCAGGCCTGCCCCTTGTGACCGATTCTATGGATTATTTTTATGGACAGTATTTCTAGGTGCAGTGGAGGGTGTCCACTTTGGTGGCCCCAGGATTGCATCTCTGCTTTTTGCAATTATGTGGTCCTGTTAGCTTCATTGAACTGTGACCTCCAGCTCACACAGGGGGTGTTTGTAGCTGAGTATGAAGCATCTGGAAATGAGCTCCTCCAAGTCTGAGGCTACGTTTACAAGTAGCTGGGTATTTTGGAAAACAGATATTTCGCCCTCTCTGTTAAAAAAACCAAACAAAAAAACCCTGTGCACATATGACCATTTTCAGAAAAATCTTCATTTACATAGCCCAGTATACCTAGGGAAAGTGAAAGTGAAATTTTATGTTCATTTACCTTTTCCCTGCACTTATGGTCCCGGTTGCTGAGCGACGTTAGCTGATCTGTGAAAGTTTGCAGCGCAAACAAACTTCCCAGCCAGCACAATGGAATATTTTTAACATAAAATTTTTGTAGAACGCAAGATTTTTGATTCTTGGTTAAAGGCCCTCACCTGCAAAGAAAAGAAAAGGAGAAGAAGAACAGTGCAGAAGTCAGAGAAGTGAAAATGAAAACACACTTGGATCTGGACGACAGAAAACAAGACCAACATGACATTAACACCGCCGAAAGTGAACCTTAATTGGGCAGGAGTTCAGGTGGGTGACTCAACACTACCACTGGGGTTTTTATCCATTTCACTCTCTTTACCGCAGACGTTCCTCCGCTGAAATCCACTCTTTCTTCACTCAACTGCAGCCAACAGCAGCAGGCTCACGTGTTGTAAAGACGCTTTACCATTGGTTGAGGGAAGAGGCGGCAGCAGTTCTGCGTTTGTGGGCATTTGTTTGTAATGCAGCCGTGAAATAAAATGCTTAAGAATCGTCTGTTTAGAAATGAGATCGCATTCATGTGTGAATCGAGATCGCGATCTTTTAACAATTAATTGTGCTGCCCTAGTATGAGGTGAGCCAAAGAGGAAAAATAGGGTTGGTTCATGAGCCACACATAATACAAGTAACTTAAAGAATGATATAATATTGGAGTAAACTTTTTTTGTGCATGCTTTTTCCCACTTTGTATTATAACCAGGTCCAGAAAAGTGCCTTGATACAGAACTGCAAAAATGTTATATGAAGTAGACATAGGGGTTTTTGTCTGACACATTCTGATGAACATACACAACTTGATCCACACTCTTCTGTTTAGCCTCAGCCTTATTTAGCCTTTAGCTTTGATTGTGACATGCATTCACTGTGGAATTGTCTCAACAAGTTCATGCAACATCACAGCATTTTAGGTCATTTTTGGACGCACACCTTTGCTGAAAATAGACCCGACCCCAGATCATGACTCTGTCCCCACAGGCTTCATAATCACAATCAGATTCAGAGTTCTTTATTTGTCTCAGAGGAAACTGTACAGGCTTGTTTGACCGGCATTATTGGAATGATGGGTGAATGTCTTCATCGGCCTCTTTTCTCACCCTGATCACTCTAGAACAGGTTTGATCTGGACTCATCAGACCACATGACCTTTTTCCATTAAAACTTTATGCTTTCTATCAAACTGACTCTACTCACTGCACCAGTTAGGTTTAAAGAACTTGTTGGAGCTGAAACATATTAATCAGTACAATAAATATCCAATAGAAAGCTCTTACCTGTTTGTTTAGTTAAATCCAGATGAGGACTTTTTTTGTGTGGGTTTTTTTTTGTGTATTAAAACAGTACCCATCAGACTATTAGTTAATAGGTCTGGTTATGATATCAAGAAGACTTCCAATCACACAGAAGCAACATTTTACCTAAATACAGACCACTTAATTGGTACTGGTAGAACATTTTACTCCAGCTGGTGCTGATCGTGGCTGATAGCTGGTGAGTACACACAGAGATGCTGCCATGACTCTCTCCTGTTTCTCCAGCTCTTGACTGACAGGCTTCAGTGTATGAACAGCAGGAGTGGAATCACAGTAGATGTAGTGGAATAGCTGAAAGGTGAGATTATGTATCATATTTCATGTCAGCCTGATATATAGGTAGTGTTTTGTGGGCCAAAAAATGTCAAAAGGGCTGTATCTGGCCAGCAAGTTGTAAAATTGAATAGGGCTTGAGCTCTGGTGAACATTACCTTTGTAATGATAGTGTAATACTATGGGTGCTGCAGTTTTGCTGCTTTTCAGTTGAATTCCACTGTCCACACAGAAAATGAGATGTGAGGAATATTTAACTTTGGGGATAAATACATTGTTAAAATTAGTTGTTTTTTTGTTTGTTTGTTTGTTTTTTGATGAAAGCACACTGCTTTACCTGCATAAGCCTCATGTAGGTTAACACCAAATGTGTGTACCTGATCAAGCTGGCCTCTGTCCCAGTTCTTCTGCCAACTAATGTTTTTGTTCCTTCATCATTGGCTGTAAGTCAGCACCCATTTCCTCTCTGAGGCACCCCTGGCTTCCCTTAGCCACACTCTCACACCACCTGTAATCACTGCCAACATCAGCACAGGAATGCTAATGGTGGGCCGTGATGGGAGGACTCTGAGCTGAGTGCTCCCCAAAATAATAACTGACTCCCACGTTCTCTGGGAGCAATGATGGACTTTTGCCACTGGCGTTATTTTCGATATACACCTATTACAGCAGCAGTATTAAATGTGCTTTAGCTGTAATATGAAAGTAATAATAAGAAAGGGGGCATTTGTGTTGATGATGAACCTAAGAGCTGAGGGTCATAAACCCTCAGGACAAAACCATCAGCCACTCTTTTATTGTACACAAGGCAGAGCAGAATTATAGAGCTGTATGTCATCCTTGCGATCATTTACTGTAAATTACTGTATTCTAGTGTTGTTCTCTGTACAGTCTTAGAAAAGGATGCCATGCTGGAACTGAATCGATCAGAGTGAAGGAACTGCAACTAAAAGGAACAGGAAAAAAGAATAAATTATTTGTTCCACTGACATTATTGATTGGGAATGTTTGTCTGTCAAGGCACTTCAGAATGAAAAAGAGCGAGAGAGCAAGAAACAGTTTTATAAATAGACACCAGCGTGAAAGAGTTTAAATAAGATTCACTATGGAAGTTGGAATTAGAAAATAAATCCTCTCTGTGTTTCATTTAATTTCTTCCTCTCGCCAGAGTTATTAATGTCTGAGCCTTAATTACTTTGTGGACTGTGGTGAGTCAACGCTTTTATCCTAAGAAGGACTCATTTTTTTTTCGTGGAATATGGAGAAGCTCTTCACACAAGCCCGTTTTCAAGATCAGCTCTGGAGCATAATTAATGCACGGGATGAAAACCATGAATAGCAATGCGGCAAATATGTCATTTTTCCACTGTGCTCGCTCCTTCATCTTGCTTTAGGGAGCACTTGCTCTGTTTGACAGTGAAGGTAATTCATTTATGTGGAGGCAGTCTGAAAAAGTGGATGTGTTTTATCATGAAGCCTGTGTTACAGCGTGAGATGTGAAGTTTATATTATTGTTCATTTTGATCTTATATCAACACCTACTGACCCTGATGATAAGATTCTTACAGCACGAAAGATCCACAGCGCATTTCAGTCGTGGGTTCATTAAAAACACACCAGAGTGCCTTTAACCTGTACATGTGCTTGTTATCTTTCATCGCTTTTCAGGCATGAGGCGATGTCAGCACTCACAAGAAGGAGTGCTTCTGTGTATCACCTTCATTTTCTGTTCGTGCATGTTCCTATCTATTCATGTGTGACTGAGGCATGTTAGCTATTTGAACAGAATAGATGACTGTCATTAACAAAGCAGGGTCTAAATCATTGGGCCTGATAACATACAGGCTTTGACGGCTTAGCCTATTGCATTACCACACAGCAGCGAACCCTGTAATCATCACAATTCCTCAATCGATGAGGCGTCCATTCACTGGTCCAATTGACAAATTGACTCCTTAGCCTGCAACTCACCCATCCCACCCTCTCCCTCTGTAGCTTGAGATGAAAGTAGAAAATACCCTCTGATCCTTTTATGCCACATCGTGTGTAATCCTTCACTCCATTTCCATAGCTGTGGGGTATCCAGCCTCTGGATAGAAAATAGCTCCAGACGGTTCAACCTAAGCATTGATAATCTAGCAATTGGCTGCTCTTAGAGGCCGTTGAGCACAATAATTCCATTAAGTGTTCATCTCTGCATCAGCATAGAGGCCATCATTTGCGTCCTCAGCATTGGTTTACCTTTATTCATCACGCCTCCCTGTGCAAAGATGCTTATAACCATTATAACCATTGCTGTGTAAAGCAATAAACATATATGTCCTTTTTTAACCCATAAAGACCCAGTGTTTCTTTTGTGGCAATTCCCGAATATATTTTTTCTCTAGATTTCACCATTCTTAAATGATTTATCACCAATTATTATAATACTATCCTCTGTATTTTGTGTCTTTTCAATGAAAACCATGTATTTTCTTGTATTTAATTCACTGATCATGTAAATGTTCATAGAAGCTTAGATTAAAGTTGAAGGTTAACTGAGAAAACTGAAGAAAAAGTGACTTTTTCAGCAAAGATATCAATAACTGAACATAAACTAAGTGTGTCCATCCACTGTCATTTATTAAACTCCATGGGTTTTACCGGTCAATCGGTGTTGTAGAGGATGACGGTGTTTCCACGTTTACTTCGGAGCCTCTGAATGTCCAAATGGGTCATATCTGATGACCATGAAAAGATGACAAACTGCATTTTACAACAATTATTTACATGCATTGATAGGATTAGTGGATCAGAAGTTATTAGAATAGAATATTTATTTTGTCAGTAGTAGTTTGTCACACATATAAACATGCATCACACACCGAAGTTTACACCCATCACGAGATCATACATCACACACTGCATGCTAGGAACAGCGGGCTTGCCATGTCAGGTGCCTGGGGAGCAAATGGGGGAGATTAAGTGTGCCTTGCTCAAGGACACATTAGCCAACACTCTCAGCCAGTCCAGGGAATCGAACTGACACCCCTTCGGTCATAAGCCAACTCTTCAGCCATCTAGGTCATGGCTTCTCCCGAAATGGCATAAAAGTATTTGCCTCTCAATGCTTTTACCACATGATTACAGGAAGTTTGCACTGAAACAAGTATAACACATATGGTGCTGAACCTTTAACGAACTCCTTTAATGATGCAACAAGTATTAAATATTTTAGATCAGTAGATGGTTTTGGTCGCCAGTTGCTGTTTGGGTCTTTATGGGTTAAAATAAATTGTCACAGACTAATTTTTATAGCAGAAGGAGAATTTATTCAGGCATAGTTTGTCTCATTAATACCTTTACTTCTTGCCAAATTTGACACTTTATACTTCCCACCGTGCCCTTATCCACTCATACTCAGTGACCTATGGTACATGAGTCCCAAAGGTGTCTTCACTGTTAAAATTGACTAGGTGAGGAATCCCAAAGGTCTATTGAGAAGCAATTGTCTCTCTGTCTATATCATGTCCTGTCACTTCCATTCTCCAGAGGGTGATTATTAGGATTTTAGACGGGGGAAATATTCTTTGGCAGTCTCACTTCACTTGATGGATACATGAGTGAGTGGAAAAGGGTTGAATTAGAAATAGTCTTTGGTGAATTTCAGGAGAAGTTCTATGAGGATAATAAATAGTGAAAGAAGGTTTTCATCTTGAGTGATTTTGAAATAAAATCCAATGTATCCAAACTCAGCATTATCAGTATACAGCATGACATACATATTGCTTGGATTTTTATAGACTTGAAAAATAACATAAATGTAAGATCCAATGGTAAAAGCGTGCAATATTTACTAACTAGAAAGGTTTACAACTATTAAGTATCAGCCTAAAAGTAAATGATCAAAGCCCAAGTTATCCTGTCCCTGGTATGTTTCAAGTTCAAAAAAAAAAAAAAAAAAAAAAAATCTCCCATAATGCATCCTGATAGCATCTGGATCATACCTGCCATAGGTCGCACCATACTTCCTCATCAAAGAAACTGTGAGACCGTGTCAAAAAACCTGCGCTTGCGTGAGCAGAAAAGACCTGCAGCTCCTGTAGGATGTGTATTTGACTAATATAATGTGTAAAAATGATACTGAGTACCGAGCAGCCCAAAAGCTGAACACAGCACATATGGTTGTGTGTGGGTGTCATCTTGATCTCTGTGGCTAACAATTTTCCAAAGTGAGCAGGTCAGAGTGGGCTCTACAGGGCTGCCACTACAGATGGCTCATTAGACTAGCGTTTGATTCCCCCCTGCTTTCCATTTCGCCTCCATCTCCCATCCCTCCATCCCTCTGTCATCACTCTTTCATCAGTCTAACACTCTACCAGCTGCTCACATCTAACAACCGCAAGAGTTCAGACACCACAACGAAAGACAGGACTGTGCAACATATTGTGCTGTGAAAACTGCAAATATTTATCTTTTTTTTTTTAATGTATCACTCTTTAAATTATGCCCACATAGACAAAAACACTCCTGTAGAATCTTTTGGGAATCAGAAGCTGTTTGCACCATCTTGTATCTTCAAACATATCTAATTAACATTTCTGTTTTCTAAGTAGAGGTATACACTTTACTCAATAAAAAAGGCTCCTCACAGACCTACTTATGAAAAAAAGTTAGTTCTAACCCAAATTTTACACTCACATTCAATTAGTTAGATGTTGTACCAGTTGCTATGAGGTAGAATGTCTCCTGAAAATCCAAAAATAACATGATTTTTCTGCTGTGTTATTCATTTACAGAGCAAAATGCATGAATTTAAGAACTCCCTTCACACATTTGTAAACATTAAAGCATACTTAGCCATCACAATCTAATCTAGAAGAGAGGAGAAAGCATGACTAAGACGACAGGAAGCTTGTTGAGAGTACATTGCTGGGAGTACATTGCAATGTATTGATTCCTTGTTTGTATGTAGTGTTCTATATTTTATCACAGAACACTACATTTTATTACTGTAAGCAATTACTGCACCCCTTTCTTCTCTCAATTACTGAAATGGAAGCCAATATATATGTATGTTTGTGCACAGGGGTGACATGTAATCTATTCCACAACATAAACAACACATCCCAGTAAATATTCTGTACAGCCTTTACTGTATACATCTTCTTCTATGTACTGAAAGGATTTATTTCAGGTATTGCTAAATGCAAGGTTGTACATTTCATCAAACAGGCAAGATACTGTTTCACTGTTCTGCATTGTGGCAACTGTATGAGTGTGTTTTATGACATTTTCATCATTATAGCGTGTATCTCTGCAGTTTATTAGATGTTGTTTATGACTCTCCAGTAGAGCCAGCACGCCTGGTGTTCATGTGAGTTATTGATGTGTGTCCTTTGTAATTGTACGGTGAAAGTGAAATGTCTTGTCTATGATAAAGCCTGGTGTTAACAAGATAAAGTCCTTGGTTGTGAATGTGTTGCTGATTAAATGGGTCTGATTGACAAGCATCCCTAGTGATTGACTTGACATCTAAAGAGGGCAGGGGCACACTGCCTCATCGCATCCTTAACAACCAGCATCACTTAAGATCATGTCCCACAAACACAGATACACAAATGTGAACATCGTATTACTTGACCACAGGCTTTTACATTAAACTGTATGAGAGCAAAGGTTAAAATGACCTACAGATTGGTTAAGATTTCAGACATAAATGAGGTTTCATGCTGTAGCTTGAACTCTATATCATAAGTGAACTTTCTGGGAAATGCTGGGCTCTGCAGGATATTCCTGTTGGAGGAAAACACGCAAGAGGGCAAATGAATGAAGATCAAAGGGATTTCTAAACCAGGAAAATTGTAGAAAATTTCTATCAATATTTAAGCGTGTCTTATTGGCTGGGTGACAGAGCAAGAAGTATGAGACAGAATAGTAAAAAGACTCTAAATGTGGTGTCAATCTTTTTAGAATAAGTCTGAATATTTCATAGCAGCTGTAGCAATTAAACAGATATAAATTCCTTCTGTGACGTTCAGACTCTTCTCTTCTCTTCTCTTCTCTTCTCTTCTCTTCTCTTCTCTTCTCTTCTCTTCTCTTCTCTTCTCTTCTCTTCCCTTCCCTTCCCTTCCCTTCCCTTCCCTTCCCTTCCCTTCCCTTCCCTTCCCTTCCCTTCCCTTCCCTTCCCTTCCCTTCCCTTCCCTTCCCTTCCCTTCCCTCCCCTCCCCTCCCCTCCCCTCCCCTCCCCTCCCCTCCCCTCCCCTCCCTTCCCTTCTCCTCCTCCTCACAGGATATTTAGACACATCTTTCCTCCTACTCTTAGAAACTGTTACTAAACACTACATTCACCTTGAACTTCAGACATGTAAAGATAACTGGCGCTGGGACTGGGACTTAACTCAAGGAACTTTTCCACGAGGCTGTCAACTGCATTAAAATTTCATTCATGCAGTGTTATTCAACGGTAAAACATGACCTCAAACTGTGCACAGATGGAAACGGAGGAACTGTGCATGGCTAAAATAGAGGAACAAAAACAGCCCTTGGGATGGAGGTGTCGCCAAACTGGGAGTAAAATTTCTGCTAGACTGCACCTAACAAGGTTATATCATTCCTGCATGCAGCCACGTGAAGCTAAACCAACGTCAGGTTTAAAGGGAGTATTGTTGCAGTGTACATAAACAACTCAATAATCTTTGACTATACAACCAGCTTCTCTCTCTGCTTTTCTTTAACATTAAAAGAACCTAAAATAGCCTCAAGAGGGATTTCAAACCTCCACTCACAGCAGAAACCAGTGGGTACCTACTGAAGCCTTCAAAATCCTCCTTCCTTCCTTCGTTCTCACAGTAACTCCTGGAAATTGACTAAAGGTTCAGTGTGTGAAAGTGCGGAGGTGACTGGAAAAGAACAACACATTGATTCCATCTAAAAGGCGGTGTTGTTTGGGTGCAGGTAATGTGTCGGAGTGCAGGCACAGGGACTCTGGAGATGGCTCACAACTGCTTGGTTACATTGTCTAATGAAAGCTTCATTTTCTCTGCTTCTTGTCCAGGCTCACCTCATCCATCACTTGAAACACATCAGTAAGAGTCAGTGGGAAAGAACAGAGCCTTTTGGGATTCCTCTGCTCCTTACTCTGAAAATGAGAAAACTAATAATAGAACATGGTAGGCATTATCACACAAGTGGGTGTTTATTATGGTAGGAGGTAACACTGTTTGAGAGAGCTAATGAGGTGGGTTAAAGGTCAAGATCCAAACCCCTGCTATCAAGGCACATCCCTGTAAGTTCTTAAATTTTCAGTATTAAATTACAGATTTTTATACATATTTAAAGATATGCTATAATATTTTGCATTACATACAAATCAGGTTTTATTTGGCTTGTATGTCTGATGTGGCAGCTTGGATGTAGAGAGATGAGTTAAAGACAGAGGCAGCACCTCCCGATCACCAAGGGACTACAGCGGCAGCTTCACTGCCACACTAATGAACCCTGACTTTGCTGACCTCTCTGGGCTCCAGAGACTGTTAGGAGTCGCACACTGCAGCCAATTAGACCGAACCCCAAACTGAGACACATGAGATTACACAAGCGACAGAGCCACTGATTCATGTGTGGGCAATAAAGAGGGTTAGACTTATTGAGCAATAGAGGCTGGATGAATTAAAATGGCCAGAGTGCTTGTTTAAAGATATAACCTACAACACATTTGCATTATAAAGTAATGGAAACATGATTCTTATTTTTAGGATTATACAAAAATGAAAATATGACTATGAACACTACTCTCTTTCTGCTGTTAGATCTTCCTTAATTCCCCTAAGCCTTACACAGTGTACCTTTAATGAACTGTAAAGTATCACATGGCTTTACATTTCCCCTCTGCTCTGCCGAAACTATAAACATCTTTCAGCTTTTTGTGCTGAATGGTCGCAGAGGTCCGACAGTACTATTGTCCTGCCTTAGTTTTATTGCAGTGATAAACACTACTTTTAGCTGTGACAGTATTTGCCAGTTAAAGGTTTTATATCTAAGATTTTCCTGTGCTAATGTGAAGTTTGTGTTGAAGTCACTGATGTGGGAGTGGGACATGTGTTGACATTAGCTGACTCTGTTTCCAAGACAACAGTATCTAGCATTACACACTGTTGCAGAGGTAATCCTGCACATAGAGATTAGTATTACGGTTGGATATAGGCAACAAGACCATTGTTACCGTAGTGATGAAGTTACAGTAGCTACTGTCAATAAACGACTCCCAGTGAAAAACAGACTCCAACATAGATGTCATGTAAGCGGCGTCTACTATACTGCACTATATACTGCATACACTGCATATACTGCACTACTATACTGTGGAAGCTTTGAATAAGTTCAGGTATTAGATAGATAGATAGATAGATAGATAGATAGATAGATAGATAGATAGATAGATAGATAGATAGATAGATAGATAGATAGATAGATAGATAGATAGATAGATAGATAGATAGATAGATAGATAGATAGATAGATAGATAGATAGATAGATAGATAGATAGATAGATAGATAATTTATTAATCCCAAGGGAAATTCAAGTATTCAGCAGCTTTACATACAGCATAAGAAAAAAAAACAGACAGAACAAAACAGGCGGGTTAGTAACCAGGTTGACATTAAGGTTAGAATATACTCTAACTTCCTGTACAATACTGTAAACAAAGACTTCTAATTTAAAAATCTGTAGAAAAACTAAATATATTGTCAATGTACAGTATTTACACATTTCAGGGCACAGTGATTTAAAGAGAAAGTAGGGGGAAAGTATAATATAAAAGAATGTACATGATGACCACTGTCATTATTACAAACACATGGACATGATTTAAAAGAAACATGTAGTTTTGGGACATGAATACACAACAACACTGGCTATTCAAACCCCTTAATTTTTTTTTTTTTTTTCTGGTGAGGTTATTGTGCTGGGGTGAACGCAGTTTAGCAAACAAACAAACAAACAAACAAAAATCCCTTATCATATTATATCAAATTAACATATTTTGCACAGAAGTTGGTGGAGCCCAAACACAGTGTTCATATTGGAACAGATATGGGATGTTGATTGTTAAAACCATGTATAGACCAGGTGAGAAAAATTGGAGCATATGGAGACTCTTATGACAATGAATTTTATCTAATTCAACCTTGACACAATACATTGCTGCATTTGTAACTTTTAATTAATAAAGCTTGTCAACTACTTGTTCCCAGTGGGTTTATTATATAATGTGAAAGTCACTTTCTATTTTAGCTGTAGATCACAGTGATGAACAGTAAAATAATTACTGCCATGGTAATTTTCTACAGCTCCAAAACTCTCAACAAGCATATTATTGCCCACCCCCCCCCAACCTTTGCAAAGAACAGCAAATAATGGGCTTCTTGTATATGGTGACATCGGAATACAGTGATTGATAATGATTAGAAAAATGTGTCCTCCTCTGCTCCTTTCCCCCGTGGGTTTTTAAATCTTCTTTTCTCTAGTGGTGAAGACTGAAGCTCTCCTTCACCTCCTCCACACTGCTCCCTGGGGATCCCATCACGCCCACCGTCTCCCATGGATACCTCAACTCTCCCTCTCATCACTGTGGAGACCCAGCAAGCAGTTTTCTCCCAGCAGGCATTGGTCCATAGCGTGATTCCACCAATAATCCGACGTTATCACCTGCCCTAATAGAGTAATTTAGCTTGTTCACATTCCTTTAAATGCTTCATAAGTTCCTGCACTGACAAAGGTTCAGTGTTGCCAGGCAAGGTACACTTAATTTGGAGGAAAAAAAGCCTCTTAAATGATTCTACATGATTCATACATTAACAGTGACCTTCTAATTAGCATTATGTCTGAAATCATTTCTTATGTAGTATTACGTTTAGCTTTGAGCCTGTTTTTATTATCTGTAAAATATTCTCTTTCTACTCCATTTTTAACCTTTTCCAATTTTGATCATACAATACTGTTTTTATTATCCCTCAGATAAAATAAATTAAAATAATAATAAAAATTATATTTTAAGGGAACATTTTTCTCTGAGGCTTTGGGTTTGTTATCTCGTTCATGCAAAAGCAAAACTCTCAAGGTTGTTCTGTTACCCTTGTAGACAGTGCTGCCCGGAAATCTGATTTATTCAATTATACTAATCTCTCACACATATTTAGTTGTTTATCTGTATGCGATTTCTCCATAGGTTTCTCACCTCCCACTCCCCTTGTCCTCTGACTATAGCTTCAGAAATTTGCCCACACTAATGCTGCTGTGGGCTTCATATTCAACAGTAATGTGTTTAATATATATTAAAGAGATTTTCCTGCCAAAGACACCTCAGAGGAGTATGGACTGCTTCAGCCTCTGAGAAATGAACTCACCAGAATGGTTAAAAAAGAAGAGAAAATCATTTGCCAAATCTGCAACATCTTGCATGTCGTAACATAAATTTTACTTACAAATACAAATTACCTTAGTATGAACATATGGTCATCATATATCCTGTGCGCTACACATCCTGACAAATACAACTTCCTCTCGGGGCACATTACCAATAAGATTAAGAGCACCTCCCATGAGAACTATTACATTTACAGCATTATTGAACACATTTATGAAACGGGGACCTTCACATGAGTTCTGGTTTTAATGTTTCCTTTAGTAAATTTGTTCTTCAGTCCAGTGGAACTGTTCTGTGATACTGCAGAGTCTGACACTGTCCCAGTCCTCCCCTCAAGAGGACATTGTTTTTCCTATATGCAGTACTGTGTCTGTGGGTGAAGGTCATGGATTGACATGTTACACAGCGCATGTTGCTACTTGTAAAAATCAATAGTAAATCACACTGAAGCAATTCTAACAGCACATGGACCAACGTGTAATGTTAAAAAAATATGCTTCATGTCAGGTTTTCCTTTAACCCAATAACACCAAACGCATCATATTTCATACATGAGTTTTGAAGCTCTCTACATGATCAGTGTGATGTTTTTTTTTCTTGAAAAACCTGATGTATATAATTAGATACATGCAATACACAGATAATCCACCAAGGGGGAGAAATTTGTTCACCAGAGGCCTTTCCAGTGACACTACAAGATTGTCATTAATGAGGAAGGAGGCAGAACTTTGCCAATTTCAAAAACGAATTACCAATTTCTTAGACAGGTTTGTGTTATGTTTTTGTTTGTTCAAAAATAATAATATTTGAGCATTGAGACTTGATGTATCAAATATGATACAAAATTTGAAACTCATACATGAAAATTTATATTTGAAAAAAAAAATATATATGTTTTTTTTGGTTGTTCAGAAGGACCAATAAAGGCTCCAGTTTCAAAGAACTGGGATTTTCTGTCAATGATTTAATGGTTCAGGCTTTACAGGGTTAATTTGTCACAATGTTATATGATGTTAACACTGACTGGCAGTAAAACATACAATTCAAAAGTTTGGACACACCATTACATATCATATATTTTTTAAATTTAATTACACAGTAAATTAAGACATTAAGATACAAAAATATTGCTTCTTGGAATAATGAAGTATAGACAGGTTATTAAACTTCTACTATACTATGTCATGTTCTGACTTTTTCAGTTGTTTACAGTACCTATCCAAAGTTCACAAGCAGAAAGAAAACAACAAAAACAAAAAATAGAGGTCAATAAATAGTGGAAGAAGACTGACTTAATAATGACAACATGAAAAACCCTGTATAACCCCATCCCTGTAGTTGGAAATATGAACATTCTGGCCCCAAAAAACAACTACACAAATAGGCATGACCCTTCCACTGGGTAAGTACTGCAGTTATTAAACGATTCAGCTGCAACATGTTATTTAACCAACTGATGCAGTGAGTGGCTTCTAATTTCTTTCAACACCCAGGTCAGAATACCTATGTCCATGGAAAATTTGTGGTTCTGTTTCAGTCATATTATTAGTGTGCATCAAGCTAAGAAAATAACTAAGGAGATGCTAAAACTAAAACTGGATTAACTGTCAAACATATTACTAAAACCTCTTCTGTTATTGATTAACCATCATCTTTGAGGAAGAAATGTGGTCAGAAAACAATATTGAATGATTGTGATCAAATATGACCTAAATGTGTGGTGAAATTAAATCATAAAAAAATCAACATTTGAACTCATAGCTATGTTGAGTCATGAAAGCAAGAGTATTTCCACATGCTCAGTGCAAACCAATCTCAAAGGATTGGGACTAAAATGTTGTGTAGCCTTAGAAAACCACATATCAGTGAGGATAATCACTTCCGTTTGATAGAGAGCATGAAGGTTCGACTGTGATTCAGTGGGAAAAGGTAATGTGGTCCGATAAGTCCAGATTGACCGTCTTTCAGAGTAATGGTTCCATCAGGGTGAGAGCAGAGGCAGATGAAGGGATTACCCATCATGCCTAGTGCCTATAGTACAAGAATGTGATGGCAATGTTATGATCTGGGTTTGGTTCAGTTGATCAGGTCTAGGTCAGCTGAATGACCAGGTCCCACTGACATGGTGAATGCATGTCAAAGTTATAAGTGGCCCAACAATTACCACAGCTTCGGATTTTTTTGAGTCATGGTGTATATGACTTCTTTTAACTTTATTAGAATCTCTATAACTGTTTATGAGTCAAAGTAGTAAATACCTAAATAAATAGCTATTACCTCAGAGTCAGCAGTTCCCATTTAAAAGCCTGATCTTTGCAACTGGACAAGATCAGAGCCAAGTTCAGATGATACCAATTGTTGTAAAATGTCCTATCAGCACTGATTAATTGGCCAAACTGATTATGCTGTTTATCTCTGAGGGATCAGTGTCTCACATCAACTGAATCAAAGTGAAATATTACACCAACAACACCGAAAACACTCATTTCTCTCTCTTTCTTTGTTTCTGTGCTCCCACTGAGATCCCTGCTCCCTTGAGGAACCAGTCATCCATATGCATTATAAATATGTATTTCATTTGTGAATATGTTTTGCTTTTGCCCCCATCTCAGTGCATCAGAAAAGTGTTTCAGATGCACTTTGATTCAATTATACCCATAGCTCACAGCTATGTGATGCCAACATGTTTAGATCACAGAATACAATACACCCAAGGGCCCTGCAGCTTTGATATGAGCAGTAGCAGCTGCACTGTACTGAAACCCTGCATTCCTCTGCATCCATCAAAGCATGTGCCTGTTTATCATGCAGACAGTAATGCAAAAGCTTGCAAAAATCCTCATCAGTGGCATTGCACTTGTTGTCCATGATTTACAGTTAAGGTTTCTGTAGTCATATGGAGCATGACGTAGAATTACTAAGTAAAGACAACAGCAGATGAAAGCAGAATGGACTGTTTCTGTTTCTGCCTGACTGCTGCAAATCCACTGGAAGCTGCACATGGTTACCTTAACTCAAGCTGACACACTACATTACAACTGCTCCAGCTCACCACCCTCCTCTGATAAAACTACAGACCATCTCTAGATTGCCGCAGCTCTTCCTTGGCTACTTTAACCCTGACATTATCTCTTTTTCTTTAAAACTGTGAATCAACGTTCCTTCAGATTGGCCCCTCGGTTGTTTTTCAGTCACTGCATACAGCTGGTGCACTGAAGGAGCAAAAGCTCTAACGGGCTCATAAAAATACTAGATGGTATTGTACTGGGCTCGTTACAGGAAAGTGAGCGTGAGGCTTTTTATGAGATATGTGTGACCAGGTGTAAAGCTGCAAAATGTACATGACAATACTTAGAGCCAAGAGGCATCCAAGGCACTGAAAGTACCTCTCACCAGGGGGGCTCAATCCCTTTTTATCCCTAAGGACATTTCTGCAACCCACTGAAGTTCAGCACAGCCATGTCTTAAAGCTACACCCGCTGAAAATCTTCGGACTCATGATGTGCATAGTATACACACAGTTGTGTTTTTGTCAGTGATGCTAAGCAAAACCAATGCAGTGTAATATAACGGACTTTCAACATGGAAGAGAGAGTTGTTGATTCATACATTTCCATTCTGTCATAGAATTTGTGGTGTTACTGAAATGTATTAAAATGACTAATACATTCACTGATGCCTCATTTTATACATGTGAACCATTACATGTGACCTATCCCTGCACTTTGTTAGCATTGTACCAGTGCTGTAGATAAACTGGATGCTGCAATAGTGTATTTGTAAAACACTGTTTTGGTGGAACATGTGTGAGTGGTGGCACTAAAAAGACTAAATCCCCACAAAACAAAACAGTACGTGAAATAATGTAGGTCTTTAGTAAAACTTACAATTTTTAGGGTGTAGTTGTAACTCTTTATGTGGTCAGATTTTCAAAGCAATAATACACAAATAGAGGAAGGAGGGACAATGATAATCCAGCTGTTATTCACCTTTATTCCAGAAAAAACTTCCAAAAAACCGGACTACTACACCTCCAGAGAAAACAGGTATGTCTGGAAAAAATACCTCCTATCTGATTTATCTTAACACTTGACCTCATCACACAACATCAAGAAATCAAGAAAAGTTGAAAAGAATTCAAAAGGACTCAAGAAACAGTACAGAGCAGTACCAAGAAGGTCTGACTGAACCTCCACAAGTAGATAATGTTATATTGTCAACATTCTGAGGATGGATAAAACGGACCAAATGCACTTCCATGTTGTTTAATGGATGTTTTAAACATGACAACCTGGTGAAAAACAAGGATTCATTTTCACATTTGCAACAGAAATAAATATAAGACTATATACTAGCTGTCACTCAGCCTCAGTCTATTGATATTTATTGATATGAATCCCAAATCAGTATGAATTTATGAAAATATGCAAGATAAGCATAAAGGTATTAGGTCTTCAAATCTACTGTTATATGTAGTCATTTTAAGTTAAAGAAGTGATATTTAGCTTTTTTTTTTTTTTTTTTTTTTTTTAAATAGAATTATGAATTTTAAAACATTTCCCTGTGGTCTATATGAACTGTAAATGCTATGCTTGGGTCTGAATTCTTCATTAATTCAACTCCACAGGTCCATGTTCAACCCTATTTCTGAGTAATGACACCAGAAAGGTCGTTTTGAGCGCTGGCCCTTTAAATGCAAATGAAGCACTTCAGGCCCCACCCCCTTCATGTTGACTGTGGTACTCTGTCCCGTTCAGCCACTTGTGTTCATTAATAAAACCAACAACTGAACATTTTAAGTAATCGGCTCAAAGCTTGGATATATTTTCAGTACGGACTACAACTGCTGCTGCTGCTGATAAACAGTTATGGTGTACTCTGAGGAATGTTCATCATAAGTCTTGACCTTATATGTGCAAATGTTGTGATGTAACTAGTTATAGATGCAACAAATGAAGAAGGAATTGAAACGAGTTGTAAAAATCCATTCAATTTTTATTATTAGCTAACCAGCCAACAGGCCGTAAGCTATTCATCATGCGGTGTCTGGCGTTGTCATCTGGTGTTATTGTCTGTCGTTGTCTGTCGTCGTCTATCGTCTGTTGCAAAAATTTCAATCGTCTTCTTCTCAAGAAACTACAATTCCAATTGACTTCAAACTTGGTATACAGCTTCTTTATGATGATGTCAACACAAGCTATTGAAATTATTTCGATCCGGATCTGATTCTGGATTTGGTGCGACTTTGACAAATTTTCCCATTATAACAGATAGGAAGTGGATTGATACAATAAATCAGTAAGTATCAATGACATCAAGTTGGACTTTAAATTTTTTACAGATCTGATTGGAATATGACCAAAACATGGGCTATTTCTGTAATAGAATAAATACACATAACTGGGTGATAATAAATGGCATCTGGATACATTTCCCAAAGTTTTTAATTTGACCGGTAAACTACAGGGCCATTGGTCCTATTTTTAGTATAAAGATAGCTTTGCAGCACATGGAGGGTTCTTATTCAAACATTTTGAACTATTAGGGTCCAAATACACAAATAAATGTTCCAAAGACTAATAAAAGTGGGTTTAGCAAAATATGACCCCTTTAAGTTAAAAACATCATCTGCCTAAAGTTTAATACTATTTTAACTCATACTTATACTAAGTCTGATTTGAATATATTTGTCCTCCTGTTAAAGATCCAGTTTACAGTTCACTGTTACAGTTTTATTACAGCATCTGTGTGTGCTTAATAAAATAAATGAAGCATAACTAATGCAAATTAAACATAGGTTCTACTACAACATTATGTCCACATTTTACACCAACTGTCATGTCCTTATCCACTTATGGTTACATACAAATCCAGTACCTATTATCTGTTACGGTACCTATTGTTTAACAGAAAACACATCAACATATTGGAGAGTTGTCACAGTGAATTGTAAGGATAATTCAGTGTATTCCATCCTAATGTAGATACTAAAGGAAACACTGAAACTCCTTTCCTTTGCATTTAGAGAACTGGACCAGCTGTGATCAGACACAGCAATGCTTATTTTCACTAAGTTAGGGACATTCCTAATCAAAAAGAACTATTTGGACACACACACTGTAAAACAGGGTCTAGGGTTAGTATTACTTAGCTTTAAGAATAGAATAGAATAGAATAGAATAGAATAGAATAGAATAGAATAGAATAGAATCTTTATTTGTCACATGACATTGACAAAGACAATGACAGTGAAATCTGAGCTGCGACAGGCCCTGATTGTGCAAAAAAAACAGTTGTAAATACATTTATAAATACATACATACATAAAAATTGGCATCTCCATTTTAAATAAGTAGGAATAACAATAGGAAAAAAAGACAGAAAACAGGCAAAAACACACTGGTTCTTTTTTTTTTTCATAGTTTAGAAATGCATCCATCATCACCTCTGACACTATTGAATAATTGACAAAATCACTGTAACTAAGGGAATAACCTGATAATCTGTAGCTGTTTTTCTTTTTTTCCATTACACAGTAAGAAAAAGAAACAAATAAGATTAATTAGTGTGTTATTTTAACATATGTGCCTTTACTTATACTTATAGTTACTATATTTTATTTGGTTTTATTTAATATGGTATATGTAACTCCAACTGCACAGAAAAATATATATTATGGAATGTTTTTTAATTCAGTCACCTTTACAGATTATATATGTCGTACCCAAACCTTCAATCTAGACAACAAATAATCCAAGCGTAAAAAAAAAAAACATGTGTCTTTGACTTGGTATAACTACTAAATCATCTATCTTTTATGTATTTTCATTTAATATATGTGCACATAACATTTACAACATGCACTCTGTGACATTTCACTTACTCTCATGGGTATACCTCACGTCCCCTGCACCCTTGCACACATTGCAGGTAAACAGCCTCAAGGGATGTATCACAGCGCTCTTGCACAGCTGAGTGTTGAGATATAAAAAACCCCACAGAAGGATATCGCTGCACTCCATCCCAACTCTTACTGTTTATCATTATCTCTATCACTTCCTTATCCAATTAACTGAATAATTCCAAGAGTTACAAAAGCTCCCATCAAGCCTTGTGTAAGTCAGTTGCTGAGGTATGAAAACACGTAACATGGCTGATGCTGAAGTGTGATTTTCTGCAGGAAAACATGCCAGGTTTTGTCTACTGTACCTGCTGCTGCTCACATGTGTGAATCTGACCTGAAAGGAGATACACAGCTCCCCCTGTTGGCCTCCAGAGTTAATGCATGACAGATGTTTGAAATAAACTGATAGTGAAGTGTATTTGGTGTGTTGAAGTGCACTTTAGAAACCACAGACCAGTCTATGCATTATTAGACATGTGCAGGTGTAAAACACAGATAGAATTAGACACATAAGTCTAAGGACTTTTACTTGACGCCCCAGTTATCTGTATGTCTCTGGACCCTCTCTCCAGTGTTCTCCATCTCCCCTGAGGTCAGTGAAACAGCACGTAATGTTTGTTGGACCATAAACACACCGTAAAATAGATGGTCCTGAAGTGGGAAAGGTTTCTGCAAAGTCACAGTGACATTGCTGGATGAGGGCGAGGGAGCTGATGGTAGCACGAGATTGTACATAGATGAATATTCCACTGCTGAGAAATATCATTAATCAGGAGCTTACCTTCTCTGTCAGCCTGGAGTTAGGATGTCCCAGACAGACAGTGGTTGAGGTCAGGATGTGATGTCTGATATGAAACAGGAAAAAGACTATTTGTCCTTGTTTACACCTTTTCTCTTTCAATTCAGTTACATTCAGCGAGTTGTATCTTAAAAATCTAATATCTAGCCCTTTGTATGTGTGTGCATGAGATGATTTTCGACGTTAATTATTTTAATGTTAATAATATTGTGTCCTTAAGCTAAAAAAAAAAGTCCATGATTTGTATGTTTACAACACTCCTAGATGTGATCATCAATCAAATCAAATTTTATTTATATTGCACCAAACTACAACAAAAGTTATCTCATGACACTTTACATATAGAACTACTCTAAACCAGACTCTAAGCCAATTTACAGAAACCCAATAGAATCCTCCAGGAGCAAACACTTGTGACTGGTGACAGTGGTAAGGAAAAACTTCCTTTTAACAGGCAGAAACCTGGAGCAGACCCAGACACCTGGAGGATGGTCGTCTGCCTTGACCAGTAGGGGTTAAAGAGAGAGAGTAAAGGATGAGAAAAAGAGAGAGAGAGATTGGGGTAGACATGGATGCAATGGATGCACAGCAAACTGAACTTCAACTGTTAAAAAGTAGAACAGCCGGTATTAGTATAAATTGCAATAACTAGAACAAATGTCCATAATTGTTAATACTACAACTACAAATACAAGTATTAACAGGTCAGGATGGGATGTCTGATATGAAACAGGAAAAAGACTATTTGTCCTTGTTTGCACTTTTTCTCTTTCAGTAACATTCAGCAAGTTGCATCTTAAAAATGTAATATCTAGCCTTTTGTATGAGTGCATGAGATGATTTCGACGTTAATTCTTGTAATGTTAATAATATTGTGTCCTTAAGCCAAAGAAAGGCTATGATTTGTATGTTTACAACACTCCTAGCTGTGATCATGGCATCCTTTTTAAAACCAAGCTTTTGTAATTTAGCATGAAAGGCGGTAAAAGGAAGGACAAAGTTAACACAACCATAAGCCCCTCAAGCTCTTCCTCCGCTCCTCTTCATCTCTTTTATGCACAGGATAAACTGGCAGCAGAATTAAATTACTTTTCAGAAAAGTGAGGGGAGGGGGAGAAGAAAAGGAGAGAAAAGACTTCCTCTGCCCCAGGATATCGCTGCTGTCTCCTTTCCCTAAGTTGAGGAGCTTTAAAGCGGTAGATTTAGAGAGAAATGGGAGGCGATAATATGACAATTTATCTGCCAAATATGAGTGGGATTCCATAATCCGCTTCCGTTCTCACCAGCCGCTCTGTGAAGAATGGGACAATTTTTCTTGGGTATGTGCATATTAAGGCTGGGTGATTGTTTTTTTGTGCCAAATGATATTTGAGTGGAAGGAAAATTAAAGGTGCTGAAATTAGCTGAAGTTAAGTAAATGATCTTCATGCCCTCCTTGAAGGACGCTGCTGAAAATGTTTTCCCGTCTGACTGTGTCTCTTCGGTCTCCCACATAAATAAAAGTGACTGAAAGTTGTAGCTTGCAATTATGTAATGCTCCTACTGTGAGTTGGGACTAAACAACCCAGAGGGAAGTTGTTTACGCATTTTTAACTATGTTCTTTAATGATAAATGCATATGATTAGCACCTGAAAAGCCCGCTGCGAGCCTGTTAATGCAAAAACAAGAGGTTCAGCCTTTCACTACCAAGTCTTATCAGCATTTCTCTAACATATGCATAAAGAAAACAGCCTTGCAGGTTATACACCAGTGAAGTCCACAGCTCTTCCCTGCTGGCAGCATGGTTTATAGTGCTGCTGATTTGTAATTTCCATGTGCCCGCAGGTCTCCCAGAGGATAAGTTTTTTCTGCTTGCCCTCGCTTCTTGCATTAACTCTCATAAATGATTGAGGAGGCACATGTAGGCCTTAGTCTGGGCCACTTCTCGGAGCACACTCGTGTCTTTAAATATGAAATGCCCCATTCTGCTATATAGATAGGAAATAAAGTGGTTAACACATGGAAAGAGATCACGTCCATCTCAAATCCTCATGGAGAGAAAGATCATCCACTTCATATTCTATTAACCCTTTCATGCATAGTGGTCACTACAATGGACAACTATTCTACAGCTGTTCTCTTGTATATTCATGGGTTTTGTTGTTTTAGATCCATATCAGCCAACACAGCACCATCCCATACACTGCACTTCATACCATTACTGTAACTTTGCTGTTCTTTATAAACCTGATCTGCAGTAACATGTTTGAGATAATTGTTATTGCATTGTAATTAACAGGTTTCTTAAACAAAAAGTTGGGGGGGGGGGTTTGCACCTACTATTAGAGTATGTTAAAATATGAGAAAACATCAGATTAGCTGCATTAAAAATGTTTTTATTTTCTAGTTGTCACACAGTATATCACTTTCTGATAATGGGTTTTAAATACATGGTTCTTTGCTTCAAAAATTAAACACATGGTTTTTGTAACTCCATGAAAAATAGGTTCATTAAAAAAAATTCAATCTCGTTTTTTTCATGCCTAAAGAGAAAAAAAAACAATCAGGGAAAGAATCTTGACTAAGGTTCTCATAATTCATGCATGAAAGGGTTAAAGCAGAGTTAACACGATCAGAAAATTATGGTAAAATGTAGACGTTACAGTATGCATCTTTGAACTCTCTGAGATAATTTAGCTTGAGAATTATACTTAAATTAATGTTTCTTTCATCATTGTTTACTACAAAGACACCAGGCAGGGTGTTGAGTTCAGGGCCTCCGGGGTGACACTGAATCCCAGTAGGATTCGTAGGTGGCGGGCTTGCTGCTTCAAAGCCAGGCTTGTCAGACATCCTCAGCCACAGTGCTCTTATGTAACTGTGCTCCTGCCTCTCAACTTGACAACCAGATGTGCCTCATCAGCTGTCTTCTCTGCATTATTCATGAGAAAAGTGGAAATGAGTGACTTGAACACACTCACTCAATTTTAAATGAATATCTTAGCCTTTGGCAGAGCACAGAGGACTGGGCCACGAGTCTGTGTGTGGTCAAATAAGGAAATGGAAAATTGGACTGTGGCTGATAAGGAAATAATAGAATGATACATGTTAAACTGAATGTGTATTAGCATTCAGAAGATGTACATCAAGCATCTATATTTGTATGGTGTGAGAGAAACTGTCAATGTGAATTTAGTTTGAGCCCGGGTTTGTTGTTTCTGTGACTTGTGGTGGCCACTAGAGGGCGTATTAGAGCCTTAAAATCTGCTGATGCCATATATGGAGTTTTAGATATTGGATTCAGGTTTTAGAATAGAATAGAATCTTTGTTTTTATTTATTTGTCTGTAGGGGTTCACACACGTAAACATTCTTCTTATATGACAGGTTGATGTATTTTCCTTGTAGATTGTTCACACATTTGAAGTCTTCAATCACATTTTGTGCCAGCATTATGTGAAAATAACAATAATATCAGGAAAACTTGGCTTGCATTATCATCCAATGTAACACACATACTTTAATTTCCATTTACAGTTGGATTAAAAGATCTGTGGGAGTGATGGGCTTTATAACTTAACTGACTGAATTCTCACTGGATTTCTTGCTTGATGGCCTTTAAGCTTGTAAGCAAATTAAACTTCTTCAAGTTATCTTCCGAGATAATAAGCAGTTTCAGCATTTAGCAGTTCATAAAATTACTTTTCTTAGAAAACAGAAAGCTGTTAATCACTGAAATAGGCACACATTACAGGTCACAGCAATACACTGATGATAGAAACAGCAGCAATCTTTATGGGCGGACATAAAAGCTGACCAAAACTAAATTTCAGCTTTAGTAATCCTCAACTAATTATTTCTGTAAAATCTGTTCCAAACAGACTCACATTGTTCAGATTTATCCTCAGTATCCTTGCACAGTGTGTTCTGTTCCCTGAGGATTTTTATTGCTGGGTGATATCACAGCATGTGCGATACAATACCAACTTCCTCGCAGCTGGCGGTATCGATCTGAGAGGTTTGATCCACCTTCATTTTGGTAGGGGTGATATTTACCCTGTGTGAAATTTATTTATTTATTTATTTTTTAGCTAAAGTTGTGTACTCATGCCTCATTTGGATGGAGTTTGTGTACTGCAAATGTAGTGGATTAATAGCATGTTATGTGGGACTTCTTTAATGCACAATTGTATATTCATTATCTGAAGTTGCATTAAAGCTGAAAATTAGGTTGCTATATACTCAGAATAGACATTTAAAGATCCAGCCTGTTAGTATCAAACAAATCCAAGGGTATGTTTTGGACCTATAAAGTTTTATTTTATTCCATAAAGTCTGTGTTGTTGATGTTTGAATTTTATTTCAGTCCATATATTTGGGTTCACTTCTTTTGTTCCTCCCTGTTGAGGCATATTGCAGTCTTGCCCTGGCAGTTTCGATGATCCAAATAAAATTCACCAGTTGCACAGAAAATGATGTGGTGTGTTTCCTCAGCTCTGTTTGTTTTGATCCTCTCTCCCCATGCTCCCTGTATGTGACCTTTTTCCCAGCCCCACCCAAAGCCACGTACATTTTCTTTGGGGACAAAAGGCCTGTCCGCGAATCCCGCTGACTGTGTGGCAGTGGTCTGGTCCCAGGGCCGCGCCACACTGAGTCCCCTTAGGGGCCCACGTCCTGAATGCTACAGCATCAAAGACAACCCAGGTCAGGGGGCTGAGTAGAACCTAGTTTAACCCTCCTGTGGCCTTTGCATCACAATGTGCAGCTACATTCCCACTCTTTAACCCTCACTTTCCCCGTGATATGCGTATATCAATGATACCCCCCCCCCCCCACCAACATCCTCATGTACCCCTCCCACACTGCCTGACATACAGAACATACTCTAACTGGCCTGACTCTGGTTCTAGGGTTCACGTTTGGCTGGAAATACAGGACCGATAAAGAAAAAGGAATATTGGCTCTCAAAAATTCCCTTAATAAAAATAAGAATTTATGACATTGTGATTTTTTGTTAATAACACTGAAATGAGTATTTTTCCTTATGATACAATGTTTGGATGCTAGAGATGTCAGTTACAGTCATGTAATATGTAATAACTAGTAATCCATGCACTATGTAATCATATACTTAAATAATCTAAATGTTCTTGTTCATACCTTAAGTATTGATTTGAGAGGTTTGATCAGCGTTTTTTTTTTTTTTTTTAACAGTGATATGTGACATGTGTTAAAGAGAGATTGAACACTTTGCCCCATTAGGATAAAGTCTGTTTTCTACAAATGAAATGGCATTGATTAATAGTATAGTAGCATTTAATAAATGCATAATAGCATATGTATTATCTAAAGTCACATTACAGCTGAGAATTATGTTGCTATAAACCCAAAACAGCCATTTGACTGCTTTACATCCAGCCTGTTTGTATAAAACAGATCCAATTGCATGTCTTGGACCTGTAAAGTTTTTATTTGATTCCATAAAGTCTGTGGGGTAGATACTGAATTACATTTCAGTACTTGCATTTGCTTTCAATTCTTTTATTCTTTCCTGTTCAGTCATATTGTACTCTGGCCCCAGTAGGTTAAAAGTGTGCTCTTTTACTATTAATCTGTATAATTAGACAGTAAGAAATGTACTTAATGTTGGTCATGTGCATTGACATGCCCTTCTAAAGGCCCATTTTATTTCCACTTTAGACAAAATGCATAATGCAGATGCATCTAGTAAAATATGGGAGAGATTATGACCCATAATATTACAGTTATATTATTAAGCATTATTCATGCTACATGACATATTAGATTGTTGGATGCTGATGGCCCCAACTTTTCTAGGGAGCTTATGGTCCCACCAACCATATTACTCTATCTATAAAGATGTCGAGGCATCACAAATCCCTTTATCTCACCGCCATTTCCACTGAGATGGTGATTATCCATGGCGTGCGAGACACATTATGCAACAGAGTAATAGACTTGCCATTCAAAGTTAATGGGATTATATTTCAGTCTGCGCTGCTCTGACATGTCTATAAACAGGGTTTTGCAGAAAGGAAAGTTTTTTGTTATCTTCATATTTGGCACTGCATTTGGCAACCGTGTACTAATCTATTTAGATGAATTTTCAATTTTTCTCTCCAGTCAGAAGTTGCTCAAAAACCTCAGCTAACGTTAAGTATGGACAAAAAGGCATGTTCCACTGACCATAAATACTAAAACACGAAAGACTTTGCTCACACTATGCACAAACTAAAAGGACCAAAGTCAGCTGTTCTGAGAAGTTTAACATAACAAAATTCAATGTATTATCATGAGTTTACTTTTAAGAGGCTGAGCAGAAGGCAATTATTTCAAAGGGCCGATAGACTTGGTTAACTCAAACGGTAGGAGGAGAAGTGAGGGCAAAGGGTGCAATCTTACATGAGTTTCCTCTTTCTCACATGTCCAATAAAATTGTGAAAGGACTGAAAGTGAATGGCAGGGATGGGGTCACTGAAATACACAATAGTAACTGAAGAGAGAGGAAATCTAATCAGCTTGGAGATGCTAATTTTATGGAGCACCAATTAAGGAGAGTTTTTTTATGACACTTTTTTAAGAAAACAAAACAGTAGAGCTGTTCCCTCTTGGTTGGGGGCCACGGGCTGAGTGGATCTAGTAACCCCCCCCCCTTCTGCCTCAGCAGCATTGAGTCCAGGCTCTAATGGGATGGCACCTCCTTTATGCCTGCCCTCGCCCACATTGGGGAAATGAGGCAGTGTCTGTTTGTTGTTCTGGAAGGTTGTGTGTCCCGTTTATCACTGTCACAGCACAGAAACACACAGAAAGAGGTGGAATCGGGGGGGTTCTGCTGTCCAATCTGTCCTGCCTTGGGCTTTACGACTGCAGGCCCCACGTGGCGAGTACCCCACCCTGGAGCCATACATCTCCATCTCTGCCTTTCGGGTACCGACGGCCTTTGTATTGGCTCACTCCGGCTGCCAAGATATGTGTCTGTGCTGCTAACGGGGGCCCGGGTAGAGCTTCTAACTAGACAATGAAGGGAGATCCAAGACAGCCAATGTTTAACCAGTAAGCGGCCCACTCACACCCCAGCCTGGCCCCATCGTCTCCTGTCCCTTTTGTGAGCTCAGGGTTAATCTTTTAAAGTCCGGAGCTGGGGTTCACCCCCCTCCTGCCCACTGTCCCACAAATATACTGCCGCACAGTCACTAGAGCTGTACTTTTATGGGACCTTTTGTTTCACTGCTGTGTACTCTGCCTTAACAGCTCTTCATCACTCTCCAATCCTTAAATCTTCTTAGAAATTAACAAGTCATGAATAATAGATTACTTGAAAAACGATGCAGAGTGGAAACCTAACAGGATGCTTTGCACCCTTTGGTTCTACTTGTGGGTTAAAATAAATAAAATCATTAATTAATGGTTGCTGCGAGTTAAAGATGTACTGCTTCATAGATTCAAGTAGAATGGCTGATGCATCGCAGGCACCAGCAGCTGCAACAGGTGGATAGTTATCTGATACCCTGCAGTGGTCTATTCATATTCCTTTATTTATGTCTGTTTTCCATTTCTTCTACTCCTTCTCCTTCTCCTTCTCCGCCCTAGTTTCCTCCATCTTTATGCACATGGGAGAAATGAGGTGCCGGGTATTGAGTATTTATGAGCCCTCGTAAACATGTATTGATATTTAATGCAGCACTCTGCAGGGCAGGGTCTGCTCAGCCAAACTTTGAGGCCTGTACTTCACTAAGATAAGAAAAGTGAAACAAAGAATGATATCAATAACAAAGGTGCCATAAACCTACACTCTGGACTCATGTCACTCTGAGGCCACACAGCCATATGACAGTGACCTGGTGTGGATCTGAGAAACATACTTGTTGTATTTAGCTGTAAGAAGAAACCTGCAAAATCTAGCAAAATGAAACACTCAATGTGGACTCCATAGTTTGGCTTGATAGATAGGCTTAATAGTTTTTTAGTGTCACTGGGCAAAATTCCATAATTACCTTTTAGCTCAGTGTAATTCAGGTAGTCTGAGAAGACAAACACATCTACTGTTTGCCTCTGTTTTCAGTCTGTAGAAAATCTATCCCATGATATAGAATTTAGCAACTCACATACCTCACATACTCTCATACAGATATGATTGGCATCTGTAATCACGCTTCACTGATCAGATTCTGTAACAAGAGATTTGGATGTGATTCTGCTGCTCTGCAGGGTTCATCTATCTTTATATTTAATCTTTTGATTTCTACCAAGAGGAGGGAGCTGCAGAAGTAAGTCAGATTTTGCCATTTTATCCCCCTGATGTTGGCTCCTGCAGCTTTAAGACCTATACCGGTGATGCTTCTGATCAATTCTGGGCTTTGTCTTGGCACTCTTATACATTAGGATGAAAAACTGCCTCATTGTAGAATTAAATTCCAATCAAATACAGGTTTACTCCGATGTTCATTTCAATAACTCTAATGTAAAATGCTAACCCATGCACCCTTGGTTACATAAAAATAAACTGTAGAGATTAAAATAATGAGGGTAATTACATTTCTGAACTGTATGACTGCATTTCTGCTCTGAAATGAGTCTTCAACAGAGAAAACTAATAAATATCAGCAAAACTAGCAATCAAACCAGAATGTAATTACACTGTGCACAATAACAGAGGACAAATCGTTCATAGCAAAAGTAAATCCAATAATACTGAACTCTTGATTGACTTCTTTCTGTGCTGTAAAAGCTGTACTGTTTAAAACCTGATGACAAAAATCTGTCTTATGTCTTAAATGAAGAAAACAAGATAGTTGCATGTTATTTTGGTGATGATATCTGAGTCACTAGAATGAAAATATCTCTCCTCTATTCAAAGGCAACAGAGCAGCACAGTTCTTATGACAAAAACAGGTCACAAATACCTTTTTGTACTATTTAAACAACAGGACATCTATAAACTGCAGGGTCATGGCCGATTTTTTGTCCTCAAAGAAGAAATACTTGGCCAATAAAGCCACTGAGTTTGTACTTCAAATTGTAGCTTTAGACTTGCATATATTTCCGACATCTGTCACTTCTAGAGGACACAGTTACAGATCAGCCTCTGCAGCACCAGCGGTCTGCATTTCATCCATGTTGGACTGGGTGATAATCTGCCACTGGCGCAGATCTTCTCATCAGTATTCACATCCAGCAATATGTGAATTAAGGTTTAATGTGCACCCGTAATCACCCACCTGAGCCTCTTGGGTGTTTTGTGGAGTGTGCGTATCTATAAATGTGTGTGTGTGAATACATGTGTATGAGTCAGAGCAGGAGGTAAAAAGAGTAAAAGAGCAAGAGAGAGGAATAAGAGAAATGATGATGAAAACGACAGATGGATGGAACGGAATTTTAAGTAACAGATCTCAAACTGAAGCTGAATATTGGAGCAATACAGCTCTATAAACCCCACTTCCACCATCTTTTAATGTTCAGACAAGGCGTGTGCCCATTGAGCTAAATTGTAGTTATTCATTTCGCTACATCAAGTTAAAAACCAAAGAAGCCAATTGTGTGTCACTAACTAGTCTGATGCTTTTAAAAGACCAACAGTCAAAAAACAGACACGCTCAATTCAATGGGTCTGCAGGGGCTGTATAGAAAGCAATCACACGTGGGCGCACACTCACACAGACCATTGATCAGATCGTCAATCAAGAGTCAATGAGGATAGCCTGTGGCCACCAACACTTGGGTTTATTGTGCACAATGACCCCGGGGTCAGAGGTAAGTAGCTGAGGACTGGGCCCAACACAAAAGGACGGCATCATGTACTTTCCACATACAGTGGCGTTGCCGTCGGCACCTTTACGAATAGACACATGGCAGGCCTATCCACAGATGGGACGGAGACGAGGGAGGGGGGGGTCCATATGTATGTGTGTGTGTGCATGTGTTGCCCTGGTGAAGGAGCACAAGCGGAGGTAACAGACTGAAACAATGGCGCTGATGAAAGGCAGGAGTCGTGCCTGGGCTTTGGGGAGGGAGATTATTGGGTGAGCAGGTCCCCTGTTTTATCAGACCAGAGACAAGGAGATCGGGGAGGGGTATGGAGTGGGGGGGGGGGGGGGGGGGAGAAGTGTGCACATCACAGACACAAAGCTACTTCCATGCACCAGTGAGTGGCCAACTGTTTAAAAGTGTGACCAACACAATGCTGAACATACACTTTGTGTGTGTGGGTGTAAAGTGTATGCATCTGGATAGTCTTGCAGGGATGTGGATGGGATTTTTTTTAATGATTTGTAACTGGCTAACAAACACTTTAAATCACTATTTGTCTGATTATCAGTTATCATTATGTCTAAGTTTGCTTGGAATTTTAAAATCCTGCTTCAGTGTCCTATTGAGTCTGAAAACAGGCAAGATAGCATCACTAATAAAAACCTTTATGGTGCTAATTGAGCCAAAATATATTTTTTTCCACTTTTCTTTCTCTCTCTCTCTACACACACACACACACACACACACACACACACACACACACACACATATATATATATATATATGTATATATATATATATATATATATATATATATATATATGTATGTATGTATGTATGTATGTATGTATGTGTATATATATATATATATATATATATATATATATATATATACACACACACGGTGGGGAAGCAAAATGTACAATATTTTGAGGCAGGGATTGAAAGACAGTGTATGACCAGTTAGTTTATTGAAAGTCATGAGAATTTATTTGCCACAAGAAAATTGACATAATAGAAAATGTTTTTATTCTATGTGTCCTCCTTCTTTCTCAATAACTGCCTTCACACGCTTCCTGAAACTTGCGCAAGTGTTCCTCAAATATTCGGGTGACAATTTCTCCCGTTCTTTAATAGTATCTTCCAGATTTTCTCGTAATAGTTTTGCTCATAGTCGTTCTCTTCTTTACATTATAAACAGTCTTTATGGACACTCCAACTATTTTTGAAATCTCCTTTGGTGTGACGAGTACATTCAGTAAATCACACACTCTTTGACGTTTGCTTTCCTGATTACTCATATGGGCAAAAGTTTCTGAAAAGGTATGGATAATAGTGTTAGGTATGATTATGACATCAATATATGTTTGGTTTTAAAACAATTGACGTAGTGCCTGCTGAGAAAAAACAACTAAATGTTCATAGTAAATTTTGCTTCCCCACCCTATATATATATATATATATATATATATATATATATATATATATATATATATATATATATATATATATATACATGTATGTATATACACACACACACACACACACACATATATATATATATATATATATTAGGATTGAAAATTAATGTAAATATTGTTGAAATCAAAATATAGCCAAATTGTAGGGGATGCAATTATTTGTTAAAGGTGAAACCTGTCACCACATGCCATTATAAATGTACTCCAATGCCCAGGCCTACAACTGTATTCTCCAGACATAAGGGAACATCCATTTTTGGTACAGATCCAAGGAAAAATCTTATCATCTTCATCATTAAATATATTTTTCAGTGAAAAACAAAATGGCTATTTCCGCTAAAATCATGAGTCATATTGTAATATACATCATAGACGTAAGTGAAAATGTACTTCATTGACCTAAGTGAACAGACCATCCATGAGCTTTTGCTATTAGTGATGCTTTGACTGTTTTAGTCTGAAACTCCAGACTTGCCTACCTCTGTGTATAAAGATTATTCATATGGTATAAACACTGCCTTTGGAACTACACTTTCTAAATAAATGGTTCTTATATAAACTGTGAAATCTGTATATTTCAAGAGAGTTGAGCATATGGGATACAGAGCCACAAATCTCAGAAATAGATATATAAAATAGATTTTTTTCTGTACACTTAGCTCCAGGCATGTGAGAAGTTTTCTTTTTAACTAGCTGCATAAAACTGCAGGTGCCTGAAACAGAATTTGCAGTTACCATCCCGATAAGAGAGTATTTCTGGGTCTACTGACTTTTGCTGCTTCATATTAACTTGGCTGAATGCAGTCACAGTGCAGAGTTTGGGCATTAGCTCTTTAAGAGTTAGTCCTTCTGTTTTTTTGTGATGACAATCCTCAGAAGGCCACCTTAATTTGGGTCCAGTAACCTGAAGGCCAACATCTGGACCTGGACACTATACCTATCGATGGCGGTCTGCTTGGCAACTGGTTCTGCTCTGTCCCCTTTCACTCTCTCCCCCTCTGGCCTGTCGTTCCTCCTTCAGTGTCCCCCCGGGGTAATTGTGGGGTAATTTATGAAGTTCTAGCAGCATGGAGCAGGCCAGTGTATAAGACAGCCTGCTGACCAAGAGCCATTCAGCTCCAGAGGAGAAGGCCTGGACTTCTATTATTCTACCCATAATCAGCATCTCGGCCTGGGCCCGGATCCCCCTCCTGACTCCCCTCGCCCTGCAGCCCTCCACAGCATGCAATCCTCCATGGCCGCTTAAAGATGAAGGGGAAAGTTATTGGACTCTTTAGTGACTCATAAACATCCTAGGGGATTTTCATAGTGCCTTTGTGTCTTTTTGTTGCGACCTAGATAATGCAATTGTTTCAGGCTGTGTAAATGAATAAATCACTGAGCAGTTTGTCCCAGTGGTGAGAGATAACAAAGGGCAGCACTTCTCGTTCTCAGAAACACTTGTCGGCCCGTTCAGACACTTTGTGAAACAATTTTATATCTCCCTTTCCAGACATCGGTGTTCAGAGGGAAATGTTTAGATCCACAGATGAGGCAAACCAAACCAATTCCTCATACCTTCTCCCTCTGATTATTTTCCCTGCTGCGATCTAGATCTCAGAACCCTCATATCCAAGATACAATGAAAAAACAGTGGCAAACAAAAGCTACTGAATAACCTCTATAGGGTGTGCTCTCAACCACATGCTCAGATTAAAGATCATTGTGTGTGTACTGAAGATCTGGCCACTGATCCTGTTAAACAATGACCAACGGGGAGTGAAGGAAGCCTTACGGTACACAGCACAGGTTTGCACTTCAGCTTAGCGCTTTATTGAGCAACGATAGGCCCTAATCTAGTCTGATCCTCTGTCGCTACAAGCATATGCCTCTGATAATGCCCTCATTTTCTGGTCACCTGAACACTTTCAGCAGAGCGCACCCCATGAGGCTGCAGAAAGGGGTCTCTAAAGCCTACGAAAGTCTGTCGCAGAGCCCTTGAATTGGATGAAGGGTCCTGAAAGGTGACATCGGAGAAGAAAGTCAAACACTCTAATGCAGGGTTAAAAATTGAAGGATTATGTTGAAACATGGAGGGTGGCTACGCTTTCATTTGTAAAATTCAAAGCCCAGAAATCCTTGTGTCTCTCTGTGTGGCCTGTTCCCTCTGTAAACACATGAATAAGAATAAGAAAGGGCAGGAGAACGGGATTTATCTGGCTCATGAATACATCAGTAGAGTGGAAGAAGGACTGATTACACTCATTTTACTCAGCTAGACCCCACTGATGGTGCACTTGTATTGATTCAACTTAAACTAATATACTACCACTGTGAGCTATTTTTCTACTGATGTGCTTCTATCTCATTAATTTAATTTAAGCAACAATTTTACTAATCTAACTTAATATGCAATTGACATATCATCTCCTCCAATTCTAACTAATTTATTAAGGCTATTAAAGAAAGATTGTTCATCATTTTCGTCTATAATGACTTGAACGCAGTGAAAACCGTGGAACAGAACTGGCCAAGAAAATGTCTGAGATGCTAGAAAAGAATGAGACCTGGAGCATTGTGTCCAACATAGTTAATTAGGACCTGACCCAATTAAGAGAAAGAGTCCAGCAGCCATGTTGGCTTTAAGCCCAATGATGGGAAAATCCATATGCTCCAAATAAATGGTCCATGTTGGCTCTCAAGGTTCTCCAATTATAATACCACTGAATGTTGGCTAAGCCGAAGCACCCTGCAGGGCACCCTGATGGAGCTGTGGTGGGGGGTCCTAAGGGCCCTCTTGATTCCCACTTCTAACTTTCTGTTTTGTCTGTGTGTGTTCAATAGGGATGCCCAATGTGAATCAAACACTGCAGTGATGCAGTGTTTGAAGATTGTCAATGTCGGTCTATTGCGCCAAAATACAAAGACATATACAAGTAATTCAACTCAGTGGTGCCTTTATATCTACTCCTATAAGCAACTAGATTCTAGAGTCGCATCATGAAGCAGCACAAAGACACCCACGGCTTCTACCAGCATTGGGTAAATATAAACCAGGGCATCCTACTGTGTACCAAGAAGAGAAAAGTAAACAGCTTTCTTCTATGAGCTACAGATGATGGAAACACATTCCAGTCATGACGCCTCTTCTATTTGAACCGAATAAAAGTGGTGTACAATTATTTTCCTTCAGGCATGAATCAATGCCGCATCCGAGTTTACAAAACGAATTTGATTGCTTTTGCAAGCCTCTTTTGCTTACACGGGTGGGGTAACATATGAACTGGGTATTATTGTATTTTCCAAACTACAGGCCCTCCAGCACTGCCTCACTGGAGGCTTTGCTTGGCAGAGTTAGGCAGGAAATTCCTGAGCTAGACGAAGAAATCCACCCGCTGAACACCACAGAGAGTGATGTTGAAAAAGAGAAAACTCACTCTGATCCAAACACAACATTAACAGATGTAAAACAAAAAAATGACAGAACTCACATTTCATCTCTATCCATGTTTAAACTGACAAACCTACATGCTGTTGTTTCATGCAATACAGCTTTATATTTCTGTGTTATCTTAAATATAATATAAAAATAATAATATAAATATAGAAAGCACATGTGAAAAACAATCACTTTGAACCAACCTAAAAAGTAATGTATCTTTACGGTTGAATTAGAAGACAATGCCATGCCCACGCTGTAGTATCATTTTAACTACCTCCTCCCCTCTCTCAGACCCCCTTCCAGTGATAGTGATGTGATTTCACAGACTGTTTGGGGAGCCAAGTGAAATTTATCTGACCCCTTTGTCCTGAGCTCTGAAGTGAATTGTACCTAGTCTGCCATTAACGCTGCTCTTAACTTGCTTAAGAACCACATACGGTGCTTCATAGCACTCCCCAAAGTGTCTCATGGATCCCATATGTAAATAAGGCCTTGGAGGCATCATATATCTGCTGTTATGGAACAGGGCAATAAAAGGGGTCAAAGGTTCTCACTCTTACTTTTACTTAACTTTTAGTGCAAAAGCCTTCTAATAGTGTAAATTCACAGTTTAACCAGAGTATATCTCTGTTATGCCCCACATGGATGTTTACAGTAACCTTTTAGGTGTGCTTTCAATCTAAAAAGGTTTGCAGCACAATATTTTCTGGACAAAAGTCAAATATTTTAACTATAGGTGTAAATAAAAGTAAGTATAAATAACAAAGTGAAATTTACTTTAGATAATTTTTTTTTTTTGCATTTGCATTTGCAGTGTACACGCACAACTCTGTGGAATACTGCCCTGTTTAACACTTGGATCTACAGCTTAACACAACATGTGAACATACTCCTGTTTTGGTTAATGTGTAGGGGGCTCATCAGGGGTGGTGGGTGTGGGAAGTTGAGGTGGGGGCTGCAGGAAGGAGGTGTCAGGGGGGTGAAAGTGTATCGCTTCTGCAATTGGCTGTAGCTCTAAGTGTCTCATTATGCAGCTTATTGTTCCTTTGTTGCACCAGCAGTATAAATACACCCCAGTGGGCCCAGAGGGTGACAGTTTAGACAACCTCACTCCTGTGGACAGACTGATCTTCAGCACAAACTTAGAAGTGAGTCAAGGCAATATTACAGGAAGAAATCAGTTGAAAAGATAGAAAAGTAGGAAGGATCTGCTTAATTTGATCTTCATCAGCCCAAGTCTCCAGCATTTAGTCCAGTATTTTTGGACCATATTTTGTTGTGTGCTGCACTTTCATCTGCTGCAAACCAAGATGGATTCTGATGCTGGTTCCACTTGCAGCCGCTCCTCATCTCCAGACCTAGTGGTGGATGATTCTGCTGGGAGCTTCTTCTCCAACAAGATGTTCCAGACATACTGTCAAGAAAACAGAGCAAACAGTGAGGCTGGCCAGGGAAGGACAGAATGCTGCAGTGGAAGTGGAAAGGCCAAGACCAGGTCTGAGCTCAGCAAGGAAGAGATGCAGGACCTGCGACTGAAAGTTAACAGCCGGGAGAGGAAAAGGATGCATGATTTAAACCAAGCTATGGATGGCCTAAGAGAGGTCATGCCTTATGCTCATGGTCCATCCGTACGCAAGCTGTCAAAAATATCCACATTGTTGCTGGCTCGCAATTACATTCTCATGCTTTCCAGCTCCCTGGAGGAGATGAAGAAGTTGGTGGGAGATGTATATGGAGGCAGTGCAGCTGTTCAGGGACGCACTGGTGCACATCCCAGTATTACCCCTGCAGCACCCACCACCCATCTTTCATTACATCCTTTGGCCCAGTCTTTGCATTCTCTGGTGGGGAGCACACCCTCTGCTCTGCAGCATCACGCGCCTTCTCCGGCCTCTGCTGCAGCACCAGCTCCACACTCTCCACCATCAGCGAGCTTCCTGGGTTTTCATCCTCCAGTCCAGGGCCTTCTGAAGGACCCCCTCCACTTGACCAGCTCCTACAGGCACTTTCCTGGCATGCCTTGTCCTTGTTCACTCTGCCAGCCTTTGCCTACCACTACCTCCACACTGCACAGCCTGTCTATGAACAAGTGAAAATGATCACTGCTGTTTGCATAAATGTATTGATCCAAACAGCTCACAGACAATTATCAAATGAACTGATGAGATGATGGCTGGTGCCAGACCCTGTGTATACTGTATATATTTTCTGTCATGCAAACTGCTGCTATTTTTATCACTTGTTTCACTGTTTTTATTGTTGTTTATACAGAAATTTTGTAAATGCACCCGGGATTTATCAGCATAACAAAGACTGTAATTTATCTGTGGTGATTGAACATTGCCAAAAATGACACTGGTTTGTCCTAATGTGCAGAATTTCTATTTTCCTAAATTAAATAATTTTCTTATAATAATACATCTTGTTTCATTTGTCTACTTATTTGATAAACATTATTATCATTTATGCAATTTTCAGAAATCTCTCACAGATATTTTTTTTTAAATTGTGGTTGTCCAGATAAGAGGTCATGTATTTGGAACAAAAAATAACTATTCCGTCAGGTATAATTGTTTTTATCCATTTCAATAAAGTAACAATGCACAGGATGAATATCAGACCCATATGGCTACATGGACAAGGAGGCTGTGCAAAAATAGATATATAGGAAAGGGTGTAACTGATTACTATCCAGACTTGTAGTGATCAACCTCTAAAGAGCTAAAAGGGGACAGAAGGGCAAGACAATGTGCCAGCACAGAAGCTGAATGTGGTGTTCTTGAGCCAGGGGACCATCCATCTTCACCTCAACGGGGTGTAGGAGATGAAAGGACAACACAGGCGCCAGGAAGGCGCGTCACTTTTGTCTGACGTAGGCAAGGGACATAACCATGTCCTTAGCTCTAGGCCAACCATTTGTCACTGTCTAATAAGAGCCTGGTTATAGGCAAATTTAAAGCAGAAGATGCAGTGCAGTCAGTTGAAAAAAGTTTCTTTAAAACCCACATATGATGCATTCCAAATCAAGATGTTTAATGACTGCATTTTTGCTAAAAAATAAAACAAAACAAAAAAAAAAAACTACTTGTTAACTGATTATTTGACACTTATTAAACCAAACTGCAAACACTGCTATAATGCAAATTGATTACCATGAACATAATTTAGTCAAATAAACCAACAATGGCTGGCCTTCACTTAGCAACAAATCAAGCGTGTAAAATACATGCTTATCCTCCCACGGCTGACAGATGAGTTGCAGACCAGGGGAGAAATGAAGAGATGTAACTCATTCTCACCCACGTCCCTCCTACACCTCCTCATTCCCCTTCTGAGAGCCCTGAATAGGTCCGAACAATAGCCATGCGTGGGACACAAAGGCCGGGGGAGTCCAAGCTCTCGTGCCTGGGACACAGACCCCCTCCATTCAATCTACATTTCATCATGGTAACAAGCGCTGTCGGGCCAAAAGGCCTGACACCCTCGCTCACCACAAAGGCGGTTAGCTCTAATATATGAGGCTATTGACACTGTAAAGAGCCCCTGTCAGTAGTGGGGATTGTCAGCTGTGGGATGTCTCAGTGGGGGGAGGCAGCTGCCAGCCAAACCAAGCAGTGGAGCTTCTGTCGTGGGGACTGGCGTTGCAGCGTCACCTGGTCCCTGGTCCCCTGACACAGAGACCTTGGGTCCTCCCACAAGGCCCCCCTTTATTTGGGCACAGGTGGGAATGGGAAGCAGAACACATTGTGGAGATTAGAGGGGATCGGCCTCCCTTTGGTCTAGGTAGATAATTAGAGACACTGACTTGTGCAAAGCTGGTGTTTCCTGATCAGCACCAGATGGTGTTAACCCACGATGTGGCATCAGCAGTCTGGAGCATGTGTGTGTGGGTCTAATGTGTGTGGTATGTAATGGATATGCTTCTTAAATCATACAATATGGGCAGGTCCTCTGTGTGCCATTATGCTTGGACACTGCTGTCATCATGGTGCTCTTTAGCGTACACTAACCAGTAGTGGCAGCAGTGGTTTAAGTCATAATGTTGCGCACAATTAACTCTGAAAATTAAACACAACGATAGAGAACATGGTCATTTTAGCACCCCAAATGTACTCTAATGCGTATCAACGCCAAGCTTCTCTTTCCTGCAAAACTACAGTCCATGAAATGAGACGTTAAACATACTAAAATCAAACTATGTTGCTCCTCAAACTGTACCTCAGACAGTATAAATGACAATGAATATATCCAAACACATATTCAATTCACTAAAGATTTGTAGCTAAAATCATACCATGCATGATTTGCAAATAAAATTAAGTAAAAGTAATGAAGCCTTTGATAACTTATGTAGTGGAGAGGATATTGTGATGATTTTACACATCCTCTTATTGTGCTTGAAGTCATGCAGACACTATCACATCATTGCCATGTAGACAGATGGATAAGTTAACTGCTTCAGATAATGATCAATAGCAGGGTACTGGTCCAAGTTGGCTCAACACAACAGGCATTGACAGAGTTAATTAGGGGACTGAAAGATCCAATTAAGAGGATTGAGGGGCTGGATAGAAGAGGCATATTGCAGGACATAAGCGCACATTGTGTAGCATCTGAATGAAGGGGATCTTCAATTAAGAGACAACACACTTCCAGAGGCTTGTTGCCTGTTCTTTTTCATTTTTTGTTTAGTAAAGCCAAGCCTCAATTCACTCAGAATACTGATGAGGAGAGAGCACAGCTGTCGGGGGTCAACACGCATATGCATTAAGACGTGCACATATGACCACATGCTCATCCACAGACGTGCTATGAGGAGGAGTGATTCAGGATTCAAATGGTAACTGCTAAACCTCAAACAAAGTATCTCATCTGAATAGGTTTGTTGGTATTTTACAGAGTTTATTGATTAGAAATGTTTCATTTAAGAAACAGGTTAAATATTAAATCATTGCTTTACAGCTGGAAAGAAGCTACCCACTAGAAGTCATATTTGACACACTGCACTGAAAATAATGAGTAAATGGGTTAATATATAATTGTAACATAATCTGATGTTCCATTAGCAGAAACTTTACTAAATTCTATTGTGTTTTTCCTCAGCTTTTTCAGTTGGAAAAGCTACAAACTCATATATGATTTATGACTGTGTTGACATTATCACACTGGTTTTGACTATAGTTGATATCTTTATCAAAGGGGAAATACAAAGCAGTTTTAAGGTTTAATTCTAATAATATGGAGGAATAATTGATGTGTTTATGCTGGTGTTTGAGTAGATTTGATAGCTAATATATAGGCTTTTTCCCACAGATTTTAATGATAGCTTTTAAACGCCACCTTTTGGCATTTTTGGTCCTTCGCAGCTACCGTACATATCGCAAAAGCATTGGTAATATTTACACAGTTTTAATACATTCGCGATTTAGACTGGTATTACTTCGTACATGTGGAAGTGTGTTTCTTAGTATTGCAGCAGTCTGTGACATTGCATCGTGCGTATTTTTTCCAAGCCGTTCATCCGGGGTTGGAGTTCAGTAAATACTGATGATGTCATCGTCTGAAGATGGCTGAAGGGTGAGAGTCAACTCGCAAATTAGTTTAAGTTTGATATTTTAACGTTGGAAACAGCACTCATTTAATGAAACCACTGTGATTCTTGTAGTGTTATGTGTATAATCCGATTTTGTGTAGTTATTTTGGCTAAACGCAGTACTCTATAGCTCCCGGAATCAGTTCAGGAAGTGCATTTGTTTACCAAAACATAGCATGGCTAGCGTTAGCATAGCCACTTTTAGCTTCGGTGTGAATCAACTTAACGCTAAATCAGTAAGTCTCAGACGAAGGCTTAAATATATCCTTCGTCTTAATGTGTGGCAGTTTTATTCAGTCTCGACAACCGTACGGATCGCCCGTTGCAGCAGATAAACGTGCATTGAATGGATAGCTGACGGTAGCTTGACACGTTTAGCTTGCTTGGCTGTTTTGACTTAGCAAAACAACCTGAGCAAAACAGCTGACACTCGATAAGTTTCTGTCTGACTCTTCTCTAAATGAGCAAGGCATTCAAAGTGCACTAGCCATACACATATGTTTTCTTTTTTGGTGTTTTCCATTGCATGTTTAGTTTCAAACTGTTACTGCATCTCATGCCCATGTGTTTTTGACAATAGAGAAGGCTGGTGGGGAGGCTGGCTTCAGCAGAGCTTCCAGGCCGTCAAAGAAAAGGTAATCCACATCAAGAAAAGACATGCATATCATCGAAACCCTGAAAAGTTCATACTTAGTGTCACTGGTATTGATATTGTATACATACGTACTTTATACATACGTTGGTTCTCTTTAGTTTTTTGACTGGCTTTAATGGTTGCTGTGTTATATTAATTTGTACTGTTGCCTGTGAACTATATTGGACAGTAGCAGTAATTGAGCTCATTATGTAAACTTTTCATAAATACTTCATAATATACATAATGTTGTAGCTTCACTTATCTGAACAAGAGCTCCTGTTTATGTCACAATTTAAAGTTGAAGTTTCATCTGTATTTCTGTCCTCTATCTTTGCAGTCCTCTGAGGCCTTAGAATTCATAAAGCGAGATCTGACAGAATTCTCCACTGTGGTGCAGCATGACACAGCTTGCTCAATTGTGGCAACAGCCACTGCTGTCAGAAACAAACTTGCTGTAAGTGTCAGCTTTCCCATTGATCATTACTCATATCTCAGTACCTCTCAGTGATTTTATGTGAATTGTGTAGGTTAAAGTTGTGCTTACTAGACCCCACCTCTTATATGAAAACATATCAGCTGTTAAGTACAAACCTGTTCTCATACTGCTTTCAGGTGGAAGGCTCCTCGGAGACCACAGAGAAGGTGAAAAAGAGCCTTTCTGGTTTCTTAGGTGTGATCACAGACACACTTGCGCCACCCCCTGATAAAACAATTGATTGCGATGTTATCACATTGGTGGCAACACCAGCAGGAACCACAGAGGTCTATGACAGTTCTAAGGTGGGCATAAGTTTTAAATACACTGGAATATTGACTTTAGTGTTAAATTGTGACAAGTTTCACAGAAGCACATAGATATATTGAAATGTCTGGGCTGAGTCTGCATAGATGAAAAAATTCCACAACATTCTGTCTGATCTGTTGAATCATGTGTTAATCATGTAATCATGTGTTTCAAAACAAATTTAGTTTTGTTGTGTTTTATGTGGCTGCAGGACTGTAAAACAGTGCACATGATTTGCATGTGGAAGAAAAATAACCACAGCTAAACTTTTATTTTCCCTTAGGCGCGCCTCTACAGTCTGCAGGCTGACCCTGCTACATACTGTAATGAACCTGACGGTAAGACAGTGCATGACAAGTAGAGTGTCTGTATTTTTGCAGTGTTACAATGTACATTTGTTTGTTCTAATAGTAGGGTTTGTCCTGTATAGAGGATGAAGACATGGCTACATCTGTCAAAGTTTCTGCTTCAGCACCTCCAGCCCCTAATGGAGGCGTTTGTTCTCTAACCAACAAACTCAGATTTCAGTTCATAAAAATAAATAACTCTTTTCTTCAAGATGTCCAACAAATGCTACTGTTGTTACTGTAATGGTAACAAGATACATTTTTAAACACAGATACTATGACACTAAGACACTATGTACTCTTTTTTTTTTTTATTTAAAAAAGTAGAATACCACTTGCCATATTGTTTTTACGAGATAATTTACAATAATATGCTTATTAGAACTCTTATACTTTGTTTCTTGTAAAATGTAAATGCCAGTTGACAGTGAGATACACATAATCTGGATGGTATCACCGCCACCTCATTTTGAACCAGGAAAACCCCTGCATAGACATGAAGAAGACAGAAAGAATTTAGACAATGTTGAAACACTGCACAGGAGAGTTAAGAAATCCAATGTGATTTATAAAGATATCAGTTCTGCTGTTGAAAATCTGGCTTTTTTACCGCACCACTGACTGCTTTACTGACTCAAATACATTAGTGTAAAAACCTTTAAAAAAAAAAAAAATAGGAGTATTGGTAAAATTCAGTAGACAGTTTTGTTTGTATGCAGTGCTGATGGATTTTGTGAACTGAGCACAGAAAGTGCTATGTTTGTGTTCCATCAAAGTATGAACTAGAAGCACTCGGAGAGCGCAGACCTCCGCCAAGGCTGATCAGTGGCCCCCCCCGTGGGCCCCTCCACCCCGATCACCACCAAAATTTAATCATTTCTTCCTTATCCCATTTCCAACAAACCCTGAAAATTTCATCCAAATCTGTCCATAACTTTTTGAGTTATGTTGCACACTAATGGACAGACAAACAAACAAACAAACAAACTAGAAGCACTCGGAGAGCGCAGACCTCCGCCAAGGCTGATCAGTGGGCCCCCCCGTGGGCCCCCCCACCCCCGATCACCCCCAAAAGTTAATCATTTCTTCCTTATCCCATTTCCAACAAACCCTGAAAATTTCATCAAAATCTGTCCATAACTTTTTGAGTTATGTTGCACACTAACGGACAGACAAACAGACAAACAAACAAACCCTGGCAAAAACATAACCTCCTTGGCGGAGGTAACAAACAAACAAACCCTGGCAAAAACATAACCTCCTTGGCGGAGGTAATCACATGTCATAGCACAGATACAATATATTACTGTATGCCTCATCCATTTGTTGAAAATGAATAAATATAGAATGATGTTATAAAGTTACAAATGCAGATGCAATTTGACTGTTCTGTTTATCAGCTGTGTCTGGTTGCTTGCTACTGCTGCTAACCACTGTGTTTTATCATTATGAAATAGTTCATTGAGAATGAACCTTTGTGGTCACTGGTGTTAATAATAGATCTTTATTAACTATATCACTGAGTTTTTGTAAGAAAACTGTGTTTGTCTCTGGTCTTCCTGTTGTCTGACATGTAGCTCATACAGACATTATTACAGCACAAAAACAAGCACATTAATGAATAGAATATGTCAGAAATCATGAGATCCATCTTAGTATTACAACCCGGCAGGTTTATATCATCCTGTTACCAAACTTGCAATCAATAACGCTACAATATGATGTTCTGTATCGATCTCTGTTTTCGCATTTACATTCATTGCATTTTCTTATGTACATTCAATCTATATGTAGATTCACTCTCAGATTTTTTATTTATTTCAATAAAAACATGATGTCGTGCTACTCAGACTGCTGTCAGGTTATCGGGACAGTTCATCTACATTGAAACTTTAAACAAACATGACCTAAAATGAATCTGTGTTTAAAAAGCACAGAAAATGATTCATCTGTTAAATTAGTTATCTCCTCTACATTGTCAATTAATTTTACAGGATAAACATACATGGATGTTTTTGTAGAAAGCTTACACTTTACATTAGTATGTTTAATGAAATGTGTGTTAGGTCACAGCTGATCGGAAGTCTTAAACAAAAAAAACAACCTGAAAACTGGCATCATAGTGGGTTTCAGTTTGAATGTTAGTCACATATAAATCTTAATAATCATAAAGAAAGAAAGAGAAAATAACTGCATAATTAGACTAGATTTAAAGACCAAGCAGCAGTACAAAATCAATAAAAATGTACAATTTAAGTGTATATTCACAAGAAGCATGAAGGATGTGATACAATGAAACTGATTAAATGTCAGATCTTCGTCAAACATTTAGACTAAGTTGATTACGATGATGGTTGTTCATCAGTTGTTTAATAGAGAACATCTGTCAAAATGGTCGTCAGAGTTTTAAATAACTTTTATTTTGTGTATTACTCAGAAATTAATTTATTTTTCAGTGCAGTTTATGGAAACAGTGCAGTATTCCAACATTTGAGATGGGTAATCGACCTCGTGAACATTTTGATTTTTTATTTTGTCCACAGGTCCTCCAGAGCAGTTCGACAACTGGCTGTCCGGCTTCAGTTTGGAAGACAAGAAAGGGGAAATCTCAGAGCTTTTGGTCAACAGTCCCTCTATACGAGCCCTTTACACCAAAATGGTATCATCTTGCTTTAGTAGATATTTTTGTGTTCCAAAGTACAGTCTCTAGTTGGATTTTCTTTTTTTTTGTTAAATAAGAAACCAGATAAGAACAGCTGTCTTTGCACAGGTGCCAGCAGCTGTAGCCCATTCAGAATTCTGGCAGCGGTATTTCTACAAAGTCTTCCAGCTGGACCAGGTAAACAACATGTTGTTTTCTGTTCATTATCTATTTTTATTCAGTTTTTTTCTCAACCACAGATGATCATTGAAATTCTCAGCAAATGTTCATAGTTCAATTCATTGTCTTGTGTGCCACCTGCTGGTCATTACAAGTGTTACCGCTTGGGTTGAAAATGGCCAGAGTTGAGATGAAGGATTTTTCCTTCTGTCTTAAAAGATGAATGCCTCAGACTTTTTTAATGATAGACTTAACTGATGTTATCATTGGAATGCTGTTACTGGAGAGATGATTAAATGTGATTGTGTGGTCTTCTAGGAGGAGGCCAGGAGAGTTGCTCTAAAGCAGAGGGCAGAACAGAGTACGCACACAGAGACTCTGGGCTGGGAGGAGGAGGAAGAGGGTAGGCTTTCAACAGCTTTTAGCTCTTAATCATGAGCTATACTCTTACTCCTATCATTTACACCCCCTTTGTGAAATTCATTTTTATTACTGTCAGACGACTTCCTCGGTGCCAGCTCATCATCATCTCATCTCAACGTTACACGACCATTGGACCACAGTTTGTCTCGGCAGCCCACGACCTCGACAGCTCCCACAGAAACGACTTTGCTAAGCCCCATCTCCTCTCCAAGTGAGGAGCGCCTCTCTGTAAGCAGCGACAGCGTCAGCCTGCCAACGCAGGTGGAAGTCCGGCCAAAACCTGTTGCCATAGAGCTCGCCAAGAAATTAACAGAAGCAAGCTTGGAAGATGTAAAGAAGACACAAGAGGAACAGACGCCAGCAAATAATGATTCACCTCCTGAGTCTCCGACGGAAACTGTAGCCCAGCCACAGGTCACTGTTGAAGCTCCAACACCCACCTTGAAACCAGAGGCCACAAAGGAAGAGGGACCACAGGACCTGAGAGTGTTTGAGCTCAACTCTGACAGCGGAAAGTCAACGCCCTCTAACAACGGCAAAAAAGGTGCAGTATTGTTCCAGTCTTTGTCAGGGTCTAAATCTAAAGAGGATTAAGTTAATTGAGGAGATTGTGAGTTTTCCACAGAACAGGCTTAAACTCGGAGTTAATGAATGTCACTTCCCTCCAGGGTCCAGCACCGACGTGAGCGAGGACTGGGAGAAAGACTTTGACCTGGACATGACAGAAGAAGAGGTTCAACTGGCCCTCTCAAAAATAGATGCTTCTGGAGAGGTTAGAGGAGTTTTTTTATGGCACTAAGTTTAAATGTTACACTGTTGGAGACATTTGTTCAACCACCCTTTCTTGTTTTTTTTTTACCAGCTGGATGAAGACTGGGAGAACTGGGACTGAGAGCTTCTGCACCACAAAGTTTGTCCCGCCATTAAAGCTAGTTCTCGGCAGATGAACCACGCTTAATGTGTTTTAACTCTTTGTCCACTCTCACCGTCAACCATGTCATGATTGTCAGTAGGGTTTTTTTTGACGGGTTCGTACCCTGTTGGTTAACCAGTTGAAAAAAACAACAGGAAGACAAAGGCAATAAGAATCTGACTGCTCTGTCAATGGGCCGCAGATATGTGCAGATAGGCTGTTAGTAAGGGTAATGGTTCAGGCCTTGGCTTTTTCTTGGACTAAGTTCGGAATAAGAGAGCATTTGACAGTAGTTATACACAGAGTCATTCAAGCATAAAGGAAGTGACACAGTGTCAGTGTCGGAGGTTTGATCACAGCAGGCGACAGGAGCTGTTTTCCCTTTTTCTTTTTGCCATTTAATTCACGTACAATTTTGCAAGCGTATTTCCAGTTGGGCTGTGACTTAACTGCAGGCTGCAAAATAGCCATAAACTGTAATGCTGCTTGTCACTCTGAGATGAAATACTTCGCAAGTGATTTTTGAATGATGATAATTAAATTCTACCTGTGCCCTCCTTTCGTTCTCATCTTTATTATGCAAGTGAATCTTCAGAATGGGAAAAAAAAAAATCTTGGCCTTTATTCTTGAGAGCATTTTTCATTTTGGATTCACTCCCAACACTAAATATATGGCCTTGTAAAACACACAGCAGTGTGATGATGTTATCCAAATGTTTTTGTTACATGAAACAGCCAGCTAATATTATAACATTATTATTATTTGTTTGCCCCTCGCATTGTCATCAGTGTGAACTGTTAAAAGTAATGAACATGTTGCAGGTTATTTTACTTTTTTGTCACTTTAAATGTTTCACTTTAATGATCTGGCTATCTGTCTTATTTTGGTAGAGGGAGTTTGTTCATTGTTGTGGTTAAGAGGAGTCATATTTGATTAAACAGACTTTCAACAGTTTGAGTCATGATAATGAATTCTGCTTGAAATTGAGAGTAGCATCTCTTTTTTTTTTTTTTCTTTTTTTTTTTTTTAGATGAATAGGAGGAAATAAATCTTAAAGGTTTACTGTTTCTCTTTCAGCCTATGTTTGGAACAAAATAGTTCAGCAGGCTTAGTGCCAATCAGACCAAAAAGCAATGTGAGCTTGCTCCATGCTTTTATCATTTTGTTTTCCATCATCTGTAATGTAACTTAGGAAAAGTAAGCATAGAGATGTAATATTTATACTAAAAGAAATGCTTAATTATTGTATTATGTGCTTTGGATTGCATGTCTGTGCAATAACATTATGCAAAACATTGTGCAGATTTTTACCGTTGAGTTGTATGTTTCTTTGGTAAAGATGTTGGCTGTTCTTCAGATTTTTGTGTTCTGACAATGTGTTGCATGTCTATAATTCTCAGCTGTGTATTCTCTTCAGATTCACACTTCCAACTAATCAGAAATGTTCTGCACACATTTGTTTTCAAAGGTGTCTGTTTCTTTTTTTTTTTTTTTTTTGAGTATTACATTATATTTTTCAATCACTGTCATTAAAGGATTCATGACAAATGGGATTAATATGTTGATTTACTAAAGTGATCTGATACAACCATTAACAGTAAAGTCTGCAGAAATCAGACTGATCTGTGAAAAGGTCATCAAGCAGTACAAGAAATGTCCAAAACAGACATAGGTGGATGAGTCAATGACATGATGCTCACGTCAAAATACAGCAGCCATGTAAAAATTTAGTTGTACCACCTGGTGGCGCTGTTGCTCCATTTAGGCTGCGTGAGTCCGAAACTGCCACTCCTTTTCTCTCAGATGCAGCATCCATCTCACAGACAGAGGCTGGCCACATGTTCCTCCGTACCATTGTTCCTCATCGGTCCTGTTGATATTCCTATTTCTGTCATTACATGTTTCATATTCTCATATTATCTCAATAGTGTTGCATTTTTTGGATGTCTGGTGAAGCAGCAGCAGACAGTCACCAATATTTTGGTGTGTCTTTGTTGTGGCATCAGCTGTGGTAATGTAGGTCACAGTGGAGGGACACCTGTGCAGACTGCTGGCTCACCGTCTGCAACATGGATGCTGCCTGTAAAGATGGCTTCTGTCTCTGCATGGCTTATTACCTCTGTCTCATATTTGGCATCTATACAAGAGTTACTCTGTGTGGTTATTAATAAGAGCCTGGATGGCAGTGGTAATAAGTAGTCTTTGTATAAAACTAACATCTTGTCATTGCAGTTGAAAATTCATTTTAGGTGTCAAACTCAACTTAGTATGTGCAAGGAAAAAAAAATCTCCTGCACTCAAGCATTGCATTGGCACTTAAAATACGAGTTTATACCATTTCACTGTTATACCAGTGAAAATAATCATCTGATGTATGCAGTAACCTTGGCCGTTTTCTGCTTATTTGTTCAGTGATAATACTGCATATTTATTGTGAAACCAGCACGCTCACCCGTGTAGTAATGGTTTGTACATATGCTGCCCTAACTAGACCCCAAATAACACAGCCACTATATACATTACATTCTTTCTTACACTGCTCCCACTTGGATTCCTTAGTCAGCAGAAAGGCTGTAAAGGAATTTCCTGTTGAAGCCCACCGCTCCCTGGGTTTGGCTGTGTGTGTGTGTTTTACATTACCACCACTACTCACCAATGTCATGTACAGATCATTTCATCCTGGGCAGACAATGATGGGGGTGGATGCCAATCAGAAGGTGGAGAGAAATACTTCCCTCCTGAGGATCTATGTAACCCCCCCCCTCCTTTTCCCCTTGTAATCCATCCTTGACCGGATACTTCCTGCTTCTCCTTATGCCCCTTTGACTTTCTCTTTCTCCCATGCCTTTCCACACACACACAGAAGCAAAGATGCAAACGGGGTAACACATGCATATCTAGATTGTACCAAACCAGCAGAGAGTGTCACGATGAGGTCATTGTCTTGAGGGCGAGTATTATACTCGACACCCTAAAGGGAGAAACCCTGTAACCCCTCTCTTTTCAATAAGTACAAAAGGCTTCTTTTGAGGGAGGAGGCAGACTCCTATGGAATGTGTTACCAGGGTTTCTAAAACAACCGGTCTCTGAATTCACACCCATCTCATTTGTGTGGTTGTGCATCCTTTTTTGTTTTTTTTCTATGTGTGTATTTCTGTAGATGTAGTTCACTTAAAAGACAGTTAATAAAACAAATCTGCACGTCTGACATGACTGCAGAGAGAATCCTGCCACCAAGCTAAGTGTTGCTCCATCACTGAGCTTTGTGGGGGCAAAGAAAAAAAAAATGCTCTAAGGACTCTTGAAATGCCTCTGGATTTTTCCATGACAAACCATCGCCTTTCCCAATGTCGGATGGTGGGAACTGGCCACTTTGCTTGTGCGAAACAGTGTCTGGGAGGAATGCGGGCTTTAGTTGGGGAGGGGACAGCGGGGGAAAGTATGATAACTCCCACTCCATTCAGATTTATGGTCAAGACAGAGGGGCTCCTCTAGATGCACGTCAGGGGACTAGTAGAGCACCGCCCCTCTACTCTGGGCCTGCCAAAGCAAATGTTTAGTCGAACAACCCCTCGCTATTCTTTACATCCTTCTCTGTCTTTCCCCTCTGTCTTCGTCCGTGCCATCATATGGGAAAGCGAGCAGCAGTTCTCCAGTGAAACTTTTACACAGCACATGTGTTCATATTTCAGTCTGCACTTTGTGTGAACAGGAGCTGCAGCGGTATGTGGTTTTCTCTTTAAGACTAAGTATACCCTACTGAGTTTGATAAGCCACACTGCATGTCTGATTTTCAAGATTTTGCAGCTTGCACAGGTTGGTGTGCATCATCTTGTAGCATTAAGGGATTAAGATTTAAGTAAGCAGCACTCCAGCAATTTTTGGAGAGTTGGAGGACTTGCAAGAGACAGATATGACAAAATAAAAGCATGAGGAGTATGATTTTATTTTGATGTTTTAGCTATGGATCGATACTTACTGTTTAAAGTCACATTTCTGCTTTGAACCTGCTTAAATATCACACTCTGATTTGTCACCATTCCATGAGGTTGTAATGAGGTTTTAAACATTTTAGTGGGCCCAGTAAGTAAGTCATTTCACAGTGGGGTGGGATTTTTTCAAAGTCTTTAAAATCCTGCAAAACTCATGTGTTCCCAGTTGGACCCGACATATAGACACAATTGCACTTTCAGCCTCTAACTCAGCTGTGTTCATTTTATCCTCTTTTCCGATTCATTTAGAAGCTAGACCAAGCGCTCTGAATGTCCTGTTCTCTTCCGTCCCTTCTCCCCTCCACCTCCTCCCCTTTTCATTACTGTCCCATTCATTCATTCACTCATTTATTCTTAGTCTTCCTCACTGCTCCAGGACACCAGCAGACCCATTCATCTCTCTCCCTCTCCCCCTCTCTGAGGACCAAACACTCCCTCATCTCATCTAGTGTCTCGTAATTGTTGGTGAGATTGTTATGGTGGCAGAGGCGAAGCGAGGGCGAGCTGAGTTTGACTGTCTGCAGCCATGCAAATTAGACTGTCAAAACTTCACACTAGTCTCTATTATTCTAAGAATAAAAGCCGACACTAGCTTTCCTGTTACATAAATCTGCCTTGTAAATCGCAGCATCTACAAACCCCTGCAAAACACTCCCTTGGGATGATACAAGGGGTCTGTTGAGGATAACTATTACACTAAGTTTAGGGTTTTTTTCATAGATTACACTATTAGTGGCAAGTAACTTTAATTTTTTTTTTACTAATCAAAATAAAGGTAATCACAGCTTCATTCAAGTGCACTGCCTGGCTGAAAAAAGCTCCAAATAGGTAAAATTTTTCTACTAGGTAATTACTGCAGACAGTGATTAAGCGATGTAGACCCAAAGAGCCACTGGTGACCAACATCATCTACGGATCTATAGTGTTTAATAGCTGTTGATCTGCTAATCCTATCAGTACATGTAAATAACTGGTGTAAAATGCAGTTTGTCATCTTTTCGTGGTCATCGGATATGACCCATTTGGACGTTCAGAGGCTCCGTAGTGAACGAGGAAACACCGTCATCTTCTACAACATTGTTTTACCAATAAAACCCATGGAGTTTGACACTTGTTTTTATGTTCAGTTATCTGTATCTTTTCTGAAAAAGTCACTTTTTCTACAGTTTTTTTCTGTTTCTGATATACTACCCTCAACTTTAATCTGAGCTTTTATGAACATCTACATAATCAGTAAATCAAATATAGGAAAATACATGATTTACACAGAGAAAATGCAAAATAAGGATAATATTACAATCAATGGTGATAAATCTCTTAAAAAAGGTTGAATATACAGAAAAATTAATTTGGGAACTGCCACAAAAGTAGCACTGGGTTAGCGCTGGGTTAATATGTTTCATTTGGAAACAAGTTCTTTAACCCTAACTGATGCAGTGAGACATCATGAGTCCACATTGATCTTGTTCCAGAGTGACGGGCACATCAAGGTGAGAAGAAAGGCTGATAAAGAGATTACCCATCATGCATTGTGCCTACAGTACAAGCCTGTGGGGACAGTGTTTTGATCTGGGACTGATTCACCTGGTCAGGTCTAAGTTCAGCAACGTTATGTGTCCATAAAATGAAGTCATCTGACTACCTGGGTATAATCAATGACCAGGTTTTTTAATGGATTTTTTCTTCTCTGATGGCACGGGCATATTCCAAGATGACAATGTGGGCATTCAATGGAATGAAATTGTTCAGGGAGCATGAGACATCATTTTCACACATGAATTGGTCACCGCAGAGTCCTGATCTGAACTCCCACTGACAATCTTTGGGATGTGATGACTTTAGACGGTGGTCCAACTCTGTCATGATCAATACATGATCTTGGCGAATAATTAAAGCCAATATGGATGGAAATAAATGATGTGATATTTGTCATGATGCTGCATAAGCATAGTGTGGCATAAACAAAGCTATGCATCTTATAATCAACTTTAACCCATAAAGACCCAGTGTTACTTTTGTGGCACTTCCCAAATTCATTTTTTACTCTATTTAACCATTCTTAAGTGAACTATCACTATTTATCATATTATTATCCTCTGCATTTTGCATTATTTCACTGAAAATCAGGTATTTTCCTATATTTAATTACAGATCATGTACTTTAATCATCATGCTGAGATTAAAGTTGAGGGTTATAATACCAAAAACAGAGAAAGCTTTAGAAAAAGGAACTTTTTCAGTAAAATATATCATGAACTTAATGTAAAAACAAGTGTCTCCATCCACTGTCATTGATCAAACTCCATGGATTTTGCTGGTGAATCAATGTTCTAGAAGATGACAGTGTTTCTGAACATCCAAATGGGTCATATCTGATGACCATGAAAAGAGGACAAACTGTATTTTACCTGAATTATTCCAACACATTGATAGGATCAGTGGATCAACAGGTATTCAACATTTTAGATCAGTAGATGGCTTTGGTCACCGGTGGACATTTGGGTCTTTATGGGTTAAAAGCAGCCCAGTGCACTGTTAAATGTATTGTATGTATACTTGGTAGTACAAAAAAGTCCAAGAAAACAACTGCACTTGCTGCAGACAAATATTTTCCTGTAAACTCTCACCACAAATGAAGTCCTCTTTTCATCTTTATTTCTTGAGGGAGGGAGGAGACTATCGTTCCTCAGGCAGAAACTCCAAACAGCACTGAAAGTGGATGAGAGAGAATCTATGTGGTGTTTGTGTAAGAAGGAATAAAGAACAAGACAGGCCTGTTACTTATGATCCTGGGCTAATCCTAATCCTAGCCTGCAAATGTGTCCAATGTCAACCCTCTGCTGAAAGTCATTTCTAGGTCTGGGTTTAGCCTCAAAAAAAAAGGTGAGGAGACTGTCTGCTTTCATGCTGCTTATGTTGCTGCTGGCCAGCCAAACCTGCTGATCCTGGCACAGAGGCTGGCAGCCCCTGGAGGACTCTCCTCCTCCATCGTCCCAATCCAGGGGATCCGATTGACACTGTGAGAGTGCCATCTGCCCCTCGACAAGATTACACAGTGCAGTGGGCCAAGAAATCCTTCAGCCCAGCAGATTAAATATGAAATATAGGGCAGGAATAGTTGTGCCTCTGTCTAGATTTAGACAGAGGCAGCTGACAGCTTTTCTACCAGGTGTGTGTGTGTGTGTGCGTGTCTGCAATGAAAATTTTGTATTGTCTGTACGTATGACTCTGCATCCTTGACTGCAGCACACCTGAGCCTCCTCTTGTTTCTTCGCTTTAAATTTTAATGAGAGCACTCTTATTCCCACCTTTTCACTGCTTATTAACTAAGCTCGTTGGTGGTTGATTTAGTCCGGCACAAAAAAAGGAAACTCTAAAAGAAATGGAGAAAAGAGAGCAAATCTACAGAAAACTGAGAGCGAGTGAACACAACCACTTAGTCTGAAATGGTTACTATGGAAACTGTGCCTTCCCTTCCTCTCATATGGTCCATTTTGAGTCGCACATTGTTTGTGCAACAGTGAAAACAAATTAGCACCCCTGCTCCCTTGTGTTCTCCCATACAGCCCAGGAGCGTACTTAATACACATTTTTGTATCACCTTAGAGGGTAAATTAAAGTTACATCAACTGTCTGCCTTTTTCCCTTCATACATTGCTGCATTTATGATTTTCGAGAAACTCAGTGGTGTGTTTTTGGAAAATTCTGCACCAAATAAAGTCAGCGGCAAGACTCATAAGCTACTATTTACATGGGATTCCATTGATTTTGGTGTCTCTCCTCTTTTTTTGTATGCATGTGCCTGGAGAGGAACTTCAGAGAGGTGGTGTCGTCTCTTTCTTGGCTGCCTCCGAGGGTGCTTTCTTCACTTAGCTTGAAACAATCCAGACTCACACAGCTATAACCCTTACAGTCAAAGCTCCACAGCTCTACACATGGCTGCGGTCGGAGCAGTGTGTGTGTGTTTGAGTGTATACATGCTTTTTGCCAGTGAACATCTCATGCCTGATGAGTGAGTGCGTTTCATCTGTTTAGCTTTCACTGCCAATCTGTTGCATCACACCCAGAAAAACAATACCAAAGTTACATCATGACGTTTTTTAAAAATTCTGCCCCTTGAGCAGTTTTTCCTTTGTTCCTCTGGCTTTATTGACCTGAATCCTGTTTTTCACTTCTTTTTTCTTATTGTAACATCCCTTTTTTCACTGCATTACATTTACATCCCTTTGTAGCCTGCTTCCTGTCCTCTCCACGCACCCCTACACCTACCCCTCCTCAGCACCTTTGCTTCATTAGGCCTGGATGCCAAGCTGTTTTCACACTGACTGCCCATTTGTGGATTACTCACCAAGAAATCATGTGGCACAATTGAATTACCAGCGGTTACAGAAGCTTCACTTACTGCTGAGGCATCTAGAGAATGCTTCTTTTAACCAGCAAATCCCGGTCAAAACGTTCATGAATCCAGCACACAAAGAGACCCCTTCTCTAGTGCCCTTGTTGCCCCCGAGGCAGTAATGGGAATGCTGTCTTTTTGTTAGTTCCCGGAGATGTCCTTTCCAGGCCGAAGAATCTTCTGCCATCAGAGAGCTCAGCCTGGAAATATGTTATGACTACTATTACATTTTTATGATAATACATTATATGTGTAGTGATGAATCTCAGGTGTGTTTTATAAGGCTGTTTCATCCCTTACAGTGTGGGTGTAGTAATTGCTGACTGGCTTCCTTCCATGACAGAGCAGATGTTCTGTCTAAGGAATGTAACATAAAGATTACACTTGGAGCTTTTAATGGTTCTTCGGTTCTAAAGTGTGTGAATTTTGTAGTGGAGTCAGTATTGTGATGGAAGCTCATTGGTGTTGTCACAGAAAGGAGCAAAAGATATGCACTACAGCCCTCTGTAACAAGCAAAAAGTAAATAAATAAAAGGCTGGAGACCTCTTCATAGAAATCAGACTCTTGTCAGAAGTCTAGGCAATCACAACTTGTTGTCATCGTGGTGAAATGTAAACTATGGTGACATTGTCTTAAGCACAATTTCAACCACAAGTGGGGAAACAATGGAGGAAGAAACTTAAAACTGTAACATATTATTCCAAAATAAAACAACATATGATTTTTTTTCCCCCATTGAGAATGTCAAACCTGTGCAGATTTCCTGCTAGCTTGGCTTAAAACACATATGTCTAGACACAGTGATGATTCTGGATCAGCTAATCTATGATTTGAATGATTTTACACCACATTCAACATCACTTCAACTCACCTGGAACCTTGGTGAAGGTGGTACTAGAAATAGTATCCCACTGTATCCGGTGAATACAGGGATTAGGAACATTAGAAATGGTGGTCAGTTTATGTGAACGGACGACCAGCTGCCAGCACAAAACATCCATCCATCCATCCATCCATCCATTATCCACCGCTTACCTGGGGCCGGGTCGCGGGGGCAACAGTCTAAGAAGGGATGCCCAGACTTCCTTCTCCTTAGACACCTCCTCCAGCTCTTCCGGGGGACCCCAAGGCGTTCCCAGGCCAGCCGAGAGACATAGTCTCTCCAACGTGTCCTAGGTCTTCCCCGAGGCCTCCTCCCGGTGGGACATGCCCGGAACACCTCCCCAGGGAGGCGTCCAGGAGGCATCCGAAACAGATGCCTGAGCCACCTCAGCTGGCCCCCCTTGATGTGGAGGAGCAGCAGCTATTCTCCGAGTTCTAAGGGTGCGCCCAGCCACCATGCGGAGGAAACTCATTTCGATTGCTTGTATCCGGGATCTTGTCCTTTCGGTCATGACCCAAAGATCATGACCAGCACAAAACAGATTCACACAAATTTACATGAATCTTGTTGGACTTTAGGAAATATTTATGCTTCACTGCTGTGCATAAGACCAGGAAAACTAATACTGACATGGATGACATGAGATTCATTTAATATAAACAATTTGTAGAAATATAGAAATGTGTTTTACTTTGAGTAAATTTGAGAGCTTGTGATTTTGTACTATTACTTCAGTGAAGAAGTTGAGCCATTACTTCTACTTTTACCATATTTCTAAATACAATTATGTGTTCTTCTACAACAGAAAAGAATGGGAGTACTTTTGTTACTCAATCTGTAGTACAGTTCACCCCCCGACACTTGATATAGTTACATCATGAGGTGTATCCTGTGTTTTTGACAAAATCTCAGTAAGGCTCACCTTATTTGCTCTCACCCAGACGCTGTGGCTTTAATCACCTGCTCAGTTCTCCTCAACAAAAGAAGCTGGCAGAGCTACACACAAGAGAGGGACTGAATTAGCAAACAGGGAGGGTGGAGGGTAGAGGTGGTGTCCTCAGACTTTTTATTACCTGGTCATTTCCCTTTTCAAATTGACAAATTTATATTCATAGTACTGCTACTAAAATAAATACCAAGTCCTTTAAAGGTTAATGAAATAGCTCTGGCACTCTCCCATCACTACCACCCAGCCTGCCGCTGGCTGCCATGGCAACACACCCACCGTTGATTTATGCTGCAGATAATTAGTAGCAAAGATGACAGAGCCCACAGGTGTGAACATAAACACAAACAAATACGTTTATATGCACACATTGATGCATGTGCTCCCACACACAGGCACATGTACACACACTCTCCTACAAAAACTCATTATCAAGTGGTTTTGCTTCCTAGATTTAATATCCCCTCCAATTTGGCAAGTCCAATCATTGTCCTTCATTCTCATTCAGACTGGCAACTTGGCTGGCTATAAGTGCAGATACACTTTCTCTCTTTAATACACACACATACACATCTGTTGCCTGCCAAGGATGAAGCCCCACCTCCGTTAGTCTGCAGAAACAAGCTGCGTTCCCTTTGTTGTGGAAAAAGGCGGAGCAAGTACACAGAGGTTCTTCTTCCTCTTCATCACCCTAGCTGTCTGTAGCCCACTGCAGCTCGCTAATCTTGATCAGAGGCTCCCTTCACCTCAGGGTCCCATTGAGAGTGTGAAACTAATCCAGCCAAATGGGTTTCATCAAGCGAAATGGAAAGGTAATGATACCTTTGGCACTTTTGGGCCCCTAAATGTCTCCTCCACTCTTTTCTTCTTTTTCTCTCTTTTCCTCCTGCCATATTCTGAGCAGTTTTAGGTTTCCTGGTGAACATGGGTGGGGTCTCCCTTAAAAAAAAAAGCTTCACACTACAATACTTTCATGCTTTCATGCTACGTACTCACACGAGCACACACTCACAAATGGGTTTAGGGACCGAGAAGAGCTGGGACGCATCATCACTCCAGATGACATCTCATATCCACCCTCCTCACTTCCCAAAGGCCTTACTGTGGGGTCACTTAATAGACTGAAATTCCACACACCAACAGACGTATGCAACTACACACACACATTCTCACCAACACACACACACACCCGCAGGTGACATCACCAGATGGATGATGGGGGGCACTGCAAGGCCGAGGGCTCCTCTTTCATCAGACCAGTTTATCTTAAAAGTGCACACTCCCTTAGCACTCACTATGACACACACACACTCCCCTGGCACCTCTCCCGCCCCTTTACCACCCACTCCACACTGCTAAAATGTGCAAAATCCTAAGTCTGCAACCCCAACTGTAAAAATGATGGATGACGGGGTGAAATGCGACCTTTCTTTTTGCATTTTCCTGTCATTCTCCTCCCCCTCCCCGTTGCAGCCCCCTGCATGTCTGATTAGACCTCTCTTGTAGGATTGGTGCAGGATACAGGAATTTGAAATAAGGCCGGAGAGCAGAGGCTCCTCCACTAAGTGAATCCAAGTAACATCCCAGATGGACTACAGAGTCATAACTTAGGTGTTGGCTTGTATAAGGATTGAACACACCCTTGTGTTTCACATGTACACATGAGATGTACGTTTTTTTTTTTTTTGCTGTATTTCACAGATTTGGCTGGAGACTGTCCATGCTCTGCTCAAAGTGGTAATAAATATGAAGAAAGTATGAAGAGTGATGGGAGCCAGGGGCGTGTGAACTCTACTCCCCACAAAACCCTCACATACCAAAACATCAGACACACACACGACAGACACATTATCTGTCGTCACGGTCGTATCAGTGTTCAGAGTACCGCGCTGCAAAAGTAGCCTAATGCATCACAGTAATGGATTACTTTTTGCTGTAACGCAATAGTGTAAGGCATTACTAATCAATTTTCAGTAATCTTTTACTTGGTACATGTGCAATAGCACTTGTGTTACAACACACTTTTCGCTCATAATTTAATAGCTCAAATGAAAAAAAAAACCCCAAAAAACAGCAAGACCGTGAGACCTTAAGGAATCAAAAAGAAAAGTTCTATTTCCTGTTGGTGTTCAGCCAATGGGTGAAGACGACAGTACATTGGCAACTTAGACGTATGCTCATTACTAACCCTAACCCTGCTTTCAAGAAGCTGGTTAGCATGATCACTGTGTTTAGCAATGACAATGTAAGCTAACGTTTCTATAACTAGTTAGAATTCTTTATCAATTGCAGATTTATCTACCGGCGTCCTCCCAGTTCCTGCTGGGATTCACACATTGTAGACCGTAGCATTACTTACTGAGCTATCTGTCCACATGTACTTCAGGGCAGAGTCCTGCACTAGTCTGGTACCTGATGAGTAACCCACAAAAACATGAAGGGATAGGTAAAAAAAAAAATAGTAAGAATTTTCGTGAGTATGGGCACAGGTAAAATTAAACAAAATGCGGGCGGGTAGTGGGCAAGGAGGTGAAACAATAAAAGAAGATTCGTGGAGGAAAATAACTTGCAGGACATTTAATGATGATGATCCTCTAATTTCACCATGGTTGAGCCACAGCTGGTTTGTTTTATTGTGAAGTGAGCTTCACCTCTGTTTACATCCAGCCACAGACGTCATTGAGCAGCACATATTAGAGATGTATTGATGGCGTGCATTTTAGCCAAAAATAAAGCCCTTAAAAGTGAGTTACTGTGTAAACTGTGTGTTTAATCACAGGTCAGGTTGGGTTGTTGGTGTAATGTACGCAGACGAGTGGGTGTGGATTGGACTTGGAAAAAAAATGTGGGTTGTGGGTCGGGCCGGACTCTGCTTCGGGGCGCCAGTATATACATCCCAAGGCTGTCCTATCTCTTGTTTTGAGGGGAGTCTGGGTGTAACTCAAAAGTAATACAGGAGTCATGTAACGCATTACAATTCTGAGACAGTAATATTGTAAGGTAAGGAATTACTTTTAAATAACAGTAACAAGTAATCTGTAATGTATTACAGTTTGGAAGTAACTTGCACAACACTGGTCATCACACACAAATCAGCATTCTGATTTTCCACCTCCATCCTTGAAGAGCAGATTCCTTCACTGTGCTTTGTAACATGTCATGAGACATGAGACTCAATATAAAAGCCTTTTGAAAGACTCTTTACATGGTCTGGCAGCTGCTGGCTTCAAAATAAACCATTACATCTGAAAAATTGGTATGTTTCCACTAGACAATAATCGTAACTAAAAGGACATGTGTTTATGTATCTGTTTGCTTGGGCGGCAGTTTTCACTCAGAGCCTCTCACTTCACCAGCCCCAGTCACACTCTCCCTCCTTCTAACAAATCACCAAAACAATATTTGTAGTCAGTTCAGAACTGTTTACAAGAATCTCTATTCCCAGAGAAGTTTCTAAATGACTGTAAAGTTTGTGCTGACCTTTCGCTTTCACAGTTTCAAACCATTATGCATCGAAGTGTTTGGAGATCAGGGATAAAGAATGACCAGTGGGGAAATCCTGAAACAGCATAGAATGTTATAAAGATTCAAGGGGCCGCATTAACGGGGACTTGTTTTTGCAAGCGCTGTTAGTGAAGACATGATTTAGGAGTAATGATCATAATAGATCCATGATGATGAATGATGGATGAGAGTTTGAACACACTTCAGGCCAAGGTAGTGTCTTGCCAGATGATATCACAATGTGTTGAGCCAAAATGTTTAGCCAAAGACCTCTATTGAACTTACTGAATTTAATACATGGAGTATGTTTTTATCACCACTGAGATAATGTGTGTCAGAGTAGAGCCTTAAAGTGCAGGTGAACCTCCCTGATGCCATTTAAGGATAACACCAACATGGGCAAGTTCTCTCATTTAAGCTTCTTAAACATAAAACTACACTCTGCAACTTTATGTGCATCCAGATGTCTGAAGACAAAATATAAAGCACGAAACATTAAACCAATGTTGGCCACTATCTTGTCATTTTCATAGAATTTATATAACTACAAAACCTCCACCCAATAAAAATGGTTTGTAGCCCTTTATCCTTGACCACTCAACACCACAGTGTAAAGAGGGAGTTCTGTAGCTCCAAAGCAAAATATCACAATAAATGCCCCCGCCCCAAACTCTGGGTCTTGGCCAAGCCTCAGATATTTCACTTTTGTCGACAAGACACTTTTCATTCCAACACTCCCCCTTGACTGCGCCCCTCTCTCACTCTATCTCCTCACTTACAAACTATCCGTCCCCATGTGTACTGTACTGCATGCATAATGAAGACTTGGATTATGAATCATCACAGATGTTTTGTTGGCTTTAGAGAATTGTGGTTGCTTATAAGGTCCACTCCTTAACATGATCCACACACATATGGAAGTGTTTACATTCAGCAAAATCTGTTTTGGGCCTGTGCCACTTGAGGCCACAGGATCGAATGTGGGATGTTGGAAAATAGTTGCATTTTTTCACACTCACACCAGAAATGATGGAATGATGTGCTCGTAAAGACGAAGTTCCCTTCTGACCACATCTCTTGACTTGCATGTGTTCTGCATTACAACCCCCCCTCATTTTTGGTTGTCCTCTGTTTTCACTTGCACTGTTCTGCACCTGGTATGCGCTCATCCGTGACCATCGTGATGACAAACCTGAGAAATTTATCTGCATTTGCCTTTTCCATCACCTTATTTTCAAGCCATTTTTGATCTCCTTGTATCCATCCTCATCCTTTTTCTTTATCGTTCACCCCTCACACAGTTTATAGAAAAGGATAATGGAAGAAAGAATTTGACGCTTATCTCCCCCTCAGTCCTGGTCTCTGTCTGTGAGTGAAAAGAACTGTCCTCATTGTGTTTAATGTGGTATGGGGGGGTGACCCTGGACTAATCTCTGCTATCTGGAATCTTCCCTAGCTGACTGAAGAGTCCGTGCTGGCAGTCACATCAGCCATTTACACTAATGTTACACTAGCCAGCTGCCCTTCTCAGTGCACATGTTTGTAGTTGTCAAAGCGCTGTTGAACCTCAGCTTCTTCCCCTACAGAGCACATTCAGCCTTGACTGAGAGTGGCATTTTTCATTGGGAATCGCCATGATCTCATTACAGAACTGAGGTGGCTGGAATGGTGCGACTGATTAGATCTGATGACTTGTAGTTTGCTTTCCTGCCCTAGAGAGCAGCACTGGAAAAAGCGAGTGTAACATCCTCTAGTCAAATTTGGCACCTTGGCTTCATCATTTTTTAATACTACAACCAGTTGTTTATTTTGACCCTGCATATCCACCAGCGTCACACGTATGAGTATATTTATCTGACATGAGCACTTCTCTGGGCTATTTTTCAGATAGTTTAATGCAGCAAAAAATTAAATATGAGGCAGATTAGAGCCAAACTGTCTTACAGTGTTAGTGTTACTCTGAAAGGGCTCACCACACCCCAATATAGTCTTGGCTAGGGTTTATATATGCAGGAGAGATGAGAGTGGGATCTATCTATCTATCTGTCTGTCTGTCTGTCTGTCTGTCTGTCTGTCTGTCTGTCTGTCTGTCTATCTATCTATCTATCTATCTATCTATCTATCTATCTATCTATCTATCTATCTATCTATCTATCTATCTATCTATCTATCTATCTATCTATCTATCTATCTATCTATCTATCTATCTATCTATCTGTCTGAGGTGGGAGTAAATACACAATGCAGTGAAAAACAAATAACACTTTGTTTCCACTCTCCAAAGGGGTGAAATACATTGATAGGTTGGTGGGCGTGCTTCAGGCCAACTCTTTCGGAAATTGTTATTAAATTTCTGGCCCGTTCTGTCTGCTAGAGCAGAAAAAAATACCATCTGCACCTTCTGCAGGGCTCCCTCTGTGATCTGGCTCAGATGCAGGGCACAAGCTGCAAATCATTGTCTAAGTGGGAAATGAATGATTCACATGAGTCATGTTTTGTTTTTAAAGCCCCAAAACAGCTGCAAGGTAGATGTTCAATGATGCCCTTTCACTACAGTGAAATTAGACAATCTGGTGCAAATTGGCCTTGATTGCATTGTTATTTTGATGTAAAAATCAGTGCTATGGTAGAGATACTATGTTGAGACAACCCAGAATCTTTATGGATTGCATTCATATGTTCAGTGCCATATTATGTCAATAATACACACTCGGGTTAGTTGCATTACAGACCCTGGCCTCAACAACACTCATCACTTCTTGCTGCATGAAAGCTCACTGCTCTGGCATTTCAATGAGGCATGCAAATTTGTTCCGTATGGAGGATTTGAAGGAGCTTGGTCAACCTTTATAATTATTATTATTATTATTATTATTATTATTATTATTATTATTATTATTATTATTATTATTATTATTCCTCACCTGTTTGTGCAACATTGCAGACCTGCTATTAAACATCATTTCCTGTGGGTTTTGGTTGCCTAATTCTAACCGTATTCAGTTAATGCTTGAGAATGACTCTGTCAAACTGCCTCTTGTTTTTTTTTTTGTTTGTTTTTTTTTACACATCTGTGGTTTCACTCTCTCACTGCCTGAGGATGAAGTTGTTCAGATGTCATGTGTCGCACAACCTATCAGTCTTGTCCCCTCTAAGACCTGTGGTCAAAACTATTATGACACAGAGACACACAGTTCAATATTCAACTTCTTACCCCAACAGATTAATTAATTAGCAGAACAAAGACAATAATTTCATTTGTCGTTTGCAGTTTGGCAGTATGGTGTTGTAAAGGTGAGCACTTCTGCCTCACCGCTAGAAGATAGATGGTTCCCTACTGGTCTTTCTGTGTTGAGTTTGCCTGTTTTCTCCACACTGTGTGGGTTTCCCCCACTATTAAAAACTGCTACCCATAGGATAATTCTCAGTGCCCTTTTCCCAGGTACTGATGAAGGTCTGGCGCTTGGCCCAGAGCGCCTGCTGCTTTTGTGCTAAGAGCTAATGCTAGGTGCAGTGTGTATTAACATGGGTAAAATGCAGAGACTGAATCTCCCAACCAGGATACAACAGTGAGTAAACTATTTAACCTTAATAATAGTATTTGATACTAAGTGGGGTCAGTTAATCCATGTACATACATATCATGCAATTCTATAATTTTCCTGTTGTAACTGAACATGCATGTTGGAGTAAATAGATGCACAAAACATTTACTGTGCACTCCAAAGAAATATTTTTTTGTATAAATGTTACAATGAATTCTCTGTATGGAGTTTTTGTTTGACTCCATACTGTACTTAAAGTTTTGGTGCTAGTTGTCCAAAGACAGCTTCACTTTGATACTGTAAGAAAACGACACATTTTTCACCAGCTTTGCTGTGATAGAGCATGGGTGACTTAATCCTTCAGTGCATCAAATTAATTTGGTGTTCCTTGACTCCCTGGCTCAAAGAGTACAGCCATATGGCACAGCTTGCCACTGGCTCTGGAAGACAGCTTCAAACCAGCAGTGGAGCAGAGTGGAGAACATGGGACTAATACACTCAGTGACTCAAATATTAACTTCAAAAGAAGAGACAATTCTTTGTATGCCTCTGAGGAATGTCTTATCAACTTCGCCTGCCAGACAGTGACAGTTGTGATTGACACCTATCAGTGATGCCACTTCTCTTGTGTCTAGCTTATTGTAGCTGTCATCATTTTCATATCACAGAATCGCTGCGGCCCCACACACTGTGACTGACAAAGTGAACAGATATTTGACACCTGACCCCATGCCTGGAGGGAAATAGCAATACTTAGAATATGTTATATTTATAAAGCAGTTTTTTAACATCGCAAAGTGCTTTACATAAAGAACTGAAAAATAAGACAAAACAAGTTGTGCCAGGCACAACGAACCCCACCCCTCACACAAACTGTAGCTTATTTTGGCATCAATCCAGCTGATGTCATCATGTCTATGCATGTGCTGATGACACCATATTAATTGCCACTATATATGTGCCAGGTTTGAAGTAAATTGAAACAAAATTGATGTTTTTATAGACATTTGAAATTTTGCCCATTATAACTAAATGGGAGAAGAAAAAATAATGAAGAAATTTATTTGAAAAATTAAACTTTGACCTACTTTTCCCAAAATGTAACCACATCTATCCTGGGTCACTGGCAATCTATAAACCCAATTTGGTATGAATTCAACCCATAGTTTTGCTGCCACAGACATTTGAAATTTCACCCATTATAAGTAAACGGGGAAGAAAAATAAAAATTAAAAATTACTAAAAATTTGAACTTTGACTGACTTTTCCCAAAATGTAATCCAATCTATTCTGGGTCACTGGCAATTTATAAACCCAAATTTGGTATGAATTCAACCAGTAGTTTTGGTGCTAGAGTGTAAACAAACAAACCAAACCAAACCAAAAAAACCCCCCAAAAAACCCTTACCTCCCCTTTGGGGGACGGGGTAATAAAGTAAAAAAAAAAAAAAAAAAACTTGTTGAAGGCAGGATACCAAAGTGCAGCAATGTTTCAAACATTCACAAAGTTTTCCAGCGAAAGAATGTTTTCAGATTAGCTTTAAAGGACACTAAAGATGTTTCCAGTCTGGTGTTGATCTGCTGTTCCACAGTTTGGAAACACCTAGTCACTTTTGATCACTGGTCAAGACAAAGGTAAAACCAGCAGAGCCTCGTCCATATAAGTGATGACGTCTGTATAAGCGAACTGCATACACAAACAATGTAATTAATAATGGGAACTAGCAGTGACATGCTGGTGTTACTACACTGACACTGAGCACCGGCCTGAAGAAAACTACTTCACCTGAATCGAGCTCCACATTGTTTTTACTATGAAAAATCCCTGAGTAGCTGTTGATTTTACATCATCAATCTGTGGTCCATCAGAGCTGAATGAAGAGTCCTCTTGCCAGAGTGAGTATTACAATTATAGACAGGTTGCACTCTGTGATAACGAGTCGAGGTGTTACAGAGACACGTCACTACGACACAAACCTCCCACCGTCTTCCTGTGGTTGCTCCTAGCAACAGAATTTTCCTGAATGCCTGGAGAGTGAGACTGTCGGGTGTCTGGTAATGACAGAGCAAACGGCTACATGAGTAGAGACAATACAGTTATTGCCTGCGTCATCTCACAAAGTGAGACAGCGTGAGGATGGGAAGTGAAGTGTGTTAGTTATATGTGGTGTCATGCATCAATTCTCTTGATAACACTAGCTGTGCCATTCTTTTCTTGACACAGTGTCAGGTTTGCACATGAATGGTAATAAGAGTGAAATAGGATCGGCTCTGTCATTGAATTTATCAATCTCCAACTCGTTTCTCTTTTTCGTTCGCCTTGTATATCTCTCTTGGGCCATTTAATAATCGGGTATATTTTTCTGCACTACCTTGAGGATCAATAAAGTCGTTTTCGTTCTTCTGTTCAACATAAATCATCTCATTAAGACATCTTTTGTTGTAAATGGCATCTCCTCCCTCCATCTGAATCTCATTCTCTCAGTTTCACTCTTTATCCCAATCGGCTGGGCAAGCAATCTAAAATGCTCCTCTGGGATGCTGGCATTGCTGTAATTCAGGAGTAGATGAAGAGTAGATATGGTATCTGTAGGCAGCAGGCCTGACTGGGACAGCACTTCAGTGACAAAAGAGAGGAAAAGAATGAGAGGAAGAAAGACAAAGACAGAAACAGAGACAGACATAGATTGATGGCTGCAGAACTCCTGGTATAGTAAGCAAAAGTGGATCAGATAAAGAAGAAAGAGGGACTCAAAGGAGAAAGCGACAGACATAGACATCGACGGATGCAGACAGACAGTCTTTGTTATTGGCCCACAGAGACAAAGTTAGACCACAGCCACTCAATTCCTCTTAGTGTTAAAGACATTCAGTTAATCAGGCATTAAACAGTTTCACATTGAGGACTTTCCAGATGCCTGGCCTGTGGCATGCACATCACAAGTCCTACATTGTCACACAGGATATAAAGATTACAACTATAAAGAGCTCCAAACATCATATGACGATAACAGATATCACAGATAAGACAAACATCTGCAGGCTGCCACGGAATGCAGCATCTTCTAAAATAAACCTCCAGCCAGTTTTATCTTTGGTTCATTAAAGCATTTCAGAGGGCAGCTCTGACCTCTGACGCCCTTGTGGATGGCAAAGGAATCAGCTGTGTAAGGTAATGAAAATTGTGTCTGATTAGTGGTTTTGTTCCCTTCAGGTACAATAAATGTGTTCACATTTGCTGAGATCTAACGACGCAGCAATGTCACAAGAAAAACTGACAGGGCAGGAGACAAAGGTTTATGGTTCAGAAATGTACCAAAGTACCAAAGCTGCAGTTTGTAATACTTTTATGGCACCATCAGGTAAAGAATTACCTTTCAGCATTTTGTGATCTGAAAGGAAACTGGTGGAAAAACCTGTCTCAGACCCACTGGACACTGAATAATGTGGAGGACATTATGAATTCTTTGGCTCATCCTCTTCATTATGCTTTCTAACCAACAAGAAGATGCAGCAGCAGTTGACTCACCTCACTGATCTGCAGGGCTAAACTTCACAAAAGATCTTCCTTTTAATTTACTTTTTTCTATCTTATCTCAAGATTAACCACCAATTAATTTCCCTTAGGGGATCAACAAAGTTAATCTGAATTGGAAACTTTTGCAAGAATTCAACCCAAGGCTCTGAACTCTTTTTTTCGGGGTGTAGAAAACGGGTTTGGTCGATTTACAAGGGTTTTCCAACTGGTACGAAGTTAAATGTATGACTGACTGCTGTAACGACTGAATGCTGTTCAGATTTGACTGTTTTTCTCTGTGTCTCATCATAGAAGCATAGAAGTGTGAAGGACTGGTAGGCAATCTGTCGTTTCAGTTAGTCTTTTGACTTGGAGAGAGAGGACAGATGAAAGGGTGTATTCTCAACATCTGCATTTTTACATTCATTGAACCACTTAATCTTTGAGAGGCTCTTTGTGGCCTACACCCCAGCTACCGGTGGGCCTAGGTGGAGTACATTCAATGGTTGTTCACACTCACATTCACACCTATGGATGATTTAGATCAATCAACTGAAATATGAATGCATGTCTTTAGATGGTCGGAAGAAGCTGGAGAACCCATGAACCCAGAACCCCAAAGAACATGCAAATTCCACATAGAAAGGTCCTCTGTGGTGTTGGAATCAAGTCCAGGACCTTCTTGTTGTGCTGCAGAATTTTCAGCTTGCAGTTCAGCACCAACTATTTGTGGTGTACAATGTGTGAATAGAACATAACATATATTACCAAGAAGCACCCAATTCTGGAGGTCGTCTGCACCTATGATAGCAGCTTATAGACTGAATGATATATAAAGTACTTAGGCCAAATTGTCTATGAAAGTCCAAAAAGTGACATTTTTGCTCACTCCTGACAGCCTCTATTCCTCTCATTTGCTCTTGCACAATGACAACAGTTTGCATGTTTGAACGTTTACGCAAAACTAATTTAGCTTAGAAAGAGAGCGTTCTAACATCATCAAACACTTGGCTCCCAACACAACACAACACAACACAACACAACACAACACAAACTTCATGTAAGCATATGAACATGCACAAAATGAATTAAAGAGAAAAGTTTAGACAATTTATCTGAACCACTTTGTTTTGAAAGTGAAGTAGTGGAAAACTAGGGGTAAAAAAAAACAAAAACATTTGTCTACTACAGTGGGTATGAAACGGTTCATTCTGGTTCTCCTGCTGGCCTGTGGAGTGCGATGTCCCACTGAGCACACTCTGTTGCTCTGTCATAGCTCTGTGTGTCTCTGACAGCTGGGACACAGGATCAGTTGGAGAACAGGTCTTCTGGCTCTGTCCCAGCTCACTGCAGCACTGCTTGGCTCAGAGACTCTGTCATCATCGTTGTAATCCTATGGCAGATAAGCGGTGCGCTCTGGTCATAACATCAACCATAAAGCACACATGCATTCTAGCGTTATATGACTGATGTGTGGTGGTGGAATTGTATTGCTGTTGTTTTTTTGTTTGGTAGTTTGATACAGTGCCGTACATCTGGCTTGTATTAGGTGCACAAAAACATATCCGCTTAGTCCAAGAATAATCAGTTCAGTATTCTGGTTTGTGAAAAAATTATAAGTGTAAATTTTCAGATAGATTTAAAATTAACTTGGACTCCTCATGATAATATGGGTAGTCTGGCTCCATACTGTGCACCATGCTGCCTAAACATCACCATAACATGATAGCACAGCCAGCCCCAACAGGCGGCACCCTCTCTCCTCCACTCTCTCTGTTTCCCTCTGCCTGTTTTTCATGGAGGGGGGCCCCACACCCCAGTAACAGGTTTGATTGGAAAGCATCTAGCCCCCGGCAACCAATCCCCCAGCAGTACCACACACACACTCTCACACACACACGCAAACACACACAAGGTTTCCGTGGCAACTGTGGTGCAGGGGGTAGACAGAATGATTTGGTCTACGGAGCGAGCCAGACTATGCTGATGAGGGGATGAGGCCTCCACCAGGGAGCGAGGGGTGGAGGGGGGCACGCTGCTGGTCCATGGTGAAGAAAAAAACAGACAGTGGAGACAAGTTAAGCTCAATACTGGATGATTTGGTGTAAAAATGATAACATAACTGTAGGTTTTTTCACTCAAAGGGGAAAAAATATGAGTTGAAGGTTTTTATAATGCTATAAAATTGCAAGTCTATTGCTTTTTTATTGTTAATTCTCAAGATTTTCTCAATCTGTGGGTCATAAAATATCCTCATTCAAAACGTTGCTCTTCCTTTTGATTTCGTCCGCCCGATTTAAAGGCCGACTCGCTGGCTGACTGGGTTGTTCTACTTGGAGCCGGATGTCACACAGCTTCCAAAAACTGGGCTTTTTGGAGATTACTGACTCCGAACCAGTTTTCTCTGGTTACTGGAATGGGATTAACTGCTGTGTGAGTGTGTTTGTGTGCATTTTGGTGTGTATGTTTATGTATTCCTGCACATATGTCTATGTGTGAAAAAGGGGTAGAGTGTGTGGACAAGAGAGAGAGAGAGCAAGACAGAGAAATAATGTGTCTGTTTGTGCTTTCCCAGCATCCTTTGTTGTCTGACCTGATAGCTTAGTGCCAAATCGTCTGTTTAATCTTGCCGCCATTTTGTTGTCTGGTGTCTTTGGCTCTTCTCTATCTCTCTCATGGCTGTCATAGCGGCAGGCTTAACTTTGCAGAATGGTTACCATAGCAACACTGACAGAGGTTTATCAGTGGCCATGGCGACGGGTGATGCACTAAGATGTGCCTTGCCATGGTTTTGGGATGCAGAGGAGTGGAGGATAGCAGGGAGGGAGGACCAGTGTTGGCAGCCACACCTTGATGAGGAAAATGGATGTGTGATCCAACATCTAAGGTGCAAATTTGAGAACACTTTTACTGAAAATTACCAACAATTCAATCTGTGTCTGGCCCGCTTGCCTTCCATTTACAAACAGTGAGTGAACGTGAATTTTCATCTTATTATGTTGGTGTCAGACAAGCGTACTTTGTGTGTGTGTGTGTGTGTGAGAGAGAGAGACAGCCTTACTGTGCACCAATCAGCACTGTCTGGTCTTAAGAGACTCAAATCTCGCGTCTCCACTGAGGTGAGAATTCTCAAATCAATTTCTCTGCCATTTTCCCTCTGCCTCAAATGGATTGGATTTTTTTTTTCCTCCTCCGCTGCAGCCGAATTGTAATTTAAAAGGCGTTTGGTGTAAATACTGCTATTGTTGGAGGCATAATCAAACATTCATGAGGGAGAGGGATCTAGGGAGAAGCTAAGAAACTAGGTCATGGATGCACTGGCAAGTCTCTGAGACGGCTGCTTCGCTGAGTGTGCCGCTCTCTTATTCTAAACCTTTCTTTCACTCCCTGTTTTCCTCTTTGTCTTCTCAGCTATCTCTCCTTTCACTCTTTCCTCCACTCCCTCGCTCTTCCTCCCCCTCTCATCTTGTTTCTCTCATCTCATTCTCGTCGTCACCCCTTCTCCCTCGTCTCCTCTTCTCTTCAACACGCCTCCTCCTCCTCCTCCTCCTCCTCTTCTCTCATTTGTATTCCTCTACTCCCTCTCTCCTCTCATCTTCTGCTCTCTCATCTCTCCATAGCTCCTCTCCCTCTGCTTCTACCATCTTCTTCTATAGCTTATATTTCCTATAAGCATGCTTTCTTGCCGTGCAAAAGGAAACTCATACAGGCTTTCAAACAGCACAGCCTCCAATTTTAAGAAATCCTTAAATAAATTTGCATCCACAAGTAACCACAGCTTGCAGAGAGCTTAGACTGTAGCTCATAGTAATGGCCCTCCTGACCGCCATCAGTCAAGGAGAAGGTCATGTTGTCAGTGCTTTTACAACCATCTCCAAGCCAACTGTGGTGCACTGAGCAACACATTAGCAGAATCTGACCTTGCGAGTGTGTCCACAGTGTCAGCATAGATGAGATAAACGCTGCTGGAGAAACATAAAGGGGCACTTAAACGGTAATCAAAGTTTATTACAACTTGGGTCCAATTTTCCTTATTTTCGCCACGGTTGCTTTCACTGATAACCTTGTAAATGCAAGAATGCAAGCGATCTGGGAACGCAACAACATTGCTTAAAAATAACAAGTCGTGGAGCTGTTTGTGAAATCTTACATCAGTTATAACAACTCAAATTATTTAAAAAAAACTGCTTTTGAACAGGCTCATGTGCTATAATCAGTGACAGGTATATATGTGTGTTTGTACATATATGCATCCCAAATCTTCTTTTGTGTGTTTGCATGTTTTGCCCTGAGCACATGTTGATTTTAATACGGGTTTCACCATGTTCCAGCTGATCAAGAACCTAAATCCCTAGATCTGTCCATCATCCATCCCCCTCCCAACCTCCCTGTCTCAGTCCCTCTCTCTCTCTCTCTCTTTCTCTCTCTCTTTCGTCTCTCTGTGGTATTAGAGGGTCCAAATCCACTGGCCACTCCAAACCCAACAGACCCACTGGCATTGAACTCTCTCCAGCTAATCCATTTGTATGTTTTCAATTACATATCGGGGTTGGGGAGCAAGTGGACAGTAAGCTCTCGGCCTCTGCCTGGAAAATGCTGTCCCCTCATGACCTAAATATCACGCTAAAGAAGAGGCAGAAAGGAGGAGGGGTGGGGGTTAGATCGATGCACAGTATAAAGGGGTAAAACAAAAAACAACAAAATAAAAATAGGTCACTTATTTCCCAGTTCCATGCCACAGAATTGGATTGCATTGAGGAGAACTAATAACAGGCATGTTTGATTCTGACAGGCAGATTGCCGGATTGCCATTCCTCTCGGTCATCTAGGACGAGCCAACAGGCTGAAGGGATGACTCAGTTTTTATGTGGTGAGTGTCTGTGGAGTTGCACACTCCATCTTGGCTTGAACCACTGGATGTAGCCCCAGATGACAGAAACTCGGAGGCATGTAGCCCCATGTTCTCCAGCAACTTAAGCTTGTGTTGGTACAAAAATGCCCATAAATATAAATGACATGGAAAAAAATCCATAACATATTACATGGTTGAGATGTCCAGGGCATGCAATCCGCTCTGCCACATTAAAGAATGTGACCACGAGCTGCCACATCAGTTTTTATATCGGCTATTTTCAAACCCCTCAGCTCCATTATTATTTCCTCATTTTAATCTCACCCCTCCTTCTTTTCGTCTTTTAGTCCTTCTCTCTGTCTGGCTTCCTCTCCTCCGCTACTTTCCTTTTCTCTTCTTTTCTGTCTGTGTTCATTATTCACCGTCGGGAAAACCGCTTTTAGGCTCAGTAGACCTTGAGCTGAACCATCTTCTCTCCTGAACCCTCCCTCTTTCTGTCTCTACCTTTTTCTCCCCTTGATCCCTCCCCTTCCCCTTCTCGCTTCCCACAACCTGATGAAGAGTGGCCTTGACAAGCTCATCAATAACGCAAGGAGGCTTAAACACACCTCCAGCTCTTGCCGTGGTATTTTATTTTAGAATCAGAGGCTGAAGTCTCTTACACATCTTCCACAGTGTTTTTAATGTGTTATTATAAAGCTCTCAACCTCTTTTACATCATCACTGCCTCCTTTGCGTCACAGATGCATACCCTTATGTACACCCGTGTCGCTCTTTTTTTCCTTCATCATTTCTTCCTCTTCCTCAGCCTTCTAGATTCACAAGAATGATGTTCTGTTTGACCACCTTCTTCTTTTACTCATCCTTCTTTTACCGTCTTTCCCTGCATTTACCAGTCCTGAAGGCTGGACTTTAATAAATGTCACATCACATCAAGCACAGCTGCATCTAAGAAGCAGACAGACGCAAAAGGAGAGAGAGACAGAGAGAGCAGAGGGGGCAGACAGAGTGTCCCCAGCCTCCCCCGGCCTTGGCTCCCCCCTAACCTCGATATAAAGCAGCATCATACGAGTGGAAACCAGACAAGAGTGGAATGACAGTGCAATTAAGTTTGCTTCCTTTTCGCTCTTCCCAACTTTATCCTAGACTGTCTGAAACACCCCTGTGTGGCACTGCTGACCTTTTAACCCATGTGTCTAATTCAGAAAATTCTGAAGTTGTCTGTTCACGTATAAAATACAAACAAATGGACATGTTTCTCTGTGTCGGCTCTAAGGTTCCTACACTTCCTCCCTTTTGAAAAGACAAGTGATGATGCAAGGCAAGAGATTGTGGAGGAGGTGAGACCTTGAATGTCCCCATGAAGCAACAGAGTGAGATGTTTTTTTTCTCATTGTAAGTGCCTGTAAGGGCGATGAAAGAAGAAAAAAAATAGTCTGTTTTGTATTGTGAGCATTACAAAGACAATACACAGGCCCATACGGAGGGCATTGTTTATGTACATTATCCTCACACATGAATAGTTATAAGCATCAGCATAGTAAGTGTGTTTTCATGTTTGCATTCCTTTAAACACTGGAATGTATGTTTGACTGCTGGCATGTAAGTGCATGTTGCAGCATTTACACAAAGCTGACTCACTGCCAGAGCCAACCTTCTTACTGTGTCTCGTCTCATCTAACCAACCCAAAAAACAAAGATGAGTTTATCCCCACATGCATCAGTGCCTCTGCATCGAGTGCGCTCCAGTGAACAGCGGAAAGTTTTTCATGTTTGGCTTTATTTCAAAGTGCTCCTTTAGAAATGACTCATGCATCAGTAATTGGTAGTCCTCTGAGTGCAGCGCTACGGCAGGAGTTAGGTTGACCGTCCATGCCCCATATAATGTAGTGTCAGCCGCCAGGGAATCAAAGCTAGCTGTGGCACAGGCTTTTAAAAAACAATGCTCTAATCCAGAATAGAGTGTAGTCTGCTGCCTCGCTAGGGGTCGGGTGACGGAAAAGTTTCCAGCTCAGATAGCGGGATATTTGTCTGGAAATCAAATCATTAAACATCTGCTACTCTGCTCTCATCCCTAATAAAGTTTGACATATTTTACTCCACATTTAAAACATGCAGCTACCACGTTCTAACAAGGCAAACAAGTTAATTAGCTAGGAGTTAACGCTTCACAGAACATTAATAAGAGAATAAGGCAATCCTTGCTGCTGTAGCGATCCCCATTCATTCATCATGTAGAGATACTGTCAACTATCTTTCTAATTTTTTATCTTCTGGGTTATCTTATGGCTTTTACAGTTAAATCAAAATGTTAAACAGTTATAAGACATGTATTTAACTGCAGACATTCTGGATTACTGTAGTGGAAGAAGTAACCGTCCATTATAAGCCTATATGTAACTGTTAGTATAAGTGTATGAAGGCCTATGAAGTGAGAAATTTTATTAATGACACACTTTATAGTAATAAATAGCAGTGAATTTGGTCCAGGGTTTCTCATTTTCTTTGCCAGCCATCATAGTAAAACTAATAATGAATAATTTACAATTAATAAAGCCCCAATATGGTAGATTGATGGTAAGTGATATAAAGTATGGCAGTATCTCAGTAAAACTCGCAGTTCAACCACTCCTTTGTGAGACAGAAGAGCCTTTAGAGAACTTTTAATTCTCACCCACAGGGAACAGGTGGATCTGAGCTCTGCCTCTCAGGTGGTATCACAGGGGTCAGCCACTGGACGGCTGTTTCTAATTAGGCTGTCTCAGTGACAAGTGTATCGCTGCCTTCATGGGGCATGCCACGCAGTGCCGAGCTTAACTGAGCGCATAATGGGTACCCGGAGAGAGCAGTGTGACCCCACAGCTCCTCCCCTCCAGCTACGTAGCCAATTAGACAAACACTGGGTAATGACAGCGGACGTTTTGTTATCTCTGAGATGTAATAGATAGGGTACTTGCATTCATTTGGTGCCTGTCTGTGTGTAGTTTTATGTGTGTGTATATATGTTCGGTCTGATGGAAGCCCGGCCCTCACCACCTGCTCAGGAAGCATTTTTAGGGCAGCATGTGTCAAATTATGGCATTAGTGCTTCTAATAGACCACTTGTATTATATGGCACATAGGCAGACACAGCCTAAGGTCTACTGATGGAGTGTGTGACCCTGCTTTGTCAGCTAAATCAAATTTGTCACGGCCCGTGGATCTTCCATTAGAACCGGCTATTTCAATAAAACTTGAATACCTCCCAGCTCGACCATTTTGGAAAAACCATCACTTAACTTGACTGCAAATAAGTAACATATACAAATGGCCTTGTTCATGGGTGGGACATCAACGAAATATATACACATTCACACACACATGCACACACAAAGGCACCCCTCGGCAGCTAAGTAGCTAAGCAGGGTGCTTAACAGAACCAACAGCAGGGGAAGGGAAAACAAACACAGGGGCCAGCAGTAAATCACCTCCATCCGCAGCAGCTCACCGGGGATTGGATGGCACCGTGAGGCCCTGTGAGAAACAGCAACCGGAGAGGAGGACTCACTGGACCTGGGAGGCAACGGAGGGGGATCGACAGTCCAACTGATGGAGGTGAGGAAGTCACAGACCACCTTATGACTGATATTGTAGGGGGGATGTGGAGACAGTAGAAGGCAGACTGGATAATAACAAAACCTTGAGTTCACCCCCTGAAGTTTTTAGAGCAGCAGAAAGGAGGGGGAGGAGGGCAGGATGGGTGGAGAAGGGAGAAAGACAGGGGCACGGTCACAGCTGCACAAAATATCTAACCAATGTCCCTCCCTTTCACGCTCCTCACTCCCCTTCCCCTTCACGCTGCCCCAATCCCATCGTCCCGAATGACAGGAAGCGGGGCGTTTGCCCTTTGACCTGTCAGGAATGTTTTTCCTCTGCTGTCCTAGCGGCAGCACAACTCCCCACCCCGCCCCTGCCGGTCAGGTCTGTCACAGAGCTGATAGCGTGGAGCCTGTGAATCAACACTATGACCTCCTGCACATCCACGCATTCGGATGGAAAGCCTAATTTTCATTCTCACTGTTCTGGAGTTGATAAATCCATGATACAATCACATAACTCAAAGGCAATGTGTTCCACAAAGTGCGAATAGATGTCAAAATGATGATGCCTCTGATATGATGTGACAGGTCGCCTGGCAGACTTAGATAGCAGGGAGCAGCTCTGCCACTTTCCTATCTGTCTGTGTGGCGGGCTGCCAGCACCAGAGTGAGGTATTGCACCATAGTCTTGGGTGAGCTGCCTTTGGTAATGACTGTGAATGGGCTGTATCTATGGACCATTACTCTATGGACTCAGCTGAGGCAGCAGGGTAATGCTGACTAATGGAGATGAACTTTTAGACTGATGAATAGTGTACCCACTGATGAGGCTTTGCAATGGCCCGTCCCTGCCTTCCCTTGTGCTTATTAGTTCATTTCCAAAGCAATGACCATTAAAAGGAAAATTAGTTGGCATAGAACAGTTGATAAGTTGTTGTTGAATGGAAGAGGACAGTGTTTATCTTGGCTGGCTATTAAACTCTGAATCTATTAGAGTACATAAACCAACAAATTAATTTGGGAATATATTTACTCCATTGTGGAAGCTGTAGAAGTGATATAGTTTTTCCCTGTAGTAAGCTCTTTGTTAATGAGATGTGTGGACAGTCATATTGCACTGGCAGACAGAAGCAAGAACACCAGTGTTTGTGTTGTTGCCTCATGTTACAAGAACTGATAACACAATTGATTACCCGTTGCTTAAAACTGTGGGCTCTGGCTTTGAAAAAGACGATGTGGTTATTCAACATTTCATATAGAAACCCCCTGTTTTCCCCCTTCTCTCCTTCACTGACCATTTCTGTCATGGAGCCTTCAGGCGTTTTTCTGGATGGCTTAGTTTCCTCTTATCACCTATTAGATCCAGATGAGCCCCAAACCTCTCCTGACCACGGCCCTGTCTCAACTGTTTGCAATTCGAAGCAGATGGCGGATAGCGTAAGCCAAAGCCGCCTGCTGAAGTTGCACCGCCGTGCGCTTGCCAGGACAAGACCGTGTTAGCTAACTCACAAATTTTCTTCCATTAAAGGGAGTGTGATTGAATGTCATCAGCTGTTAAGCTCAACTAAAGCTTATATACTGGAATAATAGTTTGATTTCAAAACATGGAACTTAAATGCCGTTTTCATTTTTGTGCAACAAAAACTGTCAGTCATGATTGTATCTACAGTGTGGTTGATCTCATAAAGGTCGAAGGGTAATGTGAAACATGAGATTGAGGAGACCCTCCCGAACACTCACCCATCACAACACACACACACAGGCCACAGCTATTACGCACAGCATATTATGCTAGTGTAAGCCTGTTAAAAACTCATAAAAGGCTTATTTATGTGCCTAATGTTTGTCTGGAAGCCATTCTCTTCTGCATTTGACACACCTGACAGTAAACAATCTATGCATATAGAACTGCAGGCCAAAAACATCCCAAAATATTAGTTTATAGAGTGAGCGGAAAAGTCTCTACATTAAGGGCCGTCAAGGGAAAATAATGTACTAATAAAATGATTAGGTTTGCATTTGCACTTTCTCAAGGGCAGGGTGAAACAGGTTTTATTAGATGCATTAAAGACAGAACACCCCGGAGCTGGTGAGGAAAAATCTGCCATACATCATATTCAGTCTGACCTCTCCAGAAAAACAATACTGGTTATTTTTAAAGGGGGTTAAAACAACTTAGATGTAGGCAACCTCTCACAGTTGTGTGAAAAGGGGCATGTAAAAAAAAAAGTGTTGTTGAAAAACCTCAGACTAAACCTCAGAAGGAGGTGGTTGGTGATCACCGTTTCTTAACTCTAACCACATTGTTCTTGTGGTGAAGCTGAAAAAAACAAAAAGGCCACACCCTAAATGCATCATTTAACACTGAGTTATTTTGTGCATATACAGTTTATTATTTTGTGAATAACTGATGTCAACTAATTCTGTTTCTTTATGTGAATGACTTGTCATATTTGCTTGCAGTGCTTGATTTCCATATGTGCTACTTAAGCATTATAGTTTTCTGATGGATATGTAGGCTTAGCTAGCAATTTTTTATGTTATATTTAAGTAAATCAAAGCACAAAGAAGGCAGACAGTTTTTCACACTGAGGAAAACATACTCTTACAACAGAACAAAGTCCCATTTTCAGGTTTTGCCCCCGTTGCACAGAATCTAAACCAGTAGATTACTCAAAGGAGAAATTCTTGCTTATGGAACTTCCAGGCCTCTATCAGTTTACCGGTGTCTTTGGATGCTCCAGAGGTCAGAGCTGGTCCTGGTGACCTGCTGGGGGTCTCTCCTCTCTATAATCTCTGTTTATGTTGCTGTCAGTCCAGAGCATTCATCACCTAATCAAGTCCCTCCCAGCGCCAGCCTCCATCGTATCGGTAAAAACAGGTCTTCCTCTCTGACCTTTCGTGACTGGCTCAGTGACTTTTTGACCTTGCCCTTCCATGTGTGCATTCACACACATAAAACTTTGCTCAGGAATCAGCTACAGTTGCTTAAAAAATAAAAAATATAATACAAGGGTGTACTGAGAGCAGAGCAACGTGTTGAAAGATTTGCTGCTTGTCTGGTTTTAACTATGGATTCTTATATTTGATATATTCTGTTGTCATCTTTGTGTCTCTGTCTGCCCCTTCCCCCTTTTCTTGCTATTTCTCTAATACCTCAATCTCCCATACAGGAGTTTCCAATTAAGATTAGGGCCCAAGATGGAGGCCAGCCAAAGCCAAAGCTCAACATGTAATGTGAGAGATGGCTGAGAATTAATAGGATGTAATAAATAAATAGTAATGAGGCCAATAAAAAGATAGCATATCACATGTTTCCAGGCGGGCCCCTGCTCATCCTATGGGAAAATGTAACTTCAGCCTTTATTAAATCCAGTTTTTCTACATTTATCCATTCATTTTCAAATCACGTTGGGACATCATTAGATAAAACTGCTGTGACCCTCGTATACCCCAGTGCTTATAAAACCATGTCTCAGCCCCCAAACGCAATAGTTTCCACAGTATTTTAGTGGGTAATCCATCCATCCATCCATTCTCTTCCGCTTATCCGGGGCCGGGTCGCGGGGGTAACAGTCTAAGCAGGGATGCCCAGACTTCCCTCTCCCCAGACACCTCCTCCAGCTCTTCCGGGGGGATCCCGAGGCGTTCCCAGGCCAGCCGAGAGACATAGTCTCTCCAACGTGTCCTGGGTCTTCCCCGAGGTCTCCTCCCGGTGGGACATGCCCGGAACACCTCCCCAGGGAGGCGTCCAGGAGGCATCCGAAACAGATGCCCGAGCCACCTCAGCTGGCCCCTCTCGACGCGGTATATATATATATATATATATATATACAGATAGATAGATAGATAGATAGATAGATATTACAGTTAAATATATGTTGTTTGTTTACAAAGTTTTGAAAATATAAACAGACATGTTTGATACAGGAACAAATTTTGCCTTGTTTTTTTCAATCAAAAATGCTGAAGCGAGAGTTGGGGGTACTTGGCTAAAAAAGTACACATCAGAGGGTACTCCACTGTAAAAAAGTTTGAGAACCATTGTTCTACTGGATTCATCTCACCGCTGATATAAACAAGCATGTGTTTATTTTTAAGCTCATACACTTCCTAAATATGTGACACAGCACAACATAATTGTGTTGTCTTGCTGTTCTAAGATGAGAGAAATCCTTTCAGAATGTTGACGAGGACGTTTATTCATCACTGCGGACTCCCCCAGTTTCCTTGTAAAGAGACAGCACTATTCATTGGTGCACTGACAGACCTATTCATTCAATTGCACACAGACAGAGCCCAGTCAATATCTAGTGCACGATGGATAGGGACAAAGCAGAGCTGTAAGCGTTGCATGACAGCGCATCTCTTCCAGAAGGAGGTCAGACATATCTTTGCTGTTCATTTTCATGTATGAACGCTTTGATGCATGTGTGTCTAACGGGATTGCACTGAGGCTGTAATTAGGTGGTCTGAGGTGAATTTTTGTGCACATGCAAGATGGTGTGCATGCGCAGATGTGTGCGTACAACCCATTGACAGTGCTCAAAGCCTTCCAGCTAGTGAAGTAATGGATGATGCTGCTGAGCGCTATCTGAACCCCGTGACCTCTGCCGGCTTGACTGACAGAGCAGGGAGAGGATCAGTGAGGAGATAGAGAGGGTTAGCTGCATACCATACATCCCAGAGACACAAAACAGAATCTCTTGAGCTTAGAGACAAGAGCCACCAATTTAATTGAATTGTTGTCAGAAGGGCCCCGGACAGAGCAACTTGACTAGGGAGGTTTAGAGCGGCAGGATGAGCGGATGACAAGGGGAAAGATGTGGGAGGATGATTGATTGAAATTATAGGATGGAGAAGATAAAAGAGAGATTGATGAGAGGATGGTGGGATTTGGTTTTGTGGGTCAAAATGTGTCACTGGTTGAGTGATCTTTCAAATATGGATTTCAATCAGTTTACCCCTGCGGGAATCATCAGAGCAGTGCAGTGAAATATGGTTTTTCATAATACAGAGTGCTGGTGGTGTTCAAATCCCATCGAAGAAGTTCTGTTTGGTTGTTTGGGTGAAAAGCTGGAGGCAGAGAAGCCACCGCTAAAGAAACGCTGATGAGGCCGACTTATGTTTCAAGATGTTTCCCTGTGTTTCCCACTGCGGGAGACCACAGAGACAGTCCCTTGGTGGCCTTTGTCCCAACCACCGCTGTCTTACATTCCACAGAGGAGCATCAAGAGGATCAATATGAACCAAGAAGTTGCAGACTATAGGTGCTACCATCTCCTCACACATAAGACGATCCAGACCACGGCTGGATTGGATTATGTTAAAGCCAGAAAAATAAGTTTTCAATTTAGAGTTCAACAATTACTGATGCCCTCGCCCTCTTTTCTCTAAGTGTCCCATTTGCCCACTGTACCACTACAGAAGAAGAGCCACATGTGGAGCCTGACGCGATCATAACGCTTAGATGCTTTCAGTGATTTACGGTAACGCAGTAGACGCGATGGCTGTGTGATTACATCTGGCTCCAACAGCTCTCTCAGCTATCTCTACATCTGACAAGGATGACTTCCCACAATGCCACTAGAACAGCCTCGTTAGCGGACCCACAACACCACAGGAGGTTAAAGGTATTTGAAATGTGTCGGGGACAAATCCAAAACTCATGAAACTGTTTATATGGTGAAAACACAGAAATGCTGATTAATTGTACATCTGCTGCAAATCAAACACATTCCTCCCGTGGTTGTTCATTTTATTCTACATGCATAGAATGTTTTCCCACCCTGGTGACTATTACAATACACATTCTCAAACCACTAAAGAAAACAATCTTTTATTTTTTTTTTCCAATCCCATTCCAGGGGTGAAGCCAATCTCGGAGGAAACGAGAGCGCCGCATTTAGTTTTTGCTTAGCTCAAGATTTTCCTACATTTCTAAAGAAAGAAACCGTATCTCAAGACAAAGGGGAAGTGATGGCAGTGAACTTACTCCAGAGTAAACTTTCTTTACTTGAGTCAGCTGCAGCCGTCTCATCTGAGTGGGTTTTCTCTTGCGTCGTCCATTTGGGATGTCCGCTGTTGGCATCGGTGACCTGCGGTGATTGGTGTGAAGGGGTAGAGTCCAGAACAGCACACTTATCCTCTACTGATCTACAGACAGCTTTTCTCAAGTGGCTCAAACCAACACTATGTGAAAATGCATTTGAAATCTCCACATGATGCTTGAAAATTGTGGCCTTATTATCTTTGAAAAAGTGGAACTTTTCAGAAAAACAGCATAAGCATAGCATTAACACCAACGGCCATATAAAAACCTGATCCCGAGAAGAAAACTGCAAGATCTGTTGTTTATTGTGGTTATTGTTGTCATTAAAACTTTATATCCATGGGAAGCAGATGGCTGGACAATGGTATGTCAACACTTGCCAGCAATATTGTTTCAACTATTTCCTGCAGTTTATTTACACTCAGTCTGCTGCTGAAATTGAGCAGAGGTTAAAAATTTGTCAGAGTTATGATGAAGGTTTTGTAATACTGACTTTCCTTCACAGATTCTCTGTATAATTACTATATTCAGTGTTTTGGTGTATGTGATTAAAAGAATAATTAGAAATAGAGTATTATTTAAAAAGTGTTTTCAGTGAATAAATGGTTTTCAATTAAATTAAAAACCACTGGGAGAGTGACAAAACGAGTCCTTTTCTGTTTTGTGTTTGCCAGTTTTGTGTGCTTATGCATATGAATTAGCGTAGCTGAATGCTGATAAGAAACTGGGTTTGGTCCGACCGTGTCCTTCCTTTTTTCGATGTGACACTGAGCAGTCCCCACTGTGTTTACAGGAGCAGGGCAGCTCGGAGGCAGCAGAGGTGTCGCTGCCTGCCACTGAGATCAGAGCACACACACAAATTAGCACTCGCTTGCACACACGTAAAAAACAAACAGATGGAATTTAAGACCTGCAAAGTTTCGGAATGCAATCTGGTCATGCTCCTCACTTATAAATGCCACATAGTTGCCCTGGCATTTAGAGACGGGCACACACTCTTATACTGCTGGATATGGTTGACAGTTTTTGTAATATAAGTGCAGATTAGCACACACACATACTTAGAAAGTCAATGCAAAGCTTACATTCACACTTTCATTTAAGGTTCTTGTGAAATTCACAAGTGTGGTTGTTCAGTTACAGTACAGATATGTTATAATAGATCCTCTAGAAAAAAGGAAAATATTTAGCTCATTAGAAACCATCAGTTGGCTTGTCTTGTATCATCCAAAAGCAAACATAGAACCACTATTCAGGTTGAGTTTTGCCTAAATCAACATGCATAATCAGATTTTTTCCTGTTTACAGAGTTTAATAATTCAGATTAATAATTGATGCCATTGACATAGAGACAGTTTGTACTAGAAAACAAATAAAATTTCACCCCAAATTGGGACCAGAAAGTGGATTTCCTGACAAAAATGACTGTCAACAGTTGTCAAGGGCTCTAAAGTGTTCTGAATGAATAACTATAAGGGTTATATGTTCAATTCAACAGGACACGGCAAGTTTTGTACTCACATGCAATTGTGACTGTCACAGCAAACCACATTTTAAAAACCCTGGTGGTTAACCCTGCCAAATTCAATACTGTGATAAACATCTTAACCCCAAACAGATACATCAAAATGAAGCACCAGTGGAAGTGTTAATAAAACAGACTTGGGGTCACTGATGAGTAACCAGAGTGTTTTTGTACACAATCATGTGTTTGATCCAAAGCTACTTTCAGCATCAGCATAAGCTACTGCCGGGAAAATCGTAGCATGTGCAATAGACTTATCACTCGCACTGGATTTTTCTAAAATAGGCATTTGGACAACAAGAGAACAGACAGTGCGTGTTGCTCTGATGCGCCTAGTGACAAAAAAAAAAAAGATGATCATAAAGCATTTTACGTAAGATGGAGATTGTACAGGATTACGATGGTGACGAAAGTACACGCTCATGCACATAAACACTGACAGAAGCAGAGAACAACAATGCAACCAGCCCATATGAATTTGGTCAAGCAGAGGTGGACCAAGGTTTTAATTCTGCTAATGACTGATGTCTGTGGCCTTCTCCTGGAGGTCGCAGTCTGAGAACATGCTCATCAGTAGGCTGCTAGTCTCTACTGCTGCTTTGGTTCTGATAAAAGGAGAGATGAAAGGGAAGAGGGAAGGAGAGACACAGGGTCTTGTTTCCTCTCTGCCAGCAGAGGAAATTCTGCTTGAGCAGGGGTGTGGGAACGTCAAAGCCAGCAGCTAGGGGCTCAGCAGGGCGCCGAAGGCCTCCTTGGCAGGATGCAAGCAAAGGGGATTGTGGGAAATTACACGGGATTACAGCGGACGTCTAATGCCCTCATCCAGTGGGACATTTTCATCAAGAAACAGGGCCGTCGGACAGCCACAAAGACAGAACGAGAGAGATAGAGAGAGAGGGAGAGAGAGGGAGACGGAACCTCAGGCAACCCTTTCTCCAGCTCCGCAGGATTAGATCTAGCAGAAACCGTCTTTCTTCTCCTTTGTGTTTCTTTTGCAAGCTGGCACCTCTTTGAGCAATTGTCCAAGTACATAGAAAGAGCGGGCCAGACAATAAAAAAGAGAAGGCACACAGCGAGGATGCTGACTGGTGGAAATCCTGCTGCTTGAGTTGTGATTAGGTTTGTGGGCCCTCGGCTTACAGCACCCATTCACTTACCCTGCTCTCTCCATCACTCCACAAGGGGTTTGTAACATGATTGCTCTTGTGTTTTTGGATGTTCCTGGTCACTGAACAGAACTTACTGACAACAGGTTTAATCTCTGCCCTGAAATTCATGGGCCGACATTTTTAGGATCAGCATTTCTTCCTTAATCAGATCAAACAGCTAATATAATGTTACAACCTCTGAAACAGAAACACTCACTTTGTCAAACCATAATGATAAAAAGAAACTTTCTTGGCAGCATAATTATAAGGGAGCAAACATTCTCTGCCATGACCAGACAGAACAAGATTCATGGTCTGGATACTTCCTGCATATGGTCAGCCTGAAACTTTGGCATATTTTGCAACTTTTCTTTTCTGATTCTTTCAAAATGCACTTACTAATGTGCATCAATAGAATATAAATGCAGTTTTGACCATACCATACCATACCAACTTTATTTATAAAGCACTTTAAGAACTTTACAGCTGGCCAAAGTGCCGTACACCAAACATAAAACAAGGGATTAAATAAGTGAATAAAACTAGTGAAAACACAGGGTGTTAAGTGGGCTACGAACAACACAATACAAACATCATAAAAACAAAGACAAGTTAAAATCTGTTAAAAACAGCATAGAAAAAAAACCAGACATGTCACTCACTGATTAAAAGCTAATGAGAAAAAGTGTGTTTTTAAATGTGATTTAAAGACAGGTAGAGACTGAGCCTGTCTAACAACTAAGGGCAACTGGTTCCACAACTTTGGGGCGACAACAGAAAAGGCACTTTTGTTGAAGACTGAATTCACTCACAGATAGGAACCATTTCTGACTATGATTGTTCTTGTCCTTTTTGACACCTTGTCCCTGTGTCAGAGTCCATTATGAACTAAGCATTAATGGCTGTTTGTCCTCAGTCAGAATGTAACACCAGTAGGTGCTTTTTGCCTATCGGTGCTGCCTGGTGTAGGACCTAAAAGAGTCCATAAAAGTGACAAAAAGATCCCAATCCCTGCTGCTTTTAAAGACAGGCTGTAAAATCAGATGACTTTACTGCCACTTTACTCATCCTAATGATTCAGGACATTTTAACACACAGAGGAGAGGGAAGAAAAGCACTCCTTAGCTTTCTTTTCCTATGGTTTGGCAAAAGGGGAAAAACAGGAAGCCACTGCCTTTATAAGGCAAAATAAAACCTTAATGGCCTTTTTAATATTTGGGTTGCCAGGTGCTGCCTACTCTGGCATGCATTTTTCTCTTGATTTGCCTCAGCCCACTCACTATGGGCCTCTGCTGAATGCTGTGGGAGAAGCCACTGAGAAGCCATTCACTAACCTTGTAGTGGTTTACATGCCCATTAAATCGGGCTTAAACAGAGCCTATATAGACATGACTGCTTTGTGTAATTAGTCGTGGAGGGATAATTGCAAGGTCACTGAGTGTTATTGTTGGCAATCTGATTAAAAATGCTTCATTTCTGGCCAGCCGCTAACTAATAGGATGTTAAACCTTGAGAAATAATAGATTAAGATTTTGCTTTTCCCACAATGTTCTGTTTCAACCTTTGCCATGGGTTTAAACAACGCCATCCCTACATCTTCTATTTTAACCTACTTTTGAAAACCTAATTTATATTAGAGGATCAGATTGTGACTATGCAGGGGAGGGTCTATGTGCCAGTGTTGTAACAGACAAATTTCATAAAGACACAGAGGATTCACAGCAGAACTGAACAGTAAATCTAACTCCAGAGGGCTTCGAAGTCCTATTGATACAATGCTCACAGAAGGAGTTTACCCTTCATATTTTCTTTTTTGCAGTTCTTTCCCTCCAAAAATACCTGAGTCATATATAACTCATGCATATTTTGCCCTTTTCTACAAAAATCACTTCGGCATTCATGTCTACAAATGATCAATGAGCCCATAATCGTGGTCCAATAGAAGAGGATAGAATGGAATAGAATGCCTTTATTGTCATTATAGATATGTGCAACAAAATTCTAAAGGACAACTCTCCTGTGGTGCATAGTGCAAAACAGTTTAAAAGAAAAAAAGTGTAAAAAATAAATAAATAAATAAATAAATAAATAAATATATATATATATATATATATATATATATATATATATATATATATATATATATATATATACAGAATAAAAACAAGCATCTCAACCAATCAAGAAACGATAGAGATAAATATATTGCACTTTGACCCTGGCTGAACACTGAGGATATATGTTAAATATATATCCTTATTTGATCAATAAACACGTAAAATATAAGCGGTGAAATACACTCAATGTGAATGTCATACTGTCGCCTCCTTATGAGCTTTTACTTAAGCACAGCATGGCCCATAAAGCTGTACTTTTAACACCACAGATAGCATGCTGCACTGCCAACCGACACAAACTCAAGGTCACATGATCCCGGTTTACTAATCCTTCCAAGAATCGAAAACTGCAGGCCGCAGGACTTTCCAAAGCCCTAATATGAAATGGCCACAAATAAGGACATGGTACAGGCAGTCTCAGTGTTTTAACAATGTTTAAAGACTGTGGTTTTTCTGTGTCTCCTCAGCTCTCAGCCCCAACATTCAGGAACAGCAGAGTCTTTTTAGCCCGACCCCTCCCTGCTAGTCCCCCATCTCCAGGAAGCTCCAAATCCTCCTTACAGTTTCAGCAAGTGGTGTACAAACAGTGATGAATAGCTTGTATTTCATGATGCATAACAAGAGTGGTTAGTCAGGGAGCTAATTACTCTTTTTGAGAAGTGCGGGGAGAGACCACAGGCTTTGTCAGATAGAATTTTGCATTTATTGTTCAGATTTAACCTCAAGTAACCCACAGCAAGCATGGGAAATATAAAACCATGCTAGGGTTTTTGTACAGATTTGTATTTGCCTACATATAGTGCATGTTTTTCTTCTTTATTTAAGTATTTCCTTAAGTACTCCTTTGCTTTCAGTAACATCAATAGCTTGGTTACCACATTAAAAATCCAGTTTCAGTGTCAAGTATCACCTAGCAATAAAATAAACAACGTGACTTTAAAAGTATTTCCCTTCTTGGTTTATAATGTCAGCAACAGCTTTAATCATGAACACACATATCTTTGCCTTCATCTATACCCCCTCTGATACCGGGGGAGTTTCACACATTGAGTCTAAAACTATGTCATTACATGCTGCTTTGCATTGCTGCTGAGAGGGTGAGTCATATTTGTGCAACAATCTCGAGACAGGAAATAGCACACTCAGCAATGAATTAAAGGGGAGTTAAGTTCAAAGCTCCTGTAACTATGGAGATATATATATATATTTTTATCAGTTATGTATATGAGAGGAGTGTGCAAATAAATGTTAGTCATAGTTATATAAAAAAATAAGCAAAAAAATAAATAAAGGATTATAAAAGGTTGCGGTAGATTGTAGCTCTGACATACTTTGACACAGTGAGATTACACACAGCCACCAGTCAGTGAACTAAATATACTGCTTGTCCAGTGAAAAATCAACAGTGTCACAGCTGGCAGGCTATGTGTATTGCCAAGACAACAGTCAAGCTCGATAAACAAAACTGCGCTGACCTACACACACATACTCCGATCAGACGCCCACTCACACATATGCACACGCACCCCACCAGTCCACTTGTCCTCTTGTTTGCATTCCCTGCTGCATGACATCACCGCTCGGGGGTCAAAACACCATGAGCTGATTGGTTGGCTGTGGCAGAATTGCTGATCAGGTCCAAAGATCACAAAGTCGTGCCAAGAGGTGACATCAGTGTGTGGAGCTTAGCCAATGGCCGAGAGATGCCAGGATGACTCTAAAGCAACATCCTATTTACACATACCCACAGACACACAAAGCAAAGCAAAGCGGCTTTCAGCAGAGGCATCGTTCAATGTGGCCCTTCACTTCATCCAGCTCATATGTCGAAGAGGATGTGTAGCAGCTGAGAGTGACTTGTGTCGTAAATAAAAAACGTGCTGTGGTTGAGCTTTGGGTCTCTGTTTCTTATTGACTTCCCTTATTTATGATGTTGACAACATGGTGTGTTTTAACCCCCAAAACACATGTCGGCAGAGTGTGTGTCTATTTACTTTATATGCTTGAAGCAACAGATTACTGAGTGATTATGTCAAAGCAGGACAAAACCAGATGAGGGGTCTGTATTTGTTGCATTACTGATGTTTCTGAAAACCTGCATCAGCTGAGTAACTTTAGGCTTAGATTTGGATTTCCTCCCGCTTCTTTTTACGGAGAAGATCTGTCAGCAGAATCAGCTGTACAGATGGACGACATACTATTCAACACATCTGTTAAGGTTAGTTTCATCAGCATTTTTGAGGTTGAAAACAAGACACATAATGATTGAATTACTTAAAGTGATTATTGCCAATGCATTCTTCAGTTTGTACCTACTGTTCAACTATGCATATAACAACTGAAAGGGTTCTATCTGCACTCTTCTCTTTTACTTTATTTTAATTGATTATTATTTATGTTTTATTGATTATGTTTTAATTGTAATTGTGCGTTTTTAACTTGTCTCTTTTCCATTTTTGTAAAGCACTGTGAATTGCCTGAATTGGTTGTGTTATTTGCTTATTTTCAAGCTTTTTTTCCCCAACTCATGACAGAAAAATCTCTATTTGATTATTTACTACACTTTTAAAAGAGGGTTTAATCACTTCTTATGCATAAATCGACAGTGTGTATCCATATAAGGCTGTAAACATGTGTGTGAGAGTATTGTGGCTTATCTGTGTGAAAAGAATCTAAACCACAAAGAGAGACATTGCAAGTGAGTCACCTCTTGATGGGCAGAAGTCCGTATACGTTTACTCCTTTAAAGCCAATTCCTGGAAAAAAGTCTTTATCAGCTCAAACGAGGTCTGTTTTCCATTCTGATCTGTTTGATTTTTCATTAGGAAAAGAAAAACTCATTCCCTCCTCAACATGACATTGATGAATCATTTGTCTTTGAAATGGTGGTTAACAAACTTTGACAAACTAGACTCCTGGAGAGCTTCCCACAAAAACTCCCAGGGAGCTCAACAGGAGGCCACATTTACTGCTTTAGCGATGTGGATAAAAGCTGGTCCCATCGCGGCCTCTGTAAGACTCCACAAAGACACTTGGGGTTAAGCCTTCCTCAAACTTGACTGTGTTTGGAACAAAAGGCCAGCCATACCGTTTTACTGACTGTTTACAATGGGCAACGTAGTCTTTAAACTCTGTAATCTACTGTCCTCTATAGGAATAGAAACCTATATACAAAGACAGGATAATACATGCTCTGTACCTCAGAATCGTTCCCATTTAAAATTATGACCCTGTTGACCTGAAATGGGTGAAATCCATAAGTCCGTTTAACACAAGGGGCTTTTTTTTTTTCTTTTGAAATACATATTTAAAAAGTGACATTTGGGATTTGGGGATTTTGGTAAGCCAGTGTGTTGTTTTATGGCCCTGTCTGTCCCTTCCTCTGATACAACAAAGAAAGATTAAATTGTCTGTAAAGCTCTTACAGTTTAGGGACTTTCTACTCTTAGTTGTGTATCAAACCAGATCTTTGTTACAGCTGGAAAAGGAGGGGGTTTCTGTAGCACCTACTACCAAACTCGAAATGCCACTGCAAAGATGGACCAGAACGTTACTTCCTCTTTCAGCTTTCAGTTTCCTGTATTGTTAAACCTAGTGGGGGTGTTGAAGAGTGAGCGAGAGAAATACAAAATCTAAACAGAAAGACTTCACTCATTAGCAAGTGATAGACATTTTGCCCCACATTTCACAAGAGAAGCCATTGTTGGGGGCTGCGGGAAGCACAGTGTGCGGTAAGTCAGGGATTGGTGAATGACAGGGCTTAAGAGTAGGCTTCTGTTAGTCATTGTACATTACCGTCAACACATCTGACTGCCTGGCACCAATTCCACTGTACATGAACAAGCGTGAAATCCCATCAGACAGTACAATTGTGTCTCATGCACTCTCATATATAAACACAGTCATGTCACTTACACCACACACACACACACACACACACACACACACACACACATACACACACACATACACACACACATCCTTTCCCCTTTACAGACTGGTTTGGCTGGTGATACATCACTTAGTTGGCAGCGACAGTGGGAGGAGCCTGTGCCCTCTTGTCTGTTTGGTGAATAGGGTTGACTCATTTTTTTTTTTTTTTTTTTCCACTGTGAACCTGGTGGTTGTTGCAGAGGAAAATGAACTTGTAGATAGCTCTGTGGTAGTTAAAGTCTGGTTTATTTGATGTCTGTGTGGCTTACACATTATGTAATCTAATAAAGTTAGCTATGTATTTCCTGCCTTTCCCTACACTGTAACCACTTTGCTTGAGAATGTGTCTTTTCTTGCTCGTTTTGATGTTTCTCCTTAAAACTTTGGGGAACTTTTTACATCCTTAGTTAAAAAAATCCAAGAATTATCCACTCAAACACACAATATGTGTACTATTTGGTTAGAGAACAGGATGTAAATTCCACTTTATGTCAAGAAATCCTCTTGTTCCCAAAATAATACTTTTCCCCAGAGGGGGAAAAAGTACACACATTCTCGACACAAGCATAATCACAGAAAAAAAAACACTCTTGCTAAAGAAGAGATACTAATTCTTCTCTGCTTCAATACAAATATAAAAATAGCAGCTCTAAAGTGTACTCTGAGGGTCAAAGTAAAAAGTGTTTCTGTATTTCAGCTGTTTCTGTCACATCATCCATGTTGGAGTTTGTTCTCCCTGTTTTGGATTTTTTATTAAATACATATAAACGTAACCTTTTCTCTGAGGTCTAGTCTCACTCCCTTGTCTGTTTTGTCCTGTCATGTCTTTAGCATCAATACATAAGTCATATATGACATGTACTATATACCATGTTCACGTTGATTAAAATCAGTCTTAATATTTGGAAAATTATCTATGACATGACCTCCCTTTAATGTATTAAAACTGAAGTTAGATATTTGTTGGCCATGAAAGTAAAAGTTGAAGTAATGTACAGATACCTTAATTACTATTAAGTACTATTTGTACTTCATTTCTTCCCACTTTGTCATGTGTCAGTGTATTTTCTTTTGATTTTTATTACTGCTTCATTATAAATAAAGTTAAAGTTGAAATGAAAATACTTTATGATACAATATGAAACTGAATGTTTAAATTACCCACTATGTAGCAACAACCTTTCATGTGGAAAAAACGTCTCCAACAAAACCCTACAAAATATTCTGTTGAATGTTGTAATGAAGTGGTTGCCTGTAAGCGTTAACTCAGTCTACAGTGGAACAGGCAGAAGCAGCTACCACTAAGTCAAAGGCTAGTCACACTTCTCTTTTTTAATTTCCAGCTCAGTGGAAATTTTCTGGGATTTCCTTATAGATGTTATTGTGCACAAATGGAAAATCTGCATTTAAACAGATGAACGAAAGCTTAACAAAGACACTAAACTCTCTGCAAATTCACCTTATCTCCTGAGATCAAAGGCTTCATTATTTTCACAAATCAATTAAAACAGCTTGCAGAGACTCACTGCTGAGCTGATGAACATTATCCATCACTGTAAATGAGACAACTTAATTTGTTCCTCACATTTTTCCTTTATACATTGATTGCAGTTACAATCCTATCAACAATGGTGTAATTTTGCCAGAGCTGAATAAGAGCAGGTTATTGCATATCTCCGTCTTATAAGTCTCGTCATGTTGCCTATTTACTGCCACTAAAAGTAAATTCTACAGTGAGAGCTGACTGAAAATGAAAAAATAGTTCCATTAAATGTGATAATTAGCAGCTTGGTGAAGTCCTGTTAGGAGAAATTACTAGCTGTCTCTTTTAACATGATCGATGGCATCTGTTAGCACAGCACTGTGTCTCTGTCATCGATTTTAATAGGTTTTGAGGCTGGCGTCTTTGTTGGCAAACAAACCTGCAAAACAGGCAGCACTTGGCAAAGATATACATTACTTTTTAGCTGTTTTTTGGACTATTATTTTCTACAGGCCAAATGATAATCATCTGAGAAACTTTTCTAGAGATGTGACATTTATCAAAACCTGATTCTTCCACGTTAGATAAGCATTAGATTACCTTCAGGCAGCTGGCCATTATGTTATAAACTTATACAGTGTCCTGATATTTCTGGCACCATATACAAAAAAGTTTTTATCTGTGTATGATAAAATCTGTGCCTTTATATGGTTTTACCTGCAATGATTAACAGCATGCTAAAGCTACACTATAAAATATTTATTAAACACCCTACAGTCATCGTTCACCTTAAATGTTCCTTAAGTTCTGAGAGTGATGAATGCATTCAACGGAGCGGGTTTTTATTCTGCACTGTGTGTGGAAAGGCCTGCAGCTCTGCAGTCAGCAGTGACTGATCTGGGGCTGCCAACAAAATGTCCCGGTGCACAGACTTAGAGCTGCAAATACTATATTGGCAGTTAATGGACTAAGTCCCAAGGTGTTTTATGTATTGTGTGACACCTGCTTCCATGATAACATGGTTATATGGCCCTTGTCAGATGTTTTGATGTGAACCTAGACTATCTTTCACCACTTTGAAACTACACAGTTATACCTCTAGTAGCTTGTTTTGTTCTATCCCAATCTTATGATAATCTTATGATAATAGCTAAATGATTGTTGCTTTGGGTGACCACTGCTTTTGCTTGTGGTTGAGGTTTTTCACTAATTTTTCATATTTCTATCATCTAGCAGATAAAGCACCCAACCCTTATTAATTTACAATTAAGACAACAAAAACATGCAATACATCATGACATACTGAGTGTCTCTGTACGTTTTTTTTTTTTTTGTTTGTTTTTCATATTTAACCCTTTCATGCATGAATTATGAGAACCTTAGTTGAGATTTTTGTCCTGAGTGTTTCGGTTCCTCTTTAGGCATGAAAAAAATCATTCATTCACTCATTTTCTGAACCCGCTTTATCCTCACTGGGGTCACAGGGGTCGCTGTAGCCTATCCCAGCTGCTAATTGGGCGAACGCAGAGTACACCCTGTACGAGTTGCCAGTTCATTGCAGGGCTGACATAATGAAAAAATCAATGTGATTGAAATTTTTTTAATGAACTGATTTTTCAAGGAGTTACAAAAATGTCCACTCAGCTGGACACCGTGTGTTTAATTTTGAAAGCAAAGAAACCATCATCAGAAAGTGATTAACAATGTGAAAATTATGAATTAAAAACATTTTTAATGCAGCTAATCTGATGTTTTCTCACATTTTAACACACTCTAATACTATAGTTATTACTCACTTCATGGAGATTATATGCAAAAAAAAACCAAACACTTTTTGTTTAAGAAAACTGTTAATCACAGTCTTATAACAATTAGCAATTGATTTACACTCAAACATGTTAGTGCTGATCAAGTTTATCAAGAACAGCACAGTTACAGTAATGGTATGAACTGAAAAACATGAATATACAAGAGAACAGCAGTAGAATAGTTCACTGTAGTGACCACTATGCATGAAATGGTTAATAACACAGCCGGCTCTTAAAGACCTGTACTTCCTCTGCCTCACCTAAAAAAGAGTAGTAGTTGTGGCGCAAATGGGATGTTTTACTGGCTCCGAACCTGAGACAGAAAATAGATAATAGGGTAAAAAGCGTGCAATGGGTGATGTGTGAGTTTTCCATCAGCCTCTATCTGACCCAGCCAGCTGTCAGGTTTCTTTTGTCTGTTGAAATGGCCTCACACACATAGAGACGCATGCTCACTTTAACTGTGGCACATGTCATAAGGTGACAAATACTGTCGATATGTAGAATAAACTGCCTGCTCAACAGTGACAGGTTTTTTTTCTCTCCCTCTTTGTTATATTTTGAATATTTTATTCAACACAAGTTGTGGGAGTCAAAACACAGCTGCATGTTTCTGCATCATGCTGGAATTTAATCTAAACTGCATTACACAGCCCTGTGTTTTTTGAACAGGCTTTGATATCGAGAAGACAGCATCATGTTTTGACAGCTTTCAGACCGTGATGGAGAGAGAGAGAAAAAAAAAAAACGGGGCAAAGGAGAGAGATGGAAGAAAAAAAAAAAAAGGAAGAGGGGGGAGGTGGGTGTGGCAGAGAAGGAATCCTGAGCTGCTCAATGTCACACTAGGGAGAACTGCAAGGGGGGAAAAAAGGGGATGGGGGAGGTTGGATGGGCAGGCTTATCAGTGTGTTTGTGAAGACAGAGCAGAGAAGACCGGCTGCCTGAACCACAACAGGATGGAGATGTAATCCAAAGAGAAAAGATACACCAAAACACATACAAATATAATAGACTATGTACTGTATGTGGACACACAGATTAAACTCCCCCTGCCCAGCTGTCTCCCTCTCTGTGTCGCTCTTATACACATGCTCACATTATATCCAGTAACAGTGCAGAAAGGCTCGGGGTGTATGGATATTTAATGAAACGCCCCCACTCATCCTCCACCAAATCTGCTCACAAGCATGGGAGTCCAATGGAGGAGGAAGAGGAAAGTAGGGCACGTCTGCAGATTTAATGAGGCAAAAAAAAAGCACTGTATGACAAGCTTATGTTTTCTCCTCCAGCAGAGCTACTCTCTTCAAAAGACAGACTCCATTCTCATCTGACTTTCACTGCCAGCCACAGAATGCAATATTATTGAGGCCATCGTGTACAATTTCTTTCAATTGCAAACGTGGATTTTTTTGTGGATAGTTACAGCGGGACGGGGGCCAGACAAATTAGTCCCATCTAGTGCATGTCACAGCAATCACGTTTGATCGTTTTTAGAATGTAATCCCATTGAGTAGGCTTACAGTGCATTAAATCTCAAACCCCTTTTCATTTCCGATGTGTATTAGATCGGGTCACAATGCCATGTTGGGAGACAATTATTCAGACATCATTAACTCAAGAATTGTTGATCCTTGTATTTGGATGTGGAGGGGAAAAAGACCAACTCTAAAACACTGGATGGAGAAAAAAAAGGAGGACAAGTAAAGGAATCCAATTAGAATAGAAGTGCAAAAGTGGAAACAAAAGAAGTTTTCAGAAGTTCATTAGCCCTAAGGGTAACCAGCCTGAGGGTCCATGGCGCTAGTCCTTACATGGCTTTCTCCGATCCTGCCGCAGAACTCTGAAAGACACTATTTTAGTAAGGATGAGCTCAAGTTAATTTCACCTGCGGGGATTGTCGTTGCTAAAACGGGCACATACACCGACCCTCTGGAATGGCTATACACTCCAAGCACACACCCACAGACACAAATCACAAATGCGGACAAATATAAAGTCTTCACCACAAGTTGCAGACACTTAAGAAGCAGTCTGGACAAGTGCACTCAAGATTCAAGTGTATAAGGGCAGCCATGTACCCAGAAACAGCCGAATATGTGGCTAATTACATCCTGAGGTAGGTCACAAGTCAGGTTTTTGTGCTCCCTCATAAGACCTTGTTTACTATTCGCAGCAGTTTTCTGCCTCATGCTTTAAGCTGTTTTACACCGAGTCATTGTATCTATAATTGAGAACACGGGTTGTTTTCAAACAAGGTCACCATGTTTTACTGACCCAGTGTGTGGAGAAAGCTGACATGACTCAGATGTTTGTTGAAAAGGTGTTAGTAAAGACAGACTTTTCCACAGTGGCTGTCAATCTGTTTGTCTGCATTCTTACTGCAGGGAATGACAGTGTGACAATGTGTTATATGGTTTATGGTGACATTGGTTTGAAGAAAAAAAAAAAAAAGCGCACTGAATGTACTTTTAGAAAAACAGACATGTTTAAAAATGATGAACCTGATTTATTTTTTTATTTCTATTTTTTGGAAGAGATGCCAGAGAGGAAAATGTTAATATTTCACCATCTGCTTCAGTGTTTTTGTTTCCATACGATTCGATTCCTTCCGTCTCTTAGAAGCAAAAGTCTTTGAAACCATCCCTGAATGAAACCAGCTCTGCTGCATTAAAGTCCAGGAGCTCCTTTTCCACCTGTAAAAATGGCCTGTTTGCCTGTGTGTTTCTTTCCCCTTGTCTCAGTTTGAGATGAAAAATGCTTCTCATCTCGTCACTTTACTGTTAAAAACTGGCTTTCATTTTCACCCCGGGCAGGACGGAAGAAGAGGTGCACAGGTAGTGAAGTGGAGGCAGGGAATGAAAGACAGACGCTGCTCAGAGTGCATTTGATTGTCTGTCTGATTACAGCTAGCTGCTCCTGGTGGGAAAGCTTCATGTTCAGATTTTTTCTCAGACATACACACGCACTTGCACACACACTACTGAGTTCATTAGAGGCTTGCTGAAATCAGATAGTTGGACAATCATAGCTGGGACGTGGTCACACCACATCCTCAAAGACACTCTCAAAAGCTACTGGAGACATGCTGGCGTGTACTTGCCTGTGCTTTCCAAGTAATAATGCTTTGAAATAATGTATTCAGTGCCTCGTGGGGCTGTGCAAGTTGAAGCACACTAGCTTTTCTCATGCTAAAAGTACATGCATATTCTATACATACAACTGTTGTATTGCCAGTGGTTTTTTAAATAGTTCTTCTGTTTACTTCACATGGACATGGATGGATGGTGTCTCCCTCACTGGTAGGCTCTGAAGGAGAGGAAGTGTGTGTGGAAAAGAGAGTGATGTGTGGGAGTTCAGGGCCCCTTCCATGCCATCGAATCCCCAGGCATTCATTACACAGACTGTGTAACCAGATAGCCTTAACTGGACCCGTGTCGCCATCATAATTTGGCTGGCATGGTCATTCAGGCACGTACATACACACAGGGGCACATATATTTATCTTTTTTTTTTTCCAAGGCAGACAACAATATCAATTACTCGAAATCAAAGAGACCACCAACAGATAAAAAATGTGGTAAAAAATGACAATCTTGGTTTAATTTATGAATAACTCCAACAACAAATTTCATTGAAATATTTTCAATCAGTCAAATCACATAATGGACAGTACAATAATATTAGAACGCAATACAAATAATCATAAAAATGTAAATCGGATGTGATAATCGGCCAGTCTCTGATTCGTACTGTTGCTCCTCGTGTAACCATGTCACTTCTTCTCCTTCACTTTGTCCTTCCTCCTTTTACCACCTCTAATCATCACAGCCAGCCACAGCAAGTTTATCACAGGTCCGATGTAGTTAATGAGAGATGTGAGGTGCCAACAAGGTAAATCACTTATCGCTGGGTTGTGCTGGCACAGTGACAACGCTACTAATGCCAGCCTGTGTGTGCGCACAGTTATTTATTTCAAGGGAAAGACACTAAAAAGGAGAGAAGGGGAGAGGAAGATGAAGAGAAGTTCATTTCTTTTGCTGGCATATGAGTCATACCAGGAGCCATTGTATGCTCCCTATAGTTAGGTTCATCTTAAAAAAAACAGTTGTTTTCCACTAAAAGTGAAAGAAGATTGAAATGTGTGAGGACCTTTCCTTATGCATGCCCTTGCCCCTATGTCTGTGATTAAATAGGGCCACACAGCTAGGAAATGAGTACACTGAGTAATACTGTGGATGCATTGATTTTCTGTCTCTGATTCCCTCGTCTCCTCCTCCTCCTCATCCTCCTCCTCATCCTCCTCCTCCTCCTCCTCCTACTCCTCCTCCTGCTCCCCTCCACCATCCCCCATGAAGGAAACCTCGTCTGAGCCTGTATGAGCCGCTATATGTGAGGCGTTACTGGAGGCCTGAGCTGACAAGCTTCTCCACCCCGCACCAGGGGAAGGGGGGTTACTGGTGGAGCTCTCAGAGGTACCAAGACGTGGGGTCTACATGGAGGGACACTCGAAGACGCCGTGTGGTCTTCCCTGGAAACACTGGCTTCTCTGACGTACCCTCCAGTCAGAATGCAGGCTATTGCCACCTCCATCCCACCTTGGTGTGAGTATATAGATAAGATGTTGGGCGGTGAATGCGGCCGTACACTCTGCACGTGCGTGTGTGTGTGTTAACATTGTCCTTCTGGAGAGTTTTACTTCAGACAAGTCTCCCTTTAAGTAGAACTTGGTTGTCAGCACTCCGGGAGAAGCAGACGACAGACCGGTTAGCACTCAATCAGCACTCTGTGGGCTTATCAGTGTCCAGGCGTGGAGCCACAGTCAGGAGCTCTCCTCACGCTGTCACCCTGCTTGTATGTCACCAAGGACACACTTTCACACAGGGGACATCAGGCCTGTCAAAAAGCATGTATGTGGACAGGGTCACCTCCTAACCTGAAAGCACTATTCCCTACCTCCTGTCAGTGCTGTGGTCATCAGTAACAAATACCTCCCAGACAGTCAAGAAATAATGCAGAGTGAAGGTTCAGCAAAACTTGATAAGAAGACGGTATACTTCATTACGCAGCTTTGTCAAATTCCATGGTGATAAATCAAACAGACTATGTTATGTAGTGGAATCAATAAAACCTTTTCTAAATTGATCAAACCATTTTTACATCAATATTTTGTGTCAAATTATTGGATTCTTTGGTAAATAGCTGAATAGGATAATGTGCAGGAAGATGGCCATCATTTCTACTGTAAGGGCCAGGTCACTGTGCACTCCCTGCACACCACAAACATAAAACATGTACTCGTGTCACTCTAAATGGATTTCAGTGTCAACCTGACTCACCAGAATCTGTTCTTGGAATGACGGCACACCTGGACATGGATGCTGACGTCAGTGTTACAGACTTTTTTGTTCATTATTTCATTACATCTATTTAATTGTGTTGAATTGTTTATAACGATGTAATAAAAAACACACCATTCTTAATAATAATGATCAATCATTCCTGTAAAGTATGAAACATCACAGGACTGTTGTATTGTGATGCCAGTGTAACCATGGTGACAGCATCATTCCGTGACATTCCCATCCCCACTGACACAATGCCACTGTACAACCCCATAACCTTGCCCTCTACCTTATTATGTCCTCCTAACCCCTTCTGCTACCCCAGCTAACCCCCCAGAGGCTGATACCCCTGAGGACAGTGACCTAAATAGCTGGGCATAGTAATGGCCTCCACGCCCCAAAGGATCTTGTTGTCATGACAGCTGAATGTTTCTGACTGACTGGATTGTCCCTTATACATACACATCTGATTTTTACTGCTCTGTCGACTGAAGATAATGGTATAAAAGCGAGGAAGGGAAGTGTGGGGGATGAAGAGGTGTGATGTATAGTAAGTTCAATAGAAGGAAATGAAACAAGTGAGGTGGCCACCCCATCACTGAGAAGCATTTAACTACAGCAGTCTAAAAAAAAGGCTTCTCCACAGGGGAAAGAATAGGGAACAGATAGAGTGAGGGTAAAAAATAGTACGAGTTGGGACCCAGAGGGAAGGTAACACAAGACTGGGGAGGCCCAGGTGAGCGCAAATGGCAAAGGAGAAAGATAAAGAGAGACACTTAAAATGGAAAGAGATGGTGTTGAACGCAAAGGAGAAAGATTGATGGAAGAGAGGAAAAAGGAAAGAGTGAAAAAAGGAAAAAAAAGTGGGAAGAGAGAAAAAGCCAGGGGGCTAATGGGCTCGTGGCTAATCAATCCTGAGTGATGGCCACTTTAGAGTGGGCCAGGCTGACAGATGGAGACCATCCCTCTGTTTTAGCTCTCCCCTGACTCCCTGGCTCCTAACTCACCACACTGGAGCAAGGCATCCAACCCTTCGACTCCACCCCAGAGGGCATCTGACATCACATACATGTAACGCACATATGGACGCACACTTAGCCCCGCCAGCGTCTGTCAGAGCTGCCAATCCATTTATCATGTTAGAAACGGCAGCGTTCCGGGCCCATGCGGAGAACGGCAACTGTTATTTCTGACATGGATGAGTTTAAATGAGTGCAGCATCAGTTGTAGATTGATTCTCCATAAGGATTGATCGGACTAAATGAGTGCTAGGATCAATGGCTCGAGATGGGGAGGGAGGAGTTTGACTGAGTAACTGCTCAGACAACCACAGGGTACTTCTGTGCACTTGCTTTCAGTATGGAGAAAAACTGTTCCATCTATTTAAGATTACTGTATAAATCAGAGTGGTGCCACTACAGCAGGAAAGACACACATTTTCCACATCGCATCCACAGCGTGTGGACAGAAATGGATGGGAGGAAAATGAATGGAGAGCGGAATGAAACAATTTAAAGGGAGTATTTTTTCTAAATGTGCTGGGACACAACACAATTACCAGCATAAATAGAAATCCTCCTCCTCTTTGTATTTCACCTTCCATTACAAGTATATTCCAGATATTACAGGTTGTTTACAGTCTTGTACTGAAACCAAGCCACGGTTCAAAACAGGGCCAAACAAGAATGCAGTGTTATAAATGTGTCTCTATTGGCACTGTTAAAAAAGATTAAAGGGAAGACGGTACAATTCAGTGACAGATTGTTTGGGCAGGGGGTGGATGGAGAGCTCCTATCAGCTCCTGAATGACAGCATGAAGGAGAAAGGACCCAGATTAGTGATAGATATTCAGCAGACAGTCACTAAGGGCCCACACTCAGCAGGGATGCTGCTGCTGGGTCATGCTTACAGACACACAAGCCTCTTATGCTGCAGTTTCAACAGCTGCAAGACTCCAGTTGCTACCGGGGACTTATTCATCGCTGCTGTAGTGTGCACCCATGTGCGTTCATCTGTGCACACATGCACGTGTCACTCATGTTTTCTTTATGTGCATCAAATCAGCACTTCATAAGCCAGCTCGTCGTTCGTTTCTGTCCTTTGCCTGTCCTCTTGCCAGGGAATGGCTCTGTTTTCCTCACCCAGCTGTCATGTCAACAGTCACTCATCCAGCCGGTAAGACATTTAGTCAGGCAGCACTGCAATTCTTCCCTTAAACCTCGCTGGGGCTTAGATCCTTCACTTCCTGAGCCATGGAAAAGGGTCAAAGCACAAGCCACAGATGGCAGAACCCTGGCTGAGCTTTGGAGAAATCCAACTCTGCTTAGGGGTGGAGAGCTAGAGGGTCGAAAAGGCAGAGAGAGGGGAAAAAGAAATGGATCTGGCTGGAAATGAAGGAGGAAACTGAGCAGAGACAGGCCGTTTGTTTCCACAACCCGCACACACAGACTGGAACACATCCATTAGGATTAGGCCTAGAACTGTATTTCTTTACAGATCATGAGTCGCTCTTTCAAAGCATATTCATTTTCGTACCTATTCATAAGTTTAACAGACTTGACTCTCTGGTGATGTATGCCGGAATGAACATAAAGGCTCCTATATGTCTTTCAAAATAGTGAACAGCAGCTTTGAGAAAAGAAGCCTCTAATCCACTGACATTTTGAAGAATAAAGTCTGGCCTCTTGGTGCTGTGAGAAAATCACCTGCTGAGCTTGGTAATTGAATGACGCTGTTCTGCTATTATTATCCCAGTTCACCTCTGAGAAGCTGACATGCTCAATAATGAAGTCTTAGGTAATTAAGTTAGCTGATTAGGGAGCTGATATATAATTAAATTCACAAGGAAAAGTTGTGAGTATTAGCTCTATTTCATTGGTAAAACCCTTAAGGTCTTAGAGGAGATGAAAAAATCTGTATTTGTGACCCTACAGTCAAAGAGGTCAGATGTCAACATCCTCTCTAAACAGAGAAGTGGATGATTCTCTACTGACATTAGAGTGAAATATAAGATGAGTTTTGATATTTCGTTACTCTCTTGCTCTTGATTATGTATGCTTTTTTGGAGAAATGACAGGATGGTCTGAGACATCAGTTTGTCATTAATAGCTGAAAATCAGATAAGTGGGGTGCTAATGCTTGACAAACATCCTTTTTGTCACACCCTCTCCGCCAATGACCCATTGAAAGACGACTCCAGGCGGCAGAAGGCAGCATGCTGAACAGGTGACAACACAGCCCTGGACCCTCCCTGAGACAGCCAGCCAGGCTCAGTTTACTGTAGAAAGTCACACAGCAGATGGTGTCCAAGGAAGTGAATTAGCTCGGAGAGGCCGTGTCCACGCGCACCAGATGGGGGTAGAAGAAGAGACAAAGAAACTAGGGGAGAAAAACAATGACATAAAGACTGAGCAGCCAAGGTGGGAAGGAGGGGTGGGGTGAGGTGGGGTGGGGAGGCTTTGTATGGGCTCATTTGTTTGTTTGCTCGTGTGTGTTTGTGTCTTTGTTGGTCCAATCGTAGCATTGGCCAAGTTCATGTGCCTGTCGACTGCGATTATTCCCATTCAGTGACTCATTAAAAGGCCACGTCTTGTGTCTAACACTTCTCATTTTGATGATAATTTTACATGTGTTATGCAAAGCAAGCTGGTCAAACATGTTAACTTGTGTTTTGTTTTCTGTTTGAAAAGGTGGCGATACCGCTGGCAAAAACTGAGGGAGAGAGTGCCTCAAGTGCTGAAAAGAAGAGAGTAAGAAAATGAAGCCAGCTTTTGGAGAATTAACAGCACTGTTTTCCTAAACCTGTTTCTAATATGTTTTTCCTCCTCATCATTTTCTCTTCCAGTTACTCTCTCGTCCTATGAGGTTTCTGTCATTTCTCAGAGCGGGTGTAGAGCACTGATATGTGATACGTACATATTATACGGGTGACAAATCGCTCTTTGGAAAACATAAGTGACTGCTGCAATTTGTGTTGGAGCTGGAGGGAAAAAGCCATGTTTTGGTCAAGGTAATCTCACAGTGTCACTGGTTCAGGAATGAACTCTGGAATGTTAATAAGGGAGAAAAAAGGGCAACACGACTCAAATGCCACACAGATGTGGCCTATCAGTGATGCAATCTCGCAAGGAAATGAGTTGTAGCCCTTTCAGCTGTAATAATTGTGTTGGGAGCTGGTAACTTTATGTATGGACTGTACACAAGGCTGTGAATAGAAATATCAGAATAAACTTGTGCTGTAACCTAACTCTGAAAATGTTCCAGGCTATCTTGTTTTTCAATCTCTCTTTCTGTTCACGCCCCTCAACAGCCCATCTGGCTGTGATTATTGGCCGTGGCCTAATCCACCACTGTGTCCCTTTTGACACAATGGGGAGGGCCAACTCTCTGTTGTCTCACCCATCCTTCGTCTTCTCTGTCCTTTTTTCTCCCCTGTCCCTCTTTCTTTTAGGTAGACTCTCACTCCTTCTGTCTTTCGATCTCTCTGTGTTTTACGTCTGTTCTGTTTCTCCTCTTTGCCTGGCTGCGGCTGCATCTGTCACTAGCCGAGCGGCAAGAGCCTGTGTGGCACAATGCCAATGCTGACAGCTGGCAGAGTAAAAGAGAGAGAAAAATAAACGGCAGAGGAGAGAGGGCAAAGAGAAAAAGAGAGATGGGGGGGGGGACAAGAGGTGGGAGGGGGAGCGAGGTCGATAAATATCAACACGAGTCGAAAATTCCAATATCACCTCTCTGACTGCACACAGGACTGCAGACGTAGCAGAGCAAATCAATGACAGAGTGACAGACAAACAATATTAAGAAGTGATCCAAAAAAAACTGGGCGAGGAAGTGAGAGGCAGAGCACCTTTTGTCCTTTAACTTTCGGGAGATGACTCTAACTTCTCTGTCCCCAAATATTTATTTCAGTTTCCCTCTGGTAATATTGGAAGTGGTTTGAAGAAGTTGGAGGGCTCTCTGTCATTATGTTCTCTTTCTGCTGTCAAGCTTAACAAGGGCGTCCACTCAGGAAGAGAGGTCTGAGCCGACTTTGCTGCTCTTTTTCATTAACCTTTGTTTGTTTACCCAAGGAAATAGAGAATCGGCAGCTGGACTTTGTGTCAAGCTGCAGAACAGTCCTTAATGCATAATGTTTTTCTTAGTGTCGCGAAGAAAATGGGCTTCGGTGGGATGGGAGGTAGAGAGATACAGAAGGTTTTACAGTCAAGGAGAAATCCCCGAGATGTATTGCTTCACTCAACATTCCACTGAAAGGCAGAGTCCAGGCCGAGGTGGATTCACAGCAGTTGAAAGTGGGCCGAACAGGACAGGAAGTCAGCACAGACTACTACTACTAAAGCAGTGAAGTTAGGACGATTGTGAGCTGTTATGTGTTTACATTGGATGATACTGCATTGTGAGTTGGTGTATTTAATAAGAATTGCCACGAGAAGCTCAAACTAAAGTGAATCTCCAGTGTAAAGTAAAGGCCCAGTGTGCCAAATGCTCATTGGCAACAGATTAGAGAATCGCCCACTTTCCTGTTGCAGCATCATTCTTGTGTTGGTATTGAATCCTATGTGCAACTGGGTGACCCGTCTTAGAAATATCTGCAGTGTGTTTATGAGGCAGCACAACACTATTCTCTCACTCCTCTGCCTGCAGCGTAAAAACAACAGTTGGCATGTTTACAATATATACATAATAATGACATATGAGAGGTGTAGAAATTTTTTTTTCTGTATTCTGCAGACTGGAATCTCAGGAATCACAAGGGTCCGTACTCTGACAACAGTGAAGAGGACTGCAGAGGTTTTTTTTTTTTGGGGAGGGGAAGTAAAGTGAAAAAAATGCAGCATTCCATGAAGAAGAAGGCTTGTTGCTGCACTATTTTTTGCAGTGTGATGATTGAACGTTTTACAATGAAAACAAATGGAGGCTGCCACAAAGACTAACAGCGATTTATGAGCGAGATAAGCAGCAGGTCAGCCGAGGAGAAGAAAACAAAAGGATGGAAAGTAAAATTTTATTTCCACTCATTTCTCTTCAAGACAATATTGCTCGGAATACAAAATGGCTCAAGCACACTTTCAAAGCAATGAGCTGGACGTAGTAAGGCTGATTAAATGGTGGGGGAGGTGGGCTGAGAGAGAGAGACAGAGAGAGAGAGAGAGGGGCAGTAAATTGCAATTTTTCCATCTGGAGAATGTATGTCAGTGGGCTGCACTATCTGCCTGGCCCACATCTCTCTCACTCTCTCACTTTCTCAGCCTTTGTAAGGGGAACTGATTCAGAGCACTAAAGTACAGTAGTGTGTTGCCAATGCAGCCAATTCATATTCAGTGTGCGTACTCTGCACTCTCACACAGCACACACAGCACACACCCACGGACTGGGTAATGGATGAATTGAAGAGGTCTATTTGGGCAGCACATACTCAGTTCATTAAAGTCACTGTGGCTCTACTAATAATATACTATGGCCGATATGCTTAAATGAAATTCATAACCTGTCATATCAAGTCTATGAAGACACTATATATACACACTTTCTGAAGCTGTGAAATTACACTTAAATTTGATTGTTCTATCCAGTGTGTCACTATAAAAACTTCCAACCCTCTGAGAGACTTTCCACAAATTTCAGAACATAGACACAGGAATTTGCTCACTTCCATTAGGCCACAAAGGCAATAGTGAGGTCAGCACTGATGTTGGAAGAAGATGTCTGGAAAAATTCATCACAAAGATGCTTGATAGGTTTGACATCAGGGCTCCGTGGAGGCTTTTTTCAGTGTCAGGGACTAAGAAAACTAAGTTTTCTAAACTGCACCAACTACTGTCCTTGGCCTTTTGATACCCATTCTTTTCATGGAACCCTAATGCTAAGCAAAAGTTCCAAAGGATTAAGAGCTGTGTACACCAAGAGTGATGAATGTAACCATAATGGTAACACTGTAAGCATCCACATGGTTGAAGGATAACACTGTGTAAACAGTAGCTCCAGGTGTGTCTGAGCCTTAAATTAATATTGCCTGTTATAGTAAATAAACTGGGTGCAGAATTTCTTCCCTTTATGCACAAAGAAACATAAAATGCTCTTGGTTAGAGTTAGGATCTCAGAAAGTCCATCAAAATGTTTCACAATACCCAACATAATTCTCAACAGGTGACCATTAAATACACTTAATCAGCTTTTCATTTAGTCTTATGATTCTTATATTCATAAGAGACAGATAAAGGAAAGGAAAGTGACACCCATTGCTAAAGGGACCTTGTTATTGTACATGATGCTTTGTATATTCTAACCCTGAGAGTGGTCTCCATTCCATTTAGTTGAGTTAGAATGTTGCATTTTATTCGATCTCATCATTATACAGAACCTAAGTCTCACCCATTTTGGTGTTCCCCATGAGATCTAACCTCAGAAAAAACATGGACAGCATCCTGTGGCAAGACAAATGATATTTATATATGATGTTTATCTATTAAAAAGACAATTTTACAAACCCAAGAAAGTCAAGACTAGTTTTGTTGCATGTGATACACATCACCAATACCAAAACAGCGACTGCCTTGGTACATTTTACATAAATCTCAGAGACTGAGGTACGAAAAAGCCTTAAAGGAGGGGCAAATAACTATTATCTGGTCATGTTGAAGCTGAAGAGACATCTTCAGTGACTTTGAATAGATCATGGAAGGTGACAGCTATAATGACAACACTCTGAGACCTTCATGTATGTAGTCTGTCTGTATTTATATTCACAGTCTGATACTTATCACAAAGTGAAACTTTCTTGACTTTCTTAATTGTAAAATTGTTTTGTCAATTGACAAATGTGTAAATGATACAATAACACAAACAGAATAAAAAAAAAATTACATCCCCTTTGTACAGTTTTATACAGTTTTCTTTATTGACATTATGTGCCATTGGGGTAAAATCAAAAGGTGAAGGACTTTGAAGGGGATGGCCCCTTGGGCTCATTGGAGAAGAAGTGAAAGACCAAAATGTGTGTTTTAAATTTAAGGTGAAGCAAAAACCTAGTGTCTGTGTTTAGCATGTGGTTAAAATACCACGTAAACAACAACAGTTCAATCATGGCTCAAACTTAACCTTTATCCTTTAGTAAGTTCAGTGGGTGCCTGTTACCTGGCAGAGATTTGAATATTATCGCAAGGTATACCTTTACTTGAATAGAGAGTAGTATAACTCATATAACTGTGAAAACCAGTCCAAGGAAAAATAACCCATAGATCCCTTAGGTTAAACAAAAATGAAAGTGCCATGTTGTACATCAACACTGGAGTCAGTGGGGACATTCATTTCCATGAGCCTGTTGAGCATGACGAGGTGGGACGCCGCTCCTCATTAGCTCAAATTATTTGACCGTCTGGACGATCAATAAGACCTTGGAATGCATTTCCTGAATAGGTAATGGAATTTTAAACTTTTTAGATTATCAGTAGGGCTTGGGGGAATATCCCCGCTGGCACAAACACAATTATATGCATACACTGCTCTCTAAATTGAATTTCAGTTTTAATGAAGATGTTATTTACTTCAGTCTGATTAACCCTGAGTAACCACAAAGGCATCCCCAGTCTAGTAGCTTGTTTCCTTATCCACAAGCTTTAAGCACCACTTAATATCTGAGATAGTTTGTTCCGTGTGTAAGTCTACAACCGTAATGTTTGAGTAAAAAGGAGCTTTGCTTGTGTGACTATGAACTGTGCTCACACTCTGTTTCCTGAGTTGTGGTTCCAGTGCCAACAGCTGTAGGGGAAGTCGCAGGGTGTTTGTGGGTTAGGCACTTGTTTGTGTATATATATTTGTGTGTGAGCGTTCTCAGCCTGTTCCTCCACCTCCCTGCTGGGGCTGTTCTATTTCCTGGTTGCAGGTGTTGCAGTGAGATCACTTCCTGCCGGCTCCCCACTGCGCATGTATCCGTGGGCTCCAGCCATTTCCTGTCCACAGGGAAGAGGAAACTATAGGAAACAGGATGAGCATCCCGGGCAGGAGGGGTCAGAAAGGGCTGAGGGAAGTGGAAGGAGGGGGTGATGACCCTGGAAATAGGAGGAGGACCATGAATATAGTACATCAGGGTTATTGTAAATAACAAAAAAACTAAAAGAACTAAAACATTAACTAATAGAATTGCAGGTAAAATCACCTTTGTTTTGGTTTTCCTCCAAAGATAATGGTTGCTTGTGCACCAGTATAAAAACCTTTGTATAGTATATAACCTCTTATAACTGTAACTATAGAAATTTCATCTACAGTTATGCATTTTTCTATAAATGAAGGCCTTCCTAAAATTGCAGAAAACCAATACTATCACCAAATGTAAATACAAATGAAAGAAACCTAGAAAAGCCCTGGCAACATGTCCAGGGTACCTTTGCCCATTGGTACATGGGACAAGCTCTGGAACCCCAAGGATTAAGTGCTTCAGAAAATGAATGAATATAGGAATGAATAAACCTAGAAAATTCCTTAAAAGATTAGTAAAATAAACTACGCACTAATTATGCACTTGTAAAACTAACAAAACCCGAATCACAAACCAAACTGGAATGAAAACAAGTAAAATTAAAAACTATAGGTACTCTGTTTGGCATGTTTCACCAGGATGTGAAATGTTGTTTGCTACACCTTAAAATAGTAATGACTTTGAGGGGTATGCGTGATATTTAGTAAAAGAGATGTTGTCACAGTGAGTTTATTAGAGGGGAACTAAAGGGAAAGTCCAATATGACTCAGCTGACGTTCACCTTTATTTTAATTCCTCTATATATTTATATCACATGAGAGAAAAACAACACTGATTAAGATAAGTACAATAACATTTAGTGTTTGTCTTCCTACAGTGGTATAAATGAGAGCTCAGGCTGAACACCTCAGAGATAGTGAATAATGTTGCCAGGATGAGTAAAGGTCAAAAGCCACAACGATGATGTGGCGTACCCTCCTGTTTGTTTCCCGTCTTTAACTCTGTCATATTTCCTCTCACTGACAAGAAACTTCCCATTGTACCTTGAAACTCATTGTCACCCTCTGAAACTGTCAGCAGAAGACAGATGTTGTTCATGTTATACTCACATGTAGTCACACATACTGTACACACAGGCCCATTCATTACACCAGTCCGTAGGCCATGTGAAGGGCAAGCCCAGGCACATAGAGCGCTTCTGAAATTTCCGCTGCACTTTGTACTGTCTGTCTAACTCTTCTCCCCTCTAGGAAAAATATGTCTGTTGTGGAAAACATGCTCTTATGTCATCCCTTAAAGAAGGGTCTCTATGGGGGTGTTAATGTAGAAGGATGTCACTTCAGAAGTTTTAGGAAGTTATTTCTTCGCCGTCGATAGAGGGTATTGTAATTTCTGCCCTTACGGCCTCCTTTAATAGCTGGTTAGACTCCAGTCAAAATAAAATTGCCAAGCAGTTCCCGAATGGGCTATAACTTTGACCCTGGTGAATCTCTTTTATTATTTTTTCTAAACGACTGCTGGGTCTGCACAGTAAAATTTGTTATATCTTAGGGGTCACCTTAAGCATTTTCTTTCTGTGAAGTGTGAGAGAGAAGCAAAGCAAGAAAGAAACCTGACAAGTTACCAAGACATATGATCGGCATCTATACAGGAAATTCTTCTTCATTTTACAGCCTATCTCAGCTCAACCTGAAGACGAAGAGGATACATGTGAAGTCAAAGGATGATCCCATTCCTATTTTTGCAAAACCCCAAACCACCCACACAGATCCCAACATAAGCCCAGCACTCATCTGACCTTTTCATATCCTGTCAGAGGTTTCTACATCTTGGTGGCTGACACAGAACTTCATCTGCTCCACTCATGGTTATATTCTGTGCTTTTTTTGTGTTTGTGTGTCAAGATTTATGAATGAACCGACGGGCCAAGCTGGCAGAGCTTCCTGACTCACTGGCCTGTGTGTGTATGTGGATACAACTTCCTGTCAAAAGATGTGTGATTTTCCCATGCTCACACAGCTGGGCTGTGAACCGCTCAGGGAAAACACCCTTTGCAATAGGAATGTTTCAAGAAGAGCTCAGAGCAAAATACTCTACACACTCTCTCATATGTCCTGATCAGTGTTGGGAGTAACGTGTTACGAAAGTAATGCATTACAGTAATTGATTACTTTTTGCTGTAATGCAGTAGTGTAAGGCATTACTAATCAATTTTCAGTAATATTTTACTCGGTGCATGTTCAATAGAGCTTGCATTACAACACACTCTTTGCCCATAATTTAATTGCTCAAATGGAAAAAAAACACAAACTAAACAGCAAAACCATGAGACCTTAAGGAATCAAAACTGCAGCAGTAAAGTTCTATTTCCTGTTGGTGTTCAGCCAATGGGTGAGGACGGCAGAAGACAGTACATTGGCCACATAGACGTATGCTCATTACTAACCCTAACTCTACTTTCAAGAAGCTAGTTAGCATGATCCCTTTCATCAACAATGGCAAGGTAAGCTAATGTTTCTATGACTAGTTAGAATCCTTTATCAGTTGTGGATTTTTCTACCTGCGTCCTCACCCCCTGTCTGAACATGTAAAATGTTGAAAAAAATGTAAGCGTTCCTGCTGGGATTCAAACATTGTAGACCTTAACATTACTGAGTTGTTCATCCACTTGTACAGTGGTATGAAAAAGTTTAGGCACCCCTTAAGTTGTATGAAATTAAATCAGATGTGAAAAATAGGCTTTGCAAAAATTTGGGCACCCGCATTGTTTTATTGGTTTGAATACCTGTAACTACTTGGCACTAATTAACTGGAACACAAAACTGCTTTGGTGAGCTTGTTAGGCCTTAAACTTCCTAGACAGGTGCATCCAATCACGAGAAAAGGTATTTAAGGTAGCCACTTGCAAGTTGTTTGTCTCTTTGACTCTCCTCTGAAGAGTGGCAACATGGGAGCATCAAAACAACTCTCAAATGACCTGAAAACGATTGTTCAACATTATGGTTTAGGGGAAGGCTACAAAAAACTATCTCAGAGATTTCAGCTGTCAGTTTCCACTGTGAGGAACATAGTGAGGAAATGGAAGACCACAGGCACAGTTCTTGTTAAGGCCAAAAGTGGCAGATCAAGAAAAATATCAGAGACAAAGGCGAAGGATGGTGGGAACGGTCAAAGACAACCTACAAACCACCTTCAAAGACCTACAACATCATGATGCTGCAGATGGCATCACCATGCATCGTTCAACAATTCAGCACACTTTGCACAAGGAGAAGCTGTATGGGAGAGTGATGCAGAATAAGCCTTTTCTGCACACACACCACAAACAGAGTCACTTCAGGTATGCAAAAGCACATTTGGACAGGCCAGCTTCGTTTTGGAATAGGATGCTGTGGACAGACAAAACAAAAGTTAGAGTTATTTGGTCATAAAAAGGGATGATATGCATGGTGCAAAAGAACACAGCATTCCAAGAAAAACACTTGCTACCCACAGCAAAATGTGATGGAGGTTCCATCATGCTGTGGGGCTGTGTGGCCAGTACTGGGAATCTTGTTAAAGTTGATTGTCCCATGGATTCCACTCAATATCAGCAGATTCTTGAGAATAACGTTCAAGAATCAGTCACAAAGTTGAAGTTACACCGGGGCTGGATATTTCACCAAGACGACCCAAAACACTGCTCAAAATCTACTCGGGCTTTCATGCAGAGAAACAAGTACAATGTTCTGGAATGGCCATCCCAGTCCCCAGATCTGAATATCATTGACAATCTGTGGGATGATTTGAAGCAGGTTGTCCACACTCAGCAACCATCAAACCTAACTGAACTGGAGATGTTTTGTCAGGAGGAATGGTCCAAAATACCTTCATCCAGAATCCAGACACTCATTAGAGGCTATAGGAAGTGCCTAGAAGCTGTTATTTTTGTGAAAGGAAGCTCTACTAAATATTGATGTGATTTTTCTGTTGGGATGCCCAAATTTATGCACCTGTCTAATTTTGTTTTGATGCATATTGGACATTTTCTATTCATCCACTAAACCTAATTTTACTGCTGAACTATTACTGTGTCCATCAGTTATTTGATAGATCAAAATGAAATTGCTGATCCAAACACCTAGTGACTTATAAATGAAAATAATAGAAATGGTCAGGGGTGCCCAAACTTTTTCATACCACTATACTTCGGGGTGCAAATTTATGCATCCCAAGGTTCTCCTATCTCTTGTATTGGGGGGAGGGTGGGCACCATTTATGATGATAGTCTGTATATGACTCAAAATTAATACAGGTGTCATGTAACGCATTACAATTCTGAGACAATAATATTGTAAGGTAAAGAATTACTTTTAAATAACAGTAACAAGTAATCTGTAATGTATTACAGTTTGGAAGTAACTTGGACAACACTGGTCCTGATTATGACTGAGCTACAGTATAAATCAAGCCTTGTATTGAGAAGTAGATTGCAATATGCTCTGTTGTATTTATCCAACTAACCATAGGAGGAATAAAAGTCCCCTTTTCTATAAACCAGAGACCCCCCCTTTTTTTCCACATGTTGATTAAAGACCCAGAGGTACATGAGGAGTGAGACTCACAGGAGTCCTTTAAACCCTCACAGCCAACATTCTTCTGGGCGCGTGTCATCAGACTACTCGAGCATGTCAGGAATTTAAAGAAAGACAGAAGTGGAAAGACACAGAATGAAGGATGGAGATGGTTTAAACAAGTCAGTCACCCCAGAGTGGATCTCAGAGCAAACATGAGAGTTTTGTTTTGCCTGGATTTGCCAGTATTAATTCTTGAATAATTCAGAGGGGTTTTTGCCCTCTTGAAAGCCACTGAAATGTATGTTTTTTCAGGAAATCAGTGTAACATAGGCTTGCATTAATCTAAACAATCCCCCTGACTTTTCACCTTGTACTGTGGAGTTTTATCCTTAGGAGACCATACAGCTCCCTCTGAGGGAATTCAAATAATAAATATCTAAACATTCTTCTCAACTCTGTGGAATGTGTGTATTTGTATGAGATAAGATGACAGAGCTGATTGTCACATCATTTTCATTGTAGAAGAATGTGGTTATTTGGAGATCATACACTCATATTCAGACAAAAAAACTTAGATGAATGCCATGGACTTTGGTGAAAACTGAAACTGAATTAAAACTAGTCAGGTCAGCTAAATAATAACTAAAATAGGGCTCAAAGTGATAAAAAGCTGCTGTAAACCTTTTAAGATTACTTAATCAAACTCAAACTATCCACTCCTTTACTGAAAACATTCAAATATTTGTACTTTGATTATAGTTAAACGGGTTTTGCTGTAATATTATTTGATTGCTATGATACACATGGATGATTATATCTAAACAAACGTTTGGTGTTAGTTGTCCAGGTTTGCCAGACCTTGTCAGATTATTTAATAAAACTCAAAATATTGTAGATAAAAAATGTTATATTTGGAAAAATCGACTAGGTTCACATAAAACTGAGGCAAAAACCAAAGCAAAACTCATTCAGAGTAAGATAAGATAAAATATGTCTTTATTTGTCCCACAAGGTGATACGGTTTATTGCACGGTTAAATCACTCCATTCATCTAAATAATACTGAAAAGATGAGTAAAACTGATGAAAATATGAGATTTATTCAGTAATCTGGCAAATTTTAGATAAAACTAAGACTGGTATTGAAAAAAACTGAATTAAAACTAGTCAGTTTATCTAAAAAACAATTAAAATAGGACTAAAAGTCATGAAAACTGATGTAAACCTTGTCACATTATTTAATAAAACTCAAAATACTGAAGATAAACTGAAATATATTTGGAAAAATTGATTAGTTTTACACAAAACTCAGATATAAACCGCAGTAAAACTCATTCAAAGTCACTCAGTTAATCTAAATCATACTCAAAAGAGGAATAAAACTGATGAAAATGTAATATTTATTCAATAATCTGGCAAGTTTTACACAAAACTAAATGATATTGAAGAAAAACTGACTTAAAACTAGCCAGTTCATCTAAATAATTAAAATAGGACTAAAAGTGATGAAAACTAAGGTAAATATTTTCAGATTATTTAATAAAACTCAAATACTGAAGATAAACAGAAATATATTTGGAAGAATTGATTAGTTTTACATAAAACAGTCAACTCAGTTTATATTTAGTATATTTCACTTATTCTGGGGCTGTAAAAAGTTACAAACTATCTTTTTCTTGTGTCTTTGTAAAAGAACCCAGATGGAGGCTCTGTTGGTTTTATAGAACATGTTATTGCTTGGATTGGACCTCACTGATCTAGTGGTTCGTAGTGGAAGATAATGTTTGACCTTTGGGGTCTGAGCCTGTTTTGACTGTCTTCCAAAACTGATTTTGCCTTTATATAGCACTATGTTTTGTTTTGTTTTGTTTTTTTTTAACCATACCCATGTTTGGTATACTGTATGTTTTTCACCACTATTTCACCTATATGATCTGATAACTCTTTTCAGACTTGACATAACATATTGGACCCAAAAATACACAAAAGTAAACTATTTATTTCAATGAAATCCACAATCATGGTCAGTGACCTGTTTTGGAAGTTTAAAGAGTAAAACAGGTGGCAAATATTAACATATAAAGGTTTTTATTTATCTATTAATCATAGCCGCAGGTTTACATGGTTACAAACTGGATGAAAAACTGCAGTCTGAAAAGTAACTTTGAGAAGTATAATGTGGTTATTTGGTGGAGGGCTGCCTTTTGGAGGTAGCTGGGATGGGGCTACATACAAAAAAATTGACTCTTCTGATCTCTGTTGGGGGTAGGTTAATGGGGCAGGATCAGGCAAACAGAGCGACCGGTCAGCCAGTTAGCCCCCAGGACAAGTGTGTCACAGGGCCATTAACGCTTTAGCAGAAATAGCTGGGTTATATGAGGTGTCAAACCTGGTGGGACAACACATTTCTAAACTGTAAAAAGGAAAACTCATAAAAAAGTAGCTAAAGTGAGACTTTGTTGTCTATTTTCAAAGTTGTTTCAAACATGAAGGTCAAGAAATGTGGAAGAATTACAGCTGATGGATCCAGAGTCCAGGTATTGGACATTATTGTTAGTCTCAAGTGGAGACCCATTGGTTATGAAAGGATTTCCTCTTTCCTCCCAGGAGCCAGGACCGGAAACACTCCATCCACCCCTAACTGCATGTCCTCATCTTTCATATCTGCTACTTCATTGACTCCACTTATCTGGGTGGTTCATTTCTTTTGTCATTAAAATGAATGGCCTGTTATCAGTGTTTGGTCTGCACAGTCTCATTAGTTTGTGACTCAGCTTCAGTATATGCAGCCACAATTACCCAATATCCCCTAGTCCTGACTCCAGCACATTAACACACACTGTTGTAAATTCTTTGAATGTTTATCAGCTCGACACTGACTCTCACCATCTCTTTGTGTAAAATTTTTTACATGTGTGTCATCCTATCATATCTCTGGGGTAAACATGTTGGGGCATTTCCTCTTCCTGTGGGATGAGTCGCCAGCATCCTGCACACGCTCTGTTGCCCAGCGGGGTACTGTCACTTCCTGTTCAGCTTGAGGCCAGAGGACACACTCACAGATTTGGGAGGGGAAAGTTAAAGCAGTGATAACTAAGAGCTTCAGTCATGAATATGATTCAGATAATGAATGCTATTCCAGGTGTTGTGCTTGTCTGAATATAGATCTTCATTACGATACGATGAAGGGATCATTTAATAAGCCCCAGAGACGCTGACAGTGAAATTAATTATCATTACTGAACTCTGTCACATATATGAATCTCATTAGTGAGTAAATTTTTATTCAGTCTCATTTGTAAAGCCTTTGCCTCACCTGTGACAGCCTTCAGAGTTTTTAAAATTGGATTTAAAAAAAAGGTTTCTACACAGCTTGAACCAACTAGTTATGTAATAACTAACAAAATGAATACTGCTTTCATCTGGGTCTGTCCATGAAACTGGGTTTATTTTGGTACCTGGCACTTTGCCAGCTTTTTAGACAATAATTAAAGAGAAATTTAGACATATTTCCCCTTGGGTGTACCTAATGATGACCTCAGATAGATGCAAAAAAAATTATACTCTTGCTCTGAGCCATCGAAAAATTAATGACTTTTAAATAAAGTATTAGGGCCAAAAATAGGACCAGAATTGGGACAGGAAAAGCTACCTAGGTGTCAGTGCATTTGATCTGGAAAACATGTCTGTAAATGGTCTTATATACCGCTATAAATAAAGACACTGTGTTAAATTTGACGATCCTAGTGGTTTTTGTAATCCAGACATGTGGGTTTTTCATGAATCGGCAGTCTCATTCCAGGTTTCGTGTGTAACCTATCATGTCCACTTGTGGTATGTGCAGAACCTGCCCATTTAAACACAAATAAATCGCTAGTGATTTTGCAACAGAGGTCATTTTGGTGATACACTCTGCCTTGAATATTTACTTCGATTCCAGAAATGTACCTGTGAGAGAATAAAAAGATATTCAAAAAAACAGTAGCGCGTAATTTTCATGTCCTTTTTAGTGTGTTACATGCCGATTTTTGTATGCGCACATCAAATAAAAATGTGTTTTATCTGAAAAATAGTTTCTCTTTTATTTCAGTAAATATTTATTTTTAAAATAGACCCAAAGTGCTTCCAATCTTGCTTCATAACATTAGTCTACATCTGGTTTGAATTTTTAACCCCCCTGTTCTGTTTTTAGGGACCAGTTTCAAAGAAGCACCCATCTACAGTTTTAAAAATTCTAGATTTTCGATGCACTGTGTCTAATTGAGATTCAAATTTAGTAAAAACTGGTTGATATGTTATGTTCATTGAATGGAAATAGTTACACCATTTCCCTCTCTGTCCTTTACATGTGTTCATGGTATGTCTGTCCATTGGCTCCCATTGCATTTTAAAATGTAGGTTGACAGTGTTACAATATTTGGAACAAACGTTCCCTTGAGGCTGACTCCATAACTTGCACTTGTTTTCTTAACCTGCTTGTAAATGTTATTTTTACTAAGTATTTATTGTCAAATGTGTCAGTTATATGTGTTTTAACTGTAATCTTGTAATTTATAAAAGAGTTTCTCTAATATCAATGGGATTTTTCCTGGATTAATAAAGGTTAAAAAACAAAACAAGAAAAACAAGGAGACAAAGACCGTGTCTCAAATTGAGTACTTTCATTAGTAGACTCAGATGCACTGTATACATAATGTACTTAGTTGCACAGTTCACAGATTTTTACATTAACCCATAAAGACCCAGTTCTACTTTTGTGTATTTTTTTCTCTCTATTTAACTTTTCTTCAGGGATTTATCACCATTTATTAAGATATTATCCTCCATATTGTGTATTTTTCAGTACAAATCCTGTTTTTTCCTACATTTATTTTACTGATCATGTAGATATTCATTACAGCTCAGATAAAAGTTGAGGGTTATTATATCAGAAACAGAGAAAACTGAAGGAATAGTGACTTTTTCGGTAAAATATATCATTAACTGAACATAAACCAAGTGTCTCCATCCACTGTCATTGATCCAACTCCATGGGTTTTACTGGTGAATCAATGTTGTAGAAGATGACGGTGTTTTGCATGTTCACTACAAAGCCTCTGAACGTCCCAGTGGGTCATATCTGATGACCATGAAAAGATGACAAACTCTATTTTACACCAATTATTTACATGTATTGATAGGATTAGTGGATCAACAAGTATTAAACAGTTTAGATCAGTAGATGATTTTGTTTGATGGTGGATGTTTGGGTCTTTATGGGTTAAATTAGTCGATAAATCAGCCATTTTGCACAAACCTGAAAAGGCATGACAATGCTATGCTCTTCTTCGCTGATCTTTAATAATAAATCTGCAGAACATTCCCACCTAGAATACCTGTCATTAAACTGAAGTTTCTCTTAGTTATTTGTAACATTATTCATTCACTTGTGCTCCTTTCTGTACTGAAAGTTTTCACCATGATTTTGTACAGATTAATGTTTTACAGCTCCCTCTGCCATCTTTTCTGGTCCCTCTCCTTCTGGTATGTTGAGAGTGAGAGTGTCTAGCGGTCCATATTCAACTTTGGGACTATTTTATGGTTACATCTGGATACTTAAAGTGTGTTACGTTTTGCTGTTACTAAGAGTATAAGTATAATCTCTGTCAGAATCATATATTTTTTTTTGGAAATGATGCTGTCTGACTGTGTGTGTACATGTACCTATGTGTGATGGTGTGGATGCTTGTGTGTGGTGTGTGTCAATGACTGCGCATGAATATCAGTGGGTGGTGATGAATATGTAGGTACGCCATTGGGGTGTGTAGGTGGGGGAATGTGGGCGAGGATGTTGTCGGTTGCTTGGGTCCCCTATCTATAAGCACTCTTGCTTCTTTGGGGTCCTCTTTCATGTACATCTGTTGAAAAACTGCTCATGTATAATATATTTTTCTTTCTCAGTGCATGAATAAAAATATTTGAATCTGAATTTGAATCAGAGTCTAAATGCACTCAAGTTTATAGACAAAAACATGTTACTTGAGCTTGAGTGAAGGTTGAACTGAGATGATTTTGGTGGCCAGAGGTAAAAATTCAAGGTGATTGTAACATCACAAAACACCTTTTTGGTCATAACTGTGAGTAAATGAGTCTATGAAATTAACAGATTTTGATGCATGTGATTGAACTCGTGGTTGTAGTTATTTTCCAGTACACAACATACACATAAAATATACATTCACATCCCAACTGTCTGTAATAATAGTTAAATACGCTTATGATTACCATGTAAATCCACCATTAAGTCACAAACTAAATAGGTAAAGATTAACATAGCAACCAAAAATTGACTCCTCCTTGAATCCTCCTCCTGAATATTTTAACATAATCTTTGCTTCTGAATTTGCTCCATAAGTGGAGTCTGATATGATGGTCCAAATATAGGAACAACTTCCTTTTTTTTTTTTTTTGCTTTAAATCATGCAAAGCTTTTCTAGTGGAGTCTGAGATTAAAATATGAACATTAAAAAGTTTAACAAAATGACTGAGCAGTGTCACAACTAATGGAATTCAAACTCATGTTAAAAAAAAAAAAAAGAGGATTACATACTAAAATAAAAGACTAATAATGAATATACGGGACCTTATGTTTCAGTGAAATCATATTGACAGACAGTTCGACTTCTACCAGAGGGTTTTAAGGTCAGCTCACACATGAGCTCGGCTTCTCTCAACCTCTGTCAACTTGAAATCTAAAACAAAGAAAGAATGCAGTTACGAGAGTGCAGTATAATTACTACACCAAGTCAACAGGCATCCTTCATTGTGCAAGAAAATCTCTACATAGTGCGCCAAGATTACAGATTTCCATTCTCAGTGAGGAAGTGCCACAAAAATGACACTTATTCTCACACAAACATGAAAAAGAATGTGGTCAGGCACACACATGCCCGTTGTGAAAATTGGCACCCCAAAAGTGGCGGATTGTTTGCGCTGCATTGTTATCAGTGTGTATATGCGGTGCGGTGTGTTTTGCGTGTTTGCATGCATGTGTAAACAGTACCTAACTCATAGCTTTCATAGCTCAGATTCCTCTGGTTGTCCATGTTTACAAATAGCCGATAGAGATTCTCCTCTACTTGTTTTCCTCCATCTGAAGCTGAAGCCAAAAGAATGTTGGAGTTTAGATAGACATAGATTTAACCCAAAGTTGACGCCAGTTCTTTTTTTCCTCACCAAACATACTTCTCCAGGTGCTGAGGTTTGGATCTATGCAGGAGTTGCTTTCATACTCTTCATCTCCTTCTCACGCACACTATCTACTCTCCTCTAATCCACACCTCTGTGCACTTCTGTGTTTGTAGCTCTTTCACTACTTTTTTTTTTCTCTCCACAGAAAAAGTATAGTGAAAGTATTTGAGCTGGAGCTTACAGGACTCAAATAAAATACACAAGACAAAGGAATTCCGGAAAAAGTCATGTACATATGTACAAATTCCAAGATATACAGGAACTTAGATAGTTAAACAAATATGAAACTCCCTCAGTATCTGAAATGCTGGGCTACATTGTGTTCGAGGACTAAAACAATGGAGGTAAATAATTAAACATGTGAACTTTGAGAGCTTATTGGGTATGGACACTTATAAATTATTCTTTTTTTTTAATCAGGTAAAAGAAATTTGAGTAATTATAATTTCTTACTATGAAGGTGCTATCAGTGGCTCATTATATCAATGGTTAATTATACTGACACAGATCTGGAATGAAAAATTAAATACACCGGAAACATGATCACATATCCGTTTGATGATGTTTGGGGTATGAGAGGTACAAACTGCATCCAAGGAGAGGGAATCTGCTTTGGTAGTGACAGGTTATACCTCCTATTATAAGCTGTCATTCATCCAAGAATGACCTGATCACCCTTCAACAGGTCTAAGCATATTTATTCACAGCTGCCATTTAAAGTAATCACATTTAATCAAAACATACTAAAAACAAGCCCATCTGTAGCTGCAACATAGCGAAGTTTTCATTTCAAGTCAACCTCAACTTTTCCATGTGTTTTATTTGTTCCATTGGTCTGCTTTTTTTTTTGTTTATTTGTTGCCCCGACCCCCAACAGGGAGGCAAGGGGTGTTGTTTTTGGTTTGATTTGTTTGTTTCTTTGTTTGTTAATACTCTAGAGCAAAACTGTTGGTTGAATTCATACGAAATTGGGTTTATAGATTGCCAGTGACCCAGAACAGGAGGATAACATTTTGGGAAAAGTAGGTCAAAGTTCAAATTTTTAGGAATTTTTACAATATTTTTTCCCCATTTACTTATAATAGGCAAGATTTAAAATATCTGTAGAAGCAGAACTATTGGTTGAATTCATACCATATTTGGTTTATAGATTGCCAGTGACCAAGAATAGATATGATTACATTTTAGGAAAAGTAGATCAAAAGTCAGATTTTTTATGAATTTTTAAAACTGTTTTTTTTTTTCTTCCCATTTACTTATAATAGCCAAAATTTGTCTATGTTGTCTATGTCTATGCTGACATAAGCACACACATAGACATGATAACATCAGCTGGATCGACACCAAAATAAACTATGATACGTGCGAGGGGCGGGGTTTGTTGTGTCTGGCACCACTTTTTTTTTTTGTTTGTTTTGTTTTGTTTTTAAAAATTATTTTCCTCAGAGATTAAATGTGTTAAATCTAACAAACTTTGATAAAATGATTGTAAAATAAATGACATAAGTGCTGCTTAGCTGGTGTTTTCAATGCATATCATAAAGTCTTATGTACATTTATACAACAGATTTATAAATCTTTCACTAGTACCTGTAAAGTGAATGTTTTGTAATGCACTGACAGTGCTCTGGGGTAGATCTGGTAGCCGTGAGACAAACATTCCTCGAGTAAAACCCCTTCTCTCATTAATCCTTCCACACTTTGACCCAAGACTGTATCATAAAAACTATAGCCAACCAGCATTTTTCACTTAGTTTTCCGTGTTAGTGACTCCTACTTGGTAAAGTTTCACTGCTTTTATTCTGAGGGCATTTAACTTGCAGACCAGTGTTCTCTTGCATCATAGCAAACATTGAAACTTCACCTTAAAGTGTATGAATTTCTATCAGATTATGAGAACTGCAGATATTGTATTTCTTCATGTATCTTGAAAATGTCAGACGTCTTTAAAATACTGAGAAATGTTGGACTTCACTCAAACAGATACTGTCAACTGAGCAGAAAGTCCTTCAAATCATCATGGATGCATTGATGGTCACGCTGCTGAAAGAATATGTACATATGTGTTCAAGACTAACTCCTGAGGCTGAGTGCATCCTCAATCTATTCTGTATTCTATCACTTAGCATGTCGATGCCATGTCTCAACAGAGCAAAGATTTTAGGCAAAGATGTTGGCGATGCATACAGTAGATTACATGTAAAGAGAAAAAGTTTGAGACTCAAAAGCAACAACACTTTTGCATCTTGTAGTGCAGTTTTCGAATATTTTATAAGGCTAGATATAATCTCACACCTTATATCACACTTTGTTAAGGACCAAAGTGAAGCCTGAATAGACGATGAGCAAGAACCATTCATAGAGGACTGTGTCAGGGCATATTAACAGGATCATGTTGCCCTCTGAAGACCTAGGGGGCAGACTACTTCCTGTGACCGAGCAGCCAGCACCAAACCCTGTCAAGACAAGACCAAACAGATGGACCAGACAGAGGCCGGGAAAGGAGTATTTGCCCTGAAACCCAAGCTCCTCTCACTCTCAGCTGCTCTCCTCTTCTAGACAGACTCACCTCCGTCTATCAAGTTTATTTTCATGCATACAATGTCTTTCACTTCCTTATCCTGACACACTTTTCTATTTGGCTTCTTGCTCCTTATTTCATGAGGCTCATTTATTTTCTGCATCACTCGCTTGAATCTAACCCTCATGTCTTTTCCTTTTCAACTCCTGTCCACCTCAGCTGTATTTTTCTTTAAAGCTCACACCTCATTTCCTTTGAACCAACTCCAAGTCCATCACATAAGACCGAGCTTGAGTATTATTGAGAAACACCATTCACTCTCCACTCTGAATTAGCTTTTACTCTCCAAGACGAGACAGTTGTGGGACAAGAGGTGTCAGATCACAGCTTATGAACATCTGGAGAATGTTAATGTAATCAACGCAAATCAGATTCCTTAACATTCGCTGGCAGGAGTTCAGAACTCAGGAGGCAGAGATGGGCTCAGGAGAAATGGAGCAAGAAGAAAGGGCTGGAGTGCCAGAGGAAAAGATTGCTGGTTTGTATCCTCGAGATCAAAATGGACATGCAGTTAAAAAGGTGGCACATACATTTTTTTTCTCCCACCAATGGCTCTGGTGTTTCATCAAACTGTTTTGCTCATGGACAAAGCCTGAGAGATTAGAGAGGAAACACTTAGATGGTGAGAAAATGGGGCCCACTCTGGGGTGGCGAATGAAATCCCAAACTGTGAGATGTATGATCATGTACCACAGAAAGGGAGAGGGGTTCAGAGTCACACTGTGAGTGTGATTAGTGTGACTGCTGAATGGCTGAACGTGAGAGTGAGCCATTTGTAATGCTAACCTTTGACCTCTCAGTTCAGGGCTGTTGTAACTCCGTTTCCTCTCTCCGGTGAATGTGTATATGTGCACATGTGCTGTCACAGAGGGAATCGGACGCATTTCCTGGGGTTGAGTCTCCCTTAGTCCTAGTGTAGTGACTGACTGGGAAAATAATGATAATACAAGAGCAATGAGGTCAGCCAGCCTTAAACCACGTCTCTCTCTCTCTCTCTCTCTCTCTCTCTCTCTCTCTCTCTCTCTCTCTCTCTCTCTCTCTCCCAGCCTTTGACTGACCCAGATTGCAATAACCGCCAAAGCAGATTCTGGTCCCCCCACCCCCAGAGAGCATGGCCCCCAGGCCTGCATGTAATTCACACACTCTTCTCTTTCTACTGGGTTTATCATTATGAAACTGTCAGTGAACACACCTCCCCTGTCTACTAGCAACTGTAATAAAACATAAAATTCCGTTTGCTCTTAGGCCTTATGCCAAGTAAAAATATTAAGCAATAATTAATGTGTGTGCACTCATATACTCTATATAGTATGCAGTATATATAGCATGTTTATTATCTTTTGTTTAAACTCCAAACTTGTTTTCCTCCTCCAGAAAGACTTGAAAGGAAGGAAGAGAGACGAAAGAAGAATCAAGCCGAGGGAAGGATGTGAAGGACAGGATGAGGCAAAGAAAGATACCAAAGGGAAGCCTGTAAAAGGTATTTATACCCGTCTATTGAGCCAGCTAAAGGACAGACAAGGAGGCAGACTAACAAGCATACAGCCAATATATCGGCAGAGGAATATGGCCCAGTCGGCGAGCCAGACAGTATGCAATCAAAGCTGAAGATGGAAAATCCAAGGGTGAAATTTTTAGATAGCTGAAAAAGCGTTTTTGATCTGAACAAAAGCCAGACATCATGTAACAGATGTTAACACCAGAGGACATGTAAAGGCTGCTTGATGCAGTGTTAACACTGATAGTTAACAGTGTATGGTTACTCGACTATGTGATAATAATGAGTCTTTGGACATGAGGGAGGAGGGGGCAGAGGGTTCAAATGCACTGAAAGCTCACAGAAAGATGATGATCTAATAATGTTTTTTTTATCATGTATGTCACATATTTTTGTATTGTATTGTGTCCAGCATGTATTTTATCATTGGGACATTGATAAAACCTTAAATTTTAAGACCAGACTGCGTTATAGAATGACTTTTGACCAAACCAACTGGTTAAAAGCTTTGGGTATTAATGGAGTTTGCTCTGGGTTGGTAGCTATATTTAGAAAGTATGTTTTCATAAAATGTAAAAGGCACAAAATGCAAAAACACCTGTCAAGTAAATATCAAGCAGAAGTTCCTAAAGAGTGATCTACCTTAATATATCTTCTCCACTCTTAATAACATGCTTAATGCATTCAAAACCTTACATTTTCCTGTCTACTCTATTTTAAAATATTCCGTCTAGAGAGATTTATTGAGAAACTCTGTACTTGATGGTGTCAGAGGCCACTTTAGTGTGGAGGGAGGCCAAAATGGAGAGAAAAAGTTGCTGTTTCAAATCTCCATTAGTGTGAACATGGCCTAAGTAGAGCCCAGAGGGTGGGCAGGGTCAAACAATCACCTTTCTGCTGAGTTCTACCACAGCAGCCACATCCATCCCAAACAATTACTGTCAAAAGGCTCTTTCTATAAGCTGCACACCCTCAGCCGCTCCTTCTCCCCATCCTGCTCACACAAATCAGGCAAACCAACAGCAAACCAGCATGGGGTGAAAAAACACTGGCATTTTGTAGAAACTACTACACTTATTATTGCTTTTCGGCTGCAGACTTTCACCAACTCTTAGTCTGACAGAACTTAGGTAAGCTCTCAAAATTCACCAAGGAACATTAGTGTACCACTTGCGATGGGCCAAATTAATGTAGGCATACCATGTGGCATTCTGTGTTGGCACAGGCCACTTAACCTACTTCCATGAAAGCATTAAGTCAGAGTCATATTTGTAAGCCAGAGGCCAAGAAAACATGGATTGTTTGATTTGATGGCTTTGCTTGATGAAATTCTGCGCTTCTCTCTTGTGTAATAACATAATGCTCACTCTGTTTTCATAGATGGAGATGACAAGGTGTGGTAAGTCTTGACTGATGAGCAGAGGCCAATCATAATGGCCCATAAACTTAGCAAAGGGCACGGTAATCAGCTTAGAAGTTCACGACAGCTTCTGAGAGTTAGATGGCAGGGTGTGCGGTAAAACCATGATGCATTATGAAATAAAGAGCTCAAGGCAGCCCGTAACAGAGTAATGTTATTGAGTTATCCCATAACTGGCTCAGCCAAATCCTCCTGCTGCACTTTGCTTAATGTACAACAGCTGGAGGCAGCTGGGGCCCGTGGCAGCCATGACAGATATGATGCGATATCGCAATTCCTGTCCACCCTGACCTCCTGGGATTCCTCATTTGCTGCAGGCTTCAGGAGAGTGGTGAGTGTGGCAGAATGAGTGGTGAGTGTTTATGGTATGCATCTAGTCCACAACTTATCTCTTATTGCCTATCTTCCACTTTTTTCATTGTAGAACATGCAGTTTGACTGGTGTATTAGAAAGTTGTACACCTCATCTTGGCTCCGTTCAGTCTTCACAAAATCTAACCTGTTACAGACAATTTTGACCAATCATGAGCACTTAGCAGCTGGTCCACAACTCTATGGGGTGCAGGAGTGCTGCCCCAATTAAATGTAGGGATGCCAAACTTTCTTTTTTTTTTTAACGCACACAAATTTAATCATGCATTTGATCATTTTAACCAACAAAACTTCAGACTGAAGAAAATTACATTTTTTCAAATCTCCTGCCATGGTTTGTATAAACCAGATGTGTCACTCCTCTTTTACACGTCAAAGGTCCGATCACCACAAAGACATCTCCAAGAAGTCCACAAAGCAGTGACCAGGGATGAGGCTTATGTTGTGGGGCTTTTGGTGAGCAGATGATATGAGATTGTGCTCTCATTGGAGGAAGGCAATTTTTGGTGCACTGTAGCCAATCAGAATTGTTTTTATTTTCTTGTCATTACGCGATTGGATGAGTTTTGTTAGGTTTCAAGTGGCTTTGAAAAAAAACAACCTGTTAACCTGTTCTAAATGTCACAAATAACAAACTTTAGTTCTGTTTAGCTCATTATGCTAATGGTTTTCCACAAGGACTTTAGTATGGACTTAAGAGTATGAGGCCAAATGCCTCATGTTTGGCTATTTGATTGCGCAGGTAATATAAAACCCTTTAAAAGCAGGTGATTTGGGGTCATGTATTTAGGCTGTGCATAAGCCCTGTGGGATATGAGTGTTCAATTGTTGTTTTATTTGTTTTTATTTTATTGTATTTTTTTCTATTTTTACTTAAAAAAAACACTCAAATGCTGGTGGACTTATAAATTTGGCTCTGGAAACAAATTCTGGTATGCAACAGCTCTGCGGTGTCTACGCTCAGGACAGGGAGGAGAGAGTTGCATGAGGAGGGGTACATTTTCCCCCAGATTTGAGTCTAATCTACCTTTAAATGTCCTGTGTTTGTTTTAACACTGGCTCTGCCTCCAACCCTGCTCTCCCCCTGTCTCGCTCTGCTCAAAACTTCTCATCAATATGCAACATAGCACATGTTAAAATAGCTCTGTGTTTACTCAGTCGTCACTTCCAGAATGTCTGATATGGGTTTAGACAGTTATAATGATGCCTAAGTTTTGTGACACTTTGAGATTCCATGTAGATATAATCAGTCTAGTGTGTCTGTGTGTAATATGTCTGTGTTTGTATAAAGATAGTGGTAGTGGTGGTGGAGAGTGGGATGGGTGTCTATTTTCACAGACAGCTACCAGACATTAGGTTCCTCAAGTTCAGACTCCCCCATTCACCAGATCCCCATACCGAATGAATTCCATCACTGTCGTCATGGCATTGTCATAGCAACCACTTAGATCCCTGTCATTGATGCTCAGTCAACAGCACAACGTAGAGTGAGACACAGAGTAAGAGAAGAGCAATATAAGGGCAGAGGGACGTCAATAGGGGAAAAGGAGAAAACCGAGAGTCAGTGATGATAGAGGGAGTTCGCCTGAGAGACAGGATGAAATTAAATATTTAATGTGATTTTACCATTAAGACACTTTTAATAATGGAGGGGAGGTATAAAAACTGGCAAAATGAGTGTTATTAGTGACTGAGGTTCTTTGCATGGATCCACTTTGGTTGACCTTCAGACTAGTACCACTATGAATACCCTCCCTCCTGCAGGGATACTGAAAAAGCACTGGGATGCACAGCAGGTACATGGTTTATTAATGGACATGACTCTATTTTAAGACTGCATGTGAAGCATATTTGCCAAAGAGGACAAAAACTATACAGATCACATACTTGATCTTCACATAGCTGAGGGCATATAGGCCATTCTTCTTTTCATGTCTGTCTGAGACATAAAAATGTATGGTATGCAGAATAGATGCACATTTCATCATCTCAAAACCACATGTTGAGTTTCATCTCTTACGCCTACTCCATTTTCGTAACATATTTTCACACAACAGTCTGGAACAATGAACCACACACAGTACCTTCAGTTGCCCTTCCTTTCCTCCTATAGTCTAGTCTTTTTTTTTTATTCCACTCTCTCTCAAGCACAAAACGTGGATAAACACACATGCATATTTCACTGTGCCCTGACACTACTGCACTACTCCAGCTTCCCTTCAGACTAGAAACTACAAGATTAATCCATTTGCACAGCGAGCAGTGGGGAGACAGGAGAAGGAAGAAGGGACCGAAGGTTGTGAGAGAGTCATGCTCTGTTAACTATAATTTGACAGGGACTTTACTCTATCTTTTAGATTTAGGCTGTGACTGTGCAGGCAAAGATGGAGGAGACAAAGGAGACAGGATACCTAGGTGGCACATAGATAATAGAAGCATAAAATCCCTTGCTATAACATCTGGTAAACAGTATAAGCACAGACTAAAAACAGAACATCACCACTTGTTTTGTGCAAAACAGAACCGTACAGCCACAATCTTTTGATGTACCAGAAAATGATATTTGACACATAATGATGCAACCAGATGAAAAAGTAAAATGGAGTTCACCAAGGGGATGCATTTCACATCTGCTGAGAGTGTATCAATGCTGATGAAGGATGTCTCACTCTATATTAGGATGCACTATAGCCTATCATAGGCCTTTTGGGGGGTGGAAACCAACTGGCAAAAGAGTTATGCAGACTGATTCTATTGCGAGACTGATAATACAGCCACTGCTCCTGGAAGTGGATTGTTCAAGGGAATATGAAAAGCTGCAGCGTCTGGAAAGTGGCAGTCAAACATGCAGTCAGTTTGAAATCTGACAACTCACAGACTCGCTTTCTTCACAAGTGTGTCACTACAGTTACTGTCTGTGTAGTTGCCGAAGGGGCCCATGCCAAAGCAAAGATGGGTATCTTTCCATTACAGTGCTCCCCTCTCATCCGTTATCCTGATCTGAAAGGTGCATCTTCCTATTGATTTCCCCCGCCTGCCAAAAGCTTGGTGAACAGCTGCTTGGTTGGACAACAACATTACTCATCTTGGACACTTAGCAGATATCAATAATCAGCCGTTTCCCTCTTCTCTATTTGGAATAACAAGGCCATACATCAGGCCCAACAGTCACTAGCTCGCTGCCAAACAGCCAGAGGCTCCAAACTCAGTCCTCAGTCCTTATAAGGTGATTTGGTGTGTGGTTGGACAAGTGAGGAAGGAGATGGGTCTATAGGTTGGGACATTAGACACACGCCCAGCTGTGAGAACTGCTGCTCTGTGTATTGTATTTATGTTCAGTCATGAATACTTAGCCATTCAGTCCATTAAACCTGGTTTCTGTCTATAGACAAACCATTATTACCCTGAAACAACCTCTTGTTATACTGTGACAAAGCACTTTGCGAGCACACACATATGTGACATGCTCATCGATCAAACTAAAGACTGCGTCCTTGAACAACCTTGAGTGAGTCTGTGGGAGTGCAGAGAACTATGTGCTTGTCACAAACACACAGGTGTGCAGAGGGGTGTTAACTCAAACAGGACCCACTTAAGGTTTGAAGTGTTTGATGATAGCACAGAAGTCAAGATAAAGAGTCAAAGCACTTTGCTTCTGGTCGTTAATTACCCTGACCTCAAGGAGACCAGGGTCACTCAGCCTATTAGGAAGACAACTTACCTCCACCCATGCAACTTTCCCATGACAGTCCCATAAATCTCTGTAAAAGAATTCTCTGATGCTGTACATTCAGGGTAAAACTGTGCCTCCAGACCAGTGGTGGGCCGTCAGGGCCAGCAAGACCTTCTCTGCTGGTGTAAACATAATCAGAAACACTGACCTACACTTACAACCTAAATTCTAATATTTGCTTCATGAAATTGTATTAATTCATTCCCAATAGACTATTCTCTTCATTTCTTGGCTTTTCTGTTGGCTGCGCTGCTTCCAGTACTCGTATATGGATGTAAGATATTTTGTCCAATCAGATTTGAGTCTCTGTGTGTTGCCAGGGTTAATCTAATCTGCTCTGGGGCTTCAGAATGAGTAGTGAGGGCTCATGTAACTTAAACTGTATAGCATCAGGGCTGTTTCTTTAACCAATCAGATTCCAGTTTCACCTCACAGGTGCTGGCCCCCAATGTCATCAGCATTTATCCCTCCTCTGATTGGATGGTGAGAGCAAAACTCATTTGATATACAGTAGCTTTATCAATATTCTGTCTGATTCATGCCCAAAACAAAAAACTCATTTTAATTTAATTTAATTGACCCTTTTAATACATTTGAGGTAGATTTTTTTACACCCACAATGGCTGACGGAGGAGAGGGAAATGATTTGGTCTCGGTCAAACTTAAAAACATTTTTCAAGGCAGATTTTTCCAGAAAAGCTGGACATCTTGAGGAGAGGTTGGCCAACCCCTGACGCTAGCTAGCAGGTCGAGCTGACATACTCTGCCCTCAAGAGAATAGAAACTTTTGTCAGGAATAAAAAAGGACTTAATGATGGAACTGAAACACACAGATCACCTCTATATGACAGAGTCAATGAAGTTTTCCTGCGCAAAGAAAGGAGGTTGGGTTATGTATAAATAATGAGCAACTCTGGTGAGTAGGCTATGATGTTTTTTATTTAAATTTTGTATGTTTTTGCCATGCAATTAGATAAATATTGATTCTGAACTACTCCAGGTGATCTACATAGTACAGCTGTGGTTGTAGTGTAGAGGTTTGGAGTCGTCTTAACTGGGTTTCTTGCTTTAGTAATAATTGTGTTCACACTCAATAGATCAAATGTCTCCCTCTCTCTATAATGCCTTGCTATTTTGTGGGGGATTCTTTTGTGTAGTATCGATTGGTTCTACAATTGTGACACCGTAGTGGTGGTATTAAGAGATATTTTGAGTTGAGTAAGTCCCCACTAAAGGCCCAGGTACCAAATGCATAGCCCGCCACTGCTCCAGACTAAGATTTTAGTGATCTTATAAATTTATGCCAAGACACATGGTGTGACATGGATTAAATAAACTGGTCAGTTTAAATAAATTTGTTTTCAAGGAAACTGGTGTATGCAAACTGTACAATAACACCTACTTAATTGTGCTGATGCAACTTAATATTAAAGATTAATCATCAATGTGTGTTATCCAATCAATGAAGGTTAACTAGAGCCTTTGCAATAATGTATTTATGAATACTGAAGAAAAGAGTAGAAGAGGCTTACCTACTTGGATGGACAATTTTACCTCTTTTTTTTGTACATTACTTTAATTGTCCCATTGATCAATGCCATTATTTCATGCTACATTCCTGTTGTAAACAAAACTTACATTGTATATCATCTTAAATTTGTGGTACTGTTAGAACTTTGTCCCAGGCTATTTTTGGTCACAAGACAAGACAACAGCACGCTTTGAATTTTTCTCACACCGCAGTGTGGGACTGCCATTTTGGAGCCAAAGACGCCATGTTTTTCTTTTATGTTAGTAATCTTTTGTCTGGCACAACCCAAATTTGCAGCGCGTATGTTCCTTTTCAAGATATTCTTTACATGCCCCTATACCCTTTTTATCACTCTCAGACAGTTGGAATGTTAAGAGTATGATGGATCTTGGTTACCTCCATACTTTCAAATTTGGGGAGAAAATCAGACACCCTGGAATGTTCATGGAATGAGCCCCTTTTGGGCAAATTCTTAAGCCAGGGGAAAAATGAGCAGCCCTATAAGCAGTCACAGCAACACCCATAATTTGCTAGAGGGAAAAATCGTGACACCAAATAGCCTTGATAACTCAACAGTCTTTGCTCATGAGAATAAAACCACCAGTATCCCTAAGGGCATTTGGCACCAGTTGGCAACAGAAATCAGGCCACAATGGACACTGATCAAATTGCTCCTGTTGTGCATGCACCACATCAGTCTAGTCATCTTTCTATGACATAGGTTATGTGATTATGTTACACATCTATAGGTTTAAATCCTCCAGTGACATCATTAAAGAACTGACAATCTCATCAAATTATGGCTTTCTATATATATATAAAAAAAAATTATTGTCAAAGGGTTCAAGCAGATTATCTCCCACACGGTCCTGATCGGCTTACATGTTGGGTATTTTAATGTGTTATGGAGGTCCACATGATCATATGGTTTACATTCACTTGAGATGTTCACCAACCGTTGCCCTTGGCCCCAATACCATGCCCATTGTCACCCTTGTGTCTCCTGATGGAAAAAGCTCCATTGCAGACAAAGATCGAGAGTCTTCTAACTGCTTTCCTCATTGATCTCCAGTCCCAGCTCATCACTGACCCATGATAACCTTGTTAGTAAGCCCCAAGGGAAAACACTCGAAGGAAGCTGTACTAGAACTGACAAATGGCTTTTCTTCCCGTGTCGTTGTTGTAGCAGATGTCTTTCATATTGTGTTTGTCAGTGGAAGATATATTCATCCCGTTTTGTTTTCAGTGCATCTTTCTGTAAGGGCTGTATCTCAGACTTTGACAAGGAGTGAATGTACGAGAGAATAATACAGGCAGTAACAGTAAATCTTGTCCCGACCTGACCATGCTCATTTCCTGATGAGACACACATGTAAATAACTGCCCAAACTTACTTTACTGCACCTCCCTCCCTATTCCCCGTTTCAACCAATCAATGGGTAATCAATCTTTGCAATCACTGTCAAGCGGTAGCTGGAGTGTTATGAGCTAACCAGACCTGGGTTTATGGGAGCAGACTTAACTGGGCAGGTTGGTCAAGCTGCATATAGATCAATGTTAGCTGTCTCAGCAGAGCAGTGGAGATGAGGTCAGTGCTATGCTGCAAATACAGTCAATTAAAGCAGTGATTAGAGAAAGGTGAGCATGCACAGTGGAAGGCAACGAAAGCTGGACTGCCAGAAGTGCAATGCAACTGAAATTGTGATGAGGCTGACTAGAAGTCTGTTTGAACACACTGGGTAAGATTTGGCAGGGCACTGCTATTGTCCTTGTAGCCTTAATGAGGAAGCTCCAACTACTAACCTCATTTGCATGACTGACATCCCAGGTCTCCAGGCAGTCGTCCAACCCAAAGATCAGCAGACATGTAATGCAGACAAAGTAAATGTGCATATAATCACTGACAGTCCATTAAGAGATGATTCACATTTTGCTTCATCTGCAGATAAGCATTAAATATCTTTAAGATCGAAATTTAAGTACCACACATTCAACACCTTCTTCTTTGTTCTGAATAATTTAATAACTCACCAAGATTTTTATGCCACAGTGACAGCCCAGTGCTGGTTCAAAGGGGCTGCTTTTATGTAACCATGTTTTGATAAACTGGAGGAGGACAAGAGAGGGAATTGGGGGCAAGAGATAGAGGGGGTGGGTTATAAATAGGTCACTCACAAACAAGCGCAACACACTGCAATGATGCTTCATGACAACCCAGCTGTAATGGCAGATGGATAAAATGGAAAACTAGAGCAAAATGACATCCAAATAATGAATCACACCAAAACAGAGTGAACAACAAAGGCGACTTGTTTTTATTGTCTTGGCTGACTTAAGTTACAGCGCTTTGTGAGTAGGAAGGCTGTCTCCCACCTGCCCAACTTACTGTGTATATCACTGAGAAAGTCACTTAATCCCTTCTTAAATTATGCTTATCAATACTGCCTCTGTAAACATATAATTGAGTTTGCAATCTAAATTAAATTGGCCATGTAACTGTGTGCATCTTTGAGTATGTGTATTTGTAATTCTGGTTAATGGAATGAGGAGTCATGAGCAGAAGCGTGCTAGCTTGTCTTTTTTCAGTGCAATTGGAGGTGCAGAGTCAATGAATCCATCCCACACACGGCTCATTAAAACACAATGGCCGGGTATCATCCCCAGACATTTATTTATTTTCGCTGGGGGCCTTTTTCTCTTCTGTCCTATCTTTGTTGGCCTTTTTAGTGTGTGTGTATGTGTGTGTTTGTGTGTGTGTGTGTTTCTTAGGGGGGAATGAGTGCATTGTCAGAGGAAGGACAACGCTTTGTAAACAGTCAAGGTTGGATGTCTTGACGATGTGCTCGGAGAGAGACTGGATTACACTCTGACAGCTGGGGCAAGCATGGCCATAGTTTAAGCTGCAGACATAAGAAGTAGACACACACATACGCTGATTACACACATATACAAATACACACACTGACACACTTGCAGGAAACTCACCGCAATGTCTCAGACAGCACAACAGCTGAACAGCTTGTGTGGCCAAATTAGTGAGATTTGGGTAATGGCCTTACTGTTTCCATGCCGATAAATACACAGATTAATACATTACAATTTGCAAATTATGATTACTATTCAGTTAGTTTGATATGGCATTAGTGTATAAATGCAGGGAGAACAACATCACCTCGCTGACATTAAGCTCATTATGTCTAGACAGAGCAAAACGCCATGAAATATTCTTTTCTGTCCCACTCCGGAGATGAGATTACTGTAGAATAAAGATACAAGGGGCGTGTCTTGCATCCTTTATTTCAAGATGAGCCTGGGATGTTGATATGTGACGTCTGAGTCATGTATACAGGCTGGGGGATAACCCTCGAAGCTCTCTCTGCCTCTCTCTTGGATTCCCCTCCCCCAGCCCACGCTGGACCGCCTGCTGTGGCACAGCAGGGCTGCCAGGTCATACTTAACACCAACCGCAGCCTCTCAACAAACCTCCTCTCTCTCCCCATCCCCCACTGCTCCCATCCCCCACACCATCCTAAAAATCTGCATTACAATGAAAATGGCTGAGAAGGAGGAGGGGTGTGGTTGGGGGAACCGAGAGAGAGGGAGAGAGAAGGGAAAAAAATTGACAGGGACTGAGGGAGAGTGATGATCTCACATATTGGCCCAAAAAAAAGAGAAAAAAACAGATAACCCAGAACTGAGCTAATGAGTCTGTGAGCGGATGGGCAGCATGTGCGGAGCGGTGGTAGGGGGTACATGCATTTGCATGTGGTTGCATGCAAATAATTGTCGCCATATATATATATATCTGTGTTTGTTTCCAAACAAGCCACACTTATGCTGACAGCTATCTCTGAGCAGGAGGGGAGGTGTCTGTGTGGTCGAGCATCACCCAGGCTTTGTATTATAGCATACATAGGAATGCTAAGCTGTCACAACATATAACTGTGGATGTTTTATTACTCTGTTTTCAACAGTGTACTGCAATTTGTGACTTTACACCAATTTCACAAAGAATAATTGATGTCAGGGTGTCTGAGGAATACACCTGAATGCAGTAATAGTAACATTCTTTAGTTCTCATATCCACAGGGCCTTCAAAGCTGCCTAATTTTCACAGCACAGCATCAAAATATTGAGCTTTTTAGTACAACTGTAAATTGGCAATAATTATACTAATAATAACACTAATAATAATGATTGTGATGATGATGATGGTGATGATGATGATGACGATGATGATGATGAGAGGAAGAATAACCTCCGGAGAGAGAGCCAGGCTAGTTATAACCACTGCTGTTTTCACCCACTTCAGTCTTTCATTTAAGCACCTCTTGGCTCTAGTCTCATACTTAGAGTGTATTTGTCCTCTCTTCTCCCTCTCCAAAGCTAATAAGCTGATGCCAGTAAATGTCACTGTATTTCCTCAGTAGTTTATTAATACACACGCTGGTGGAGAAACTGCAGTGCAAAATTTGGTTTCATGCTGACTGACAATTTGCTTATGAATTGAAGAATTTCACTCATCACACATGCATATGTTTGGCCTTTGGAAAATTAGAGTTTGAACAATGCATCATATGAACAGATTAAATGAATGCAGCAGCAGAACGAACATAAACCAAGGTGATTTTTCATGGAAACGATCCAAAATTCCAAAGTTTTATCATTATTATTATTATTATTATTATTATTATTATTATCATTATTATTGTTTTTGTTGTTGTTGTTTATTACCCACCTGCCATTTGTAAAATATGTATTAGGCTCTAATATCCAATGACAGGTGTTATCACTAAATGACTTATGAAGTGGTGCCATTAGTACTTTGAGCCTGTATATCTAAAGCCATCTGGTCAAGGATGACTATAAGTGTAACATCTCCACTTGAGAGCCAAACCTGAGAGACTGTGATATTGTTTAGATTTCCATTCTATCTTTTAAGCTGGGTGTCTCTCTCATATTGGTGTGTGTCTGCCTGGGATGAAGAGAACAACTGCAAGAAGCGTGGGAGGGATGAAGCAGGAGAGCGGAGGAGGAAGAGCAGAGTGTGATAATGATGAATGAGATGATGGCACACTGACCTAGTAATGCCGCAGCGCCGTTGCCAGTGGGGATGAGCTGCCCTACTACTGTACACCCCTGTCTGACACATGCACACGTGCACTCATCCACTCCACTCAGCCTCTATCCTTTCATTTTGCTTCACTCATGAACACTTTCTGCACAGCTTAACCCTTCACCTTCTCCTTTTAGTACACGTCTTACCATCTGCTTTTGCTTTCTCTGCTCTCCTGCCTGGCCTTAATGTCATGACAACAGATGGAAACAATACAAGACACTGGGCTAATTTGCCTATAAAGGGCTTCATACAAGAGACAAATAGAGGGAGGTAAAGGCAAGGAAGGGCAGTGCAAGAATGTACAGTGGAAGTCTGAAACTGAGAGGAAAAAGGAAAAAAAAATACACCCTGACAGGGAGATGGTGAGGCTAGAGGTTAAAAGGAAACCACGCTTCATTTCCCTGTGGCCAAAAGAGGTTAAGAGACTTGGCTGCATAAATTGCGGGAGTCAAAGTCATCTCAAATAAACAAACCAGTCATCATGAGGCAAACAAAAACAACGCCACTCTTGCCTCGCCCGGCTTTCCCACCAAAACCACGTCCCATCGTAACATTGGCCGGAGACGTAGATAGAAGCTGCAGTTTCCATGGTAACTAGCTCTGTGGTATGTCTGTGCACACGTAGAAAAGCGGGGAGGGGTATGTCTCGTCATGAGTGCGTCTGCCACCTTAGGCACAGAGAGAGACGGAGACAGAGAAGGGGGGATGTTAGGGATATCTACATGCATCAAAGTGATTACTGTTGGTGTCCGTCCACCTTGCAGTTTGCGTTGTGCTTTGTAGCTCCCATGTGAACGGCTGTTTTATCAATGAGACAAGTCAAACACGTAAGTCTGCCTGAGCGTTGGGCATCCAGCTAGAATCCTCCTCCTTCCCCTCCTCTGAGACACATTGCCAGAGCCCGACAAGACATACGTCTACATGAGCCCAAGGCCAAGATGGCTGCCATGTGCAGCATTGTGGTTGCCTGCTGGTGAGGGCCTTTTTGCAGTCAATAAGCCAGTTGATCGAATTAATTAGCATCACAAAAGGCTTTCTTTTAAGTCTCTGCAACTCTATTCACACCAGTGAAGAGGGCTGTGCACCTGATTCTCCTTGTAATTAAGTGCTTGGCAATGCAAATGTTGTGTTTATGCCAGAATAAATCAAACATACATATTCAAATTGACATCTTAGCATACACAAATAAATCTCTTTCTAATATTTTTTGAGCAAGATCCAGTATGGCATTTGCATTTCTGATACATTAAAATGAAATGTGTTTGTTTGAACCAGTGTAGCCGCGGCCGCAATAACTTTTATGTCATTTTGTCATGTCGACTTTATTCTTCACATTAATTTGTATTTTATGACTGAGCTTCATAGTGTGGTACTGTCAAAACTGCTGAGGTTTTTGGGGCCAAAACTGTAACAAATTAATGACACTGAGGTGTCACACAACCACAAGAATGCATACAGGAAACAGCTTGTTTTGTGATTGTGTATGCATGATTTGTTGACAAAATGTGGAACCATGGGAGATTACAATTCATCAAGCTGATATGCTCAAGTAAACTGTTCAAGGTGACTGTCATAAGAAGAAATCGTCCCCTCCCTGAAGCAGACATGTTTCTGATGAGTCTCCTTCAGCTCAGTCCTCCTGACGTCCCCTTTTTTTCTCCATCTCTTTTTCATCTCCTCTACTTGTGATGCTCATCAGTTGGCAGGCTGAGAGAAAGACAATGGAGGCTTTTAGTGGATTTGAGAGTTCATCCTGTGTTAGGGCATGAAAAATGGGCAACCACACAAACAGGGGCATTGACCAGCTCAGGGGGGGAAAGTGTGTGAAGAGAAGAAGCACCATGTTAGACGTGACAGAAATGAGTAGGCAGGTTGAGGCCAGAGGAACACCTCGAGCTGCGGCCTCAATTTCCTCAAGGAAATCAGGCACTGAAATGATGTGATAATACAAGTGTGTGTAAAGTAGTGCATTTTCTCTTGTTTCTCTGGTGGGAAGTGAAATTACTCCAGGCTTTGTGTGTAGTCTTCACAAATGGTGTTGTAAATATACTGATACTGTAACCAGGACAGAGCCTGTAGAGTAGTTTTCCCTCAGTACATGTGAAGACCTTTCACTATAAACAGGACATTTTTGGATAAGTAGATAAGTAGGTACACTTGCATTACTTTCCAAATGTTATAGATAACATAAAACTATGCAACTCACCACTCAGTAATACTATTGGAGGCTGTGTGGGATCACTGAGGCTGACTATTCACATATTTTCTGGAATTGTTCAAAAATAAAGCCATGTTGGCAACTTGTTAATGTGACTATTGAAACCTTTTTGGGCTATGAAATTCCATAAACGTGCCGGATCATTTATCTGTGGAACACTGTGGACGCTGTGGTGAAAGATCTTTGTTTTTACTGTGAAGCTGTAGGAATTGGCTTAATGTGAACACTCCAAGGTCAGATCAGCGGCTGGAAATTGTTTGAGATATTCTTGTTTTGGAGAAGTTGATTTGAATGTTGAGAAACAGATGACGCTTTCAACAAAAACTAAGAAAATTGAATATTTATATAACAAATATGCGCAACACAGTGGTGCAGTGGATAGCACTCATGTCTCACAGCAAGAAGGACCTGGGTTCAATTCCAACACCAGTCGATGGGGGTGGGACCTTTCTGTGTGGAGTTTGCATGTCCTCCCCGTGTCTGCATGGGTTCTCTCCAGGTACTCCGGCTTCTACACGAGGGTCGTTCAATAAGTTCATGGCCTCACCCAGAACAGAACGACACAGACTGATAATTTATATTTTATTTTTCAACATAATCTCCATTTACAGCAATGCACTTGGTCCATCGATGTTCAAGCATCACTATCCCATCACTAAAGAATGTAACATCCTGTATTATAACAACCAGTATTTCTGGGTGAGGCCATGAACTTATTGAACAGCCCTCGCATGTCAGCCCTGCAATGAACTGGCGACATGTCCAGGGTGTACCCTGCCTTTGCCCATAATTAGCTGGGATAGGCTCCAGCGACTTTAAGTGAGGATAAAGCAGGTTCAGATAATGAATGAATGAATATATGACAAATGACAATGAGACTTAATTAGAACTATATTTTACACCAAACTGCACTGCAAGAAGTCCAGACAACTAGTTCTGTTATGGGTGCTTCTATGAAACTGGGTTTATTTTGGTATCTGGCACTTTGCCAGCTTTTTTAGACCCAATAATAAAAGACAAATGTAGACATATTTGGCCCCAGGATGAACCTAATGATGACCTCAGATAAATGCAAAAAAAATTTTGCTCTTGGTCTGAGCCATCCCAAAACTAATGAATTTTTAATAAAATATTGGGGCCAAAAATATGACAAAAATTGGGACATGAAAAACTGCCGAGGTGTCAGTGCATTTGATCTGGAAAACATGGCTTGAAATGGTCTTATATAGTGATATAAATAAAGACTGTGTTAAATTTAATGATCCTAGTGGTTTTTCTAATCCAGACATGCGGGTTTCTCATGAATCGTCAGTCTCATTCAAGGTTTTGTATGTAACCCATCGTGTCCATTTGTGTTACACACAGCACCTGCCCAGTTAAACACATATAAATCAAAAATGATTTTGCAACAGCGGTCATTTTTGTGAAACGCTCTGCCTTGCAAGTTTGATTCCCGAAATGTACCTGTGAGAGAATAAAGAGATATTCAAGAAAAGAATAGCATATAATTTTCATGTCCTTTTGACCATGTTGCTCACAGATTTTTGTATTAAATATAATGTAAAATAATATAAAAATGTGTTTTATCTGAAAAATAGTTTCTCTTTTATCTCGGTAAATATTTATTTTTAAAATAGACCCAAAATGCTTCCAAATTGCTTCATAACATTAGTCTACATGTGGTTTGAATTTTTACCCCTCTTTTCTGTTTTTAGGGACCAGTTTCATAGAAGCACCCTTATATGTTTTATTGTTGTGTTTTTCTGTTCATACGTTTTTGTGGAAAATCTAATAAAAAACTGAAGTGTAAAAAAAAAAAAAAAAAGTTATGCTTAAAATTCATATTCTGTATAAACACACCTTACTGACCGATCATAAACACAAATACAAAACACACACATACACAATGGCCGCTGATTGTTAAAATAAGTCCTAGAAACTCATCTAATGTTTCTTGTAATGCACTGAATAAGCTCTTATAGTGGAAAATTTCTAGTAATTTATCAGACCATATTGCTAATGTGGGAGCATTCACATCAAGCCAGATGAGTAGGATTGAAAAGCATGCAGCATACAACATGATATTCCATATTTTTGCCTTTTGACCAGACAAGGAGCTAACATTAAGGGTACATAACTTTGAATCCATTGTTATCTAATACCAAGACACTTTCCAATTGAATAGTCAATCATTTTACAGTCTTATAACAACATTTTTTTTGTGTTTTTGAAGAGCATTGAATAATCTCTTGGAGTGGCCTGACATGTGGCAAAGTCAGGGCTACCCCCTGAGGTCAAACCTGGTCAGAAGCCTCTGAGAAGAGTTGACTTCCCACTGTGAGACCAGCTCTTTATTGTGCTGATCAAACCAAAAACATCCCTTTGAAATCTGACAACCTCATATATAGACCTCATTTAAGCAAAAGCCCAGCTCCCACATCAGAAAGCAATGAGGAATTCCAAAGCTGTGACTGCTGTATGTATATCATCCTACTGCAAAAACATATTTCAAACATCTTGTCTTCTTTCTTGACTCATTTTGGGGGAATGTATCGAGCATCGAGGAGAGTTAAGGCGGGTGGGGGTTGTTGTTTTTTAACCCCTGGGGGTGTATTCCACTGAATGGATGGAGATCATTTTCTGGGTGGCGTATGCATGCCTTGCATACCTTCGCTATGACATGTTTGTGTGAGTGTGTATCTGTGGAGGGGGCAGGTCTGTGTGCAATCAGATTGGTGGAAACAATGACAGAAGAGAGACATATGTGCCGACAAAGAGATGCTTCAGGAGGATATGGGGCTTTAATAGGAGGAAATCATAAATTCCACTTAATGAAGTCCTATAAAGATGACAAGCAGACAGTAGCATTTTGTTAACATGGGTTCATCTGTGGGATAAATAAGGGCCTCGCTGATGGGAAAAAGGGATAATTTGGTTAAGGTTGCCAGAATTAAGAGTAATAGCTTGCAAATGAGGCAGCTGGCATATGAAAAAGGCATGTATGAGCCTAAAGGGCTGTAAAAGACCATACACTGACTTATCTGTCTCCATGTCACATAGTCACTGGACAGACTATAGAAACGGTCCACTCACTCTCATAACTCAGCTCAAAACATATGACCCTTGACCTTCCCAGATCACTGAGGGAACCCATCGGTCTAGGCCTTCCAAAAACTGCAGTGTCACTGCTGCGATCGTGGGATTCACTTGTCTGGCCAAGAGACCTCATTACCGGCTGACAGGCTGATTCACTGTCTTTCTGTCTGAGTCTGTGACAAAGCAGCCCCAGTGCCATCGGAAGGTCTCCAGCGATTGTGTAGTTGGCTGTGTGTTATGTAACTAGTTTACTCTTGGAAACATGGACCCGTCGCTCACAATACATAATACATCTATTAAAATTTCTCATCTATTGTGACACCATTTCATTGCAATAGAATTTAACCATTCAGACCATCAGATACTGACTTTTTTCTTTCATTCTTCACATGAACTCATCTTATTTAACAGTTGGATAAAGTATGTATGTTATTATAAACTTCATAACACATTATCATCTTTCAATGACAAAAAAACAAAGAGGAAAGAAGGGGTTTTATTTGTTTTCACTCAGTAATTACTATAAGTTTACCTCACTCCACCTCTTGTGCAATATTATATGCAAAATTCTCTATTTGTTTCTGGACAAGTTCAAAATTCCCCATACTTTTGTAATAGTGTTGATAAAGTTTACAATGTGTATACTTTAATAGTATGTTACTAGTTTGTTGTTATAATGTTTACTCCTCAATTGCAGGATTCATAGTTAATTATATTTTTCTATTTTATTGTTATTATTCTTGTACAGTGTTTTAAGTACTTTTAACTTTTTTTCTTCTAAGTCTGAACTGTTTGTTTATGGACAAATGGTGAATAAGAGTCTTGAATATATTTGTGTTATAGCTTTTACTTCTTTTAAACTTTATAAAACAGTGATTTATAGCCTATAATTCTGCCAAATATACAATTTTATCATTAAATATGTTGTGTGATACCTGTGTGATTTATGTTTTTTGCTGTATACTTACAACAAGTGGTGAGTAATTGATGATCAACGCTTAAAAACTTTGCAATAACATGAAGATCTGAGGGTGGATGTGCGTCTTGCTGGTCCTCCAGTTGAGTATAGCAGACTGTTGCAGGGAGAAGTGAGGCCCCACCCACGGCTGCTGATTGGACAGAGGCAGCCTGCCACGCCCATGGGCGGAGACTCTGGTCGATTTTGAGGCGCGGTTGAAATACTCACAGTCGTATCCCTGACATCCTTTAATTTGAGCTCAGCCGCCGTGGGGTTCACACTCACAGAAGGGGGATCTTGTCGTTTCTGATCCTAGCTAGGGAGCAGGAGAACCGGTCGGATTTTTCACCTCTTTGGCTCAGACTTTACCTTATCCCAGAGCTGGATTTTTAAGACTCGAAACTCTTTGAGGTTTTTGTTTTTAGATTTTATTTTTTGTTCTCAACATCTAAAGAAAATGGGAGCCCACATGTCCAAGGGTGGAGTAGTTGTTCAGGGGAAAGCCGCCGCCGACCCTGCTGCTGCCAAAGCCAACGGCCAGGTGAGTAGAACGGGCCGAATGAGGTGCAGGTCTGCGGGGAGCCACATGGCCCCAGACGCCCACCGCCAGCACGGGTCCTTCAGTGGGGCTCCAGCAGCGACGGGCGCCTGGGGCTGGAACTCGATCACAGCCTGCACTGAGACCACATCTAACCTGTTAGTGCCGAAAAACCTGCTGTTGAAACCCGTAACTTTTGCATGAATCAGAATCGGTCTAAATCCAGGGGACCTCCAGCCGTCGAGTGGCCATGCTCGTCCCCGTGCAGCGCGCACCAGACCCGCTTTTGTTAATTCCGTCTGCTGCTCCCAAAGGGGCAATTCACGCGTAAATTATATGAAAAAACGCCAGAGTTTGATTCTGCCGGGTGTTTGGAGCATGTTTTCTCTCATGAGTTGGTGGTAGTCGGGCAGATATTCGTGCTCACGTCGAACAAAAGATGCAGTGCAAAGGATGCAAATGCGCTCTGCTGGAGGCGCATTTGGAGTTGCAAACAAAGCGCGAACAGGCGCCACATCAGACCACAACGGCCACATTTCTGCACAGTGTTTCCTCACCAACACCCAGACGAGGTGTTTGTCGAGATAAAGTAAAAATGCAACAGTCTGTCCCCAGATCAGAGGATGTGTTATATGATATTTAATGAGATATGCAGGATCATGTGTTGAATATGACTTCCTTGCTTATAAGAAGGGTGATCATTCCCTTAAGTGTGAAAAAATTGTCTGTATTCTGACCTTGGCTTTGTGGCTGACGCTGGTGATATATGCTGGTTGTTTTGAACAGACTGAGCCTCAGACAGAGGAGGTAGATGTGAGCTGCAGCTCCTGGATGAGAGCACAAACCAGGCTTCACGGGGATTCCTTTGTTCCCCAACTTACGTGCTGTGTTGACGTTTTTGGTGGAGCACTACTGCCCCCATGCGTCTGGTCCGAGTCGTGCAAACAGCTGTTGAATCGCCTGCTGAACCACTGTCTGGGCAGGCAGCCTGCTCTTGTATAGCATGGATTAACTATCAGAGTAAACGGCCTAATGCAAATCTGTCATATGCCAGATCCCCTTTAGATTTATTTGCAGTTTTAGCACACATTTCCATCTGTGCAGTCGGAGTGATTTTCCCTTTCCAAAGGCTGTGTTTATTACAAGTCAGATTTATTATTTAAATACATCATTAATGAGTTTCTTTTTTCTGCAGGAAAATGGCCATGTGAAAACCAATGGTGATGTGTCAGCTAAGCCTGATGGGGAAGTGGCTGCCTCCGATGGAAATGGAACAGCCGAGCCGGCCAAGGAGGGGGAGGCCGGTGCCGGAGATGCCATCGAGCCTGCTCCTGCAGCTGAGGGGGAGGCCGCCAAGGCAGAAGGCGAGGCCGCCAAGGATGGCAAGAAGAAGAAGAAGTTCTCTCTGAAGAACTCCTTCAAGTTCAAGGGAATCTCACTGAAGAAGAGCAAGAAGGGCAGCGAGGAGGGCAAAGAGGAGGCCACCTCCCCCACGACTGAGGACAAGCCTGAGGAGAACGGCCACGCAGCCAAAGAAACCAAAGAGGACACGCCGGCCGCTGAGGCCAAAGAGGGAGAGGCAGCAGCAGCAGAACCCGCAGCAGCAGCACCAGAGGAGGAGACCAAGGCGGCGGAGGAGGCTCCACCTACAGAGGCTGCCCCAGCTGAGGAGGCCGCCGCCCCTGCTGAGGGCACGACACCTGCAGCCTCTGAGGGCGAGGCCAAGGCAGAGTGACTGCACCCTGCCACGGCACCTGAACTGATTTTCCAAGATTAAAGTATATAAATATATATATGAGAGACTCGTGCCACGTTCTTAAAGTTATAAACAAAACTACAAAAGAAGACAAAGGATATATCACGTTTGCTGATTCAACCACCAGTTCACTGCCTTTTATTAGTTCTTCGACAGGCGGAATCTCACCGGGCCCTCTCATGATGAAAGTGTCGGCTTGCATCGCCCCCTCATGGTACACACAGGGACTGGCGTGTGGCGAAGGTAATGGATTGGATGTGGAGCAAATCAGGAATACTGACTTATTTTCCCAATTCATGGAGAAGCATCCTTTAAACAGCGTGGCAGCCCTATAACATTTTATTTTTTTTCTCATCTTTTTTTGGGATCTACAAATTGTCACCGTTGCGGAGCGGGGCAGACCATCTCCTTCACTCGAAATGACTGTTATATGGACACATAAACCTTTCAAATGATCTTATTCATTTTTAGAATTCTACATTCCTATGTTTTACCCCCAAATTTCAAGTATTTTGTCATGTATAGAAAAGTGAAAAATCAAGGAGGGGAGGTGGAAAAAGAGCTATGTCTTTGTTCGTGCATTTTGATTCTTTTCTGGCTAAACCCACATTCGAGCTTCTTGAATATTGCAGTGTTCACATTTCAGAGTTTATGATGCAGGGGTTGGGATTGTGTACAAAATGTGAGCTTTTTATCTGCGAACTGTCTCTGTAAATATGTTTTGGCCATTATTTTTGGTTCTTTTATTTTGCTATCGTTTGAAGATGTTAATGGTTTTATTGTAACTTTTAATAAGGGTAAATAAATGTTCGATCCCCTCTGTCTGCCTTGTTGCCTTGTGATTCACACCCCAATACACCAAAATAATCTAATTTTGCTCATCTCAGTATGGCAAATTTGATTTGCTTCAGTAGACTGCAAACTCTAGGAATGCAATCTCTGCAGTGTAACAGCAAAACATGGATCTGTTATTATATTACACATAAATGAACTGCAATCACTTATTACAAACTGGAATAAATTAAGAGTATATTAAAACTTTAACTATTGAGCTCAGGCCTGATGTTAGTTCAATGACATGGAAATAGCTGAATAAATTAAAACTATGATAATTGCTCTTAAACCCTTATAATAGTCAGGAACAAAATGCTTCATATTAACCACGCACTCAGGTTTATTGTCTTAAAGCTGCACTTCATCATATTCTCCAGGAATAATTTGGAGTCATGTCTCCACAATGAGAGACTTTGAATTAGGCCCTGCGCAACTGTACACAATGCCCCTGGCTCTTACATAACTGATAATAATTACAGTAACATGGTTGTCATTTAGTCACTGAGTGCCAGACTTAGACAGTCACTAATTTGAACAGTTGATTTGCTTCATTATGTGTTGGTCTCTGGTGCCCTCTAGTGAACATATGCATCTAATCCAACTGTACAGGAACAACTTGGTTTACCCTTTCCTTGTTTGTTTACTTGACAGATGTTGAGTTATTTTTGTACGGTTTTAGTGGGCCTCATGTTGTGTTGATGCTGAAATAGTTTTCCTCATATGCACTTATGTTTTTAGGGTCAGAATTAGGCTAATCTGACACCAAATATTACATGAATGGAAATGATATGACATGGTTATGTAATACAGCTACACAACAGTGTTTTATGATATAAACCAGTAGAAAGCTTAAAATATCCAGGATTTACACACCTTCAGTATTAGGCACATTCTGTTCATATCGGCTGTTGAGTTATAGTTGTATCATTTAGTAAATTCAAATAACATTTCAATAATGTCTTTCATCATTTTGTTTGTTCTCCTCCTTTCTCTTCGTCATTGTTATTATTAAAATAGATCTGATTACATTTTGGGAAAAGTAGGTCAAAGTTCAAAATTTTCATGAATTTTTGAAATCTTTTTTCCCTCATTTACTTACAATGGGCGAAATTTCAAATGTCTTCATTTCATATCAAATTGGGTTTATAGATTGCCAGTAATCCAGAATAGAGGTCATTACATTTTGGGAAAAGTAGGTCAAAGTTTACATTTTTTATGGATTTTTTAAATCTTTTTTTTTTCTCCCATTTACTTATAATGAGTACAATTTCAAATGTCCAGAAAAACATCAATTTTGTTTGAATTTACTTCAAACTTGGCACATATATAGAGACAATTGATTTGTTGACATCAGCACATGCACTGACATGATGATGTCAGCTGGATCGATGCCAAAATAAGCTACAGTATGTACGAGGGGTGGGATTTGTTGTGCCTGGCATCACTTATTATTTATTATTAATTATTATTATTATTATCATTATTATTATTATTACTACTTTCTCAATGAGATTTCTCCTGAAGCATCCTGATGTGAGATCAAGTCAGACGTTCCAACCCCTCCTAGTCTCCATGACAACCCTTCCTAAGACGCCACCTCAGGTAATTTAACTATTGCACTTGCAAGTCTACTGGAAAAGTTATTCATTTGTATGTGCTATGCCAGAGTTGTTGCTTGATTAATTTCCTCTATTTAACTTTTGAAGCACTTATAAACCAAAAAATGTTATAACCCAACTATATTTTCTCTCATCACTGTTTCATAAAACCCCATGTCCTCTCTCTCACAGTACTGATAGTACAGCAAGTAACACCTTGTCAGAACCATGGAGAGCTACCTGCACCTGGTAAACAATGTAAACTCTCAAACAGGGGGCTTATATAAATAGACAATAAGTGAGTATAATTATGCCATATACCATTATTCATGGGTGATTCTGTACCTCCTGAATCAAATTATTGTTCTGGAACTGTCTGTTGAATGTACTGATTACAGCATCTTTGTCCTTCACTGACTGTTCATACATCATGACCAGGCTGCCCACATATACCTGATACCTGAACAGAATATCAGAGTGTTTTGCCCTCAGGCTTTCGAGTTAGTATCAACAAGAAATACTGCACAACAGAAAACTGCAAAAACCTTTTCATTTCCACAGGTCATTTTGCAAACATCACAATAAACAGTGATGTGAAAACACCCAGCTGACACAGGACTAACTCGGTGCTATACTTACCATCACCTTGAGACATGAAGGTTATCTAACCAGCTCTTGACTCACTGCTTTAACCTTATAATTCTTAAAACATATTAGTAGACACATGACAGCTGATCATAACTCCCAGGCATGAAGACACAGTGATGGACAGACAGATAACAATATGCTGCTCTCTAGTGGAAGAATAAGACAATTACAGGGGTTTCACGGTCAAAATGGACAATCTGGAAAGGTCATGGAGTCGGATACAGGTCAAAAAAATCGGATTTGGGTCACATTTGCCTGCAGTCTGAATGTACCCTATATGCTCAAATCTGATCTTTTGCTACAATCCTTTTTTTTTTTTTTTTTACATGGTTTTTCACAATATAATTCAAATGTGCCTGCCATCGAACTCATGTGAACAGTCTATGACCTGAAGTGACTCATGCACAAAAGAAGACGTGACGTCACACAGAGTGCACTGAGTTTACAGAAGTAAATATGGATCATGCTGGGTCCCACCTCCTCCAGCACAGAATAATGATATAAAAGTGAAAGTCAAACTAAAGTCACATTGAAAAATATCAGCTATGTTTTCGATTTACGACCACAAATGAAAGTGACCTGGGTCTGATTTTTAAATTTTGTATGTGTGCTGCAAGGTTAAAATAGTTTTGGATTTTTAATTATAGTTTAGTTTTATTTAGTTTTGACTTTTTTTTCTCTAATTCAGTTAGTTTTAATTAGTTTTGAGAGCATGTTTGCAAGTTTTTATTAGTTATCGTTTTTTTCTGAATGCTTAGTTTTAGTTTAGTTTAGTTTAGTTTTAGTATTAGTTTTAGTTATTTCATATATTTTATGTTCCTCACCATCCTATTCAAAGAAATTAGTAAGGCACGGATCAGTGGGTTACCCTGGACACTTTATTTGGGGGTCGGGTTAGGGCGGCTCACTGACTGAGCAGAGGCACAAACACATGTACAGTACAATGTATAAATTCCCTTTAGCAGGTTGGAGGGGTGGGGGTGTGATCCATACACAACGTCACTTATATGAAAACAATGCGAAGATGTGCAAAGCGTGAGAGAAGATGCACAAAGCAGCCAGCAGTAAACCAGACAGAAACATATATAAACCAGCCAACCAGCAGTTAAAGCAGATAGAAACATATATAAACCAGCCAACCAGCAGTTAAAGCAGATAGAAACATATATAAACCAGCCAACCAGCAGTTAAAGCAGATAGAAACATATATAAACCAGCTAACCAGCAGTTAAAGCAGATAGAAACATATATAAACCAGCTAACCAGCAGTTTAAGCAGATAGAAACATATATAAACCAGGTAACCAGCAGTTAAAGCAGACAGAAACATACATAAACCAGCCAACCAACAGTTAAAGCAGATAGAAACATATATAAACCAGCTAACCAGCAGTTTCAGCAGATAGAAACATATATAAACCAGTTAACCAGCAGTTAAAGCAGACAGAAACATATATAAACCAGCTAACCAGCAGTTAAAACAGACATAAACATATATAAACCAGCTAACCAGCAGTTAAAGCAGACAGAAACAGATATAAACCAGCTAACCAGCAGTTAAAGCAGACAGAAACATATATAAACCAGCTAACCAGCAGTTAAAGCAGACAGAAACATATATAAACCAGCTAACCAGCAGTTAAAGCAGACAGAAACATATATAAACCAGTTAACCAGCAGTTAAAGCAAATAGAAACATATATAAACCAGCTAACCTGCAGTTAAAGCAGATAGAAACATATATAAACCAGCTAACCAGCAGTTAAAGCAGATAGAAACATACATAACCCAGCTAACCAGCAGTCAAAGCAGATAGAAACACATATAAACATATAAAACCCAGTCCATCAGCAGTAAACCACACCTTAGCAGATATATCTTAATCATCTCCAGTTCCATTATTAGCCAACTTTGCTTCAGTTCAGTTCAGCTAGCTGTAGCTAGTATCATCAAACGTTTTTTTAACATTCTAACAGGTTCCATACCTCTGTAATTGGATTCGTTTTTCTCCTCCTCTTTTCTCCTCTTCTAAACTATGCAGTTAAGGGCTTGGAAGGCCTTTTCATGGTGATAAACTCTCCAGTCTTTACCTAGATGCTAGCTCAACACCTGTCTGACATTGTCTGTCATTCAGCTCTACTCTGTCTTTGTCACTCACTTTTAGTTAGTTTTGTAAGCTCACAATACAGTTTCAGTTAGTTATCTTTTTTTTTTTTTCTTTTAATTAGAGTTTCTATTTATTTCAGTTAACGAAAATATTTTTTCAGTTTTAGTTTTCCTCATTTCGTTCGTTTTCGTTAAGGATTATAACCTTGGTGTGCTGTTCACACTGTCATAAAGAAGTCAGGTGTAGGTCACACATGTCCAATAAAAAGTCGGATTTGGGCCACTTTTATCTGCAGTGTGAACGTAGCCATCGACAGAGTTTATTTTCATTGAGTGTGGCCTGCAGTAACTGACCCAGAGTTTGATTTACCAATCCCTCTAAAAAAAAACAAAAACAAAAAAAATGTAATTTCCCATGATTCAGGCTAAATGGTTGGGAGTTTGTACTAAATCTGCTTTGTGTAACTGCGTCCTGCTCTTATACAGTGTCTGTGGGATGCTGACAAATAACATCCTTCCACATTATGACAAAAAGTAGATCCATCATTCATGTCACCCGGGTAAAGACAGATTTGGGAGATTGACTTCTTTTAGCCTTTTAAAAGAAAATTAAGAGGAAAATTTAAGGGAATGTTGCTACTTGAGACCCAGAGGTTAATAAATATGTTTACCTTTTCTTCTAATTCTGTGATTAAGTGTCTTTTTCCCCTTTTTTTTTTTATTTATTTTTTTTTTTTTTTACCATGTTTAGAGTTTAGATTTTCAGTCAGACATCCACTTCATATTCACATATGTTGACTTCTTTTGCTTTGTATTGTTTCAGAAAATGTCTTTTTTTTATATTAACCTCAATAGATAAAAATAAAAACATCCTACAGCAGTGAGCCCGTCCAATAAACCAATGAATTTTCTTTTTTCTTTCTGTCTTTTCTAAATGGCCAAGAGCTTGCCTCAGAGATTAAATATGCTAAATGTTATGTATTTTAATCAGATTAATTAGAAAACAAATGACAAAAGTGCTGGTTTGCTGATGTTTTGATGGTATATGATAACGTGTTTTTCCACATATATTTTGGTTTATGTACATTTATACAACAGATTTATAAATGTTCCTCTGATAGAACCTGTAAAGTGAATGTATGGTCATGTGCAGACAGTGTTTTGAAGTAGAATTCCTCTGGAGTTAAACCCTTTCTCTCGTATATGTATACGTTGAGGAGCTGTTGTATCAAAATGGGGGATTGTCTTCCACCAGAAATTAGGGTTAGGGTATAGTTCTTTTATGATTCCAATCCATTCCTCTTTTATTGTGGCTCAGCATTTAAATAACTTTTAGCAGATTTGATTGTTTAGTCACAGAGTTTCTCATACCCAAAAAATGTTATGCTTTTCTTTCACAAATGAGGGAACAATGGTCCGAAATTGCGTTAAAATGTACAAAACAGTGAAATTTCTCTTGCCTGGCCAGCCAGCACTGGGTGCTAAGCCCCCCTAAACCTCTGATCCTAGAATCGCCCCTGGAGTCTACAGATCCAGGTCTAGAAAAATAATTAAAGAAAATCAGAGAAAGATTTAGAAAAGTCATGGAATTTGTTTATTTTTTAATTTTTTTTAAATTTTGTTTGGTTTTGATGAAATTCACAAAACAAGAAAGTAAATAATTAGTTTCATAAAGTTAAGGTGCTGGGATGGATTTCTGTTGTAATTGTTTGATTAAAAACAATGCATTTCTACATGATATAATTTACATAGTTAATACTTACAATAACTTTGGAGAATAATAGTTTTTCTGAGTATTTAAAATGTATATGAAAATAAGATTTGAATTAAACAAATGAAGTAAAGGTTGTTATTTAATTTTCTATAGTTACATTTAAAGTACCCTTCTTTTTCACTGTACTTGTCATGTAAGTTATATTTTTGATCCTTGAAACATCATGGAAAGCTTTTAAAATTTTCTTAGAAAAAATGTGCGAAACCCTGTATCTTTAATTTTTCTCCAGATTTTGTTGAGATTCAAGAAAAATTAAAATTATTAAAATCATTAGCAAAAATGACTTTTAAAGTCCCATGATAAACACTACACTTTGACTCTTTTCTCCAAACTGGCCGATCTAGACACACAGGGCATAATAAAACATTTTATTTTACAAGCAATTAAATATAGCAAAGATGTAAAGATGAACAAAAATAGACTCAACCCATTTTTAAAACAAAAAATCCAGTTCACTATTCGAAAGACTGAAATATCAGTGAGAGAATAAATGATCTTGTCAACGCTCTTAAAATCAGTAACTATATCCAAATGTACACATTAACCTTTATTACACTGAATGGTGCAGCTGTAAATAAGTCCTTTTCCTAAAAGGCCCTGAGAGGTTTGCAAATACACTTTTTAGACCACTATCCATGCAGCAGAGGGGACCGACTTGTCACTCAATTTGTGCCCATCAGTTTATCACATTCTGGTTGTGATTTGGTTCTATTTGTGGAAAGCAGACATTGATAGAGCACCAAAGATGTTTTTTCAGTTAAAAAAAAAACAAAACAAAACCCAAATCATCTAAAACAAAAAGCTATTTACAATGTAAAAGAGGGTAACAGCAGAAGAAGTGGAAATGATGCCACATTTCATGTGAAAATGTCTTACATTGTAAATAATACATAACGTTTGGTTTGTCCAGCTGTGCCCTGATACACATGTAGTTGTGGAGAATCCCAGCTCCATGATGTCAAAGTCCTGCCATGTATTGGTTCTACCTGTTCATTTAACAGAGGTGATTCCACTACTCTACCTGGATGAGGAGTTGTGCTCATCTAAATGGGCTGGTTCAGTGAATGGTTGGAACACACATATAGCAGGACTTTTACTTCATGGGGCTGGGATTCTCCACCACTGCACACATAGCTTTAAATCTATACAGCCGAGATAAAAGCCCAGTCCTGGATTTTTCTCCACATGTAGCAAACTTTAAGATACAATATAACACAATCCTCAATGATAGTAGTAGTCTTCTGAGAACCTGATCCTTGGTGTGAGGATCATGAGTGTTTCATGTTCATACAGGATCAGTCCTTTTATCAGTCATTGCCACATTACTGTTTCTTGTGTCTCTAAGTTTAATAATGTAGCATCTCCCAGTCCTATAGTGTGGTAGTTACAGTGTCTTCTCTGATCTTCTCCCTCTTATTTAAGCTCAGCTGGCTGTCTGACAGTGTCGGGTCCCTCCGGTACTGGGACCTGGGTGGGGCTATGTTGGTGAGCTCGTGCTGCTCAGCAAATAGAATCCTCTGGTTGTCGTGTCGGATCCTTAGTAGTTTGCTGATACGTTTTCCAATGAGATATAGCATCTCACAGATGCACATAAAGATACACAGTGCACTAGACACAACCATGAACACCATGAAGATCTTCTTCTCCGTTGGTCGACTGATGAAACAGTCGACAGTGTTAGGGCATGGATCCAGTGTGCACTTGGATAACCTGAAAAACAAGATTAACCTCATTGGTCTCATCTGAACAAAGCAACATATGATTTTGATCAGGATTACTTTTATTTTGAAATGTTAAAACATCACAGTTACCTGGGAAGGTCATAGCCATGGTATATTCGATAGAGAATATACAGAAATGATGTGTCAAATCCTGCTTTGAAGACTAAGCTAAGCAGATAGGTCCACCACAGCCCCCCTCTCTTCTTTCCAGGGTTGGCATAAAGGTGAGAGCCGTGGTGCTCTTCCACATATTTCAGGTCTTTCCCTTCCCTATATTTGACATGAGCTATCACCATGAGAGACGGACAGGTGACAAAGATCAGCTGCAGCGCCCACAGACGGATATGGGAGATGGGGAAGATGTGGTCGTAGCACACGTTGACACAGCCAGGCTGGAAAACAGATAAATAGGATAGAAAATGTAACATACTGGAATGACTTTTTGCAGGAGAAACTGATTGAGAACATATAGCTTTTTGCATTCAAGTTAGATATAAAATGAGGAGATAAAGAAAGATATATATGTCTATGTTATGGTAGAGCTAATGCAATTGTCAGATAAACACAAGGAGTAGCATCTCAAGTGCTGCCGAGGTGAAATATTAGGTGAAGGGTGTGATAAAAGTTCTATACTATCAAAGTACATTTCTGTCGAGGTTTGGAATAAACAGACATAAATGTAAAAAAAGAAAAAAAAAATTACAAATATAAAAAGGTTGTACAAAAACAGCTGGTGGGGAAAAACAACCTGTTTGTACTTGAACAGCTCCTGTATCTCACCTGTCGGGTGTTACAGACAAAGTCTTTGCTCTCATCACCCCAAACTCTCTGCGCTGCCACCACGAACACTAAGACACGGAACACAAACACCATAGACAGCCAAATCCTCCCAAAAGCAGTGGAGTATCTGTTGACTCCACTCAACAGACTCTCCAATCCAGACCAGTTCATGCCTGCTGCTGCACTGCCCTGGGTATTGGACAGAAGAGCACCCTAAAACAGAGGAAAGAGCAGACGGTGACGCTTCTATATAATCTCTGATAATAATAAATTACAAGCAAATAATTATCTTATGAATTGCTTTGTTGTTTATTACAATACAATGGTCAGATTCAGGCTCACTGTGGTTGAGCTATAATGCCACACCTTGTTATGTTGCTACCATGAATACTTTTGTCAGCACTGTGACGGGAGCTTGCACAGACTTGCATGAGCTCTGCCTGAACCAGTTGTTGTTGATTATACACATATTCTTCTTTGGTCTGCAAGTGTTACTTCTGCAAAAAGCAAATGAAATCAAAAGCCTACTGACTTCATTTAATGGTACATAATTTGTTATTCAGGTGTATTTATTTTATCAGGCTATCCGCTAATGGAAGTCCACGCTTCAGTTACCTGAACAATGCATACACAGACCAGAGGAGATAAAGTCATGTCATGCTCAAGGTGGAAAATTAATGTCTTTGTCAGCTGGCAGCAGAGGATGGGAGATAACCTAAATCTGTTTTTGTTTCCTCAGCTGTGACATTTAAAAATACAGACCAGATACTAATGCTTCTATCTTTAGAATTCAGCTCAGTAACCTCATGCAATGGCAAAATGTAACTACATTTTTTTTTTATTGATTTAAGTCGAATATGGATATGATACAAGCTTCCTGATTACTACTATTTGACTTCTTTGCACAACATAATATAGAAATTAAAATTCAAGGAAGCATGAAATAATGATACACGTAAAAGAAAAGAAAGAAAAAAAAAGTCATATTCAAAAAGGAGTGAGAAGAAGCATAGCTTATTAGCTCTCAACCCTTTGTCTAAACCAACAATATGTACATATATACATACATACATATACACCCATATACGTACATATCTATCCATCTATACACATATACATATATATACTCAGACATACATACACATATACATAATTATATATACATACATATACATATATACATGCACACATGCATACATATATACCTACATATACATACATACACATATATGCATATACGCACATATACATACCCATGCTCATACACTTACATATACATGTAAAAATTCATATAAACACTGTTACATACATACACATTTCCATTCACATAGGCTTCTCTGCCTCTAATCCCTATGCCATATCAATGGGTAAAGGAAAATGGTCAGAAATTGTTACTATCAATTATAACTGCTTAACAAAATATTTTTGTACATTTTCTTAAACTGGATAATATTTGGACTTTGCTTGAGTTCCTCACTTAGATTGTTCTATAGTTTAACACCAGAAATTGATAAGCAAAAGCTTTTTAAGGTTGTTGTCCTGTTTTTGATTTTGAAGTTATGTTCCCCTCTTAATTGATAACCTCCCTCCCGATTTCTAAATTTTTTTTGGATATTTTTGGGTAATTGTCTGTTTTTTGCCTTGTACATGATTATTGCTGTTTGGTAAGATACGATGTCCGTGAGTTTCAATAGTTTTGATTGCCTAAAAAGTGGATTTGTATGTTCCAAGTACTGAGCCTTGTGAACAGTCCTTATTGCTCTTTTCTGCAGGATTGTGAGTGATTGTAATGATGTTTTATAAGTATTTCCCCAAACCTCAGCGCAGTAATGTAAATATGGCAAGACCAGTGAACAGTAACGTGTGCAAAGAGAACTTTTATTCCATTATACAGAATGTTGCATTGGGTCACTTTTAAACACATATGTGGGCCCGTGCTCCCTTTAAGTTGGCAGCATACACCATGACTTTAACACTGTGTTTGTGTAGTTGAGTTAAACAATTACATTTTTTCTTTCAATGAAAAATTCTGAAAAGCATAATGTATGATAAATTATGCGACATATTTTGTGAAAGACATGAATGTGATATGTATTATGAATAACAGATGTCCTGTATTTAATAGTTAGTGCTTTTGACAAGATAATTGTATCAAATCACAACGCATTGTGGTCCATCAATTTGGAAGAAAAATATTTTTACCTTTTCTTATGAAATGATTGTGACAATGGGATTTATTCTTGACAGATAAAGTGTAACTGAGACTCAGTATGTAATCATTACACCAGGTCAAAGATGATTACTGATATAATAATAGTAGGAAAAATAGTATAAAAATTGGAATGATAAGAGGAAAGAAAATCATTCCAGTTAATTTTTATGTATGTGACAGCATCATAATTAAACAGTTGTGTTACAATTATCACTGTGTATTTAAAAACAAATGATGCTGATGTAAAACTAAAGTGTTGCATCTGCTAATGACAGTAAAACACCTCTAATGTACAAAACCTGGCTATAGACACAATTTATTTAGCACCATCCCTTACACCCTTATTCAGTCCACACAGCTGTCATATGTGTTAACAATATGCATCACTGCTGTTTGTACCTGCTGTGTTTGTCTGCTGCTATTGAATGAACACAGTGTCTACAACGGTTATTAATAAAAGACCCCACTGTCATTCATACATTATTAAATACAGGTGTGAAAAAAATTATTAGACCATCAAAAGTCATCAAAAACAACGGCTATGAAGTCAAGTACTAACTCCTGTGTGTATCATGTGACTAAAACAGACAAAAAAGAAAACATGGAATGCCTAAAAGCACTGTTTTTTGCAGTACAATGCCATAGCTATTGATGTAAGAACTTCAGTGATTTTGGTTATTATCAAGATAACATAGAAAATGGCTAGATATCAGCTCTGAAATGAAACTCTTCTGAGCTATTTTTGTTGTTATCATTATATTTGTCCAAACAAATGTACCTTTAGTTGTACCAGGCATTAAAATGAACAAGAAATTGAAGAAAACAAGAGTGGTCTAGTATTTTTTCCGCAGCTGTATATAGGATGTTATAATAGGGGCTGGCCAAGCAGTACTGGATGGACAGCCTTACTACATTTTTGTTTGCCCTTTCACAACTATTTATGGTAGAAAGATGAATGACACCAGATTTTTCTGGGAATAATAAGCAGTTCTAGATGTGTGATTGAAAAAAAATGTTTTAACCAGTTTTCAGGCTTAAAAATAATAAAAACCCCTCGGTAATGGATGGACCGAAAATAAACATCTGTTTTTGACTACTTTATAAAACCGGCCTTAAAATGCAATTCCAATTTTCATAAAACTGTACAATCTTTGCTATTGGTCCTCTAGGGTGTCTATTTTGCAAAACAGCAAAAAGTTTGTATTTTTTCAATATATAAGGACATAAAATAGCAAGAGTTTTGCAAAGTGTTTTGGTAATGGATGGACAAGGGAGAATAATTACAAGTTTCAATGTTTTATTCAGCATATGTATTAGTATATAATTACTTATATCATATCTACAAAGTCAAATACCTTAATAAACTAATCTAATATATTTTAACATATTTTTTATCTCACTTTATTAGATATTTGTAACCACTGTAAAAAGAGTAGCAAAAGGTTTTTAAATGGGCCTTATAACTTATCATAAGTATAATGTAGGTCCAATAGAAGAGGATCAAAGTTACGCTTTGAATTGCACTGATAGACAAAGAATGCAAACATACATTTATGCTGAATATAATACCATCTAAGTATTTTAAAAACATTTTTCTAAAAAAAATAAAACCAGTGCTGGGAATTAGAAGTAATGTACTTTCGAAATATATAAGTCTTCAAAAGGTGATTTTAAATTTATTTTTTGATCTAAATGTTAACCTTCCCTTGGCCAGCCCCAATACTTAAAATCAGATGGAATTAAATGTGAATATGTGTGGTTTCATAATTGTTACCTAGATACTGTGTGGTGTGTGTGTTAAACAAATAGCTTACATGTCTTTGCCAATGCAAACAAATGTAATGTGCACAATCACTGTATAATTTTCTATTGAACTGCCATTGTTTCCAAGCGTTTAAAGCAGTGCACAGTCATAAATACTGTATCTGTAATTGTATCATATTATATAAGAGGGGATTGTTGTTTGTGTGAAACATAATGTCAAAATGTGCCTGTTTTCTGTCATCAAATCTGAACTGAAATCTGTACAAATGCAGATTTTGCTCCAATACATTGAAATTCTAAAGGATCAACAACATGCAACTTCAACGACTTTGTACATTTCTAGGATTTTAAAGAAAAAACTACAAATCTGAATATAACAGACACATTTTTCAGGCTATTTTCTCCCTGAACTGAGTTTTAAATCACTCTCATTCATGATTTCCATTACGTTCATGAGCATGATGAGAAATGAAATCCGTATGGAATCTGTAACACTATCCTGAGGCCTGCATGGTTTCTTGTGCGGCAGAGGTTCACTCGCTGTTTAGAAAAGGGTAAAATATTTAGATTTCAGAAAACAGGAGTGGCTTACCAAAGAGAACTATTCTGTGTTAACACTTTAAATTCTGGATAAACTCAACTGTTACATAGATGGGTACAGCTTTAATCACCAGTTACTCTGACGTTGACATTTTCATTATGTCAGATCTGGTCTGTTGGTGATTGTAGTGATTATTCGTTGACCTTTTTCACAAAACAAATAAATATGTGTATTTTTCATCAACCACCAATGAGTATATCTTAAAGCATCAACTCTTACCTCAGAATACACACATAATCAACTGGCACTTACCTGTTTTTCTTATATGAAACTACTACTTCTACAATGTATAGAAATCTGCAGTGTTCTACAATATTTTGACATCATAGAGATTTTTTTTTTTTTTAAATTTTAATAAAAATCAGATATTAACTGTGATAGACTAGTGTAAATGTAATGTAAAAGCTGTTTTGGTGAAAGGTTACACTCTAAACCTCTTTTGGCAGTGTACAATACAGACTAAAACACAACACCAAAATTGGCTTTTAGTGATTTTTCTTTTGCACCAGTTGCGCAACATCTCAAAGCTTGAGAGGAAGTTAAAGTGAAAGCCTCTACCTTTTATTCTATTTAGATGAAATATAACTTTACCATAGCATAAACATCATCTTAGATTCATTTTGTTTTAGGACAAAACAATTTAGTGTAACATTTAGACACAATTGGCAACAAGTCTTGTTTACAGTTCTGGTTTATATCATGGGACAAACTTGAGTTCATGAAAGTTAAACTAGAAGAGCCTTACCTGGTGCTGAAACCTGAGTCAAATACCAAAACCAAGTATCTTCTCCTCACCAGCAGTAGAAAACGAGTAGAGATCAGTGGAGTTCAATGTATTACTGTAAAATCTACTTTAAACCATTGAGTTCTTTTCCCTCCCTGTCTGTCTCTCCTTTCTCGCCCTTTCCTCAGAAATCCTGCCAAACCAGATTCTGCAGCTGCTACGTCATCTCCCACAGACTTTACATGTCCTGTCTTGTCAGTTTGTGAAGTACAGAGAACGTCCACTCCCTATGAGCCATGTAAACTAACACCTTATGAATAGGTAAAGAGACGCGTGTGCTTTATGGAGCAGGGAGAGAAAACATCCATCCTCGCCAACTGATCTGAGTCTGAGAGACGAGGGGAAAAACACAGAAAGAGCAGGAGAAAAAGAGAGGGAGAGGAGGAATGAGAGCCACACCCTTAATGTTGTTTCCACTTCTCATTTTCTTTTTTCCTGTGAGGGTGTGCTCTGTGGAGATACACCAGGAAAAACATGCATTAATGGATAATAAAGCCAAACAATGAGAATAAGTGGGAAAATGTGAATAGTGTACCAAATTCCAAGCATTTCTTGCTGCTTGTCTTGTTTCTGTATTTGAAAAAAGTAGTTCAGTCTTTTTGCAGTCATCATGTGTAAACAAACAATAAACAATCAAAAAACACTCTGATTACTTGCCTAAGTTTAGTTGTTATGGGTGTAACTATGCAACAGTAGAGGGCAGCAATGACTTTAGCACAACTCATCCAGTGGTATTGGCTGAAATTAAGCCAAACCATAGGGCCAAACCCTCACAAATGACTACCATATGTTAAAAGCATGTCCATGGAAAGGCTGAGTGTAGCTTTTGTTTTTGTGCATTTATTCTGTCAAGAATGCATAGATTAGGGTGTATCATGCATACATGTATGGAACACAAACACTATGGCTTCTTTAAAGTTACAGATGAGCCAGTAAAGGACGATTTTTTTTTTTTTTTTTGCTTAATTAAGAAAAAGTGACAGCAACGGAGGACCTTGAAGGCATCATACCGATACCGGAAGTTTGTCTCTAATTTCAAATTAAAAGCATCATGATGCATTAAAACAGCTCTTTTATTCTCTGAACTTGTGACAGGAAGTTGTTTCTAATACTCATTACGGCTAACTCGACACTTCTGCTCAACATGTCTACCTTGCAGGCTCTTTTCTGTCACTAAAAGCGTCTGTATTTTTGGGAAACTCCTGCGTTTTGTAAGTAACCCTGTCAGTCATTTGTGTTTAACGTCGATGTTATAGCTGCTACTGTTTTGTTAGCATGCTAATGCTACGAGTGTTAACAAGGACAATGTAGCGGCTGACATTTGGCTGCTGTTGTAACCGGTTGATGCCTCAGCCGGACAGTATTAACATTAGCATTAACATGTATTCTGGTAACATGGATGTTGACCTGGTTTTTGTATGACCTGGACGGCGATGCTTCTCGTCACTAATACTAGAGGCGTTGATGTTTGAGCTCGTCTCCAAATGGTCTGGTAATATTTTGACGTCCTACCTAGTACGGGGTGGCTAATAGTATGTTGTATTTATGAAACCAGTTACCTGTCATGTTAAGCTAGCTAGCTGAATGTTAGAAAGTCTTCGAGGTCAACAGTCAGGTGGACATGTCGAGGAGAGGCATCAAAAGATTAACTAGCTAATGCCAAATGTTGTGCACTTAGCTTAACCTGAGTGTTAACGTTAACCCACTTAGGTGCACGCGCTATGTTCGACGTCAGATAGCGGTGATTATTGATTTCGTTAAGCTAGCTGGCTAACATTGCTTGATTCATATACATCTCTTCATAAAACTGACTTAATTGTTGTTACTTGTGTTGTACTGCTAATCTAAAATATAAGTCAATTTCTTGGTAGGACGCGTCAGACGTGTTGGGTACAGTTATAGGCTAGCATGTACTGGTCATGTTGGGAAGGACAGAGGATGTTCATATTTTTACATCAGCCTCTAGTGGGGGAGTGCATGTAACGTGTTTTCTTTTCGATGCAGGTTAGCAGCAAGCTAGCGGGCCGTTGTCAGCCAGGACCTAGAGAAGCAGCATCATCATCAATGGTGTGTCTACATCCCGGAGCCGTCACATTTGCCTGTGTACGCTCAATGAACCATCTCCTCAGCTCACATCACAGTGAGTACTTTGCCGCCAATCACGCCATCCTATGTTGAACTATGTTGGGCCGATCCACTGCTGCAAATCACGCTGGTTTACTGTCTGTCTCCCTTTCAGGCTGCACATGTATGGCGTTTGCGAGGCTTGGAGGGGAGTTTTGCCAAGCCCAGCACCTGCTGCTTATTGTGGACAAGTGAACAGGAGACACAAGCAAGGCGCAACCACTGCCATTCACACAGATCGGTGTGTTAAAGTCACTGGTGATATTGCAGAGGGATAAAAGTTGCAATGGAAAGCAATGAAATGTAATGTTTGTGTTTTTGCAGGTCCTTACTGCCATCCAGTTCAACACATATGAAGAAAAGCCAACCTTTGGTCTTTCACCTGTCCTGTGGAGTAGGGGAGGCTTTGATTTTTGTTCTGGGAGTCTCTGTTTCCTCTCTGCTCTTCTTTCCTCTTTTGCATTCCCCGTCTGCTCTGATTCATTCAAGTTTTCTCTGAATGGGCTAAGAGATCTGAAAGAAAAAAGGAAAGATCTGCTTTCTGTCTTCAGTTATCCCCCTTTGGACATTGGGTATCCTCTGTCCATTCATTTTTAACCCTAACGTGGTTACTAAGTTTTAAGCTTTTCTCCACGGCCAATTTTTGTTTCATTGCCAAGATAATTTCATTTTTTTCCATCATTTTTAAAGATAAAACTTTTTTTGTCATAGAATATTCCCTCTCTTGCTGAGAAGACCTACTTAAATGCAACATAGTGGAATTATTATATAGTGGGAGTCAGTGTTTTCTTACACCACGTTTTGTTAAAGCATTTTTCATTTTTTTAAGAAGGCCTAGGGCATCCACTTTGAGTCCTCAAGCTCCATTCTTTAAAGCACAGTACTTTTGCTGATTTTTCTTTTGTCTTTAAACAAATCTTTGTGGATCTTAAAATGAATCGACCGGCTCCAGTGGAGATTTCTTATGACTGTCTGAGATTTCTTATCACGCACAACCCCACCAATGCACAACTGGGAAAGTTCATAGAGGTAACACAATATTTAATTGTTGGATTTTTTTCTTGTCTTTATTGTGGAGTCTAAATTGTGCATGTTTCGATCTTTAGGATCTGAAGACATATGGTGTGAACACCCTGGTGAGAGTGTGTGCTGCTACTTATGACAAGACACCAGTGGAACAAGAAGGCATACAAGTTCTGGTACATGACACACAAACACACACACACACGTTTATGTGCTCCTACTACAGAAAGTTTCGAACAAATAGCTTTATAAAATTTAAAATAATCATTCCTCCTAGGATTGGCCATTTGATGATGGTTCGGCCCCCCCAGATCAGGTGGTTGATGATTGGTTGAATTTGCTGCAGGCCAAGTTTAGGGATGAGCCTGGCTGTTGTGTGGCTGTGCACTGTGTAGCCGGACTAGGACGGTGAGTATCCTCTTTACAGTGATCTAGCTCATTATATACTCATACCCTGAGCAGCTTAATTAACAAGCCCCCAAATCACATTTTCTTTTCAGATTAGGTTCTAATGCTATATAGGATACTATGTTGTCCCATCTGACCTAGTGGATGTACTCTGCTGAAATAATCCTGCCAGTGAACAACCATTTAAGCATTCTCCTCCATCCTGTTAACTGCATGTTACCTTTTCTGAAGTCCCCTTGCTTGATGAAACAACAGCAACAACTGTGCTGCAAATACACACTGCAAATGGCAAGTTTTGACATATACACACATTTTTTTTGCTGGATTTAGTTTATTTAATCCCATGGCTCGCGTCTCTTCATGCAGTTCTTCAACATTTTTTTTTTTGCAAAGGCTTTGTCATTGTCCAGAGCATTTCACCATTTAAAGAACTACAAACTGCCCATACAACTCAGGATGTCTTTTTTTCCAAAATAAAAAGGAAAATTATATGCATTTGTGCTGGACTCTCCATCAATGTAGTATCATTAGACTTATAAATAATACCTGTGCCTAAGTACTGTTTGAAAGTGGATGTTGCATATTCAGGCTATTGTTTTTGTGACCCCAAGATGGCTTTTAATGTTTTTTTAATTTAATTTTTTATTTGATTTCGTAATGGAGAATTTACATGTTTTACATTCACATGCACATATAAGATTTTACAATGTTGTTTTTCTGTATTTCTTTTCCGAAAAGAACAAAACAATCTATCTGTACATTTATTTTCCTATTTTTATCTCCACTGCCTTCCCTTCTTGTTATCCACCCCCCCCCCCCCCCTTTTTTTTTTAACAACAAAACAGTGATCAAAAATAATAATAATAAAAACAACAGTAATATAGTAGCTAAACAACAGTGGGTGTCACGTTTTGTTCCTTTTTAGTGTTCATAAAGTCCATCCATAGTTTCCAGCATTCCTCAAATTTGTCATTTTCTAGTCTCAGTGCAAATGTGAGTTTCTCCATCTGGGAAATTTCTTTAGAAGATTGGATAGAACTTGTTAATGTGGGTAATTTGCCAGTCGTCCATTTTCTAGTGATTACTTTCTTGCTGGCAACCAACGTAATATTCAACAGATATTTTTTTTTTTTTTTTTTTTACAAAATCGTTTTATACAGTCTGGTTGTTTGCCTAAGAGCATAGTCTCAAAATTTAAAGGAAACTTTGCCCCGACTTTTAGTGTGTATCTTCCTGTTCCTCCTCAGAGCTCCTGTGTTGGTGGCCCTGGCTTTAATTGAGTGTGGGATGGAATATGAAGATGCTGTGCATTTCATTAGACTGTGAGTACTAACCTCTCTGACACTAATCTCTACTTTTATTACACGGTACACAGCTGCCATGTGTTATGAGAAGAGATGGACTGATTGTAATTTACTGATTTACTCTGGAAGTCTGAACTGCTATTTCCAAGTATCTTTGTTGCTTCTCATTCATGGGAAATTGAATTGTACGTTCATAGTAACTACTACTAACTTATTTTCTCTAAAGCTGCCCTAGGTTAAAGGATCTTGTCCTTCAAACAAATCTGAAAATAAAGCGATCCGTGCTACTACTAGATTGTTTTTGTACATTTGCAGTGTCCCGTATTATCTGACATCTTACTGCTAAGTTCTCTAGCAGTAACAGATGAGTGATTATTTATGGTTCAGTATGGCAGCATCACAATACTATATGTGCATATGACTTGGACCTTTGCATGGTTGGAGTGTGTAAATCTGATTAGAATAGAATATATCTGTGACTGATTGGCCAGTAAACATTCATGGTCAATTAGGATGAAGATTGACTGATTGGAGTCATTGGCTGATCGATTGGTGCATATCTGGAGCTTTGCTGTCACCGTCCAGTATTATTTGAATATATGATCTTCTTTATGTTTTCAGGAAGCGTCGCGGTGCGTTCAATGCCAAGCAGCTGCTTTACCTGGAAAACTACAAGCCTAAACTGTGTTTGCGCTCCAAAGACGCGAACGGACAAAGCTGCTCGATACAGTAGGAATTGAAATCCCCCTCACGCTCACTGCAGCTTCTTTGAAGATTTTGAGCTTTTGGTTAAACATTAGATGTATTTATTTATTATTAATGATAAAAAAATATCAAAATTCATTCAGTACAGTTATTGCAGAAAGTTTAACGAAATGCTGACAACAGTCAGAGAAGGAGTTTACCTATCACATGACATCTGTTATGTTTTACACCAAAAATCAGCATAAAAAATTTAAGCTGTTCAAGATTCTTATTTATTCATTGATCTGTAACCTCATTTTATTTTTTAATTAATATGTAGCATAAAGTAACAAATACTTGGCACATGAAAAGGAAACTCAGCATCTCACTAAAGTCACTTTCACTGTGATATCACACTTGTTCTGGTGTAAAATGATTTAACATTTGTTTTTTCAACATCAGTAGCCAAGAATGGTATGTTTGTTCAAAGATGCAACACTAAAACAGGCCGATTGAATACATTGGTGGCTGCGTGTGCTTTCAGAGGCTTCGTAAATCTTCACAGCAACATAGCGCTTAAAGGCCGATTTAATTTCCTTCAGTCTGTCCTCACTCTGATCAAATCCGTGTCCTTGCAGCCAGAATTCGGCACAATAGATATTACTAATGAAGATAATAATGGTATGGCACATGCACCATTAAAACGTATTTAAACTATGTGTTACAAAGAAGGAAAAACAAAAAAAAGTTGTCAGTTTGACGCACATGTGAAATATGCTGTATTAAATGGTACTACATCTACCTACCTACTGTATGTCCCAAGCCAGAGTCATAGGCGTTCAGTGGCTGTAAATTTTTTGCACTGTCCTTCATATTATCATCGCGGCAAGAGGGCCAACATGTAAAATCAGGTGGTGAATGTATTTATGACGGATCATGTGAAGCGTCTGGTAGATTGTCCTGTTGACTAAAACAAAATAATTGGTACAACCTTTACCCCTAATGTTCCAAATATACACATTACCCAGTGTCGCTCAGCAAATTGCATGTATAACTGAGTGGTATACATCTTTTACTGCTGATTTTTAGGCATAGATTATACTGAGTGGTAATCTGCATAACAATACTATTGAATGATTGCAAATACAAGCATGGAATAATGACAGTAACAAGTGACAACGATAAATCTGGTGCACAACGGGACAGTCTCCTAAACTCTTCAGTGTTCTTATTCCAACAACCACAGAACAGGCTGCTGTATTGTCTATGTCCGGCTCTGTACCTACCTAGCTATCTGGTCAGCTGCTATGTTTGTAAGATGCTGTTGGTCTTTGTGATGTTGCGTTTTTATAGGTTTTCTTTTCTTTTTCCCTGTACCTTTTTTCTCTATTTATACTTGTTATTTATTTATTAATTCCACTGTGTTTCTTTGTGATATGTTTGTCCGCTGGGAAAAAAAGCTATTAGTGTCTTCTTGGACAAATAAAGTGTTTAGTACTGTAACTGCTGTTGTTCGTTTTCATTATCTGCAGCAATTCTTCTTTAAGATCATGTTAAATTTCATTTCAATGCTTACCTTGCCAGTATAAGACTTAAAGTGTTTTGGGGTCTTTGTAAACTAAAAGTCATATTAGGGTGGATAATAGCAAAACTAGATGTCTGTTCTCTGATCTACTGGCTGTATTTGGTCTCTAGTCGACCTTTTTGGCTTTTTAAAGCTTACCGGATGTTTATCTGCTCAAGCTTTTCCAACCTTTTGTACAGAGATTTGGTTTAAAATGAAAGCCCAAAATGTGAAAGGATTGTAAAATGTAGATAAAACCACCCTCCCACCCATGTGCTTTAGTTTTCCACTAATTTAGTAAAAAAAAAAAAAAAAAAGACTGAACCCAAACAGCACAGAGCCTTGAAAACTTGAGCAAAACCCTACGGAAGTCAATATTTTGAGTTTACAAACCAAGAAATGGCCATACTTTGTTATAATAAAGGCACGTTTTTTATATAACCACCATATACAGATTACTAGTGTCGTATTGATCAAAAACACCACTTAATATGAAAAAATAGGCCAGTAGGATCATTCAACATATTCCAGGAATCACGTTTTGCCTTGGCTGCATTAATATATTTCCGGATCGCAGTGGTTGGACTGCATGGAGGTCTGTGTGTGGAACGTGGTAGCTGCCTGGTGCGAGGCTGAACCGGACCTGACCTCGGTGAACTCGACGTGTGACAGAGAGAGATTGCCTTTGGCTGCGGTTCACCGTGTGAATGTGCGTGAGCCTGTCACAGTGGAATCGCAGCATCACATGGAGCCGACGGATGATTTATGGTTGATTGGTTTATTGACTGACCTGACTGCAGGCACGCAGCTAACCTTGAACAAAAGAGTCATAGTGTAGGAGTAGGATAAATGTACCAGAGCTGGGACTGAGACTAAAGTCTTAATGTGTCTCATGGTGAGACAGTACATCTTATGTTGTACATTTCCTACCATAAGACACAATACTTAAAAAAGTGTAGCAAAACCAGGCTTGAACAATATATTTTATGTTTATATGAAGCAAAAAGTGGACAAATGGTTTCCTCAAGTCAAACATTAACCCATAAAGACCCAGTGCTATTTTGTGTCAGTTCCCAAATCATTTTTTCTCTATTTGTACCTTTCTTAACTGATTTATCACCAACTATGTTTTATAATATTATCATCTGTGTTTTGCGTTTTTTGGTGTAAATCATGTACTTTCCTATATTTAATTCACAGATCATGTAGATGTCCATGGAAACTCAGGGTAAATTAAAAGTTAATTACATCAAAAAGAAATATGAAGAAAAAGTTTTTTTTTTGTTTTTTTTTCTAAATGAATGTAAAAACAAGTGTGTCCATCCACTGTCATTGATCCAAAACACATTTATCTAAGCTATCCCTGTTAGTTTACATTAACTAGTGGATGATTATTGTGTTGACATTATATACATTGGTGGAACTAAGTCAGAGGTCAGTCGGTTTAACCCTTAAAATACCTAAAACTACTACTATTGTGACTTCTAAATTAATTTTCCACTACATCTGGGCTTTCTTAAGTGATTTATCACTGTTTATTATAATATTATTGTCTGCATTTCACATTTTTCAGTGAAAATCAGATATTTTCATGTAGATGTTAAGAAAAGCTCAGAGTGAATTCAGAGGTTATTATATCAAAACAGAAAAATTAAGAACAAAATAGACTTTTTCAGCGATATATATAATTAATTGAATGTAAAACTGCATAGGTTTTACTGGTGAATCAATGTTGTAGAAGATGACGGTGTTTCCACGTTCACTACGGAGCTTCTGAATGTCCAAAAGACGACAGATGACAAACTATTTTACACCAATTATTTGCACGGATTGTTAGGATAAATGGATCAACAGGTATTAAACACTTTATATCTGTAGATGGTTTGTGTCACTGGTGGCTGTTTGGGTCTTTATGGGTTAAGGCAGTTGACTGAGAATATAATTAGACTTTCCACTGCTAACTATCTGCATACACTGTTATGTATTTGCATGCAAATGAGCTCATAATTTTCCAGCGGTCAGGACGGAGAGGTCAAGTTCAAAAGTCTCCATATTGATTAGTCATATTCAGCGTCTGTTGCTAACGTGGTCTGTAGAGGGTGCTGCTGTTCTGTCACATGATGCATTACAGTACATACAAGTAATGTGTACTTTAGTAGTTACTGTTAAAAGAACACTTACAGAACTTTTTCAGATGTTTTGTAGTGCATATGCTCATTTTATTTGTTTATTTTTTACATATAACACTAATAATAATAGACCTCCGTAGTGCTATGCAGTACAGTTTGCATGTCGAAGAACTCCACAGAGGTCAGCAGCTGTTAATTTAATGCCATGTCTTTTGTTTTTATTATTTCTTAAATGTGACTTTGAAATGAGCAATTACGATATTGAGGACACATATAGACACAGGCCTGCAGCGTCCTTGGCAGCAGAGGACAGCTCTGTGATAATCTGCTGAATTTATGACAGCTGAACATCTCTAAGCTTGCTGTAAGCTACACAACCCACTGTGTGTGCGCGTGTGTGTGTTTATGTGAGAGTGTGTTTACTGGAGTCCAAATTAGTGCAGGTTGGAGTGGTTCTGATGAAAGACAAGGAGATCAGGGTAAAAAAAATAACATGGAAGTGCAATAATAAAACAGAAATGCAATAAACTTCAGAATAATTTTACTCCCAATAAATAAGACTACTTCGGTTTACATAGAGCAAAGGTGTCAAACATACGGCCCGTGGACCAAAACTGACCCACCAAAGGTTCCAATATGGCAGGATGAATTTGTGTGTGTGAATATATTAATAGTCTAGGGTGTCAAACTTATTTTAGTTACAAATTCTAAAAATGTACAATATTATGCCCACTACTCTCAGTAATGCACATGTATAAATTACAAGTTGAGGCATAATATTGTTAAAATTGCACTTTTATGCATTTTTAAAAATATACATTATGCAAGTTTTTACAGAAATGTCAGGTTTTTTAGGTTATTCACATTTTTTTGTGAATGGATAGTTCATAAATGTAAATACTTTCATAATTTTATTTAACTTTCGCACTAGAACAAAGAGAAAAATTGGAGTTGTCACTAATTATAGGCTATTATGCTAATATTTCTGACCCGTCTGAGATCATTATTGGGTTCTACAGTCGCGGAAAAAAAAAAATTACACCATCGAAAGTCATTAAAAACAATAGTACTTGTATTAACTCTAGTGATTTTGGTTATTATCAAGAAAACCATGGAAAATGGCTCGATATCATTTCTTAGATTAAACTCTTATGAGCTATTTTTGTTGTTATCACTATCTTTGTCCAAACAAATGTACCTTTGTTTAGACCAGGCATTATAAATGAAGAAGAAATTGAAGAAAACAAGGGTAATCATTTTATTATTATTATTATTATTATTATTATTATTATTATTATTATTATTTATTTTGTGTGTGACCCCTGAACTAAAAATTAATGCATGAAAAGTTTATTTTATTTTATTTTATTTTATTTTATTTATTTTTTAGGTAAAGCCTATAGGGGGCGCCCTTACACCAAAATGCAAAATGTCTGCAAACACTGATTTTGTAGAAAGTAGTTGAGATTATTCTCCAGGCTGTTTGCAATATATTTATTTATTTATTTATTTATTTTACCAAGCCTGTAGGCTATTTACCGTGAGGAGGAAGAGGAGGAGGAAGAGGAGGAGACCTGAGGCCGATGAAGGAGGAGGGAGGGATGGAGGGGGTAGAACCGGGACGATGACCCAGTTCACCCTGCAGACTAACCCGTAGGACCGGCGGGTGATGAGCAAAAGAGGAAAACAGTGAGTTTCTGATAATAAAAATAGAGCAGCTGTTTCCAGCGGCTCCACATTTTCTCTGCGGCTCTAAAAAGCGTGCAATGGTAGAGAGACCTTAAGAGAGAGTGTGACAGGGAAAGAGAGAGAGAGAGAGGAAGGAAGAGGGAGGGATTGAAAGAGGAAAGTGGAGAGACCAGCAGGAGTTTGGCTTTTCTAAGCATCTGGATCGACAGAGAGAAAGAGGAGGAAAAACCTGGATGTATGTATGGACTTTAAACTAAACTAAAAAACAGAGGAACATACCAGGAAAGTGACTGAAATAAGAGGGGGGAAAAAAAGGAGGTGGAGTGGAGGAGAAAGTTTTCTGGTTTTAACGGGATCATTGGACTGAGCAGCAGGAATGTTACCGGTGAGTTTTCATTGATTTAAGATGTGTTTCCTGTGTGGTCATAAGAAGTAGAAGTACTCATAGGTATGTGTGTGGTCACTGTGATGGAACATATGAACAGTTAGACGTCACTGTCTGCTGATAATTAGAAAAAAAAAACATTAAAATAGTTCATTAGATATTTGATGTGATCAGCAGATGGAAGAGACAGGATCAAAGTAATGCAAAAACAACATACAAGAGAATGAGGACATTTGTTTGTGTGTAGAAAGTAAATATTAAAGATTAACTCTCAATACAGTGATCCAGTTTTTTTTTTTTTTTTTTCCTTCTACTTGCCAGGAATAACGGGTATAAAGACCGGAAGTTGCTCCCACACACCGACAAGTCTTAAAAGTTGTGTCATTATACTTAATTCTTTAATATTACAAATAAATGAGGTGTAGCTCCAACATTGGAAGAGGGGAAAAAAAGGCAGTAAATACCCTATAAATATATATTAGTCTGGAATCTGCAAATTATACCTGGTTTTGATCCAGATGTTTTAAACAGGTTCTAAACTTGTGGGAAAACCTTTAGTAACTGAACACTGTTGGATTAATGTAGTTTTCAGACACATTCCTCCTTTTATTCCTGTTTATACACATCAGTAATCAAGTCTGACCAGGTACAATGACTATTACACTTTATCTATTAAGAATAAATCACACTGTCACAATCATTTCATGAGAAGAGTTAAAAATATTTTATTCCAACTTCATGGGTAACAGTGTATTTTATACTTAAAGTGTGTCTTAGTGTTTGTATGTTAGTAGTTTAAACCTTGTTTCCTGTTTGGGATTTCTCAGTAATCACAGCATCACATTTATCCATGAGACTTTTACTTTACACTTGGCTTTTTTGAGAAATTTTAATTTTGTTGCTGATTATTGTGAAGTGAAATGTTGTCATACTTTGATTCAGATTTTTTTTTTTTTTTCAGTTATTTTTTATTGATTTTTTATTTTTTTTGCAGCAGTAGTGTAGAAAAAATGTTTGAACAATAGGAATTGTTTTTATACAGAACAGAACATACACAAAAATCATAAACAAGCCACCTATCCTCATGGACAAATGTAACAGAGTTTGTGAGACGCAAACTTACACTTAACCCATAAGGACCCAGTGTGACTTTTGTGGCAGTTCTAAAATATTTTTTTCTCTCCATATAACTTTTTTTTTTTTTTTTTTTTTACAGTGATTTATCACCATTTATTTATAACATAACCCTCTGTGTTTTGTGTTTTTTCAATTAAAGTCATATATTTTCCTAATTTTAATTTACCGATCATGTAGCTAGATGTTCAGAGAAGTTCAGATTAAAGTTGATGGTTATTATATCAAAAACGGAGAAAACTGTTGAAAAAGTGACTTTTTCAGTAAAATATTCCATTAACTGAACATAAACTCAATGTGTCCATCCACTGTCATTGATCCAACTCCATGGGTTTTACTGGTGAATCAGTGTTGTAGAAGATGACGGTGTTTCCACGTTCACTACGGAGCCTCTGAACGTCTAAATGGGTCATATCCGATGACCATGAAAAGATGAGAAACTGCATTTACACCAATTATTTACATGTATTGATAGGATTAATGGATCACCAGTTTAGATTAGTTGATGGTTTAGGTCGACAGTGGATGTTTGGGTGTTTATGGGTTAAACATAAGTACAAAATATCACTGAGAAAAAAAGGAAAAGATTCAGATTTATGGAGGTATATTCCTAGGTCCTTCTCAATAAATGAATCACTGCGCTAGTGTTCAGGCTAAATACTGAATTAGAGGTGGACTGATATGATAATGATAGCCTGCAGTAGTTGATTAAGTGGAAGATATCAGTAAGTTTTTTACTTCACGAGAAAGTGGATCGAAACATCCAAGTCAAACTAAAGAATTTCTCAATCTGTATCAGTGAAATAACAGTTAAAACATTTAATAATAATAATGAATTATAAGTCCATATAACACAAGCCTACAACATACACACAGCATACATGATAAAAAGGAGATACACAATTTGTGCACATTATAAGATATACAGAGTATTACACCAATGCTGTCTCAGTCTAGAAGTGAATCGATAGCAGCTTTTCAGGGGGCTAACTAGGGTTTCTATTATGTGGTTCTCTGATTTATCCAGGCGACACATAAAACTATACATCAGTTGTCTTAATAGTGCCTTAATCAATAAACACTGGTGTATAGGTAAAATGTCTACATAATAAAACTAGTGAAACTGTACCAAGTTTCAATCACTAATAAAGAAAAGAAAAGTCAAAATTTGATGGTTGGCTGCAGTTTCCAAGATACAGTCTTGGGTCAAAATGTGAAATTGTGAAAATTAATTAGAGAATGTTTGTCTCAGAGCTACAGATCTACTGTCTGTACATTAGAATACATTCAGTTTACAGCTTCTTTCTAGTGGAAGATTTATAAATGTATTGTGTAAATGTACATAAACCAATGTATATGTGGAATAAAACTCTATCATATACAGTGACAGCATCAGCTAACCAACACTTTTGTCATATATTTGGTCATTGAAGTATAATAATAATAATAATAATAATAATAATAATAATAATAATAATAATAATAATAATAATAATAATAATATAAAAAAATAATAACTTTATTTATATTGCACCTTTAAAAACTGAGTTTACCAAGTGCTTTGACAGACAAAGCAGAAGGGCACCACAGCAGAATACAAGATGCAAACAAAGACACTAAAACATAGAAAACACAATAAAATAAATATGTACAGCAAACGCGAAAACATGACACTGAATAAATTTGAGTGTATCAAAGTAGAGAGGGCTGAAATAACCTAACATGATGCTGTCAAATCAATGCAAAAATGAAGGAATGAATTAAAACATCATGTATGTAAGACTCAGCCCATTTAATCTCTGAGGTAGATCATTTCTAATTAAAAACATTGTAGACAAGTCAAATGTAAAATTAGCAGTAGTCAAAGTAACTGAAAATATATATTATCCTAGGTGTGATTTTAACATTTTTAACTCTTATTTTGTCTCAAATCCGTCATTCCAATTCAGAAAACTAATATTATAATGAGAAATAGTTTGGCCAAAATGGATTAATCGGTCTGTCTCTTTTCTAAATCTGATTGAAAATGATATTTGCTTGGTTTATATACAATTCTGGAATAGTTTAAATAAACCTGAGAGACTTTTAGAAAGTTAGGAAAACAGTCAAAAGTTGGCAGACACTAGAAAACACCACTAACTTGCCTACAGTGTGTGAAGTTATGTCTAACCCTCAGCGTCAGAAATGAGTGAACCATTAGTATTCCTGTTTCTATCCTGTCCTTCCTCTGAGTCTTTCACACACACAAACTGAAAACACTACACCTCTTTGTGGCGGGGCTGGGTTGCTGTCAGATCCGGACAATACACTGAAGATATAGAGATGTGTTTACTGCAAAGAGGGAGGGAGAGTGCTTCTACCGTGACCTCTGACCCCACTGTGAATATCCCTCCCAGTTCAGGCATTTAATTGAGCCAAAGTGTAGAGTTTTAGCTTCTACTGTTGTATTCTCAGCTTCATTGTCTAAATATTGACTTCTGCAGATTCTACCAATATGTCTACCGTTGCGTGATGACCGCTTGTACTTTCCTTCGTTGCTCTTCTCACACCTTCGCCCTCACTTCTGCAGAAAGGGCACGGCTCGCAAGATTGATATGGCAAATGCAAAACAGAGCATGATATCATCTGGCAAGTTCTTTTGAAATGCTGAGCAGCCAACACATATTTCCCTTGGCAGAAACCTGGCAATACTGCTGCCACAACCTCCAATTCCCACAAGCACAAAATGTTTCCAATTGTTTTTTTTTTGTTCGCTCAGTTGCTTTGTTGCTCATTGAGAGTACTGCGGCGTTTCAGGAAGGAGTTGTTGGACTGATATTTGGTGGAAAAACAATCAAAAAGCCGGTGTTTCACAGTAACGGCGCACACGAACGAGGCTTGGAGGGATACTGTCTTTGTCAATGGGCTGGAAGCTCATGTTTCACAGGTCACATGCAGTTCCTATAGAGACATAACTGACTGATTTGTGTGTGTGAGAGTGTGTGTTTGGGTGTAGGCAGAGGGAGCTGGGGTGTCTGGAACGCAAATCACCTTCAGCTGTCACTGTGTTCCACTGCTGCTCTGACTTTTACACACACACACACACACACACACACACACACACACACACATACACATGCACACATATATACACTGCTCAAGATCTGCCAACAGAGAAGCTGATCTGACCGTCAAACTTATTTCTTTCTATGTTTGCCTGGTTTTTATTTGTGCTGTTCATGCATGATCTTCAAACTCAACATGATTTTGGATATTTGATGGAAGATCCGCTGCACTGTTAATGTCATCCAGTCTGTTTCCAATGAGTGCTACTTGTCTGACTTCATATTTAAGCTTGTAAAGTTTCCCAGTTTATTAGCAGGTGTGGCTCCAGGCAGCCTCATTCAAAGGATGGCGTGGCAGAGCTATTTTCTCCTCAGTGAGTGTGCAATGCTTTCCTAATTTTGGTTGCTGCGTCTATTAAATCGGTGCGTCACATTAAAATCTCAGCTGTTTGTTCTGCAGTGTAACTTACGGAGCTGCAGATGTACGTACAAAAACATTTCAGATCTCTGTCTGTTTTTAAATCCCTTCTTAAAACCCATCTTTTCTCCTTGGCTTTTGATACCATGAGAGGTGTTTGAATGTGTTGTTTTTTCATATTCTGTTGTTTTATTTGGTATTAGTTTATTGTTCGTATTGTTTTTAATTGTACAGGTTTTTATGTCTTTTTAATCTATTCTTGTATTTTATTCTTTTGTCTTGTTTTTTTTTATTTATTCTTCTGTGCAGCACTTTGGTCCACTTTGGTTGTTTTTAAAGTGCTTTACACATGAGATTGGATTGGATAAAAACATTTTTGCAATGATGCAGGATGTTTTTACAGTTTAACAACGTAGATTATTATTCATAAATCTGATATAAGTGCAGTGAATAGTAAAAATTAAAAGTATGAGGAGACCAAAATCTAATTCAAATGAACAAAACAAACATCTTTTCTCTATTATATGTTTGGTAAAATTCAATTCAATCAACTGTACAGTACTGTACAAACGTCTTATTCAGGAAATATGTGTACGGCCTTAAACAAAAAGCACAAAAAACTGAACTAAATGGGTTTTAAAGATTAAAATCACTGTTTAGTGTGACCTCTGACCCCATGACAAGAAGCAGCACAAACAGTTCGAAACATCTGAGATTTTTCATCATTATAGTTTAATTGTTTTAAATATTCTACCTATAGATTTCTGAAATATTTATCCATGTTCTGACCATAAATAATCATCGTAAAACGCAAGTAAACATCTGGTTTCCTCTGGTGTCACTTAAGAAGAAGAATTTGCCGTTAAACGCAAAAGAAATACTGATCTGACATTGATCATGATAATTATTGAGAACAACTGACATGAACATTTATATCATGATAATATTTCTTGTCAACGGGAATTGGAAGTCCTATAAAATGTAGGTGTGACGTGTCCCAATATCTTTTGTCGATGTAGTGTATCTTTTATGGGCCCATATTGATTTGGGTTCTAATTTCCTCCACACTCATTTATCCTCCTGTGATTCATCATTAAGTACTGACAAGACCACTGTTTGAAATGTCATAGTAATGAACTCTATGCACAGCCCCACTACTTCCTGAACTTCAGGTGGGTCCTTTGTTTCCTGTCTTTGATTATTGGACACACTGATTAATCCAGGTGTGTCTAATTAATCAGTAGTCGCAACAAGAAATAGCAGGCACACCTGGATTAATCAGTGTGTCCAATAATCAAAGACAGGAAACAAAGGACCCACCTGAAGTTCAGGAAGTAGTGGGGCTGTGCATAGAGTCCATTAAAGTTCAGTTATATGGGCTTTCATCAGCTGTTCTTCAATCATCTTTCTCAATATGACATTAAAGGAGTGATAGTTTGCTTTTTTTAAATGGAATTATGCATTTTAAAACATTTCCCTGTGGTCTATGTAAACTGTAAATGCTATGCTTGGGTCTGAATTCTTCATTAATTGAACTCCACAGGTCCATCTTCAACAATATCTCTGAGTAATGACACCAGAAAAGTTATTTTGAGCGCTGTTCCTTTAAATGCAAATGAGCCACTTCACGCCCCGCCCCCTCCAGGTTGTTCACTGTGCTGCTCTTTCCCATTCAGCCACTTGTGTTCATTAATACAACCAACAATGGAACATTTTAGGACATCGGCTCGAAGTTTGGACATATATTCAGTATGGACTACAACCGCTGCTGCTGATAAACAGTTATGCCATACTTGGAGGAATGTTCGACAGAAGTCTTGACCTTATATGTGCAAATGTCGTGACGTAACTAGTTATAGACGTAACAAATTAAACATGAATTAAAACGGGCTGTAGAAATCCACTTGATTTTTCCCGGAATGAATATAAAGATAGCTTTGCAGCACCTGGAGGGTTCAAATTCAAAGGTTTTGAACTGTTAGGGTCCAAATACACAAATAAATGAACCAAAGACTAATAAAAGTGGGTTTAGCTAAATCGGACCCCTTTAAGCTCAGTAAGAATACAAAGCGTTAGCCTCATTACATTATTGCCTTCGTCGTATTTTTAGCCAAATTGTGATTTTGTCTTTACTTTACTCCAACACATGCATACATGAATTAATTTAAGGAACTGCAGCTAATGAGTCAGGACACTGGATTAGAGGTGGGTACAGGGAACACACCACGGCTGAACAGGACTAAACTCTCATGAGGACGCCTCACCTTGAATGGTTGGTAGAGCAGGTATAAACACACTGCACACCCTGATCCCAAAAAGGTCTGTCATCATTCAATATGACACGCAGCAAAGCAAAACCAGTCTTAACTACATTACTCTGTGTCTGTTACATAATACACGTTCGCTAAAATGACAGTTACACCACAGCCATCACTAATACTACATTTGGTTATATAGCCCACACACACATCCCAGAAACAGAAGGATCAAAGTGTCCGAGGAAAATCACATATTAGAAGTATGACTTGGAAATAAAGCATTATGCTTGGTAAGTACCAAATATGTTCTCATGGCCCCAGAATAAGTACAGCGGTAAAATATTGAAGCACATTTACAGCCATGGAAAATATTACCATTTGACTATGAAGAGTCTTTATTTTTTAACAAATCTAGAGTTAAGTGCCTTGCTCAAGGGCACATCAGTCAACACTTTCTCTGCCAGTCTAGGAATCAAGCTGGCATCCCTTCAGTCACAAGCTGCTCCTCCATCTTTCTAGCCATGGCTGACCCCTGATAGTTAAGCCATACATATTACAGTAAATAATCAAAGTTGACATTTCAGTCATATTGAAATATCAATGTCCAGTGTGTAAGATTTCAGATTGACCCCTTACAGAGTACCCGACGAGGATGGGATTCGAACCCATGTGTGCACAGCACAATGGATTAGCAGGCCATCACCTTAACGGCTCTGCCACCTCGTCTGACAATGACCATTGATTCCAAAATAATTAATGTAGATAAGGTCCAGTCAGTGTGTAACTTTTGGGGGTGTATGAGGATCTGTTTGGAGAAACGGAGTTTAGTATTCAGAACTTTGCTGTCATTACTGTTAAATCATCGTACCATATCGTTTTCATCCGCTTATCTGGGTCCTGGTTGTGGGGGTAGCAGCCTCAGCAGAGAAGCCCAGACAACCGTCTCTCCAGCCACTTCCACCAGATCTTCCAGGGGAATCCCGAGGCATTTCCAGGTCAGCCCAGAGATATAATCCCTCCAGTGTATCCTGGGTCAGCCCCAAGGTCTCCTCCTGGACGGACATGCCCAAAACACCTCCCCATGGAGGCGTCCAGGAGGCATCCTCACTAGATGCCTGAACCACCTCAAACAGCTCCTCTCGACGCGGAGGAGCAGTGGCTCTACTCTGAGTCCCTCCCAGATGTCCGAGCTCCTCAGCCTATCTCTAAGGCTGAGCACGTCCACCCTGCATAGGAAACTCATTTCGGCCGCTTGTACTCCCAGCCTCGTTCTTGCGGTCATTACCCAGAGCTCATGACCATAAGTGAGGGTCGGAACGTAGATTGACCAGTAAATTGAGAGCATCGCCTTTCGGCGTAGCTCCGGCTTTACCACAATGGACCGGTTTATCGTCCGCATCACTGCAGGACGTCTACATCACTGCACTGTTAAACCACATGAAAATCAAAACTGTAGAATAACAGCAGAAGCTCTGGGACCTTATTGTACCTCCGTTTTTCTACAACAGCTCAGAACAGACGTCCTCTTAGCATCCAGTGTTAAGTTGCATTACCATCTCCTACTATGTTTTTAGTGTTGACCATAGTTATTGTTCGCTTACATTAAAAGTAGGGCTGTCAAAATTAATGTATTAACACAAATTAATCCATCATCATGATTAATCTGATTAAAAATGTTATTATATTTATTTATAATACCAATACAGAAGAAACTGAGGAAAAAGTTACTGTTTTCTGCAACGATATCGGTAACTGAAGATAAAATACCTGGCTCCATCCGTTGTCATTGATCCAACTGGTGAATTGGTGTTGTAGAAGATGACAGTGTTTCCACGTTCACTACGGAGCCTCTGAACGTCCAAATGGGTCATATCTGAGGACCAAGAAAAGATGAAAAACTGCATTTTACACCACTTATTTACATGTATTGATAAGATTAGTGGATCAACAGTTTAGATCAGTAGATGCTTTTGGTCGATGGTGGATGTTTGGGTCTTTATGAGTTAAGGGATAACTTAACAACATGTTGAACTTTACTTTGAGTATAAGTATTGTAGCACAAACCTCTACACATTCAAAGACTGAATGATTAGTTCTCCTTTGGAACACACTGTATACATTTGTCCTTTCACTAAACAGCTGGTGACAGCTGAAGATGTTCAGCGCACACACCCCAGCTCCCTTAGTCCTACAAAGTGAGAATACAAAGTTGGGAGTAAATTAGAAAACCAACTTTTTCCTTCAAATTATCGGTGCAGACTTCCCCGTTTGAAGTTGTGTGAGTGTGAATCTCTGTTATGTGGCTACATTGTTAGCAGTAGTGGGTGGATGTGCAGTACTCTCCCTTTGAAGAACTTGGAAGAACATTTTGTTTATAGACACACCAGTCCTTGCGGAAACCTACACAAACTCTTACAAGGCGGTATGTCCTTCTTCCCTCTGAATGCCCTTCTTATAAATACAGCGGTCATGCCATTTACAATATAAACACACTGAAAAAGAAAGTGTCTTTTTGTCTCTGTTGGGCACGTAATTCGCTGTCACGGTGTCTTTTACTGCAGTTTTGTTCAGTGTCTCCAAGAGCAGCAGCTGCAAAGAACTGCGGAGCATAAATATCAGTCAGACCCACATGGCAAGTAATCTGTGACTGCAGATTTATTATCTAGTGTGAGCGGGAGCTACAAGCAAGTTCAGAGTGAGGGGAAAAGGACAAGATGGTAAAACAGAAAAAAAAGAAGTGAGCTGTTGAATTTATTCACTGAAGCATTAGCATCTCTGGGAAATATTAGTGCAATAACAATAGGCAGTAGCTCATAGTTTCATGTCTCCTGTCCTGAATGCTCATTTTCTGTCCATTCCCGTTGTTGTTTTGAGCACATGCACCAAACATGTGACCTTGTGTGTGACAGAGAGAGAGAGAGAGAGAGAGAGAGAGAGAGAGAGAGAGAGAGAGAGAGAGAGAGAGAGATAGCTCCTCTGCCAGTGTACCTTGTGTGTCCTTTGTGTGTGTGTGTGTGTGTGTGTAGCTGTCCGGTCATGCTGCAGAGCGTATCAGTGTGGCTCCTGTAATCTCTCCCCTCTAGCATTTCCTCTGCTGCTTCTGGACAGCTTCACTCCACACCACCATTTATCCAACACAGCCACATCTATGTTTAGTGAATATTCATCCTGATACACATGTTTAACCCACAAAGACCCAGTGTTATTTCTGTGGCAGCTCTTAAATCAATTTTCCTCTCTATTTAACCTTTCTTAAGTGATTTATCACAATTTGTTATAGTATTATCTTCTGTAATTTTGCTTTTTCTTCCCTGTGAAAATCAGTTATTTTCCTATATTAACCCATAAAGACCCACTGCTACTTTGGTGTCACTTCCCAAAGGAATTTTTCTCTCTATTTAACCTTTGTTAAGTGATTTATCATCATTTATTACAATATTCTCCTCTGTATTTAGAATCTTTTCTAGTAAAAATTTTATATTTTGCTATATTTAATGTACTGATTATGAAGTTGTTCATAAAAATTCAAATTAAAGTTGAGGATTATTATATCAGAACCAGAGAACACTGAAGAAAAAGTGACTTTTTCAGCAAAATATATTATTAACTGAACATAAATCCAGTGTGTCCATCCACTGTCATTGATCCAACTCTGTGGGTTTTACTGGTGAATCAATGTTGTAGAAGATGACGGTGTTTCCACATTCACTACAGAGCTCCTGAAAGTCCAAATGAGTCATATCTGATGACCATGAAAAGATGAAAAACTGCATTTTACACTAATTATTTACATGTATTGATAGGATTAGTGGATCAACAGGTATTAAATAGTTTAGATCATTAGATGGTTTTTGGTCGACAGTGGATGTTCGAGTCTTTATGAGTTAATATGCAAAGAAGTGATCATGAAATATAGAGGAATAGATAGTCTCATTGTAATACATCCTGTCAGACAAAAACAAGCTAAAAGAGTGAAAAACATTACACTTAACCAAAGCAGCGTACAGGATTTTGTTAGTGAATGTGTCTCCTTTGACCTTATGTGACCTGGCCGGCTCCGGCTCTGCTGGCCTCAAAGCTAAAAAAAAAGTTCTGGCATCAGGACGTCTGGGACTTTTTTAAGACTTAGTTGTCACATACTCTTACGAATAAAACCTTTAACAAAGTGTAGCTTATTACTGAAATAACTGTACATTATTCAACAAATGGCTTATGTTGACATTTATAATCCACTCAGTTGGGTTTAAAGGGCATTGGAGCTTTTCTCTATGAAAACATATGTGATGTTATACAGACTCAAATAGGCAGTTTATTTTAATAAATCTATCAAATGTACCTTTAATTAAACTAAGAAAGTACTAGGACAGACAGAGAAATGGACAGAGTGCAGAAAAACAACAAAAGACCATATTGTAAAAGTATTGCAGTGTGCACAAAGCATTCTAAAATCTAAATTGTAGATCTCAGACATTTAATGCCCTAAAGTATTTTGTATGGAAGTATCTGATATCACAGTCATCTCATCTTGATATAATTTATTTGTATCTGTAACTATATCTGTAATGACAAGACCAGTGCCAACAACAAAATTTCTGAATTTATTCACAGTAGACATCATGTTATTTGTGTGAGATCTGATCAGTGCTCACTGGTGTATGTCTTGTGATTTTGAGGTTTTCAGATAATAGTTAATTTAGACATATTTGAGACTATTTCTAAAGAAAAACGAAGAAGAATACTCAACATCACAGAAGACATTCAACTTGTGTAAATTTATTTTTTTTCTATCGCAGTATAAAGGATGGGGTGGATGTGGGTCAGTCGGAATCACTGTTTGTAAATAATTCAAATTGAAAAGGGGGAGTGGGGGAATGGGCCAAAAAACCCAAAAAACTTGTATAATGCTTAATACATTTTGAATTGTAAAAATGTTTGTGACAGAGTATGTAAGGCCTCGGACAATAACAATAACATAAGTTTGTCTGATGTGCTGCTGACCACATTAACATATAAATATCTCAAACACTAACACTCATATCCTTGAAGAAGATGACTAACATGTACCTACAAGGCTACTCTAATGGTTTTCTAATGACACATAAAAACAAGGAAAAAATAGTGAAATGGCTAAGATAAGATAAAACCTTGGTGATGAATCATATCAGACTCAAAATAATAGTCAATCTGAGTTGGTCTGACTTGGTTGGTCTGATGGCCTGGTCTGACTGACAGGCATGAAGAGTGGACATTCTTATTTTAATCTGCCATCATCCTCCTCTCATCTCCTCTACTCTTCACCCTCTCTCCCTTTCCTCATATTTACTGAAAGCCGACCCCCCCCCCCCTCCCTCCTCCTCTCTGACACACACTCTTAAATTTGTATTTCCTGCCCTGGTGCAGACACACAGTCTGACATTCACACATTTCTAACACACTCTCACCTACAGACAAACCACTTTCTCTAATACTCAATATCTTTCTTCACCGAACACTCATGCACATGCACGTGCTCACACACGCACACTCCTGTGTGTGTGTTCGGCCGATGGTTTTCCAATGAAGCGATTCTTTGGGCTGGTGTTGGAGCGACTGGTGTTTCTGTCTAAGAGCCTCAAACTGAATAAATGCAGGAAACCGAGGAAGAAGGTCAGAACTGGGAAGACCACACCAAGGGTGAGTGGGAGACGGTGAGGGAACAGACAGAGTGACAGACAGAGAGCGAGTGGGTGATGTACTAATAGTTAACTTTGTACTGTGTGTGATTCTGCAGATTTTTTTTGTGGTCTTGTGTGGTTTCATTTATGAAACATCAAACTACCAAGGCTTGTAATCACAATAATCTTACAAGCTGTTCACAATATGAGCACAGTCTGTTTTTGTGTTTGATTTTGCAGCTGTGGTTGAATTAAATGGCATGAGCATCTACCACTGTTTCACCCAGCTTCCCTGTAAATGATCCGACTGTGTTGAACCGCCTTAGAGAACCTAATAAAATAAGCTGCGGTGTTGGTTTTATGCAACAGATAGTCAAAACAGGGGAGACCAGGCTGTTTTCCCCCTTTGGCTGCTTACAGTCAGTCTTTCTGTGTCTGCCATGACTATCTCTTTCTCCCTCTCTAATGCCTAAAATAGCCAGAGTCACTCCATTCAGCACCAGAGGCATTTTAGGAACCACATCTCAATCTGCCTGTGTGTGTTTTAATGTCCTGTCCACACACTGATAAAAAGAAACAGTCCAATCTGTCAGTTCATTGTGTTGAATTTCACAATCATTAGAACAAGAACACAATGTGATTTGAACTCCTATTGAACATTACATGCACCATAATTCCAGACTTTTTCAGTCTGAGTTTGTTGCCAGTAGCTATAGAGAACGATAAGCCTCTATGTATAGCTTCATTTGCAGTATTATTAGCTCAGTGGAAGTGTTCTGATTCATTTAGCTGCTGACCTATATAACCTATCCATATAGGGCTCTCAGGTGATACCCTGGAGTGGCAACACTTGAGGTCCAAAGTGGGTGTAAACAGCAGACTGTGTTCCTAAACACATAAATCACTTATGTCAAACGCTACGTACCGTAAGCAGGGAACTACTTAACTCCACAAAGACTAGAACTGATTAAAGGTTGTGTTTGTTTGTTGGATTAGAAAAGCTACTGTGATCTTAATTTATTTAATATACAAAACATGCACAAGAAGGTCTGGGTGATATGTTGAAAAATGTTTTCATAATGTGGTTTATTCATGATTTGAATAGATATTATTTGCTTAAACTCAAGGCAACACATGATTCTGAAGTAGTAATCTAGCAGTAAATCAGCAATATCAATTGGTGGCAACAACAACAAAAGACAGAACTTGCATGTGTGTCATTTAAAAAACAGGAATTATTTGAAGTAAAATAATAGACCATCTGCAGTAAATATTTTCTAAACTATCTGCAATAAATATTTCCCAATTGATTGAATTAGATTCAGCTTTGAGATGTTTTAAAGATCATTGTTGTTATACTTTTAGTTCCTTTTAAAATAATGGTAATGTTTTATATGTATGTTCTCATCCATTTTAAGTTTTTAGTACTGACTTTCGTTGTATTTATGTATATTAGTGTGGATGTATGGCTGTGATTTCCATTTTGTGTAACTTCTGCTGCTGCTGCTGCTGCTGCTGCTGTCTTGGCCAGGACACTCTTGGAAAAGAGATTTGTAATCTCTGAGCTTTTTTTTTTTCTGGTTAAGTAAAGGTTATAATAAAAAAAAAAAAATTCCAACATACCAACAAGTTGCACAAAGTACCCAGCATACAGTGCACCAATCTTGAATTTGTGATTTAGACTTTTTTTTTTTTTTTTTTTTTCCAGACTGTAAATAATTGATTAATTGAATTAATTTGATATGAGGCACGAAGCATTGGATTCACAGTACTGTACGAAACTGCAGGGACACTTAATTGCATTGCAGTCAATTGACAAATATTAGAAGTTACCTACAGTTTTATCTTTGCTGTCATATACTCTATTTGATATTATGTTTTATGGATTTCAGAGTGCAGTGTGAAGTGCTTAACTATTATATGTGAAACTTTGCAGTGTCATAGTTCCTTAGCTGTACATTCTCACATAGAAACATGTTTAATATATCTTTTTACAGACTGACAATCTTGGTTATTTATAGATGAAATCAGAAAATAGGCAATTATTTTTATGCTTGTTTAACTCAAACAATATATTAAAAGTACTTAAATAAACCACTCTTGGCTGTTTTATTTTTTTTGCTCCATCAAATAATGCCTTTTACTATGAGAAACAAAAACATTAATGCCTTCATGAGGCCCCGATTAGCCTACTTTAAATGATTTGTGGTTTGGTAGTGTGTCTGTAGGGTTTTTTGTGAGGTTGTGTGCATGTGTGTTTTGTTTGTGTGTCTAATCCAAGCTTTAGAGAATGTGTCCTTGCTCAGTCTGTCTGCATGCAACCAGAGATTACTTCATATGATCTGGGACAGGTGTATAGAATACTGTGGATTAGTCAACAGTATATAATTTAACTGTGTGTATGTATGTGTATGTGTGTGTGTGTGTGTGTGTGTGTGTTTGCCTTCTGATCTGTGTGCTCAGTACACAATGTAGTGTGTGTGTATACAAGCAAGAAGAGAAAGCGAGTGAAAAAAGCCAACATTGAGATTAGAAGTGTATCTGTATTTGTGTGTGCCCTGGTCTGTCTGTGTGCTCCTATCCCAGATTACCCTAAATTTATCTTTCCACTGCCGACTGAGTATCTGACATGACATCACCGGTGACATTGCCAGTGACATCACTAGCAGCAACACAGGACGTCCTTTTCTGATTTCCCGTTTAATCTGTCAGCTGCAGAATTTAGAGGATTTGGTAATGAAATGATTTCAGGCTTTGAAAGGGGGTCACTACCCACTTCTACTTTTAAATCTCCTTTTACAAATATGATAAAAAATATACAGGGAATATACAGAAATAAGATCAATTACATTTGTCTTTTTTTTTTTTTCTAATTAAGATAAGGCTAAAGCTTGGCCATGGAGTGAGTTTGCGTGCAGTTGTGTGGACATTAGCAATTAGGCTATTGATAGGTAATTAAAGCTGGGATCAATATGTTAGACAGATGCATGGCAGTGTCTTGTTTCAAGTTCAGTAGATGTTGAACAAATCGTGGCTGATTAGAAGGATTTTTTTTTCCAGTCTCCAGTATGATTTGTTTATGTTGCTATAATTAGCACAAGCTGCTCCAGACCTGCTGTATGTAAATATCCTCCTGATCAGATTTTATGATACTGTATTTTTAGGTGTATGTTGATTGTAAACTGAAAGAATTTACAGTCTCTATTAGTGTGTTAATATTTCAGATTGGATGGTCTGACCTTTGCTGTTTTATGGCAGGGTTTCTCAACCTTTTTTGAACCAAGTCCCACTAATGGCATCATGAGCCTACAGCCCCCCCCCCCCCCCCATGCCTGAAAAAATTCTGGGAAAGTGAACGTGAGCTGCCCTCACCTTATCGTTGACTACCTACTGCCCCCTGAAAAACATATTTGCAGCTGGTGGAAGGGGGGGGGCAATGTGCCGGATGATATGCCCCCCCACCTTGCTCGTGGACCTCAATCTGATCCATGAGCGGGGGCAGGGAGGAGTATGTTGCTGGGTGGTTTATAATATTATGATGTTGTGACAACAGTAGTCATTTATGCACCCGCACGCATACACAACAGTGTCACTTGCGACCCCCCCCCCCGCCCAATGTGCTGTCACCCCCCCCAAGGGAGAGTATCCACGTGTGCCCCGCCCCCCCTGGTTGAGAGCCACTGTGTTATGGCATCCTAAACTTCTGTCTCAACAAGATGACTCTCATTACTGGGATGGTTTTAAATGACAAGATAGAGGTGGATTTTTTAGTACTTACTGTTTGTTAAAGAGTTGATTATTTTTTGATGTTAGTGATGAGCACCCAAGTTGTACAAAACATACAGTATATTAGATATTTACAGTGTTGGGATGGTTTTTACTTAAAACATATTTCTATACAGATTACAGAATACACACCTTTGCAGGAAATTAGAGAATTTTCAGTTAGATTACATTAGTATTGTATTTTTAATACTTTGGGCAAAAATGTGAATAAATGAAGTCCAACTGTGTTGCTGCCTCCTGTGGACAGAACCCAGGAGTCATTCTGAATATATAATACTTACATAGAGATATTTGATATGAATATGTGTAAACACAGAGCAGCATGATGTTTTGTCTGGGAAAATGAATAAAGACTAAAAGATAAAGGTCCTTGAGTTTTTTGTTTTTTTTTACCACAACATGAAGTTAATAGTAAAAACCACTAAATACATTTGGTACTAAAACTGCAGTTCTATATTATAATGTTTACTTCTCACTTTCTGAAGCAGAATTGATTGAGTTGCAATTAATCTGCTTAAAGTAAAAAATTCCCTGGAAGAATTAAGTTTACCTTTTCTAATTTTCCACAGTGAAATGAGTTTAAGTGTAAATTATGTACACGCTACTTGATTTCCCATGGACGCTTTTTCCTCTGTGTTGTGTGTGAACAGGCCACAGTGCATACATAACTGTTTTGATATGCTTCTGTTTTAAATCCAGGACTTATGGGAAATTTGTGATAACTTGCAAATGTAACTAAATACAGTCACTCAAATTTTGTTTCTCTTGTTACAGGTGATCCTGACCGTTTACCTCAATGACACCCAACAGATGCTCACAGAGGTTCCAGTCACTCCAGCAACCAGAGTAGTCGATGTGGTGGAATACTGTAAAGAGGCCGGTGAGGGGGAGTGTCATTTAGCCGAAGTATGGAATGGACACGGTAAGTCCAGCCGTTTTGCATCATTCTAGTTTTTCAAGTTGAAAGCCAAATTGAGACTGTTAAAAACACATAATAGATCAGGGGTCTTCAACTATAACCACAAAGGGTCAACTAGGTCAGTCCTCTTCTCTAGCTGAGGTCCAAACAATTATGTGCATAGGTAGAAATAAAGGTTTATGCCTTTTTTCAGATTAAATAATGGAAACATTCTCAGTTTAAGGTCCTGTACAGACTTTCTGCGTGATCTTAAAAAAGTGTCATTTTTATATATATGCCTGATCATAGTCTGTAATTTAAAATGAGATTATCAGCACCAAAATAGGTTATTTCCAAATGCTATTTCCAGTTTCCCTGGTCGGGTCGGACAAGACTGAACTGATTTACGGCAGACTTAAGTCACTATGACAACACCTCACCAACTGGCAGAGTTCAGCAGTGAGACATAAACTGAATGAGTGAGGTGTAAGATCTGTCCTTTTTCCTAAAGAAAGGGATTTATTGGATTTATTTTGTTGTGATGGTGGACACTGGAACTGGAGCTGGACTGGCAGAAAGAAAAAAGAAAAAGAAAACTAAACAGGACAGTGAAAGAGCACCAGTTAAAACACCGGTAAACCTCTGCTTTGAACCGATGGGTAGAACTAAGGAAGTTAAAAGGAATGAAAACAGAGCTGGAGTTGTCCCTCTTCCTCCTCCACAGGTATAGAATGCTTCTTTTTTTATACATATGCATTGGAACATTGAATTTGACTATAGTGGCTGTTGTAGCTCAGTCAAACACTTAGTAAACACTTGTGTGTTAGCCACAGGGCTAGCTCTGTGACGTGGGTAATCTGTTTTATTTGGAGCATTGTTTCAGTCCAAACTAAGGGCTTTGGCAGGTGAGACTGAAATGGTTCTGTATGGAGTTGAATGTTCATGCCGGGGCCTGGATACTAAACTGTCCTTCAGGAACAGGACAGTTCTAACAGTAGAATACTGTGAATGCAGAAGGCTGAAGCAGCTAGAGCTGAACTGCTAATGCAGAATGATGAAGATGTTGAATGACTTAAGTCATTTATGAAAATGACTGAATACTTTGTGGAAAAGCTAGAGCAAATATATATTATTGGGACATGTCTTAGAACACTGCTCCACAACACTTAAGAGCTCCAGAGTAAAAGTGACATAGAAGCAGGAGTCGGACTTTCAAAGTTTGGTTTCACTTTCGTTTTCGCACTAGTTAATAAACTACACTACAAACGGACTTTATGAAGTTTGCTTGTTGTCTCGTTTCAAACATCACTTTACACCCTGCAAGTTGCTGTCTGGAAAAAAGAAATGCAGAGTTGTAAAGAGGATCTGCTCTTCAGTTATTAGCTTCAAAATGCCTTGGCCAGAGTTCTGCCCTTATGACAGTAGGTGCTAGTACTCATGGGAAGTGGAGTCTTTGTCCCTTAAGAACACCACAGATTCTGGCCGAAGGTGTCGCTGCAATCCACTTTAAACAAATTCTCTGTACAGGACCTTTAAATGTTGAAGTAAAATGTTATGGTTTGACATAACTAAGGCTACGTTCAGACTGCAGGCAAATGTGGCCCGAATCCGATTTCTTTGCCCATATGTGACCTGTATCCGATCTGTTAAAGACAGTTTGAACAGCACAAATCCGATTTTTTCAAATCCGACCCAGGACACTTTCATATGCGATCCTAAATCTGATACGTATCTGATATTTTGCAGTGCGACTTCAGTCTGAATGGCCAGGTCGCATTTATCCGAACTTAAAGTCATTGAAATGCGACAAACGTCACCTGCATGCATGCCTGCTTGGTTGTCATGTATTATGTCAGAACCTCTTTTACGCATGCGGGTCATTTCAGGGTCGCATTCAGTTCATACTAAAAACTGACAGAAGTCACATTTAATGTGTAACATGAATGAGCACTCAAAAAAAATTGGATTTCACCCAAAAATCCGAATTGTGCCTTAAGACCTGCTGTCTGATGATTAGATAATAAAAGGTAACTGATTTTGAACACTCCTCTTTTGTCCTGCAATTTGCTTCTTGGACAAAAACACATTCAACTCAGTGAATGAATGAATGAATGAATGAATGAGTGAATGAATGACTCAATAGTTAGATTTTCTTGGTTCAAACCACTGTAATAGATGACCATATTGCTATGGCAAATTATTAGCATGATTATTATTACTACAATTTTACTTATTATTATTATTACTATGACAACAACCAGATATATCTCTGTAGACACTCACAATGGGAGACTGTTTGCAGCACTATCATAATAAATATTGAGAGCCTGTCCTGAGAGCATCAGAGTACAGTATTTACAAGATTAAGTCTGGAATTATACGGTGTGACACTGGCCTACATTGTTTGCTCTGAAGCTAATAATGAACATAGTCAGACACGTATCTCGGCTACAGCCTGTAAAATCAATAGACATTCTACTGTGCACGGTATGCCATTGTAAAAGTGAATAAAGTGTTCCATCACATGTGGACACTAAAAGCCACTGTGTCCATTAAAGGCTGTCCTACATTCTAGTATCATAGTTTATAAAGCAGTGATCCAGATAACGACACAGTGTATTTATTTTGCACTCTGGTGTGAATGTTCGGTCAGACGGTCTATAAATGGCTCTGATACTCCATTGTTTCCTACAGGGTTAAGCAGGGCATAATAAATGTTGTTATAAATTGTTTTATGTCAAAAACCTGCCTGTGTGACGAGAGGCCATGCCTCAAGGCCACAATCGGCCTCACTGCTGGTGTGTGTGGGTGTGAAGCTGTTGTCTACATGCATCTATTATTAGGTTTGATGGACTAATGTACTTTCTACTGTATTTATGAAAACACTCATATGCTATGGCACGTCTCTGTGTTCCAGCTTTATCTCAGTTATTTTTGTCCAGCAGTAAATACAGTACTATGAAAAAGTCACAGGCCACCTTTAGGTTCATTGAAGTGACTGGACTGAAGTCAGAATACAGATTTATTTATCAGTCTCTTTGCTTCAGATGGACCAAGAGCTGCAGGAAATACACAAAAATAAAGAAGAAATTAAATATTAACAGGTTACAGTGATGTACGGGTTAAAGTCAGAATTTATTTGGACCTCTGTTTGTAATGGCGTTAGTACAAACACAGAATCCAAATGCAGAACTCAAACACCAAGAGTATGATTCAAAAGATTTATTAATCACACACAGGTGAAATAATATTATTAGTGACAGAATCTTGAGGATAATGGTGGATGATATCCTCCTCTGATTCGTCCTCCGGATCGAGGGCGACAGCCCGTCTCCCCGAGCGGTGTTAGGGGTTTCTTTCCCGACTAGGGAAAAGCAAAGGGAGGTCAGGGACGGAAACAGGTCATGCACAGGCAGGCTATCAATCGAGCAACAGGACATAAGGAAAAGGCAAAACTCACGTACCGGTAGTCAGGGCGAGAAGGTCAAAACCAGGTATCAGAAGAGGCAGACAAAAAGCAGGCAGAAGACGAGAAACCGAGGAATCCAAAAACAGGTCAAAAACAGGCAGGCAAACGAACAAACGAGGTCAAAACGCTGGTAAGAACTACAGGAGTTACAAACTGGCGACTGACATAGGGAAGAGACAGGGTTTAAATACACAAAAGGGAGGGAAGACAACGAGACACAGGTGGAGCAAATCAGGGCGGAGACAGGTAATCAGGTAAGAGGTCAGAACAATCAGGGAACAGGAAGTAAAGACGACAGACAAGACACATGAGGGGAAACTTAACAAAATAAAACAGGAAGTGACAAACAAAACATAAAAGACAGACAAAACCAGACTAACGTCTGGCTGCAGGCATGACACTGTTCCCATAATCAAAAGTAGCTCAAACAGTAAAAAGTGTCTAATGTGTTGAATGGAACCTGGTGTAAAACAGCCCAAAATTAAAGGTGTGGTATTTTGCTAAACCCACTTTTATTTGTCTTTGGTACATTTATTTGTGTATTTGGACCCTAATAGTTCTAAAAGTTTGGATTTTAACCCTCCAGGTGCTGCAAAGCGATCTTTATATTCATTTTGGCAAAAATCAAGTGGATTTCTACAACCCGTTTTAATTCCTTCTTAATTTGTCATGTTTTGTCAGTAGTTATTTCACAACATTTGCACATATGAGGTCAAGACTTCCGATGAACATTTTTCAGAGTATGACATAATTGTTTATCAGCAGCAGTTGTAGTCCTTACTGAAAATATGTCCAAACTTCGAGACGATTACCTAAAATGTTCAGTTGTTGGTTGTATTAATGAGCACAAGTGGCTGAATGGGACAGAAAGCAAGGTCAACAACCTGGAGGAGGCGGGGCATGAAGTGGCTCATGTGCATTTAAAGGGCCAGCGCTCAAAACGACCTTTCTGGTGTCATTACTCAGAAATAGGGTTGAAGATGAATTAATGAGGAATTCAGACCCAAGAATAGCATTTACAGTTTATGTAGACCATAGGGAAATGTTTTAAAAAGCATAATTCCATTTAAAAAAGCGAAATATCACTCCTTTAATGCAGTCCATCTCATATGGTCTGCACAAAAGAGTTGAAGACATGTAAAGTGAGGAGGGAGGTCACATTAAATGCAAGTTTTGTTTTTAATTATGTATTCTAGTCAGAAACTGGTCATTATAACTTTGGTAAAACAACAAACCTAGTGGTGTCTGTACATTTAACACCAGTTGTGAAAATAAAGGTACTTTAAATCCCATCTGAATTAAAGTTTCTGTTGTCATGAGCCAGAAGGCATGACTGTATGTAACCTTTTTCAGCAGTTTGTGAAATTCTCAGTTAACATTTTCTCACACTCTGTCTCCTGTCAGAGCGAGTTCTACCACAGGAATTGCTGTTGTTGGATCTTCTCCAGCAGTGGGGGGCCAGGAGGCCGGAGGTCAGGTTCTACCTCAGACACTGCCCCCCCTGGACACAAGGTAAACCAGAACAAGCACAAAGACCTTGTACACTGATATAATTAGAAGTCCATGCTTCTGTGACTGGAAATGGCTTTGAAGTGTACCCTATTTAACCTTTTACGTGCAGGGGTTTTATGGAACAAATAGTGTCAGTGGTATGTTTGAGGTCTGGAGGTTGAGGTCAGGGTCTAGGTCAGTAATTAGCCAGATAAGATGATTAGAGTTATATAACATGGACAGGGAAGACCTGAATGGGAATGGGAGGGGTGGACGCAGAGAATAGAAGATGTGTGGTGTGCTGCAGAATGCAAATGTTACCCTCCATAAGCATTTATTCATACAGGGTAAGCAATTAATCTTCATTTTTTTCAAAGTAAGATTTATTAGTTTAACTGTAACCAAAATGCAGCATTCACTACTTTTTTTGTACTCTATTCTACTCTTACATCACATTACTTTTCTTATGTAATATTTGTGCATATTAGTGCTACTGCAAATGCATCCACTGCAGCTCTAGTGCGTAGGTGTTTGTATGTGTGTGTGTGTGTGTGTGTGTGTGTGTGTGTGTATGTGTGTGTGTGCACACTCCCTACAGGGACAGGACAACCTCACCACCTGCTGGTACATAGTCCCCTTTTCCTGCCCATTCATTAGAAGCAAAATTATCATTCATTAGAACCTCATTATATCATATGCCTGTGAACTGTGAAGCATATTCTGAGTAATGAATTAACCGTTTCTATTTAGCTGAGTCACAGAGTCTATTTTTAGTGTGTTTGTTACAAAATCTTCAGCCTATTAAAACTACATCTTTTGTCATTGCTCTCTCTAGCGATAAACCCATTTCAGCCTGATTTTTATCTCTGTCATTTCTCAACCCGTCACAGTTTCTCTAGCAGATCTGTAATAGGTTTAGGTGCAGCAGGGTGAGATCAAGAGAGATAAAAAAAAAAAATTAAAGAAATAAAAAAAAAAAGAGAGAGAAAGAGAGAGAGAGAGTTGCAGTTATTTTGCTGCCTGGTGTGGAGAGAAGCAACTCCTTACTGCCTGGTTCTCTTGCTCCTTTAGCAATTATGCATCTCAGATATGCATTTCATAAGGATGAACAGTTGATAATGGGCTTCCTTGAGGCAGTTTTTAAGTTTAAAATTTGTTTTGACTTTAAAACCATGTACCTCAATGATTTAGAGAAACCCAAGTGTGCAAAGAGAGGTAAATGTTTATTGAGATTATTCTTAGTAGTAAGTAAGAACGCCCTGACCAGAAAATGACTGAAAAGAGACATACCTACTATAAATGACTGGACTGATATAGTTTAAAATATATATGTTATGGAGAGAATCACATTTAAACTGAGATGTGAAATTAACATCCTCACTGAAAATTGGTGAAATGGCTCACTTATGTTTCAACTGTAGGCCTGAATTTGTATAATAACAATGTGCCCTATAATAGGGGAGCATATCCTCAAACTTTACCATAAAAAAGAAAATTAATAATGGTATATGAGCATATTGATGTACGTGTGGACTAAATGCTACTCGAATGTTGGATTCTCCTCCTGCTGTTTAATGTCTCTGTCAAAAACAACAATAAAAAGTAAGTAAATTAAAAAAAAGAACAGTTGACAATGAAGACTGGCTTAGCAGTGAATGCAGTAACACAAAGTAGAAAATGTAGAAGCAGCCACTTCATCTGCAGTTTGCCGGCTGCTCACCCTAATATCATAAAATGTTTCTAAACTAGGCACTCGTTCTCTGGGGATCAAGGTAATGCACCTTGTCCCAGGCTAATTTCACATTGTGTGGTGTATTGGACTTGCAGAGTTAGCACCACCCACACAAGGACAATACGCTGCTCTTAAATGCTAAAGTGATGACTTTGCTCTGCTGCTCTTCATCATTAAATTATCAGCTTTAAAATAAAGATTATAAGGATTAAATAGCCATGAGGGGATCCGAGACCTCTAAATGATTTGTTTGTTTACAGCTTTTTTCTACATCATGAAGCATCGCTGGTATATTTTCATATGAATGTGTTTTCCATTTTAATGGTAAAAGTGGTTGTTGATATGTACTCTCAGGACTGCAAGAATCTTTTTGACCCTAGTGTTACTGAGTAGTACGTGAACTGGTCTATTGACTGGAGGTGAAACATGGAGCTGCGAGGGATTAGCCCAGATTGAACCTGTCTGGTTTTAGTAGAATTAAACCGAATGATGCTATTTATAGATTACACACAGAGGATCGAGTGAATATAGACAGACAGATTACTCTCATTTAATAGAAGAAAGGATTTTAACACTTGAGACTTATTATTAATAATAAAATGTATGGTGCTTTTTTTTTCAAGGTCCTTGTACTGTTTCTGGAGACTTGAAACCTTAAATTGAATGGCGATATTGCTAATGTTATTACTTACACTGTGCTTTTCTTGCTTTGACAAGCAAAAATATCTGTTTCAAAAAAGTCGAATGATATCAACTTGTCTTTGGTCAAAGTCAAAGACATCCTCTGTGAAATCAGTCCTATTGCAACACTTTGTCCTCTGTATTTTAGTCATTTGTAGCGGGCTACATGCCAACAATATCAGGAACAGGAACAAGAAACACTGACTATAAATAAGGAGAGCATAACAAGGACACGCAAGCATCATAACATTTGCTGTCGACAGCAGAATTCATTGTATAATATTACTATAGGGACTGGAAAATATATGATAGCAGCAAATTTATAACCTTTAATGAGAACCATCAAATGTTAGAATATGATGTGTAGTAACAGCGAGGAAGGGATGGTCGTTCTGACTTTTTTTTAATGTTTTATTTCAATATTTTTGTTCAGATTTTGTTTTATTGTTCATTTATATGCAGGCAGTGAGCAGCCTTTGGAGCAGAGCTGGACCACAGAAGCAACAGAGAGTGCTAATGACAGGGTAGGTGGACACACACACACACACACACACACACACACACACACTGAGGCTGGGCTGACGACGCAGCATGAGGCGTGTTATGCATTTAAAATTATCCACGATCTATTGTGCATATAAAGACCTTTACACTAAGACACTTGATGATAGATGCAGTAACCTAACATGCATCTGAATTTATCTTACTGTAAGTTTTTCACCAGATTTAACATGTGTCTGGATATATAAAGCACACTGTATATGTTTGCATGTTATATTGTCTGTGATACTTCACGCAGGCATGACATGAACCAGCCTTATTTTCATTCTGGTCAGTCTGCGGTAGTGTATGTACTCAGATATGAGCAGTACAATGCGTGTGCACATGTGTTTGTGTGTATGTATTTGTCTGTGTGTGTAGTCTTGCGGATTAGCTGGGGGATTAGTGACAGTGATGATTATAGGTCTCCACCAGCAAGAACCATGTAAAAAACACGTATATACACAATCAGACACACACACACATACATATACACACACTATTCTTTTAGGGGACATATTACACTCCCAAGCCCCTTAACTTTAATCATCATAACTAAATGGCTAACCTGAAACCTTATCTCAGCCTAAACTTAACTTAATTCTGCAGCTAAAACCAAATCTTAACCCTCAGTATGTTGTGACATCCAGAATTTTGGTCCCTACAGTGTAGATGGACATGGCTGGATGAGTGAGCCTCTATTTCTTGGACTTCACAAATACAACAAAAAAACATGCCTATGCGTGCACGAACACACACTAATGTTTATTCTGTATCTACATATCCTCCAGTGTAATTACAGTGCGAAAAATTATTGTGTGCTAATTGCTTTGTTTATCTTGCCCACTTTATCCTATTATCATCCTGCAAAATAATAATGAGTCATATAGTAAAAACAGAAGGTGACCTCATGCTGCGAGCTCTTTATTCATCCCTAACAGCTATTTTCGAGCATGTTTGCCATTGTATTTAACCCTAGGCTAGAAGCTGGTTTGTATTATGTTGGTTATGTGTGTATGAGTGTGTCTGTGTTGGTCAGTCTGCTGGTTAGTCAGCCACTATGTGTGTGTGTGTGTTTTCATGTGCTGGTCAGTCAGTGAAGGTAGGATTAGCTTGGTCCCATGACATAACCAGGCTAAGAGGATTGTTACCTAGCCAAACAGCTCCTCCTCCTCCTCTTCCTCTCACCTCACTCACTCCTTCACACTCGTCTTGAGGTCTCCGTCTTTCTTCGTCCTCTGTCTTTTCATTTGGTTTAAAGCGAAAACAAAGACTTTGAGCCAACACAGGAGTGCGGGGGTGAGTTCTGAATTTTTTGCTTTGTGTGTTTTTGTTTTTCTTTTTTTTTTCTTTTTTTACTCTGTGTGTGTGTGTGTGTGTGTGTGTGTACTAATGTGTGTGTGAAACTTACAAAGTATGTGCTTTTGCTTTACACTTCACACTCCCACCTTGCACTTTTTTGTGTTCTTCTCACATTGGCTCATCATACATAATAGAACAACTGAAAACATGGAAATGGGAGCGAATATGAAGGTGTCTTTGAAATGTATGTTTCTGTTTTTAGTGTCTTTTCCCCTCGAGCTTCAAAAAGGCAAACTGTTCATGATCCAGCTATAACAACATACAGTGCATACATAACACAGATGAGCGGCAGTGTGTCTCTGTGTCAGGGTGGGACTGTTGGCCATGTGTTTCAGTGTGTGAGCATATGTGTCACTCAATCAGAGTTCTGTATGTGTGCGTTTAGGTCAGCGTGGTTTAGGTGTGGCCTCTTTCAGCCATGTGTGCTTGGACTTGGTGTTATTTTGTGTGTGTGTATGTGTCAGCCTTACATCAGGATGTGGATACATGACTCCAAGTCGGGGTGGGACTCTAAACGCTATGTAATGATATCCAAAAGATCTCTGTCCTTCGTTACTCACACGCATCTTTCCATAATGCTGACAGGAGTGTGTGTGTGTGTGTGTGTGTGTGTTATAAAGGGTGAATGTGTTTTTTTTGTGTGTCAGCAGTTTGGTAAGCAGTGTCAGTTTTCTACTTTACCACTCATTTCAATGATGTGTATCATTATAAATTACTCTTTACTGAGCCATGCTAGCATCAAGCCTTGGGCAGTATTCATTAAACACATTCAGACAGAATATGAAGTGAGCACTTTTAGGACACAGACTACTCCATGTTTATATTGCAAAGAACCTCAGTTTAACATTATTAGCCAAACTTTTCAAGTAGCTCCCAGACAGTTAACTTTAGGGCTTGTGGAGCCACTTGGTAGTTCATGGGCAGTGTTCACTGAAAAAATGAATAGTTTTTTAAATTTTACTAAAGGAAAGGGCAGGGACTATAGCTTAAATCTGAGGCATGTTAAAGTATCTTGAAATGTAATACTGCTGACGGCCACTAAAAAAGGCCTGACACCATAATTTCACTCAGATGTGTTCACTTTCCTTGCATCATAGTCTTCTTAAACCGTACACCCAGTAACTTGCAGTTATGGCCACTCATGTTTTCTGGATCCCAGTGACCTTGACTTATGACCTTTTGACCCATAAACTCTAGGCACTTCATGCTTGCCTCCAAGTGAACATTAGTGTCGAATTCACAACAATTCCCCAGTGTTCATACAAACAGCTATGAAGTCACAGACCTGTGACCTTTGACCCGTGGTGATGACACATGTTTCAGTTCATCACTGCAGTTAAGAAAATGAAAATTTTACAACATTTGGGCAAGTTGTACCTGAGATATTGTGCTTTCAAATATAATGAGGATGGACTGACTAACAGACAGAGATAAACCATGGATGCATCTACTAAATACTATGTTATTATATTGCAGAAGATTTTCTAATAGCTGTGCATTGTCCCTGTCAAATAAAGAAATAAATCTTACTTCCTTTATTCTGACAATCTAATAATTCTTCTGTCTATCTTCAAATTATTGCTCCATTCCTACGATTTTGGGTCAAATAGAAGCTTCTGTTTATTGACTAAAACACATTTTCCTGACAAAGCTCTACTGTGGGTATGATAAGGTATGATGATGAATTTCTATTACTCTTTAACCTCGTAAGTAAGCTACCGTTTAGCATTAGCTCACCCATGATCCTTCGTGCTGCACTGGCTCTGCCCTTTTGTCTGATATTGTCACCAACTGAGTCAGCCAAAAACTAATCTCCAGGCCTCAAAATAGCCATGCAAAAATAATGGGAGACATCACAGTGGCTAATTAGCAACTAAACGAAGCATGATAACGTGATCTTTGTTAGCCTATTCCATTGTGACATTTTAATTCCATCCAAAGCACTGCATAATAACATAGCATGTTCTATGTAGGCATCTTGTTCTTATTACTATAAATGTATATGGAGCTTGGTAATACAAACACGGGTATCTTGCTGACAGGCTAAAGATATGTTCTACTGTGGTGTGTGTGTGTGTGTGTGTGGCTTTGTTCAATCAAACACTAGTCCTCTCCCAGTATTAAATTCCTTTCCCTCTTCAAGACAGCCTCCTCTCAACCTCTAAACCACCACGGGGACTGTCACACACTTTGAGTTAGCACACCCATGAACACACAAATAAATCAGTGTGTTGATCCTTCTGTGTGTAACTCTACTCCATCCAGCTGTGTATGAGGGCACTGCTGAAGGATATATTAAGAAAGCTGGTGTGTGTGTGTATGTTTGCATGCTCTTTACAAAACATGCATGTCAGAGGTTGTGTTGATATAGATTAAGATGAATATTTTTACAATATGTCATCACTTGAAATGCTTTGGTAGGTAAAACGATCACTACACGTGTGTGAGGTTCAATTCACTTGCTACAAGAGTGTGTTTAATTAAGATTTACTTTTATTATTTAAGACACTTGTTGGTGAATTTAAGCAGCAAACATTTAAGTGAAGTCACAGCTTTACCAAATGATTGACCAAATGATAGTAACTCACAACATGAGACCACCGATCAACTTGAAAAATGAGTCTGTCCTGGTATAATGTTTTACAAACTGGGTATGATGGGCTACAAATTGGATCTGATAAATAATATTGGGATTTTTTAACTGACTTTAAAAGGAAAAAAAATGGCTAAAAACATAAAAGTTGCTCCCAGAATTGGGTTTTTGACAGTTTAATGTTCAGTTTTCAATTTACTGATCTGTATCATGTAGTCATTTAGGTATTTATTACTTTTACTTAGATGTTAGTTATCTAGTCAAAAATTGTATATTTCCAACCGAGCTGAATATTTTTTCAGGGGAGCTATGTATCAGCTGTCTCCTTTTTCCTGTTAGAAACTATTGTTATTTCAACCACCTTTAAAAATACACAACTGGTTGACCTCCATGCACTGCTCTTCATTTTTGCTCGCTGATCCAACTGAGAACATTAATATTATGCCAACATACGGCATTTTCCATCTTTTGCAATCTTCTCGCGCTACGAGTTGAGTTCAGCATTTACTATTGAGTCATAAAAGAAGTTGAAGGAAAAAATATTGATGAAGCTCAATTAAGACGAGATACATATTACAGAATTGTCTAGAAGTGTTTATTCTGTGGAGTTCGGCGTGACGTTAATTTTTTTGTTGCTAAATTCAGCAGTGGGTGTCAACTGCTTTGGTCAAGGACATTTTCAGGACACACAATGATGGACAAGTTGTCTGCTGTGGAGATCAGAGGTGTGACCTCCTAGTTAGAGGATGATCGCTGTAACCACCGGGCCACCCTGCTGTGTGAATGTTAGTCACTGAAGCGGCTCTGATAACACAGCTTCCCCTCATGGGCCGGTCTGGGCTGCAAGAATGTCTGAAGGCTGTTATTGTAGATTAGGCGGAATATTTTTACTGGAGGCGTACAGCAGATGGGAAGGGATGGGTTTCATTACTGGAGGGACCTGTGATCAGAACAACATGTGTGTGTATCTAGCATGTGAGTGCATAACTGCGAAGACACACACACACACACACACACACGAGAAACTTAATACTCACACAGTGAGAAGGTTAAATATCCTCATGTGATTCAGATTATAGCCATGATCAGAACATATGTGAAACTGCTGCAGAAACCAATGCGGCAACAGCAACATGAGATGGTTGTGGTGAAATTTCAACCTAATTGTTCATGTTTTACATGCCTGGAAATGACACAAAATCTATTGTCGTGTAGTGACTTTGTTTTGTATTTTGTATGAAGTACAATCCGATCGCTAATATTTTCAATAAAATCTATCCACTCCAAGTAAACACGTACAATGAAATGCTTTCTCTGCACTGAATGTATGGCTTTGGTCCCAGTCAGATACAGAAGAAAGAGTGTGAAGAGTGTTTTCTGTCTGCTGAAGCCTGTTCATGCCAGACTGGCAGCGCTGAGGATTTGCAATTGAAAAGCCTGTAAGCGGCTCTGCAAATAAGTCATAGTTTTAGACATGTCTGTATTGTATGAGAAATATTGTTGAAGCCCAGCTTTTGAGCCATTGTATCAGACTCTACACTTTTATCCATCTGAAAATAAAATCAGGTTACAGGCAAAAGAGTAAAATTTCATTAATTTTGGTTAAGTGGTTATAAATAAGATTCCTGTCAACAGGATGTGTATTTAGACTGTACAATATTATATACAATTTTATGTGTAAAATTATTAGTATGTTATTGTCATCTTAGGCCTAGTGATCTGCTGTTGTTCACTTTGTTCGATTTTAAAGAGTTATGAACCTGTTTAATGTCTAGTAATGTTATGAATACAATTTGGAAGTATCTCTATCAGCCTTGAACAAAAGTGTAAACTAATATAACTATACTATAAAGAGTCATTATTAGTGATAAAAACATATTTAATCCTTATTCCTCTTGCATTTAATGTTTGCACACAGACACAAAGCCTCCTCTCAGTCCACAGAAGCCTGCACCCAGAACAGTAGCTCTGGCAGAAATTCCAGTCAGCTTTCATTACTGGATGTGTGTGTCTTTGTGTGTGTGTGTGTGTGTGTGTGTGTGTGTGTGTGTGTGTGTGTGTGTGTGTGTGTGTGTGTGTGTGTGTGTGAGTGAGTGAGTGAGTGAGACAGATGTGTGTCTGTTTCACAGACAGAAAGAGAAAATGTGTGGTGCAGCAGTTAAGTCACATGTTACTGTGTGTTTGTTGCAGGAGAGAGAGGGAGAGGAGGAAAATATGACGCAGCAGAAGTCACCTCCTCTCCACTGTGTGTATGTATGTGTTTCTATGGCCTTATATGTGTTTTCTTGCACATGGTTGTTGTTGGATGCGCAGAAATGTGTGTCACGGGATCACTGAGCACGCGGTGGCGACTGTTAATCTGCCAGCATCATCAGCAGCATCAGCAGCAGCAGCAACATCATCTTCCTGATAACACACATCTGGAGGGAGAGACAGAGGGTGATTGAGAGCAGCTCGTGCCCCATCAGGCTGTGGTGCAGTGATTTCCCTTCTGAGAGAAAGTGGGAGAAAGAGGGAGGTGTGTGTGCATTGGGGTGGAGGGTGGAGGGTGGGGAGGCAGGAGATGTCGCTGCAGCAAAAAGCCAGCTGCAGAGGGATGACAAGAGAGATGAAGGAATGCAGATATAAAAAGGATGAAGATTAAGAAGGGACTGAGGTGTAGGAGGAGGGGTGGAGTAAGATAGGCATAAAAAGATGGAGGAAAGGGTAAGAAGTGACTAATTGACAAGAAAGCAGTGAAAAAGAGTGTGATTTATTTATATGGAAGGATAGAGAAAGGTAGGAGGTAGCAGAAGAGAGAACTATTCTTATTTAGTGTATTGATCATTTTGTACCATTTTGTAAGTTTCTATGTTTTGTACTCTAGTAATTGAATGCAGCGTCACATTAGTGGGCTTTATACTCTGTTCACACGTCATTTGAGAATTCACCAATAACAGAGAGAGCGAGAGAGAGAGAGTTTGTCTGAGAGAGGGGGAGGAAGGGAGCGTGGGCCGAGCGAGAAAGAAGAGTGGGGTGGATGGTGGGGGGAGTGTCGTAAATCATAGATCACCGGGCGGACGAGAGGGAAAGTTGTGATAAGGATCGCTCTCGTTTCCCCCTCCAAGCTTTTCTCTCTGAAGCCTCTGGCACTATTTTTTTTCAATCTGAGCCCATTAAGGCTTTCTGTTTCTCTGTAAGTCTGTGAGGATGGAGTGGAATGAGGTGGATTTGGTGCAGGAATTTACTGTTGAAGGACAATGCAGCAAAATTAAAGTCCGCTCCTGCAGGATCACATGGGACAGTCTGCAGGTAAATACAGCACAGCGGGAACCTGATAGAAACTGCATGTTAATGTCAGCTGGGGACAGAGCCTGCAGGATGTTAACCGGTGTTCACAGCATGAGCAGCAAAGTACATGACACTGTTGTAAGTGGCAGGTGAATTGTTAACTTTTCAAGATCTGTACAGAATGCATGCCATCATTTGACAGATTTGACTGGCCGTTGTGGAAGGAGAAAGGATTTAAACTTTATTGAAAATCCCTGGACAGCAGTGTTACACATTAATTTACCAACCCAGTGATGTATAGAAAAGTGCATTAGAAAAACACCGCAATAATCATTGTAATAGCATTTAAAGCTATATTTTCTCTTTCGTGGTTTGTTTATTTAAAGTATATATTTATTTTGTCTTATGTTGCAGCACAGCTCTGAAGATCAAGCAGTTTGCACTAATTTCATACTCAGATAATGACTTTTTTTCCCCCACAGTATTAATTTTACTCACCTTTTTAAGATGCCCATATGCACATGTATACATTTGTTTTAATAGAGAGGGGTTAAAAATAAAACCATGAATGAATGATGAATGATTGCATACAGGAAGTTAAAGGTTGTCTTTATTGTATGTGTGATGGAGTTTATTCTTTTGACTGCTACATCTCTGTTTTCGAGGTTTTCACGTGATTACTGAGCCTGGTCTCCTTTAAGGCGTCAGTGCTGGACCTCAGAGCATTAGTAGGCGAGCAGTTTGTAACTGCAGACTCTTTATAATGCACATCAACGAGAGGATCTGCAGAATCTTACAGGTCAGCAGTTAGTTAATGACATGTGGCACCACTGACTGGAAAACCAGTGTAATGTGCTTAATATCATCATCTGAAATATGGTTTAGTAAGTTTGAACCATGTATCTCTGCATTGTGTTCAGGCAAATTTCTGTAACTCAGCCTGATAAAATGATGCTGCCTACAGCACAGTTTGGCTGTGAGTGTCATTAATCATCGCTACAGATACTTAGCATGGTGCTAATGCTGCCAAAGTTGGAGCTTCATTTGATGAGTTGTTAAATGGCTGGTGGGTTTAATTTGTTTTACTGATTTCATATCTTAAGAATTGCCATAGCCCAAGGGTTCTGTTCAGGGTAATAGAGTTTTTCATCCTTTCCGTCCTGAGCCATAGGTCTACAGAGATATGTGAATACTTTTTGTGAACTTGAAAAACTGCCTGAGGCCCTAGCCCCTTAGTATTAAGCCATTTCTCTTTCATCTATGGCGGAAACTTCTTTTGATTGAAGTTCATGTGATGTTATTTAAGCCCCTTTACATTAATTCCTGGACCTCTTAAATCCCAGAAACCGTGAGACTAAAAAGCTCCAGCTATGACATTTGATTGTAATGTTTCAAAGCAATCCATAATGCAGACAGTTGACTAATTAAGTTGTAGGTTTTTGAGTGTTAGTTTACACAGGCCATCCAATTTGAACTCACTGCTTTGAACTACTATGCAGGTGTTCCTCAAGGTTTAATATTTGAACCCTTTCTCTTGATTTTTGTGCTCACATGCTATCACATTATCAGTGTATGTCGGCATATCTTTCTTTTTAGAGAAAGTAAAAAATATTAATGCCAGACTCTAAGATATTTTGAGGCTGTCTTTTGTGTCCTTGTGACAATTTATGGCAAGGAGGTGGTAATGTTTTATCTACTTTGTTTACACTTTTAGAAGCGCATGAAATTGGAATATCTTACAATATGACTCAATGTCATACACATGAAACAAAAACCATCAGGTCTGTATGGTTGTATGTCTTCTAAATGTCTGTTTCAGAGCTACATAAATACTGTATGTTCCTGTGCTAGCATTTTTCTATGAATTATGTGAGAGGATATTAAAGTTAGAGTTGTTTTTTTTTTTTTCCAAATAATGATTTGTGAAATATGAACAGTCCCAAGAGCTCAGGAAACAAGAAACTGTATACATTCAGTAATGTGTAGGGTTTTGGAACCATTTACTACAGTATAATGTATGAAAGGTTGAATAAACTTCTTCATACTAAATGTTTTTGTTTATTCATAATATATTGGAAATGCTTTTGGAAAGACTGTTAAATGTCCAGATGTGTAACTTCATTGAATGATATCTATGATTTGTAAAACAAATAGGGACAGCTTCATCTTAACAACAGTGTGTGGGATAATATAAAATACACATAACAGTCATAATCATTAGGTTCATAATGTCTCATTAAATGGGACATAATTTTACTCTGGGCGGCCTTACTTTGGATAGAGGCCCATTACAGCTGCAGGCCATTTTGAAGGTGTTTACTAATGTTATAGGATTTTATCTTCGTTAAAAACTATGTTTACATTGACTAGGTTAGTCAGTGTAGTATGTAGAAAATGAACACATTATGTCAGGCTGTAATTATTGCTGTATTTGTTGTAATTATGAAGTTACAGGATTAAAGAGTCGCTGTAAGATATTTTCCATTAATCAGACAACATGTTGAAACAGAATGTCTTCAGATGATTAATAAATTAGCATTTTGGATCCTTGTAAAGTTAAACACTGACTCCAGGTGCAGTCTATGTGGGCTTTGTGTGTCCATGAGTGAAGATATACAATAGCAGGATGTGGCTGGGCTGAAACCTTCCTCTGCTCTCTACTAAAGACATTTCTCTTCCTGCATCACCACCCCCAACCCTCCAAACACAGACATTTCCATGATTGTATGTGTAAATCATAGAAATATGTGCTTTGAGGAATGTCTAGAAGCCTGGGCTATATTCTGTGAAGATAGTAAAATATAGGGACAACGATCAGTGGGGTTTGATTTCTCCAGCGGATGTTGATGTTGTTGATATAGACCTGTCATGAATGGGGTCGATAAGATTGCAGGTATTTTTCCCAAACCAATACTATAATTCTATCACTCTGCCAAGGCCACCAGCTGCTAGCTTAATAACGTGTCTGTGTGTGTGCGTGTGTGTGTGTGTGTGCGTGTGTGTGTGTGTGTGTGTGTGTGTGTGTGGCACTCTGAGGTGCTCTTTGACCTAAAGTGTGAGGCGATATGTGTATGCAGCTGTGCACTTGGGTGTATGCAGCTTGCCATTCTTTGGGTTTTCATCATGTCAGTAACTACTCCATTGGTCCTAATAAATAATGAATGGAAACATTGATTACACACACTCAAGATAAACACGTGCTTTAAGGATTTAAAGGTATACTTGCTTTCTCTGTTCCTGTGTGTCATGTATATGTAGGTTCCCCGTGTGGAGCTGACCCTCTCTGAGCTCCAGGAAATGGCCACAAGACAACAGCAACAAATAGAGGCTCAGCAACAGATGTTGGTCGCCAAGGTAACTCGCACACATGCTCACACAGACACACACACACACACACACATATCTTTACTGTATGAATTGCCTGTCAGTTAGTGTAAGGTTATCTACATTAGAGTGTGTCTGAAAAGGTTGGCGACTAGACCTCTGAGGAACGTGTGTGTGTGTAAGAATGGTGGCTCATGCGTCTTCGTTCTTCCATGGAAACAGGACATGTGGTCCAGGTCAGGGTTTAAGAGCTGACAGGAAAGAACTGCTCCATTTGAGTGGATAGACCACCACTCACCCTCAGGTTTTGTGTGTGATCATTTGTGTGTGTGTGTGTGTGTGTGTGTGGTTGTGACAGCGAGAAGGATCATGGTCAGTCACTTGTTCCCATTCCCACATAAGGAAGAGACCTTTGCGTTTACAGGAAATGTGGTCATCAGGCACAGCTGCTGGGAAGTTGAACCAGTTGGTTTACAACAAGTCGGGTCATTTAAAAGTGATTTCCTGCTTCTGTGTTATGTGGGTTTCCTTCATTGTCCCACTCCTCGCCGGCACCCAAGTAAATAGTAACGTGAACTCCCACCCCTACTGATGGCACCAAATTGGACTCCATTTTGGATAAAAAAAAATAAATTATTTACAGTCAGTGGTGAGAGATGAGTAATTTTATGATCCTGTTTTAATTATTCCATCATTTATATGATGTACAAAAGATCATTTTGCAAGTTAAGAAAGTTTATTGTATGTTTAAGTATCAGACCATGAAAAATAGAAGGACTACACTGTACAAAATTAACAGAAGTGGTGTGATCATAAATTTCTCTCTCCACAATCTGTTCAGAGTTGCTTCTGCATGACCAGAATTGCAGTGATTTTCGCATCTTTTAAATCATTCTACCAAGATTACAGCTGCTTTGGTGTTGGTGGTGTCTATCACACAACATGAGATGCAGTTTCACACAAAACTAAATGTCACTTTGTCACAAACTGCGACGTCTTTTAAATCGTCAAACGTCATATGTACAAATTGTGACACAGTTAAAAAAAAGACCGCCTCTGTTCATATTTTTCCAAAGTTTTTCCAGCTCTCTATATTGGAACCATTTTTTTTTACAAGCCACAAATCTTGTGCACATTGTGATACAAGCAGATCAGGAGAAAATTGACTTGGTTGAGGCCTTTCTCTGTTTTAGCAACAAACTCTTGTGAGCTCTGGCAACACAAATCTCATATAATGGAGGTGAAATGACCAGGAAAACAAAGTAAATGATAATTTTATATAAAATAATATTAGTTACCAGTACAAAACAATGTGACTGGGGCGCCAATAAGGGGGGGTAAACATGACAAATACATGGGGCCTAGTAATAATAATAATCTTTATTTATATAGCACTTTTCATACATTAAAAACTGTAGCACAAAGTGCTTTACATATCAGTTTAAAAATCAGTACCGCCCCCCACCCACACCCACCCACTCACCCGCACACACACACACACACACACACACACACACATATACATGCAAACCCACAAGCTCACACATACTTAAGAAGACTGACTGAGCACGGGTAGACCAGAACAAAAATGTACAAGTAAAGGTAAAAGATCAATTTAGGAGGCGCTGTCTCAGGGAGCCATCCGCACCAGGAGGCAGCCGCCGACCCCGGCGACCAGGCACCAGCAACACAGCCCCGCATCCCAACTAGCGGGAGAGGGCCAACTGGGACCCCCACCCACCAGAAAGGAGCGGACCCCAGTGAGAGAAGGCGCCACAGCCCCCGGAGTCCACAGCCGCCCCCCGGCATGGAGGGCTCCCTCTGATGAAACACCGGAGAATAAGAAACATTAAAAAGATATAAAGAACTGATTAAAAGAAGCTAAATTTAAGACATATATGAAAATAATAAAAATATTAAACATTAAAATGATAAAACAGAAGCACTGGTTAAAAGAATCTTAAGATATATATATTAAATATAACTATAAAACCTTTGCGTAGATAAAACAGAAGCATCAGTTAAAAGCCAAATTAAAAAGGTGGGTCTTGAGCCTGGTTTTAAAAATTTCTACATTCTCTGCGGCCCTGAGGTTCCCTGGCAGGGTGTTCCAGAGGCGAGGAGCATAATGCTGAAAAGCTGCCTCTCCATGGGTTTTTGTATTGGCTTTTGGAACTGTTAAAAGGCCAGTGCCAGAGGACCTCAGGGTCCGCGAGGGTTCATAGGGTAAAAGCAAGTCTAAAAGATAAGAAGGCGCAAGACCATTAAGACATTTAAAGACTATTAAAAGGACCTTAAAATCAATCCTGAAACACACGGGGAGCCAATGCAGTGATTTTAAAACCGGTGTAATGTGAGCCCGCCTTCTGGTCTTCGTCAGCACTCGAGCGGCTGAATTTTGGAGAAGTTGGAGTTGTGAGATTCTGTCTTTGGGAAGACCAGAAAGCAGGGCATTACAGTAGTCAATCCTACTGGAAATAAAAGCATGCATCAGCATCTCCGTGTTGGCTCGAGAGAGAACTGGACGAACTCTGGCTATGTTCTTAAGATGGTAAAAACCTGTTTTTACAATAGATTTAATGTGTGGGATGAAAGTGAGCTCAGAGTCAAAGATAACGCCCAGGTTTTTTACTTGTACCGATGGGTTGAAAGAGTATGCTTGTAATTTTGGTAAGTATTTCTCTCTCGTAGCCTCAGGACCGATAACTAAAACTTCAGTTTTGCCCTGGTTGAGCTGTAAGAAGTTTTCTGCCATCCAGGTTTTAATATTTAAAATACAGTTAAAAAGGGCATCAACTGGCCGAGTGTCTTCAGGAGACATGGCAATATACAGCTGTGTGTCATCAGCATAGCTGTGAAAGTTGATGCCATGTCTCCTGATGATATCCCCAAGTGGGAGCATATATAAATTAAAAAGTATGGGGCCTAAGATTGATCCTTGGGGCACACCACATCTAATTTCATGGATCGCTGAAGAGCATGTATCCATACTTACCAAAAATTTCCTGTCTGTGAGATAGGATTGAAACCAGTTAAAAACAGTACCAGAGAGGCCCACCAGGTGTCTCAGTCTATTTAAAAGAATTGGGTGATCTACTGTGTCAAAAGCAGCGCTCAGATCCAGTAGCACCAGGACTGAGATCTTGTGTGAGTCCAAGTTGCACCTGAGATCATTGACTATCTTTAAAAGAGCTGTCTCCGTACTGTGATTAATCCTAAAACCAGACTGATATTTTTCTAAAATGGTATTTTTATTTAAAAAGTCATTCAATTGATTGAAAACAACTTTCTCTATAATTTTGCTTAAAAAAGGTAAGTTGGATATGGGTCTGTAGTTATTAAAATTGTCTGGGTCCAGGTTGCTCTTCTTCAGAAGGGGCCTCACCACCGCCGTTTTAAAGGCAGCAGGAAAGGTGCCCGTCTGAAGAGAGCAATTAACAATGTTTAAAAGCTCGCTTTCAAAGGATCCATAAAATAACTTAAAAAGCGATGTGGGAATTGGGTCTAAAAGGCAGTTGGTTGGGTTTACTTGGGAGAAAACTCTACCAAGTGTCTGAGCATCAATCAGGGCAAAACTGTCCAGTGTTTCATCAGGTAAAAGTAGACCCTCAGTCTTATTAAAAATGGTTCCTTGAACAGGTAAAATACTAGATCTGATAAAATCAATTTTGCTCCTGAAGTGGTCTGCAAAACTATCACACAAGGAGTCAGTTGTGGCAGAGTGTCTGGTGATATCTGGATTAATTAAATGATCAATGGTGGAGAAAAGGAGTTTGGAATTATTTTTGTGTGAGGAAATTATATTGGCGAAGTATGTGTTTCTTGCCTGTCTGACTGCCTTGTTGTATATTTGAAGTTGTTCCAAGAATAACTGATGGTTTATTGTTATTTTGTTCTTCCTCCATTTTCTTTCCGCCATCCTGCATTTTCTTTTCAACGTTCGTGTTTCCTCATTTCTCCATGGAGGTGCAGGCTTTATTTTCACCTTTTTTGTAATCAGTGGAGCTACAGAATTGAGGCTTGACTTAAGTTTGTTATTAAAATTTTCAACAATAAAATCACAGGATGCAGATAAAGGAACTGGAGGGTATTTTTGTAAAACTTCAATAAAATTTGCAGCCACTTCAGGAGTCAGACAGCGCCTCCTCACAGTCCTCACCGAGGTCTCCCTTTTGTTAAAACCGGTGATGCTAAAAAACACACAGTAGTGGTCAGATACAGCCAAATCAACAACAGAGGACACACTCGTGGACAGACCATGGCTAATGACAAGGTCCAGAGTGTGTCCCCTGTTGTGAGTCGGCTGCATGACGTGTTGGGTAAAGTCCATGGAATTCAGTAAGTTCATAAAATCTTTGGATAACTTATCGAACTCATTATCAATGTGCAAATTAAAATCACCGGAAATTAAAATCATATTGTAAGAGGTGTGGATTATTGATAAAAACTCTGAAAACTCATCAATAAAAGCTGCACACTGTTTTGGTGGTCTGTAAACAGTGACGCAGATAATTGCAGGGTTATTAAAAACAAAGGCATGGTGCTCAAAGGTGGGGTACTGATCAAACGAAATTTGCTTGGTAAAAAGGGCATCAGATGTGATTGAGGCAGTACCACCACCTTTCTTGCCCTTTCTAATAGAAAATACAAAGTTAAAATTTGGTGGGGAGGCCTCGGTGAGAACTGCTGGTGCATCCGTGCTCAGCCATGTCTCTGTTAAGAATAAACAATCAATCCGATGATCTAAAATCAAGTCATTAACAATAAAAGCCTTATTTGAAAGAGAGCGGACATTTAGAAGTGCCATACTGAAGGCTGCAGATGAGTTGTTGGTTGGGGGTGTGGTTGCTTTGGAGTTATTGACTGTGAGAGTGATGAGGTTGTCTGGGTCCATTGAGCGGGGTACTTTTGGTGGGTGTCTGAGGAGTCTGTGTGTTGTCCAAACCGGGATGTGACTGGCGGGGTGTGGTTTTGCAGGGAGTGTGCTGTGTGACCAAAGGGGGGAGCTGTGAGCTGTTTTAGTGGGTGAGGGGGGAAACACAGGTGTAGGGGTGTGTGGTGTAAACAGTCAGTCACGTGGGGCAGAGTGTAAAGTGTACTGAATGTTTCCAGCTAGTGTAGAGCTGCCCAGTTTGTTTGGGTGGACGCCATCGGCCCTGTAATGTTTGTGGCCCTGTAGTGTTTGTGGGGGGCCCATAGAGCAGTGGAGGGGGCCCAGTGGATATAGAAGTTGTGAAAATTTCATGTAAGATCCACTGTAGAAGAGAGGGGTAGAAGTCAGGAAGCAAACGGTCAATGCATGCTAAGTTTTGTTTTCGATTTAACGGTATGGTAAGTGAGGCTGTGTATAGAGCCCCCCCCCCCCCCCCCCACACACACACAGATTGATATGATAGTCAATTTCTGCAGGGTCCACAACGATTATGCTTTCATGGGGCCCATAATTGGTAGCGGCGCCCATGCAATGTGATATTAGTGTATTGTTATGTCATTATGTCATTCTTAACTCTTCCGATTGGATACATCCTGTTCTGTACCGTCATGTGTGTAGATAATCTTTGTGAACCAGTATTCCACTACAGGATAAAAACAAAAGTGTCCTCTCCCTCTATTAACTTTTAGCTTTAAATTTCTGTATTTGTCGGCTAAAACAATGAAAACAGACGTAGTTTCAGCCATAAACTGTTCTCCAGCTGAAGCACTCAAGTTTTAGCTGACGTTCAGCGTTTTTATATGCAGTAATTTCCATTCTCAGATGATAATTATTAAGTGTTTCCTTCCAGTGAGTAAGTATTTCCCATTCAGAGTGGAAGAGTCTTCCAGCCCCCGTGACAGTGCAGTTTCCATCCACTCAACATGAATATAATACAACATGATTTGAACACTTCCACCAAGAGCCCAAATTACAGATACTGCGCTTCTACTCCTGCAGTGTCCATGTAATGAAACAAGCTACTGTTATGTAATGTGTTATTGGCCTGTTTGTGTGTTTCCAGTGAGTGATGGGAGGCTTCTTGCCAACATTCCTTTTCCCTCTTCCACTCTGTGTGTGTGTGTGTGGTGTGTGTGTGTGTGTGTGTTTGTGTAGTCACAGGTCAGCTCTACTACTGTAATGTGCCAGCGTGAGAGTGAGGTGTAAAGTGCCTCAGTCAGCATCGCACATAACAGGCCTCACTTTCCTGTCTGTCTTTATAATGTATGTTGTAACGTGAATAAACAGCCGCTAATCATTCATAAATATTGATCATGACATGGTAACAGGGTGGCAGGGTGTAGAGTGAGATTTTATACTGCTCAAGAGCATTCATAAATGAGGTAATTTCACAAGTATAGTGAGTACAAACCTATTTCTACTCCACTTCATTCTGACAGCATCTTTATTTTCAAGTAACAAAATTTTACATGACAACATGATGGATACAAAGCTCTTGAAATACAATAAACTGAAGTGTGTCTGTGAAAATCAAAACAACAAACTGACAAACTAAGATATATGGCTCAAAAAAACTTGGCCGCTATTCCCTGGATGATTTTTATCTCATAGCGTGTCAGAGAAAAATGTGTTTGTACTGCTTTCATGCTGTGCTCTAGTACAGTGAATAGCAGGTTTAGTATGGTGTCTTCCATCTTAACAAACAACAAATTAAAAAAAAGAACTGAAAAAAAAAAGACTCCAAGACACTGATGTATGGTTGTTTATATGCGTGACTATGCCGTAAAAATAAGGGCATTGTAATATTTTAAAATGAGAATGCATTGTTGTTTCCTGAGCAAACAACAAATAAAGTTAGTTTTTTCATCACATTTCTTTTCAGATTTGATTCTGAACACTGTCTTGTTTAAGGAAACTCATCAATTCTTTTTTCTACACTTTCGTTTTTTTTTTTTTCACTGTTATTTTTCATTGAATTTTTTACAGCAGTAGTGCAAAAAAATAAATGTCTAAGCAAAAGGAATTGTTGGTTTTATATAGAACAGAACATATACAAAACACACATACAACAAAAAAACAAAAAACATCAACATTTCTACGCTTTCACCTGAAACAAGTATGTCAAAGAAAATATGCTCATACCATCACTCATAGCTAGAAGCTGTATGATTAACCCATAAAGACCCAAACATGCACCACCCACCAAAAGCATCTACTGATCTAAAATGTTTAATAACTTCTGAACCACTAATCGTATCTACATGTTGAAATAATTCCAGTAAAATGCAGTTTGTCATCTGTTCATAGTCATCAGATATGACCCATTTGGACGTTCAGAGGTTCCATAATGAACGTGGAAACACCATCATCTTTTACAACATCATTCACCAGTAAAACCCATGGAGTTGGATCAGTGACAGTGGATGACGACACTTGTTCTATGTGCAGTTATTGATGTCTTTGCTGAAAAAGTCACATTTTCTTCAGTTTTCTCTGTTTCTGATATAATAGCCCTCATCTTTAATCTGATCTTTAATGAACCTGTACATGATCAGTTAATTAAATATAGGAAAATACCACATTTTTACTGAAAAAAAAAAACACAAAATACAGAGGACAATATTTTAATAAATGTCAATGAATTACTTAAGAAAAGTGAAATATAGAGAAAAAAATATTTTGGAACTGCCACAAAACTAGCACTGGGTGTTTATGGGTTAAATAGGTTTTCACTCTTAGTTAGAGGGAATGGTTCATCCATGCTGAGTTCAGAGTTTTTTATTATTAACAAACTCAGAGGGTGTAGCAGGTAATGATGGAAGAATGTTTTTAGCAATTATTTAGCCCACTGGGCCAACACGGTGGCACACGTTTTGTGGCTTTGGATGAGCTGCACTGCTGAAAACTGGTGGATGTCATGACATTTTCAAGCTGTTATATTTCCATATTTCATTTTTTAGGAGCAGAGACTGAGGTATCTGCAGCAAGGAGGCAGGTCTAACCAAGGACAGACACAGGTAGGATCCACATGACAATGTGAAAAATATATCTATTAGAGTCACAAACATGTCTAGATTGTTCTCATATATAAACCCTTAAAGACCTCAACAGCCACCAGTAAACAAACGCATCTACTGATCTAAAATGTTTGATTACTGCTGAACTACTAATCCTATCAATACATGTAAATAATTGGTGTAAAATGCAGTTTGTCATCTTTTCATGGTCATCAGATATGACTCGTGGATGTGTAGAGGCTCTGTAATGAATATAGAAACACTAACATTTTCTGCAACATTGATTCACCAGTAAAACCCATAGATTTTTACATTCAGTTAATGATATATTTTGCAGAAAAAGTCATTTTTTTGTCAGTTTTCTCTATTTTGATACATTAACCCTTTAATTTACTCTAAGCTTTTCTGAACATCTACATGAACATACCTGATTTTCACTGAAAAATGTGAAATGCAGAGAATAATATTATAATAAACAGTGATAAGTCACTTAAGAAAGGCCAGATTTTGTGTAAAACTTAGTTCCACTAGTGTAAATAATGTCAGCACAATAATCATCCACTAGTTAATGTAAACTAACAGGGATAGTTTAGATGTAACACAGTTTCAGCCCAAGTTATCAAAAAAAAGATTTATTTTTGCAACATTTTGTCTTAGATAGAAATACAGAAATAACAATGGAGCCATTTGTTTTCTTTTCTGCCTTATTTAGTCTGAAGCTGAAAAGTTACAGCGGCTGAAGGAGCGGGTAGAAACTCAGGAGGCGAAGCTGAAGAAGATTCGAGCCATGAGAGGACAAGTGGACTACAGCAAACTGATAAATGGAAACCTCTGTAAGCCTAAACACAGCAGCAACGATAACATAGGATTACAGGCAGGGTAGTTTTAATGGCTAAGATGGTCAAATACGCCGACTGACACAACATGTGGACAGTCTTTTATTAGGTTACACCTGATATGAATGAAAGGTTTCAGCTTAATTTAGGATTTGGAAGTTAAGCATAGCTCAAATACCTCAGTGAGGTCCACTGAGACATGCCATAATTAATAAAGGCATTTTAAAATTATTAGAGAGGGCCTTGGTTTTTTGTATTTTTTGTGCGTTGACCAAAGAGCACCTCTTTTACTATTTTTCATTACTGTTTTTTAATTTCTGCCTGGAGGTCCATGAAGCATTCCTGTTTACCGTTTGGTCGTAGATCAAATATGTTGAAGTCTTCTACATGCTGTAGACAGACACATACCGGCTTTATTTAGTATTTCTATTATCATCTAATTTGTCATCCTCTGTCTGCAGCTGCAGAAATCGACCATGTCAGCGGCCTGTTTCAAGAGAAGCAGGCAGAGCTTCAGACTGCAGTGATCAGAGTCGACCAGGTAACGTCAACATCAGCCAAAAGACGACTGACATTTCATGTACACTTGGTCTACACTTGAGTTCTTTTTACCCTGAAGGGGAGGCAAGTGGTGTTGTTTTTGCTTCAGTTTGTTTCTTTCTATATTTCTTTGTTTGTTTGTTAACACTCTAGCAACAAAACTATTGGTTGAATTTATACCAAATTAGGTTTATAGATTGCCAGTGATCCAGAATAGATCTCATTACAATATGGGAAAAGTAGGTCTAAGGTCACATTTTTTATGAATTTCTTAAATCTTTTATTTCCCATTTACTTATAATGGGCAAAATTTCAAATGTCTGTAGCAGCAAAACTATTGTTTGAATTCATACTGTGGTGGAAAAAATTGGGTTTATAGATTGCCAGGGACCCAGAATAGATGTGATTACATTTTGGGAAAAGTAAATCAAAGTAAACAAATTTTATGAATTTTTTTTTACATCTTTTTTTTCTCCCATTTACTTACAATGGGCGAGATTTCACATGTCTATAAAAACATCAATTTTGTTTGAAGTTACTTCAAACTTGGCACATATATAGAGGCAATCGATATGCTGACATCAGCACATGCATAGACATGATGACATCAGCCGGATTGAAACCCAAATAAACTATAATGCATGCAAGTGGCGGGATTTGGTGTGCCTGGCACCACTTGTTTTTATATATTTTGTGTTATTTTTTTGCCAGTTGACTCAACAGTTAGAGGATTTGAGAAGAGGCCGCCTTCAGCTACATTCTTTAGCGCCACAGCAGGGTGCACCCACTGGTTCCCAGGGTGCACACATCGGATCCCATGTTCCGAAAGGATCACCTCTGTCTGGCCCTGCCGCCCTCGAGCTGAGAAAACTGTACCAGGAGCTACAGGTAAGTGAGAGCCACGTTACAGCCTCTACAGATGCTCCTCATAATATTCTTTGCAGTGTACAGCTTCATGGATTCCAGTGCTGTGGGTGAGTAATTACCTTCAGAAATGTCATATGCGCCTTTTGTTTTTATCAGGCTCGAAACCGTCATAACCTGGAGCAGAGCAGCAAGTTGGCTCAAAACAAGGAGCTGCTGAACAAGAGGAACGCCCAGGTGACGGTAATGGATCAGCGCATCGGAGATCTGAGAGAACGACTGCATAAGAAGAGAGCAGAGGTACAAAACTTCACTCCTATGCCTTTTTACATTTGTCTGTAGCACAGGGGTGTCAAACTGGTTGTAGTTCAGGGGTCACATACAGCCCAATTTGATCTAAAGTAGGTTGGACCAGTAAACAAATAGCATAATAACCTATAAATGTCAACTCCAAATGTTTCTTTTTGTTTTAGTGTGAAGAGTAACATTACCTAATGAAACCATGAATAATCTGAACAGCCATGTACAACCAGAAACATAAGTGCAATTTTAACAATATTATGTCTCAGTTTAGCATTTATACACGTGCACTACAACTTACACACCACAGTGGATCTACAAAAGCACATAACATACTCTAGCATTATATTGTTAGAATTCCACTTTTTTTTCATTATTAGGTTATTCACATTTTTTGTTAAATGATAGCTTGTAAATGAAAACATTTTCGTGGCGTAATTTAAGTTTTTGTCCGCATTGATCCATAAAGACCAAAACAGCAACTGGCGACCAAAAGCATCTACTGACCTAAAATGTTTAATACCTGTTAATCCGCTTATCCTATCAAAACATGTAAATAATTGGTGTAAAATACAATTTGTCATCTTTTCATGGTCATCAGATATGAACCATTTGGATGTTCAGAGGCTCCGTAGTGAAGGTAGAAACACTGTCATTTTCTACAACATTGATTCACCAGTAAAACCTATGGAGTTGGATCAATGACAGTGGATGTAGATGCTTATTTTTGTGTTCAGGTTATTGTTATCTTTGCTTTGAAAGTCACTTTTTTCCAGTTTTCTTTGTTTTTTAACATAATAACCCTGAACTTTAATCTGAGCTTCCATGAACATGTACACGATCAGTGAATTAAATATAGGAAAATAAAAGATTTTTGCTTAAAAAAAAAAAAAGCAAAATACAGAGGATAATATTATACTAAATGGTGATAAATCATGTAAGAAAGGTTAAATCTGGAGGAAAATTCATTTGGGAACTGCCACCAAAGTAGCACTGGGTCTTTATGGGTTAAACTGAGGACACATTTTGGAGTTGTCATTATTTCTAGTTATTATGCAATTACAGTGTTGCCCATAAAGCTGGAATAAAATATTTTATTTCTTGTCATAGAATGATTGTGATAATGAGATTTATTCTTGATAAAGTGTAACTGGGACTCAGTATGTAATCATGGCATTGGGTCAGCGATGATTACTGATGTGTATGAATAGGAATAAAAAGAAGAAGTCTGAAATTAAAATTATTCCAACTTTATGGATAACAGTGTATTTTTACTTGAGATTATCTTGTGCTGTGTGTGTCCCCGGAACTAAAATGAGTTTGATACCCTTGATGTTTACAAAGTCAACCTGTGGGCCAGATGAGACCCTTTGAAAGGCCTGTTTTGGCCCGCAGGCCATATGTTGGACACCCCTACTCTAGCAATTAATAGACCACACTTTAATACACAATCCATTTCTCATTCTATCTTTGCTTCCCCCAGTTGAGTCGTCTGAATGGAGGCGGTTTGCCCTCACCTCCGACCTCTGCCCACTCTGGGGGAGGTGTTTCGGGTCGCGTGGCAGCTGTGTGTCCCTACATCCAGGTTCCAGCTGATGGACGACAGGATGCGGGTTATCCTTTACCCCCTGACCCACCACCCAAGCCTACCCCGCTCAGCCACATCCGCTCCCTCTCAGGTTGGTAGAATTATCATCTTAAGTGGTTTGTTCTGAACTTTAGCCACTGTATAGGATCAGTTTGCCTTCTTTCAGTTGACTCTTTGCAGCTGCATTGTCTTATATCTTTGTCTGATCTCTAACTTACTGTCCTTCCGTTTCCTTTTCCTGTCTGTTGGCTCCTTGTTTTTTTCCTCCTCCCTTATCTGTTGTTGATGTTATTGTTGTTGACCTCATGTTACTGTTGGTAATGATGTCGGTAACCGTTTAATTACTGTTTTGTTTTTGATGTTGTAATAATTATCTCTGTTACCCTCTTTGTTACTGGTATATAACATCATTATGGTGTCCCTATGATGATGTTGATGTTGTTCATGTCATCGTCGGTATCGTTGCTGTCACCTGTCCCCCCTCTTGTTGTACTAACACTGTATTGTTGTGTTCATGGTTGTTGTTGTTGTTGTTGTTGTTGTCATGGTGGGTGTGGCCATGCAGAAGAGGAGCGAAGTGGCATCAGGAAGTCTCCAGGCCAGTGGAAAGTGTCAGATTTAGACATCGTCCTGTCAGAGCCCACTGAGAAGTGGGAGGGGCCTCGGTCCCCTCAGGGGGGCGACAGTAACAACAGTGAGTCCCTCGGTGGTGTTAGAGAATCATACTCACCACTAGTTTCATTGGTGATAGATTAGCAGCGCCTGGCTCTTTAATTCTCCATCTGCACCTTTAAAGCATTTGTTAAAAGTACATTATGACATGATAAGAAAGTCTGGATCCTTATGTGACATTTTGTTTGTTAGAGTCAAATCCATGTGTGCACTTAAAACCACATGACCATACACAACAGATGGTAAGGAGAGAGAACATTATTAGATCGGCTGCAGGAATTGACCTTTTAATGTAAGGGCAGAATGTGTAGGGACACAGACATGACATCTGATACTCACCAGCTGCTTAAGGTTACCACAACCAGCGGAAAAAAATAAACTGAGGGCAAACCACAGACTGGACTTTGACTCTATTCAGTTGTTTCTTGGGTTCTGTGGAAATTCTAGTGTATTGTCTAATAAATTAGTTAATTTTTAACAAGGCATCGTAAAGCCTACTGTATCAAACACATAAATATATCAAAAGATGATCAGAAAAAAGCATTCAATTAAAAAAAAAAATAACTGCATGAATGGTTGAATCCCATGAAATATGTTTATGTTTATGCATTTGGCAGATGCTTTTTTCCAAAGCGACTTACAGGGGAAAACCAATTAAATCACTCAATCAATCAAATTTTATTTATATAGCGACAGATCGCAACAAAAAAGTTATCTCATGACACTTTATATATAGAGTTGGTCAAAACCAGACTCTAAGCCAATTTACAGAAACCCAACAGAAATACTAAACCATTGGATCAGTTTGACAATAATCCACACAGCACATTCTTGCATCTAGTTAATAATCACATTAACATAATCTGTCATTAACCACAGAGCTTGCATTAGATCATTGTAATTTTGCAGAATGTTGCTCAGTTAACCCTGTGTTAACTAAGACTGGGAATTGAAGAATCTTTTACACTCTAAGTTTATCCACTGAGTTTAAACAACGTGTCATCGGGCAGCACTGTTACAAATCCCATTGTGTTTCTGAATGCCAAAGCAAATGCCACAGCTCTATTTATTGTCCCGGCTTATGTAATGTGGAAAAACAATACAATATAAATCATGTCAGCCGCTGATGGTGCGGGCATCAGACAGAGTAAATGAATGAGAGGAAGTCTGCGGCACACACACTTGTGTAGAGGCTACATTCAGTCTGTTTGCAGTGTGGGCCTGTGTGAGTCAGATAGAGTGATTTTAAGTGATGGTAGGGGCATAAGGTCAAAACAGCTGCTGTTACTGTCATCAGAGAGATTACAGCTCTCTAACAAATGTTAGCACTGACTATCTATTATACTGTATGAATGCTAATACAAGCATAGCAGTGTGCAGTGTTCCCAGGGCAAAAATAAGTGCATTTAATCTAATGCATTTGATGAGAGTGGAAATAACAAAGAGGAGTGGTTTCATGTTTCACTGACTTGAAATGAGTTTTCATAAAATCAAACAAAAACACTTTTTTTCCCTGCTACACTGGTTTGTTATTAACCCAAAAAGACCCAAACATCCACCATCTACTAAAACCATTCACTGATGTAAACTGTTTAATACCTGTTGATCCACTAACCCAATCAATACATTTAAATAATTGGTGTAAAATGCAGTTTTTCATCTTGTCATGGTCATCAGATATGACTCATTTGGACGTTCAGAGGCTCCGTAGTGAACGTAGAAACACCGTCATCTTCTACAACATTGATTCACCAGTAAAACCCATGGAGTTGGATCAATAACTGGATGGAGACACTTGGTTTATGTTCAGTTAATGATTGGTTTTGCTGTAAAAGTCACCTTTTCGTCAGTTTTCTCCATTTTTGATATAATATTCCTCAACTTTACTCTGAGCTTTTATGAACATCTGCATGATTATTAAATTAAATGGAGGAAAATACCTGATGTTCACTGGCAAAACACAAAATACACAAGCTAATATTCCAATAAATGGTGATAAATCACTTAAGGAAGGTTAGATATAGAGAAAAATTCATTTGGGAACTGCCACAAAAGTAGCACTGGGTCCTTAAGGGTTAATCCAGAATTCCTTATGTTGAACCACTGTTTGTCTTTTGCACCAGTTCATACTGTGATGGTACATTTGAGGTAAACTCTATGTCTTTCCTTCCTGAAACTGAGCGACTGCTTTCTAATCTGGGTCCTCAGGCAGAAGGCCAAGTTTCCGCCTCGTACTGAGCTAACTGTTTGTTTCCTGTCGTGACTGTTGTTGTCTTCCTGAGGCCAGCAGGTTATAGCAGCAGACTACAGCTTAGTGACCAAAGGACTCCAAGGTTCAATAGTTAATCAGTATTAGTGCATTACAGCATCAGAACTCTGACATGGCTGTGGCACTGAGAGCTAGGCCAAAAGTGTGAGTAAATGTACTTAAATGACTCTAAGACAGTACATGCTGAACTTATTTCTCTTTGATATTTAGTGGAATTTCACTGTCACAGCATGGGAATCACATTTTCAGTTCTCACATACAAAGCATACTTTCACAAGATTTAGAGGTGTAATAATGTTATTGGTTTCGGTCTCTGGCTTGTTTTGAAGTCCATTACATTAAGGTTAAAATGTACTGAATCTGTAAAGCATCAACTCGGCCACTGACCCCAGGACTGTCACCTGTTAATAGACAACGTTGGATCCAGACTTAAGGACTGACCTTAGTTATATAACACCTCTGTAGAGATAGAGGTTGGGTTATAATCAGCCTCTTTACAGCATTTACTTTAATTTTAGGCAGAGGTTTTAAATGCTTTTCCAACCACTAGTTTAAATCACCTGATAAAAATTACACTCTCGCTCAGTTCAATTCACTTAGAGTAAAATTAATCATATGACTGCAGCTTTTACTAACATAGTTTGTTTTGTCCATTATCCGATATAAATATTGCCATGACAACGAATAAACAACCCATGAAATTTGATTACAAGCTCACGATCAGAGACTTTGTGTCCTATTGCTTCACTCCTTTCATACTAAGGACATGTTTGCGGTGTGGACTACACTGTAATCACCAATCTGACCATGTAGAGTAGTTGTTAAGCAATTTACCACTCGTCATATTATATTACAGTCCTTACTGTGTTGAGGCGTGGACAGTTGAAAGCCAGACTTTTCAGGTCAAATTAAGAATAGCTGGATGACCTGCAGTCTGTTCCAAATATTGCATAATTGTTATGCTGTTGCCTGTGGACTCTGCTCACTTCAGACCAGAAGTTATCTCACACAGTTGTGAAATCGCTGTTGTAGTCCACGTAAGAATAATAGTGTGTTTTTTTGTTGTCACTTGTTTTGCTGTTTGTGTTGCATCACTGGCGTTAAATGCTATAAATGACACCTCTTTTAATATATTTAAAATGAGCACTTCTTAGCACCATCATATGAGCTCATCTTACTCTACTGTCTTACTTTCAACTACATTAGCAATCATTCATCAGTGCCGTGTCATTTTCCTCTCTGTTTGTATCTGTCCTTGCTTTTCCCTTGCCTTAATTTACCTTCCCGTCATAACCTTTTCAATGCTTGCCCTCCCTGTGTCTCCATTTAGCCAATGAAGCATCATGGCCTAGCATCAGTAAGAGTGTGTCAGATTGGAGGACCAACAGTCCAGAACAGGTACTGTCTCTACAGCAGTGAAAGCATCATTCCAGTAGTTCAGTTTTGTAATAGGCTGATACTAAATTGCATGTAGAGATTTTGCATTAAGTTATTACTTTTTTGCTGATGGTCTCCTCAGGGCCATTATCGCAGCCTGACTTTGTACTCCATTCGCCTCCAGAGAAATCTCAGGAGGTCATACATAAAGTTCATAAAAGTTAGGTCAACTCCCTTTTCCCCCTGCACTCTCCCAGCAACTTCCCTCTGGTTATGGCACCTACCCCAGTGCCACGCACCAGGCAGCAGGGCATCACTGTGTCACCAGCTCCCTGCCCCGTTCTGCCCCTGGTACCCTGGGCTGGCCTCGATCCAGCGCTGCCAGTGCCACCTCATCATCCTCTTCATCATCCTCCTCACAACAAATACAGCAACGCATATCTGTCCCTCCTACTTCTAATCAAGGTAACTTAGAACAATATGCCCTATGTGTCCATCCCTAAAGGTTAAACGGATCTACTTTCATTTTCATCATGAACGATTCTGCTTTCAGGCTCTGCCACCACCACACAGCACGCTCCACTGTCGCCTCAAATAGAGCGAACAGACCCCCCTCCAGCAGTGGCTGTACGCCCCTATGTCCCAGACCATCCCTCCAGGCCCCAGTCCCCCAGGAAGGGCCCTGCCACCATGAACAGCAGCTCTATCTACAGCATGTACCTTCAGCAGCCCCAGGCCAAAAACTATGGCTCTCTGAGCAATAGGACTACAGTCAAAGCAGGTAACAACAAATTTCATCCCCTAAAGTTATAACATAAGGCTACTTACTTAAACCCAGTTACCCCAGTTTCACCTGTGTTGGCATGGTGATGCTCTGCAACACTTGTAGCAATATACATCCACGTAACAAGAAGAACATCAAACAGAAGTGCAACAAAACCAATTGTCGGATGACAGAAAACAACTCGAACAAAAAGCATTTTAATGGACAAATATCTGAACCAAGCTAACAGTCTGACACCAGCGTATGTTATGAAAAATTTAATAAAACAAGAGACTATTACGGCAAACTTTGCAGCGCTAAGCTAACACTAAGCAGGTCCAACAGTACAAGTATAATTTCTCTACCGCTAAAACTGACTAAAAGAGAAAAAGAACAAGAGCAGGTGATTATGAATGTTGTCTTGACTTTGCTTTTCTGATCATAACTTGGTATCGGCTAATCCATTGTTTTGTGTTACGTTGAAATGATTCCCACTAGAAACAAATGGCCCAGTGTTTAACATGTCAAACCAAATACTAGAAATTGTTATGTATTGTATGACATGCAAGGATATTTGTAATTATATTCTTGAAATTAACTGACTTAGTTCACACTGTTTCATTACACCACTGTTTGTTCTTTTCACAGTCTATGGAAAACCCATCCTGCCCACCTCCTCCAGCTCTCCGTCCCCTGTTCCTTTCCTCCAAGGAGGAGGTGTAAAAGGAGGAGGAGCAGGAGGAGGAGGAGGAGGAGGAGGAGGAGGAGGAGGAGGAGAGGACGTTACAGATAAAGAGGGAGGAAAAGTAGGAGGAGAGAGCAGTGATGGACAAAATATCCCTCCGCCAAGTGTTGATAACATCCCACGTCCCCTTAGCCCCACAAAGCTCACCCCAGTTGGTAGGTATTAAAAGAAAAACAGTCAAATAGCAGATAACATAATATAATTAATTGTAAAATGGCATTAGACTAACACAAAGAGACCAAATTACAAATAGACAGCAAAATTAAAGTAGAGAAGATGTCTGTGAAGGTTCCCATTTGGCCAGGTCATCGTTCTTCTTGGTAGTTTCATCTCTCATTCAAGAGACAAAACGTTTTCGAAAGACCTAAACCAGTCCAGTTGAACTGAGAAGAACTACCAAAAAAACAGTTGAAAAGATATTGTTGACTTCAAACCTTATTGTTCTTTGTTAAACACTTTCATTTTTCACCTCAGCTCACTCCCAGCTACGTTACCAGAGTGATGCTGATCTTGAAGTTCTCCGTCGCCGCCTCAGCAATGCTCCGAGACCCCTGAAGAAACGGAGCTCAATCACCGAACCCGAGGGTCCACAAGGGCCAAACATCCAAAAACTACTGTACCAGAGGTTTGTGCTCTGCTGTACTTCAGATCCTGAATTAGAAAAAGGAAACAGAGATGTCATGGACTACAGCTGAGACAGGCTGACTGTATTTGTGTTGTTGTTTTTAGGTTCAACACTCTGGCAGGAGGTATGGAAGGAGGCTCAGGTAAGAACATGGCCAAACCTGTATTTCCAATTACAATTAATGGTATAACCTACAGTCCTGTAATGATGCTTGAAACACCTTTTTCTCTATATTCCAGGCAACACCTTCTACCAGCCGGAGTGTCTTTTGGGCGACGTGGATAACATCCACTCAGCCAATGGGAACATAGAACCAAATGAAAAACATGTCAATTTGGCGTCCGAGGAAGGGGAAGGCCAAAACTCAGATTCCCGCCGCTTGTCACCTCCTTCAGTTGCCATCGAAACACCAAATGAGACCATGGGAGAAGTTATCAATAAAGTTTCTCCAGTAACAAAACCAAACTCATCTCCTCCACCTGATAGGCCAGAGGACCAGAACAATAACAACCAGAAGAGTTCCAGCCCCGCCCCCCAGAACTCTGTAGGCCACACCTCCCCTTCTCCTACACCTCCTGCCCCACCATCAAAGCCTAAGGTAGACAACAATATAGACCTCACTTATTTATTTATGCTTCCATGTATTTCTTAAATACTTTGGGGCTGATATATCTGACTTGATACTTCCTGTTCTGCATCGTTAACACATTTCTGCCTCTTTCTTTCTGTGGACTACAGGTTAAAAGAACCAACCTGAAGAAGCCGTCATCAGAGCGTACAGGCCACGGCCTCAGAGTCAAGTTTAACCCTCTAGCTCTGCTTCTGGACGCGTCATTAGAAGGAGAGTTTGATCTGGTGCAGAGAATTATATATGAGGTAACACAGAAGCATGTTTAATTTCATAATATATTCACATTATAAAGCATAGGTCAGTCACTTTAGGTTGAATTTCCTCCTTGTGATCTGGAACTTTTTGCAGCACTTTGAACAGAATCACCAAAACTTTGTTGCCCATTTTAAAACCTGTGCATTTGGTCATCTTTTTGTTGTGATAAAAACACATTCTGTTATGCAACAGAAGAACATTTTTTCAAGCCAAAAGTCACACCCACGCACAGATTTTCTCAACATATTTGCCATTAACGAAAGGATTTTGAAGCTCTTCATTATTACCTTTATTTCTTGCAAAACTGTGACGGTATCTTTGATCTTCAGCAGCACTGTCAGGGGAGAGGTTGAAGAGTTACAGCTGAGGACACACAACTATTGTATAACAGTGTGTTATGGTTGTGTAGAGCTCTTGAGAACAAAGGCTGGCAGCACATGTAGCACCTACATATATCTTCTGATGCAACCCCCCTACACACATGCACATACACACACATTTCTGACATGTTTAACTAGGTAACATAAAAAAAAGTGCTTACAGACTCTCCAAACTGCAAACTTTAGCTGGTACTCACAAGGAGAGAGGCTTCATGTCCCGAATAAGCTCTTTCTTTGACAGTATCATACCCTGAGGCATTTACACTGCTGTTCCAAGCAGATCAAAAAATGTTGCACTGTTTGGTAAAATCAGGCAGCTGGCACTCTTACAGTTGTCTTCACTTTGGTTTAGCTGTTAAGAGTCTTTGAGATGTGTCAACAAATAAATATTTTGGACATTTTTCATGGATAGTCAGTATTTTTTGCTTACTTTCAGAACTGTCTGACTATAAAACTACCAGCTAACACAGTCCATTTTCTGTCTTTAAGGTGGAAAACCCCAGTATGCCGAATGATGAAGGCATAACTCCTCTTCACAACGCCGTCTGTGCTGGTCATCACCACATTGTAAAGTTCCTGCTGGACTTTGGAGTGAATGTAAACGCAGCAGACAGTGACGGATGGTCAGTACCTGCAATAAGTCTTTCAATCAGGTTATAGTCCAGACTAATGGCAGAACGGTGGCTGCTGAAGGACTAGAGGGCATTCGTGTAATGATCACACTCCGCTGTGGTGATGTTGGTACTCGGCTCAGAGGAAACAATGACAAAGATAATTGCATTTCTAAATTTGTTTTTGACTGAGCTGCTCTAGGAGTATTAGAGGAAGTGATTACAAAGTCTAATGAGGTTCCATACCCAAAAGTCAGTAGATTTGATTAACGATGCGCCTGACTCAATTCATGTTTAGGTAATGTCACCTAATTTTATGATGCTATTAATTTTGTGTAACCTATTAGATTTTTGACACAGGAGTAGCATTCAGTATCAGTGTCCTGTATTCATGAATGAACCTGAGTTAAAGGGGTCATATTTTGCTAAACCCACTTTTATTAGTCTTTGGTTCATTTATTTGTGTATTTGGACCCTAATAGTTCAAAAAGTTTGAATTTAAACCCTCCAGGTGCTACAAAGCTATCTTTATATTAATTCTGGCAAAAACTGAGTGGATTTCTACAACCCATTTTAATTCCTTCTTAATGTGATAGGTTTTATAACTAGTTACGCCACAACATTTGCACATATAAGGTCAAGACTTCTGACGAACATTTCTCCGATTGCGCCATAATTGTTTGTCAGCAGCAGCAGTTGTGGTCCATACTGAAAATATGTCCAAACTTCGAACCAGTTACCTAAAATTAATGAACATAAATGGCTAAACGGGACAGAACAGCATGGTCAACAACCTGGAGGGTTGCATTGCATGCATTTAAAGGGCCAGCACTCAAAACCACCTTTCTGGTGTCATTACTCAGAAATAGAATTGAAGATGGACCTGTGGAGTTGAATTAATGAAGAAGTCAGACACAAGCATAGCATTTACAGTTTATGTAGACCACAGGGAAATGTTTAAAAAATATATAATTCCATTTTTATTTTTTTATTTTTTTTAAAGAGCAAAATATCAGTCCTTTAAGTTTATTTAATCTTTTATTTTTTTATTCAATCCATTTTTCCAGGACTCCTCTTCACTGTGCAGCTTCATGTAATAGTGTCCACCTCTGTAAGATGTTGGTGGAATCAGGGGCAGCCATATTCGCCTCAACAATTAGTGACGTAGAGACAGCAGCAGACAAATGTGAAGAAATGGAGGAAGGCTACACACAGTGTTCTCAGTTCCTCTATGGTAAGTAGACACAATGTGAGTCGATGAAACTGAAATCAACATGTCAGATTTTTAGACTTTATTTTGTCGATATGTGTTCGACTACCTTTATCTTGTTGATATGATCCATACCAAACATGTAAAGATGGTGAGCACATATAGTAGCTGAAGTATGTATTATGAAATGTTTAAACTAAGTATTAACAAAGACTAAATTTTAAAAATCTTCTTCTTTTTCTTTTTCTTTTTCTTTTTCTTCTTCTTTTTCTTTTTCTTCTTCTTCTTCTTCTTCTTCTTCTTCTTCTTCTTCTTATTATTATTATTATTATTATTATTATTTGTATTTGTATTTGTATTTGTATTGTATTATTAATTGCATGAATCCAAGAGAATAATCCCTGGACTATCAATAAATATGTAAACTCTTCTCAAATCCATATCCATCATAAACACGTCTTATTCTCCATCTCTGTGTCCATCCCAGGTGTTCAGGAAAAGTTGGGTGTGATGAACAAGGGCTTGGTCTATGCTCTGTGGAACTACACTGCCCAGCAGTCAGATGAGCTGTCCTTCAGTGAAGGGGATGCCATCACTGTGCTCCGTCGCCGTGACGACACAGAGACAGAATGGTGGTGGGCACGTCTTAATGACCGTGAAGGATATATACCCAGAAACCTGCTGGGGGTGAGAGAACACAAAACACCACAATAGACACTTCAGTGCTCGTTTTAGAAAATACACATTCACCTGTAACTGTTATTTATTGTTGGAAACTGGTCACAGAAAGAGGTAATAGTACTTTTTATTCATGTAGTTTTCCTTCCGTACTTCCAAAAATGCTCATATAAGCTATAGGCATGGAAATATGATTCTGATGTGGATGATGTAATCTGGTTTAAAAACTTTTATGAAAAACAAAGTCTCCATCACATCAAATCACACAGTACAAACTGTACACTTCCATGCTTAGTGAGGTGTCTGACTGTGCTGCATATGTCACATCACTCACTGTCTCTGTATAAAGGAGCACGTCCATAAAGTATGCATTATTTTCTATTTATATTCACACAAATTGACTTAAGATTTACTATGAAATATGAACGTAAAACTATGATTTCTGCTGCTGTTTAAAAATATATTGCTTCATGTTCTAACTTATTATTATTCTCATGTTTTCACTTTTAATCTTACAAGGTCATTGATAAAAGTAAATACACCGGGGCAACTTCTTTACAGTAGCATGGTCAACTTAAGACCATCAATAAAGTCGTTTAACAGGAGAGCTGTAGCACTTTAACTCTACTCTCACTAATGTACAAATCTGCAATACATACACATACCAACTGCGAATATTCAGTTTTAATATATTCCCTTCGTTTGTTCAGTATATCATTTTGATACATATTGATGCAAAAATATTTGATAGAGTAGGCACAATTCATACATGGGTAATTCACAGTGCTTTACAAAAAAGGAAAAGAGACAAGTTTAAAACACACAATTACAATTAAAACATAATCAATAAAACACAAGTAATAATCAATTAAAATAAAGTAAAAGAGAAGAGCGCAGATAAAACACTTTCAGTTTTAAATAAAGAGTAAATAAAGGCTGAAATAAAAAGTTCCACACTCTCCACAATTACTTTTAAACTTAACAGTATATACAGTATCATTATAGAGTACTAAGCACCTTTACACATGCTTTGCAGTCTACAGTCACATGGCCAACATTCAGGTGTATTATTCAATGAGCCTGCATGGTGTACAGTACAGTTGCAGCTGCACAGTTGCAGCTCTGTCAGACCCACTGTAATGGACAGTTTTACTATTTTCATTAAGTAGTTCAGTTGTTCTATTAAAAGAAGTGAGCTACAAGCATTATGGAGGGGGTCACAGTGTACTCCCAGAGGCATAAATTATCCAGTAAACATTTCTTTAATTTTGGAATAGGGCTAGATTGTATATACTAACTGTAATAGATTTATTGCTGCTGTGGTTAAAAAAATAATAGTCATCCAAATGTGAGAATCAAGAATATAAATCACTGACAAAGTTCTTAAGGCAAACTTTCATCCCTCTGAGAAAATAAAGGGTAAAATAAAAAGTTCCACAATTCCTTTTAAACGTAACTGTATATATAGTATCATTATTATACATATATAGTAATAATTACTCCTGGTGTATGTATGCAAAGGAAGTTTCTCTCTATTGTAAATCATACAAAGTACTGCCCTTTAGAAGACATCAGAGGAGGTTCAGGACAGACTGAACTTGGACTTAGGATGAACTTTAAGTAAAAGTGTTTGCCACAAAAGAAATTTTTCCTAGATAATTTATGCCTCGGCTAGAGCAGTGTGACACACTCCATAATACTCGTAGCTCGCTTCTTGTAATAGAACTGAACTGTGTGCTGAATTACTTTAATAAAACTGTCCAATAGCGTGCCTTACATAGCTCCGAATGTGCAGCTGCAACCATGGTGTACATAATATTGTCTCAGTGCGTATTACATCTGAATGTTGGACATGAAAGTGTAGCCAGAAGGTAAATTTATATGTTTATTTAGTCTAAACATCTCATTCACCTTCATACTCACCCCTTGTCATTTAACAAATAAAAAGACTGGTAACAGCTTAAGTGTCTGACTTATCCGTACACAATGTCTTACGTTGTGCCTTCATGATGTTAAGGCACCTTGAGAGCAATGTTAACACAATGTAGTGACCCTGCCCTCTCTCTCCCTCCATCTCTCCTCTTTCTCTTTTTCTGTTGCCCTCTCTTCAGCTGTATCCAAGGATCAAACCCAGACAACGTTCCCTGGCATAAAGCCCAGATCAGTAGCCACGTGCACACTTGCAGAAGGGGCATGAACACACAGGAGAGGAGCAGCATGTGGGAGGAGGCATCAGAACAAAGGATGGAGGAAGTCAGCAAACAGAAGAAGAGAGGGAGGAAAGAAAGGCGCCAATATGGAGCCAAAATTCTGACGATGCAACTGCTTTTTTTTTTTTTTTTATTTGTTTGGATGAAATGCTGGAAACACACAACCATCTCCTGGAGAAAAATCACAAAATATTTCCACTGAGTTGTTGCAAAGTTATTGGAAATCTGCCTGAATTTCGTTTTTAAAAAAAACTGTAGCTTGAAAACTTCACAGCTGCATGAGAGGCGCTTAAAAAACACACACAATCACTTGTCTTTTGGATGCAGCTTCGAGTTCTATCACTTTATTTTTGTATGTCAACAAACACACTGATACGAAGCCCGTGAGCTGAAAAGCAGAAGCATGTGCTTTTTTTCTCAATGACAATGAACTAAGTATGAAAACACTTTCACACTTTGGGATGTGAAGATTTTAAATGCAGTAAATTTCCAAGCTTGATCAGGTGAAAGTATGTGTGAAAATGAATGTGAAGATGGAAAGAGCAGGGTGACGAGAGCAAACAGATATGCAATGTGAAAGTGTGGCAAAGCAAGTCAGCTTTTGTGAGTCCTGTGGATGTTGATTTGAGTAGTGATGTATGAGGAAAGATGTTGGAAGTGCACCCAGGAATGTTAACCCAACAAATAGCAGATGTTTACAGTATAATAGCGTGATAAAGAAAGGTTTGAACTGATATCAGAGGAATATTTTGCTTCTGATACCACAAAATGATACAGGAAGCATCTGTCAGCCGTTACAGATGTCTCAGACTATTAGGTTTATGTTGAGTCAGCAGAGGCGCAGGCTGCCGTATTAACACATGTTTAGCTTCAAACCAGTGAGAGACAGGAAAAGAGGAGGGAGGAAGGAGAACATGAATGTGAATAGATTGTTTTTATGACATAAATGTGTGAAACCAAAGCACCTGGAATATTGTTTTAGAGGCAGAGGGGTGAGAATTGAGGAGAAAAATGTAAGGTCATTTTTATCTTTGAAAGAAACAAAACCTGTGCTAGGCTGACCCATTTCCACACAATATCATCTGGTTGTTGAATTAACTCTACATTTTATGCTGCGATTTTTTTTTTTTTTTTTTAAATACAAATGAACTGAACTTCATCTTTTTGGGACAATTCTGAGCTCATGACATTATAAAAGTGACAAAATACAAACCTGTGTATAGAAGGTGGATATTACAACATACCTGTGGGCTACATGGTGTAAAGAGGATAGAAGTGTTTTCATTTTTTTACATACAGTATTTACATATTTTATGTTAAAAGTAGTTGAATCAGTGTATTATTCTCATTATTATATTTTGCTCTTTGCTTAATTTAAAACACTGAGCTTTGTTTTTCTATTAATATTATCCAAAAATATCATTATCAAGAGACTTGTTTTCATGTTTTGTTTTGTTTTTTAATCTGGGCTGTGCTGCTCACTGCTGCCACCCAGTGTACAGAAATTGTAATTTCCTTTAACACATGCTGTGTAAAATAAGAAGCAATAAGTAAGAGGTTTAATGTGAGACTGGCACATTATACTGAAGAGTGTAAACCATTATTTTGTGTATATGCAACCTGTAACTATACAGCTAATGTACAATAATAATAAAGAAAATATAATCCCAGCAGAAAAGGAAAGTTGTGATTGTGAATGACTTTTCCACTACAATAGATCTATGAGGAGCAGTAATGAAAAGAGAAATTATAACATTGAATACTGTGAACTGAATAGAACATAGACCAAACTGTAGGTGATTAATGTATAGCAGACACACTCTGTCTTTCTTTCCTTCGCTCACACATTCACACCTCAGTAATAAACTGTGGACTTTAGAGGGGAAATAAAGTTCACAGGTCATTTAAGTCTTTGCTTAAGAGCAAGCGCTGCACAGGTAAGTTTATTTCTTTTTTGATTGCTGTTGTACATAAATGTTAGAAATAATTCAATGGAAATAAAATGAAATCTGGGGAAACTAATATTTAAAGTGTACAAAACACAAGGCTGTAACAGAGGCTATGTTTATGAAATGATACTACCTAATGACAGACCTTAAAATGAATTAAATGGAATATATATTAATAATAATTCTAGTAAATGGCATTCAAACATATATATAGTAGAGATAAATACAAAGATTTTTTTAAACACCAGTGAATTCAGCCCTGAAAATTACAAATGTAAAACAGACAGACTCTGTTTGTCTGATTTACGCATTCACACATTCGTGCCTTAGAAAGAAACAGGCCAATGCTTAACAGCTTGGATTGCACTGGTAAGTTTATTTCACTGAACAATGTTTAATTAACATTGATAAGACATAAGGCTGTAACAGAAATGTCTTTTTACTGATACTGCTTAATGACTGAATTAATGAATGACATGATTTTAACTTGGATATCAAATGGTGCATAAAGAGAGTATCAGCACCACACAGGTAAGTTAATTTCTATTTTGAGTACATGCTGTATTAGAGATAGTTGATAAATAGAAATTATCACACATGAACATTTAATTAAATCCATGGCCAATAAATAAATAAATGAATAAAGTCTTATGCTATAGATCAAACCCAGCCAAATTAAACAGAAAAATACAATATATTCTGATTATATCAAATCATATTCAATTAAATTTTGCCCTTAAAATGTAATTCTGAATGTAAAATGATACAGAAAAACTAAAATAAATAGTATTTAACATGTTAAGAACTGCATAAATTAATCCTGCCAAAGTAGTACTCCTGCTAGTATCTACTACTGTATGTGTCTTATTTACCATTCCGTATATCATGTTTCAGCATTTGGTTTCATTTGGAAATCCACAAGGAAAAAAAAATAAAAATAAAAATAAATCCGTTTTAAGTCGTTTATTTTGAAACGTCCAACCGGAAGTGTATGTTTATGTATTTCCTGTATGTTGAGCTACATGCTAACCTGTAGCATAATGTAGCATGATTCATAAACATGGTAGTGCGTTAATAGTACTATTTTATTTTATAGATGCTCAAACATCTGCTTTACTGGACATTTTTTCCGAGCGTAAGTCAGCATTTAACACGGTTTACTACATATTTACCTTCAGGTATGTAATTAGTTAGGTCATAAAATTATTTTGCACTGTCAGGTTCACAAATCTATTGCACATTACACCTTATAGTTGTTTGAATGCAATATTTTCAATTTATATGAAGACCAAGACGGGTAAAAAAAAGGGAGGTTTTAGATGTTTTGTTTAAGTATTTGCAGCCAGTCACCACATGTTATTGTCCACTTGCTACAAATATCTTTCAAAACAATAATTTTGTTTTGTCTGAAGATATGATAAAAACCACTGTCCCTAAATGCACCATGAGTCATGTTGATTTTATTTCGGTCCTCCTGTCAAAACGATAAGGATATGCCACTAAAATGGTTCTGTGGTGCTGCATTTAATTTACTGTTTGACTTTTTACTCAAGAATTTTTGTCACCCTGCTATTTTACAGCCATTTTAAGATTAATGTCACTACAATTTAATATTTTAGATGGTGCGGTAAGTCCATGACAATAACAACAACCCAACTCAGATTCTTTCTTTCTTTCTTTCTTTCTTTCTTTCTTTCTTTCTTTCTTTCTTTCTTTGACTTACTACATAAAACCATTACTCATACAAAGAATGCCCTCAATTTCCAACATGAGTAATACAAGTCAATTATCAGTCTTGCATTTTCAACCACCAAATTCATCACTAAATAAATTAAATTGTGTATATTTGTTTGTGTTATGTGCTCTCAATGCAATGTTATTTTTTTGTCTGATAGTTTATCTAGGTAATCTGATATTAATTCACTGATTTTCCCTTATTTTTTAATCTTATTAACTGTTTATTTTTCATGCATCTGTGTAGCACTTTGGTCAACATTTGCTGTTTTTACTTTATAAACACACTGACTTGCATTGACCATGGCTGAGTATTTTCACGTGAACACACCACTGCTGGAGAGCATGAGCATGTCCAAACTAGTGGGAACCACAGTTTATCTGAAGATGGAAAATTCACAGCCTACTGGTTCCTTTAAGATCCGTGGTATTGGACACCTCTGCCAGAAGGTACACCTTAAATGCTTTGTAATAATCTTTTCCTATCATACTAAGCTGATGTTTCATTTTTACTGGAAGGTCGGGACTAATCAAGGATGTTTTGTTTCATTTACAGCTTGCTAAAGAGTCTACAGGAGTTGTCTGCTCATCAGGTAATTTCTCTGCTGATTTGCACATTATTATACAGTAGCAGTAACTGACTTTGTTTGCTAATTTTGTTTAATATACAGTGCCTGTCAGAAGTTTGGATATGTCTAGTCTTTTGTTGTGTTTTAGGGACTTGCATGTTCATATTTACACTGTTTCCCATAAAGTTGGAATCATTTTGTTTTCAGACACATTACTCTTTTTTATTCGTATTTATACACATCGGTTATCACCTTGGAGTACAATGATTACATACTGAGTCCCAGTTACACTTTATCTATCAAGAATAAATCACATTGTCACAATCAATGAATCAAAAGAGGTGAAAATATTTTATTCCAACATTTGCTTCTTTCTTGCTATTTTGAGAACTAAAACAATACGCAAAATGCGTAAATGCCTTATATGCCTCTATCAAAGCTGAACCATCAAACTGTTTTTCATGCACTCAGGCTTGTCTACAGAGTACTAAACCTTGTGCATGTATGTGATGAGTAAGCATCTTCTGCAAACCTGCTGTAAACAGCAGAATGTGAGACAATTACATGTATTTCATCTAAAACCTCCTGTTTTCTGAGGTGATGATTTGATGAATAATACACTTTTTGTGCTAAGATCTTTACATTTATGTATTTGTTTGGTCACAATAAATCTCTGTTGTTCAATTACCCATTTTATTCCATATAAGCAGTAAGTACAAGCACATGTCTCTTAGTAATGACTAGGTGTCTCCAAATATTTGACTGGCACTGTAGTAACATAATTTTGGGTTTTTCAGGTGGAAACGCAGGGATGGCTGCAGCCTATGCAGCCAGAAAAATGGGAATACCAGCCACAATCATAATTCCCTCTTCCACTCCTCCATTGGTGGTAAAGAGACTTAAGGATCAGGGTGCTACTGTTAAGTGCATAGGCAAGGTACAGTGTTATAAATTTAGTCATCAGAATAAAAACCAGTGTAGGTTTAAATGAGAACATGAATTCATATGGTCTTCTTCGTCCTAGGTTTGGGATGATGCTAATGCCGAGGCTCTCAGACTTGCAGAAACTGAAGGTTTAACTTATGTTCCTCCATTCGATCACCCCCTGCTATGGTTGTGGCTTTTTTACACTTAATACACTTTTACATAAATGACATTCAGCAAGACTTGGCTACTTACGCTCCAACTCCTCCTGCCTGTTTCACTCCCTCAGGCAGGGCCATGCCAGTTTAATAGCAGAGGTTGCAGCGTCGTTGGGTTCTGGTGTGAAACCCGGAGCCGTGTTGGTGGCTGTGGGTGGGGGAGGCCTCCTTTGTGGGGTCATCCAGGGCTTGAAGGACGTGGGTTGGACAGACGTGCCAGTTGTGGCTATGGAAACAGTAGGGGCGGACTGTTTCAATGCTGCCGTCAAGGCGGGAAAGTTGGTCACCTTAGATGACATCACTAGGTGAGGGTACAAAAAAATGTGGTTCTACTTTCCTGAGGCTCGCTCCTGTATGGAAGTTTCTCTCTGCAAACATGTTGTGTTTGGAGTTCAGCCAAAGTGACGTTACCCTGCTCTCACCCCTCTGTCTGTCCACAGTGAAGCTAAATGTCTTGGAGCAAAGACTGTGTGCAAGAAGGCTTTTGAATACAGCCAGTGCAGTGAGGTCACCATCATTTCTGAATTGGTCACTGATCAGCAAGCCCTGAGTGCCATTGAGGCATTCCTTGGTAAGTGTGTGTGTGTGTGTATGTGTGTGTGTGTCATTTAAAATCACTTTAGTTTCGCTTGTGAACTGTGATAAACTTAATATTCATTTGAAACTTTGAGAATCTAACAGAATAGATGAATAAACCTCTCTGTGTTTTCACATGAATTTGGAACATCAGGCTGTGTAATGAACTTGGCCTCATGTGGGCTTTTCCTTTGTTTCACTCATTAAAACTCAGTGCATGTTGTGTTGTAGATGAGGAGCGTGTGTTGGTGGAGATGGCATGTGGAGCAGCATTAGCAGCTGTCTACAGTGGACTTATACAAAGACTACAGGGGGAAGGTGAGCTCATTATCCTCAACTTACTTTATTTATCAGAGAAAAGTATAAGCTGTTAAATTATTTATGTAATAAAAGATCTACACTTGTTTGTCAGTACAGCTTTTAAAGACATCTGAACAGAACAAACAGCCGTACACCGCTTATCATCACTAAAGTTCATAACAAGGGTTCAACAGTATGGAAAAAATAATCTAATGCAAATACTTAGATATATTTGAGTCAAGCCAAAGTATTCTTGATTTAATTGTCATTTAACAAAAACTTTATTTCACATATATTAAAGAATTGCAAAAAATGCTGGATATTGCATAAGTCATTTTTACAGATCACACCTTGCAAACATGTTTATGTGTTTTCCTGTACAGTACCTGCAAACACCTAGACATTTTTTCTGATTGTTTATATGCTTTAAACTATGTAATTTAATAGTATGAAGATATATTTTGACCCATGAAAATTTACAGATCTTGATTTAAAAACACCTTAGGCAATAACAGTAAGTTTGGATGAAATTGTGTAGCTATGCATTTCTATTTACAAGTTTGTGTTCACAACACTTTTGATGATTACTCATTATATACATGTAGGTTAGATATTCTATAGACCATGATTGAGTGCATTGATGCATGAAAAACATCAAAAACAGTTTGAAGTGCATTGAAGTGGTGATTTATATAAGGTGTACCTCATCTTCACCCATGGGATAGACTCCGGCATCCTTGTGACCCTTTTAAGATTATATGATTCGGAAAATGAATGAATGGCACAATGCTTTGACTGTTCAGCATCAACACAGGTAAATATATAAGGCATGAAAGAACCATATCTCTACTGAAAAACACCAGTCTGTAGTAGTCTAGAGAAGTGACAACCATTCTTTAGGAGCTATTGTAAAAAATTTAACCCATAAAGACCCAAACCTCCACTGGTAACGAAAAGCCTCTACTGATGTAACTGTTTAATGCCTACTGATTCACTATTCCTATCAATACATGTAAATAATTGGTGTACAGTTTGTCATCTTTTCATGGTCATCAGATATGACTCATTTGGACATTCAGGAGCTCCGTGGTGAACATGGAAACGCCATCATCTTCTACAACATAGATTCACCAGTAAAACCCATGGAGTTGGATCAATGACACTGGATGGAGACACTTTGTTTATGTTCAGTTAATGAGAGATTTGCTGAAAAAGTCATTTTTTCTTCAGTTTTCTCTGTTTTGATATAATAACTTTTAAATTTACTCTGAGTTTTCTAAATGAAATATAGGAAATTATATATAGGAATAGGGATGTAACGATATGAAAATTTCATATCACGGTTATTGTGACTAAAATTATCATGGTTATCAGTATTATCACGGTATTGTTGAAATGTGCTCAAAATGTTCAAAAAGTACTAATACACACACTGAAATAATTTAACCACGCTGTATTTTGAAAAAAACCCCAAAACAAACAAAACTAATAAAATAATAGGCACAATGTACTTTCTTTTGGCAGAAACATTCAAATATTAACATGTAAACATCAAATATACAAATGTACGCTAAAGATGGCACCTTATGGCCGTTGTTTGACCATTTTCCATATCAAGTTTTAGTTGTTTTAGTTTCTTTTTCATAGATATATGAATAGATAGATAGTCTCTCGCTTTCTGTGTGCACTTCTTGGACTGGGTCTCTCTCTCTCTCTTTCTCTCTCTCTCTCTCTCTCTCTCTCTCTCTCTCTCTCTCTCTCTCTCTCTCTCTTTCTTCCTCTTTGTCTTTCAAAGTGCGGTAATCAAACATGGTTATCATGATAATTAGAATTTAATGGTAATACTAACCATCTGGAATTTTACCACGGTTTATCGTTATACCAGTAATCGTTACATCCCTATATAGGAATATACATAATTTATGGTGAAAAAAGCAAAAGATAATGGATAATATTACAATAAACTGTTATAAATTGGTTAGGAAAGGTTAGATAGAGCAAAAAATTCAATTGGGAAATGCCACAAAAGTAGGACTGGGTCTTTATGTGTTAATATTTCACTGAACATAGTTTACCTGTGTGTAAAGAGGAAAAGCATAATTGAGTCTAACAAGGACAGAAAAAGGAGTAGAAGACCAAAATATACCACTGATCAAGAGGACAAGTACCTGAGGTTGTCCAGTCAACAGACAGCCTCCAGCAGAGCTCGGTGTTAACATGCACTAAGAGGCTCAGAGATGCAAGGATGAAGGGCAGAATATCCTGACAGACACCACTGCAGTTAAAGCAAAGCATCTTTCAACAGAGATTTGGTTCTTCCTTGGAACTTAAAGGGGTCATGTTTTGCTAAACCCACTTTTATTAGTCTTTGGTACCTTTATTTGTGTATTTGGACCCTAATAGTTCAAAAAGTTTGAATTTGAACCTTCCAGGTGCTGCAAAGCTATCTTTATATTCAGTTTGGCAAAAATCGAGTGGATTTCTACAACCTGTTTTAATTCCTCCTTAATTTGTTTAAGTTTTATAACTAGTTACGTCACGACATTTGCACGTGTAATGTCAAGACTTCCGATGAACATTTCTCTGAGTATGCCATAATTGTTTGTCAGCAGCAGCGGTTGTAGTAAAACCTGAAAATATGTCCAAACTTTGAGCCGATTACTTAAAATGTTCAGTTGTTGGTTGAACGGGACAGAGCAGCACAGCCAACAACCTGGAGGGGGTGGGGCATGAAGTGGTTAATTTGCATTTAAAGGACCAGAACTCAAAACCACCTTTCTGGTGTCATTACTCAGAAATAGGGTTGAAGATGGACCTGTGGAGTTGAATTAATGAAGAATTCAGACCCAAGCATAGCATTTACAGTTTATGTAGACCACAGGGAAATGTTTTAAATTGCATAATTCCATTTAAAAAAAAAAGCAAAATTTCACTCAAATGTCTTACATGATGACTTGTATCAAAGCTGAATCATCAGACTGTTTTCCATTATTTAGTTGATGCACTCTATCATGGTCTGTAGGGTGTTAAACTTACATGTGTATAATGAGTTAGAATGGTCCCCAGACCTGTTGACATTTCAACCTAAAACTACGATGATTGCTTTAAAAATTAAGCTTTTTGTACCAATATCTGTATATTTATATGAAAGAACAAGACTAATTGTTGACAGGCCCAGTGATGCATTCATGTGTGCATCTAAAGAGTCAGAAGAGTTTCAAAGTAGAATCAAAGTAGAATTTTGATGTTACTTTATTTAATTCACACCAGGTAATGCTTTGAATCTTGTTTATCTTTTTTTGTATAGGTCGTCTGCCAACTCTTCTGGGCCCCCTGTTGGTCATTGTTTGTGGCGGTAGTAGTATTGACATGGAGCAGCTGTCCAATCTCAAACACAAACTACATAACTAATGGACGCAAATGTTATGAGTGAATAAAGCATTAATTCAGTGAATGGTGAATGAACTAAAGAACATGTGGCTGGAATAAAAATTAAAATGAACAGATAAATACAGTTCCACATACTGTAGTTAATTGTTTTCTTTGAAAATAGCTTGTAAATAACATAAAAATGCACACAAATGCACTTAAACATCTCATAAAACCCAAATAAATCAAGATATATCTGTCAATTCAGCTTTATTTGTCAGCTCAACTGTGAATGTTCACTTCCCTGGATTCCCCACAGGGTGGTGTCATGGTTCACTTTTTAGAAGTACACTGAACATTGACAGATACGGAAAATATAATGAAAATGAGCTTTTCTTGCTTTGAACACATGCTTACTGATATGATTCAATGAAAAGTTAAACTGACCTTAATGCTGCATCCAACAAAATACTAATAACACAAATATTATAGAAATAAAATATCAGAAAACATGTCAAGTCTTAAGTTGTGTTTTTACTTCTCGTGGTGGAGGTTGACTTCAGCGTACTACACCATGTTATTTGTGAATATGAGTTTTTAATCAGTGTTTTTGAGGCTTCTTCTACAGTGTTTGGTTATATTTGTAAAAAACTAGAACACCTTATGTTTTTAATGAAAACAATCCATATCCAGTTCTAGGTTTTCACCCACACATTAACTTTCATAGTCCGGTGAATTTGTGTTGTGTAGGAAGCTATTACTATGGAAACTGCTCCTCACTGTTCTTTCTGTGACAGTAATGTCGTTGTTAATAATCTTTGCCTTTTTAACTCAGACAGCTGCATGGAATTATGAGCACCAGGAGCGAATGTTCTTTATATATGACATTATAATCATGTGGAAGTTGTATAACTTGACAGCTTGTGTGGGCTGAAGTTGCTGGGCAGACTGCAAACTTTAAAGTAGGTGCTGTTATGAAACGCAAAACAAAAGACAATCAATGTGAACAGTAAATTTTGAATTGATTATTGTCAAGAATTTATATGAGTAGAGTTCAAAAAACCAATTACTGCACTGGTGTGGAGTCACTGGGTTAGAGGTTTTTATCATTTAACCCATAAGACCCAGTGTTACTTTTGTGTCAGTTCCCAAATCAATTTTCCTCCATATTTAACATTTCTTAAGTGATTCATCACCATTTATTATAATAAATATCTCTTAATTTTATGTTTTTTGTTATTTATGTTATGGGGCGGCCATGGCTCAGTTGGTAGAGCGGGTCGTCCAGTAACCGAAGGGTTGGCGGTTCAAATCCCGCTCTGTCCTAGTCAGTCCGTTGTGTCCTTGGGCAAGACACTTCACCCTCCTTGCCTCCAGTGCCAGCCACACTGGTGTTTGAATGTTCGGTGGTGGTCGGAGGGGCCGTAGGCGCAAAATGGCAGCCACGCTTCTGTCAGTCTGCCCCAGGGCAGCTGTGGCTACAGATGTAGTGTACCACCACCAGAGGGAGAATGTGAGCACAATAATGTAAAGCACTTTGGGTGTCTAGAAAGGCACTATAAAAATCCAATCCATTATTTATTTATTTATTTTTTTCAGTGAAAATCAGGTATTTTCCTATATTTAAAAGTCAAAATATGTGCCATGAAAAAAGTTATTGTAAGAGTTCAAAAACTTGACAGCCAACAGCTGCAACACTCCAACTAATTGAGACGTGTCTGCTTTCAACAAATTTCAGTCTCCACAGTCTAATAATTAAAACCCTCGTAGTTCAACTGATGTCACATGAGTCAGAGTTCATGAACGCTCAGACAAGAGGAGCAGGATACATTATTGTGACAATGTACACTGCTTGGCCATTTAGAAAAGACAGAAAGAAAAAAAGAAAACTAATTTGTTTATTGGACGGGCTCACTGCTGTAGGATGTTTTTATTTTTATCTATTGAGGTTAATATAAAAAAAGACATCTTCTGAAACTATACAAAAGCAAAAGAAGTCAACATATGTGAATTTGAAGTGGATGTCTGACTAAAAATCCAAACTCTGCTTGGATGTCATGTATTATGTCAGGACCTCTTTTACGCATGCGGGTCACTTCAGGGTCACATTCAGTTCATACTAAAAACTGACAGAAGTCTCATTTAATGTGTAATGTGAACGAGCACACAAAAAAATCGGATTTCACAAAAAATCCGAATTGTGTATTAAGACCTGCTGTCTGAACGTAGCCTGAGACTTGCAGTGTGAATGGAGTTTATGTTCACAATCCAGCCTAAAGTGACTCCATTCTGATCCTTTTGTTCACATGTAACTCAGATCTGTTATTTTCATAAATGTGAAAACCACAAATCACATGGGCCAGTTTCTATTGAACTAAGATGACTCTTACAGACTACAGTTGAGTCAATTTCAGCATGATGTGCAGAGTAGCAGAGTGAAAATTCAGTTATGTTAAACATGATGATGTGAATATTTCAGAGAAAACAAGAACTAAATAAGTGCTGTGATTAAAAATGTGCATTCAGTGTTCTAATTTTAATGTTAGATGTGTGATGATGTGATATGTTTGGAAAAAGAAAATTTAAAAAATGTAAGTCATAAAAAAAAAAAGTATATTCAGTCAGATTCTCCACTTGACTGTCGTCCTGCACTGGATGCATCCATTTCTGAATCCTCCGACACACGCCCAATGTCATCTAAAGGTGTTTATAATCTTACCTTGGATCAGTGGACCAGCAGCCCATGAATTTAATAATCCAATAATTATACTGAAAATAGGAATGTAGGAATGGAAATGTATCCAGATGCCATTTATTATGACCCAGTTCTGTGTATTTATTATATTACAGAAATAGCCCATGTTTTGGTCATATTCCAATCAGATCTGTAAAAAATTTAAATTCCAACTTGATATCATTGATACTTACTGATTTATTGGATCAATCCACTTCCTATCTCTTATAATGGGGAAATTTTTCAAAGTCACACCAAATCCAGAATCAGATCCGGATCGAAATAATTTCAATACCTTGTGTTGACATCATCATAAAGAAGCTGTATACCAAGTTTGAAGTCAATCAGAACTGTAGTTTTGGAGAAGAAGACGATTGAAATGTTTTCTCCATAAGAGCCCATGTTAAATTTTGCGTAAGTTCCCGAATCCAGAAGAAGATCCTGATCAGCATGTGGCCATTATGTTTTGGTCATCTCGCCATCAGGGCTGGACTGTAGAAATTTACACTGGATATCATTTATATTTACTGAGTTATTGCATCGATCCACTTCCTATCGCTTATAATGGGGACATTTTTCAAAGTGGCACCAAATCTGGAATCAGATCCAGATCCAAATAATTTCACTAACTTTTGTTGACATCATTATAAAGAAGCTGTATACCAAGTTTGAAGTCAATCAGAATTGTAGTTTCTCGAGAAGAAGACGATTGAAATTTTTGTAACGGATGACAGACGATGACAAACGACAACAGACGACACCGCCGGATGCCATATGACGACAATAGCTTACAGTCTGTCGGCCGGCAAGCTAAAAATGACTTTAAAACATAGAACGCTCTAGAATTAATTAGATATACATGTGTCATTACAGCAAACATACATGGAGAAAAAATAAAAGCGTTACCACATACAGGGACCACACATACATGCACATACAGATGCACACCCACCCACACATATGCCCTTACTTACACAAACACTGCAAAATGTTAGACTAAAATAAAACACTTGCCGTAAAAGGTGAGTTTCTAGTTGAGGGAGACGGTTCCAGAGGGTCGGTGCAAAAACAGCAAAGACAGAGTCACCTTTGGTAAAAACAATGGAGCAGGAAATAGATCAGAGACCTGTGTTTGAGCAGCAGAGGTGTTTAGAGGTAGAATATGGAGTGAGAGGGTCGGAAATCTTATCAGCGATGAGCTTGTGAAATGCTTTAATGAATGAATAATTGTGTTCTATCAAATGTTACAATTAGCAGGTTAACTGGTGATGGAATTATAATTGGATGTAGATGGAATGTCCACCAAAGGGTTTACTGTCACTAAATGGACACAGACTGTTGAGCAGCTGAAGTCTTACAGGAACAATGATGTAAGTGTAATAAAACGGTAATACAGTGGTAAAAATGTCTCTGTCCCAACTTTCAGTGTGTTGCAGTCATCAAACTATTTTTTTCCCCCATATTTACAAACAAACCTCTCCAAGTTTTGTATCCCTATGTTGTACCTTTGACAGTTAAACAAAACTTCAAACAATTAACAAATTACATCTTTTAGTTTTCATTGCATTTTAGAAAATGTCTCAACTTCCGTGGCAGTGAGGATTTACAGCAATTTAACTCATAAAGACTCAAACATCCACCGTCGACCAAAAGCATTTACTGATCTTAACTGCTGATCCACTAATCCTATCAATACATGTAAATAATTGGTGTAAAATGCAGTTTGTCATCTTTTCATGGTCATCAGATATGACCCATTTGGACGTTCAGAGGCTCCGCAGTGAACGCAGAAACACCGTCATCTTCTACAACATTGATTAGTAGAACCCATGGAGTTGGATCAATGACAATGGATGGAGACAATTGTTTTATGTTCAGTTAATGACATATTTTTACTAATTTTTTTATGTTTTGAAATAATAACCTTTGAATTTAATCTGAGCTTTGATGAACATCTACATGATCAGTCAATTAAACATAGAAAAATAGATGATTTTCACTGGGAAAAAAATGCAAAATTCCTATTGTTAGGGACTAAGCAGTAAGATGACCAGGAGACAGGACTAAAGTTTCACAAGTGGGTTTTTATTTACCTAAAGTTATTTTTTTTTAAAAATTACAAACAATAGTTTTAACAAGTAAATATATGAAAGAGGTCAACATAACAGAACTGTGCTCAGAAATAATAACAGCTAAGGCTGAGAACACAAACTACAGTATCAAACAAACTGACAAAAACTGACCTGACAAAATGAGACAAAGGGGAATTTAAATAGTGGTTTGGCCAAACCATGAAACAAACAAGGGGGAAACAAAATGAACACTAACTATAACTAAATACAAGTGAAGCCCCGATAACATTAAATCCCCCCCACACAGACACAGCCCATGGTTCCTTCCGACGAGGTGGCTGCAGTATATAGCTCTGCTCCACCCTTAGCCACGCCTTTTCCCCACATCAGGATGGTGCCAGGACACACCACACAGTAACTCAAACAAAAGAACCAAGGATTAATATAACAAAACAAATAATTTAATTGTCACCCTACACCACAGGTGTCAAACATACGGCCCCAGGGGCCAAATCTGGCCCGCCAAAGGGTCCAGTCTGGCCCTTGGCATGAATTTGTGAAATGTAAAAATTACACCAAGATGTTAACAATCCTTTTAGTTCAGGTTCCACATTCAGACCAATTCAATCTCCAGTGGGCAGGACCAGTAAAATACAATCATAATAACACATAAATAATGACAACTCCAAATTTTTCTCTTTGTAAATGTAAATATTTTCATCTATTTACACTAAATCAAAGTATAATTTCACAAAACTTTTGAATAATCTGAAAAAATATGAACAACCTGAAATGTCTTAAGAGAAGTAAGTACAATTTTAACAAGATTTTGCCTGTTACTAAATGTTTTGTGTATTTTTTAATATTATAATATAAATGTGTAAATGATAAACTGAGGAAGAATATTGTTAAAATTACACTTATTTTTTCAGTTTGTTAATGTTACTCATTGTTTGAAAGGATATTTGTAGATGTAAACTGTTTCATAATGTAAATTAACTTTTTTCGCTCTTAAATATAGAGGAAAGTTTGGAGTTGACATTATTTCTATATTATCTATATTATTATTTACTGGTTCGGCCCACTGCAGATGTAATTTAGCTGAATGTGGGACCTGAACTAAAATGAGTTTGACACCCCTGACCTACACTGTTAATATATGTGCACATATATTTACAATGTAAGATTAAAAAGTAAAGAAATACAAAATAAACTAAACTGTGCATGTTAAATGACTGACTGCAAATGAAAACCATGTGCTGCTAACCAAACTTATAAAAATAATATGATACGAAACTAACAAGGTGATGGTGTGTTTGTGAAGACATTATGATAATATTATAATAAATGGTGATAAATCACTTAGGAAAGGTTAAATAGAGAAAAAAAAAATCTTTTGATAACTGCCATAAAAGTAACACTGGGTCCTTATGGGTTAATAAAAAAATTGCATCACCTCTGAAATGTGAAAGGGTCAGTGAGTTCCTTATATTTTCTCTACATTCACTTATTTCTACACATTAAAGCAAAACCCTTAGGTATGTTTCATCACAAGTCTCTGAGCTATGAGACGCTTGTTGCTATGCATAAAACATACCCTCTTGTAATACTCATATGTAATGCAAACCACGTGAAATATGTCTCTATATTGTAGTTATATAATGCATATCATTGTGAGGCTTCAAACGCATGCAAACCTGTTCCTCTGAACGGAATATTTTCCCAGCGGTACCATAACAGCAGACGGCTTATTGAATTGAGAAATTCCCTGGAGAACAGTTGGTCTTCACTCCACAAGGTCATGTACATGAAGTGGTGGTCATGATTGTAATGTAAATGTTACTCCCTCATGTTCCACTGCTCCATAACAGCCTCAGAGTGCATTTAAAAAAAAAGCTGAAAAGGAAACACAGTGTTGTAGCAAGTATCTAATTATCAGCATCAGTAGTAGGTGTTACACAATCTGATATTTTAACAAAGGAAGTTGGGTTACGTATGTGTTATCCTGATCTAAAGGATGTACTCGTTCAGATGAATACACCTCACACACAGCTGTGCTCCCCCGTCTGGTTCGTGTGATTTGGGCAGACGGAGAGGCTAATGGACGTGCCAGGCCATTTCTATGACAACAGGAAGGAGCTGCCTTCATGAACCCTGCAGAGGGCATTCGAGCAGAGCCGCAGCTATAAATAGGATCAAGTAAACAAGAATGAATGGTGGGAAGAAAGAGAGGGAGATAGTGCATGTTTGTGGGAGTGTTAATTAATTTCAATGCATGATATGTAAATGTTTATGTAGACTAATAACCCAGGTGGAACAAGCATTACAGCAGGGGTGTCAAACATGTGGCCCGGGGGCCAAAACCAGCCCGCCAAAGATTCCAGTCCGGCCCGCGGGATGAATTTGGAAAATTTACACTTCAGATATTAACAATCAAGGATGTGGAACTCGTTTTAGTTCAGGTTCCACATACAGGACAATGTGATCTCAACTAAAATAATCGCATAATAACCTATAAATAATGACTCCAAATTTTCTTAGTTTATTGTGAAAAACATAATATTACATTACACCTATAAATAATGAAAACTCCATATTTTTCTCTTTGTTTTAGTGTAAAAACTTACATTAAATTATGAAAACATTAACATTTACAATCTATCCTTTAACAATAAAATCTAAAAAACCTGAAATTTTGTAAGTAAAACTTTAACATTATACTTCCTGTTATTAAGTATTTTGTGCCTTTGTAGAGACAATGCATGTATAAATGGCAAGTTGAGGTGTAATTATTGTTAAAATTGCACTTATTTTTCTCAAGAAATCTCATTTTTTTCAGGTTATTCACATCATTTTTGTTTTGATAGATTGTAAATGTACATATTTTCATAATTTTTTTATTTTGATTGCACTAAAAGAAAGAGAAAAATTTGGAGTTGTCATTATTTACAAGTTATTATGGTATTGTTTTACTGGTCGGGCCCACTTGAGAACAATTTGGGCTTAATGTGGCCCCTGAGCTAAAAGGAGTTGGACACCCCTGCTTTTCAGGATGTTCCTTTTCTTTCAGATGTAGAAGAAAAACAAGTCATTTTTAGAGTTACAAAAACACATTTTATGGCTCCTCTTGATCATTAATGTACATGGTTGCTCATAATGTTGGAATAATTAGTTTTCAGCCACATTTGTCTGTTAATTCCTGTTTCTACACATCAGTATTACCTTTGACCTGGTGCAATGATTACAAACTGAGTCCCAGTTACACTTTATCTGTCAAGAATAAATCACAGAGTCACAATCGTTTCATGAGAAGAGGCAAAAATATTCTATTCCAACTTGATGGGCAACAGTGAATTTGGACATTTGGTTCTTTTTTGCCATTTTGGAAAATACAAACACCATGCAAGATGTGTAAACCCCTGATGCTGACCTGTATCAATGCAGATCCATCAAACTGTTTTTCATGCATCAGTGCATTCAGTCATGATTTACACGATATTTCACTGATGTATATAATAATTTAGCATTTTCTATAAACCTGCTGTAAACAGAAACTTGTCAACTTGTTAATTCCAAGTTTATAGGCAGTAGCATATATACAGCTCTGTAAAAAATAAGAGACCACTGCAAAATTACCACTTTCTCCGATTTTACCACTTATAGGTATGTGTTTGAGTAAAATGAACATTTTTGTTTTATTCTCTAAACTATCGACAACATTTCTCCCAAATTCCAAATAAAAATGTTAATATTTAGAGCATGTATTTACAGAACACGACACATGGTCAAAATAAAAAATAGATGCAGGTGTTTTCAGACCTCCAATAATGCAAAGAAAACCAGTTCATATTCATTTCTAGACAACAAAATACTAATGTTGTAACTTGGGAAAAGTTGAGACATCAGTATTTGGTGGAATAACCCTGATTTTCAATGACAGCTTTCACATGTCTTGGCTCTCCTCCATTGCTGTTGGATGACTTTATGCAGCTCCTGGCAGAGAAATTCAAGAAGCTCAGTGATGTTCCATGGTTTATGACCATCCATCTTCTTCCAGAAGTTTTCAAAGTGGGTTCAGGTCTGGAAATTGGGCTGGCCATGACAGGGTCTTCATCTGGTGGTCCATCATCCACACCTTTATTGACCTAGCTGAGGCCAGGAGCATTGTCCTGATAGAAAAAAACAGTCCTCAGAGTTTGGGAACATTGTCAGAGCAGAAGTCCAGTAGTTTTCAAGAGTTATTTTTGGATTCCAGTTACTTTTGCAGTACTAACAGCACTGTTTTTGCCTATTCTGAGAAGATAGTGATGGTCACAGTAGTGGTGTTTATACTTCTCCTTAAATAAGACATGGATCAGGTGTTTATTCAGTAGAATAAGGTGTGTTTGTGTTGGAATTCAACAGACACAGAAATGGAATGGCTGTCATACATGCAGACATGCTGATTTCACTGGAAATTGCAGTGGTCTGTTGATAATTTCCAGAGCTGTATTTACGTAGACTCTGCCCCAAGAAGAGTCACTATTTTGGAGACTGATCTAACAATCTGGGTAGAACGTTAACATTACAGGACATTGTTCCTGTTTTTTTTATTATTATTATTATTATTATTATTATTATTATTATTATTATTATTATTATTATTATTACCTTTATCTAACCAGGAAAACCTCACTGAGATTAAAAATCTCTTTTCCAAGAGTGTCCTGGCCAAGATGGGCAGCATTGCATTAAATAGTTACAAAAAGATAGAAACTTTCATACACAAAAACAAAAATAAGTTTTCAATACATAAAAAACACACAAAATCAAGTCAAACCTTCCAAAGTCAACTTTGCTAAAAGTCCCCACGAGATGAAGATAAAGTGCGTCAGACAAAACATCTGTAGCCAGATGTCTCTGTCTCTAAGTCATACAACATCCTCTTGAAAGTGTCCAGCTAAACCAGATCGTTAAGTTTCAGGTCTTTTTGTAGGTTGTTCCAAGTCAATGGAGCTGCAAATCTGAAGGCCTTCTTCCCCTGTTCAGTTCTAACTTTAGGAACAGTTAAAAAGAAAAGATCCTGAGAACGAAGATTATAGGTGTCTGTGGTTCTCCGACTGGTGTTTAAGTTTAATTTTTAGAGTAATGTAACATACATACACTTTATTGTTCCTCTTGATCATTCAGCTAAAAAGTTTTGATTCTTTGGGTCGTGAACTGTTTACTTCTGCTTCTACATTAGATTTGTTCACGCCACTAAACAAGCTGGTTTCAGTCTGCAGCATGTCAGTGCACATATGTGTTGCATTCACAAGGCTGTGAAGGATACTGCCAGAACTGAGTGATTTCCTTCCCTGGGCCTTCTGAAGCTTCCTCTCCTTCTAATTAGAGCTCTGTTAATGTTTGATACTTAAACTGAGCATCTTGTACATAAAGTGTTTCACTGTATCACAAAGTGTAAAACATCCTACTTCTAGTTCATGTCAAATTCTTAGCCACACAGCCCTGCTGGACTGAAAATTGGGTTTCTAAATTTAGACAAACAATAGAGTGAGGATACACAGATAGTGTGCTACCTCAGTTGGGTAACATTTGCCTGTGTTTTTGACAGAAAATCACAAGGTAGAGCTGAGCAGCTGCTGTATGTATCCATGGCAACTTGATGACGGCACGGAGAGTATAAATTGAACTCAAAAAGAAACTTGATGCATTTCATAACTCCGTTGTGTTCTTAATAACATCTACACAATACAACAGCTGCATGTTTTCAAAAGCTGTAATAATGTATTTAAAAGCTCTGTACAATCTACTGCAAATCCATATTTTAGATATTCAGTTTAGTAGCTCACAAACTGTCCTATAATAAATGTAATAGCACCATAATTGCATTTTGATTAGATAGAAACGAATGAGGGTTTAATGAACCTCGTGGGGAAACAGATTTACTGCAGAAGCACAGTGACAGATTTAGAACAGAGTAGAAAAAATTACAATGTACTCGACTTATTACCAAATAACCCATGAAAGATATCAAAATATTACAAAAGAGACTGCACTGTGCTTTTAGTTATTTGATGTGTTTCACTTGTTTTTATCTGTTGTACTGTGTTTTTGGGGTGTGTTTTTTTTTTTTACTTTGTTTTACAGCCATGACAAAAGACAAATTTTAGTTTTTACTTGGAACAGACAAAGTTATCTATCTATCTATCTATCTATCTATCTATCTATCTATCTATCTATCTATCTATCTATCTATCTATCTATCTATCTATCTATCTATCTATCTATCTATCTATCTATCTATCTATCTATCTATCTATCTATCTATCTATCTATCTATCTATCTATCTATCTATCTATCTATCTATCTATCTATCTATCTCTCTATCTATCTCTATCTGTCTGTCTATCTGTCTGTCTGTCTGTCTGTCTGTCTGTCTGTCTGATACCAGTGTTGAATTAATGAGCCACATGTTTCACTGTATGAAACAGACTGGGGTCATTCTTTTATGTGTAAACATCAGGCTTGACTTTAAACACCGCGTTCTAATTAAATGTGACAAATAAATACATAAATGTAAAGGTGCAGACAAGCATACCGTAATACATGTAGGTTATTAAATATGTTAAATGCAAATCAGAATACCAGTGGCCACGGACTCCTGTCATTAGAAGCTGAGGGGTTTGATGGGATCAAGTGGAGATACTTCTGGATTTAATGGATTAAATTACCATTTACAGACCCACAGATAAAAATGTTCAACCTCTGTAGATCCATATGTCAAGGGAGCCCTGTACATCCTCTCTTCTTTATTTATTTATTTTTTGCCATTGAACCTTTAGCTAAGGCTATCCATCAGTCACCTGAGATTTCAGTTGTTTGTTCGGTGAAACTGAATATTTTTTCAGGTGATATTGTTTTATTTTTAACACACTTAGGTAAGTCCCTGTGAGGAATTGCCTTCTAGAGAAATCTGGAGAGTTGTCTGGCTACAGAATAAACAACAAAAAAGAAATGCTCTACTATTAATGAATAAAAACCAGAGACATAACCCACCAGTTCATTCACAATTTTCATTTACCCCATGAAGGTTTCACATATTTTGGAATTAACCCATAAAGAACTAGTGTTACTTTTGTGACAGTTCCAAATAATTATTTTTTGTCTATATTTAACTTTTCTTAAGTGATTTATCACCATTTATTATGACATTGTCCTCTATATTTAGCCTTTTTTCAGTGAACATCAGGTATTTTCCTATATTTAATTCACTGATCATGTAGATGTTCATTAAAACTCAGATTAAATTTGAGGAATATTATATCAGAAACAGAGAAAACTGAAGAAAATGTGAGTTTTTCAGTAAAATGTCATTAACTGAACATAAACCAAGTGTGTCCATCCACTGCCATTGATCCAACTCCATGGGTTTTACTGGTGAATCAATGTTATAGAAGATGATGGTGTTTCCACGTTCACTACGGAGCCTCTGAACGTCCAAATGGGTCATATCTGATGACCATGAAAAGATGACAAACTGTATTTTACAACAATTATTTACATGTATTGATAGGTTTACTGATTCAGAATGTATTAAACATTTCAGATCAGCAGATGGTTTTGGTCATCGGTGGCTGTTTGGGTCTTTATGGGTTAAAATGACACCTGACTGAACCTACCAACTTCCAACTGGAATTGGAAGTGGAATGCATTACTGATTTCAATGCTAGAATGAGGTAATATTATGAATGTGAAGTTACTGAATTATGCATCCTCACTTGAGCCATTATCGCTGATATCACTGGACAGTATCAGGCCCATATCTGATACAGATAGTTTAATCTATGCAGATATACACACAAACAGACAGTGTAATGTATGGCTAACTGAGAGGCTCATGCAGGTTTCACAGTGGTTGTCCTTGCTTGTATTTTTTCAAGTGTATGTGAAACATTGGTGTAGAGCACAGACGGCTCAATGTACAACACAAAGCAATTGATATTTGCGAGGTTTTTAACTATAACCCATGAATACGTTTGGCACAAGCACAGCTGCTTTGGAAGACAGTAATTACTCAATATTCTCATTAGTGTGCATCCCTGCTGCTGCATGCTGTATGAATTTTTTATTCCTGTGCTGCATTTAATATTTGACATTTAAGATTTCCACCACATAAAACAAACCATTAGGTATTTTCGCATTCACACACAGCGACATATCAGAGCAGTTGAGTTGTATTTCATCTCTTTATTATTAGAGAAGTTTCCAAATCCTTGTGTGAACTTGTGCCTGCAGACAAGGTTGAACTTGAATGTAAACACTGTAAACACAAATTCATCCCCGAACAAAAGTTTACTGCGCTTCTGTGATGAGTTGCCCTCCGTAGGCCTGATGGCTGTGCAGAGGCACGCTGGTTACCATAGGCTACCAGCCGACAGCAATCAGAGACTGATTAACAGCTGTGAGGTAGTGGGTAGAAGGGGAGGTAGGTAGGAGCAGAAACACTTAGTCATCTGGAGGACTGAGAAAGAACACAGCAGATGAAAGTTGGACATTTCCAGAAAGTTCTGGAAACAAAGAACACAGACAAAATATCTGTTCCAATATAAGAACATTTCACAGTATTCTCAAAAAACAATGAAGAAGAGGAGCTCACACCCAAAGTCTTTTGATGCATAGTTAACTAAAGATTTGTTTTTGTGTGAGCTTCATCTTTAAATACAATATTTCTATGGGTTTGACGAAGCCAAATTTAGGAATTTTTAAGACATTTTTCAAGGCATTTTTCATCAAATTTAAGCCTTACATAAATAAAATAAACAGTACAATAGGCCTTCTTGATACAGTCTTAATCATGTTACAGTTACATTTCTCCATAACTGTTGTTTCTCCTACTGACATTCATGTGGCTAAAGCTCATACCTGAACCCCTCCACCCATGAATGATCACTGGTGGCTCCACTCATTCCAATCTCTGTTATGCTAAACTGTACAAATCACAAATTTGACAAATTCTTCATAAAAATTTCCAAAGCATCACCATTTATTGTGTATGGGAGTTTTTAAGACATTTGAGTAGATTTAAGGTTTGAGATTTAAGGATTTATTTTAAAGTTTAAGGATAATTAAGGACTTCTTTTAGGAAAACCAAAATTAACCCTCCCTCTAATTTACTACTCTCTGGGGAAAAAGCTATAAAATCATCATATTTTGATATTTTTTCAATTTTTTTCTGCATAAATCTCTTAAACCACTTCAGCTCTGTTGAAAACAAGCAATGGCTCAATGTTTTGCAGGATTTTAACCCTTCAAATACATAATATTACTGTTGTTATTTATGAAAAACACTTACATTTCCGCTGATTAGAGTCTTCGATATTGTGAAAAGAGCAACAGCGTTGATTTTTTTCATTACTATATTTTTTTATATGAAAAATTTGGTTTCAGTGTAAGTCACACTGTCGCCCATAAAGTTGAAATAAAATATTTTTTCCTCCTTTCATGATTTACTCTTGATAGACACAGTGTAACTGAGACTCAGAATATAGTCATTGTACCTGGTCAAAGGTGATTAATGATGGGTAGAGACAGGAATAAAACAAGGAATGTGTCTGAAAACCAAATTATTATAACTTTATGTGCAAAAGTGTATCTAAAAAGAATCATTCTTGCAGAAATCAAAATGAGAGAAATGTATAAAAATGATGAATGGGTGTGTTAGGGTTAAAACTTTTTAATGAACACCCTGTTGAATTTCATTGAATTTAATTTCTTTCTTTATTTCAAACATGTAAAGAAACAAAATAAAATGAAGAAAAAAAAAAAAAAGACATAAACAAAATGACATTTAAATGAACAGAATCTATCTTCAAGTATGAGCAAGTCTGAATTTGTAAGTAAGTAAATTTTATTTATAGAGCACTTTTCACAGACAGTCACAAAGTGCTTTACGGTGCAAAATACAATTAAAATACAATTAAAATACCATTTAAAAAAATTCAATAAAGCTCAATTAAAATACAATAAATGCATAAAGTCCAATCAGTTTGTAGCAGCCCTGAGTCAGTGAGGAAATTAAAGTGCCTGAACAGAAGTGTCTTGAGATGTTTTTAAAAAGTCTCTACATGGTCGAAAAGGAGTAGGATAAGTATAAACTTATTTAATCCTACCCCTCAAATACTTACACACCTTTATTAATATAACTTAATTCATGACTCAGACAATACATTTTTCTTAATTTGACATTCAACCCAAAACTAATACTTAATACTATAATTGAATTATGCACAACAATATTATCATGGTAGTATATTCATACAAACAGACATCAACAGTTCAACAATTTTCTTCAGTAATTACATTTTATTTATCAATACTTCATTATCCATAAACAAACAGCCCTCATAGTCATTATTAAATAATGTACCTCACAAGAATCAATTCTTTATATCTTTTTAAAAAAAACTGAATTATGTTTGATATTTGTTTTATCTCCACACACTACAATAAACCTTAGTAAGTTAGATGTCACTGCTGATTATATAGCCTAACTAGCTGCTATGTCACTGCATTAGCATCCAAAACCCTACAGTATGCCATCTTAACCCTTTCATGCATGAACTGTGAGAACCTTAATCAAGATTTATTTTCCCCGAGTGTTTTTATTCCTCTTTAGGCATAAAAAAACCCCAATGCGATTGACACTTTTCTTATGAATCTATTTTTCATGGGGTTACAAAAATTTCCACTCAGCATGACACCATGCATTTAGTTTTTGAAGTAAAAAAAAAACATGTGTTTACTGATACATCATGTGAAAACTATGAAATAACAACACTTTTAATGCAGCTAATCTGATGTTTTCTCATATTTTAACATACTCTAATACTAGTCATTACTCACTTCATGGAGATAATATGCAAAAAAAAAAAAAAAACTTCATGTAAAAAAAAAAAAACAGAACTGTTTGATAATAATGATAAGCAACTGATTTACACTCAAACATGTTACTGCAGATCAGGTTTATCAAGAACAGCAAAGTTACAGTAATGGTGTGAATTGCAGTGTTTGGGATGGTGCATAAGTGTCCACTGTGTCGGCTGATATGGAACTAAAACAACAAAACCCATGAATATATAAGAGAACAGCTGTAGAATAGCTGTCCACTGTAGTGACCACTATGCATTTTTTATGTATTCATTTTATGTTTTTATGTATTCGTTTTATGTACGGAAGTCTGTGTCTGTAACTATTTAATGTACTGCTGCCCGTCTTGGCCAGGACACTCTTGAAAAAGAGATTTTTAATCTCAATGAGGTTTTTCTGGTTAAATAAAGTAAAATAATTTTTTTTAAAAATGCATGAAAGGGTTAATTACACTTTTGGTTAAAATAATTTTATTTTTTTATTGTATTTGTCTGTCTGTCATAAAACACTTTTCTTATATGTGGAACCATTTAGCTATTTGAATCTAACGTAAAATGCTTAAAATCTGCTAAATATTTTCTACAATACAGTGAAGTTCCTCCTCCCTTGTGTCTAATGGACTGTACCATGATGTGTCCCCCCCCTCCCCTGTCTCGTGCAGTGGGCCGCTCCCCCTTCTTTACCGCCCGCTTTGGTTGAAGCCAAAACAGAACATCATGGCGATTGATGGTAAGTAGGCCAATAACGTCTCTGCTTTTCTTGTAATTAACTTCAACTGGTAAATAATACATGTCACTGGTTAATTCAGTCCAATTTAAAGTGACAAGGGTTTGTGGTAAGCGGTGTTTGCTTTATGTGGAGGCAGTGAAAGTGTCTTTTATTTCTTTGAAGCGGTTTTTTTTCCTCCCTCTGAGTAAAAGAGACAGTGAAATGTTGAAGCGGCGTTCAGTCAGTGTTAGTGTCGGTGGTGCTGAAAGGACAGCTCCGATAGTTCAACACAGTCAAGTCAAACAGAAGAACTGAACCTTCTCTGCTGGGGTTCTGCTCTTTATTTTACCACAACTCTTGCTGTCATTTCGGTTTTACTGTTCGTTATGTTGCCTCGTATCATGCTGGTAGTTTACAACTTGGATTTTAGGGAGTAAACCTCAGACACACCGGGGTTTGAGGTCTGATTTTTGGCTTTTAAACAGACTACACCATTGCTGAAATGCAATAGTTTAGCTCTGAACCAGGACATTTACCACATATATGTAATTACCAACTGTTTCATCGTGCTTGATTTTAATTGGTGGGATTATTTTTTGCCTCTGGCCGTTCATGTCTTCAGCTGCAGTGAATGTGCACTGTTTACAGACAAGTGATTTTACTCTTCACCTTTCTCTGCATATGTAACTTTGCAGGTTGTAAGCAGCTTTGCTTCTTATTTTATCACAGTGAATATCATTTTTGCTTGCAGCTGTAAAGTGCATTATTTTAAATGTCACTGAATAAAGCACATTACACACTATAGCTCTATGATTAATGATCTGTTTTATAATAACACTGTAGCAGGCTTTTACGAAACAGAATGAAAAGCTTTATTCAGAAAAAAATTGTTATACCTGAACCTGAAAGTGAAACATTTTCACATCATTTCTTTGTAAACTAAAGCCAATATACACTCTTTTTTAACAAATATGTTAACATTTTTATGCTTATTTCCTTATAAAATTTAATTTGAAGCTAGCTCAAGTGCTTTTGTTTTTTTGAGTGAAATTGCTTTGGATTTCAATTGAATTAAATATTTAAGACATTTGTTTTCCTCCCAAAGTATGTTAAGGGTAAAAGTTATAAGTCCTTCCCAGTTTGTCCAGTTGGAGATGGCTGGAATGAAAATAGACCGTGAGAAATACAGGACAGCTGGGTTCACCTTTAGAATCCAGAGCGGTGAAGATACACTCTTCAATTCTTCTTGTAAACTAGGCAACTAGACCATCCACCAGCTCAGGGCCTCAGGGGTTTTCTAATCACATTTTATGTAATCGACATTAAGAAATTTGTTCACGGTGACTTGAATCGATGGATAATACTGAAGTCTGAACATACTTAACATGCATGGGCAATTTAGGTCACATGAGGAACACATGAAAAAGCAGACAACCCCAAGCAACCATGTGTAATCTACATGTACATCTTCCCTTTTGCAGTTTATCACACACTACATCTCGCCTGATTTAGATGCTTACTGCACCACACCCACTAACCTCAACTTCCCACTCCATTAGTCAGCAGAGCGCTGTTGCCCGAAACGCCATGATTATAACAGCCCCTGTCAGCAATATTTCATTGGTGCTAGTTGGCTCCGCTGAGATTTATACCACAGCTGTGGGTCTGACTGACACCTGCAGCATCCAGAGGCTGGGCTGACACAACAGCAGTGGGAGGCCGGCTGTGTTTCTGTCTGTACCTGTGATGTCTGGTTGGGTGAGCATCATGAGGTGGCACAACAGAGGGAGACATTCTAGAACAAATGCTGTATATTTTAGTTGTCTAATTAGCATTTGCAAGTAATTGTGCTGTTTAAATGATGCACGTAATTAGGTGATGCCTTTAAATACAGGGCAACTTGTCTTTTTGAGTTCGCGTTCTGTCACAGGCTCCATTAATGTCTCCAGTGACAGTCTATTAGTAATCACATCCATTTTTATTGCTATCATGCTTCATCTCTGAATCATTATCCTAAACCTCCCACAATCAAAGCATCAGGCTTTAAAAACCAAATATATCAGAGCTCCTTAAGCTTGTTAATTGGATATACCATAAGGCTGTCTGGGAAAGGATCAGTGTGTGACTGCCTAAGCTTGTGCACACAAAGGTTTTAGGTTGGAATAACTTGGATACAAATTTAAAAAACAGATAATAATAATAATTCTCTGTTGCACTATGTGTTAAATATATCCAGATTAGTGAAGATTGTTCATCAACCTGCATTTTCCTGTCCTTACTTTTGCGTAGTATGTGTGGCTGACTGAGCTCCATGCATCAGCTCCTGTGACAAGCCACAGACTGATCGACTCACAGCCCAAATGGATTTCATATATCCTGGTTAAACCCGGTTTTCGGGCCAGCAGATCGAAAACAGCCTGGCTCTCATGCTTGGTATTCTCTGTGTGTACGGTGTTTATGAAGCCTTGTTGAGTTCTCAGCTAGAGCCAAGTGCCGAGTGGGCAGCCCTGGGGGCGTCGAGCTGTGGAAATGTGTGTATTTTAATTACAACCACAAAAAAAAAAAAAAAGATGCTTTAACATCAAATACTGCTGCTATGTCTATCATGTCATTTGCATCTGGTGCCTTTTATCAACATGTTACTGTATAGAATATCTGACTCTGACCATTTCGTGTAAATCCTGTTGCTTCCTGTTAAGATGTTTTCCACCATATCTTTCTTCCCTTTCTTTCTCAATGACAAGACTGTTTGTTTTGGAGAGTTGGAAACAGGATATGAGGCGATAATAGCCAATAAGTCTCCAGACCATTTGTGCTAATGTGAGCAGTGAGGCAGTCAAGCTGGAATAGAGCAATATTTTACATGCACAGTAAATTAGTTTCCCGTGTGTGCTGTAAATCAAACAATATGATTTCACTGTCACACAGCCTAAGAGGTAGGGAGGCTTTTTGGCAGTCAAAGTTAAATAGTTGTTGCTAAGGTTGCTACAGTCAATATTTTTTTAATGCTACCAGTGCATGGCTTGACTGTAAATTACATGAAGCGATTAAGAATTAAAGGAGTGATATTTTGCCTTTTTTAAAAAAATGGAATTATTCATTTTAAAACATTTCCCTTTGGTCTACATAAACAGTCAATTCTGTACTTGGGTCTGAAGTCTTCATTAAATAAACTCCACAGGTCCATCTTAAACCCTATTTTTGAGTAATGACACCAGAAAGGTTGTTTTGAGCGCTGGTCCTTTAAATGCAAATGAGCCACTTCACGCCCCACCCCCTCCAGGCTGTTGACTGTGCTGTTCTGTCCCGTTCAACCACTTGTGTTTGTTAATACTACTACTACAAGCGCTGCTGCTGACAAACAATTATGGCGTACTCGGAGAGATGTTTGTCGGAAGTCTTGACCTTATATGTGCAAATGTCATGATGTAACTAGTTATAGATGTGACAAATTAAGCAGGAATTACAACGAGTTGTAGAAATCCACTTGATTTTTGCCAAAATAATATATTGATAGATTTGCAGCACCTGGAGGGTTCAAATTCAAACTTTTTGAACTATTACGGTCCCCAAATACACAAATAAATGTACCAAAGACTAATAAAAGTGGGTTTAGGTAAATATGACCCCTTTAAAACATACAGGACTTCTGAGTGCTTTTGCATCTTTATATATTACTTGTTTTCAAGTTTTATATTTAGTTTTTTCTACTGTTGCCATGTGTCTTGTTGTTAGCAAGAATACAAAAATAAAATATCAGCGCAAATATCATATAACTTGACAGCAGGAATGATAACATGAACTAATAATGGAGTCTGGATGGCTCGAAGACAGTCAACATTTCATATTACGCCCACATTATTTAACGTCTTACCTTGAATTTATTATTTAACACCAGAATAATCTGACATCCTGGTAGACATTGACTGAAGTTGTGGCTGTTTGTTTTTAGCCTCAGCTGTAGGCTCTGTGTGTTACACTGCTCCTCTGTGAATCAGTCCCTGTACTCTTCTGCCTCGGCTGCTGCACAGTTTGGCCTGTGGAGGTTTTGATGAGCGAGTAGATCTTGCTGTATGTGACTACTCACTGCACACACAGACACACAAACACCCAGATAGATTGTCCGCCACACAGAGCCATCAACAGATGATTAGATTAGATTTTTCTGCCACTGTCGTCCACTTAAAACAGTGAAGAATTTATCACTTGGATGATTTTTTTGTGCTGGTATTAATAAAACAGTCAGATCCTATCATCCATTTTAAAGCAGATAGAGTCTGAAAGAAACAACTAATGTGAAAATAACAATTCTGGAAGTTAAATTCAAGTTTAGTTTGTTTGGAGAACAACTTTAGAGATATTTACAAGTATTACAGGAAAAAAGATTGAACTAGTCATTGGTACTGACATATGAATTATATTTTCATCTTCATTTGACCAATCAGAAGAGGCTCCAGCTGTTTTTAATCGCAAGGTATCACTTAAGGCTGAGCAATATCAGTCCATCCATCTATCCATCCATCTGTGAGTTCATCCGTTCATCCATCCAACTATCCACCGGGCTGGGCAATATATCATATTACACTGAATAAGGTTTTGTTTTCTGAAAATCATGACGAAATCAAGATTATTCCCCTGGAGATTTTGCAACTTGTTTGGTTTTTGTAATTGTAACTTTTTCTTCAGCCAAATGTAGAATAAGGTTTTTGTAAAGACTGAGTTTTCAAGTTTAAGAATTGAAGTATTCAAGTTTTGTTTTCAATATATGTAGTCAGAAAACAGTTAATTTTATGTAGATTAAAATTTTTGGCCATATCGCCCAATTCTATGAACAATATTGTTGCACATCTTGCAGATCTTGGTCTATTCGCTGTTGATTAATGTGTTACTTTTCATGTGGAATTTTCCTACTCTAACCCAGGCACGTTTGGCTTTGTCAGTTCTAAAAATAAGGTATTAACTGCACTACTTTCAAAGTGTGTTTCCATTGCTCAGGGCTATGGATAGTGCTGCGAATATAGAGCAATGACTGGACGCAACTTCCCACAATTCTCAGTTTTCTGGTGCAGCAGTGAATGTTTTACACTTGCATTCAGAAGGAAAATGGTGATTGCTCTCTGAACTTGGAGTAGAACTGTAGGATAAGCTGGCTAATCTTTGACGTACTATATCCTCTAGGAGCTAATTGGCTTATGGTAGCTTATCCCAAAGTGACTCCCTCGTGCCATTCAGAAAGACAACACGAAAAATGTCTCACGAACAGCCTGATTAGCACCTCCCTCTGCCAAGAACCAATGAAGAGACCGAGTGATTTTAATGGAAATGGTTGTAGACAAGCAGCTGTTCTCATAAACCAATCCTAACTCATGTTGAGAGGAAATTAATAAATGTAACACTGTGATCCTCTGTTAGTGTTTAACAGCTGACGATGAGGAACACTGTATGTTTAGCCAAGGAACCCTCAGTCTAGTCCAGAAAAACAAAGCATTCTAAACAGCTTTTTCTGTTGCTTTCAGGTGACCATAAAATTCATCTAGTTTTATTTAGATTTTAAGAAAAACTCTGTAGGATGTGGTGAGTTGGAAACTTTGAAACAGGGCCAAGAGCAAAAGTTTGTTGGGTTCTTTTCTTGTCACAGCACATTCTCTTCGCTGACCTCAAACAACCAAATATCTCTGTCAGGTCAATTTCCTCAGCCCTGCTTTCTGTGTCAAGGCCTCAGTCCATTCATCTGTCCTAAACCCAGACATGTTTGTCTCTGCAGCCTGAATAGAAGGGGCAGGCAGAGGAGATTCCTCAAAGAAACTGGGACAAATCCTAAAATTGCTCCCAGCCTTGCCCCAGACTGTCTGCTGGAGGCAAGACAGTGAAGCAACAGTTCACCTTGGTTTAGTTTAGTTTACTTTAGTTTGCAGAAGTGGGACCTGCTCACCAGTGAAGCACTCGCCGGCTGCACATATTGATGACTGCAGTTGCTCCAAATTGATTTCTTTCAGCCTCAAGAGCAGAGCATGTGAACCACTACTTGTACTTTAAGTTTCAGCCAAGATACTCTCCCTTCCCCTGAACCATCTTGTTTGGTTTCAGTACATTATTTTCCCTAATGCAAAATAGTTACAGGTTAGTGTAAGCAGAGGTGTCAGAAGTATTCCCATTCATTTCTCAGGTAGAAGTATAGACACTAGGGTTTAAAAAGACTTCTGTAGAAGCTGAAGCATCAACTCAAGCTTTTTACTCAAGTAAAAGTGTAAAAGTACTGGTTTCAAAACTACTTAAAGTATAAAAGTCAATGTAAAGGGGAAAAAATGCCATTAGGACAAAATTTGCAAAAGCTTAGGTGGTGTCACAGGGGCCCTATAGTGCACTACCCCACCTCCCCAAAAAACATTTTTCTAAAGGTCATAATGACTATAATGTTATATTAAAATGTTAATGTTGAAACATTTGGGATGCACTAGGCTACCTGTTTAAGCCGCATATATGCCCATTGATAATGAACACATTTTAGTCCAATGCAAATGTATTGAAGAACCATATATGTGTACTACTGACCCCTTTAGCCCTATCGGCCTGCCCGTGGGCCGAAAAAATTATATTAATATTCATCTACTATAAAAAATATAATAAATCAGGACAATGGATGTTTTTTTCAACTTCTGCTCAAAGTTTAGACCCTAATGTTAATAAAAGTACATCAAAAGTGTATTTTAGTGCAAACGTTAATGTTCAAACATGATTTTTAATCTTTGTGGGGTGAAATATACGCTATTAAAAATCTCCGACACGAACAATTAATTATGCATATCATCGTCAATCCAGCCGAAATAAAACAGGCGAGGATAAAAAATTCTAATTTCTCTTTTAGTTTGTTACAGTTTACTCAGGCATAGTAATAGATACAATATTTTAGACAATGGGAATAGATTCTGTGAGGTCTCTAAATGTCCATAGACACCAAGAACATCCATATGAACCTTATTATTGTGAAGTAATTCTTCATTTACTTTGGGTATGTCTTTTCAGGCGTTTTTCCCCTGAAAATATGGTCAGGGTTTAACAAGTTAACATGTGTTTCATGGAGCTGAAGATATGATGACTAGTTGAATGTAAGTATTGAAATGGTGCAAAAAGTCAAACTTCAGAGGCATGTTATTAATCACCTTTATTGGAATGTAAATGTACATCCAAGCTTAGCTGCAGGAATCTGTGAGAGCAACGGATGTAAGAGAACAAAACTGGACAAGAGAATAGGTGTACCCAGGGCAGGCTTAGTAACAGTGACCCTCCTATGGTTGTCTGTGCAGTACAGTGGTTGGGACATTTGGCTCGAGTTCTCTTGAGTCTCTGCCACAGACATTTTCATACTAGACTACATACGTCTGCTGTGTTCTCACTGGGGTGTGATGGGATTTGTGTCATGTGTAGGTGTGATGGATCTCATAAAAACCAGTAGGATGTTGGAATGCTACTTCTCATCCAATCACAATCAAATTCACTCTATCCGGATGGCACGATTTATCTGGATAGTATTTTCTTATTTGAGCGATGATAAGCCAGAATGAAAACAAGCTGAAATGAAATAGAAGTAATGAGACTATTTTTAAAATGTAATGAGTAGAAAGTACAGAGAATTGCGTGAAAATGTAAGGAGTAGAAGTAAGAAGTCGGCTGAAAAATAATTACTCCAGTAAAGTATAGATAACCAAAATTTCTATCTAAGTAAGGTAACAAAGTATTTGTACTTTGTTACCTGACACCTCTGAGTGTAAGTATTTAGTTAGTTGTGAGACTTTCCATCAAGGTCAACTGGGTGTATTTTTGTACAATTACAGATCAGAGGATAGTGATAACATAGTTGCATGAGTTAACAGTGGACTTACTTTAGTCTACAAAGAAATAATGCTCAAAGTTGCATCATTATGAAGACCTACTAATGAATAATAACATAATGCATTGTAGTAGTAGCTACATAAGCTGTCTTTCACACTAATGTTGGAGGCCATGTAAGGATGGAAAATAATATAGCCTCATATTTTCATATTGTGTGCAGTTTGACCAGAAAATGAGCAGGAGTAATGGCATGAGAGCATCCCTCGGTGCATGAATCTGTTTTATTGTGCTTAGACACTTGAAAACTGGACAAATTAAAAACTGAAAGCTGAAAAATCATCTTTCATATTTTACATATTCTGCCTTTTGCCAGGCCACAGTTGTAAATAAGAGTGTTTTCTTAATTTGTCTTGCCTGGTTAAATAAAGGTTAAAAAAAACACTAAATGAAAAAACTTAATACTCAGCGCCTTTATTGATGTTGAAGCTGAAATGAGTTGAGTGTGTGCTCCCACTTAGTCTGATACACTTCATAATGTATTAATTTGCCCATTTAATGGTCTCATTTAACAGCCCTGTTATGTTTTGATAGAGCTCTTTAATTATTGCAAGACATTAGATATTATGTAGACATTATGTAACACATCCTGTAACTAGAATACGGTCTACTGTTTTGAAATACGACTAGTAGTAATGTTATAAAAACTACACAAAATAGGAAACTTTGGCATTGGTTTCAGCAATTTCCATCTTTCAGATGTTGAAAAAATAGGAGAGAAATCAAATGCAATGCAATATGAGCAACCAGTACTGTGTGCCTTATTCAAGAGCCGAAGAAAATGTTATTTTTGACGAGTATGGTGCGTACGGTGAGTGAAGGAGGAGTGAAAGAGCACGGGGAGCTTCCTCCCACACACAGCTGCTATATCGATCTGCTGGACAACACCAAGAACTCGTTTTTCAGCTTCTAGTTTGGTAAATATTGTCAGACAGCCTCATCAAGGAGAGGCAAAACTCATTTCAGTGACTGTGTTTACATGTGATAACCGCGATCAAGCATACAACGGTTCATAGACATTACTCTAATGAGCAATGGCCTCTTACGGTATGTACACAGGAGAACATTACACTGTATATACTAAATTTAAGTAGTGATGACTTCATATATTGTGAATGCAGTAGGTACTTCCTGAGAACTCACTCTCTTCAGAAACTCATATTCCAAATTCATAAATGCTCAAACACCATGTTATGCTGATTGACTGGAATAGCTTCTTTAAAACATACACCCATAAAGAACAGTATGCAACTATAAGGAGATATTCACTGAGGTTAACATAAAGTGTATGGATGGGACTCACTTGCTTCATCATTAGTACAGACAGGAATGACTGAGTACAGAAAACATGCTTCCAAATGTAACAATAACACAACAGCTATGACATTTATTGGTTGCAGTTAGATTGGTTTATACTAGCAATGTAATAACATACAAAGAGGTGACAGTTTACACAGTAACTTTGTGTTGTATTGTCTGCCTTTTTATAAAATTGACTTTTCTTATCTTTGAAGAGTTGAGACGTGTGAAAAAAGGTGTGAATTTTATTTTATTTTTTCACGATGAGGGCAGTAACTTGTTAATCAGACCTCAAAATTATTGTCTGACAATAGGAATAGATTATTATCATTTTATTACTATTGTAAAACCTGTATTAGGGTTGAAGGGCATGATATATATATATATATTTTTTGCATAATTGGTTAAAAAATCCATATTTACCATTCAGCATATTGTTATTTAAGGGGTCATTATTGAGGATACTGATGAGACGTGTTGACCACTCATGGGTGTTTTTTAGACAGGTAGTGGTTTAATAAGTGATTGACAGCTGCAATTACCAATCACTGGTCAGATTCACTTACAAGTGACTACATTGTGCTGCTTCATGGTGCAACGCTGACACATGGATGGCTATGGCTCAGTTGGTAGAGCGGGTGGTCCAATGACCAAAGGCTCAGTGGTTCGAATCCTGGCATGTTGAAGTGTCCTTGGGCAAGACACTGAGCCCTAAACTCCTCTCAGTAGGGCCTTGCATGACAGCAGCCACCCATTGGTATATTTTATATTTGAATATCGGTGTTTTTAGTTTTGGTTTTCCCTGTCTGGGAAAACCAAAATTAAAAAGACAGACAGCTGCCTGTCAGCCAGCTGAGCCCAATTAAGAAAAAAAAGAAAAAAAAAAAAAAAAAAAAAAAATTTTGGTTTTCCCCTGTAAGTCGCTTTGGAAAAAAGCATCTGCCAAATGCATAAATGTAATGTAATGTAAATGTGAGGCTTTGTAAAGCGCTTTGGGCCCTATGAAGGTGTGGAAAAGCACTATATAAGTGCAGATCATTTGCTTCCCTTTTTCGTAGTCGCAACAAACAGGATCAGTTCTTCCACATTTTGTCATTTGTTTCTTGTAAAGTGAGGGGAGAGCTGCAGAAGGAAGGTGTGCATTCTGACTTGACCTTTTTAAGATGGGACAAATAATCTCAATAAATGGTGTCATTTTTTTTTTTTTTTTTTTCGGTGTGTGTCCATAGATGATAAAACACATTTCTAAACTATATATATGTCCCCAGATGCATCTGTGCACACTCCTAGTATGAAGTTGTCTTTCCTCAGGTCTTGCATGACTGACTATATCATTACAGTGACATGAAAGAAAGGTCATGCTTCTCAACAGCCATTACACCACTATGACGCCATGTGTTTCAGTGCTTTTAGCCATTAGCGCATTGATGAAGAACTGAACAAATCTTTGAGGAGCCGTAGTTGAAAGCAGCCTGCGCTATTTGTACCTCAACCTGTAGGCACATCCCAAAGGCTGCGGCAGAGCTCAGAGACTCGGAGGCCTTCAGAAGTGTGAGTAATAGTACTGAATTACAGCGACTGTCTGGGAGCATGTCTGGCGGAAATAAAGCATACTGTAAGCTCCGTCTGAATAGCAACGCCAAGGTATTTCACGCTTGAAAGGACAAAATTCAGCGGTGAGCCCATTCTTCTTAGATACCCTCCTTACATCCAGAATGTGCTCATGGATATGGATCACTGAACTGTATTGTATTCACGCTGTAGTCACATCACACTGACATCTCCTCCTCATCTGCATTTTATGTGAGCTCCTGCTTTACTATCAGCAAGTTGCATTCATGTGCACGGTGCTCCTAACAATGACACAACGATGCACAAAAAGACAGAACATTTTCTTGTGTTTTGTGTGGATTTTAACCCATAAAGACCCAGACATCCACCGTCGACCAAAAGCATCAACTGTTGATCCACTAATCCTATCAATCCATGTAAGTAATTGGTGTAAAATGCAGTTTGTCATCTTTTCATGGTCATCAGATATGACCAATTTGGACGTTCACAGGCTCCGTAGTTACCGTGGAAACACCGTCATCTTCTATAAACATTGATTCACCAGTAAAACCCATGGAGTTTGATCAATGACAGTGGATGGACACACTGGGTTTAAGTTCAGTTAATGACATATTTTACTGAAAAAGTCACTATTTCTTCATTTTTTTCTGTTTTGATACAATAACCTTTGAATTTACTGTGAGGTTTTATGAACATCTACATGATCAGTCGATTAAATATAGAAAATAGATTATTTCCACTGGAAAAATTGCAAAATTCAGAGGATGATATTATAATAAATGGTGATAAATCACTTAGGAAAGGTTAAATAGAGAGAAAAATTCATTTGGAAACTGGCACAGAAGTCACACTGGGTCCTTATGGGTTAAATGCTAAACACAAGACAATTCTGTAAAAGTAAAACCTCTTAAAACAGAACATTAAAATACATGAATATATCATTGTTTTTTTGTTTTTTTTTTAATACATCCATAAAAAGAACAGTACGCTAACTATGAGAAGATATTCATTAAATAAAGTTCATAAAGTGTATGGATGAGAGTCACTTGCTTCATTAGTACAGATGCGAAATGTAACACAGTAACACAACAGCAATGAAATTTATTGTTTGCAATGACATTGGTTTGAGTAAATTTCTGTTATTGTCTGTCAATTCATTTTTATAATATTGACTTTGTTGATCTTTGGAGAGTTGAGAAGTAGGAAATTTGTGGGTTTTTTTTTCAGGATGAGGACACTAGCTTGTTAATCAGACCACAAAATCATCATGTGACAGTGCAAACAGTCTATTACACTGGTCAACAACAAATTTATTGTTTAAGTTTTTTGAGCTGACTTAGGATAATTCTGGTGTGCTGAATCCAAAAATCACATTAATTTTGCTCAATCAGGTCAACTTTCTGAACTATGCTACATATTAGCTTTTTAACATTTTTGCTTACATTTATGGGCATTTTCACATCATATGATACAAAATTCTTTCATATTTCTTGCAGTAAACGAGTTCTGAAGATTTTACTTTTGCCAATTTGTGATTAATGTTTTTTTTAATATTACAGGTGAATGAAATGGCTTCGACTAGAAGATCTTGCAAAAATAAGCCTGACGTATTCTGCTACATCTGTGGTGAATACACTATTGTACCTAACAGGAATCAAGTGATCAAATGATTTTTTTTCACTTAAAACCTATTTTGGGTGAGAACTATATACAAAAATCAACTGATAAAGTCACAAAAATGTAATCAATTTTGTGAGAAGATCAAATTAATTTCAAAATCAAATTAGCACAAAAACCTGACCTGATTGAAAAAAACAGATGTCATTTTTGGATTTAGCGGTGCAAAATGGTCCTAATTCAGTTGAAAAAACCAAGACAACTTGCAAAAAACATTTTTTTGTAACCCAGTGTTATCAATTTTCTAGTATTATCACAACTATAGCAAAACACAGCACAGTAACGTCAAGACAAGACAATAAGACTATTCTGCAAAAGAATAACCTCAACCATAGTGTAAGACTTTATTATTTTGGTGAAATTTTTCAAAATTTTTTATTGTTTTTTATTATTTTTTATTAATAAAGGTAAATGAAGTTACCATATTTGGCTCCTTACCCATAAGTGGCAAAAAAAATTCCAAGAAATATATATAAAAATCCAAGAAAAACACATCTAAGGTGAAAGGAACATGTATTTTAGAACATTAGAACATCACTTTTAGAGCATTACAACAACATAAGTGCTGATCCAGACCCCTGTCCACATCCACATTATTCCTTTGAACATCATTCCTTACATTAGTACCATTACTTCATGGTACCTAACAAAGCAGGTACACTCACTGTTCATGCAGAGGTGGACCTTACAGACCCTGTAGACCACATCGGACCTGAGATTGTTGACTCACTGTTCTCACCGTAACTATTGCTGTCACTGTCTTGTAATGTATTCAGAAATTACCAAAAATAGTCACTTGCCCGATAAAGGGTTAATATTTTGTTCGGATCAAATAATGAAAAAGCTTACAGAACCTTAACATACCTTCATGTACTGTTGTATTGTATAATGTGTGATTACACCTACGTTTCCCTTAGGGACTGGGTTCATATAGCCAACTAATATTTCTCTTTTCCTTTTCACTTCCTCTATGTTTGTACAAAAGGACCTAAAGTTCAGAAAAAGACTTGTTAAAGCTGAATAACGTGGAACTTCAGAAGTGATAGTTAAAATTCACCAGAGTCTCAGTGTAATCCATATGTGCATCCGGTCGGTGTTAGCACACACTTCTGCATCAATCCTGCAATGCTTCTCTGCCCACGAAGGATGAGCAGTCATGCAGGACACGCACATCTGTCGTTGGCTACTGTTTAATCATTTGGGAACCTTGTACAGGCTGAGCAGATGAATACCTACAGCTTTGTAGTTATTGTCCATTAGTGCCTCGCTGATGGCTGGATAAAGAAAAAAAAAAAGGCATCATGAAACATCAGTCTGTTTGAATATGTTCACAAGGGCTTCAGTGCCACAACAAAGCACTGTTTGTTTAAATCAAAGAAAGAAAAAATAGAAATGGCTTATAAACTGAACTCTTACATCACACTGTTGCCATCCTGTGTCTGTCTGTGTTGTATTTCTGTGTCGTTTTTGTTCCTCCCGTGGGTTTTGTCTGAATGTGAAAGCGTATTTAAGTGTTTTTCCACTATGTCTGTCGTTGCGTTCCCTCCATCACAGCGTGGCTCATTGAAACTGCATTGTCTTTCCAGGTGGCGAACGTAACTGTGGAGTACATGAGCTGATCTGCGTCAGAAAAGGTAGGGCAGATCAAAGCTCTGGGAGGTTGACCTTTAACCCCACACTTCACCTAACCTCCCGCTCCACCTTCCCATCAGCATTTGTCACCATTTAACTGTCATGTTGTAAAATGTGTCCTTGTTCTGTTGTCGCGTTTGTGTTCCCTTCGCTGTTGTTGTCGTGTGGTGTTTTATGTGATGTGTGAACATTTTGAATTTATGAGCCAAAAATATTCTCTCAAGTCAAACTAACAAATATGTTTGGTCGTGTACTATATTTATTAGATTGTTACGCTGTTGCCAAAAAGATTTAAATTCTTATTTTCTTCGTTTGGTATGACTTTTGTAATGTTTAGGATTTTTTGTGCACATTTTAGTGTTAGACTAATCTAACCATTTTTAAAAAAAATTAATCAATACTAAAAGTGCAATATTTACTATCTTACTTTATTGTAAATTTAATAATAACATTTATATTAATTCATTTTTCAACATTTTTAGTGCAACCTCATAATTTTGACATTGAATTTCCAAAAATGGCAGACAATATAAAACTACTTTTTCACATTATATGGTTCGCTGCTCATAAAGAAGTATGTGTGTTCTTAGAACTTAATGTGTCAGGAATATTTTAATGCTGAAACTGAAACCGAACAAGAGAGAAATCCCACCCCTCGCACGTATTGTAGCTTATTTTGGCATCGATCCAGCTGATGTCATCAGGTCTATGTGTGTGGTGATGTCAGCATATCAATTGCCTCTATATATGTGCCAAGTTTGAAGTAAATTGAAACAAAATTGATGTTTTTATAGACATTTGAAACTTCACCCATGATAAGTAAATGTGAGAAAAAAAAGACTAAAAAAATCATTAAAAATTTGATCTTTGACCTACTTTTCCTAAAATTTAACCACATCTGTTCTGGGTCACTGGTCATCTATAAGCCCAATTTGGTATGAATTCAACCAATAGTTTTGCTGCTACACACATTTGAATTTTTGCCCATTATAAGTAAATGGGATTTTTTTTTTTTTTAATTCATAAAAAAATTGATATTTGACTTGCTTTTCCCAAAATGTAAAGAGATCTTTTCTGGGTCACTGGCAATCTTTAAACCCAACTTGGTATGAATTCAACCGGTAGCTTTGCTGCTAGAGTGTTAACAAATAAAGAAACAAAGAAACAAACCGAACCAAAAACAAAATAAGAGAAAATAAGACAAAAGAATGAAGCAGAACATAACTATGGAAACCAGCAACACTTCAACACTTCACAGTAAATGATGAGAAAAACATTCACTCTACTTCTATGTACATAGTGTACATACTAAAGGTCATAGTGGAGGCAGTACTGCTATGTTTGATAAAAATAAGCTCTTAAAAATCAGACACATTAGAATAATAATACTCCTCATGGTCAGTTGCGTCACTCTGTTCCTCCTCTTGTTATGACATTATTCATACTCTGGATAGAAATGATGCTCTTTAAAAAAAAACAACAACCAAAAAGTGGACTCAGAGAACACTTATCACAGCATCTAATAATTGGGTTTAACTTGTTTGTGTGTGTGTTCATGAATGTGATGTCATTGTTGCTGATTAATTCCAGTGTGTGTGTGTGTGTGTGTGTGTGTGTGTGTTCAGGTTTGTAGGTACAGTGCTGTGCTTCAGGCCATTGTCTTCACATGTGTGGGAGTGTGTATGGGAGTGCTGCTGAGAGTGCTTATGGACTGTCTGTGGAGTGTGTGGGTGTCTGTGATTTTGAGGTGGTTTGTGCTTTTTAAAATTCAACACAGCAACTGTTTCCACACGGACAGTACCTAATAAAGACAGCTTTACAACAGCAGACAAATACAAACATATTTATCTTTGTTAAGGGACAAAATGAAATCACCTCCTGTCATACATCTTCCTTTGTTTTATTCATTAACCTTTCAATTAAACGTGACTGATAGTTGTCGAGACCTGGCATCAGCTTAACATCCTTAGGCTACCCATCAATTCACAGACTGTACCTGAGTCCGGTCGCCAAGGCAACAGGGTCAGCTGAGCAGCCAGGACGTCCTTTTCCCCAGCAACATCCCTTTTTCCCCTCCTGGGCCGTCTCTGTGTCTCCAAGGCATGATGGGATATGTAGTTTCCTCCTCAAGTGTATTATCTGGACATGAGAATTTTTACAGGAAACAAGAAAAATATCACATTTTTGTAATTTAAAATAATTTCATTCTTAAATTGTTCTCATTGTGCAATTTATTTTCATTTTTTATTTTTTGACTTTAACACAGGTATCAGTTTCATGTATCTTATATCCAGTTATGTAAGAGTGACAGATATTTTTGATCTTATTAGATTAGTTAACGTCTACTTTCTCATACAGTGTGGTAACATCTGTATCACTCTCATCCTTTATGAGTTAGCTGCCAAACCCTCCAGATGCCTGTTAATTTCCCATCATATTGCTCTTCATCACCTGCAAAACACCCTGTTTTCCACTGTAATAGCAGTAACATATCCAGTCAGATTCTGTTCTTGCTGAAAATGTTCATCCAAAAAATATTAGATTTAGAAACTAAATTGTCAGTAAAGCAGGCAAAACTTTCTTATTTATCATATTTTTCTTCGGTTTGGTTCTTATCTTATGTCCTTTTCACTAAAGAAGTTAACAAAAGCATCACATCTTTACTGTTCTTGGTTCTACTTGAGTGGTTCTACTCTCTGTGTGTTATTGTTGAGCATTGTGAGTCATCATTTAGTCCCTTTCACATTACCTAAGTGTTTTTTCAGCAGTGGACTACTACTGGACTGTTAATGGTAATAAGAAACTGAACTGTGCATATAGTCGAAGAAAAAATGATTAGATCATCAAAAGTCGTCAAAAAATGTTTACGCAATCAAGCACTGATTCCTGTGTGTACCATGTGACTAAAACTGAGAGAAAAGAAAACATGGAATGTCTAAAAGCACTGTTTTTGTCAGTACAATGCCATAGATATTGATGTAAGAACTGAAGTGATTTTGGTTATTATCAAGAAAACATGGAAAATGGATAGATATCAGCTCTGAAATTAAACTCTTATCAGCTAGTTTTGTTGTTATCATTTTATTTGTGAAAACAAATGTACCTTTAGTTGTACCAGGCATTAAAATGAACAAGAAATTGAAGAAAACAAGGGTGGTCTAATAATTTTGTGTGACTGTATGTCCCAAGGAGGAGAATACCAGCAATCGGATCTTTTTATTTTATTTGTCCTTTATTTATCCATGAGGGTCCCATTGAGATGCAAAAGGAAGTCCTGGTCAAAATGGCAGCAACAAATAGTTTCACATAAAAAACTAAACATATAAAACACACTAAATATATAAATGTAACATAAAACGATGGTAAGACGATAGACCATCTTAAGTGATGTCCATAACTTACACCCCTCTGCAGAGGTTTGTATGAAGAAACATGGTTGTTTGTAACACTTGAAAGTCTTTAACCCATAAAGACCCAGTGGTACTTTAGTGGCACTTTCCAACTGAATTTTTCTCTGTATTTAACCTTTCTTAAGTGATTTATCACCATTTATTGCAATGTTATCCTCTTCAATTTGAGTTTTTTCATTGTAATTCATGTATTTTCTTATTTTTGATTCACTGATTGTGCAAATTCAAAGGTTATTATATCAAAACATAGAAAACTGAAGAAAAAGTGACTTTTTCAGTAAAATATATCATTAACTGAACATAAACCCAGTGTCTCCATCCACTGTCACTGATCCAACTTAATGGGTTTCACTGGTGAATGAATGTTATAGAAGACGACGGTATTTCCACGGTAACTAGGGAGCCTCTGAACATCCAAATGGGTCATATCTGATGACCATGAAAAGATGACAAACTGCATTTTACATCAATTATTTACATGTATTGATAGAATTAGTTGATCAACAGGTATTAAACAGTTACATCAGTTGATGGTTTTGGTCGCCAGTGGATGTTTTGTCTTTAAGGGTTAAAGGTATTTAAAGATAAGAATATTTCAAGTAGATTTCTGTTTTGGAATTTATCACATGCCCATGGTGCATAAAAAACATTTTAACTGAGGTTCCAGTTCACCCTGGGAAAATTCAGAAGAATTCAAGCAGTTGATCTAGTGCTTTAGTTACTAGAATGAGAGGCTTGAGATGTAAGTAGGTAGTTTACCTTTGCAATAAAATGCAACATATACATATTCTCCTTTCATTTAGAGACAACTGTTCCATAGATTCATATGAAATACAGTGGTGAGTGCATGAACCAGCATTAGTTACAAAAAGGGACGTGCAGCATGATACATAGAGTCTAGTTTATAAAGTACGAATGAAGCTTCATGCATGTAGTAAGTAAGTAAAGTTTATTTATAAACTGCTTTTCACATATAAAAATCACAAAGTGCTGTACATAAAATGGGTGCAATAAAACAACATAAGAATAACTTCATAAAATTAATAAAAAGCATAAATCCACCGACCAAAAGCTTTCCTAAATAAAAACGACTTCAGCTGCTTTTTAAAAAACTCCACAGAGTCAACCACATGGAGGGACAGGGGCAGGTTGTTCCAGAGTCTGGGGGCTACAGCCTGAAAGGACAGGTCTCTCCAGGTTTTAAAACGAGTCTTTGGCATCTTCATGATGCTCTGGCTTGAAGACCTAAGGGTACACCCTGAGGAGCAGGGGTGCAACAAGTCAGCAGTATACTGGGGGTCCTGACCATGCTACACCCGGAAAGTCAGGATGTGATGTAAATCACATCGCTGTAGTCGAATACAGACAAAAATGAGAACTCCAAAGCAAAACAATTAAAAAAACAGACTTGGCGACAGCTTTTTCAACAGATTGTCAGTGTGGATATTAAAAACAAGCTTGTCTCTTTACATGCATCATTTAAATAGTTTTATCATTTGTATTATCAGTATCTTTGAAGGAAGTAAAGGAGATGAATGTAGTCTGAACACAGAGTTTGTTTGCAGAGTGAAAAGTGAAACTGTGTGTACTTTTCTGGTGTTGGATATTTTTCTCCCCGTTGGAGCCTTTTAGGGAATTATACAGAACAGGATTCCGTTCCATCTGTGCTGTGAATAATTCAGTCACCAGTGAGAGGCCAGTACAGTGTGATCAGACAGGCATTCCCTGAGGACAACTGCTGCTCCCACCTCACCACATGACCAAACATTGGCGGCTTCGAGCCCTTTAACAGACTGAGTACCACACAGACAAGTTTCACTGAGCACAAAACTTGCATTTTCAAACACGAGGTTGAAATAATGTCTCAGAGCAGATTATGTAACATCCTTTTGTTGATTTTCTTGGTGTGAATAATAAGTAACACTTTGTGAAGTGATCTTAAGTCGTCTGCTTTTTAAAACTGGCTGGTCTTTGTTTTTTTGTGCATTTGTGTGTTTTTGTTGCAGATTAGATTTATCTAGTCCTTCCAAAGACATAGGCCCAATCCCAATTCACCCCTTACCCCTCCCTCTTAGCCCTTGAACTTGGCACTACACCTTGAAACGGAGCTGCAAGGGCTAGGGGTTGAAACATTCCCCTATGAAATGGGACAACCCTTCACGACCTGTTATGTCATCGGCAGTCCTCGATGCCGCTATTAACAGATGCGACAACTATGTTTCCAAAAGTATTCACCATGCTGTCAGTAGCTGTAACCATCTCTGTTGCATGGGCTTTGGTCGTCTTTTTGCAGCTATCAACTATAAACTGCAGAAATGCGATCTATAACACACTGAAACAGCATTAAACGGTCAATCAAATGATTAAGTTGTTTACGAAGAAAACACGTACATTTGCGTGTTTCTTTCATCACACTGCTGCACTTTTTACTGTGTTTACCTCCATCTTGCTGCTGATTCGAACAGAATTATGGGAAATTTCTCAAACCCCTCCATTCATAGTGTGGTCCTGAAAAATCTCCGTTTCGAGGTCTATACAGTCCACCGCCTTAGCCCTTCCCCTCTGTCTAATTGAGAATCGGGACACTACCCCTTCTCGTGTACGCGCAAAACAGAGGGATAGAGGTAAGGGGGGGGGCCAAGGGATGAATTGGGATTCAACCATTGTGTAATTAGAAAGACAATCAGAAAGTACAGACCAAGGCCAGAAGATAGACAAGACAAAAAGTGATGTGATAATTATAAGAAATCACATGTATCAATGGACCGTAAAATGAGATGACTTTTCAGTGTGACCTTCCATCACAGATGAGCTCAATAACGAACATCTAACCCAACAAAACTGACTTTACACATAGAGCTTATTTTATCACTGTGAATGAGTATTAAATGTAGCCCCTAAACATCTATTGTTGCTTTTACCCTCTGTCTCCACACTCACGATCCTTACATTGTAAAGAAAGTATAATACAGTCATGGAAAAAATTATTAGACCACCAGTTTCTTGTTCATTTTAATGCCTGGTACAACTAAAGGTACATTTATTTGGACAAATATAATGATAACAACAAAACATAGCTCATAAGAGTTTAATTTCAGAGCTGATATCTAGACATTTTTCATGTTTCCTTGATAACCTAAATCACTTTAGTTCTTACATCAATAGCTATGGCATTGTACCGACAAAAACAGTGCTTTTAGGCATTCCATGTTTTCTATTCTGTCTGTTTTAGTCACATGATACACACAGGAGTTAGTACTAGATTGCAAAACCATTGTTTTTGATGACTTTTGATGGTCTAATCATTTTTTCTGCAACTGTATAAGCAAAGTGAATGTGGTGTTTTTTTTAATCAGGAGACATTTTTTTCTATCCAAGTCCCTCTTATTCCTTGTATATGCAGTCTGGTTTGTAATATATAAACCTCACCTTATACCATGAATACTAAGAAACAAAAAAAAAGCAGAGATTTCAGTTTTTAATCCATAACACACACCAGTGGATGACTCACTTTGTCCACTCTGACTGCATCCACAATGAAATACAGTCATTTAAATACAAAGCGGCTCATGCTGTTCCAGTGAAATTATTTCATTTTCCACTTATTCACAAAGACATTTCTTTAAGGTTTAATAAGAGGCTTTTAACTGCAATTACTCAGGAAATGGTTGTGCCTTAATGCCATTGATGCCATTCCCTCCCTAAGTATAGAGGACGACTGCTTTATTAGACTGTAAAAATTAATCCTTCCTACTAAGTGAAGAATAATTTCAGTAGACAGCACAGTGCAACGTCAGGTCTTTGTACAACATCTATTTCGTGACGGCTGTTTTTTTTTTTTTTTTTTTTTTTTTTTAAATGCTATACCGCCTTCACTGCCATCGTTTTAAATGGCATCAGACACACAAGTCTCCTCCGACTACATCCAATGATCAAATGACACCTCTGAGGTTGTGTTTGAAGGTCATACATGAGGTAGAAGGTCATATGGGTCGTCTTTAATTTGTTAAAACATCCTTCATACTGTATCAATCAAAGAGGTTCATCATGGCTTAACGAATCCCGCCTGCATGCCTAATGATGTTTTTCAAACCAAAAGGAGTCAGTGTCGTGTTTAATGAGATCTGACTCGCTGGTGTGTCTGGAGTCTGGTGTGATGCTGCACCTGAACCTGTTGCTATGGCAACTATATTATCGCTGTAGAGGCACAACCTCTGTCTTCATGCGCTCACTGTCATTCAGTTGTTTTCTGGCTTGCCTCCGTCTTCCACATGTGTTTTAAACAGAGGTTTGTCAGAAAAATAATGAGTCTAGGTTTTATTTATTATATCATGTTGAAATAAAAAGAACATATTTAATTTTTAATTTAATTTAATTTAATTTTTAATTTTGACAGTAATAACCACTAAAAAAATTGTTGCTCACACTGCTAGGGGAAACTAATGAAACATTAAGCCCAGTCATAAAAAAAGTTGCATGAAATATGGCTCAACTGCATTTAGCTTTGATTACAGGACAAATTTGTAGTGGCGTCATTTATGCCACAAAGTGCTTATGCAATTTCATCATAAAGTCACAAAATGTATTAAGATTTCTTCTTATTCTTTATAATTCTCAATATGTAAGATCTTGTATTGATGATAGGAAATTAAGACAACTCCATAAAGCCTTCCTTAGCATTTCACACTGATTCCAAATGGGTTTAAGTCTGGTCTCATGCTTCCCGAACCACTCTTTCACAACTTGATCCTGACAAATCCTGGTTTTGTCATGTTGGAATATTCCTGTGTCATCAGGGAGGAAAAAGTACACCGATGTCCAGTCATAACACTGCCCCCATAGGTTTGTACTGTAGGCACTAGGCATGATGGGTAAACCCTTCTTCTGCCCCTCTTCTCACCCTGAACAATCTGGACTCATTAGACCAGTGACTTTTTTGCACTGAAATACAGTCCAATCATTATGCTTTCATTCTCTTAATAACTTGCTGCAGTTGAAACATCACGACGATTGTACTAAAAATGGAAAACTCTTACCTTTTTGCTTGGACAAAACCAGTTGATGTATGTTTCCTGTTGTAATTATTTCAGTTAACAAAATAGTCTTGATCTTTTCTCAACCCATAAAGACCCAAACATCCACCGTCGACCAAAAGCATCTACTGATCTAAACTGTTGATGCACTAATCCTATCAATCCATGTCAATAACTGGTGTAAAATACAGATTTTTTCATGGTCATCAAATATGACCCATTTGGATGTTCAGAGGCTCTGTAGTTACCATGGAAACACCATCATCTTCTACAACACTGATTCACCAGTAAAACCCATGGAGTTAGATCAGTGACGGTAGATGGACACACTGGGTTTATGTTCAGTTAATGATATATTTCATTGAAAAAGTCATCTTTTTTTCAGTTTTTTTTCATTTTTTTCTGTTTTGATACAATAATCTTTGAGTTTACTCTGAACTTTTATGAACATCCACATGATCAATCAATTAAACTTAACAAAACAGATTATTTTCACTGGAAAAAATGCAAGATTCAGAGGATAGTAGTATAATAAATGGTGATAAATCACTTAGGAAAGGTTAAATTGTGAGAAAAATTCATTGGGGAACTGCCACAAAAGTCCCACTGGGTCCTTATGGGTTAATGTTGAAAGTGCTAAATAATGACAACACCTTCAATGTGATCCTGTGTGTCTCAGTCTCTCCTGAGGTTCTGGGGTTTCTGACAGCGATCGGCCTCTTCATCATCCTCATGACCCTCCTCTTCTGGTACCTCAACAACAAGTTGGCACTAGAGAACCCAGGGAGCCTTCAGTGCCTTGATGACTTCAGGAAAAACACAGAGCTGCAAGGTGAGACTCAATCTACTCACTTTACTTGACTCTCTTTATAACCTGCCGTACCGACACAGTACTTCATATTAGCGCCCACTGGAACTTTATCAACAGGATTCTTGAGAGGTCACCTATTAGTACCGGCTCACAGAAAGCTTGTCACTTTGTCCGGCCACTTGTGAAAATTATGGAGCCACACCACTGACGGCAGCATGAGGCCTGACCTCAGCATGGAGGTGTTTTCCACTGGCTCTGGCCTTTTTCAACACACAAGGGGTTTACTGTTGGTGACAGATGTAGGCCTGTTTACTTGTCATCTGTCCACAGGGCTTCAGAAGTTTAAAGGTTGGTGGCCCCAGGGAGTCTGCACAGGGAGTTGGCTTTACCCTGAGAAGCCACCGGGTAAACACCCTGTTAAAAACAAAAGAGAAGTGGAATAACGTGGTGAGGTGCAGGTGGCAGTGGTTGTTTTTGGCATCTGGGTGTTTTCCTGTTTATATCACCTTTACAGTGACTGAGGAGACTTATTAAGTTTGTTTATTGTTTATTTTTAAGTCCAGATTTCAGGCAGTCTCCCTTTTAATATGACACTGACAGATATTAAAAGACTCAATATTGTATATTTTAGAGGTGGGGGACCTCACATGACTTCACTTAGGTCAGACTTAAGTCAACTTTTGGGACTTGAGACTAGGGATGTAACGATTACCAGTATAACAATAAACTGCGGTCAAATTTATGACCGTTAGTATTACTGTTTAAATTCTAATTATCATTGAAACCGTGTTCGATTAACACACTTTGAAAACTCACGGTGGTACTGCTCATTTCCTGGAGAAACAGCGGCACTCCAGGTGTGCATGTGCAGTTTGCAATGTTTGGCCTGTGAAAACATGGCTGAAGGCACCTGCATGGACAGCACTCCAGAGAGCCAGGGGTAGTGGGCTCCCGCACGGACCGGGCCCGAGCACACCTCCGTCCCATGCATCTCTCTCTCTGTCTCATTGCGACATTCAGAATGATTTGATATGGACAATTGTCAAACAAGCTCCACTATGACCTGTCCAACTACTTTTTTTCCCACTCAAAAAAACACTCAGGAATTGAAAGGAGAGTTGATAAGGAATTGGACTGGTGAGCACAATCAACAATGGCATTGATATTGATAAAATCCTATCAATTCCCACCCCTAGTGCAGTTATCTCTTATGGCCATAAGGTGCCATCTTTAATGCACATTTGTATGTTTAATGTTTACATGTTAATATTTTAATGTTTCTGCCAACAGATAGTACATTGTGCATGTTATTTTATTTTATTTATTTATTTATTTTCAAAAATACAACTTGGTTAAATTATTTCAGTGTGTGTATAAGAACTTTTTGAACATTTTGAGCACATTTCAACAATACTGCGATAATAATGATAACGGCGATAACCGTGATAGTTTTGGTCACAATAACCGTGATATGAAATTTTCATATTGTTACATCTCTACATTTATTACAGATTCAGCTGCTATTCTTGTGGTAGATAACTCGGCAAGTCATTCTGCTCAGAAAGACATGGGGAAGTCACATTTGACTTTTGAAGCATGTTTGTGTGATTTGTAATGCAATATGAGTTTGTCGTGAAGAAATTTCCAGCTGAAATAAGAGACAGAGGAGAAATTAAGCAGAATACAGCAGGTCTATTAGTAATATATTAATGGATGGATAATACCAGTATTATCAGTATGGAATATGTTTTCATGGCTGGATGTAACAGTAATGTTAGCAGTGATGGAAAAAGTATTTACAGCACTTTTGTTTACTTCAGTACAAGTACTAGTATGACACTATGAATATACTCCACTACAAATAACAGTAATGTATTGTAAGTGTTCTTCAATAGAAATAGGCTACATACTAAGTATAATGTGTTAAATGAATCTAAAGTATAAGAAGGCAAAGTGTTTATTGTATAGTAGAGTAGTCCCTGAGTAAAAATAGGGACAGTGTCTGTGAATGTCTTAGTCCAATTTTAGTTTTGATGTAGTTGTTTCTGTGAATAAACACTGAAACAATCATTTCTATTTTCACTTCAGAGCTGTTTACACAAAGGGGTCTATGTTTTCATTTGATTGTGTAGTCACTGTTGTTCATTCAAGAGGTTTGTAAAGGATGATCATCAGATGTTTATATGACATTCCTCATCATTTTATTGACCCCATCCATGGTTTTACTTATCTTATTTGTCTTTTAGCAGGGACAACTTGATTTTCACCACACAAATTTAGCATTACTTTAGACCTAAAGGTTAAGACTGAAGACACTCGTTACTTGCACATGTACAACTTACTCCATCACTGATATACTGAATATTAATGGTCCAAGCAGTTCTAAACAGTATGGAGAGTTTTTTCCTCCAGTATGACTACAACAGCACAGCTTCACTGTCTTAAAGCTCTGCTGCCCCCTGCTGTAAGAAACATGTACCTACATCTGATCAACTAATTACCTCAGTGTAAAGCTAGACCACTACATGTAACAATAACCTCAAATTCCTAGTTAGTTAGTATATTTGCACCGGATTACTGTAGATTTATCTTTAACAAGCATTTATTCAGTAATTCATTTCTATTTAATGGCTATATGAAAAATTTAGGATGAAATATTTACTGATAATCTTTGCTGTTACAAAGCAGGGCACTGTGTTGCATAATGTATCTGATCATGGATGAAGCACCATGGAAACATGGTTGGTTAGAAGACTCTTTATTTAATCTTTAGGAGTCTGTACCATCAAGCAAAACTTAATTCAGCTCATATGAATCAATGTTCTCACTTATCTGTTGACAAGGACCAAACATACTGTGTTGGATCACTGGGGGGGCAATATCTAGAAACAAAAAAATAGAAACAGATTCCAAGATCCTGCAAGATAAATATCCAATGAGGAACAACTGATCTTTCAAGATCTTTCAAAATATTTTCTTTTGATATTTATTTACAGTAAAACAATTAAAATAAATAGCTTTTTCAAATTATTTTATATTTTTTGTGTTAAGACTATTTTAAGACTAGATTTAAGAATAGGTGGAAGTACAGCTGGGTGATAAGACCATAGTTATCATTTTTGACATATATTTTTACATTGTGATATTCATATCTGTCATGTATTTCATTTTTCTTTTGTATTCAGGACTTTTCTACATTTTCAGTTTCAGTCTTAACTCATGTGTCTTACTCATATATATTTTGATGTTGAACAAACATTTTATGTTTAGAATTGTTCTGAATGTTCTACCTCTAGGGCTTACATTTTTTTCTGTTCGATGTCATGTTCTGACTACGAACAGGAGGTTAAAAGAAGAAATAACTGTCTTGTATGTTGTATTTGTCTCAAATAAGAACTTGTTTTTTATTATTCTGAAACAGCATGTGCTTTAGGTGAGTATAATTTAACCTCCTGAGACCCAGTTAACATATATTAAATTAACATTCAATAATATTAAATAATTGCCTTGATTGGAAACAATATGATGCAACAATTTTATTTGTTTATTTATTTATTATTAATGGAAGGTCCTTTGCAGTGAACAACTTTTTCTTTTTTTAAGTAAAGCTGTAAAACTTTTGTCTACTACAGAGGACTCAGGAGGATACGAGATAAACCAAAAATCAGATTTACATTGTCTTTGTCTTTTTTTGTTTGTTTGTTTGTTTGTTTGTTTGTTCTATTATTGAAGAGCAGTTTAAAACTATAAATAAATATCTGGTTTCTTCAGTTTTCACTCAAGATTAAAAATGAGCCTTTAACCCTTTCATGCATAGTGGTCACTACAGTGGACAGTTACTCTACAGCTTTACTCTTGTATATTCATGGGTTTTGTTGTTTTAGTTCCATATCAACCAACACAGTGGACACTTATGCATCATCTCATAAACTGCAATTCATACCATTATTGTAACTTTGCTGTTCTTGGTTGGTTCTTGAGTGAAAATCAATTGTTAATATTTATTTTTTGCATATTATCTCCATGAAGTGAGTAATAACTAGTATTAGAATATGTTAAAATGTGAGAAAACATCAGATTAGCTGCATTAAACATGGTTTCATTTCACTGTTTTCATATCACTTTATGATATTGGGTTTTAAATACATGTTTCTTTGCTTCAAGAATAAAATTCATGGTGTAGCTGAGTGGACATTTTTGTAACTCCATGAAAAACAGGTTGATTTAAAAAAAAAAATTCAATCACATTGGGGTTTTTTTCATGTCTAAAGAGGAATAAAAACACTCAGGAAAAAAAATCTTGATTAAGGTTCTCATAATTCATGCATGAAAGGGTTAAACTGGAAAGAAAAACTGATTTGACATTTACTATGTTTATCAAGCTCAACTGATATGAAGATTGATTATCATGAGAACATTTTTTTCTTCTTATTGTTTGGAGACAACTTTTGACCATATAAACGACTTTGGTCTAAACCTACAGCTTGGGGGTCAGTAGATCAGTGTCACTCTACTCCATTTGAATGAACCTGTCACTCTTTGCCCCTCTTTCAGAAAAAGCCTACTCTGACGCTGACCTGCAGGGCTCATCATCGGACAGTGAGGATGAACTGATGGGTCAATATCAAGAAGCCGTCAGCCGCTCCCAGGGCCTTCGAGGAGGCGCCAAGTCAGCCTCCGCCCCCAAACACATCGGTGGTTTCAGCTGGGAAAGCCGTCAGAAGTACAGCCCCCTGACTAATGATTATGATGGATACAGCAGTGAAGCCTCAGCTGACGACGGTGAGTCCTTTATCTGTGAATCAGAAACCATTCGTAGGATGCTTCTCTGTGACTGTTTTGTATTGAGATGCGGCAGCAGTGTTCAGCACTAATTCTGTCTTAAAGATGTGCTTATCTACACAATACCTCAGTTAAAGTAAATAAATTAGCACACTCACTCCCTCTTCGTATGCTGGAGTCAAATGCACAGACTCTTCTACACCTCCCTACCAACAAACACAAGTAGGCCACAACACACAGCATACACACTGTCAGTTAATCCAGAGAGGTGATCAAAGCGAAGCTGCCGTTCAGCGCACTCTCCGTGGGAGGGTTGTGAAACAGTCAACTGTCTGTATAACGTGCACAGCCGCAGCCCAGCACTTCCCTTCTTCTTTTTGTTCCCTTTTATTTATATTTTTTGATGCATCTCTGTTTCCCATCTGCCAGACTCACCATCACAAGGCGTTTACTGTGACGGACAGAAAGCAATTTCTTTTTTTTCTTTTTTTTTTTCCATTTCAACAAGATGGAGTCAGAGGAGAACATCAGCTCTGGCCTATTTAGATGAGCTTTTGTATTCATCAGTGACATTGATGTTGAAGTGTGCAGCGGGGATTGGACATTATGAAGTGCCATGTATATATCAGCAACACCTTAGATGTGTAATAAGCATAATTGCCCATTTACTTCTGCTAATTTTTGTATTTTTTTAAATTATTATTTATTATATTAGATGCATTTGCACATTAAATAATAATAACATGATTGAGAAACTGAGAGGGTAAGTGAGTCTTAGTTTTATGTCTGTGTTCATTTTTGTATTAAATGAAGGAACAACAAGCGTCTTAGCTATGTTAGTTATTGTAGCATGAAATCTGAAACTGCAACAAAATGAAATAAGGAAATTGAGTCAATTAGTCAGGGAAAACATGATCAGGATTGAAGCCCAGATACTTGCTGCTGGTTGTCAAGAAGTGGTGTTTAAGTGGCACCTGTTTGTTTCTTTAACTAACACGTGGCGATATCCAGCAGAATTGTCACAGGGCTTTTTTTTCTGTTTGTGATGTGATGTTTGTGATATGTCTGAATTTGGCATCTTCAGGTGGGAATCAGTCATGTTTATGTCTGTCAGTGTTATTCAAAGACAAACACAGTCTCATCTCTGCCAGGGTCCTAAATTGGTGAATCATGTCTGAACCAGCTTTGTATTATATAAGACAGTGGTTTCCAAGGCTGAGTGTCTAGCACAGTCTTTTTAATGCAATGTTTGAATGTGTAGCTGAGGGATAAATAGTGCATGACAAGTTTCTGACTCCACTGGTAAAGAAAAATCACACTGTAAAAGGTTGTTGTTATGCAAGTGCTGCAAAAGCTGCATGTGTCTCCATCACCACTAGATGGTCTCTAATACTTGGAAGATTCTGGGTCTTCATTAAGGATGGTAACAGAGGAGAGGGATGAAAGACTTCATAGATTCCACTTTCATATATTCATATTTTAGACACATTTCTATTTTTGCTTTTTATTTATATTACCAGCGTCTCTGGCATTGCATCTTTTTTCAGTGATTATTTCCATGTTTGCACATGGAGGACATATTTGCTGTTGAAGGAGATGCACATCAGCGGTGTAATCTTATCTCTTTCTGCTTTTTGAGGCTTGCAGGATAAGAACTAATCAGTGATTATTAGCTGACAATAAAGTGACTCTGACACAAAAAGAGTATGAGCTCTATGATAAATTACTGATCAGCTGTTGTCCACTAAGCGCTAATTTTTCCAGAAAATCCCCAGATTATCTCCCAGTTAGCTTTGTGCTTGTCACCTGCAACATGGAGGATCATATTCAGCTCATACAGAATGACTGTATATGAAATCTTATATATTAAAACACCTGGCACTGGATTAATTTAACATAAATCCATGTTTAGCAGAAGATTTTACCGCTTTGCAGCAGGTGAACTCTTTTTTATTTCAGTGCTGCTAATTCTGTCTCAGAATATTTATTGTCTGTGTTTATTTAACATTATCAGTTCTTTCATATAAAAAAATACAAATGCAACACACATCACCTTGAAGAAACCTTGAAAAAGGGTCTTTTTATGTAAAATGCTTGAAGATATGAGCCTATTTACAAATCTCTTTTGACCTCTAACCAGACGACAAAGATTAACTTCGTCTACGGCATAGCTTCTTTTTGTCTGTGACCATAAAATTATGTTATGCTCCACGGACGCATCAATTGAGTCATGTGTGCCTGGCAGCAAAAACTTGAAATTTCCTTGGTTTATTTATAAGACAAGATTTTAGCTATGGAAGCGGTTGTGTTTGTTTTTGTATGATCCAAATACCCTTGAAGGTTTTAAAGGATTATATAGAAAATTCAGGGTTCTTAGCTCCCTATTTATTATTATTAAAAAAAAAAATTATGGTGCTAAGAAAGTTATTTATGTGAGGTGAAATTTGTATTGAGGTTTCTCTGAAACATTATGGTTCATTAAAGTAATGTATTTCAACCTGTATTCTTGTATTTCCATAAAGTAATGCAATGAATAGAGGAAGAGCAGTTTCCTCATACTAGTATTGACATAAGTTCACTTTTCCCACTTCAAAAGTAGACATTTGTAATTTTCATTATATGACAGAAGACCATTTCCATTTATAGACAGAGTGCATTTAATTGTATCACAAGCAGCCTTAAAATTTCTGAAACACTTGTGCTATTTTCTCTTGTGTTTGTGAGTATGAGCATGCTTTGTCCTCAGGACATATATTTATTATACATGAGTAGGATTGTGCAGAGGCTGCAGAATCACTGAGGTTGGGTGCCCTGGTGCCTCTCCACAGCCTCCCAAAATAGGAAGTAAGCATTAAGAAGCAGAAGATCTGAAGTCCAAAACCTCAGATGTAGGCACACTGTCATGACCGCTTGATGAGGATGTCACAAAAAAAAAGAAGGAAAAAAAAGAAGCTGACGAACCTAAATCACTGATATAAAAACACTAAGGTGGTGATGATCACATTGTAGGAGCTTCATGATCTGTTTAAAGATCATTAAAGAAATGTTGTTTCGCAGAGTGAACATGAACAGGTCATTCACAGACTGAATGAAAGAAAGTCACATTAAGAAATTGACGCAGCAATGAGTCACATTTCTTGAAACCTAGTAAATCTATACATACTGTGGATTTATTAGAGGTTTTGCTGGATCTCATCAACACATTATTATTCTTTGTCTTGTGTTGTCAGATTTTTATCACCTGGATTGAAAAAGTCACATGTCTTTTATTCTTCTTCTCACGTGCTGATTATTTCGGTGTAGGTGTGATCAAGGCACAGGTGTGTTTTTGTCTATTTTTGTCAGCGTGTCTTATTTGTTTTATAAGACCTTTAAATGCACTCACTCAGCAGGCTTTGTATAGGTGTTTAACATGATTACCTTTACACAGCTGATAAAACTGGACTGATAGTCATGATGCTTGAATATGCATGAATAATAAAATATTCAGAGAAAGGTGAGCTACAGCGTTGACAGATATACTATGATTTACCCTCTGTATGATGTATGATCAATAATGCCAAATGTACAATACTTTGATTGTACTTGGTATTAGCCAATGTAATCAGTTTTGTTTATCTAAAATGGATTAATTTCCCAAAATGGACTGTAACAGAACAGTAAATTATAGATCCTACGCTTGGTTTTACACGTGTCTTCTCACAGTATGTGTTTGGAGTCGAGCAGGCGTGTTGTGATAATGAACATGACACATAAGCATGATTATTGTTGTGTTAAATTCTCTTAAATGATCATATATTTGAGGTCATTTGTACACTGAATACAGCATTCATGGGCCAGGCTAATATTTAGAGTACAAAATTCTATTTATGACTCAAGTGCAATCATTTTCCTTATAATACAGACTTCTAGTGCGGTGATTTAACATTTCTCATCTGGTACAACTGGTCAGTTCGTTGTTTAGTTCTGTTTTGTCATGAACAAGACAATAAAATGCCGCTCCTCATTTGCCACCTGAAATATTTATACCTGAGCTTCACAGCTAAGATTCACAAAGCACAAACTGTTTCCACACTTAAATAGGTACAAGAAGGCAAAACAAGGCGACTGCCAGTACAGAGGGGTTGAAGGAAGGGTGGGTTAGATGAGGGGGAGGAATGGTAACCATTCCAATTAGCGGGCTGGAGAAAAGAGTAGTGCTTTTACACAGCAGCTTCCATCAAATCAACCGCCCCCGGCTCAGCAGGAAAAAAGCTGCTCAGAATGGATTTGCTCCTTTTATCAAGCCCTCCATGACACTTAGTTAAGACTCCTTTGCCTCCATCCTGCCACTGATATGTGCCACTTTGAGGTGGCGTCTCACTGACATTATTAAGAGTGAAAGTTTCAAGAACTTGGGAGAGAGCTGGAACAATGAGTTGGAGTGGATTACGTCATCATAGTGTTGGCTTTTCCAAAAGTTAGGAGACAGCAAAGAGGAGGATTTTTTTCCAAGTTATTTTCCTCTTCATCTTTTGTTTTCTCTCTTTTCTTTTTTTTTGTTTTGCAAGAGACGGGGTTTAAAGCACTCCTCGCCAGTGTCCCTATGGGAGTATTAGCATCGGCTGCTCAATTTTTGTGAATCCAAATTGGACAAGGGAGGCAGATTTGAGAAAGCAGCTGACAACACTATTCAAGGTTCTTTGTAAGTGCCACAGAGGCGCACAGTATAGCCTTATTCTTTGCCTTCCAGGCAACTGAATCATTTAGAAAGGTGAGAGGCATGAAATCTGTGGCAGATTAAGAAGTATTCAGTACAGCCCTTAAATGGTGCATATCTGATGTTTTATTTAGGTCGTACATTCCTTTCACATTATGCTCATAAGGACGGGCAAAGTAAGTTTCATTTGTCAAAGGGAGAATAAAATCTGCAAAAGATTTATAGGAACAGTAGAAGTTTTAATAGAAAATAAAAAGGTAAATCACTGCGTGGTATTGAGGTGTAGATACCGTTTAATCACTGACTATCAGTTAATAAAATATTGAATCAAATCATATAAAGCTGTGCAGAAGTTCACATGAATTAAGACATTCTGGCTATATCAGCCTTTAGTTGTGAATGCTCTACAGTGCTTCAGTTTAACCTTTGCTGTGGTGTTACAGGGGTTGGACAAAATAATGGAAACACCTTCACCTCAAGATGATAATGCCCCAATCCATACAGCTAGAATTGTTAAAGAATGGCATGAGGAACATTCTAATGAAGTTGAGCATCTCGTATGGCCGGCACAGTCCCCAGACCTCAACATTATTGAGCATTTATGGTCAGTTTTAGAGATTCAAGTAAGACGTCGATTTCCACCGCCATCGTCTCTAAAAGAGTTGGAGGGTATTCTAACTGAAGAATGGCTTAAAATTCCTTTGGAAACAATTCACAAGTTGTATGAATCAATACCTTGGAGAATTGAGGCTGAGAATTGCCGCAAAAGGCGGACCTACACCATATTAAATTATATTTTGTTGATGTTTTAAGGTGTTTCCATTATTTTGTCCAATTCCTGTATATGTTAATTCTGTAAAGTGCTTAACACATAGGGGAATGGCTTGTTCTCCTATTGTCATGCACTGTTTCTAAAAAAGCTTTAAAATATGTCAGCGGGTAAGTCAGCCTTCTCCTGAACAAAATACTGAAAACTGAATTAATGTATTCCCTGACAAGTAATTTAATGCTGTCTTTCCAACAGCCTATTAGTCAAATATGCAGATGCTGTTTAATTAAAAAAAAAAAAAAAAGTCATGGTGCTGTTATTTGTAGGTTTGCACAGTTAATTGTATTCTTCCCAGATGTATTATTCATATTTGTTCTTAGTTTTTACTTCAGCGGTTATTACCGGCTTTGGGTCTTATGTAATTGTAAAATAAATATTATTGTCATGTCTACAGTACACCTGCTGTGAAAGTGTCACAGAGCACTAAGCTACATACAACTATTACTGCACGTAATGTGTTGTTCAAAGTGTAGTGTATTCAGTTTAAGCAGAACAAACAGACAGCTCTTAAAAGTCCACAGCTATGCCTTAAGTAGTGTGGCTTTTTTTGTCACTGCAGAGCTCTGTTCATATTATTGTTGGGATGTTTCATTGTGATTTAAACTGATGGGATATAATGAAAACCACAGATTCAACCTGTGGATCTTGGACGTCATAGAGTCTTACTTCCAGTATTTAACCCATGAAGACCCAGTGCTACTTTTGTGGTAGTTTCCAAATGATTTTCTCTCCCTATTTAACCTTTCTTAAACAATTTATCACAATTTATCACAATATTGTTCTCTGTATTTTGTATTTTCACTGTAAATCATGTGTATTTCCTTTATTTAATTTAGATGTTCATGGAAACAGAGTAAATTCAAAGGCTATCATATCAACACATAAAAAACTAAAGAAAAAGGGACTTTTTCAGCAAACTTAATCCAGGTGTCTTCGTCCACTATCACTGATCAATCTCCATGGGTTTTACTGGTGAATCACTGTTGTAGAAGATGACGGTGTTTCCACATTGACTATGGAGCCTCTGAATGTCTTATCTGAAAATACTATTTATTATGTGACTTGCTTTACATCTGACAAAAACAACATAAAATTCCTCTCTGAAATCCACATGTAGGTGCTTAGCTAAACAAATTTCAAGAGAGACTGAAATAATTTATGAGAAGACAGAGTAGTCAAAAAGATTTTCTGGCCTGATACAGCTGGGTCTCCATTACACAGAAATAGAAAACTGGTAATAAATGTCACAAAAACTGTCAAAGATCACAAAAAAGTTTTTAAACTCACATGACACGGTTTTTGAGATGTTTCAATATTGAAGTATTGCGCAGAAGTGTAATGGAAACACATTTTGCGCATTTTCACTAGTAACAGACATGACAAATCCGGTGCCACGTGAGGTTCGATAACATAACAGTTCATTAAATGTTGCCCAGGTCATTCGGAAATTCTGGATCCACAACTCATTGGTGAATTCTGTACAATTCTCTCCCATAAATCCATTATGTGTGGCTACTGCCATATATAAGGACTTTGCTTTGGGATGATCAGGTGCGCCTGCAGAGTGAAATGGTGAGGTGCAAGAACTGCGACATATGGCGAGATGGGTAGACAGAACTTTACTAAAATCACGCTCCAGAAGCCAAACACTTTTCAATGGAAACACCTACAAGTAGTAATTATACTTTGTCGAAATTGTAGAAATATCGCTTTTATTTTGCAGAAAACTGTAATGGAAACCCAGCTACTGATAACTGAGGGCATTCTTGGGAGTAACACAAAAACATCCACACAACAAAGCACAGGCTGGGCCACAGAGTTTTTACATAAAAGGTCACATTCACACAAAAATACAATAACAGCAGCTTTCCCAAGAGGTGTCACTGAAATCTGATGACCATGAAAAAATGACAAGCTGTATTTTATTCCAGTTATGTACATGTATTGATAGGATTAGTGGATCAACAGGTATTAAACCATGTTAATCAGTCGATGCTTTTGATCACCAGTGGATGTTTGGGTCTTTATGGGTTAACTTGTCTGCATGTTATAGACAAATGTGTTCATAATAATTACAGATCATTGTATCCTTTCTTCCTTCCAACCAGCCAACTGCATCCAGCGGATGAGACGAACACCGCCACTGGATGAGCTCCAGCCTCCGCCCTATCAGGATGAGAACGGCTCCCCTCGGATGTCCTGCACACTCTCAGACCTGGGCGATGCCAAGTGTGATCTGTCCCACACCAGCGGCAGTCCTCACCTCTCTTTTGGCAAGTGCCCCAGTGAGGGCAGCGAAGGCCCGGAGACTGAGAGTTACCTCAACAAGGGCTACGAGGAGGATGTACCGAGTGACAGCACCGCCGTTCTCAGCCCAGAGGTAAAGCTCCACTGATAGAAGATGTCTGTTTTTAACGATGGAACGCTCACATTGAACTTCTGGTTGTTTCCTTTAGGACATGTCAGCCCGTGGATCAGCAGCACAGCTTCCAAAAGGATACGAACCTGATCCCATCGCAAAATACGGCACCTTGGATGTGGTGTTCAACTATGACTCAGAGGAGCAGCAGCTGGCGGTGACCATCATGGCAGTAACTGACCTTCCTCTGGTAAAACGCACCGGTAACATCTCCTGGCAGGTCCACCTGGTGCTGCTGCCCACCAAGAAGCAGAGGGCCAAGACGGGGGTCCAGAGAGGCCCATGCCCCATCTTCACCGAGACTTTCCGCTTCAGCCACGTGGAGTCAGAGATGATCAGCAACTACGCCATCCGACTGCGCCTTTATAGTATGAGGCGGATGAAGAAGGAGAAAGTGCTCGGGGAGAAGGTGTTCTACCTCACCAAGCTCAACCTCCAGGGCAAGATGTCCGTGCCCATCATATTAGACCCATGTTGCACACTCCCGGTAAGAAGAATCAAAGCAGACGCTAACTTTCAATCACTTTCCCAGAACTTCACCACATGCTCTTCCATATTGATTGATTTTTCATGTGATTATGGATCTATTTCAGAAGAAGAGCATTTTTTTTAGCTTGAGGTACTTGTTTATTGTTTTGCTGCATTGTTTGTTGGTTGAAAGCACAGGTGTCAAACATGTGGCCCAGGGGCCAAATCTGGCCCACCACAGCATTCAATCTGGCCCCTGGGATGAATTTGTGAAATGCAAAAATTACACCGAAGATGTTAACAATCAAGGATGTTAAAATCATTTTAGGTCATTTCAATCTAAAAATGATCAGACCAGTAAAATACTATCATAATAACCTATAAATTCTGAAAACTATACATTTTTCTCTTTGTGTTAGTGTAAAAAAAGTTACATTACACAAGAATATTTACATTTATAGACTAGCATTTTATAAAAAAAAAAAAAAGTGAATATCTGAAATCTCTTAAGAGAAGTGTGTGGAATTTTAATAATATTCTCCCTGTTATTAAATGTTTTGTGTATTTGTAGATCCACTGTGATCGCTAAGTTGTGATTCACATGTATAAACGATAAACTAAGGCATAATATTGTTAACATTGCACTTATTTTTGTTAGGAATTTTCAGGTTGCTCATACACTAGAAACAAAAAGTTAAGGATATTTTAAATTTTTGTGCTATTTTTTTCAGTTGGGATTCTTGCACAGTGCTTCTTACTTTTTTGTGTGTGAATTGAATTGAAACACATTTTTTTAGTGACCATAGTTTTATTTACAAATGGCAAAAATGACGAAAAAAAAAGAAGACCCAAAAAAAATGAAATATCCTTAACTTTTTGTTTGTAGTGTATTTGTTCATGTTATGTTCTAGAAAAAATTCGTAGATGTAAACATTTTCATTACGGAATTTTACTTTTTTCACTCAAAAGTTCTTATCCTGTTATTTATATTATTTTACTGGTCCGGCCCATTTTATATCATATCGGGCTGTGTGTGGCCCCTGAACTAAAACGAGTTTGACACCCCTGGTTTAAAGGAACAGTAAACTAGTTTAATATGGATGCTACTGATTAACTTAAAGCCTTATAAAGCAGAAAAAAGGCGTATGTTCTTAAAATGATCGTCTCTCTAAAAACAAGTTCAATAAGTCTTCAGTTGTGGTGTTTCTGGTCTTATTTTCCAGTTTATTATGTGGTAACAATAGTAGTGGTTGTATAAATGAATGCTTTTAATGGCTTATTTTCATTGGCGCATTTATTATGTCAGTTAGTTCATTCAGTGAGTCAACCTTTATTTTGACTTTTTTTCAGTGGGGTTCAGTAAAATATACAATACCCAAAGCACAATGAAATATTAATGTAATAAAAGGCAATATAAAAACACAGAGGAACCCTGAAAATATTTGAAATCATTAAAACACAAAACAACTGAGTTGACCAAAGAGCAAAGGACAGACATATAATGTAATAAATTTAAAGATTAAAAAAGTTGGTAAAAGTTGCTACACAGTGTCCTTCCCTTTACAAGTGTTTGCTCTATGGTTTTTGCTAATACAAAGCTACCTCTACTGTTAGAAACTATCACAGTAATAAGAATTAATAAAATGAATCTTTTATTTCATATGGTGAATTTTTGATATGTCGCCGGCAGAAGTGTTATTTCAAAGAACACTGAGTGCGACTTTTTTGTTCCTACCAGTGAACAGTTTCATAAATGGCTGCTAACGTTTTCAGGGTGGTGAGTCCCAGGTCAGCCTCTCAGATATGACATGCAGTGAAAGCGCCTCATCATTCCAGTCCGTCAGTCAGGCTTCCACACCAGAGATCCTGGTGGGTTTGGTGTACAACGCCACCACAGGGCGGCTGTCGGTGGAGGTCATCAAAGGCATCCATTTCAAAAACCTGGCTGCCAACAAGCCACCCAGTAAGTACCCTAAAACGTTTTGTCAGTGGGTGTGAACAGAGCGCTGAGCAGTGGAAAAGATTTTTATGATTCTGTGTCCAGAGTTTTCACTCAGGCAGTCTGTAAGGATCTCTCTTATCTTCTTTTCTCTCAATATTACATGATAAAATTTAGAATATTAGATTTCTATAATTGATGCTCAAAATTGTTGCATTTACAATGTGAAAAGCCCTACTTTTTATGTGTCAGTTCTATATCTCAAAGTGTCTAGTGTTGTGTTTTCTGAAATTAAAAACACATCGATATAATGAATGAAGCTTGAATTACCAAAAAATATTGTCCTCAGTTTAAACCTTGCATGCATAAAACCGTAATATTTGCAATAATTACTCCAAATGAGCCCTTTTCGGTCTAAATATAGTACTACAAAACCAAAATTACTACATGGATTGCCTGAGTAATTATTAATATATTTAAATATTAATATCCAACTCAATAAGTTTTCCTAAATCAAATATTTATGATCAAAGTTGAGTTTAAGCTATGGACAGTCAATTGTAATATATGTATCACACTCCAATGATTAATCAATTAATCGACTTGAATCGATTAAAACAATTATTTGGCTACAATTTTCCTGAATTGAAGCTTTGTTTTCCTTAATTTCGCTGCCGCTACACATTGGTTTTGCTGTGTTGTTTTACACAGACGCTTACGGTGATGCACATGACACCAGGATCAACACAAACAACATGGACAAAGCTCAGAAGAGGCAGAAAATATCTATATGTCCACTTTTCACCATCATAACATTCACTTACTCCTTTGAACTTTTAAACTTTCACATAAACATTAAAAATATAATATATACATAAATTAGTACTGAGGTGGACATATTATTTATTTTCATATTTAATATTTAATATTTATATTAGATAGATAGATAGATAGATAGATAGATAGATAGATAGATAGATAGATAGATAGATAGATAGATAGATAGATAGATAGATAGATAGATAGATAGATAACTTTGTCTGTTCCAAATAGATAGATAGATAGATAGATAGATAGATAGATAGATAGATAGATAGATAGATAGATAGATAGATAGATAGATAGATAGATAGATAGATAGATATTTTTTATATATCCTTTTACTTCTGGAATAAAAATCAAGTTGTCATTTTCAGACATGCTTTTTTACGCTTTTATTATTTGTTTCTGTCTATTCAAATTATAGTTGAATCGAATTGAATCGAATAAAATAATCAAAATTGGTCGATTACAAAAATAATCGATAGCTGCAGCTCTAATCCAATCGGACGCATTTAAGTCTTTTTTTAGTAGAAATAATCACATTCAGTTTTATAATAATTCATGCATGAAAGGGTTAATGGAAAGACATGTTACAACTGAGCCCCAGAGAAACACTGCACAGCTTGTAACCTGTGAAGCAGAGATAGTCGGATCTATCTCAGCTGCATTACCTGCTTTTCAGTTCTCCTCTGGTCCGATCCCTGGCGTCCTTCATTTCCTGTTCAGTTTCCTCCTCCTCCTCAGTCAGTTTCCAGGGATCTGAGCAGCAAGTTCAAACAAACACTGCCTCTTGTTGAACTTTGTGCGATGTTGTTGGCCTTCTGACCCTGTTTCTCTTTCCTCGTCTCTTCTGTTACGTCTGCAAGTGTAATTCTCTCACCCTACTACCTTTTGACATCTTGGTCCGTTGTTTTTCTTACTGCTGTCCAACCCTTGTTGTCAGATGGGCTGTTCTGTTGTCTAAAACACTTGATAGGCGGACAGGTTTATATTATCCGAGGTGAGTGTCTGTCCCTGATGCAAAGTGAGGTGCTTTTCATACTACCTTCATGGATGCAGCTTCTGAAATAGAACACATTTCCTCACAATTATGTGCGTATAATGCTTACAACAAAGAGAATAAATTTAAGAAAAATCACTGATGAAATCTTTCATGAAGAATAAGAAGAATTTGACTGTAAAAAAATATATATACAAGCAGAAAAACCACCAGTAGGAGTGTATCATCATCTAATTCTGATTGGGTTTGTGTTGCTTTAATAAAACCTGATTTGATTACGTGCAGTGATTACACGTCTCTATTTACCTTTTTACCATCCCCAAATGTTTACTTTATAATATTCACACTCATCCATGAAGACGACTGCTTGTGTACGTCTGGTTGTGCATGCAGCCCTGTTTCCACCTCCTAGCTCCCACTACCTGCATCGTGTCTCTCTTGTGTTTGTGCCCATGATGCCTAAAAGTCTTTCATGTTTTCACTCAGATGCACTTTTCATGCTAACTCAATCCGGTTTGCTTGGTGGCTGATGGCCAGCTCAGAGAAAATGTTGTGCGTCAGTGACTGCTGGCTTCATTTAAACACTTTGGCATGCCTTGGGTGTAATTTTACATTTTTCTGCTCTGCTCAGAGAGAACATGAAACAGCACACAGCACTTCTCTTGTTAGAGCAGAGAATAAATATTCATGCAAAAGACACACTGCACTGCCCTCTCATTAATTGATGTGTTCATGTATTCATGAGTGTATGTAACTAATGAGTAGCTGCCAGATTTTCATATTGTCTGTACTTTATTGAGCAGCATATCCACATATTGCACAGATTCCACTTAGAAAATAGTCACATCTGTTAACACCCCAAAAAAATCTTTGTGCAAAATCCTTATGAAGGCCTTGATTGACTTTGTGTGTTTCACAAAGAGGAAGGAGCGCGGTGAAAGATGCAGAGCAATTTCAAAGCTCCTTTTCTATCATTTCAAAACAGTGCCGAGCCTACGAGTCAAGTTAATCATCAGTCGCAGCCCCTCTCATTCAGTAACAATACCAAAGAGCCATGCATCACCGCTACTGACCACTTAAGACATCCACAGCTCTACAGAGCCCATTCAGCAGCAGTCAAAAAAGAAATCAAGGCTATTTTTTTCACTGTGCTTTTATGTCAAAGAGAGCAACTGAATGTGTGATTCAAGGCGGTGAGCTAGGCGTTGGAAGGCAGCTGGCACTCGACAGCATGAAAGCCTCGGCAATTCATTCCTTATACTCCTTCTCAGACAGGAACATAATACACAGCATTATTGTGGAGTACGGTTGTAGACGAGGGGCGAAACACTCTCAAAGACCCATTGTGATTGCCAGTCTTGCCTCGTTTACTTTCAGCTGGATTTGTGGCTTCAGTTTATGATTCCTGTGTGGAAATGAAGAGTGAATAAGAAAACTGTGAATGCTAAATCACTTGATAATGGCAATCACAGTTTCCTTTCTTTCATTCCTGGCTGTTTGGGGTTTGATGAATGAGATTTATTGGGAGTGATGGGGATTTTTTTTTTCTTTTTTGGAAAAAGTATCTGCTCCTCTCTAGATTTAAGGTCTTTAATACTAAAATAAAATAGTAGGTCTAAGGACTATGTTTTCTTTTGATTATAAATATCTCAAACACTTTAGGTTTCACTTTCTTATCTGTCATAATGTCATGTCATAGTCAATAAGGATTAAGCTTCAGTCATTCCGTTTATGTTTTGAACAGCGTCATCTCTGTCCTTTTGCTTTGATTCTTGCGTCTCCTCCAGAATAAGTGACTCATGTTTAGGACAGAGCACATTTTTTGGGACACTGCCCCGGGCTCTGAAAGTCTGCGCACATTTCATGTCATGACACTGACATTATGGCAAAGTCATAGAAAAAATAGCAACTCCTGGAGGGATTTCCTGATGAGGCACATTAATTTTAGCAGCATCGTCTGTTTTGAAGAGGCTTCTCATCCTTTACGCACAGGAAGATGCATTACTAACTTTTTAGTCCATTTTTATCTTCAGAGTTATCATCTACTTCAGGTTCGACATAGTTGCATAGCAACAAGACTAAAGAAACACTCTTTGAGTTCTTGCTCTCTGTTATCAGGAACGCTCACTGTTGTGCTTTGTGTTTGATCAGACGAAAACCGCATCCTATGTGGTCGTAATCTTACACATCTGCTGCAGTAACATTACATTACAAGAACAACTGCTTTGTTGGAAAATAGGCAGCGGTAGAAGAGGCACGCCTGAAGCAGGTGGTAATGTTTTAATAAAACCAGAATAAATTGGAGATGCATAAGGATTTTGCACATCTGATCCATTAATGATCACATCTGCTGGAATGTTTGATTATGTTAAAACTCCATAAATGATTTAGCATCATATATTGAGAGTTTAAAAAGACTCCATCATTTCCCCTGTAACTGTGTGCTGCACCTGTTTTCTGTCCAGATACGTATGTTAAACTCACCTTACTCAACTCCATGGGTCACGAGATGTCCAAGTGTAAGACGTCCATCTGCCGAGGTCAGCCCAACCCGACCTACAAAGAGACGTTTATCTTCCAGGTAGCCCTTTTCCAGCTCTCAGACGTCACGCTCATCCTGTCCGTTTACAACAAGCGCAGCATGAAGCGTAAGGAGATGATTGGCTGGATTTCACTCGGCCTCAACAGTTCGGGAGAGGAGGAGCTCACCCACTGGACTCAGATGAAAGAGTCTAAAGGACAGCAGGTTTGCCGCTGGCACAGTTTGCTGGAGTCCTAACACTGACAGAAGAGTAAGTCAGGAAAGTGTGTGATGGGCAGTTGTCATCCTAGATGGGCAAGAAATGGATAAAAGCAGCTGGGATGAGGTCATGTGACAGACTGAGACCAGGGTCAATGAGTTCATGAAGAACTAGAAGCATGTGTCTGCACTCTGACATAGCATAGGCATTTTTGAATCATACGTCTAAAATTACTGGCAGCCTCGACTAGTCTAGTGACGCTCTTTGTTTTTTCGCAGACCTGGTTGAGCCATACCCTGATCAAGAAGGTTTACCAACTTCATTGAAGTCTTATCCAATATTATTATGTATCCGCAGCTCCAGGTCGCACAGTTGATGTCAGGGTTATTCCTGTTGTAAATCCCAGGAAACACAGCACTTCTTTTTTCATTTTCTTACAGCATAGAACAAGTTTGTCATGAATTTAGCAAAAAACAAAAAACAAAAACAAAAACAAAAAAGCAATCCCCTTTTTAACAGCTCTTAGAATACCTTTGTGTGGGGGATATTTTAATCTAAATTTGGATGATAGCCCACAATTTTCTTCATCACTTCATCTCTGCTCAATGCTAACGACATTGTTCCTGTTTTGTATTCACCAATCACTGTTGTCCTAGAAACATGAAATGCATCACACTCTGCTGAAAACATCATAATAGGTTTCATACACTGCTTATATTTTAGGTTTCAACATGTTGCAAAACATCAAGTAACACATTTTTTTTAAACAGAAATAGGCTTTGCCAAAGTTTTTACCACATTGCAGTGATCTGCTGTGTTCAGATGTGTGCAGGTCTTTGTATACGGATGGTGAAATAGTCATTGTTAAAGGCCAGTTTGAAGGAAAACCTAGAGAGATTGGTTTGGATACTTGAGCTGGAACTGTTAACAAATCCTTCACTGTTTACGCTGCTAAGGTAGAACTTCTCAAAATAACTAAACAGAACAAAACAACAAGATAAATTCCAATGACATTGACAGATGACAGTGACGGTTGATGTTAGGGTGAATTCCTGTTGTTGTAAGTTTAAAATGTTCAAGCTATATTTGGAAGGCTCCAGTTTGCCAAAGCACCGAAAGACTGAGGTGTGTTACATATAGAAATGTGTAGTAGTTACTGTGGTGGTTTGTGGTCTTCAGTTTTTATCCACTGTTCACAAATCACACAGAATGTCCGATGCATTCAAGTGCGGTTCTTCAGCAGTAACTCACAGGTGAAAATGTACATGTCACCTTTATGGCCCCGCCCCTTTTTACCTGCTCTGGTGCTACATGTGCTGTGGCTGCACACAGGATTCCTTGCCTTATGGTTTGGTCGGTTTGTAAATTTTCTTTAAAGTTCAAAAACAGACCCGGACACACCCTCAGAGCACACAGACCCACACCCATAAATACAGCAAGCACACACAGCCCAGCACCGCTCGACCTCACAGAGGGAAATGTCAACTGTAATAAATGAAACCTTTTCATTTTCATGTATTAACAAACGTACAGAATGTTGACGGGGGGTGGGGGGGTGGGGGTGGGGTCTTTTTGCTACTGTGGCCACTTTATCGTTTAATTTCATATACAGACAACAGAAAAAACATATACTCTTTACTGTGCCTGTGGTTGTAGTGAAAGCTAACTTTGTGAAGTGTTTACCAAGTGGAAATGTGTGTGTGTGTGTGTGTGTGTGTGTGTGTGTGTGTGTGTGTGTGTGTGTGTGTGTGTGGGGTGACTGGAGAGGTACAGTAAAGGGAGCGTGGGGGGCTGTGATATAGGTAGTTATTGCTTTTCTTTAGTTGAGCGTGACAGTTTCTACATTTAATTACTCGTATTTAGAAAAAACAGAAACCCACTTTTTGATTGTCTGCCATATACTTTATATACAGTAAATGTTTCATATCTATTTTTGTAACAAAGGTGACAAAAATTGTGTTATGAGTAACAGCGACTCCGATATTAACCCTCCCTAAGAGCAATACTATTCTGGATTGCTACTCTCTGTTTAATTGATTATTTTAACATATTTGTCTGGAGAAAATAACACTTTTATGTCTTGTTATTTAGCTCTGCACCCCGTTACACCCCTTTTCTGGATTCAGAGGGTTGTAACAGAGGCCAGTGGCTCTCATCTCTAAACAAACTGTCAAGATTTTTCAGCTGATGCTTTTTAACCATGTGAAGAGAAGCACAGGCTTTACAGCACAACAGGGAAACACACCGTGTGAAAGACGGCTCTACAGTCTAATCATTGTTGGAGGAAGTTTCATAAAGTACTGTTCGTTTCTCTGATTACAAATTACCTCATTGAGGTTTTTATTCCTATAAGTCCTTACAACATTTGGCACATTTGTGTAGTTTTCAGCTTCACTAAATAAATTACTGTGCTGTTTATTTGACTGCCTGCAAACAGAAGATGTACAGGAATATAAATAGCTTTAACATATGATAATTTATAAGTGTCAAGTAGTCGCCACGCTCCATAGTTATCACTATCTTAAAGTCTGAGCCTGTTGAATTTCTCATCGAGTGATAAATGTAAAAAAAAAAAAAAAAAAAAAAAAAAAAAAAGAATGTGTGACATGCTCCTCACAGCCTCTAAACTTGATATAAATGATGCTAGAATGAAATAGTGAGTGAAAAATAGCAAAGCAGCACAAATGCTGTGATTCGATTAATGTGACACTTGCATACACTGCATAGTTAAAAAATTAATTAATTAATTAATGCCTGTAGCAACAAGTGGCGCCAGGCACAACAAACCCCGCCCCTTGCACGTATTGTAGCTTATTTTGGCATCGATCCAACTGATGTCATCATGTTTGTGTGTGCTGATGCCAGCATATCAATTGCCTCTATATATGTGCCAAGTCTGAAGTAAATTGAAACAAAATTGATGTTTTCATAGACATTAGAAATTTCAGCTATTACAATAGGAAAAGAAAAAAGATTTTAAAAATTCATGATAACTTAGAACTTTGACTGACTTTTCCCAAAATGTAACCACATCTGTTCTATATCACTGGTAATCTGTAAACCCAATTTGGCATGAATTCAACCAATAGTTTTGCTGCTAGTGTTAAAAAACAAACAAACAAACAAACCAAACCAAAAACAACACCGCTTGCTTCCCCTTTGGGGGCCGGGGTAAAAATGTTTAATAACCTAATTTAAGCCAGTAGCACTATGTGATATGTCCAATAGTGTTATCACAATAAAAAGGTTCATTCAATATGATAATATCAAGATAAATAATCATTACTTCTTTCAAATTTCAGTGTTAATTTTTGGTTTTGGATGAAAGTTGAAAAAGCCCAATCAGGAGTTTTGTTTTCAAATAATTCACAAAGATGTAAAATGACAAAAATGACGTATAAGACGTAAAGGTTATTGTTTTAAATTCGTCAGAACTTAAACTTGCCAAACTACAAAACATTTTAGAAACATAGAAGCAGAATGTTCATACAGTTCCGATGACAAAATATGCGAGAAAAAACATGAAAAACACAGTAAAACAAGAGGCAGCATAAACCAAATAAACCCAAAAGATCACAGTAAATTCTAAATTACTGTAAATTTATGTATCACAATACGAAAATATATTACAGTAATCATAGTTTAACATTTTATTGTGCAATTCCATGCTTGAGATCCATAAATTTCACATAAAAAATTGGTGGTAAGAAAGTGAATAATATAAATTTAAGTTACACAGATCATCTCCAAATGTCAAACTTTGAGTCATCATGTTCCTCAAACTGGAACTGGAAGCACTAAAATTCAAGTCGTATTCATAAATCTACAAATCTAAACATGTGGATGACATGGAATGGATCAAACCTTTGTTGTATCAACAGGTAAGAAACAAGAAACTCAGAAAAAATGTCTCAAAACTTACACAAAAACTTAAATTTACCTTTCATGTTCAGTCTTTCTGTGACTTTCAGCTGCTTGTAACCTCTATTTCAAGCTGTTTCCATCTTTTGCGTCTTTCACAAGATGTGTTCCCACTCAACGAAATCATGTCTTTATGCTTTACAGTTTCTGTTACTTTCATTTTAATGACATTTATCTAATTTCCTGGTTGTTATTACTATTATTGCTGAATTGCATTTGTTTTTCTTTTGTTTTATGAACTACCTATGCCACAGACGGCATTGGTGCCTTACTGTTTTTTCACTCAGCAACCTTGTGTCAAAGTGTCTTAATGTACTAGTAAATGTACTTTTCCTCTGTATTTTAGGCTGAGATTTATTTGTAAAATGTCTTACAAATTGATTTATGATAGAAAGAATTTATATGTGCTGATATTATTGTTTAAAAAAGACCAAAAGGAGAAAAAAATCTTGTCTTGGAGTAGTTTCTTTTACTGCTCATTACGCCTGTGCCTTTGTGTGTTTCACCGACACCTTAAATTCTAGCTGATATGAAGCTGTTTTATTTCTTCTTGTCAAGACACAGAGATTTTTTTTTTTTTGTTGTTATAACTTGCATGTTGAACTGTGAAGAACTGAGGTATTGGTATATTTTTATCCAAATATTTTAATTTAAACTAACCCTGCATTGCTATAAAACAGCCAACAGGTGGCGCAATTATTGCACATCACTGACAAATTAGATTTTTCTTCTAAACATTTGCCTTTTATTTAAAATGATTAATTTGTGCAGATTAAAACTGCAAAGATGTAGCCTGAGGGCAGATTACCTACAGTGTTAATAGGGAGTGTTTGGAGTAGCCACTTACTGTAAGTGCTAGAGGTGTGGGATGTGTTACTGAATAGGAAATGACACAAACATTTAATGTTGTCAGTTATGACATCAGCTGTATCACATCCTACATGTGAATCTGGCAGCAGCTCATTTATCACACACACTCTGATATTAACATTCAGGTCTTTGTTGTTTTTTTGTTTTGTTTTGGGTTTTTTGCATCTCACCAGAGACTTTGCTGTGGTGTAGAGCTGAATTGATGTCTCGGATTTATGTGATCTGGACAGAAACCTGAATCTTTGTTTGCCAGTTTTAGCTTTTGCAAAAAATAAATAAATAAACAAACAAACAAAAAAAATAGAAAGAAAAAACAGACAGAAAACAAGAACAGAGGAAGACTTTTTACAATTACCGAGGTTCTCCAGCACATTCCTTTGCTGAACACAGAACAAAACGCTTAGGGGGAGAAATGCTGGAAAATAAGATTCAGTGGCTGCTGCTGAATCAAAGGGGAAATGCATAACAGATGATTGGGGCTTGCTCCCTCCCCTCTTTGTCGGTCACATCCCTGCAGAGCAGATCTCCAACACACAACCAGTCTAAAATAAGTGTGAAAATAACAGAACGCCTTCAAGGGCTGTGGGAAATATCACACTCACTTCAATGCACATTTACATCGCAAATAAAGTGGTGCTGATGTGACATTGAGGTGAGCACAAAAGTGGTGGAAAAAGGTAAATTGAGATGCTGAGTAGCTAATATGCTTTTGAAATATAAACCTGGTGAAGTTGAATACAATAGAGTAGAATAGAACAGAACAGAAAAGAGGCAACTTTATTCATCTCCATGGGGCAAATGTGTCCAGCAGCCTGTGTAAAATCCTAAAATCCACAATCACAACAATACAACAAGTATGTACTGGTATATGGCTTCTTTATAATAATAAATATGCAACTAAAAACCTGTAGGGAATTAGGGATGGGTAATATGTTGAATTAATTTGATTAGTCAAGGTTTTGCTTTGTGAAATTCATGAAAAATACCCAAAATGCAAATCAAGATTAATGGATCAGAGAATTTTTTTACTCAACTAAAACTCAAAATGCAACCTGTAGGCTTTTAGTAATATATTAATCTGGAATGTGGTTCTCCAGTCATATATGGCATATAGTTTTATTAAAGATGATGTTTTGTCTTCAGTTCATATACCCAGATGATTAAAATCATAAATCATGTATGACGTTGAAAAAAAAAAGAGATAGATACATTTTTTTTTGACCAGAGGAATAAAAGCAGGTCAGTTATTAGTCAAAGAAAAATATGAGCAAATACACACAATTTTGTGGTTACTTTGACAGTCTGTTATGATGATGATTATTACCATTATTGTTATTATTATGTACTGTTAGGTTGTCAGTTGGACAAAACAAACCATGCAAATGGTAATAGGTTATTTACTAAAGCTTCTTTTAACATTTGTATACTATAACTTATTAATGGAAGTAACTGAATTTCAGAATCAGAATCATCTTTATTCGCCAAGTGTGCAAACACAAAGTTCTTCTCTGGTATTTGTTGTCTTTCTTGTAAGATATATTTACAATGTATAATAAAAAATGTAAGGAAAGTAAAATAAGAAAAAACAATATCCTCCTGAGGCCCAGTAAGTAATAAGTAACATGCTTAGGTTTTTCTTTTTTCTTTTTTACATTGCATAATTGTCTTGATTGGAAACAGCATGATGCAACAGTTTTTCATTTTATTTATTTATTTATTTATTTTTAATGGAACGTCCTTTGCAATGGACAGGAGAAAATATACATATAAGCTATACTCTATGTCCTATACATAAAAACATAGTAGCAACCTATATAGAATTATTGTGGGTTTTTTTCTTCTTTTTTCTGGATAACAATACACCGTAATTTACCTCATACTAGAAGTCATATCAACTTGCCACTTCAAGTACTATCCAAAAGGAGTAGGAACCCAAAAGCTGATAACTCAAAACCACCGATGTAACTATCAAGTTGTGTTGGTACGTGAAAATTCCGAGCGGTCCGTGAACTCCTCAGCAGTAGTTGACTGGAAGGGATGGAGCTGCGTCGCTGGTGTTGTTTTCACCGCCACACATTCACATGAACTGTCAACCCAGCCGGAACAACCCAAGCCGCTCCGAGCAGAGCCGTGTGCATGGGAAACCACCCCGAATGGACTACCGCACACCCGAGACAAGCTCACCAAAGCCCTCGGTTGATTTTGTTGTTTTTATTCCTGTCCACAAAGGGAGAAGATAAACAACAGCTGCCTACCTTTTTTTTTTTTTTTTTTTTTTTTTTTTTTTGAAGAGAAGGCGCGTGGGGATGCTGCCTCGCGCGGGTCTAGTGAGAGAAACGCGCGCGCTCCGTGATTAGTATTTAGACAAGTAGCTAATGAACTAGTAATTACATAAGTAGCGTCTAAACCGCCTGTGTGGTCTGCCTGTCTGCTACTAGTCTAGTCTAAATTTAGACCCGGGACGAAACCAGCGGAGGACGCCGTGGTATTTATTTAGCGGGAGTTTTTCTTTTTTCCTTTTTTTCCTTTTTTTTTTTTCTCCTTTTTTTTAGTTTTTTTTTTTTTTTTTTTTTTTTTTTTTGTTTAATCAGTGCACCTTGGATTTCAGAGGCTATCACAAAGCAAGTGTGGAGGCGAGGACGAGGTCAAAACAATTCGAGTCAGGTAAGGTAGCATGGTTTATCTAAAAATAGAAAACACAAACAAATAATAATAAAAATAGTATCAAGCAGAATTTTGTTATAAAAGAACTCAGTTTTTTCTTTTATAGACATTTATTTATTGTATAATTCGTGACTATACTATTAATCCTTTCTATAACAGCCTACAGCTATTTTGCACTAATCTTACACTACTGTCCCATTTGGAATGTTACCACCTATAAAATTCCTTTTTTAAAAAAAAAAAAAAAAAAAAAAAATCAATGAGGTTACTAGTTGATGCTTTGTTTCATTAAAGCATTAGTGTTTAATTATGTTTTTTTTTTTTTTTTTTAATATAAGAAACTTCCATTAATTTTGCTCAATAGGTCAAGTTAAGTTTTCTCAGAGAGTTTGATGAACATTAGCTTAACTTCTAGTAGACTGATTGGATCTAATACTGAAGGATTAATGAGAATCATAGCAGTGAATAGCTCACTACTGTGACATGACAGAGACCCTGGTCTAACACATTATGCAGGCTGACATAACCAGCCACCCTCCTGGCATCCATCCAGCTTCACTTCATTATTTTGTAGGAACTGCTCTTGGCTGCAAATCCTGAAGTGGCGGTTGCCTGTATTACCACTGCCGTCTGAAAGCAATAAGGTTTAGGCGATTTAGCTGAATTCTGAGCTTCTGTTGTAATTCCTCCCTTGATGTCATTTTTGTGGTTTCTTAGACTTAGTGTCACTGCGTCGACTCGCTCAGAGTGGACTGCTAACACCCTTTCAACCCCAGGAAGGATTTGAAGAATGCAAAATTAGCAAGTCTTACAGAGTGGGGCGATAAATAAACATCATCTCCTGTCTGAGTCTCTCCTCTTCTTTTTTTCTGCTGTTTTGGTGAAAGAAAGGCTTCAAGCACAGTGGGCTGGTAATAGGGTTGGATGCGCTTCACCTCCACTCACTGCCAACAACATTCGGAGTTACTTGCCAGGAATTCCACCTTTGCTATTTGTTTCCCTTGGAGGGGAAAGTGTGTTATATGGATATAGTGAGGCATGCAACAGGGAGGAACATCAGGCTCAGATTAAACTCACAGACCAGAGAAGAGGGGCTGTAAACAAGAGGAAGCACTCTGGCTTTGCAGCATGGTGGACTGGTTCCTGGCATCTATTTGGGGAAGTCCGATGCCAGATTCCTTCTTTTTGCCGCCTGCCAAAGCCCTCCACCCCTCCGTCTTTATCAAAAGCTCTCGCTGCGTTTCCCCTCTTCCAGTTCTGTCGCGGCGCTATCAATCATATCTTGCTCTCAGCAGACTCTTCAGCTCATTAAGAATGTGAACCTGTAGGTAGCCTGCAGCCCCCCTAGCCATTCATCTCCCTCAGCAGGGTGCAGAGACTCACATCTGGAGCAGCATTTCAAAACATGGCTCTTAGCAGAGCTGTAAAGAGATTCAATACATTTTTAAAGGCCGCCTTTCAACAGACGTGGAGCCAGCCATAAAATTTACACTACTTAAAGCGTGTTGTTCATACACAGACCTGTAATCATTTGTAACAGGCGGAGAAAAAAAACACAGAAAAGCAGGTTTAGGAGATAAGATGCGTCATAGGACAAAGCAAAGTCAGGTCCTTTGAAAGACACAAATGCTAATAGTATGTCACTGGTGATGACAGTTGGAAAGAAAAAGGCCGGCCTCACATCTCATTCCCTTTGTCTCTGGCTTTCTTTGCTCTGTTTTGTGTAAAAGGCCTCGGCCAAGACAAGTTGAGCCGCTTTAGTGTGTGTGCACATGACCGTGTACTTCAGTGTATGGGGACTGCAAGGGTGTAGCCCCAGACTTCTTTTTTCCCCTCAGGCACCGTTTCCCCATGATGAATACGCTTTTGTGCTGAAGAAAGACACACAGCGAAGGTGGGCAATGTGAGAGGCAGGAGGACACACATTTGTTTCTAAGGGAGAGTAAATATATAGGAAGGTGTGACATGACGTGTATTTATAGCAACAACCTTATGACTTCACCTCCTCTGAAAATACAAATGACACCTTAAAGATTCCTTCCAGCATTTTACAGGGCAGTGAATGAAATTCTACACAAGTGAATTCCATTTATTTTACACTATAAAAAATTTATGCAACTGCCAGAAGGTCAGATACAGTTGAACATTTACAATAGCATGTTGTATGTGTGAGTGTGGAGGATTTCAGTCACCACTGGCTTAAAAGATACTCTCCATTTTCAGAGTTCTATATTAAAAGTCTTTTAAATGTATTTGTATGCAGTGTATGTGAACAAGCTGGCACTGTTTAATGTATGTTCATGTCGTGAAAGGTAGATTCTGTCTGTTGAATAATACATAGAAGTGTCCCAGGCCTCCTGCTGGTTGTTTTAAATGCAGTACGTAACATAATATTGCTCCAATGTGACAAACAAGGATATTTCCTATAAACACATACCGATGCCCTTCTCTGTCTTTAATGTGCTGCATCCCCCTCTGGGAACATGCCATTGACTTACCCACAGAGCTATGGCCTGTTAACCCTCACAGCCAAAACAAGCCATCCCCAGATAGTCCGTAATGCAGCCCCGTACAGCTGCCCTGTCACAACACATGTGTCACCATTCAGCAAGACGAGTGCTGGGCAAAACCCCGAGGGTCCTGAACCCAGCTTAGTCACGCCACTGCGGCCATGACGGCCCTCCACCAACCGCAAGCTGCGCTGATGCCTCCTGACAGGCTGCAAGCTGGCACAAACACAATCTAAGATGCAACATTAAAAAGGAAAACAGAGGAAGTGACTCCCAGTTGGACGTTGTTTTTGGGTAACCTTTAAAACTTTAATCAGTCTCATTCATAACTGTGATTCATACATCCTCAAAATAAGTTATGTGTGGACGGATTTTTCTGGATTCGAAACAAAGAGTGTAATCAGCAGTACCGATAAGGACCGCACACACTCCACTTTTAGCATCTTATTTATATGACTTTAAGGGACATGTTGACACGTTATTATAATGAGTGTCATTTACAGTAATGTGAGCACAGGTTCATAATAACTGCCTTGAATCACGGTGCACAAATTAGCGTTTTCAGTTCAGAATCTGGGCCTTTTTGTCTGATTTGATCACAGTACTGTTCTTACAGTTTCTCTGTCACTCTGGTCCACTGTACAAGCAGGGGGCTAATTGCTTGCTCTTTCAAAGCCTCAATTTTGATTCATGGTGCACTGTGCCATGTTGTTGCTTCTCTGAAGGAGAACTTGATGTCATGAAAGCTATTATCTATTCCCTATCTGTTCTCTCTGGCTGTGTACTTCACCCTCTCACGGCACTACTCGCACACTCTCCACCCCCTCGCCAACAGGCATATTGATAACTTGGCTTAGGGTTCTCAGCTATGATAATCACCTTAAAATGATGTTCAGATTAAAACTAACATTAAGGCTGTTAGATGCATTTGGATTTTTTTTTTTTATTTTCAGTGTAGCAGCCTTAGTCTGTAGCCTTCTGTCTCTTTTCTGACAGTAATATTAATCTAAAAGGACTTACACAAGGACACACTGCTTTGTTTTAGTAAGTAAAGACAGATTTGACTTAAATGAAAAGCTAAATAATTATGTCAGTGAAAGATTTTTTTATTCATAAATTCTGATGTGAAAAGGTCAGAAAAAGGTCAGAGGCCTTTTTGTCTTGTTGAGTCTGATTAACATCCCTTTTCACAAAAATGTTCTGTCTAATTTCTTACAGTAGACAAAAATATGCACATTGAAAAAGCTTCAAGTAGAGAATGTGTGGCATTTTTTGATTAAGTAAATGGAACTTTAATCAGTTTTACATTTAAAACTGACTTTAAAACAGTTATTTCATCAGTTTATCAATAATTTAAAGAAACATGGATCTCTAATCTTGTAATATTTTTTCATGTCATTTGAAGAGGATAAAAACATTTTTTGTGTGACCATCTACAGCCTGGATAATCACTATGATTGAACATTTTTGTGCTTTACTGTTTGTATATCAGCACTGTTTTTACATCTGTACACAACTAAACATCTTGAATTAATTGTATTTGCCTGACTGAACCCTCCTCAAATCAGCTTCAAAGGGTGTTTTGTGCGTCCTCTGCAGTTACATGCAGATTTAGTGTTTTCACAGTGTCCCTGTAGAATTCACTGTGTGTCAGTGTGATGCAGGTGACCACGTAGACTCGTATGAGTACAACAGGTACTCCACATGTGACAAATTTCACAGCCCGGGCCCTGTCAAATCATATCAACATTTGGCTTCTCTGTGTGTGAGAAGGGGCAGCAGGCAACAAAGTAAAATAGAAATGCAGGGGTGCCAGGGAAGCAGTGCCACCACTCGAGTTTTCCCTTTTCCAGCGGGATTCAAAGTACCTACCGTGAGATCATAGAGCTCTGAGGAAGCTTGCTGCAGGAGCTCCTGTCAACTCAACCACAAGCAGCTCTGTCAGGGTTACGCCCACTTATCCCTCACCGTGGAGATGTATCGCTAAGATTTGGTCCACCCCACAAACTGTCACTCTGCATACACACACACACACACACGTGCACACACACACAAACACCTGCCTGTATTTGTACAGGGATAAGTACTGACATATTCAAGGGTTGACACTGACAAGAGCTGACATTGTCAAGAGTGACTTATAAAAAGGATATTTTCTCTCTATGCACAAGGTTACTGTCAACTTTTCTTCCCTAGTGCTTTATACATATGTAATACATTTCAATTCCCTTTTCTGCCAATCCCTGCACTCAAATTGGCCACTACATGTTAACTGTCAAGCCAGTGAAATGAGCTGTAATGCACAGACTACAGACATTTTAAGTGGCATTGCATCTTTCTAATGCAAGGCTATATAATAAATAGAATATTGAAATGAACTGCATGATCTGACAAAAAAACATGTAAAATATATAGTTGTGGTTTTATTTGTTAAGTGACTCACATTCCACACTTCAAAACATATTGAATTGCATTAGCTAAGGCATATTTCATTAGGCTTTGACAACTATTAATGAAGATGACAGCTAATTGTCTAGGTGTGACCTTGTTATTCTCAAATTAAGCCTTAAGAAAATTCATTTAAAATAGTCAAATATGTTGTAGGAAATTGAATTTAAACATTTATTCAGGCCAAACAAATGTTAGATGGAAAAAGAAGAGAGTTGTTACATTATTCATCTTTCTAAAAATATAGCCGTCAACAAATTGTGATAGAAAGGATGTGTTAAATTAATGTCCAGCTAAATGTATAAAAACAAAACTACAACATTTCATAGTAATTATTTTGGCCAGAAATGCCCCCAAAGTGATTCTTTTTTTATTTCTAAAATTTTAAGATTGTGAGAAGAATAAACATGAATTTCGTGTGGGTATGAACCTTACTAGCCTGTGTGTTGTTAATGCAGTGGGTGTGGACCTGCCTCATTTATAGTAATGGAATGTGGCAGTACAAAATCTCTCCAACATGTTACGTCCTCTGCAGAATCTAAATTATTTGTAAAGCCGTGACACATTGCTCGGTTGTGCGCTCTGAAGACCCTCTCAGGCGGTCTAGGATCTACATTGATGTGAAAACCACAGATATGAGCTCTTTTCACTGCTATCTGTTCCCCTGTGGCTCGGAAATACTTTGTAAAAACCTGGCAAAACGAACAGGGAGTAAACACACGTACACACCGAGCGATACACTGAAGCACATGTTGGATCGATTAGCATTTTTGAGGCCGCAGAGAAAAATACTTTGAGAGCACAAAGTACAAAGTTTATTAGAGGCATGTTTCATACTCCCCAGAGTCGCAGAACAAATGAAATCTACCCACAGTTTTGGCTTTAATATAACATTTTTCTTTCAAAAACTTTTTAATTAAATGTATGGTGAGGGCCAGTAATTGGAACTTGGAAACAATCAAAAGAGTCAACTGAAGATAACAAACAGAAAAGCTGAAAGTTTCCTCGAAGGAGACACCATTTACTGTCAACCTGTTTATTTTACAGATTGATTTTTGACACAGATGGTGGTTTTAAAGAGCAGAAGGTAGTTGTTTACTCATCTCAACATTATAAATGCTAATAAAACCTACTGTGAATTTTTTGCTGCAGTTGCAACCAGAATGTGAAATCAAAATCTGCTGGCAGCAGTACAGACTTTGCATTGAAGGATTCAGCAGGGGTTTGCATGTGCAGAGAAATGGGTTTGTTTAGTAGAACAGGAAATTGTACTTGAGTCTTGTACTGTGGATCACCTTTTTATAGAATAAAATAGTGGTGGTTGTGCTGTCCAAATAACAACAGTGCTAATATGATACTATTTAGGTTGTATAATGTTTTTACATTATATTTTATTAGAATTCTTAATCACTTGTTTTTAACATAAAGCATAAAAAAGTTGAATTTAAGGACTGTGTGTGCACTTTCACCATTTTATTGATCAAAACACACAGGTTAATAAAGTACAATTTGTGTCATTGTAGAGTCCCATGAATGCACCATGATATGCAAAGGGTTTGTGTTTGGTCATATGTTTATAAAGGTATTTGGTCTGTTAGCGTGGCACTTTTCTGGATGATGTTACAGTTGATTTTCCATAGCTACAGTTTATAAACAGTAACTTATGTCACAGTTGTGTCTTGGCTATAACTCACCAGGTCTTGATATTGTCCAGTGAAGATTACATGTACTGCAGCTGTGTCAGACAAAACATTACACGCACACACTGATGATGCAACTGAGTGAAACAGCTGTTACATGATTGGCTGTGAACAAATGTTCTTTATGTGCTTTCAGGGAAGTTTACATTCAGTACTTGAAGTGAAATATCAGTTTTTTATTGTTAATGATACAATGATACAATATCAGTTGCACATAGTATTGCTGCCTTGTACTGCCCTAAGCCTACCTCATTACAGAGCTGCAAGACACAACCTGACATACACTAAATAAATAGAAATATAGGAAATACACATTACACCTACAGCTTGTAGGACTTGTTAATTCTGTTGAGTTTAAGTTCAAAGCTGATTTTTCTTCCTGAGTGAGAGTTTTAGAAACCAGACTGTTACTTGTGATTAAAAATGATCATTTATGTTCAGAATGTGGCAAATATTAGGGCAGGTAGAACATTTAAAACAATTTTTGTGGTAAGAAAACAAACTCTGAAGAATTTATTAGAAGACAATATAAGTTAAATTAACTGTTAAGACAAAAAAAAAAAAATTATCATAACGTTTTTCACAATATGGAATTATATTATATTTGTCATTATGGTTTTGTACCCAATTAGCAAGGAAAATAAATACTTTTGCCTATATATTGTATGTAGACACAAAAAATAGATTAAAATTGTGAATCATAGGCAAATCTTTCGGCCACATCATCCAGTGTTACTCTTAAATCCACTGGAGACCATGCTACAGTATATATTGGTAGATAACATTTGAGGTGGTTAAACAACATTACCATTCTTAAACTCACACTGCTCTTTGTGAATGACGAACCGATTGTAAAAACCCATTTGCGTGTACAATGTAAGCACTTATATACAGTTGTAAACAACCTCAGATGTTCATCCAGAATATGTATGATAAGCCCAGTCTTACATTAATGGTGTGCCAGAGCATCTCAGTTGACTGTCATGGCCTGAGTTGACTTTCCTTTCAAAATATTTCAGGACACTACAAGCTGTGCATGTCTGAGTGTGTGCGCCTGTCTATCTCAGCACTGGAGGGAGTGAGTCAATCACAGCAGCAGAAATCATCCCTGCGGGCGATCTGTCTCCACTCATGACAAGGCTCCTAAGGCACTTATCTTTCCTTCCCCTGACTTATTTCATCTATCCATTCATCCATCCCTCCCTCCCTCTCCCTGTATGTAAGCCCTGCCTCTATCTCCCCATCCTCTCTTCGTGTTCTCTATCACTCTCTGTCTCCCTCCCACGGTTTGTCTAGTGCCCTGGCACTGCAATTAACTTCTCATCATCAAAGGGTGTAATGAAAAAGAAGGCGAAGATAGCGAGTCAGACAGAGGTAGTGAAACTGTGAGAGAGGGAAGATAAGAAGGATGAAGCCAGAGGAGCGGTGACTGAACAGAGGTGAAGCCGTGTCTCAAACACACATTCACACACACTCACAGATTCTTCTTTCTTTCCTCAAATACACACTCTGTTCGTCACAATCACACACGCTCACACACACAGCCTGTACTTGTTCTCAATCACTCTCACATTCCTGCGACGTGCAGACAGAAACAGAGAAAGGGAGAAAGAGAGGGATGATATCCCCTCAGGAGATTTTTCTCTCCTCGTTCCTTGTTTTTATTTCTCTCCGTTTCTCTCTTCCTCTTTCACAGACACACACACTTGTTCGCACTGTCTCCCCTCCCTTCCTCCTTCCTCCTTCCTCCTCCTCCTCGTTTTCTTTGAAGAACAAGAAGTATTGCTGTACATGCAGGGAAGCTGCTCTGTCGGTATTCTCATTGTTTTTTTGTTTTTTTCTTCACCCCCCCGGTTCAGAGAGCTGTCAACTGTGACCGCCACTGAAAGGATGTCAGCGAGAGAGAGAGGGAGAGAGAGAGTGAGATTGAGACTGGGGGATGAAAGAGATGATAAAGGAGGGGTGGGCTGTCGAGATGGAGGTCCCTAAGGAGGGCACGGGGAGTGATGGCATGCTTGTTTCTTTGTGCCCGAGCAAACGTAGCAACAGCAGCAGTGAGAGGAGGTGATGCAGAGGAAAGTAGCTAAGGGTAAAAAAGCAGCTCAGGGGGAAATGAGCAGGGCAGAGCTGCTAATTAACCATGGCACTAGTGCTCAATAGTAGTGACATAATTGGCCCTTGTTGGTGGTCCATGGTGGGGGGTGCTCAGTAGTAGAGTTTATGTTTGACCAACATGTTAACAGTCCTTGATAAAACGCTACATTGTGATGAAGCTGCTGCCTTAACTTTGTAGGTTTCAATGGACAAGGAGACAGAAACTTGTAATATGCCCAGGCAATGACATCAAAAGACACTGGCCAGTGGTGGAACTAGACTAATCATTTGTGTCTCTTTTTTTTTTGTTGTTGTAAAATTCAAATCAGCGATTTCCCAGTGTGATATGGTCCTTGTCTACCACAGTTGGCCTGAAGCAAGTACAGAGATGTGTCTCCTCTGCTGCATATGGAGTCAGCATCTGCTTCTTTTCACCCATCAGACGTAAAAGACTGCAGAGGTTGACGCTTACACATCCCGCCTCCTCTGCACGGACTCTCAGCCACCCAGTAGTAGTCACTACTGCAGCAATAAAAATGTTATCCATCACCTTCCCACCCTTGAGCATTGTTCCTACGGTTTTAAATTACTTAAAAAACTATAGGACAAATACATTTAATCATAATTTTTCCACAATGAAGAGATAAAGACACGTATTTAATGAATATAATCTATGGTCTTAAAGGAGAGCGAACTGACTGCTTATTTTTATTGCAGCTCTTTCCCTCTGAACAGGGAAAAAGTCAGGCATCCAATTACAAGGTCTGGTCCAGTGTTGTGCATAATGATGAGTCCTGCAAAGTGTAATTATTATAGGCTACTATAATTAGTGTGCAAGAATCATTGGTGAAACAGAACACTGCCATTCTTTATAGACTGCATATGGACAGTGCTTACAATTCACTTTTGTGAAATGAACATCAGACTTGCAGTTGAATTTGCCTCTACAATTACCATCTATTTCTAATTACTATCTTGGTGATAAACCTTATCCCTCTTTGATGATATGATCACATATAGTGTGCAATTACAGTATAATTGTCAATTATCTTTATGCTGTGATCACCCACCCAGTATTGACAATGATGCAAATTATGAACATAATACGTTCATAAAACACATTATGTTTCTTTAAAGTATTGGGGATTTTTGTATCAATACGATCAAATACTGTGATTTATTAAGCCTGTAATTTAGCATACACTTATATACACGTATATTTCAGTGTTACGCCTAACTTTGGAGGATTTGGAGGGTCTGCCTGTAAAAAAAATACATTTATCAATAAACATAATGGCAATTTATTTGAAACTATTAGAATTATTTCTGTACAAAATTGGAACAAATAGCGCAGTTAGTAAATAAACAACACCCTGAAAGCCCCACTGGGACCCAACTGCAACCAGTAGATCTGGGAAAACGCATTTAGTTTGATTCAGGTGGTGCCCAAAATGGGTCTGATGCTGCCCCTAAGTCTTATAATGGTCTGAAAAGACTATTTTAGCCTGTCTCCTTGAATGTTTAGGAGCAACCTTACACCCAACAACCACTGACATTATGGCTATAAGGTGCAATTTCACTGGTATGTTCTTACTTTAGGATTAAAAAATAATGAAAAAGAAGAAGTTGTACTGGACCATTCATATTAAAGTTATTAATTCCCCCCAAAAGTATTAAATGCGCTGAATGTAATGGCAGACTATGTAATCCATAACTCCCTGTGGCTGGATAGATAAGTCAGGTTAGAGCGACACTGTCTAAGGTGACGTTCCAATAGCTTTAGGTGTGTCTGATTAGTCAGTTAAAAGCAAACACTAGAAAAGCAGCGCACAGAAATGAAACTGTTCAGCCAAGCAAAGCAGGGAGCTTATTGAAGCGGACATTTTAATCAGCTACCCAACAGGGGTGAGGCTGAGATGGTGTCGCCTCAGTTTGGTCTGTCAAGAAGGGTTGCAGGCAATGATATTTGTTCACAGGGGCAGGTAATGGAGGCGGGGATAGGAGATGCTTTGAGGAGGAAAGGTGGTGACAAGAAAGTCCGGTTAGTGATGCTTGAAACAGCTGGTTGTGCATTCTGCATGAAGGGGAGGAATCGCAGTGAACCAAATGACAGCTATTCTCTGTGATCAAAAGGACGGTGCAGTTTCTCACCTCAACATAACTTATCTCTGCTTATTGAGGAAATATACTATAGGTTCACACAAACTCAGAACATTTCTGGCAGACTTTGGGTCTGTTGGACCACATACAGTCATCACAGTAGGCCTCTGTTTTGGTACAAAGAAACCCAGTAGTAGTCCTGTTGTAATGTGCCAAGCCTCACATTCCTCCTGATCTATAGGACTAGAAAACAAAAGCTGATACTTCTTCATATGTCATGTACACATTATTTGGAAACTGACAAAAACATGTTAACTGACATCACTCGAGTGCTGTGCCTGCTGGATACCTTTTGTCAAGTTATTTGCCTTGTGCACAGGACCCCCTGGCACAGTGCACGTCTCCTTTGCTTTCTAGATTACCATGCTGTTGACACAGCTTCCCAATGCAATTCAATGTGTGGGATCCATTTCACTGAACAAATTGGTGTCAAACATCTAAGTAACTCTCCTACCAACTAATCAATAGGGAATTCATGGTGTGAGTGGGTGTCATCTCTCCATCTGTGTCCTACTTGTTACAGTACCAAGCATATCACAGAGATGCCAGCCATCTGCCAATTTTTAGTGCACCATTATTGTCGTTCAGATTTGTCATGCAGCTCGGCTTGCACAGAAGCTGGATACTCCTCCACTTAACACCAACATATTTGCTTGCAACATAGATAATCATCTTGTTAACATTCAACACTTTATTGGAGGAAATATGAATAATGCTTGTGAGATTTTTGTGTTTGTAACAAATACACATGACTGATTGTTGCAACCTCCATTTTTACCTTCTGTTTCTTCTTAATTTAATATCTTCACATTTTAAAGTCATGTGTAACAATAATAATAATAATACCTTTCCATGTATAAATTTGCTTGATTGATGGACTTTTGTTTTGCTATTTCAGACCTGAATCAAAGAGAGAGATGACCCTCGTTTTGTCCATGAATCCTTTTCTGGACCCAGAGGGAGACCCTCCACTCTCCACATACCAGCCCATATGGGAATCAGAACGTTGCAAAAAGACCTGCCTGTCAAACCCTGCCCTTCCATGCAGCTCTGAAGAACAATTTACACGGGGTACAGACATATGCACAGATGTTCATTTAGTCTTTTAGACTGTCAATTCAATGTGTACACATCAGGCAAAATGTAAGATCTGACGTTACAGCAGGTGCTAATGGTGTAGTGCTATCAGCTAATGAGCAGGGTAGCAGGATGACAGTATGTGCAAGAGAACATAATGCCAACCTGTTAAACTTCTTTCCATCCATCACTGATAATTAAGGATTGAAGAAAAGGAAGAACCTGCTGTTCCCTAGGGATAAACAGCCTTTTCAGTTTACCTAAGATACTTTAGGCTGAGGTCAAGCAGGACAACGCTGGATTATATTCATTTATTAGTGTCTGCTATGCTTTTTAAACACGTTTGTTTATCAGTCCCCTCTCTGTATCTCTGTAGAGTTGAATAAAAATGCAATTGAACAAATTAAGTTTAGCGCAAATATTGTGCTTCATTAGGCAGAAAATCATGCAAAGCTGTAGTGTTTTTAAGTTTCTCTTCCATAAACAGTATGCTTTTTGTTTTTTGGAAAATGATATTGTCTAAGATGGCAGTTGATTTATGGTAATATTTTTCCTCTCTGTAGAACCCCTCTGTAGGCGGGTTCCTGACCATGTCTCAGTGTCAAGGATTGCATACTTTAAGAGAAAGTTTGTTGAAGATGATGATGACCCACCCTTCAGTTTCAGGACTTACTGCCAGACTGTAAGTATTGATACTCCAGTCCAACAAACAGCACTGTGTATCCCAGTATATAGTAACATCATGAGAGGAGTCAGACTTACAACAATAAGACCGTTTTGTGGATGAATTAATTAGTGTGATTGTTTTTATGATAAAAATATTGAGTCACCCTTTAAAGCCTATTTGCTTTCACAGTGGGTACCTCAAGGGTTTGTTTTCATCAGAAACACTGAAAAGTTATAAAACCTTTTATTTTTAAGTAATGAATTATTTTGGAGTCTGGGTTGAACTACGTGACTGAGGTTTTATGAATCAAATGGTTTAATGTCCCACAGGTTGCACCAGTTTTGGAAGAGCGTGCCCATGTGCTGCGTCTCTCCCTTGAGAAGATGCGATTTATTGATGACCCTGAGGCCTTTCTCCGGCGCTCTGTCCTTGTTAACAACCTGCTTCGGCGTTTGCGAGCTGAGATCCTGCTCCAGAGTACCGACTGGTGTTTCCCACCCAATCCAGCCTTCACCACCGGCCCCTGCGTTCTCCCACCCTCCTCAAATCCAGCTCACCAGGCACTCCATGGTGCAGTACCAACGAGGATCTGCTTAGCACCCCAGGCTGGACCACCCTTACGGAAGCGTTTCCGAATGGTCCGTGGAGGACAGGGAGATCTGCGTCCTGAATGTGCCCAGACATGTTGTTGCATCTACGCAGCAGCAGCTGCTGCAGCTGCAGGACACTACCTCCACCTCCCATTCTCCATGTACGATGCAGCACTCTCAACCTGCCCATCCACACCACACTCCTCCTCGTTTTTTCAGTTAGCTAGCCATAGTAAGCTAGGGCTGTCAGTGGCTGTAGAGGATCACGATGATGAGGATGAAGATGTTGAGGAGGAGGAGGAAAATGATGAAGAGGAAGAGAGAGAAGAAGAAGATGAAGAAGATGATGATGAAACACATCATCAAGCTGGGCCTTCCCTTGATGAAGTAATGGGTACATCAAGCCAGAAAAGCAGGACTAGGACCTTGCTGGGTCAGAAACATACTCACACAAGGACAGAGGAGGACAGCTGCATGACAGAGAGGGTAGACGAGGAGGAGGACGGAGAGCAGGATGAAGATGAGGAGGAGGAGGATGAAGAGGAGCAAGTCACAAGACCTTGTCAGTGGGACTCGAGTGCCACAGAAAGGGAGCTCCACAAGGTTAGCTATTGGCACCGTAGAGGTCACAGACAATGATGGTGCTCTCTGAAACATTACTTTTACTCCATTTGTACTAGAACGGCATTGAAAATGTAACTGATTGAAGATCCTCATCATCCTGAAGTTCTGACCTATATTGCATTAGTCTAGTTTCACAACACATACTTGCACTTAAAAGCCAGGTGTGTGTACGTGACACAAGTGCACTCAACAGTATGTAGCAGAAAACCATCCTTATGAGGGAGCAGTGCTGTGCTCTGAGCACCGCTGAGTTTTGACAGTTTGGATGAAGGGACATTGACAGTCATCAGCCTGTCTCCTGACAGTTACCCTTTGTTTTTTCAATCAAAATGAAAAACAAAGCTTATTAAATTGGTTACTGAAGTCATTTGTTTTTCTTGTACCTAACTGCACACACTAGTATTTTCTGTCAGTGTACAAAATATATCATTGATATTAGGTTTACTGTTCACTACTTATACACAATATCAGTCAAAATATCTGTTGTAATCATTTTTTCATTTTATGGTGTACAAGCCCTGAAATACAAGCACAAGTGCAGAGGCAGTACATCAACGTTTCTGTATAAACATGTACTGCTTAGGGGATGCTTTTCTCTCAGCTGTTTTTGTTATCAGTTGGCATTTAAATAACCTCACAAACCTGATTCCATAAAGATTTGTTGGAATAAATTAAACATGATGAGCTGGAGCCAGGAGTGTGGAACAGGAGCTTATGAATATCAGTCATCAAACCAAATACCCCATCAAAGGGCATGCTCAGTAAGTGACCAATGCAATAGTGAAGCCAAGATCAGCCGGTGCCTCTGCAATGTCCCCCAAAGTCTCAAAACTCAACTTGCTGAGTAAGCGTGTGTTGAGCAGTTGTACATAAGTACATAGGGAGGGTCACATTCACACTATCACAAGGCCTTGCTTAGTGGGACAGCATTTGTGCATGAGGAGCAGAAATGGAACAACACAGCGATGTTTTCCTGCTCATGGAAACTGTTGTGTGCACTTGAATCCCATGCACACACCACTTTGTCATGTTCACAGGTTTGGAAAATAGACTAAAACCACAGACTTACTGTGAAGCCACGTGAGCTTTATTTGAGCTGTTCCAGGTGGCACACAGGCAAACCTTCAGACTCCATCTCCAATACTAGTGTTACGGTCAAATAAAAAATAAACAGGTCTTGACCTCTGTTAACACTGGAAATATTTTTCAAATACTAATAAAGGTCACATATAATGGGATCTTAAATCTGAAAGGTGGATTGAAGCTTGCTATTGCACTGTCTCCAAGACCTTTTTCAAGCCCCACAGCACAAAACTAAGAGTCTAAAATAGGGCTTTACATTGGTGCAACGGTCTAATTTCAGGACCCTAAACAGGCCTATGAAATTAAGTTACGGATATAGGAGTGTGTGCTTTTGTGTGTGTTTGTATGTGTTATGCAAGATATGATGTAGCATTAAAAAAACTTGATTCAAAGCAGTTTTGTAAGGGGTTACACATAAGTTGATTTTGATGCTGTCTCAGGCAATGATAAGTGAGCGTGCTGCTGTGGCGGCACCGTGTATATTCATCAAATGACTTCAAGAAAAAACAATCATAAACATTGGAAATGTTAAATCTGTTTCCCTAAAGAAACATTTTCAAGTGCCTTAGTTTTTTTTTATAGATAAATGTATATTGTGTGTCATTGTAATTGTTCTTGTTACTAAGTAGCTATGTTGCATTCCAAGTGACTGCATTTGACTAAAAAAGGACACAAGGCATGTAGTTAAATGCAAGGATTCTTTTAAAATGTTCTTAAAAGTTAGACTTGTAAGGCAAACTAAAGTCCACACCCAAAATGTGTTTAGTTTGTTTTGACTTAAATGCATGTTTTTTTAGCACTACCTGTCTTGACAATGCACAATCTTAAAGCCAATCGTTAAGGACGGCTACAATGGCCTTGAAATGCAGTTTAAACCTCATTTCTATTACATACATTCAACCAACAGAGGCTGTTAATGGTTTGGTCGGTCTGTCCATTGATGTAGCTTTGCCAAAACCTGAACAACAAATCAAACAAACACAGCATTGTCAGTTGTTTAGCCACTCAATTGCTTAAAACAGGGTTTCCTATTAACATGTTTCAGCAACAAGCAATAGATATGCTAATTTGAATCAATACACTGACTTTTATTTAGCAGCTTTTTCGCTATAAAAGACCGGCTGGCAAAGGACATCACAAAATATATATAAATAGGCGCAGTCATAGACGCAGCTTTATATTTGGCAGGACAGAGTGTTAGTAAGCTAATCTCATTGACTGCTAGTGAGAACGAGCTCTTTATTTAGCATCTTTCATGTGAATACGCATCAGACAAAAATGCCAAGATGAACCTTGCAATGTAAACATATGCCAAAACTGAGCCACACAAAGCAAAAAAAAAAAAAAAAAATCATACTGTTTTGTGTGTGTGTATAAATTGTGAATTCCATTTTTTTTTGTCTCTCATGCTCTATTTGCTTATGACCAGCCTCTATAAATCCACATTTGGTCTCCCTGTTGTAACTTCTGACACTGAAAGCATCTATAAACCAATGCAGCCAAGATAATATACATTAGTTTTACATCACTGTCTGTACTGTTGAGCATTTATGAGGGAGTATTTTATTTGACATACTGCCTTTCGATGAGTATTTGAGCTAATCAAGGACAGATACGGTACCAAACCAGATATTTTTCACAGATCTGGGCCTGTGTGTCATGATGGCATGATAAAGTGGTTTCTTGTGTGTCATTGTGTCTTGTTCGGCACCTCTGAAGAATAGGGTTCTCACATACTGAATGCACACGCAAACCAAAGTTGTTAAAAAAATGGAGAGAGTATATCAGTCAGTAGATGACAGTGTTTTCACCTCATGGTCTCAGATGGTTTGTTAGGTAGATTACTTCTGCCTTGCCACTCGTTCTATATCTTTATTCTGATGCCCAGAAATATCAGATAGCATCTCAAATGGTATGGCATCGGAGACATTTACAGGGTACCAGCCTGTTTAATTTCATTTCTCTCTAAATGATGAAACTGTTGTGATTATAAGTGGTCTTTTTTTTTTTTTTTTTTAATGAAAGAATCTGACAAAGCAGGATTTGTTTCTGAATAAAGAACATGTAACTGCATTGTCTGTTATTAAAAACAACTAAAGAGCAAGTCAGCTCTGATTATTTTGTGTGATGTTTCGTGACAAGTGTAAAGATCAGTAAAAGAAACGTACAAAAAAAATACTGCTTGTTTATGTCTTTTTGTACCTTCCTTGCACTTTTCAGACGCAGTACGGCGTGTGTGTGTTAATATGTGTGTGAATTCCTGCTTATTGTCTTGCTTCCCGTCTTGTCTGCTGCTCAGCGAAGTGCAGCACCGCAGTGTATTGCACTTGCCAAATGTCTCTCAGGTGTCACTTTGCTGCTCAATTCTTGTTAATCTCTTTGACATTACGTTCAGAGCAGTCACCTCCACACTCCTCCCTGCACTGCTTGTCATATCTATTGTCCCTGCAATATTGTCTTGGTACAGCATACATCACACACACACACACATATGTATATATATATATATATATATATATATATATATACACACACACACACACAGACCTTTCCTCCCATGTTATACACCGGTGAGATAAGCCAACGACAATAAAAACGAGGGACAATTCTAAAAGATGCACTTCTCTTGTGATTACTTGTTATTGTGACTGTAATGCATCTAGTGTCATAATGCAGTCATCCACTGGTATTACTGGGCTTTAACTTAAATGTGCCTTTGATCCAGTAATAGCACTCAGTATGTGCACCCTAATTACTGGATTATTTCTAATACTGTGCAGATTTTGCATGACATTGCTACGGATTGCTTGAAAGCAGCTAACCCATTGTAGTGCTTACTGTAGGGCTTGTGTTTGTGTGGGCATATGTGTGTGTGTGTGTGTGTGTGTGTGTGTGTGTGTGTGTGTGTGTGTGTGCCAGGAGGATGTAACAGTGTGAAGTGGGGAGGTTAAATCACGGGTCTGAACATCTTGACAGCTCTGTTGCGAGGTGAGGATGGAAGATCATCTTTTTACGACACTTCAGCCGCAGGGGTGTGTGTATCCTGCCGCTACGCCTGCCCCCATCGTTCTGTGCTTCCACTTCAGATCCCTCTGTATCATTTTACTACTTACTATGAGCGAGCTGTGTATCATGCATCATGTGTCAGAACTGTACACAAAGTAGGAATAAAAATAGAACAAAAGAAGGTCTAATTCACACACTGCCACACTATGGTGCTCAGTTTATATTAATTATGAATATGAATTGTTACATACAACGAATAAACATGACCATTATAGTCATACATGATCTGTAATTATATGATCAGAAACCACAAAGGGCATGTTAGACACTGGAGCAGCTATTGTGTGTGTGTGTGTGTGTGTGTGTGTGTGTGTGTGTGTGTGTGTGTGTGCGTGTGTGTGTGTGTGTGTGCATGTCTGCATACATAACACAATGCTCTTTCTGTCTCTGTCTGTCCCTTCACCCCTTTTTCCCCTCATGCCTTAGGCAAAGATGGGGACTTGCCAAATAAAACACACACACCCACGCAACCACACACACACACATACACACATCACCAGGCGAGTGCTGAGGAGAGCGGAGCTGTCATTTGTCAACAAGGAACTTTGGCAGCTCACCGTTGCCATGGGAACTGTCTGTTGCCGAGGACTGGTTTTGCATCACAAGGTCCTCAAATTGGCTCCAAAGCCTCGGAGGTCCCACCCCTCCTCCACCCGGCTCACCTCACAGCTTCAAACATATTGTCAAGATTTTCTTTTCTCTTTCTCTCTGTTCTGCTGTCATTCCACCTCAGATGCACAATTCCTGTATTCGCTGTCCAGTCAAGTTTCCTCATTAGCAGCTGTTTGATTTGCAAGAAAAAGACAGATACACACATCTTCAACCAATACAAGAGTAATGATTTGGCCTTTGCCAGTGCTTATTATGCCAACATGTCCTGTAACTCAACCCCGACAAGTCGATCCCCATAGGATCAATTTGATTCAGCTTATATAACAAGCACCGCTCTCTGACTGTTGTTGATGTTTCTGGGTCTCTCCCTTCAGCATAATGCGCCTGTATTTTCAGTGCAGAAAGAGGCTGTTGGTATTTGATAAACACTTGCAGTGTGTGTAGGATGTCCCCAGCCCTTGACTGTGAAGCATCCACCCATTCCCCCTCAGTCAGGATTTCACGGCACTAAGACAAAGTGTCCCATGAATGGCATCAATAAATTTAAAGCTAAGGACGCCTGTGTTTGTAGACTGAACTCACTGCTATATCTCTGTAGGCCTTTCCTATCTCATGAAGCAATTTGGACATACTGAACAAACATTTAGTTAAGTTTCCAGATGCCTTTGGTGAATACTTTCCAGCTCTACTATGAGGATGAGGATTTGGGAGTTTAGACAAGACTGGGATTTCATATATTTACTATATGAAATGATCTATGCATTCACTTTGGAAATGTGTTAATTTTTCATTTAACGCTAATGCCAGGTTACAAATTCATCTTTAGTGATAATTATCGAGGTGTAGCGACACCTTATGAAGATGATTATGCTAAACTTTACACCTGCTAAACACACACATTACCATGATGCTACTAAGGTCAAAACACCACTACACCTATAAATAACGACCCATAGAGCTGGTAGCTTGAAATGAATCATCAGCAATGCAATGGTGGTGCAGTGGTGGAGCAAGAAGGTCTAAGGTTTGATTCCAGCACCAACCAGCATAGTTGGATGTTCTCAACACGTCTGTGCAGATTCTTTTGGCGTATTTCAGCTTCAGTGGTTGTTTGGTTGGATGTGTCAGCCCTACAATGAACATTATATGTGTAGGGTGCAGAGGTGTCAAAAGTATTCCCATTCATTACTTAGGTAGAAGTGTAGATACTTGGGTTTAAAAAGACTTCTGTAGAAGTAGAAGTATCAATTCAAGCTTTTTACTCAAGTAAAAGTACTGGTTTCAAAACTACTTAAAGTATAAAAGTAAAGGTAAGGGGAAAAAATGCCATTAGGACAAAAGCTTAGGCGGCGCCACAGGGGCCTATACTGCACTACCCCACCTCCTCAAGAACATTTTTCTAAAGGCCATAATGACTATAATGTTATATTTAACCCTTTCAGGCATAGCAGTCACTCCAGTGGACAGTTATTCTACAGCTGTTCTCTTGTATATTCATGAGTTTTGTTGTTTTAGCTCCGTATCAGCCAACACAGTGAACACTAATGCATCATCCCATACACTGACATTCAGACCATTACCGTAACTTTCCTGTTCTTTTATCTAAATCAATTGCTAATTGTTGTTAGACTGTAATTTACAGAGGTTTTTTTTTTCTTTTTTGCATATTATCTGAGTGAGTAATAACTACTATTATAGTATGTTCAAATGTGAGAAAACAGATTAGCAGCATTAACCTCCTGAGACCCAGGAAAGCAAAAATTTTAGCTTTTTTCCATTAAACAATTGTCTTGTGTGGAAACTGCATAATGCAACAGTTTTTTGTTTGTTTTTTTTTTCAAAATACATTTTATTTATTTATTTATTTATTTATTTATTTATGGAATGTCCTTTGTAATGGACAACAATTTTTAAGTGAAACTGTCACACTTTTGTCCCCTACAGAGGACAAAAATGCATTGCTGGGTCTCAGGAGGATAAAAATGTTTTTATTTCATAGTTTTCACACAGTATGTCAGTAAATGCATGTTTCTTTACTTCAAAAATTTAACGCATGGTGTTCAGCTGAGTGGAAATTTTGGTAATACCAGAAAAATATGTTCTAAAATAAATAAATAAATAAATCAATCAATCACATTGTTTTTTTTATGCCTGAAGAGGAATAAAAACACTCAGGAAAAAAAAAATCTTGATTAAGGTTCTCATAATTCATGCATGAAAGGGTTAAAATGTTAATGTGGAAACATTTGGGATGCACTAGTCTACCTGTTTCAGCCGCATATGTATATGCCCATTGAAAATTAACACATTTTAGTCCAATGCAAATGTATTAAAGAACCATATATGTGTACTACTGAGCATTAACATGTGTTTCATGGAGCTGAAGATATGATGACTAGGTGAATATAAGTACTGAAATGGTGCAAAAAGTCAGGTGCGATGGATCACATACAAACCAATAAGAAGTCGGAATGGTATATGTTTATACTTCTGGTCCAACCACAATCAAATTCACTCGATCCAGATGGCACCATTTATCTGGATTGTTTTTTGTTTTTGTTTTTTTATTTGAACTATGACAAGCCAGAATGAAAACAAGCTGAAATGAAAGAGGAGTAATGAGGCTCTTTTGAAAATGTGAGGAGTAGAAAGTATAGAGAATTATGTGAAGATGTAAGGAGTAGAAGTAAAAAGTCGGCTGAAAAATAATTACTCCAGTAAAGTATAGATAACCAAAATTTCTACCTAAGTAAGGTGACAAAGTATTTGTACTTTGTTACTTGACCCCTTTGCTAGGGTGTACCCTGCCTTCACCTGTTGGTAACAAAGGCTCCAGCTTTCCTTATGAGGACTAAGCGGTTTAGAAAATGGATGGATAATACAAATGCAGCAACACAAGCTCAACCACTGGCCAAACGTGAAAAAGTCCACGATGTCAATTTATGGACCATGAAAGAAAGCGTTAATACCTAACCATTATCGCTGACCATCTAGAAAAGCCATAGAATGAACCTGTAACACACCAGGGGTATTTTAAAGCCTGTGTAATTATCTAAAACGCTTTGAAAGCATATGAAAGCCTGTGTATAGCAATCTGTAGGTCTGCTATTACACCACAGGACACTGTTGGCGACAACCTGAAGGAGCACTTATTATCCTTGCAAAACAGTTTAGAAACCTACCAAAATCTGTTCAAAATCTCTGTTTCCAGAGGACATGGTCTGGTTTTATTAGGTCACTGGTGACAGCATCAAATATACCTCATATAGCACTTCATTATGTATTTGTTTTATTTAACTTTTATTTAGCCAGGAAAAAGCTCATTGAGATTAAAAATCTCTTTTTTAAGAGTGTCCTGATCAAGACAGCAGCAGCAGCAGAAGTTATATAAAATAGAAATCACAGCCATACAGCCGCACAAAAAATGTACATAAATCACAATAAAAGTCTGTTTTAAAACCATAAATAAAACACTAAGCTAAGAACATACATGTAAAACACCATCAATAATTTAAAAGGTACTAAAAATATAACAACAATGTTCCTTAAAAGCATCTCAGATGTACCTGGATGATTTAGAAGAACTCAAGTGTGCAAAGAGAGATAAATGTTTACTGAGATTACTCTTAGTAGTAAGTAAGAACGCCCGGACCAGAAAATGGCTGAAAAGAGACGTACCTACTATAAATGACTGGACTGATGTAGTTTAAAGTATGTATGTTATGGAGAGAATCATATTTAAACTGAGATGTGAAATTGATATCTCCGCTGAAAATTGGTTAAAATGGCTCACTTATGTTTCAACTGCAAGACCTGATTTTGTATAATAACAACATAACGTACCGTAAAAAAGAAAATTAATATGGGTATATGAGCATATTGATGTACGTGTGGACCAAAGGTTACCTGAATGTTGGATTCTCCCCCTGCTGTTTGTTCTATTACTGTTTATTTGTGTTATGTTTTTTCTCAAAATAACAATAAAAAGTAAATAAATTAAAAAAAAAAAAGCATCTCAAAGCAGAACCTGATTCAGTCAATTAAAAAAACACGTACATCTGGATTTCTCCTTTTCTCATTGATTTAGAATGACTTTGAATGTATTTAAACAGACCAGTTCCTTCAGTTTTAGCTCCTTCTGTAGGCTGAACATTTAAATGCTGTCTTTCCCAGTTCTGTTTTGACATTTGAAACTCCGAAGACTTAACTCGACTTATTAATGCCTCCGCAAAAGCTTACAAACATGACCCCAAATCTTTCCAAAATGTCTTTTTCAGAGCTCATACTTACTCCTGCTTCACTAGATGCCATCAGATATCTCACAATTAACCTTCAATGTCTTAACAATTGTCTAAAGTGCTCGGAAAACCAAAAAATTGTCAAAAATGACCATTTTCTGAGCACATTTTTTTGCTCATTTAAGAAAAAAAAAAAAAGGCTAATTCACTCCCTGTGGCAGTTTTCGCTCTTCGTTAGTCCTTAAATATAAATAGATTTTTAATCAGTCTTTATCAGCAGTGCTTTGCAAAGTAATTAAGCGAGTAAGCAAGGATACAGGCGGATCAGTGGGAATAAAGGATACCTGTAAATAAAGAAACAGGCCCAGTATAAGGCTGGACCCAACAAAAATGTTCACGTTCCTGTCAAGGGCCTGATTCACTGTCGTTGTTTGAGCATGTAGCGGCAATGAGGCTTGACGGACCTGAGAGAAAGAATGAGGTTAAATGCTGGAGCTGAGGAGAGAACAGCCCGAGAGCATCCACACCATGTCCTCTTTTAACCTTGTTCTATATCTGTCCTACCGCATCCCCTTTTTTACGCCACAGCAAACTGTACAACCCCTGGGATCAGCTGCTACACTATCTCTCCACCTATGGTCCACCGTCCTACTTCTTCCTGCAGTTATGTCCTTTTCCACCCGTCACCAGGATCTGACTGTAACATAGATACATGATCAGGGACAACGGAATGAGTGCGAAAACAGAAGGTCGAGTCGATGAAGATTAGAAGGTTTCCATCAGAGGTTTCATCGGTCCTTCTGTATGACTTTCAAATGTCATCCTTTTTTTTTTCCCTCCCCTTTTTTCCTCTTTGGATGCATTTGTCATTTGAGGCATGCCAGGTCATCTGTGTCTTATTAATGCCACTCTCCTGGTCTCTCAGCTTGTTGTCTCCAACACAAAGTGAGGGTTGACTGGGAATGCAGCAATTGTGTTGTGAAGCGCATGAGTGGTGCAGCCAGGCTGAAAGATGATGCACACAGAAGGATCTCAGAAGGACATCTTAACCACATACAAACATTAATGAATTGTAAGCAACATTTAATATAGATGCTGTTCACTGGTTAATTAATTGTTAAGCATCTCTTATTATGTAAGATCACCCTTTTAAACAGTTCTAAACAGCCAGCACCCAAAAGCATCTACTGATCTAAAATATCTAATAACTTCTGAACCACTAATCTTATCAAAACATGTAAATAATTCTGGTAAAATGCAGTTTCACAGCTTTTCATCGTTGTCAGATATGATCCATTTGGACGTTCAGAGGCTACGTCATGAACATGGAAACATTGTCATCTTCTGCCACATTCATTCACCAATAAAACCCATGGAGTTTAACAAATGACAGTAGTTTGACACTTATTACCCCTCCCCCCGGAGGGGAGGCAAGGGGTATTGTTTTTGGTTCAGTTAGTTAGTTTGTTTGTTCACACTCTAGCAGCAAAACTTTCAGTTGAATTCATGCCAAATTGGGTAATCTATAAGATTGCCAGTGACCCAGAATAGATCTGATTACATTTTAGGAAAAGTAGGTCAAAGATAAATTTTTTTATGAATTTTTAAAAATGTTTTTTCTTCTCCCATTTACTTATAATGGGTGAAATTTCAAATGTCTATAAAAACATCAATTTTGTTTCAATTTGCTTCAAACTTTCCACATATATAGACATCAGCACAGACATGATGACATCAGCTGGACTGATGCCAAAATAAGCTACAATAAGTGCGAGGGGCGGGGTTTGTTGTGCCTAACACCACTTGTTTTTATGCTCATTTATTTACTGATATAATTTGAAGAAAAAGACACTTTTTCTTCAGTTTTCTATATATTTGATATAATAACCTTTGAATTTACTCGGTGCTTTTACGAATATCTACATGGTCAGGAAAATAAATACAGGAAAGTACCTGATTTTATCCACAAAAAAAAAAAAAGCAAAATACAGAGAACAATATTAGAATAAATTGAGATAAACGGTGAAATGTCGAGAAAAATTCATTTGGAAGATATGAAAAAACAAAAATGGTTCTTGTTGTGTAAGGGTTAATACATAACTGTGATGATATGTTTGGGTGATATAATAAACGCAAGAAAAGTCTTGTAATAGGATGTTTTTTTTTCTTATTTTTGACTGCTCAAAGAGCAGTAAAGTTAAAGTTTTCTCCAGACAAACCAAGAAACTTGCTTGTGGCTATTTATCTGCCTCTTGCAGATTTTTTTCTAATCAAAACTGGTCATTCTTAGTCTGGTGCTTGTTAACTAACCAACTAAAACCCCTCCGGTCGGTGGCTTGCAGAGCACAGATACATATTTGTGAGGCATTCTCATGTCTCTGTGTAATTCAGACAATAATGAAACCAGCGCTTTCACATGTTGTAATAACTCAGCTTGTTTGTCAGTTTTATTTACGGCTAAAAAAGTTCACAAAGAGATTTCTCACGTACGATTTGAAAATTTCACACACAATTCATCCAAGTCACTACTGACAGTATCCAGATAAGTAAATAAAGTCGATCTCTCAGACTGCCAGCCCTCGTCATATTAAAGCTGTGACTCAGATTGTCCTCTGAGTCATTTCTACTTCTTCCCTCGGCCTCGAATAACCTGAAACACCAGACTTTAATTGGCACGCAGGCTAAACTCTTATTACTGGCCTTTTTTTCTCTTGAGTTTTTGTGGTTAGAGTTTTGTTAAGAATTATGGTTCCCAGTGTAACCAATTAAAGTGCAGACAAACAAGGGACAGGTCAAAGGTCCACGCTCTTTAACCCATCAAGACCCAGTGCTACTTTTGTGGCAGTTCCAAAATATTTTTCTCTTCATATTTAACTTTTCTTTGGTCATTTATCACCATTTGGCACACACTGAGAGGCCATAGCACAGGAGGTACAGTGTGTCGTCCAATAACCGAAGGGTTGGCAGTTCAAATCCTGCTCTGCCCTAGTGTGTGCCTTTGTGTCCTTGGGCAAGACACTTCACGCTGGCCATGCTTCCATCAGCTACAAACATACTTTACCACCACCAGAATGTGAGAGCAAATGAATAGTAGATCAGTAATGTAAAGTGCTTTGGGTTCCTTGAAAAGAGCTATTGAAATGTAATCCATTATTATAATTTATTATAATATTATCCTCTGTATTTTGAATTTTTTCAGTGAAGATCAGGTATTTTCTATATTTAATTCACTGATGGTGTAGCTGTTCATAAAACCTCAGATTAAAGTTGAGGGTTATGTCAGAAATAGAAAAAAAAATGAAGAAGTGACTTTTTCAGTAAAATCTATCATAAACTGAACATAAACCCAGTGTGTCCATCCACTGTTACTGATCCGACTCCATGGGTTTTACTGGTGAATCAGTGTTATAGAGGATGACTTTGTTTCCTCGATCACTACAGAGCCTCTGAACGTCCAAATGGGTCATATCTGATGACCATGAAAAGACGATGAACTGCATTTTACACCAATTACTTCAACGTATTTGTAGTTTTAGTGGTTCAGAAGTTATGAAACAGTTTAGATCAGTAGATAGTTTTGGTCACCAGTGGATGTTTGGGTCTTTATTGGTTAAAACACCCGTGAATCTGGATGGAAACACATGTCGAGTAGAGATAACTTCATGTCAAATATAGAATACATTTGCAGCTTTCTTCTTTAAGTGGGAAACATGAAAATAGATTTATTATAAAGGCCAATCATCTCATTCTACTGGTACATGTGTGTACACTCCTACACAAATGGAGTTTTTCTCCATCTGATTTCAGTTCTCCCCAACACCGTACACTTTGAAGTAAAGGGCAGGAAGTATTTAGCATTTGCTGTTATCACTATTATCACCCCCACTCATGAATAGGCTTTGAATTTATAGTGAATAAACCTCCTACATATGAATTTACCACTGAAAGTATTTGGAAAGAAAAGAAGATGAGGAGATTAAAAACAGCTCTAACATGATTTTCCAGTGGCTTCATAAAATGCATAAATAAATGGTTGTACATGCAAAAAAAAGAGGCTTTGTTGACAACAACCTCTGCAAATTCAATACAAATGCAGTTTGGTTTAAACTGTATTTCTGGGTTTTCTGGGGACGCAAATCATGTTTTTAATTTCATCAGGATGAAAACGTCTGATCTTCCCCAACTGAGTACCTTCCCACAGTCCAAACAAACACAAATTGGCCAATTTGATGGTGAAGGAAGACCAACTTTTCCCCACAATACTACATTTTTGGATTATAGTTGATGAAACCAAAACAAAGAAACCCAGTGCGAAACTTTGTCTTTGTAGTATAACTGCGTAGCAACCACAGAGTTTGAGGAAAATTATTTAATGAAAGTAATTTTTGTAGTAATGTTATATACAAAATATAGTATGACAGTCAGACATTTATTTACTTAGAATTTTCATTATGTCTCTAACATTTTGGATAACACTGGTCAACAGTTTTAAAGATATTATCTGCCTCTTCTTACATACTTTAATAAAATGAATGAGAAAATAAATGGCAAATGTGCTGGTTACCCCGCCCCCCGAAAGGGAGATAAGGGTTATTGTTTTTGGTTCCATTTGTTTGTTTGTTTGTTTGTTTGTTTGTTAACACTGTAGCAGCAAAACTGTTGGCTGAATTCATACCAAATTTGGTTTATAGATTGCCAGTGACCCAGAAAAGATGTGATTAGATTTTGGGAAAAGTAGGTCAAAGTTCAAATTTTTAAAGAATTTTTTACATCTTTTTTTTCCTCCCATTTACTATGGCCCAGTCTGGATTAGGCATTTATAATGGGCGAGATTTCACATGTCTACAAAAACATCAGTTTTGTTTCAATTTACTTCAAAGTTGGCACATATGTAGAGATATGCCGACATCAGCAAATGCATAGACATTATGACATCAGCTGGATCGATGCCAAAATAAGCTCCGATACATGTGAGGGGCGGGGTTTGTTACTTGTTAGCTGATGTTTTCAATGTATATGATTTTCCACATATACAGTATATTGACTTTATATTTAAACCTACCTTCCAGTAGAAGCAACCTGTAAAGTGAATGTGTTCTAATGTGCAGACACTATTTTGAAGTAGATCTTTCAGCTCTGAGTTAAAAATTCTTTTCCATTCTTTCATTTATTTTCAGAATTTCACATTTTGACCCAAGAATGTCTGTGAAACTGCAGCATTTCTGACTAAAATATATATTTTTTTGTGACTCATTCTTGGTAAAGTTTAACTCCTATTATTCTGGAGGCATTTTATGTGTAGACTAATATAACTCATGACCTCTCCTTGCTCTGTTATGTGTCTGAATGAATCAAAAGCTTTGCAAACTTTACATTTCTCTTATAAATACAGCTACAGTATGTAGTCTGTATGGCTACATCATTTATTTAGCAACTTCTTAACTTCTCTAATGTAATATTTAACTTTATTTCATCAACTGTTTATGACTATGAAGTAAAAAACAAACTCTGAGACAAACTGCTTTGCTGTATGTGTGAGTATTTCTTTTTTTAATTTAAGGGGAGTTCACCGTTTTCAACCACTTGACTCACTCTAATGTTTTAAAGACTCAGAGTTGAGGCTTCACCTAAATCCTTCCTCAACATTAAAACTCTGGAAACCCTGAGCTTCTGCAGGAGTGGGCCTGCCAAGAGGAAAACCTCACTCTATGAAAGTTTTATGTGATGATGGCCACACATTTGTGATTTTCTATTTGTGTGTGTGTGAGCACAATATGGTAGTCGGTCGTATATACTGCACAGCGTGTCATTAGAGGAACTCACCATGTGGTTACAGTTAGGACAATAAACCTGGTTTTACTGATGTATAGAAATGATTAGACCCCCACACACAAGAGAAATCTCCCCCCTCTTTGGACTTTACTGCTCTCTTTGGGACCCACAAAGCCTCTGAACAATAGCCTTAGTGTACTCTGGACTGTCAGTGAAATCACCACCGCAGCTGTCTCACAGTTACACCTTCCACAAAAAAAAAAAAAAAAAAAAAAATCACACTAAGTTCTTTTCTATATGCACACAGGTATGTTTGGATATGTATGTGTGTCGGCTATTTCTCCGAGAACTGAAGACACATTCTTTGAGCGGTGGGCGGCCCAGAGGAAGCAGAGGGTCTTTCAGATGCTATGACGAGGTAGTTGTTTAACTTGGATAGGCCGACTGTTATTTCTGTCGAACCTGTGGCGAGCTGGCAGCCCTGTCTGAAATGAACCTGGAGGACCGCTGGGAGGAAAACCAAGCAGAGGGCATGAATGGGAAGCCGGGTGGAGAGGCAAACAGACAGACAGACAGACAGACAGAAGGGGAGTGGGACCTCACACACCAAAAAAATTTTTAGAGTCTAACTGAAGAATAACAAACCAAACAGGGTGTTGTAAAGAGGCCTCGCTGTCATGACGCTGCCAAAAGGTGTTAGTGTATGACCCCGACTGCTCCTCTCCAAAGAACAGCCCCTTTGACAAATCTCCGGGTTACACACACTGTGCATTTGTTTTGTACTCGTGTGTGGAAATGTGTCTTCATGATGCCCTGTGTGTTCACATAAAAGGGCTGTGTGTTGGAGTTTCAGACACAGTAAAGGCCACAGTTTAAGGAGTTACTACCAAAGATCCTTCCAAGAAAATAAAAAGAAAAAAAAATCTGCAAAGCTCAGACACAGATACTCCCACACACACCTGTAGATACAGATTCTTGAATGGATAACCCAGCTTCTACTGCACAAGTGGACTCCAGAGAACAGATTCTGAACTACAGTAACCTACGAAGACAAAGCCTGTCCACTTATCCGCCTGCTCTAAAATCTGAACTCACCACTGACTGATTTACAGCTTAAATATGTTGTACCTCTGTCTGTACCTTCGTATGTGTGTGTGAGTGTGTGTGTTTGTGAAACTGAGAAGAGGAACTCTGTCATTTATTTGTTTAGGACCCAAAACAAGCTAAGCGTTGTCCAGTGGTGGGCTTTCAGCCAGAGTGCTTCCTTCACTCGCCAGGCTTTATTGTTCATCAGGCCCTCTCTGCGCAGCGGGAGGATGTTGTCTGTTTCTTGATTCTCTTACCGGCCCCTCTCAACACGCACACACACACACATACACACACACACACACGTACACACACATACACATACAGAGAGCAGACAAACACACACCATTCATGTGGGAAAGAATGGCCCAGTCTGGATTAGGCTATTCCCCTGCGTAACACTAGACAAGGCATTCAATATCTCCAGCCTTTTCTGTCCAAACACTGTCTTGGCACAGCCTGAGCTGAGGACTGGAAAATCCCAGAGCTGCTGTTGAGTTTTTGGTGTGACCCACTCTTTTATTATAATGACTCTATAAATGCTTACAGACCCTAAACTTGGCCTGTCCTGATGAGGGATTTCTAGAAAGCCCTGTCACACAAACACAGACATCATGTACACATGACAGTATACATACTTACAAACAGTTTAACCCTTTATCGGGCAAGGGACTATTTTTGGTCATTTCCACATACGTTATAAGACAGTTACAGTGAGGACAGGGAGGCAACAATCTCAGGTCCAATGTGGTCTACAGGGTCTGCATGAACAGTGAGTGTACCTGCTTTGTTAGGTACCATGAAGTAATGGTACTAATGTAAGGAATGATGTTCAAAGGGAGAATGTGGATGTGGACAGGGGTCTGGAGCTGCACTTATGTTGGTCTAATGTTCTAAAATACATGCTCCTTTCACCTTACATGTGTTTTTCTTGTATTTTTTACATATACTTTTTGGATTTTTTTTTTTGCCACTTATGGGTAAGGGAACCAAATATGGTAATTTCATTAACCTTGATTTTCTACTTAATAAAGGTTTTTAAAAATTTCACAAAAGTAATAAAGTCCTCCAATAACACACTATGGCTGAAATGTTGAATTTAGGAGTATTTCTATGAGTGCCCTGTAAAGGCTTAAATATAAGTGTGGAGTTAAAACTGCGACACACACAAACTACACGTAGTAAAATCTATTATTTTACTACGTCCATCAGGAGCTGAACAGTGGCCGCTGGGAAACAGACAGCTGGGAATCTATAGTCTTGTTCCACTCCTTCTATACACACACATACTCTCACAGGGGAATTGAAAAATGAGAGCTAGACTCTTAGTACTAAAGAATCACATGACACACACACACACACACACACATAAAAACATCATTTCTCATGCGCCCTGGAAAGAAAACCATCATCGACGTGGGAGGAAGGAGTGAAAAGAGGAGAGATGGACTGGAGGAAGGCAGTTCAGTGGGTTTACAGAAGGCTATCAGCATGTGCAGACTTTTGTTTCTGTGAGCGCTGTGAGGCTAATAGAGGGCTGTAAAGCACTTACAGGCCCTCACCTTGAAGCTTGTTCGCAGCCACTTACCTTTTTGAGGTACGTGGCTATTTGAACCAGCTTTGAAAACCCAGAGGAAGACGAATAAACCAAAAGAGAAGTGAGCTCTCTCCCTCCTCTCCCCCCCTCCCTCCCTCACCTTCCTCTTACATCTGGAAAATCATCATCTGGCAACTCACAGTGGAAGCATCTGAAGCCGGTTAGATACCGTCTGACTGTTTTCTTTTCTTTTCTCCCCACCATTCTCTCTTCTCTTTTTCTCTTTCAGCACCTCTGGAATCCTCCTGTACATTTTCCCACTTGCACTTCAACAGTTTCACTTATTTGCATACTTTCTCAGGCTTGTTCTTAGATTCTTTTTCCACTTTTGGCAAAGACATATATGTTTTATTACTTCTTCTCACTTCCCAACCTGTTCTCTCAATAACCTTTTCTAATTATAGAACGGTATCCACATGACTGTTTTTCTTCTCTCTAATTAAACTAAGATGGAAAAGTTTATTTTTAGGCTCTCGGCAATAAAACCAGACCTATGACAGTTTATTTGATGCCTGACTTTTACTTTACTCAGTTTATCTAGTACATGAGTGTCAAGCCCGCAGGCTAAAACCAGCCCACCAAAAGGTCTAATCCAGCCCACAGGATGAATCTGTGACATGCCAAAATTACACTGAAGATATTAACAATCATTTTAGTTCAGGGGCCACGTTCAGGCCAATTCAATCTCAAGTGGGTCAGACCAAAATCTATATCATAATCCTGGAAGGTCTCAGAGCGTGTGTGTGTGTGTGTGTGTGTGTGTGTGTGTTTGTGTGTGTGTGTGTGTGTGTGTGTGTGTGTGTGTGGGTGTGTGTGTGTGTGTGTGTGTCTGCACAGTTGTGAGAAATTGGGATGTTTGTAACTGGCCAATTTGGTACCTACAGTTGAGGAATACTCCCATCTCCACATTAAATATCTCAGCAAGTTGATAGGACCAATATTTTGGGAGATATTAGTCATTTTGGAATACAATAGCCTTACAATTACGTTGCTCAGAAAGCACCGAAAGCACAGTACCACGCTGTATGATGGGAAATGAAGTTAAAAATAGGAATGACGCATTTACTGACTTCAGTCCCTAAATATCAGTATTAATATGACTCATGGTTCCCCACGGGTCAACGCGCTAGTATCATCATAAAAACCTATGAAAACTCACAACAAACTCTTTGTTTTAGCGTAAAAAATGGAAAATTACATCAAAATGATTACATTTACAAACTGTCCTTTAACAATAAAATGTGAATAACCTGAACAAATATGAACAACCTGAAATGTCTTAAGAAAAATAAGTGTCATTTTATCAATATTCTGCCTGTTACTAAATGTTTTGGGTATTTGTAGATCCACTGTGATCTATAAGCTGTAATGAACATGTAATAAAACTTTAGGTTGCTCATGGTTGTTCAGGTTATTCACATTTTTAAAGGATGGTTTGTAGATTTAAACATTTTCATAATGTAATTTGATTTTTTCAGTCTGAAATCTACAAAAAAATTTGGAGTTTACATTGTATGTTATTATGCTATTAATAACAGCTGAGGCATAATATTGTTAAATTGCACTAATTTTTCTTAATAAACTTCAGGTTGCTCATGGTTGTTCAGGTTATTCACATTTTTTTAGGGACAGTTTGTAGATTTAAACATTTTCATAATGTAATTTGACTTTTTTTTAATGCAAAAACCTACAGAAAAATTTGGAGTTGACATTATTTATATATTCTTATGCTATTATTTTACTGATACTTCACATCATATTGGACTGAATGTGACCCCTGAACTAAAATGAATTTGACACCCCTTATCTGTTATATAAATCCTGTAGAATCAGTCTGTGTCAGGTGTCAAACATCATCTGATTCACTCAGTAAAAGTCAGAATTTTCCATTTACCTTAAAAAACTGCAGTAAAAATGTGGTGTTTCTTCTTATTCAGAAACTTGACATTTTAGACTCCCAAATGACTTTTTTCCCCACATCTAAGCTTTTAAGCGAAAATTAAGACATACGTGCTGCTATGAAGCCTTTGAATGTCTAGCACAGATGTATGTGGTACCACTGGAGCACAGAGGAACTCCACTTTACCTGACTATTTAATGACTACAGGCAGGATCGGTGGTTATTGAACACCGCTGTGAAATAAGCCACAGACAGTCTGAGCCTTTGAGGTATTAACTACACATACCTGTATAAACCCATTTGTCATTTAGAGCACAGGTGTCAAACATGCGGCCCGGGGGCCAAATCCGGCCCGCCAAAGGGTCCAATGTGGCCCCTGGGATGAATTTATAAAATGCAAAAATACACAAACAATATTAACAATCAATGGTGTTAAAACCATTTTAGGTCACTTCAATCTAAAGTGGGTCAGACCAGTAAAATACTATCATAATAACCTATAAATAATGAAAACTGCAAATAGTCCTCTTTGTTTTAGTGTAAAAAAAAAAGGAAAATTACACAAAAATGGTTATATTTACAGACTGGCCTTTTACAAAAATGTCTGAAATGTGGAATTTAATAATATTCTGCCTGTTACTAAATGTTTTGTGTATTTGTAGCTCCACTGTGATCTGTAACTTGTGATTCACATGTATAAATGATGAATTAAGGTGTAAAATTGTTAACGATGCATTTGTTCATATTTGTTTATGTTATGTTCAACTACAGTTCATAGATGTAAACATTTTCAGTACAGAATTTTACTTTTTTCAACCAAAAACATACAGAAATCACTGGAGTTGACATTATTTACCAGTTCTTATCCTATGATTTATATTATTTTACTGGTCTGGCCCACTTTAGATCATATTAGGCTGAATGTGGCCCCTGAACTAAAATGAGTTTGACACCCCTGACTTAGAGGAAAGGACGGAAAGGAGGGTAGTATCAAATACTGGATGGTAAATAATATTGACAGTTGTATTGGTTTCATGTCAGGTGATGTAAGAGAAAAAGGCCGAAAAGCTGCATTCTTCCGAGACAGTAATTTAATACTTACCTCTTCAGTCTTAACAGTGTGTCATTTTGGAAACAATTTCACCACTGAGGTATTTCATGGGTTTGAAGTGTAACAACTGACTATTGTGTCCTGTTAACCAAATATGTACTTGAATTTATCCAGACCTCCAAGAGCTTTACGATTTACAAGTGTGGTTATGGAAGATTAACTCCAAACAAACTGCTGTTGCTTCACTTTAGTGCAGGAGAGGATTTTTTTCTTTCTTCCAAAAATGACCAACCGTATGCAGAGAGTTTGCAGAAACAAAATTTAAAACGGCTGGATGAATGGCATATCGTGTGGAAACAACAGTGGCAAGAATGTCACAAATAAGTTCATGAGGGGGCGTATTGAAGAGCAGAACTTCTACTTCTTATCATATTCAGAAGTGAATTTAAGGTGGAAATGCCTCAAGTTATACTTCAACTAAAGGCTATGAGCTCCAAGAAAACTTAGAAATCAAAGGAAAGCATTTTGTTTTAAATACAATCTAAATTCATCGTAAAAATAGCACAACGTCTAGAGAGTTAACCTCATTCTTTTTTCTCTCTCTTAAAAGTACTGGAGTAAAATCATTATTCATCATAATTACTCATCTCCTCTTTTCCAGCCAATGTGTCTCTCTGGGCTCTGTCTGTTTTTGTTTGATTTGGCCAATGATGTGCTGCGAAAGCGATCCTCCCCAGTAAAGCCAGTCATGGTTGACCACTTTGACTCTCCTAACTAGAGCAAAGCAAAAGCAGAGCAGCCACATCTGGCAAACGGCTCTCACATCTGGTTTGTGTATTAGCGCCTCGCATGGCTGTCTACCACCGAGTCTGATAGTGTAACTGTGAGACGTGAGATGAGCTGAGCTGCAGTCACCCTGGGGAGACAGAGGAGGAGGATAGTGAGGGAGTTCATGCTCAGAGGTCACACACTCAAAGCAGGAAATGTCACTCACAGACAAAATGTCAGACAGGGAAAGTGCTATGTTTAAGAGCGTTTGGCAAAGTGGGCAGATTTCTAGTACTTTTTTTTTTTTTTTGCATTTTAATGTGTCACTGTCTGGAGGCTCCAGGCTTTTATAACATAACAAAGGGTTGAAAACTCTGCAAAAACACACATCACCTTAGGGTGCACTGTTAAATGAGTAGTTTTGGAAGTTATCACAATGAACAAAATGTCCACGACTTTCAGTTTTGCAAGTAAAATAAGTGAATCCAGGTTTATTATCAGTGAACTGCAAAGCTTTTGTGATCAAATATGTTGAGCAGAAGGAAAACAAGATGCAGTGAAGTTGGTTCACATCTGTCTTTACTGTGTTGGAAGTCAGAAAGTGTGATGTCGCCCTCTTGTGTTTAATCTGTCAGCTACACTCAGCCGGCGTTCACAGGTATTTAAGAGTTTGTAATGTAATCATGTGTTAATTACTTAGAAAAAATTAAGAAAAAAGCCCAAACGTTCCAGACTCTGTGGTCTAATTGACAAATAAATGCTGTAAAAAAAGACAACAACAACAACAACAAAAAACAACATAATTGAGAAGTTCTCTAAATATTCAGCTGTTTTCTAATGATTATATGATCAAACTCTACAAGTCCAAATGTCTGACAAAATACAACGGACACACACACACAAAAAAAAAACACAAGCATCAAAATTTAAACTGTTGTATTTTTCATGCAAAAAAAAAAAAAAGAAAAAAAAAAAAAATTCCAGATCTCTCAAACGTCAAATTTGATCATGTTTTGTACATTTTTAAAACAGTTGCGACATAAGATTTGAAATAGCTTTATCTCTCTACACATTGTAAATCAAACACACACCCTTTCTGGCTGAACCTATTGCTCATATCAAACTAATACCAAACTACCGTGTACCGTACGTTTTGTTCTGCAAAAGGCACTGGCGCATTATTCCTATGCACCATGTGGTTTTGTTCAGGCAAACAGCAGGGGATAAAATGTGATAAAAATGTGGCTTTACCCTGGTAAAGCTCCACTCACAGTTCTATGAAAAACACACTTTTTAATTTGGTATCAAAGCTTGAAAAAAACAAACTGATTTATACAGGAAAATAACGTCTGTTACGTTCCTCTTGTTATTTGAGTAAACTCAGTTATTTAAGACGATGCACAACATGTCTATACATAACTGAATAATTACACTTTATGTTTACATTTTAAGTACTTTGTTAGAAAAACAAAAGAATAAAAAAACACAATGTTTTTGGTGAATAACATTTTTTAAGAGAACTAAGTATGATGACTTCTTATGAAATGTTTAGATTTCTTTTTTTTTTTTTAACAAGATGCAAGAACAACTTTCCAGTTCACTGAATAAATGAGGGGTACTAAAACATTAGTAACACATGATGTAGTTTACTGCTTCAGTCTTTCACACTGTAGGCTCTGATGGTGAGGATCAGAAAATAAAATGTCTGTTTTTGGTTCATATGATGTAAACTTTACGTTACCTTTATGAAACCTTAAGTGAGTGGAACAAAATCTGAACTGCTAAAAGAACAAATGATCCAAATCCAAAAAAAAGCCTTGGTTTCTTTGTTGGCTTTAGTGGATTTATGGTGTTGTTTCTTAGTTTCAGATCAGAGTTCGGTGTCAGTGAGGTCTGGAGCTGATAGTCAAGGACACCTTGGGATGGAGGACGTTTGATCCTGGGTTTTTCTATGGTTCACAGATTTACAGGCAGATTAAGACTTCCTTTTGGGCCCTGTGTGATGCTACACACAGATTGAACTAATACACACCACTGTTAAATTGTCAGGTGACCCGTGGAGGGGCTACCACACTGAACCAGAATGAGAACAGGCCATAGACACAATATGCCACCCCACAAATGATTATCTGTGTTTTTAAGACTCTTGTGGTAAATTTACAAAATAGAACTGTCAGTTTTGTACATAACAGGTAATGAAGTGAACAGCAAGTGGGATAAACAGCACCATTTTAGGAAGAAAAAAAACCCAAAAAACACCAAACGTTCATGAAAACAACACAATACAGACAGGATAAAAGCAAGGTGAAGACAGACACAACAATGACACAAAAGTAGCACACAGCGTAATAAGAAGGCATCAGAAATGAGCAAAATGCTGGTCCGTTATATTATGAATCTGTTTTGAAAAATAAGACGCTTCATTCATCTTATGTAGTAAATAGATCTGTTCTATGTCGACGAATGATCTCTAGTATAATTTTAGGTTTAAGGAACGCTGTGATTTTGGTCATATTTTGCACTAAATGAATCATAATAACTCTAAAAGTATCTTTCAAAATTCTGAATTTTACTTAAAGTTTGATGTATTTTTATTTGATTATTAAAGCTCTGACAGAAAATATAAAATTAAACTATAGTTTTGCCCAAATCTAGATGACTGTAAGAGCATTTTGGGGTTGCTGAGTGCAGAGAACATTTTTAAAAATTATTATCTTTTTTTTTTTTTGATGGCATGTGTGTATCTTTGGTTGGCAGTGCTCTCAGGCTGTCTTCTTGCAGACGTGGATGAAGTAACATGGAGCCTTGGTCTGGCCGGGGACGTACGTCTGGAAATCTCCGTAGACGCTGTGTTCCAATTTGCCACCGAAGGCCTCGTTCAGCAGAGATTTGAAGCTCTCCAGACGGTGAGGATAGTAGGACAGACGGAATTTACTGTGGAATACAAACAGAGGCACATTAGAATTCCTCCAGTCGGTAAAAATACGGGTGTGTTGTGTCTAACACGGCCAGTGACCTTGACTGTAAGAGGCAGAGGAGTGTCTTCACAGGGAAAAGAAAATAAATCACAAGACTGTGAGATGAGCAGAGAGTTTAAAATGCAAAAATATTCAGTAAAGTACATTTATAGAACCTAGCGCAAAGATTGACACAACACTATTGTTTTTATACCCTGATGAGTCACATGAATATGCATGTTTGTGACACCTGCAAAACCTGATAATTTGTTGACACTGAATAATGAATTGACACGATTCCTCGTACTAAAAAGATCTAAATGTTTCCAGTTTAATGTCTCTATTTTTTTCCAAAGCCTGTTACATATATAAACCTCATTCTCCTAGTATCAGCTAGTGTTGCAGAAAATGGTCCTTTTGTAGCTTTAACTATAATAAGGACAGTATATGGCTTTGCTGCACTAAACTCTCAGTAAAAGGCGTAATGCTGGAATTTCTAGTAATTGATAAAAAAAAAAAAAAAAAAAAAAAACACCGAAAAAAACCCAAAACAAAACGTACTAATAAAAAATATATGGTGAGTTGAGTTGTCGGTTAATCTAAATTGCTCATAGGTGTGAATGTGAGAGTGATTGGTTGTTTGTCTCTATATGTCAGCCCTGTCATGAACTGGTGACATGTCCAGGGTGTACCCCGCCTTCAACCATAAGTAGCTGGGATAGGCTCCAGCGACCCCCGTGACCCTAGTGAGGATAAAGTGGGTTCAGAAAATGAATGACTGAATGAATGGTGAGTTGAGAGAGACAATCCCAATCCATAAAAGACATGACAAACTCTGAAGGTGAAACTGAAGCAGTGTGGTACTGTTTATCTTTCAAATGTTCATTGTGGTCAGTTTCAGATGCTGCAGCTCTTTCATAATTCATAGTTTGAGTTTTTGTTTTTTCAGTATTAATTGTCAGCCTTGTAAATCCAAGCTGGACTGACTGTACATATCCTGACCGAAGAAAATAAAATTCTCACTTTGTGCAGTGATCTACACCTGGCTTTTCTGCCTCCATCCATAATAACATACATTATATAGCCTAAATGTTATCTAAAATTAATGATTATTTGCAACATAGTATAGCAAACTATTACATGATCAAAAACAAATTAATTTTAGCAAAAAAAAAAAAAAAAAAAAAAAAAGAAAAGTCTCAGTTTTGAATGTCTGGGGTCGCCAGAAATTTGTGACGTTAAAATGGGGTCACGAGCCAAAAAAGGTTGGGAACCACTGGAGTAATGTGTGCCTACTTGTGACTTATTACTCACCGTGACTGACTAACTTACCTGACTTCAGGAAGGTTTTGGAGGGTTGCCTGGGGCACATGGATGGTGTAGTCCAGAGTGATCATATGAGGCTTACTGTTTACCCACAACACTGAAGTGGAGATGTCCTGAGTTAGATCGCTCTGCAACATAACACAATATAATCATGAGGCGTCCTGGCGACTACAGAATCCTTCTCCCATATCATCCCCACAAATGACCAAATGTGAGCAAAACTGAAGTCTGACTAGGAGTGACTGAACAAAAGCGGGAAGTTGCTCATACTGTTGGAGTAAATAGTTGGACCACAAGAGCAGACTGGGATTACAGTGGTATATGAAGTGGATTTTGCTCTTGCATGCCGCTGTTGACTTAGCATTTATTCTTAGGCCTTCCAGCTGGATGGATCTTACTTCGTCTGGATTAAAGAATATGGAGCTTGTTTTCAGAGAAATAAATCAAATATGGCTGACTGCCTCTCTTTCTTTATATTTGTTTTCTTTGTTTTTGGGTTTTAGATTTCCCCTATAAACTAAGAGGCAAAGCGCAGGATTTTTCATCTTATTTATATCTGACCCTAAAGATCCGTCATCACAGAAATATAGGTTTCACCTGTAAAGCGGATGCTAAAAATTAATTATACCCTGATCTTATTTTCTATTTTCCCCAATTACGCTTCCTTCTCAGCAGTGACACTATCCGTATTGCTCCACGCAGACCAAAATAGTCTTAAAACCTGATAATTTCACACACATTTCCTTCTGTTTCTCCTGAGCCAATTGCACTGGAAATCTCACAATATCCGACAGGCTCTGATAGAGATTTAAGTCTTAACTTAGCTGCTGCTGGGGATGGTGAGTATAAAGGAGCCATAAACAAAACTGTCTGTTCCAGTCCTGCTTGCAAAGCAACAAACAGCCAGGTAATGCACAAAGTTAGAGGCTTTTATGTGTCATGTCATTCAGGCAGATGATATAGACTTTGTTTTTCTTTATGTGTTCTAATAATCTCATAGTTTTGGTTCTGGGCCATGGCTCCAGTAATCGACCTGTCCATTCTACATGGTTACATACAGTTGCAGAAAAAATAATTAGATCATCAAAAGTCATCAAAAACAATGGTTATGCAATCTAGTACTAATTCCTGTGTGTATCATGTGACTAAAACAGACAGAAAAGAAAACATGGAATGCCTAAAAGCACTGTTTTTGGCAGTACAATGCTATAGATATTGATTTAACACCTGAAGTGATTTTGGTTATTATCAAGAAAACATGGAAAATGGCTAGATATCAGCTCTGAAATTAAACTCTTATGAGCCATTTTTGTTGTTATCATTATAGTTGTCCAAACAAATGTACCTTTAGTTGTACCAGGCATTAAAATGAACAAGAAATTGAACAAAACAAGGGTGGTCTAATAATTTTTTCCATGACTGTACATTAGCAAACTCATAAAGGTCAAGTGATTATTGACACCAGGACATTCACTGAAAGCCACCAGAAAATAAGGGTGCTACCTATAATTTAAGCATCACATATAAACATCTGATAATCTTTGGCTGTGATGAACAGGTGACATGTCCAGGTAGTACCCCACCTTCACCCAGTGGGAGCTGGGATCACTTCCACCCCCACAACCCTCTACAGCATGGGTGTCAAACATACAGCCACATGCAGCCCAATGTGATCTCAAGTGGGCCAGACCAGTAAAATAACAGGCATAACTTTTACGTACCTAGTAATCAAAATTTTTTTTTACTAAGTTTTACTGTGAAAGTCAAATTGCATTATGAAAATATGAACAACCTCAACAACTATGTAATATCTGACATTTGTTAGGAAAAATGGGTGCAATTTCAAGGGTATTATGCCTCATCACAGTGAATCTATTATTTTGTTAACATTGAATTTTTTTTGTTCTTAAAATATTTCAGGTTATTTATGTTTGTTCAGGTTATTCATATTTTATTGTGAAAATAATTTGTATATGTAAATATTTTCATTATGCAATTTGACAACCTTGACTGTTAATATTTTCAGAGTAATTTTTCCATATTACAAATTCATCCTGTGGGGTGGATTGGAAATTTTGGTGGGCCAGTTTTGGCCCCTGGGCCATATGTTTGACACTCCTAGAGCATTGGTGTCAATTTTAGCTCAGGGGCCACATATAGTCCAATGCCATCTATGGAAAATAATAGGAGTAATAACCATGTAATTGTCTTTGTTTTAGTTTGAAAGTAAAATTACATAATGAAAATGTGAATAACCTGAAATTTCTTAAGAAAAAACTGCAATTTCAACAACATTATGTCTCAGCTTACTTTTTATAACTTCCAACTTCATAACCTCCAGATCATAGTGGATCTATAAATGCATAAATCATTTAGTAAAAGCCATTATATTGTTAAAATTGTACTAATTTTTCTGAAGACATTTCAGGTTATTCATATTGGTTCAGGTTATTGATATTTCATTGTGAAAGGATAGTTTGTAAATGTGATAATTTCAAAATGTAATTTAAAAAAAAAATCACATTAAACCAAGAAGAATTTGTGAGTTGTCATTATTTACAGGTAATTATGCTGTTATTGTACTCAAGATCACATTGGGCTGTATATTGGCCCTTGACTGTTCATATCTTCAGTGTAATTTTTTTTCCAAATTCATCCCATGAGCTGGATTGGAACCTTTGGTGGTCTGGTTTTGGCCCACGGGTCATGTGTTTAACACCCTTGCTTTCAGAGGATTAAGCTTTTTAGACAAGGAATGAATGAATGCAGTTAATGATGCTTCATAAAATACATGTACTTCATCAGCTGTAGTACCTTGTAGTAGATATTTTTGCCTTGTGGTGCGCGTCCAGTCTCCAGTATGTAGTCATAGTTACGGTGGTCAATGATGAGGATCCCCCCCGGTCGGACCATGCTGGCAATGTTCTGAAGGGCCAACTTCTGATCACTCTGGTCCCCTGGTGGGATCAATAACAAATTAAACCAGTGTCCTTCAAATAAACCACATAAGGGGTTAGTAAGTATAACTAACTTTTACAGTTACATACAATATTTAAAATAATAGAGAAAAAAAATGATAAATATGTGACATACCTTTAAAGTCTGGTAAATGAGCAAATGAATTGCCAAGGCAGATAACAGCATCAAAGCCATCTCCTGGTTTCTGCATATCCTCTGATAACGTCAGCCAGTTGGCCTCCTCAATCACTGAAAATAAGAACAAAATAAGAAGCCAAATGAGAGAAAAGCATTTCTCAGAACACACTGACTTTGCAGCTGCTCATATGTAAACTTATAAATGAATGGAACAACAACTTACCCCACTGGTCAAAAGCTGGTTCCTTTCTCCTCTCCCATCTTGCCTTTAGTGCATATTTGAGCATTTTGTCGCTGGCATCCACGCTCACCATTTTAAACCCTTCCTCAACCAGCATAATAGAGTCCACTCTGCAAAATAAAAACCATATGTCCTGTAAACACACGTTCTAATGTCAGCATCCTGTTCTGTTTAACTTTGTTTACTCTTCATTACATACAAGTTCTGCTAATTCTTACTGTTGGAATGACAAATTTCAAGTAGTACAAGTGGAAAGTTCATGTTAAATCAAACTAATCCATAATCAATAATCAATAAGAAGTAGAAGTAAGAGCAGCAGGTAAGGGCTCAAAGCAAACTGAATTGACAGTGACCTGAGGGGAAAGTCACACACTGTAATCACTAACAGGAGATAAGTAACTAAGTAAGAAAAAGGCAAACAAATACTAGAGACAGCGGCAGTAAAAGTAAATGAACCAGCAGTAAATATAACAACCACTTGGTCAGAACTGAGATAAGAACAAAGCAAATCAAATTACCCACAATATATTACATGTTTATCTCTAACTTTGAATATCCTACTCCATAATCTGAACATTCTTATGCTCTTGTGTGCATAACTAGCTGCTAAATTTGATGACAGAACAAGTAGAAAGACTGTCCAGGCTCTGGTACATTTAGAAAGCCAAAAATAGTGGGGCCATGTGTAACCTCATTCCACTGTGAGCGTGTTTACATCACCCCAGATGGCTGTGCTACTGAGTTATGCTACTATAAGGGTTATATGGAATGGGGTCAATGTCACCATTCTGACTTACTTCATACTGCATGTCTACATCCACTCAGGCGGTGCACAACAAGATGATAAAACTTTCTGTTTACCTTTGGGATACAAATTAATGCATAAAAATAATCTCCATCGTATTGTTGTATCCTATACAGAAAAGTGAATAATTCAGTGACTCTGGCTAATGACTTATCTTTATACTTTTACACACTTGACAAATAATTATTTAATTGGTAATTCACTAACTTTATATTATAAGAAATCACTATCTTAAAAACGTAGAAGTTAAAGATTAAAGTAAGTAGGATGGAGTAGTTATAAAGTCATAGAAATGTTAAAAGTAATTCAATCTCCAGTAGAGTTTTCCTAAGAAAAAAAATAACAAGTGAGGTGAGCTTAGAGTGCAGACATTGACCTTGCAGGATTCACAGAGCACAGATACACTATCAGTGGGAGTAAACAGGACTGCAGTGAACCAGTTAAAACATGTTACAGCAGCTGAATACCAGCTCATCTGACACTTTACACAAATTACTTTCAGAAACCAGTTCCTAGTATTAACAATGTACACACCCAATACTGCACCAGCTTCTGAGTTATAACATGAAAAAACAATAATCACCATATATCAACTCACTACCTTTACTCAAAGTGAAAGTAGACACAGAGTGGCAGGGTGACTGATGCAATTCTGCACTTTCATTCATTCTGTGGCCTAATCCGGATTTTTGTCCGGAGTTAAAAGGGTCAGTGAGTTGAAATTCCAGGGAAGTCAAACTAGTTACAGTAATGCTATTGTCTATGAAGATATTTAACTCAATTAATAGAACTTGGTCTGCATACATATTGTAGCTACAGCACTGAAAACTGAATATTCACAATGTTGATGTCTGATGAATGAGGTGGTTAATAATATTAAATGTCTTAAAGTAATTCTTGCATTTTACATTTGATAAGTAGTAAGTTTTACAGCTTTAAAGGTTTACTACTACTGTTCAGGATGATCACACCCATTCACAAACTGAGAGCAAATGTAGAAACAGGGCCATTCACTGGCAAATAATGACTGTCTTCACAGTAATGCATGATTTAGACTGACATGAAAAACTTCATATTTTAAAACCATTAACCAATCAGCTTGTAGAAAGAAACGTAGTCGGCAATTTGTCTATTTTATGTAAACTTTGTAGATATGACAGCCGAATTCAACTTTAAATTAAAAAAAAAAAAAAAATACATGATATTTCTAAATATAAATTGTTTTATTAATGCATATATATCTGCAGGTATTCATTAAATCGATAAGGTTGCTGTTGAAGTTTTAGTGATGCATTCACGTTCACACAAGCCTCGTTGAAATGAAAGCTCTGTCAAAGTTGACTGTAAAACTGCTGAGTTGGCTGTGCCTCTCAGACTTGTATTATTACCCAGTTCCGCAGGCTACATCCAGCACTCTCTGCACCCCTTGCTGTTTCAGCAAAGACACCACCCAGCTTTTGTATTCTTGAGTCCTACTCTGCGTGTCTCCAATGTACAGCTCCCATACTTTGGCTGCTTTTCCGTCGGCATATTGGTCAGGAAGCCCCTCTGCGGCCACACCGAGAGAACGGGTCCTGAACACACTGTCGACCGACATGCTGCTGTCTGACAAGACTGTGAGCTAAAGAAGAAACAGGGACAGGAGTCTGCCAGAAGGCTTCTGTTAGGAAATGGAACTAACGAGCTACGTGTCAGAAGTGTACTCCCTCCACATGCTAACCCAGATTTGGATGTTATTATTTATATGCCCGACGTAGGGGGGACAAACTTTAACCCAATGACTCTGTGCTGGTGCCTAACGCCTCCTTTCTGATAGGCCGAAGCCAGGGGAGATGGCCCCACTTCCGTGTTTACGTTGACAAACCACAGTGACGCGGAATATGGAGATATTTTTCCCCCGAGGTAAACTCGCAGGATCTTTAACGCCACACTACGGCTTATAGGAACCATAACAATGTTATTCAGTCAGATAAATGTGTGACAGCACATTGATTTATTCATTAACAGTGACTTCTCTGAGGTTAAAGGTGAAAAACTCCAACTGTGACAAACCAGATGAATGCTAAGTCAGTGAACTTGTACTGCCTGTAAAGCTGTACTTTGGTAATAATAACAAAGTCGACAACGTGGAGCAGAGACCTGTCCCCTTTAAACATTTCATCATGTATTTCATCATAAAGCCAGGACACAATGATAGATCTGCAAAAATAATAATAAGTAGTATGAATATCTACGGTAAAAATGTAGCTTTTTGTGTACTTATGCAATAATCAACGTATATTCTCTCTCTCTCTCTCTCTCTCTCTCTCTCTCTCTCTCTCTCTCTCTATGCTGATTATTACATAATTATATACTATATACATTACACAATTACACACACAAACTATACACACACACACACACACACACACACACACATATATATATATATATATATATATATATATATATATATATATATATATATATATATATATATATATATATATATGTATACAGGGTGGGGATGCAAAATTTACAATATTTTGAGGCAGGGATTGAAAGACAGTGTATGACCAATTAATTTATTGAAAGTCATGAGACTTTATTTGCCACAAGAAAATGTACATAAGAGAAAATGTTTTTATTCTATGTGTCCTCCTTCTTTCTCAATAACTGCCTTCACACGCTTCCTGAAAGTTGTGCAAGTGTTCCTCAAATATTCGGGTGACAACTTCTCCCATTCTTCTTTAATAGTATCTTCCAGACTTTCTCGTAATAGTTTTGCTCATAGTCATTCTCTTCTTTCCATTATAAACAGTCTTTATGGACACTCCAACTATTTTTGAAATCTCCTTTGGTGTGACGAGTGCATTCAGCAAATCACACACTCTTTGACGTTTGCTTTCCTGATTACTCATATGGGCAAAAGTTTCTGAAAAGGTATGGATAATAGTGTTAGGTACGATTATGACATCAATATATGTTTGGTTTCAAAACAATTGATGTAGTGCCTGCTGAGAAAAAAAAACTAAATGTTCATTGTACATTTTGCTTCCCCACCCTATATATATATATATATATATATATATATATATATATATATATATATATATATATATATATATATATATATATATATGTCTGTGTGTGTTTAGTGTATGTGGAAAAGTATGAACAAACAGCACAGTGATAGAAAAAAATAAACAACTTCTCTTACAGTATGTTTGCCACACATACAAGGCAACCCACACATTTTTTCCTCCTGGCCGGTGAACTCCTCCTGTTGTGATTGGCTGATCGCAAAATCCAAAATTACGATGTAATTCCTGGCAGGGTTGAGGTTATGTCTGCTACAACCGGTGCCATCCAGGTTAGGGTCGAACCACCCAGTTTTATGAACTCAATGTTACATCACACATAGAAAAACTAAGGTCAGTGCAGCCAACACCAGCTTCTATCAGTTCCTGTTGTGGAGGCAGTTAGTCAGGAAAGTTCTGCATGGCAGAAGCAGGAATTAAGAACAGCTAATACAATGCTGTTTTAGTACTTGCTTAGGCATGAAATTAGCCAAGCTAATCACCCAATCCTAATCCAAATAGGCTTGGTGGAGGCCACACAGAAGTAATAAGAGGAAAACCAAACAGAAAGAGGGATGTGTGATAACTTTATTTATCCTTATGTTTACTGTTTACTCTTTTAATTTAAACCAAGTGAGTCACTGTTCATCCCGTTGGAACCAAAAGAAAGATAATAAATAGAACATTTTTGTTTACATTTCTATCAACAATGATCTTTGCCCTCTTTTTTTTTTTTTACTGCACTGTCTGTTCATTCACAGACTATTTTACAAATGTTTAACAACAGTCTTATTGGATGTTTATTTTCAGGGAGAAAGGAGGAAACATACTTGATTAGACCTAGGACAGAAGGAGTAGAATTCAACACTAAATAGTGTTAAAGAATCTCCCTTTCCAATTTTATTATTTGGAGTTAAAATGGGGATTTTCTGTGTCATCTTGGAGTCGATTTTCTTGACAATTCAACATATTTCTCATTTTGAGTCAGTTTGAGTGCAATGACACATGTGCAGTCAAAATTCTTAATTTACCTGGAAATAAGTCACGAATACCTGAGATGTAGCTTTACTGACTTCCCTTTTTGTTACTCTTTGCTGTGTGTAAAATAGTTTGGACGCTATTAAAAAACATGCCTCTATGCTGACATCTAGTGGTAGCTGAAAGATACTCCAACACAGCATCTGCATGAAAATGTGCCCTGAGATTTTTCTTTCTTTCTTTCTTTCTTTCTTTCTTTCTTTCTTTCTTTCTTTCTTTCTTTCTTTCTTTCTTTTTTTTCTTTTCTGTGTTCAGGCAAGTGAGGCGTAAAAACTGGGGAACTTTTCAGTGACAAAGAATTCAAGGAGATAGTGTAAGCAGAGAAATACATTTCAACAATAACATGAGTCATTAGGTGCACAAAAATCTATGTAAAACAAAAGCGTGTTATGAACATAAAGAAGATAAAGACAAAAAAGGAGAGGTCTGGAATGGTTAACACAGCGCAGAAAAATGTACTTCATATTCCCTCAGGACAGACTATTAGCATTCTTTTCTGGTACAAAACAGGAAGTAAGTATAAACTTTGAAGTCTCAGCCAAGGGAAGAATAAAAATGTTACTGTAATGGAGAAAAAAAAATCTACAGCAGGAACTGAACCAAAGCTACAGCTACTGCTAAGATGTTATAATAAGATGTTATAATGTTAATAAAAAAAACAAGGTAACATTTTGTGCCATATTAAACTGTAACATGCATGAACATTACTCTAAGGCAGATTATTGTTGTATTAAAAGCACTGATTGCACTCAGCCTCCTACAGGATGAAATATTTTACAGTAACGAACAACATGTCTATATGATGGAATTAAAGAGATCAGACTTTCAATATTACTGTCAAAGGTGGGTAGGAGTCAAAGGATAAAACCCCAAGCCAACACTGAAACATTGATTCATAAGGTGTTTTCACACTTAGAGAAAAAGAACATTACAGTGTTGATGACAAAGTAATGTATGGTGATGTGACAGACAGAAAAAGAAACATATATAAACCCCTAAAGACCCAAAAAGCCACTGGCAACCAAGACCATTTACTGATGTAACTGTTTAATACCTGTTGATCCATTAATCCTATCAATATATGTAAATAATTGGTGTAAAATACAGTTTGTCATCTTTTCATGGTCATCAAATATGACCCATTTGGACGTTCAGAGGCTCCATAGTTACCGTGGAAACACTGTCATCTTCTACAACATTGATTCATCACTATAACCCATGAAGTTGGATCAATAACAGTGGATGGAGACATTTGTTTTATGTAAAAAATCACTTTTTCTTCAGTTTTCTCTGTTTCTGACCCAACTTTTATTTGAGGTTTTATGACCATCTACATGATCAATGAATTAAATAAAGGAAAATACATGATTTACACTGAAAAAACTCAAAATAAAAAGGATATTATTACAATAAATGGTGATAAAACACTTAAAATAGTTTAAATATAGTGGAAAAATAATTTGGGAACTGCCACAAAAGTAGTACTGGGTCTTTATGGGTTAAAAAAAACAACAACCTTAAAATAAAAAAAAAAATCCAAATGTAGAATATACTGTATGTTGAGCATCTGTGTCATGAACAGGTTTTAGTGCAGTTTGTTGATTTTTACAGCAGGTGGCACTCTAGGAACAAAGATGATGACAAAAGCTGTTGCTATGGATGAATGAACACATTTTATTTTGTCATATAAATGACTGATCCCACAAAACATATCATAACACAAACTGATAATCTGAAAGAATACTCATGAGATAACCCACAGTCCCACATTAAAACACATTTCACAGGGAAAATACTCTCATAATTTATAACCAAACAGATACATGCAATGAACTAACTCTGACTCTTATAAAGACAACTCCTTATTGATTTACAGACCAGTTCCTGTACAAACAGACCATAATGCAATGAGATCAGTTCTTATAGTTATCCTGCTCTGAACTTACATTTTTAGTGACATATCTCCTTATGAGAACAAACTGTAAATGCTAACGATTCCATGGATCATATTCTTTTCATAGTATTTGTTTCTGGACTAGATTTAACATTCAATGTTGTCTACATGAGCTTGAGTTTGTTGACTTGAATTTTGTTCTCTGAGTTTTTGACGCTTAACAACATAATATCTTACCACACAGATAAACACAACCAGAGCCACAGCTATGAAGATCCACAGCCAGATGAAACCACCAGCAGCAGCAGAGGAGCCTGTCACTGTGTTATTTTTAGAAGCTGGTTTTGCTAAACCTGTGATGACAGGGATGGTAGTGGTCATAAAATGTTCACTGTCTGCTACTTTGATGCATTTTCCATTATCTTTAACAATAAATCCTTGTTTGCAGGAGCAGAAATAACTTCCAAAGGTGTTTATACAGTTTTCCTCACACAATCCTCGCTCCTCGCATTCATCCATGTCCTCACAAAAGCCTTCACTGATTATATAGCCGTCAGGACAGTCGCATGATTCAAAGTTTCCCTCACATACTGCAGGGCATTTCATTTGTCCACAGTGCATTTTACAGCGTCTTGGGTTCTTACTGTCTGGGATGTAACCTTTGAAACATGTGCATCTATATCCGTCTTTTACAGGTTTGCAGTCATGCTCACAAGGCCCATCTGAACAGCCTTTTGAACTTCTGAACATAACTGAATCAGACAAATCTTCTGCCTGGCATGCATCTTTGTGGTCTGTTTTGCACAAAAACCCTTCAATTTCATCTGTGCATGGCCTTTCTGTCCACTTTTGATCATTTGAAACTGACACACAGTGCGGGGAACAGACTTTAATGGTATCTTTCCAGTTGTTAAACAGTGGAATATGGTTCCTGCTTCCAGAAGTCCACTCATAGCCTCTCAGGGGAGCTGATATGTCGCTGCATGAGCCTGCTGGTAATTGCAGTCCAATCCAGAAGTTTCCATACACTCCTTGAGAGAAAATCTCAAGAAAGATTTCATTTGTGTCAGACTGAAATGTCAGTAGTTCCCCGTTCCTGTTACGACAGGCCTCTTCAGCTGACTTGAAATCCACTCTGTGTTGGTTTATAGTTACACAGTCACCCCCACTGCATATAGGCCTGCAGGTACCAGTCTGTGCCATGCAAAGTCCTCCCTCCATGGCCAATAAAAATATTAACAAAATAAATGATGTTACCTTTGACAGATGGCTGGATACAGTCAGATGGAAGCAGGCCATGTTGTCATGCAGTAGATTATATTCAAATGTTGATCGTCTAAAGCCAGAGAAAACTCGCTACCTACTCAGGAAGCACCCTCACCCCACCCCACCCCAGCCTCCGAACAAACCACCAAGATAAAGACAGGAAGGAAACAAGACAGAGACTCCTGTTTTTTCTAGCGTTAGTGAAGGCTGTGGTCATCATAATGCAAAATGTCCCTGCGGGGGCTGTTGTAAAATATACTGTCCAACCCCAAAAAAAACAGTCCCACATGCAAAATTTCAGGGTACCATTTTTGGTTTTGATAACAGGATACATTCACTGGCTTTAACTACTCAAATAGTTCAGATCCTTCCATGGGTCAGTACTGTCGTGGTTAATAATGTTTCAGGCGGAACAGGTTATTTAACTCTAACTGATCCAGTAAATAGACTCTCATGTCTTTAATGTCATAAAGATTGGACAATGCCAGGATGGATCAGGATCATTAGGCTTTTGATGCAATGGTTCAGGGACAATGAAACATCATTTTCACACATGGATTAGCCTCCATACAGTCCAGACTCTAATTTAGGATGTGATGAAGGCCTAATAAACCAAAACAAAACATGTAAACATGAATAAACAGAGCTACTTCAAAAATATGCCTGACCCTAAACCCCACATGGCTGATATACAAATCATGTAAACTCTTTATTTATCTTTATTTTAATGGGAGCTGACACAGACATTTTAATTATCTGAGAGTTTTAAATTATTGTCTTTAGTGTTTTTTATTTATTTTAATATTTTTCATGCATGAACCACGTGCCAGCATTATTTTATTCTATTTATTGTCTTCTACTCCTATCCTGGTTCATGATTATGTACAGCAGTTGGGGACAGTAGTGTATGTTTTTAAGTGTGTTATATAAATAAACCTTGACCTTGACCTTTATTCATGTGGATAAAGCCCCATGTCTGATTATTAAATTATCTGAGAATACTGGAATATGCTGACTACAATAGGACTGATAAGGAAATTAATCATCTTTAGGTAGATAGGCAAATATTTTTAAAATATCTTAGTAGCTATTTAGAACATTTGAATTTATTAAATATTATAATGTACATTATGTCTCTTATCACATGTTTAGGGGCCCCCATTTATAAGCTGTGGACTGCTTCTGGGGTGTCCAATTACAAAATGTATCTTGTAAATTAATTGTTGATCTTAGCTGTTTGTAATAATTTTGTAATAAATAAATAAATTGACTGATTGAAGACTTCATGCAGCAGTCTGAATCCCCATCATCAATAATCAAAAATTAATGCAACTGGATGGAAAAAATATTATGAACCTTATTGTGACACTACATAAGCATTATGTGGTAAAAAAAAAAAAAAAAAAAAAAAAAAAAAAAAGCCACATTTAATGTGTCCTGTAATCAAAACCAAAGGTGGTGCAGTCAAATATTGCATGTGCAACATTTTTTTTTTAGCTGGGCAGTCTATGTGTTGATCACAAAATGTGCACATTTTACATAAACACTTTTATTCACATACCGTTTCTTGCTATAGGCAAATTAGGCGAATGCTTAGGGCCCCCAAGCCACCAGGGGGCCCCAAAGCTGCATGTTTAGCCTCATCTGAGGAGAATTACAATGTCCTGTCTTTATCTGTAGCTATCTCATGTGTTTATGACATCCTATATACGCTTAAAATATAAATGTAGGATATAAATAAAATAAACTGCAATGCTAATCTGCGGCTGGTGTTTTTGTGTTATTATTAGGTTATATTCGTTGGAGCACACTGTTTCATAGTTAGTGATGTAGGGGGCTGCCCACAGGTATGATGGGAATGATTGACAGCTACCCACCCACCATTCCCATTAGCGAGAGTATTAAACAAAACAAACCCTGTAATGGCATCAGAAAGAAGTTATCTCAGCGATTGTTGTATTTTCTTATTTAAAGTATACATTTTTTATAAACACTCCAAATCTGTTTTATTTATTGACGTACAGAGGATTGTATTATAGTTTGTTTTTTTTATCAGTTTAACTAACCTGAGTAGCTCAAATTAAGATGTTTAATTTTAACCATAGCCTGTTTTGCTCATGAAGTGTAATAGATTGTGGCATCTTAGACCATCTGAAGCAGAGGTATCAAACATGCGGCCTGGGGGCCAAATCCAGCCCTGTCATTTTACTGTATTTACACTAAAACAAACTATCATTTCACAAAAACGCGAATAACCTGAACAAATATGAACATTTTGAAATGTCCGAAGTGCAAGTTTACCGATGTTCTGCCTGTTATTAAATGTTTTGAGTATTTGTTAATCCACTGTGATCTGTAAGTTGTAATTTACATGTGTAAATGATAAACTGAGACATAATATTGTTAAAATTGCACTTAATTTTCTTAAGAAATTTCCGTTTGTTCATGTTATTCACATTGTTTTAAAGGATAGTTGGTAAATGTAAAAAATTTCATCGCATAATGTTACTTTTTTCCTTCTAAAACATAGATGAAAGTTTGGCTTTAACATTATTTATATATTATTATGTTATTATTTCACTGGTCCGGCCCACTTCAGATCAAATTTGGCTTAATGTGGCCCCTGGAGTCTCTTCACTGTAGTCCCATCCTTACAGACTGGAATTTCATCGACAAATGGGTGTCTGTTAGTCCTGGTCTCATTTACAGCCTGTCCGCCCATGGAAGTGGATCTCTCCTTCACTGTGGTTCTCCCCGAGGTTTCTCTGTTTCCCACTGGGTTTTTTTGGAGTTTTTCCTTGGCAAGAAGGAGGGTTTAAGGACAGGGGATGGCCGGGACCATTGATCCACTTGCTTCACCGACTGTTTACTAACTGATTACTTGACTGTTTGTTCATTTTCATTATGATTATTATTTCTTTTTTTTTTTTTTATCAATTCAACAATTTCTGTAAAGCCCTGTGAGGCGACTTTGTTGTGACATTGGGCTCTATAAATAAAATTAAATTGAATTAGTTTGACAAAATAGGGGTCCTGCTGAACCGCATCATGTAATAAATTTCCATTATGTAATAAAAGTTCAAAATGTAACAAGAATGTCACGTCATCTCATAATAAAGCCACATTATGTAATAAACTGATGCATTTTGTAATAAACTACCTCAATGCATTATGTAGTAAATTTTTTTGCGTTAGGTAGTAAGTTATTACAATTTGAGAAATTTATCACAAAATGCACTTGACACATTTTTATTTTCAGGAAAATGTAATGTGCTAAATTAATCTTTAAACTGTGTGGTTAAAGTTCTGATTATTACCTTATAACTCCTGTGACTAATTTATTCTAAATTGCTCTGAAATTATATTAATTTGGAATGTTATTACATAATGAACCATGTTATTACATTTTTTAGTAAAAATGTGTCAAGTGCATTTTGTAATAAATTTCTCAAATTGTAATAACTTACTACATAATGTGAAAAAATTTACTGTAAAATGCGTTGACGTAGTTTATTACAAAATGCGTTAGTTTATTACACAATGCGGCTTTATTACAAGATGACGTGACATTCTTATCACATTTTGAACTTTTACAGCATAATGGGAATTTATTACATAATGCAGCTCAACAGGCCCCCAAAGAGCATCTTGCTTTGGGCCCCCACAAAGCTACAAACGGCCCTGCTCACATTTAAGTTATCTTATCCACGGATTCATTATCACACCACACTCTCAAAAATAGAGGTACGAGATCAGAACATTTATGTACCTATAAGTACATTTTTTAAGAATGTTCTCTCAAAAGTACAATATTGGTCTTTAGGAGGCCAGAATTGCACCTTTAGACTATGAAAAAGGGTCCAAAGTTCTGTAAAGTACACATTTGTACTATATGGTACCCTGCAGCATTAAAAAATGTGTGTAGACCATGAGAATAGGCTATAGGCTAGGATAATTTAACAGTAGGCCTAATTATAGTTAAAACATTAGGCTTAGTGCATTATTTATTATATATCATATTGTAATTACTGTATATTATATTTAATAATAATTTGTGTTTTAATTTAATAGCCCAATTAGCTCAATGATAATAGCCTAATAATTTATTTAGCTTATTAGAACCTCTGATTTTTGCCATAATCTCTGTTTTATCAAGTTTTCATTCACACCTCCATGTCTTGATGTTATATTGCCTATGCTGTTTTTTTTTGTTTGTTTGTTTTGTTTTTTTCACAATTAGGCCACTGGTTCAAACTTTAACCCTTTCATGCATGAATTATGAGAACCTTTGTCAAGATTTTTTTCTTGAGTGTTTTTATTCCTCCTTAGGCATGAAAAAAATTGCGCTTGAGTTTTTTTTTTTTTTTTTTTTTCATGTAGTTACAAAAATGTCCATGCATTTAATTTTTGAAGGAAAGGAAGATGTGTTTAAAACCCAATATCAGAAAGTGAGATAAAAACAATGAAATAAAAACATTTTAATCCTGCTAATCTGATGTTTTCTCACATTTTAACATAATCTAATGCTAGTTATTACTCACTTCATGTAGACAATATGCAAAATTAAACAAAAAAACAAAAAAAACTTTATGTCTTACAAATAACAATTGATTTACACTCAAACATGTTAGCGCAGATCAGGTTTATCATTACTGTAACCAAAGTGACAGTAATGGTATGAATGTCAGTGTATGGGATGATGCATAAGTGTCCACTGTGTTGGCTGATATGGAACTAAAACAACAAAAACCCATGAATATACAAGAGAACAGCTGTAGAATAACTGTCCACTGTAGTGACCACTATGCATGGAAGGGTTAAACATCATGGCATTATAAACTATATGAGAGTTTTCCTTCTATGTAAAGTACTTAAGATACAAAATGGACCATTTCGAAAGGGTACAGAAATGTCTCTCAAAAAAGTACACCCCCAGCGACAAGCATTTGTACCCTTTTAAGTCCAAGCTGGTACCTCTATTTTTGAGAGTGCATATTTACAGAACACTAAAATGTGCAAACTCTTCAAAAAGTCATATGTGAGATTGTGAACATGTATTCCATTTAATATGTATAGAACACTGGGTTACAAAAAAATGTCTTTGCAAGTTGTCTAGGTTTTTTCAACTGAATTAGGACCATTTTGCACCGCTAAATCCAAAAATGACATCCGTTTTTCTCAGTCAGGTCAGGTTTTTTTGCTAATTTGATTTTGAAAAATTTGATCTTCTCGCAAAATTGATGACATTTTTGTGACTTTATCAGTTGATTTTTTATATAGTTCTCACCCAAAATAGGTTTTAAGAGAAAAAAAATCATTTTTTAACAGGATGTATTTATTATTTATTATGTATTCACCGCAGATGTAGCAAAATACGTCAGGCTTATTTTTGCAAGATCTTCTAGTTGAAGCCATTTCATTCACCTGTAATATTAAAAAACCCATTAATCATAAATTGGCAAAAGTAAAATCTTCAGAACTCGTTTATTGCAAGAAATATGAAAGAATTTGTATCATATGATGTGAAAATGCTCATAAATGTAAGCAAAAATGTTAAAAAGCTAATATGTAGCATAGTTCAGAAAGTTGACCTGATTGAGCAAAACTAATGGGATTTTGGATTCAGCACACCAAATGATCCTAAATCAGCTCAAAAAACTTAAACAATAAATTTGCTGTTGACCAGTGGAATCAGCATGTTTTGAGACCAGTGGGAGATAATACTTATTACAGTCTGTGTTTATCATCAGGGAAAGTCAAATTACAGCATAAATTACATAAATAAAGAATATGTCATTTAGAAAGTCTAATATATGACTATCATGTCAAAGGTCGTCTGTTAGGATGGAGTCGTACAGTTTTTCCAGTCGTGGATCCAGACCAGAGGACACCCAGCAGTAGCCGTCAGTGGTCAGGTTTTTCTTGGCTTCTTTTTTGGATTGACTGCAGCGAAACATTGCAATAGCCAAAGTCACCCCCAACAAAATGAGCAGGGGAATGACTGAACCAAGAACACAGATTATAACCCTGGAGTTGACTGGGATGCTGAGGCCTGTTGCCATGGAGATGTTTCTGTGATGGTCCCCGTGCGTCACGTTCACCAGGTCTGACAGAGGTGCGTCAGTGTGAGGAGACTGGTGTTGGAGCTCCACTGTGGATCCGCTTAAAGACTCGGTAAAGTTTTCTTGAATGTCCTCTGGATCACGTGACGAAACAGCTGGTGTCACGCGCGGAGAGCAAGCCGTTCCGTTAAGATAAAACCCGCGCGGACACTTGCACCGGAAGCTTCCATCAGTATTGACGCATTTATATTGACAGGGATTACTACTGCATTCGTTTATATCTACACACGAGTGACCATTCTCAGATAACGTGAAACCCTCGTGACAGTAACAGGAAAAAGATCCGATACTGTTCATGCAAAAGTGCTGGCATCTTGAGCGCGCGCACTCATCCACATCACTGCATTTACCTGCGGTCATTTCATAGCCTTCTGCACATGCGCACCTGTAACTGCCCTCTGTATTTACGCATGCGCTATTTCCACACACCTGTGACTGACACTCGTCGATGTCAGAGCAGGTGCGTTGGTTCGTGTCCAGTTTGAATCCGTGCGGACACCTGCAGGAATAACCCGACTCCGTTATTACGCACAGATGCTCACAGGTGTCACGGCTGCACGCGTTCCTTATGGTGCAGGAAAATCCGTCCTCATCCAGATCGTAATCATCTTTGCACAAACAGCTGACCTCATCCGCGTCCTGTCGGCACACATGTTCACATCCTCCGTTGCTGATGGCGCAGTTTTGTTTTCCTGCGCTGCAAAATGGACCAGGTTTATTCCAGCGATAGGCTCCGTCTATGTTCATGCACAAAGAGTAATGCGGCTCTTCATTACCGCATGATATTAAAGCATATGTCCCCAGTGGAAATAATTTCATCCCATTTCTTTGTGGCTCTCGTGAGAATGGTGGAGTGTACGTGATTTGTCCGTGTCCAGACAGCGCCAGCGCTTTGCACATCCCTTTGAAATAAAACTTACAGCGTAAGACGCGTTACTTTTACAGCTCCCATCGACCCATTTTAACAAATTATCACCTGTTGAAGTGTAAGTGACACTCACACATCGCTCGGTGCATGTGTCCGCAGGGTCTTTCCCCCAGTTGGAGTACAAAGAGTCCTCCTCACCAGATATCCACTTAAAACCCCTGAGCGCCGCGTCGGCTATTACGCATTCCCCTCTGTGGAGTTTCAGTCCGATCCACAGTTTCAGAGGCTCTTCTTGACCCGTTTGGATCTGTGACACCAGGGCCCGCAGAGCATCCTCCTCTCCTCTGTCTCTGAGTGTCATCAGATAACCTCCATCCTCCTCACAGCTCCTACGGGCCTTCTCGAACCTCACGTCGGCCGTGTGTAAAGGTGAAACACTGTGTTAGAAGCGCACGCGTTTCAGTTTCCGCTCCAGACAAACTCTCCAAACTGTTGATGAGCATCAGTAGAAAAATCAACGACATAATTGCCATAGATGTCAAAAATCAAACAGTCCGGTGGAGATAGGGGGTGAAATGTGACCAATATGTGGTTGCGCATTCATGGCAATAAAACAAGTGGACTGAGTCTGAAAGTAGCGTTCGTGTTCCTCCGTCCTGTTTGGGACACATACTAAGAACGGAAAAATGTTTATGGGCAGATATGGGCTCTTTTTTTTCTCCCCTGCTGCCTAGTTCCGCTCTGAAACAGAGAACAATGGTAAGCTCCAGTGTGTTATGACTCCTTCTCCAGATGTCTCCGGCCCCAGTGGGTTTCAGACATTTACAGGCTCTCCTAATTGTAACACCTTACAATGCTATGAACATGAAGGGGTCAACAACTGGACATGGACAAATGGATGTTTTGGATGGATGCTGCATGTGGCAGGGGCCTGTGTGTGCCAGCCTGTCACTGGGTCTATGTTTAGTTTAGACGTAATCTGCGTCTGGTAGAAGGTGTATGAGAGTAAAGCAAAAAAACAAACAATACTCTACCCCTTTCACGCACAGTGGACACTTCTTCTCTGCTGTTCTCTTGTATATTCATGGCTTTTGTGTTTTAGTTCCATATCAGCCACCACAGTGGACACTTATGCACCATCCCATAATAATACACTGACATTCAACCGTTAATGTAACTTTGCGTTCTTTTCTACACAAAAAGGTTTTTTTTTTCTTCATTAAATGAGTAATAACTAGTATAGAGTATGATAAAATGTGAGAAAACATCAGATTAGCAGCATCAAAAGGTTTTTATTTCATAGTTATAGGGGCGGCCATGGCTCAGTTGGTAGAAGCGGGTCGTCCAATAACCAAAGGTTGCGGTTCGAATCCCGCTCTGTCCTAGTCAGTCCGTTGTGTCCTTGGGCAAGACACTCACTCTCCTTGCCTCCAATGCCACCCACACTGGGTATGAGTGGTGGTGTAGGCGCAAAATGGCAGCCACGCTTCTGTCAGTCTGCCCCAGGGCAGCTGTGGCTACAGATGTAGTTTACCACCACCAGAGGGAGAATGTGAGAGGTCAATAATGTAACGCTTTGGGTGTCTAGAAAGGCGCTATATAAATCCAATCCATTATTATTATTAGTTTTCACACATATCACATATCATATCACTTTCTGATATTGTGTTTTAAATACATATTCCTCTGCTTCAAAAATTAAACATATGGCGTCCAGATGAGTGGAAATTTTTGTAACTCCATGAAAAATAGATTCTTCTTTCTTTCGAAGGTCTTTTTATTGATAACAGAACATGAATCAGACATTCACTATACAGGAAGGAGATCTTTGATTTTCTAAACAACATCCACCCATGACACAACACGTAACAAACAACCACTGAAAAAAATTATGAAGAGACAGAATGAGAATTATAAAAAAAATACTAACAACCATGTTTAAACAGCATTGGTAAGTGCAGTATAAAAGAACAATATAAAAAAAGACAATAGAAAAAAGAGAGAAAAAAAAAATAAAAATAAATTTAAAAAAATAAATTAATAATAATAATACTAATAATAATACTAATAATAATAATAATAATAATAATAATAATAAATAAATAAATTAATTAATTAATTAATAAATACATTAAAATGTATTTATTACATGAAAAATAGGTTCATTAAAAAAAATGAATTGCATTGTTTTTCCATGCCTTAAGAGGAATAAAACCACTCAGGAAAAAAATCTTGACTAAGATTCTCATAATTCGTGCATGAAAGGGTTAACGTACACAGCACTGGAAAAAAATAAATAAAAGACCTCTGCAAAATGATCACTTTCTCTGATTTTACCATTTATAGGTATGTGTTTGAGTAAAATAAACATTTTTGTTTTATTCTCTAAACCACAGGTGTCAAACATGCGGCCCGGGGTCCAAATCCGGCCCGCCAAAAGGTCCAGTCAGGCCCCTGGGATGAATTTGTGAAATGTAAAAATGACACTGAAGATATTAACAGTCAAGGATGTTAAAATCATTTTTGATCATTTCAGTCTAAAGTGGATCAGACCAGTAAAATACTATCATAATAACCTATAAATAATGAAAACTGTAAATTTGTCTCTTTGTTTTAGTGTACAATAAGTAAAATTACACAAAAACGTTTACATTTACAGACTACCCTTTTACAAAAAAAAAAATGTGAATATCTGAAATGTCTTAAGAGAAGTATTTGGAATTTTAACAATATTTTCCCTGTTATTTAATGTTTTGTGTATTTATAGATCCACTGTGATCTCGAAGTTGTGGTTCAGATGTATAAATGATAAACTGAGGTGTAATATTGTTAACATTGCACTTATTTTACTAAAAAATGTTTTAGGTTCATATTTGTTCATGTTATGTTCAAGCACAATTTGTAGATGTAAACATTTTCATTATGGAATTTTACTTTTTTCACTCAAAAGTTCTTATCCTATTATTTTATATTTTACTGGTCCGGCCCATTTTATATCATGTTAGGCTGTATGTGGCCTGTGAACTAAAATGTGTTTGACACCCCTGCTCCAAACTATCGACCACATTTCTCCCAAATTCCAAATAAAAATATTGTTACTTAGAGCATGTATTTGCAGAACATGACACATGGTCAAAATAAGAAAAAGATGCAGTGTTTTCAGACCTCAAATAATGCAAAGAAAACAAGTTCATATTCATTTCTAAACAACAAAATATTAATATTTTAACTTGGTAAAAGTTCAGACATCAATATTTGGTGGAATAACCCTGATTTTCAATGACAGCTTTCACATGTCGGCTGGGATGACTTTATGCAGCTCCTGGTGGAGAAATTCAAGAAGCTCAGCGATGTTTGATGTCTTGTGACCATCCATCTTTCTTCAGAAGTTTTCAAAGTGGGTTCAGGTCTGGAGATTGGGCTGGCCATGAGAGGATCTTCATCTGGTGGTCTGTCATCCACACCTTTATTGACCTAGCTGAGGCCAGGAGCATTGTCCTGATAGAAAAACCAGTCCTCAGAGTTTGGGAACATTGTCAGAGCAGAAGTCCAGTAGTTTTCAAGAGTTATTTTTGGATTCCAATTACTTTTGCAGTACTAACAGCACTGTTTTTGTCTATTGTAAGAAGACAGTGATGGTCACAGTAGTGGTGTTTATACTTCTCCTTAATTTAGCTCTATCGGCCCGCGGGTGGCCGATATTAATATTCATCTACTATAAAATATATAAATCAGGACAATGGATGTTTTTTTCAACTTTTGCTTAAAGTTTAGACCCTAATGTTAATAAAAGTACATAAAAAGTGTATTTTAATGCAAACTTTAATGTTCAAATATGATTTTTAATCTTTGTGGGGTGAAATATACGCTATTAAAAATCTCTGACACGAACAATTAATTTATGCATATCATCGTCGATCCAGCCGAAAAAAAAACAGGCGAGGATAAAAAATTCTAATTTCTCTTTTAGTTTGTTACAGTTTACTTAGACATAGTAATAGATACAATATTTTAGACAATGGGAATAGATTCTGTGAGGTCTCTAAATGTCCATAGACACCAAGAACATCCATATGAACCTTATTATTGTGCAGTAATTCTTCATTTACTTTGGGTATGTCTTTTTAGGCATTTTTCCCCTGAAAATATGGTCAGGGTTAAACAGGTTAAATAAGACATGGATCAGGTGTTTATTCAGTAGAATAAGGTGTGCTTGTGTTGGAATTCAACAGACACAGAAATGGAATGGCTGTCATACATGCAGACATGCTGATTTCACAGGAAAATGCAGCGGTCTCTGAATTTTTTTCAGAGCTGTATATACTTTGAATATGCAGTCCAACCAATGAATAATGTAATAATTGTGAATAATGTCATAATTTGGGCCATTTTAAATGTAATACAGTCAATAACGTAACAACATTTAGCCAAAAATAGAATAGAATAGAGTAGAATAGAGTACAATAGGTCTTTATTGTCACTATTACGGGAAAAAATAAAATTGGTTTAGCAGCTCTGTGTCTGCTTAAGTAATGAATAAGTATGTAAATCAGTATCAATAATGTAATAGGTTTTTATGTAATAGTGTTTTATGTTATAAATTTTTGTTATATTTAATAATTTATTTCATTGGCTGGTTATTATCATTGGTTTTGTATTAAAAATATCCTTTGAAATTTATAATATACATAATGTAGATAACTTATTATATTATTGGCAAAGTATTATTAAGTTTTTGTTTTCATTACATTTAAAATGACCAAAATTATTACGTTATAGACCTTTGTTACATAATTGGTTGCTCGACACCCTCACACCCATAAAGTTTTCATGAGACAAACGTGTCTTTCCTCCCTCAAGACATGCTGGATTGTGGTTTTGTCATATTCTTAATGATGATGTAAACATATCTGAGTGAGGCAGCTTTACCTGTAGGCTATTCTACATAATCACTGCAAAAAAAAAAAAAAAAAAAAAAGCAAAGGCACACAAAAGCTTGATTCAGTTTGTAATTTGTTGTAAAAATGTTTGCCTTGAAGAAACTGGACAAGGGTGGTTCATTCTTACCCATAACTTTTTCTCTTTTACACCCATGGAAAGTGTTAGGACATAAAGCGTTTGAGTATCACCTATGTATGAGAATGAGCTGTTTTGTAAAAGAAATGCCAAGGACATTTATGTGAATCCAGACAACATTTCCTGTGTTTGTTTAAAGCATGGACTGCAGTTTAAACGGAGGAAGTGCCCCAATTACAATTAAAGGAAGTAGAGTAAAACACACCTCCACCCAATGAATTCAGTCCACATAGAAAGGTTTATAAAGGTTTCAGCTGGAATGTCAGTAGAAATATACCCACTCTGCAATTTATGCATAGGTCCAAACATACACTCAAACAGCAGCCTAATAGTTGATGTATTTTAATTACATTTATAATGTCCGTTTGCTTGAGTAACACAGTTTTAACATAAATACTGATGTCTGTCGGTCAGACATAAATGAAACAAGTAAGAAACTGGTTTTTCTGGATTTAGAACATATGGAACTTGTGAAAATGTTAAAGCTGAATAAAAAGGCTGAAGGTCACACACTCCCACTCCCACAGGTATGTTCACTTCTACTGTACGTTCATAAGGGCATGAGTGACAGCTCTCTCATACCTCTTATGAAAAGCAGAGTGACTGACTTTTATCAGTGTAATTAACGTAGACATAGACCTGTCAGGGAGAGAAAAACTGACACAGGGGCCTTATCTTAATACAAAGTAGTTATGTAGTTACATAACTGTGTCAAAATTAACCCTTTCATGCACAGTGGTCACTCTAGTAGATAGTTCTCTTGTATATTCATGGCTTTTGTTGTTTTACTTCCATATCAGCCAACACAGTGGACATTTATGCACCATCCCTTAATAATACACTGACATTTAAACCATTACTGTAAATTTGTTGTTCTTTTCCTAAACAAAAAGTTTTTTTTTTTTAATATTTTCTTCATGAAATGAGTAATAACTAGTATTAGAGTATGATAAAAATGTGAGAAAACATCAGATTAGCAGCATCAAAAAGGATTTTATTTCATAGTTTTCACACAGTATATCACCTTCTGATATTGCATTTTAAATACATATTCCTTTGCTTCAAAAATTAAACACATGGCATCCAGATGAGTAGAAATTTTTGTAACTCCATGAAAAATAGGTTCTTCTTTCTTTCGAAGGTCTTTTTATTGATAACAGAACATGAATCAGACATTCACCATACAGGAGGGAGATCTTTGATTTTCTAAACAACATCCACCCATCACACAACACATAACCCTACCCAGACATGAACAGATACAAACAACCACTGAAAAAAAAATTATGAAAAAACAGAATGAGAATTATTAAAAAATATATATTAATAACCATGTTTAAACAGCATTAATAAGTGCAGTATAAAAGAACAATATATAAAAAAGACAATAGAAAAAAGAGCAGGCAAAAATAAAAAAAATAATAAATAAAATAAATAATAAAATACAAAATTTATTACATGAAAAATAGGTTCAAAAAAAAAAAAAGAATTGCATTGTTTTTCCATGCCTTAAGAGGAATAAAACCACTCAGGAAAAAAATCTTGACTAAGGTTCTCATAATTCGTGCATGAAAGGGTTAATTACAGCATTGGGACAACATATGTGATCTCAGCCTCTGTTTTAAATATTAATACTTGTAACTTCAAAGTTTTTTATCCATTTACCGGCAAGATGCATAGCCTGACCTTCTGTTTTAATTCACTAAACATATAAATCAGTTGAATAGCTACAGCAATTAAAATAATGTGCATTAACAGAAAATAAAATTCAGTGAGAGGTTGTTCAGTGTATGGTAAGAGCTCATTATGGACATGTGGCAGGAAAATGGTTCTTTGCTGCCCTCTACTGGTCAAACCTGGTGGAGGCTTCATCCTAGTTTTCAATTAAATGGTCTATTTGATGATCATTTCAGAACTGCTCTAACTTTTTAATAAAATATCTGCCACAACAGCATTCCACTGAAATCAAACTGGAAATCTACTGGAAAATGTAACTTCTACATGTGTGCATGTTTATAGATGGAAAACGAATAGAAAATGTCACTGTTTATACAACATATCTGAGTCATTTTTGTACAGTATGTCATCTCTTTGGTTCAAGTATGTACCACAATGTACCTGGTTTGACCCCTTTTTTCCACTTCTTTCTACTTCTAAAACTACAGCAACAACACTAATTGATAATGTGATGACTTATCAGTTCTGGTTTTTGTGACTTATTAGAATTATTCTCTTTCCAGCAAGCCCACTGTCAGAATTCAAGGCAAAAGTCACCAAAGCAGCCTTACTGCTTAAGGTCAGCTCTGTCAAAAAAAAAATAAATAATAAATAAAATTTAAAAGTGACTGGCTTTGGGAAAAACCTTCTGCTTAGTTGCCTTGTCCTTTAAAACAAGCACAGATAGTTCCCACCTCATTTGCATAAAGTTGGTGCCTAATCCCCTGTGATATACAGTGGCAGTATTCCCCATCGGGGTATAGTTTCCTGATTCCTGCCTCTGGTGGCAGGTATACATGAGTGAGGCTGTTCCTTTGAAATATTACCATCATCTGTCATTCACCTTTAGAAATAAAACAGCTCAGGGAGTTCACGTTGCTTTACGTCTTGGTGTGAGGCCCTGTTAATCTCACATAATTTCCTCACAGGTTACTCTCCTATGTCTAAGACTCACAAAACAGGACGAACCAGTTGAAAAAGTACAAAATACAGACAGTTTCCCACAAAAGGCAATGATTTGGAAGGGTGAGATTAACCTTTTAGCATCCACTCTTATAGGTTTAACACTACTATTTGGTTCATTTAATAGTTGATGTAATACTTGTTTGTGTGAATGTTTAGGTCTACAGGTCTGTGTTCATTTTGAGAACACCGCTCATTGTTTCTATGCGGGAAAAATCGACGGCTAATAATATATTTCATTATCATTAGAAGTTCATATACCTGTTTAACCTCAGCAGTGACTTGTCTTACTTGACTTTTAGCAGGAACTTAAACTTATTTGTTTTCTACCACAGGAATGTAGAGTTTGCCGGAACTTGAAGGAGACGTCCTTGTTTCAACTTCTGTGAAGTCAGGTCGCCAGTTTTGCAGCACATACTGCACATCATTCAGATATTTCAACTCTGACAAGAAAGTCATGAGACTGAGTTTTGTAGTTGAGTATAGTATGTGCCAAGGTGATCTAAGGCAGGTTCTACAGACTGACAGACAGAGAAGGTTGTTTATACCGTACCTGTAGAAAGTAATCGCCTGTTCTGATGTTGTCTCATTTTGTTGCTTTCAAAAATCGAATCATGGTCACATTTGGACATATTTTACCACATTCTTCTTTGCAAAACTGCCCAAGCTCTGTCAGGTTCTACACTGTAAGCCTGGATAAGTAGAGTTTACTCAAAAAATTTGAGGCAAGTGATTGCACTCAAATGATTTGAGTAATGATCGACTAATCAATTGGTTTAAGTAGGTTCAACTTTAATGCTAAAAGTATTGAACTTAAACTATTAAGTAGAAAACACTAAAAGACAAGTTATTTGTACTTTAAATCTGCTGTAAAATCAACCCCACTATCCAACCATTCAACTCAGCATTTTAGGTTACACTGAGTAATTTTCTCAATTGCTGCCAGATTAATTTATCATTGATTAAACAATTTTTTTTAAAGGTAATCAAACTCAAAATCCTACTCCTGACCAAACTAGTCATAAATTCATTTAACTTATTATTGTGTATCATGACTGGAAATTAGTTCAATATCACTTGGCAGTATAGAAAGTGCTTGTGACTTGACTAGACATTATAATATCCATTGTACAATGACAGTCTGAGATGAACAGGACAGTCATTGTTCTTCCTATGGCTCTGACTCATGCTGCAGCTCTACAACATACCAAAAACAAACACAAAAAGGCCAATAACACTGCCATTACCACTCATTAAGTCAAATTAACACTAACACCACAACCCCGCCTAACCACATTTTCAACATATGCCCAATACCCACAATGCAATGCGAAGATAAAAAGGTGTTTGGCCATTCAACTTAAACTTTTTCGTACTTTCAACTATGTCTACAAATTAGTAGAATATACTGAACATTTTATAGTAACATCATAAAATTTAAATCATTTAAGTCCATTGTAATTAAAGCATTTTAGTAAATACAAATTCCAGGCTTACAGTGTATTGGGATCCTTTTCCCTATAGGCCGGGGCTTTGATACAGCTACTATCATAATACTGACCTTTTTTTTATTTTAATAAAAAAATATATATATATTGACTTTAAATTATAGCTGTTTAGCTTTCACTGTATGGTTCAGGTCATTATCTTACTGGAAAATATATCATCTCCCAAGTCATAGTTCTATTACAGACTGAACAAGTGGTCCCAGGCACAACAAACCCCTCACACATAGTGTAGCTTATTTTGGCCTCGATCCAACTGATGTCATCATGTCTATGGATGTGCTGATGTCATCATATGAATTGCCTCTATATATGTGCCAAGTTTGAAGTAAACTGAAACAAAATTGATATTTTTATAGACATTTGAACTTTCACCCATTATAAGTAAATGGGAGAAGAAAAGATTTGAAAATAAATTCATCAAAAATTAGAACTTTGACTTATGTTCCCCAAAATATAACCATGTCTATTCTGGGTCACTTGCAATCTATGAACCAAATCTGGTATGAATTCAACCAACAGTTTTACTGCTACAGACATATGACATTTCACCCATTATAAGCAAATGGGAAAAATAAAAGATTTTAAAATTCATAAAAAATTTGAACTTTGACCAACCGTTCCCAAAATGTAATGACATCTATTCTGGGTCACTGGCAATCTATAAACCAAATCTGGTATGAATGCAACCAGTAGTTTTGCTGGTAGAGTGTTAACAACAAAGAAACAAAAAAAGAAACTGAACCAAAAACCAATACCCCTTGCCTCCCATTTGGGGGCGGGGTAATAAGATTGTCCTACAAGATACCCTGATTTGTATGTTTCAGAGTAGAAATGCTGTGTTGAGGTGATGTGCAGTTGTTGGTGTCAGCCACAGTGTTTAATATGGTGGCCCAAAAGCTGCATTTTGATTCTTCAGTTTAACTTTTTTAATAAGGAAAGTAGTTGAGAACTGATTCTCATTTACAATAATGACCTAGACATGAGGCAGCACACAAACAGGATGAACAACAGAACAGATTATAGTACAACAAATCACATGATGTAACAAATAGAAGGCTCACAACAAGTGCAGTGGTCCTGAAGGGTACTCTTCTTCCAGCTGACACTGAAGGCTTAGGATGAACTCTAGTGAGATTTGTTCCACAGTGTCGTCCTTCTTTGCCACCCTCCCATAAACTTGGACTGGTGAAGAGCCTGGTCAACATTTATTTGTACTCTGTCTCCCATCTCAACCGCTGAAGCTTTTCAGTCCTTCAGTGAACTCATAGTGGTCTCGGTGTCGTACCTCAGTGGTCTCCCTTCTCACGGTTTCCCAATCTGTGAGACTGTGAAACCTGTACTAAATTTAAATTCCTTTCATTCCTTAATGAGGGATTTAACTGAACTCATGGGGATGTTCAATGACTTGGATTTTTTTTTGCATCCATCCTGACTTTTACTTTTCAACAACCTTTTCTCTGAGTTTCTTGGAGTGTTCTTTGGTCTTTATGGTGTAATTTTACCGAGGAATACTGAATAACTACACTCATGTTTCTTCATCATTTGCCCTTTTACTTGTTGAGGTCCCTGGATGTGACACCATTGTTTTGGGAAGAAGCACAGTTGCTCACACACCCACATTTACCCATAAAGACCCAAATATATGCCAGTATATCGCAGGTTTTCTCTGTCTTAGGTATGATATATTGTGATAAATCACTTAAGAAAGGTTAAATAGAGAAAAAAAAATTTTGGTTACTGACACAAAAGTAGCACTGGGTCTTTATGGGTTATCGCTCCTGCAAACCATAAACTACACAATAACAGCACAGTAGTGTTTTGGCAACATCTACAAAGTATTTCTGTGGAAGCAGAAAAATCATGTTGTGCAAGTGAAGTCGTGTCCTGATATCACTATCATCTGTAGCAGCACTTAACCCATAAGGACCCAATGTGACTTAAGTGTCAGTTCCCAAATAAATTTTTCTCTCTGTTTAACCTCTCCTAAGTGATTTATCGTGATTCCCTTACATTATTATCCTCAGAATTTTGTATTTTTTCAGTGAAAATCATCTATTTTTCTATACTTAATTTTCTGAGCATGTAGATGTTGATAACAGCTCAAGAGTAAATTCAATGATTTTTATATGAAAAAGTCACTTTTTCAGTCAAATATATCATTAACTGAACATAGACCCAGTGTCTCCATCCACTGTCACTGATCCAACTCCATGGGTTTTACTGGTGAATCAATGTTGTAGAAGATGACGGTGTTTCCACGTTCACTATACAGAGCCTCTGAATGTCCAAATGGGTCACATCTGATGACCATGAAAAGATGACAAGCAGTATTTTACACCAATTATTTACATGTCTTGATAGGATTAGCGGGTCATCAGGTGTTAAACATTTACATCAGTAGATGGACGGTGGCTGTTTGGGTCTTTATAGGTTAAATCATCATTGAATTTCATCAGAACATCACACCTGGGAGATGACTAGATAAGCCTGGCATGTACAAACAACCATCCACTCTCACACTGACACCTGCAGGTGACTGACAGTTCACCTTTTAGGTGCATGTCTTTGGAGGGTGGGAGGACACTGGGCCATATAAACTCCACACTGAAAGGCTCACAATGGCCAGATTAAACCCTGGACCATCTTGCTGTAAGGCTATGGTGCTAACCAATTCACCAGTATACTGTGCCAGTATATGCCTACATTTCATACTTAGGTACAGTCATTATTTTAATGGGTTAGTGTTTTAACACATCTGAGGTTTTGGACTGATTTTAGCTTCTCAGATAATCAACTGTTGCTCAACACAGGAACACAGATAGATCAAACTGGTACTGACAGTGTTGACATGCAGATAGCATGTGTATATAAAGCAGACAGCAGGTTATTGCTTGTCTAATTATTGACAACTAACCTACCCTCGGCAAATTTACGATGTGAACCAGGTGGTATTTCCAGTTGAATTTGTTTTGTGCCACAGTAGTTGCAGGGATATAAGACTGTGTCGCACATGACAACAGGTGCAGTTTGTCTGACAAAACAAGGAAAGACCCAAGGTGAACTTCCTGTTCCTACCTTAGACATTTACAGACATTAGAAGAGTGGAGGAGACCTCACTCTTACCTGTTGATCTGTCAACAGTCTTTACTGCACACCTCGTTTCACTTCAGCCTCTGAGGTAAGATCATGATAAAGACATTTGAAGACATATTTAGTTACTTTATTACCTCCGCCAGGAGGTATTGTGATCACTTTGCTTTGTGTGCGTGCGTGCATGTATGTTTGTTTGTTAGCAAGATAACTCAAAAAGTTATGGACGGATTTTCAGGAAATTTTCAGGAGAGGTTGATACTGGCACAAGGAAGAAAGGATAAAATTTTGGTGGTGATCGGGGGTGGGGTGGGGTGGGGGGAGGAGATCTCTCTTGGCGGTGGTCTGCGCCTCCAAGTGCTTTTCTTATTCTGCTTGATGTTACTGTTAAAAACTCTTTACATGAATACATGTTGGGTTTTGGTTTATGTAAATTATCACCATGTTTAGTATTTAACATTTTACCTCAAATTACAGGAACGTATGGTAAAGTTTCCATAAAATGCTACTCTTTAAATGTACGTATATTTATGTGTTTTCGATTTTATTGGAAAACAAGAAAACCACTCGGAGAGTGCAGACCTCCGCCAAGGCAGATCAGTGCCCACTCCCCCAAATTTAATCATTTCTTCCTTGTGCCAGTATCAACGTTTCCTGAAAATTTCATGAAAATCTGTCCATAACTTTTTGAGTTATCTTGCTAGCAAATACACAAAGCAAAGCGATCACAATACCTCCTGGCGGAGGTAAAAATAGATAATTTTCACAGAAAAAAATGCAAAATTCAGAGGATAACAGTATAATAAATCATGATAAATCACAGCCTTTGAATTTACTCTGAGACTGTATGAACATCTAAATGGGCGGTCAATTGAATATAGGAAAATACCTGCTTTTCACTGACAGGTACTAATTGCAGAGGATAATATTATAATAAATGTTGATAAATTACTTAGGAAAGGCTAAATGTAGAGGAAAAAAATCATTTTAAAGTCACCTCAAAAATAGTTGTAGGCCTTTGAGGACAAATAATTTCACTCAGATACTCCTGTTCAGTATGTAGTGGGATACCTGTGTAATGTGGACTGAAGGTATTTGAGGTTGTTTGTGCACTTGAGAAACATATCTCATCTGTCATCAGTGTTCAGTCTTGCCAAATAAATAAACTGAATCACTTACTTGGAAGTCCACTTTGGCTGGGCTCCACTTCTCATGAAATGGTATATATATACTTACAAGGCAAGGCAAGGCAAGTTTATTTGTATAGCACATTTCAGCAACAAGGCAATTCAAGGTGCTTCACACAGGACACTGAAATACAACAACAGGGGAAAAAGAAACGCATTTAAAACATTATAAAAGAGACATGTAAAAGGTGATTGAAACAGCAAGTAAGAAAACAACACATAAAATCCAAAAATATAAAAACACACAGAATAAAGTAAGAGTTGCAGCGCAGAGTTTGGAAAAAGAATATAAAATTTAAAAAGTAAAAAGCCTTTAAGTTACAAATGAGTCATCTGTTGATTTACGTTGGCTTTTAAACAGGAGCTTGTTCCTCATCTGTTATCTGTACAGAACCCAAACCCTGCGGCCATGCCTGCTCCTGGTGTGTGTCTGAACATTATCGAAGCTCGTCAAAAGCACGATGGGTACGGGAGCTTCGCCCAACCTGACAAATTCTTCAACCAAGACTACAAGCAGCTGACAGAGTACTGCAAAATCCGGGGATTGAGGTTTATTGATGAGACCTTCCCTCCAGACAAAAACTCAATTGGAGAAGGAATACTGAAGCCTTCAGATCTGGCCCGAGTGGAGTGGCTGAGGCCAGCGGTAGGTGGATTTAGATGGTCATATTTAGGTCAGGTTCATAGTTACAGTCAGAGGTGACCCTGTTCAGCTGATATTTGGCAGAATCAGTCAATTAAAAACTTCTAATAAGAATATGAGAAGTGAAATCCTTCGATGTTTTTGAGTAAAAATTGCATGTTATTGTATTTAAATGAAACCAGTGTCTTGTTATGAATGTATTAGTACATAACACAGCAAATACATAAAAGGCCTCCAGAATTAAACAGTGTTGTATGAAGTACTGAAAAGTCACCATGAGTAGAAGTACAGATACCTGACCAAAAAATGACTTTGGTAGAAGTTCAAGTCACCACCTGAAATGTTACTTAAGTTAAAGTATTTAAGTATCTAGTATTTACTGTACTTAAGTATATCAAGTAATCTACAAGTAAATGTACTCAAGTAATGAAAGCAAAAGTAAAAGTAAATGTTAATAACAACCAAAGGCAGTCAGAATTTAGAATATTATACAGTTTATCCAGGATTTCAAAACATCCATCGTCCGTCCATCCATCCATCCATCCATCCATCCATCCATCCATCTTCTTCCACTTATCTGGGGCCGGGTCACGGAGGCAACAGTCTAAGCAGGGATGCCCAGACTTCCCTCTCCACAGACACCTCCTCTAGCTTTTCCAGGGGGCTCCCAAGGTATTCCCAGGCCAGCCGAGAGACATAGTCTCTTCAGTGTGTCCTAGGTCTTCCCCGAGGCCTCCTCCTGGTGGGACATGCCTGGAACACCTCCCCTGGGGGGCGTCCAGGAGGCATCTGAAACAGATGCCCGAGCCACCTCAGCTGGCCCCTCTTGATGTGGAAGAGCAGCGGCTCTACTCTGAGCTCCTCCCTGGTGACTGAGCTCCTCACTCTATCCCTAAGGGTGCACCCAGCCACCCTACAGAGGAAACTCATTTTGACTGCTTGTATTCAGGATTTCAAAACATGGTAAATGATGCCTACATCACACACTTCAAAAACAAAGTTTCAAAAACCTAAACAGGAGTAGGATACTGCTGATTTTAGAAATGTCAGAACTAAAAAAAAAAAAAAAAAAAAAAGAAAGAAACTTACGTCCTGTCACTTCAGTTAAAAACCTCAGACCAGGCCAGGAATCTGGGTGTTGTCCTGGATTCAGGCCTGAATTTTAAAAACCACATACAAACAATTACAAAGCCAGCTTACTATCACCTCAAGAATATTTCTAGGATTAAAGGACTGATGTCGCAGCAGGACCTTGAAAAACTTGTCCATGCATTTATCTTTAGTCGAGTTGACTACTGTAACAGTATCTTCTCTGGTCTGCCTGAAAAGTCTATCAGACGACTGCAGCTGATCCAGAATGCTGCTGCTCCAGTCCTCACCAAGACCAAGAGAGTGGACCACATCAGTCCAGTTCTGAGTCCACTGGCTCCCTGTCTCTAAGGGAATAGACTTCAAAATTCTCTTGCTATCATATAAAGCACTGAATGATTTAGGCCCAAAATACATCAGAGACCTTCTAGTCCAGTATGAACCATCCAGACCGCTCAGGTGGTCTGGTGCAGGTCTGCTCTGTGTTCCCAAAGTCAGAACTAAACATGGAGAATCAGCGCTCAGTTTCTATGCTCCGTAGATCTGGAACAAACTACCAGGAAATATCAGGTCTGCTGAGAGTCTGAGTTCTTTTAAGTCAAGGATAAAGACTCACCTGTTCACTGCTGCCTTTGACTAAAAGGCTTTTGACTTTTTAAATTTTATATTCTCATTTGAAACTCCACGCTGCAACTCTTACTTTAATATGTGTGTGTTTTCATATTTTTGGGTTTTATGTGTTGTTTTCTTATTTGCTGTTTTTAATCACCTTTTACATGTTTCTTTTATAATGTTTTAAATGTGTTTCTTTTTCCCCTTTCGTTGTATTTCAATGTCCTGTATGAAGCACCTTGAATTGCCTTGTTGCTGAAACGTGCTAAACAAATAAACTTGCCTTGCCTTACGTGACACCTCAAAACATGGAGGTGACATTACACTTCATAAACAAGGAATCCAAAGTCTAAATATTGACATAATACCAACCTGTTTTTTGGTATAACTTCATTCAAGTCTCCCTCACATTAACAGATATCTGACAGGTTGAGTGTGCACCGTTCATTACGTGATTAGGCCCAATGACAAATCATCTTCCTGACTTTGTTGCAGTCACCGGTAATCTCAGCGGTGAAAACACCAAATTTCCTTTAATTTATTTTTTGTGAAGAGTAATTATACTGTGCATTAAAAATGTACGGGAGCAGAAGCATGCAAATGAGTTAGGAAACGTAGTGAAGTAAAAGTGAAAGTAAACAGAATAAAAAATACTCAGTAAAGTACAAATTCTCCCAAAACACACTTGAGTGCAGTAGTAGACAACACTGGTGAAACTTTATCAATTTTGAGTCACTAATCAAGAAAAGTCCTAAATGTTGGTTGGCTGTAGTTTCACAGATTTGAGTTGAAATGGTAAAGAATAAATGACAGAATGGATTTGACTCCGAAGAACATCTGTACATTACAATACATTCACTTTTAGCCCAAACAATGCTGAGTTATAGTCTAATAGTTATCGTCTAATCTATTCTTTGCAGGTTTGAGCATAATAAACCATAAGTCCTTTGATGTGAATGGATGTGGATCTGATATTAAAAAAGTTTGTTTCATTGACTTTACATTCCATTTCAGAAAATTGCTCCTAAACCATCCCTTGTAGTCGACGGAATCTCCAGGTTTGACTTTGGTCAAGGACAAATAGGTGGGTCAGCTGATTTCTTTTTTACTAATCCATACAGTGGTTCAGTGTTTATGTGGTTTTCTGACTTATATTTTACTCAGGAAACTGCTGGCTGCTTGCATCTATCGGCGCTCTCACGTTCCAGAAACAAATCTTGAAGCAGGTTGTCCCTCTTGAGCAGCTTTTTGACAAGGACTACTGTGGGATATTCCACTTTAGGGTAAACAACACATTATTTTTGCTTGTCTGTTTCAGTGAAATATGAACAGTGTGGAGCATCTTAAAGTGTTGACTTTTACCTTAGGGATATTTATTTAATTTTGTTTATTTAATAGGGACCATGTATATTTATGAATATTGTTGTACAAAAAATACACCCATGTGAATGTGCCAGAATTAGTAAACATAACTACTTTTCATCTGCAGTCCCTTGGCAGACATTTAACCTACATGTTCACTGTGGGTTACAATCAAACATTACATTTATATCAACAAACTTGCATGGTTTTTGCTTTTTTGCATTGCTTGAGATCTAATCCTGTCTACAACATAATTGAATAAAATGGCATTTATTTTTTTTCTACCTCAACAAACTGCTGAGGAGGGTGTATTTTATCTCATACTAAATAATATTTACCCCCCGACAGGGAGGCAAGGGGTATTGTTTTTGGTTCGGTTTGTTTGTTAACAGTCTAGCAGCAAAACTATTGGTTGAATTCATACCAAACTGGGTTTATATATCGCCAGTGACCCAGTATAGATCTGATTACATTTTGGGAACAGTAGGTCAAAGTTCAAATTTTTTAATGAATTTTTTAAATTACTTATAATGGGTGAAATTTCAATTGTCTTTAACCCTTTCATGCATAGTGGTCACTACAGTGGACAGTTACTCTACAGCTTTACTCTTGTATATTCATGAGTTTTGTTGTTTTAGTTCCATATCAACCAACACAGTGGACACTTATGCATCATCTCATAAACTGCAATTCATACCATTATTGTAACTTTGCTGTTCTTGAGTGGAAATCAATTGTTAATATTTATTTTTTGCATATTATCTCCATGAAGTGAGTAATAACTAATATTAGAATATGTTAAAATGTGAGAAAACATCAGATTAGCTGCATTAAGCATGGTTTCATTTCACTGTTTTTATATTACTTTATGATATTGGGTTTTAAATACATGTTTCTTTGCTTCAAGAGTAAAATTCATGGTGTAGCTGATACATTTTTGTAAGTCCATGAAAAACAGGTTGATTTAAAAAAAAAAAAATCAATCACATTGTTTTTTTTTTCATGCCTAAAGAGGAATTAAAACACTCAGGAAAAAAAAATCTTGATTAAGGTTCTCATAATTCATGCATGAAAGGGTTAAAAACATCAATTTTTTGGTTTCAATTTACTTCAAACTTGGCACATATATAGAGGCAGTTGATATACTGACATCAGCACACACATAGACATGATGATGTCAGCTGGATCGAAGCCAAAATAAGCTACAATATGTGCAAGGGGTGGGGTTTGTTGTATCAGGAACCACTTGCTGCAATTAATTTGGTATTAAAAAAGTGTAATTTACAAGAAAATATTTACTTTCTTCTATTTCTATGTAGTTCTGGAGATTTGGCAGGTGGGTGGATGTCGTCATTGATGACAAACTACCCACAATCAACGGCCAACTAATCTTTGTTCGTTCCAAAGATGTGAATGAGTTCTGGCCTGCTTTGTTGGAGAAAGCCTATGCTAAGTATGGACTAAAAATAACCCAGTTTCTCTGACAGACGGGTTTAGAATGTGATATCACATCTGTTTCTGTCAGGGTGTGTGGCTCGTACACGGATATGAATGCCGGAACTCCTGCCGAGGCTTTGATGGACTTTACTGGTGGCGTCCACATCTCCATCCAGCTGTTGGATCCTCCTTCGGACCTATGGGAACTGATGCTCAGAGCTGGCAAATTTAGATCCCTCATGTGTTGTGGCACCAAACAAGGGGTGAGCACTAATGTAGAGAGGATGATGCACAGAAGTTGTTTTTGGGTTTGATTAAGTGCTAATATGTGGACACATTTCAAGTTCAACAGTCTCTGTCATTTAATCAGAGTAACTTATATGCATGTTTTCTACATATTTGAGTAGGTATTTATAGGCACTTTAACATTATGTATGACAAAATTTAGGGAGATAAAATTTTTAGGTGAAAAATGTCAAATTACTGCTCTGTAACACATGGACTTGAAATGAACATCAATTTTTTAAGCTTTACGCAAACATTCAAAACATGGTTCACGACAGAAATTGAGTAAGAAGAGAAGTAGGACAAAACCTTTTAGAAATTATATTCAACTATGCTGAAAACAGATTTTAGAGTAAAATATTGAAAAGTCTCTGTTTTATTGACATGAGAATGTGGTAACGTGCGGACAGGCTGCCATAGTAACATGTGGACGACTACCATTTTATGCATCACCCAAAATGTATCAAAAGATCATTACTTTCTGAAAGTTTCACTCAAATATCTGAAATATAAGTCACTTGAAAATAAAAAATTGGTATTTTTGTGGTAACACGTGGACAGGGCCTTTTAAGCAACTCACTAATGTTCAATAATATGCACAAAATAATGAAAATCTAATATTTTAAACTTAATCATCTATATAATCAACAGACTGAATACATTTTCAAAGTTTTTAGCCTCAAATTCGAGTTATGGCTATGGTGTAAAAAGTACAATCGATCAAATCGGTTGTAACTGTTTTTCTACAAGTGGTATTTTAAAATGAATAACAGTTCCATAAAATCATAAGATCTTTAGCTAAAAAATGAGCCCACTTGATAAATGATGTGTGCAAATTTACTTTTTAATGTTGATGTTCACTTTCTCTTGATCGGACCCTTTTGCAATTTTATATTCCACGTCACTTTATTATTATTATTTTTTTTTTTTTTTGTAGGAGATGTCTGCAAACACTGTGTTACCAAACGGACTGGTTGCAGGACATGCCTATACTATCACTGGGGTCATAGAGGTAAAGAACTGCTGTAGTTTTGAAGGCATCAGGATTATAAAGAATTTATACTCAGCTAGCAGTGAGCTTATCAGGTGTCTACATAATACTTTTGAATAGTAAATTGTGTTTTAACGCTGCTATTTTTCTGGTGATTATTATTGGCTAGTTGATGTGCCAAGGAAAACTAGAGAACCTGGTGCGTTTGTGGAACCCCTGGGGCAAAAAAGAGTGGAATGGAGACTGGAGTGATAAGTATGGAAGGACCGTTACCGTTTCACAAAGGAAATGTGCATGTGCTGCTGCAGAAATATTGAAAATCCAACACCACAAGCATTAGAATATGATTTCACTGATACACATGTTCTTTTATTTTCTCCATTATGCCTTTCATCTGATGTGTGTTTTGTCCTGCTGTGATTATTCTTTCCTGCTACTTGTGGTATTTAGTTTTGTCTTGTCTTGCCTCAGTAGTTTTTTTTTTTACCATTTCACTGCAGTAAAAAACACACACTCCCACCTAATTATTCAAACTGGTTTGACCACTAAATAATCCAGTGTGTTGAAAGAACACCTGAAAGTATATATTTTCCATGTAGATTGTTTTGCAAGCATTGTGTTTGCATAGAAAGTTTAGAAGCATTTGTTGTAAACCCTGGGAAATGTGTCATAACTTGTACTTATGGCTCTGACTGTTCAAGGTCACCCCTGTGGAATACTGTGAGTCCTGAAGATCGGGAGAGGTGCCTTTCAGTGGATGATGACGGAGAGTTTTGGTAATTTTAACAGAGCATTTTCAGGCAGTATATTTACATTTATTATTCTCTTCCTCTCACCATAAATTCCTTTTTTTGAATAATGAAAATAACTGATATGACTGAATCATTATACAATTATTACCCCGCCCCCCAAAGGGGAGGGAAGGGGTATTGTTTTTGGTTTTGTTTGTTTCTTTCTTTCTTTCTTTCTTTACACTTTAGCAGCAAACCTATTGGTTGAATTCATACCAAACTGGGTTTATAGATTGCCAGTAACCCAGAATAAATAAAATTATATTTTGGGAAAAGTAGGTCAAAGTTCCAATTTTTATACTTTTTTTTTTAATCTTTTTTTTTTTCCTCCCATTTACTTATAACGGGCAGAATTTGAAATGTCTTTAAAACATCAGTTTTGTTTCAAGTTACTTCATACTTGGCACATATATAGACGCAGTTGATATGCTGGCATCAGCACATGCATAGACATGATGACATGAGCTGGGTCGATCCCAAAATAATCTACCATATGTGGGAGGGGTGGGGTGTGTTGTGCCTGACACCACTTGTTTTCTGATTTTACTTGGAAGTAATAATAATTTCATTCTGTCAGTGACCCATCCAGACTAAAAAATGTTTGCATCTTATCTGAGTGATTCTCTCATGTCAACAGGATGACGATGGGAGACTTCTGTAAGAACTACCTGGATCTTGACATCTGCTGCCTGAGTTCTGAGGTGCTTGATAGAAACTCCTCCACATGGAAAACCTCTATGTATGAAGGCAGATGGGTTGCAGGAACCACTGCAGGGGGATGCTTGAACAATCCAGGTACTTTAACCCTTTAACCACTGAGACATTAGTTCAATGAAAAGGGCTGGAATTCGGGGGGAATATCAGAAAAAGACAGAGGGGAATTGAAGTTTTACAGGTTTTTACTAAATATGGCACTCAGAATGTACATCAATAAGAGATGTAGGATGTTGAACATGCACTGTGAACTGGAACACACTGAACAACAAGTATTTGAATTTGGGTCCAGTAGTTTTTGTTTTAGGTCTCTTTTTTTTCTAAATCAGTCCAGCTGCTTTTTGGCACCTGGTTGAACTCCAAAAAGCAGTTACATGGTCAAAACTCCATAAAAATACAGTAAAAATAGATAGATAAATAGATAGATCAATAGATCGATAGATAAAGGAAAATCACCACAACACTGCAAACAACAATGAAAACAAAAAATTACAAGGAAAACGATGTAAAAAAAAAAAAAAAAAGCCCAAACCGTCGATTTCTATAGCGAGTCGGTCTTATTCACCACTCCCATTTCACAGGCAGCAGGGGGTGCACTGAGCATGCTCAGATGTCCATGGAAAGAACAAGGTCTATTCTATCAGCACATTTTGAATTTTTTCCTATTGAGCAAATGGTTGAAATTGTTTTAATATATAAAATAAATCACACATACAGAATGCTCACCACAGACACATTAGGAGTTAAAGGGTTAAAAGTATCTGTACTCCTGAATGAGAAAGCATGTTAAACTTCCAATACTGAATTAAACAGCCCATATTTAAACACTTACACACACTGTCATTAGTGCATTGGGATTTGACACTGAAAAAGACAAAATGTTTCTAAAACTGCATAAAAATGTCTCAAAAGGCAATAGGAGAGCAAAGCTGTTCCCACACCAGCAGAGGAAAACAAAAGGAATTTCTAAATAAGGCCTTGCAATGTTTTTAGTATCCACTAATTACTCTGTACCCCAAAAAGCAGAATAAATAGTCTTTCTTTTAAGACTATTTGCTTTATAAATACTCCCTTTAACATGCTATACATTAAATAACCTCTGTGCAACTAGAAGAACAAATGATCATATTAATTGATAGATAAATGCATGTGATGCATAACATGGGTTGAAAATAATCAGATTTGTTTCTTTGCTACTTAATACATGACTGTGTTTTTACTTTTCAGTTATTTTAACTTAGTTTAGATCTGATAAAAAGTAAAATCCAAGGCCTGTTTCTTTATAAGGTAGAAAAGGAAAAATGAACACAATGATTTGGTCAAAAACAATATATTCATGAAGAAAAACCACTACGAAATGACTGGATTAAAAAAAAAAAATTGAAAAAGTGCATCACATAGTTAACTATAACACTGTGATGAGGGCTAAATTCGCCACAAATGTATGTATTCTTAACAGTGTTGATCATGTTTTTTGCTGGGATAAACCTTAACTGGTCACAGAGAATGTAAGTCAAACAACATGGTATTTAACATTTTCAATGCAAACAGGAAGTTACAAATTCCAAATATTAGAGCTGAGCATTACTATGTTGCTGCAAAAGACAAGTCAGATGACAAATAACAATGACAAATAGTGAACAACAATGACAAATAGTGAGATAAGATACAATAAAATATGTCTACACAGTGCCTTATCTTACATTTAGGACTCAGACTAGTGACAAGACAAACCAGGGATCATAATATGAAGGACAGACCATGTTCTAAAGCTATAAGCAATGAAATATCAAGGCAGCAGCATGTACAGGGTTCCCATGGGGTCGTAAAAAGTCTTAAAAGTCTTGAATTTACAAATCTGCATTTAATACCTTAAAAAGTCTTTAGAAAGAATTAAATTTGATATATGTCTTAAGTTATGTTGCCATAAACTAGCTCTCTGTATTGAGTTTAACCCTGTAAAGCCTGAACCATTAAATCATTGACAGAAAATTCCAGTTCTTTGAAACTGGAGCCTTTATTGGTCCTTCTGAACAACCCCTATTTATTTTTTCAAATATCAGTTTCCATGAATGAGTTTCAATTTTGTATCATATTTGATACACGGGGTCTCAATGCTCAAATATTATATTTTTTGAACAAACAAAAACACAATATAACACAAACATGTCAAACAAATTGGTAATTCATTTTCAAAATTGGCAAAGTTCTGCCTCCTTCCTCACTAATGACAGTCTTGTAGTGACACTGGAAAGGCCTCTGGTGAACGAATTCCTCCCCCCTGGTGGATTATCTGTGTATTACATGTATCTAATTGTATACATCAGGTTTTTTAAGAAAAAAGTTGTGTTGATAAAGTTATGTTAATAAATAAATTTTCCTAAATTCCAGGCGTCACAAATTTTTGCCAGTATGGCTGTGAAATAGGCTGTGAAATGGGCGTTAAATTGTGTTCTAAGTAGTCTTAAAAAGGTCTTAAATTTAACTTGTAGAAACCTGTAGGAACCTGTAGGAACCACATCTCTCTTTTTCCTGTTGTCTTGCAGAGAGTTTCTGGACTAACCCACAGTATCGGGTCAAGATTTACAATGAAGATAAGGAGAGCGTCAGCGAAAAAAATGTACTGGTGTCTCTGATGCAGAAGCCTGACAAAAGGAACAGACGCATGGTTAAAAACCTCCACATTGGATTTTCTATATTCGAGGTAGATTTGACTCAGCATTGTTTCTGTCATCGTGCATGTACCATGAATAGACCCTCCAGCACTGGGTTATTAGAACCCAACAATGCACAGACAGATTACACATGTACTGTATCACTACTGTATCAATAAGGTATAGGGAATTAACACAGTTTGTGTCGTGGGTGAAAGGCAGTTTGACATGTCTGATCTCACATGAAGAAGCGTGGGTTGTAAGGTTGCCAACTCAACCCAAAACATCAGGTTTTACTGTCACTGGATCATATTCAATTCAGGTTCAACTGCTGAAAGTAAACATGTTATATAGACGACCACAGTCAAAGTCCATGGAAACTCTTTCCCTGTAGATTAGACAGCAGCCTGTTAGCAGGCAGCTTCAAGTCTTTATCAGTCTACTCTTTAGTATCAGCTACTTTATGAAAGTTGTGATATAAATGTTTTTAAATAAAATCTTTCTTTGTCTCCAACATGAACTAATTCCCTAATTTCATCCAGCTCACCGAACAAGTAAGGAACTATTTCCTCCTTATCCTATTCAACTCCTGTTCTGTTTTCATTGTGTAAAATATCTAACTGTGATTACAGAATCAGGCAATGAAGGGGAAGTTTCCCGCCTCTTTCTTCAGTACCAATGCGCCTGTAGCCCAGTCTAAAACCTTCATAAATGCACGGGATGTGATGGCGTTCTTGACTCTAAAGTCTGGTGAATACCTGATTGTGCCGTCGACCTTCAAATCCAACGAGACCGCCTCCTTCATCCTGACCATCGTCTCCAAAGAGGAGAGCCACGGCTAGTATGTTCACTGTCTCGTCTTCCAGTTTGACACAATGATCCTACAAACGTAAACATAGGACATTTTAGACACGAATAAACCCTAATCATTCACGTCTTTGGTCTTTCAACACAGTGAGAATTCTGGTCACTATAATGGGAGAACTGAAAAGGTATCAATGATTTAACAATATAATAAAACTGAAATGTCTTGAGTTGTATTTCACTTTCTGTTCTGCTTTCCCTTCTATGTACACTTTGCAGGTTAAAGAGGCCAAAAATGAAAAGGAAGACGAAAATAGGAAAAGCCTTTTCCGCCAGTACTCTGATGTGGTAATTCACTTCACATTCATATGTATTAAACACACAAATGGCACAACTATACTCTCTGGATTCCACATTTTTCAGAATACTTGCTGTTGCTTGTAGTTTGAAACATAGTAGATATCACAGTCGTATAACTTGTATTCATGCAACACAACCTGTACTATATTGTCTGAATATGACCTTTACAAATCCCATTTATGCTCTTTATAACAGGTTTTAGTCAAATTAATACATAAACATGTGGTGCCAGGCACAACAAACCCTGCCCATCACACGTATTGTAGCTTATTTTAGCATTGATCCAGCTGATGTCATCATGTCCATGCATGTGCTGATGTCAGCATATTAATTGCCTCTATATATGTGTCATATTTGAAGTCAATTGAATCAACATTGATGTTTTTATAGACAAGTCAAATTTTGCCCATTATAAGTAAATGGGAGAAAAAAAAGATTTTAAAAATGAATAAAAAATGTTCACTTTGACCCGCTTTTCCCAAAATGTAACCACATCTATTCTGGGTCACGGGCAATCTATAAACCCAATTTGGTATTAATTCAACCAACAGTTTTGCTGCTAGAGTGTGAAACAAACAAACAAACAAACAAACAAAACAAAACAAAAACAATACCCCTTGCCTCCCCTTCGGGGGGCAGGGTAATAAATGAAGAACAATAAAATGTCTGTCAAAGTGAACTACTAACTGGTATTTAGCAGCTAATGAGTTGAATTTGCTTCAACCAAAACAGGGATAAAAGGAGAATCAAGACACCAACATCCTAATTTTGTTCGACCTAATATTTAATAACCTATGACATTTTACATATTGTTTCATTTTTTCTATGTCACTTAAATCCTATCTTTGATAAGAGGTGGAAAAATATGCTTCTGACCTCAACATACAGCACTAGTCCTCAATACAAGACAGTGGAAATGCACTTTGTGTAAACAACACACATACACAAAAAAGAGGGTCTTAACAAACCCACTCTTCATCCCATTCCAGAGGCTGAAAAAGTTTGCACAATGAATTTACATTGCAAAAGTTGTGATGGAAATAATGATGCAAACAAGACAAAAAGAAATATGAGCTGATTGAGATTTACTCCTTCGGCAACAGATGATTAAACGGTGAGTTTTTGTTGTTAAAAAGGAACCTTATTATTTTACTATGAAGGGTATCAGCTGATTCCATGAGCGGGATCAAAAAGCACGAACTTCCTCCTTTAATTAGATCTTAATTTTTTTCTTTTTTTTGCTGTACAGACCACAGGAATGATGTTGATGTTGTTGGTTAATACAAATGTGGAGTCTGATGTGTAGAGTGTGATTAACACAGGATGAGGATCAATGTGGAGATGTAAAGTTTTTGTTGACTATCTCCTCAAATTGAGACACAGGTTTTATTGAGGAAACATCTTGTGACGGTTTGATTTTGAATAGTGTAACCTCTATTGTTTATTTTAATATATTAATACACTTTAAACATTTGTATTATGATTTATAGGTCGTTTTCACAAAGGTGACCCACTGAATGACATAAAAAAAATATGCTTAATTTTCTTATATGGATAAACTAAAGGTCAACATCACAATACATTCTTGTTTTATTTTGTTTCCAGAATGAAGAAGTGGATGCTGAGAAGCTCCAGCGGCTCCTGAATGACAATATCCTCAAAGGTTTGGTTCAGACTCTGCAAATCTTTTCATGACACTTAAAAAAAAAAAAAAAAAGCATCTTAAAGTTTTAAAGTTAGGTCATAATGGCAGATTTTTTTCTCTTTGACATGTCATTTAGGAGACTTAAAGAATGGAGGCTTCACCATAGATGCCTGCCGCAGTATGGTCGCTCTGATGGACGTATCCTGACTAATAATAAACTGGATTCATATGTTTAAAATGTTTCTACCTTTGCTGCTAAATTTGCTTAAAGTAACCTTATATGACCTACAATTACATAAAACCTCATCCTCTAACTTACTTTTACTGTTGGATAGGGCTGTGCAATTAATCGAAATTCAATTACGATTTCGATTATTACACGCAACGATTACAAAAATTATGTAATCGAGAAAAAACGATTATTAATTTTGAGTCGTTTTAATTCACGCGCACGCAAGCTACCATGAGCTGCTCTGCCCCGCCCCCCTCTAAGCTACAGCTGCCTGCTAGCCGGCAGGTCCACCCCAAGAGGAAAGTTGTACCTAGCGGTCTGGAAAAACGGCAGGAGAATCACAGCAGAAGTGCTTGGTAAACAAAAAAGGCAAGTCAGATTCAGTTGTGTGGAATCACTTTGGGTTTGATGAAGAAGACGAAGAGCAAAAACACATCACGTGCAAAAAGTGTTTCGTAGTTGTGTCCGCACCGACCGCTAACACAACAAACCTTTTTAACCATCTAAAGTTTAACCACCGCCACCTTTATCAATCTTATAAAAAACTAAAACACATAAAAACTTCGTCCGCAATGCAATCTTCAGTTTCCGAATCTCTTTACGCTGCAACTCCCGTATTAACCTAACCCTAACCCGTATAACCCTAACGTGCGTATTCTAGATGGCTGATGTATACAGAAGGCCTGAACTGAAACCTCACGGCACGCCACTGAATTTACTATGTTTCATACTACGTTGAACATACTTAAATTTATAATTTGCACTTTACGTGAGCTTTTTTTTTTTTTTTTAATTGCTACAGTTCTATGGCAAGTCTATAGCAGTTTAATTACAGTGCACTATTTATTTACAAAAGGAAACATACTTGAATTTACAGTACACTTATTTGCATTCAAAGATTTTTTTGTGTCGTACAAAAGTGAACATACTTTGTTTTAGTGGTTAAAAGCTTTATTTATGTTTAAAGAGTATATTTACATTGTTTTGCAAGAAAAAAATAAACAACTTTAAGGTTAACAAATAATCGTTTTTAATAATCATGATTTCAATTATTGCTAAAATAATCGTGATTTTTTTTTTTTCTATAATCGAGCAGCCCTACTGTTGGAGATCACATAATAACAGCCACAGCTTTTTTGTTTAAAAAGATTATACAGCCATCAGCGGTAACATTATACCCAATGACAGACAAAGTGGTATTAATAGCCTACGGATTATCTGATTAAAGCAGGATCTGTCGGGGGGTGGGGGGTGTGGCTTATTAGGCAGCAATTGAACCTGTAGACCTCAAAGAAACAGCAAAATGAGCAACATAAGGAACTGAGCGACTTTAAGGTGTGTCTGGTCATGCTTATGACTTTTTTTTTTTTCAAAAAACAAGAAAAAAATAAAATAAAAACAAAAACATTAAAAAAGGAGTGGGATGAAGTACCACTTACATACTCTGGCCCCCTTACCCCATCTGTTTCTGCTGATCACAAAGTCTCATGTCAGTTCCTCAAAGTAACTTAACAAATCTTACACGTCAAAATAAATTCTAACCAATCCTGCACAAAATGCAAAAATATTAAACACATCAAAATAAACTTCATCCATTTCATAGCTGTATTACGCATATAGATAGACTTTCCTTCAAACATAAGTAGGCAAAAGAAAGTCCTGATCCAATGTAGGGACATGAATCAACCAAGAAAGAAAACAAAAATCACACAAATGTACAACAATTTCAATGACCCTTCAACAACACTCAATGTCCACAAAGCAATAGGAAGTTGACCCCACACTGTCCCACCCCAATTCCAGATGACCTGACCAATCAGCCAATAGATACAGTCCATAACAAAGAACAGTCAGTCACTAAATTAGAAAAAAGAGAACAAATAATTACGTACCATCAACAACCATTACTGTTGTACTCACATTCACTGCCACTATATCTCTGAACAACAAGGTTTTTAAGCATCTTTTTAAATTTTGTGATGTTTTCACCCTGTTTTATATTTAGTTTCATTCTATTCCACAAAACCACTGCACAACATGAAATGCACATCTTTTTAAGATTTGTTCTTGTGAAATGTTTCATAACTTGTTTCATTACTTTAGATTAACTGTGCTTTGTGTATTATTTACAAGCAGGAGACACAAATTCATAAAAAAAATTGCCATAAATGCACCACACTGGAACTTTTTAATTATGTGATTTATGTGTGTGTGCAGAGCCTATAGGGGGCAGCCATTGATTCTGGATGATTAAGTGTGAGTAAACAAGCAGCAGTCAGTGAGCAACATTGAGTGGATTTCCAGGAGTTCTGCACATGTTTGTGCCGCAATAATCGTTGCATCTTTTGAAACAGCAATGAAAATTCACCACAGGTACCCTTTAACAAGGATCAAATTGTAATATGAGCATGAAGGACTAAATGTTCACTCACTGCCTAACAGATCCACCCCACTGAAAGGTCCTACTGTAAGGACATATGCTATTTTATTACCACTTCTCCTGTCTGTGGTCATCATTTTATGGCTGATCTTGTGTGTCTGTTACTAGATTAGATTATTTCATCGTACAGCCACTGGCAGTTTTAAAACCTTAACCTTGAGCTTAAAGACGTCAATCACAGGCAAACTGAACACTGAAGAATTCGTTCGTCTGTGGAAGAAAGTCAACATATTCAAGGTAAATGGAACCAAACAAACATTACAAAATATATTTACATATGGTCTTACTGATTATTCTATGATCAAAAGGATTTGGAATCTGATGATTTGTTTTGCTTTCCTTCTTAACCAGGACATTTTCTTCCAGACTGATGTTTCAAAAACAGGAACACTGTCACTGAGTGAACTGAGGAATGCAATTGTGGCTTCAGGTAGTGTAGAGGAGGCGAAGATGACTTTAATACATTCATTACACTCATACACTAACAAATCTATATTATAAAAGGAAAGTGGACTCTGTGTGTGTGTCTCGGGCATCACACAAAATCTGGAAAGAGCTGACTGCTGCACTTTGGCATACTTGTGTATTTTTAGTCAAAGAAAACAGTAGCAGAAACAGCAAGTTGATAGGACCAATATTTTGAGAGATATTAGTAATTTTGGAATACAATAGCCTTATAATCACGTTGCTATGCCCCTGACAGTTGACAGGAAGCACAGTACCACGCTGCATGATGGGAAATGACGTTAAAACAGGAACGATCCATTTACTAGCTTCAGTCTGTAGATATTGATATTAATATATTAATTGTCATTTGAATTTTAAAGAATGATTAACCAAACAATTTTTATGTCACTAGTTACAGGTCAACACACTGTTACCTCATTAACTTCATTAATAAATATCAGAGGTGAAACTATTATTACTACTCCGCCCTACTACTTGTTACAGTGGATTTAATATTTACCAATCACAATAATAATCATCATCATTCTCATCATATCAATTATCTGCTGTTACGTCCCGGCCTAGGGGTTCAGAAACGATAATTGTCCATTTAATTTTTTTTTTTTTTAAGTTGTTATTCAACCTGAATGGTTTTGACACAGGACATAAGAAAAGCATTTGTTCTGAGATTTTGACATTTTACTAAACATATAATGGATAACTTAAGTTAAAATTTTTACCTTTTTTTAAAAAAAAATTGCAGCCCCATACATCTAAGAATGTAAGATGAGTTTCTGTATCATTTTTGGAAATTGGCCATTTATTACATTAATACAGAGAGTACTAGATAATCTGAACTGAGTGTCTAATTTCATTAAGCAATCCCCCCCTTTTAAAGAAAAATAGTAATGGTTCAGTTCAGTTTTTATAATATTCAGCTAGATAAGTGTTATCAGGACAATGTACAACCAGAAAGAGCAAAGAAAACAAAGTGATGCTGCCATATGAATGCTCATTGTGTGAGTAAACGTGTTCAGTCCAGACTCTGTGTAAACCTTTGTCGTGTGTGTTACTCAGGAATGCAGGTCAGTGATGACATGCTGAATTTGATGGCTCTGCGTTACGGTGCTTCTTCTGGACACATGACGCTGGAGAGCTTCATCGTCCTCATCCTCCGCCTGGACTGCATGTACAGTAAGTGAACATAGACTAATATCTTCAGTCATTTTCTGTGGTACCATTTCTTACAAGGTTTGTGTAACTCAACAGAAATATTCAAGAAGTTGTCAAATGGAAATGGAATGACACTTCGAGAGTCAGAGGTAAGAAACACTTTCTCATTTTTTTGGCCATAAACATATAATGTTAAGTTTTGAAAAACTTCTATGGATTCTATTGTGTACATGATACTGGAAAATTAACCTATATAATGTCTTTTCTTCATTCCTAGTGGCTGTACATTTCAATGTACACGTAAGCAGAAGGATGAGTGCACAGTCAACCTGCTAAATAAATCAGACCAGTATTCTGCAAATGAGCCACTATAAAGCATAAAGTGTAAGACACAGCATAACATAACATAGCATTGTATAACAAAACATAGCATAACATAACATCATGGCATGGCAGAGCATAAAATAACATTGCATAGTATAACATGACATAACATAGCGTAGCACAGCAGAACAGAACACTTGCTGACCTGATATGACATAATGCATTTTTGCTTTAAAAAAAGACAGAAAGACAGTTTAATGTATTAAATACATTCACTTTCGCTACTAAAATTAGCATGGGCTACAGAACCTTATAGACAGTTTTCTGCAGCGTTTGTTAAAAACACAAAACAAAATAGCTAAAAAAAATACAATCAAAATAAAACTATTTGAGAATGTTTATGTCTATGTAGGTTATCGTCACTTGTTGGTTGAAGGCTTGCCATCTTTGTCACCCTCCTCTTGCTCAACACCTTCTGTGCAATTATTATTTGTTTTATCACTAATAGTTACTGATTAAACAAATACCTTTTCCAAGGAACGTTCAGATCTCAATCCAAAATGTATTACTTCCGTGTAATTCCCCAGAGATTTCAAGGATCCTTTAATTGTATATACATAATAAAGTGCAGCGGCTGAATCATCCACGAAGACTGTTTCATTTGTTTATGAGGAAATATTATGAGACAGTCATTCTATAAGTTTTTCTTTGTGCCTGAACTAAAGACCAACTCAAGAAGAACAGGATTTATTGTGTAAAAATAAATGTGGATGCTCATTGAAATTTAATGTGAACTGAAATAGGAAAAGTCTGTATTGGGTTAGAAATGGGTGTGAGAAAACCACAGTATATGGGTCACCTTTATGAACTGTACTTCACCTGTTCCTGAGTCAATATTCTGACATAAAATTGAATGCGTCTGAGCACAGATCATGTGTAATTCTGTATTTGTGCAGTAAAACATGCATGTTTAGTGTTGGAATAGAATCATAGAATTTATTTTGTGTATGCTGTGTTGCATGAATAACTTCAATAACCTCGATTCTTTATCACTTCAATGTACATCAATGAGGAGATGATCCACTCCTGCCCTCTTGTGGTTACAAATCATACAGGATTTCACTCACAATAAAATCTCCCACTGCACAAACTCAGTTATTGGCTCCGACAGAAAGGACTGATCCTCTGCGGATTGTAATAAACTATAAAACTGCACAAAAATGATTTATTTTTTGTTTTTCAATTGTGTTCAATCACAAACAAGTGATTTTCCTTGTTTCTATATCTACTATAATGGGCTTTGCTTTTCATGTTATTTACACACATCATGCACATTTGTCATTTAAGTTTGTGCTTGTTTTTAATCTGACTTGTGTCTGATAATATCAACATCCACTGGCTCTGAAATCCCATCACACCCTCAAAATGTTTTTGGTTTCTTTTGTATGCACATGGGTGTCATGTTCACACAGTTCTTCAGTGTGAAATTGCATGTTAAACTAATCCAGATGCTCTATATTCCACAGGCAAGGCAGGATTTGTTAAGGTCAATTAAAATCTGTACATTATGTGAATTTACATGTGAGTGTATATTACATTTTACCATAGTCAAAATATGTGAATGTACTCTGTTTCCTGCAGACAGACAATAAATGCAATGTGGATGAAATCATGTCTAACTTTTTAATAAATTGTTTCAGTAAAAATAAATACTACAAACATTATGTGTTATTCTTGTAATGCATTTTTTTCTCCCAATCACTTAGTTTAAATTTATATGTGCAGAATAAGGAAGGCGAATAAGGACACTCAGCAGATTTATTAACTTGCATATACATGTTCTTTTGGTTCTCCCAAGTCACTATCTGTCATCTTTAGCTACTCATATATAAGGCTGCTTATGTTGCGTAATTTCAAGTAGCGAATCTTGTTCACCAAATGTGCAGTTTTCAGCCTCAGGCATTTGGCACCGTATATAAAAGCTTCAGGTTTCTCCAGCTGCACATACCAGTTCATCCAGGCTCCACACTTAGACTCTGGTTTTTAAGGGTAAGATTAAGATCTTTACTTTCCAGTAACTTTCTGTGCAAGTTGATTAACACTTGATACTTAATAACTAGTTATGTGTTATATTTAATATATAATAGCAGGAAGTGACTGTTCAGATGTAGATGTGGGGTGTAAGAGGTGGCACTTATTTACTTTATTATTGCTTTTATTATTTTTTATGCAGAACTAACTTCATTTGGTGGAAATGAGTTAAAATGAGAAACTTCGTGGTTGGATTTAATCACCTCTTGGAATTAAACTGAGGCCTAAAATCTTTGTTGTGGTTATGAAATAGGTTCAATCAGGATGAGTAGCTTGAGGAAAAATAGGCTGGCATGGTTTGGTTATCGTGAGAAAAATCTTGTTAATTTAATATAATTGCTGGTTGTGAAGACTACAACAGAAATATAAATTATCATCACCAAGGCGGTTCTGTTTTTACTGGCATTTGTCTGTCCATAAACATGTCAGTATCCACAGTTTGAGAAAATGACAGCAGATGAAACTTTAACCCGTAAAGACCTAGTGTGATGTTTGTGTCAGTTCCCAAATGAATATTTCTCTCTATTTAACCTTTTATTACCTCCGCCAAGGAGGTTATGTTTTTGCCAGGGTCTGTCTGTCTGTCTGTCTGTCTGTCTGTCCGTTAGTGTGCAACATAACTCAAAAGGTTATGGACAGATTTTGATGAAACTTTCAGGGTTTGTTGGAAATGGGATAAGGAAGAAATGATTAAATTTTGGTGGTGATCGGGGGTGGGGGGCCCACGGGGGGGGGGGGCGCAGACCACAAAATTTCATCAAAATCTGTCCATAACTTTTTGAGTTATGTTGTACACTAACAGACAGACAGACAGACAAACAAACAAACCCTGGCAAAAACATAACCTCCTTGGCGTGGGGTGGCCCACGGGGGGGGCCACTGATCAGCCTTGGCGAAGGTGTGCGCTCTCCGAGTGCTTCTAGTTATATAATTTATCACCATATGTAGTAATATTATCCTCTGTATTTTGCATTTTTTCAGTGAAAATCCAGGATTTTCTTGTATATAGTTTACTGATCGTACAGATCTTCATAAAAGCTCAGATTAAGTTGAGGGTTATTATATCAAAAACAGAAAAGTGAAGAAAAACAGACTTTTTAGGCAAATCTATCAATATCTGAACATTAACCAAGTTTCTCCATCCACTGTCATAGATGCAACTCTATGGGTTTTACTGGTGAATCAGTGTTGTAGATGACAGTGTTTCCACGTTCACTACGGAGCCTCTGAACGTCCAAATGGGTCATATCTGATGACCATGAAAAGACGAAAAACTATATTTTCCACCAGTTATTTACATGGATTGATAGGGTTAGTGGATCAGAAGTTATTAAACAGTTTAGATCAGTAATGCTTTTGGTTGCCAGTGGATGTTTGGGTCTTTCCGGGTTAAGAGATGAAACAATAAAAAACAGAAAGTTTGATTTCCAAAAATGTTGAAGGGAAAGGTCACAGTAATTGTGGTCTAGAAGGCTAGAGAAGTGGAGTGTTACTGAAGAGTTGCTGGTTCCATTTCTTGAACCAGGCAGAGAAATTGTTGGGTAACATGCCCTTGAGCAAGGCATTTAACCTCCCATTTCTTCCCGGGGCACCTGATGTGGCAGCCCATTCCTTCTAATCTGCAAAGTGTGGTGTGTTCCTGCATGTTCAGCTAATGATGAGTTAAATACAGAGGTTCAGTTTCAGAGTGTTGCATTTATTTTACTGTATGTCCCAAAAAAAAAATTACAATCAGACTTTCTTCAATGATAACTTTAAAAATAGTGAATCAATCAAAATGCTATTTCAGGGCATGAAACTGTAACTTATTACCTACATCTTGCAGAAAACCCCATTCAATTTGCTTCAGCGGTCACAGAGAAATGGGGATCTTTGTAAAGCAGGTCAGAAGTCCCTTCCCACCAAGTTTTGTAAGGAGATGCGTTGTCCATTGTGTTGACGTCTTAATAATACGAAGTTGTTCATTGTGTTCTTGCACAAAAATATCTCTTTTGAAAAGGTGACTGCTTGTTTCTTTTCATTTTCAACTGATGAAATTAACAAGGAATTACATCAAAAAGGAAGCAGATTTCTGAGTTTTGCAAATCTTGGTAAGGTGTGAAAATGAATGATTAAACAAAGATATTAAATCTTTCAACAACAAAACCTCACATGAGTACACACCACTGATATAATGTTATGCAGAGAATTTGAATGCATTTGTTAGCTGCCCTGTCAGTTGTGAGCAAAATATTTTCATTCATATAGATGCAAAGAGCATCCAAGTGCCAAACTTGGAAGAAATGAACCCATGACATGCTTTACAAAGATCCACATTTCCCTGTGACCACTGAACCAAATGAAATGGGGTTTTCTGCAAGATGTAGGTAACAAGTTACAGTTTCATACCCTGAAATAGCATTTAGATTATTTAATTATTTTGAAAGTTATGAATGTGGAAATTCCAGTTGTATACATATGGCATAGTGACAAATAAAGATTCTCAAAATCACAATGTTTTCTGTACAGATTTCTTTCAAGTTTAAACTTAAGCTTTTCCTCTAGAATGTCAAATCAAATCTTGTCTAAATGCAGATATTGATCATACTATGCTGAACTGTCATGGTAGAGGTTTATGTCCTCTGACTGATTCTTTTTATTAATCTCCAAAGCAACATTTTGATGTCATGATTCTTTTTGACTGATCGTAGCCTCTGACATCACAGCACAATGACGGCTCCTGGTGTGTGTATGAGCATCTTGAATGCACGTCACTCCAAAGATGGCCGTAGGACCGTCACCAATCCTGAGAAGTTCCTCAACCAAGACTACCAGCAGCTGAAACAGTACTGTCTGATCCGCCGAGTCAGGTACATAGATGACATGTTCCCTCCAGACAAAACCTCCATCGGCGAGGACATACTGACCCCTTCAGACTTGAACCGAGTACAATGGCTGAGACCGGCGGTGAGTGTTTCAGGTTGAAAGTGCACATGTGATCTTATATTAAACTAACAGCTGATGCTTAACCCATAAAGACCCAGTGTTACTTTTGTGTCAGTTCCCAAATGAAATTTTCTCTATTTTTAACCTTTCTTAACTGATTTATCATTCTAATATTATGCTCTGTATTTTGCATTTTCAAGTATAAACTATATTTCATTCACTGATCATGTAGATGTTTATAAATACTCAGATTAAAGTTGAGGGCTATTATATCCGAAACAGAAAAAACTGAATAAAATGTGACTTTTTAGGTAAAGGTAAGTGTCTCTATCCACTGTCATTGATCCAACTCCATGGGTTTTACTGGTGAATCAATGATGTAGAAGATGACAGTGTTTCCACGTTCACTACAGAGCCTCTGAACATCCAAATGGGTCATAACTGATGACCATGAAAAGATGACAAACTGCATTTTATACCAATTATTTACATGTATTGATAGGATTTGTGGATCAACAGGAATTAAACAGTTTAGATCAGTGGATGATTTTGTTTGTTGGTAGATGTTTGGATCTTTATGGGTTAAACAGACACATACATTGTCATTGAACAGACAACCAGGGGGCCAAAGTGCTTCATTATAAATATAGACACAAAACCATGTGTAAAACTAAAAAGTGTGCTGCTGTCGTTTAGCTGTTGGTATCAAAAACATGATGTATGTTGAAGAATAAGATACTGATACTTATCATTGTTCAGTGGGTTAAATAGGGATTTAAAATGATATCATTAAAAAGACTAGTGTCAATATTTCTTTTTCAGAAAATTGTTTCCAATCCATCTTTTGTTGTTGATGGGGTCTCCAGATTTGACTTTGGACAAGGCATGGTTGGTAAGAAAACTACAAACATTTGTTGCTTTCAGTAAATCAATGCATCTTACAGTACAACTGCAGACAGCAGGCAGAGATAAGAACTCCACTGGTTAGACTCATACATGCTAATTGTTGAGGGGAGTTGGGAATTAGTGAGTCAGTCATTATCTGAACTTTGCGTCGAGTCATGGGAACATTATATCTACTGTTGTTGTTTCTCATCAGTTATTTGTGAATGAACACAATCTAGGGCAAAGTCATGGTGAGGCCTTTTTTCCAGTAAATGGATGCTATTTGTAACAAGTGGTGTCAGACACAACAAACCCCCCACCCCACACGTATTGTAGCTTATTTTGGCATTGATCCAGCTGATGTCAGCATATCAGTGGCCTCTATATACGTATGTGCCAAGTTTGAAGTAAACTGAAACAAAATTGATGTTTTTATAGCCATTTGAGATGTTGCCCATTATAAGTAAATAGGAGAAGAAAAAAGATATTAAAAAAAATCAGAAAAAATGTGAACTTTGACCTATTTTTCTCAAAATCTAATCACATCTATTCTGGGTCACTGGCAATCTATAAACCCAATTTGGTATGAATTCAGCCAACAGTTTTGCTGCTACAGACATGTGAAACTTCGCCCATTATAAGTAAAAAGTCCTGAGACGAGCCAACATCAAATAAATGTTCTGCCCCTCTGCTTGCATTTCCTGTGTAATCTACAGCCTGTGTATTTTACTGTCATGCCTCAGTATACTTTTCTGACAAGTCAGTGCAAATATTTTTCAGGAGACTGCTGGCTTCTTGCATCTATTGGTGCTCTGACGTTCCAGGATCACATCTTCCAGCAGGTTGTCCCTCTAGAGCAAACATTTGATGACGACGACTACTGCGGGTTGTTCCACTTCAGGGTGAATACACAGCACTGTCTGGTATTCTGATAACACTGAAGCAGCTCTTAATTTATCTAATCAAGACATTTACAATTTCCTTTCAGTTCTGGAGATTTGGGAGGTGGGTTGATGTTATCATTGATGACAAGTTGCCCACAATCAATGGCCGTCTAATCTTCGTTCACTCCAAAGACCTGACTGAATTCTGGCCTGCTTTGCTGGAGAAAGCATATGCCAAGTATGGAAAAGCAAAGTGTTGTTTCTCAGTTTTTGACTTTTTTCAGAAGTCACTGAATGTACCATCCATCTGCTTCTGTTAGGGTGTGTGGTTCTTATTCAGACATGAACGCTGGAACTCCAGCTGAGGCTCTGGTGGACTTCACCGGTGGCGTTCACATGTGTGTGAACCTCTCACATCCCCCTCCAAACCTGTGGGATCTGATGCTCAGAGCTGGACAGTCCAAATCACTGATGGGATGTGGTACTCATCAGGGGGTAAGCATGAAGATTGGTTGGTATTGTCTGCCTGAACAGTGGTGAGTGACAGGTGGGTGTAACAGGTTTAGAGTTCCTACCTCTTTGTCGTAGGCTTAACTAAACACACCATCAAGCCGGAGGGAGGAAAAGGGACTACTTTTTTTCTTGAAGGGACCCCAATTGGCTGCGACATTTGTTGGCATGTATGAACAGGAATACACACCTCTGTCTTTTTAAAAGTAATTATAAAGTCTGTCGCTCTGCCTGAAGGTTGTATTTATGCATGTCACCACACTACTACATGTCTACCGCCTCTTAGGGCTAAGAAAAGCTTGCAATGCAAGATAAACTCTTTTAAATAATTACAACTGATTTTGGAATGTATTCATACTGAGCATCAATGAGAAGGACCAGGATGTCAGTGATGTTTAACTGTTTATAAGACACATGACACGAGGAACTTGAGAAATGTTTAGTTCTATACACATTTCATTTGACATTTAGGGATAAAAACCAGTTCTGTTCCTAGTGCCTTGCATTTTTCCTCCTCAACCCCCGTAGGTTAAGGTAAACACTTGTATTATATATAATAATTTACTGAAGTACTTCCCTGTCACATGTGATTTACTTAAACAAGTAATTAAACCTTAAGAAGCTTTTGCAGAAACTGAACTGGCACAAATTAAATAAAAATACATTATGTAATTCACAAGGCATTAGCTAAGGGTGGAATTCACTGCAAACTGAGCTGCCAGTCAAACAGTATTTTGAGGTGCGTCTGCAATTTACAGGTTAGAGAGAATATTCATACATTTGATGCCTTTTAATGCAAATAAGCTTTGATGCAACCTTTCATAAATGGTCAGTGCAAAGTGCGATGTGTAGTTAGTCTAATGCAATGAAATTACACAGAAAGCTGGAGTTTACTTTAAGAACATTCACTCTACATTCTTTGTATCGCTATCTTTTTCATCAAATCTGTGGGGAGGCAGAAGAAGCAAAACATATAAAAGTTGGTTTGTGGTTATGGAGAGTTCTCTAGGCGCTCATCTTTGCTAAAGTAAAGACACAATTTGAGTGTATCGATCTCTGCACTTTGCATTATGGATACAGATATAGACATGGATATCTGCTGAAATGTGGAGGAAAACAGGAAACACTAGCACATTAAGGACAAATAAGGACAAACAGCATGCAGGAGCAAAACTTTTTGGACATGTTTGCATTAGCGTGCTTTGGAACTCAGAGTTCTATTACGATGAACGATCCATTCTTTGTGGATTTAGTGTGAACTCTGCTTTTAGAACGATAAGAACACGATGTAGCATAATGACCCTAAGGGGCCTCCTTAATCACTGCACTCTAAACTTGATTCCATAAAACTGTGTGAAATGAGCAAAGGCATGTGTTCAGGACATAACATGTTGCTATAATGAACATTCACAGAAAAAGGGTTTGGGAAAAAGAAGGCATTGTAGTTGTCTATAGCAGCAGTCTAATCTTGCATGACAGATGATTATCAGGTTGATACTTGGCTGATGTGATAAGATTTAAGACGTTTCAGACAGAACATAGAATGTACCTCTAGTTCAGGTTGAGAATTTCATGATCAAGCTGACATTTTACCACTGACTTGTTTAGCATGGCTGCAGCTAAATTCATATTTGATTAGCCTTTATATACATCTTTAATTCTTTCTTTATTAAGTCCATCTGATGTTACTTAAACTTCATAATCATAATTATGACTCTGTCACTCTCTTGCAGGAGACGTCTGCTAACACTGTGTTACCAAACGGACTGGTCCAAGGCCATGCTTACACTGTTACTGGTGTCAAACAGGTCAAAACTGTATTTATTTTTAAAAGCTATTCTTTGCTCATAGTGGCTGATGAATAAAGGTGTTTTCTTTGATGACAATAGCTGGTGAGCCAAGGGACTGTAGTGAACCTGGTGCGTTTGTGGAACCCATGGGGCAAAGGAGAGTGGAACGGAGACTGGAGTGACCAGTAAGAATGAGACCCACTCTGGTACACACTACTGAACTTGCTTATGTTTAACTTATATGCTTCTCGGTCATCTCCAATGTGGTATGTTTGGTGAGGTCATGTTTGAGGATAAGCCCCAAACTGTCAACTGTTTATCCAACAAGTGTCAATAAAATCACTAAATGTAAGTGATGTTGTTTATTTTATGTCTGATATTACTCTATTGCAATATACAGTATCTACAGTATACTGCAGCTGAATAGGTATCATTCAGGGATTAGTCGTCTGGCCAACGTTTACTCATAAAATGTGACAAAACCCCCAATCTGTACTTGTTCTTCTAGTTCAATAGATGGGAGCATTATAGTAGTTTTCCATTCATTTCTACACAGATTTAAACATTTCTGTTAACAAATATATCAAATTATCATCAGCAAAATCCAGGATATAATTTGCGCAATGGGTCTCCATGTGCCTCTGGGGTCATTTTGTTTTACAGCAGCATTTTTAAAAAAATATCACTTACATTACAATGGTATGGAGAGACATTTGTTTCTTTATTCATCAATCAAATAGAATAGATTTGTAATCAAAAAAGAGATTTAAGAGCAAAAGACAGTAAGTGGCAAAAAAAAAAAAAAAAGATAATTTTGCTTATAAATCAGTCCTCTTTGCTTGCGAGTTAAAAGCTTTTGCTCTCAAATCTCTTTTTTGGTTGAAAATCTATTCTAGTTGATTGATGAATAAAGAAACAAATGTCTTTCCATACAATGTATTTTGGCTGCTGAGTTGAAAAGTACGTTAAGTTAAGTTCAATGTTTGTTCACATTCAATTTCAAATACAGGGGAAACCAGAGGCGGCTGCTCATCTTTCAGACAGGGGAAGCTCACTGCCAGCTTACATCCAAAAAAAAAAAAAAAAAAAAAAAAAAAAAAAAAAAAAAAAAAAAAGTCAAGTTATTTAAATATAAATTCGGCCATCTGTTCCTTTTTAAGAAAATGGTCGTGTCGTACCAAGTAAACAAGAAAACGTTGAAACTATGTTAAATTGAAACAAGATAGTACAATGAGTGTGTTTTATTTACAGTGCAAGAAATGAACAAGTAATTTAATAGTGGTTTCTCTGATTTCACAGCAGAATGTGCGACGGTATTAAACTGAACTGTGTCAGTGAAGGAGTAGATCTGAAAATAGCTGTCAATCAAACGGGATTCAGCCTTTTGACTGATCCTCCAATCAGCACATAGAATCCTGGCGTCCAGCCCGCCCAAGCTCCGCCCACAGCTCCATTCACACCCAGAGACACCCGGCGTCCGGGGGCGGGACAACATTGTGGCATTTATCCAATTACTGTCCAGTTTAGAGTCAATGAAAAAAAACTGTTCCACTCAGTCCCATTGAAGTGCATGGACGCTGAGCGTCTACGGGCAAATGCACTGTGCAGAGATCGAATGAGAAAACAGCGCAACGGGAATGTATGAGAAGTGAACAACATCAAGTCCGTTGATTTGTGATAAAGCTGATTCTGAACGAACTCGTCTGTGAGATGAACGTGTTCTAACACATTTGTAGTCAATGAAATGTCAACACAACCGTACATATTTAACCATTTAATTTTCATAATTTTAGGGGAAGCCGGGCTTCCCTTGCAGTCTGTGAGAAATTGCCACTGGAGGAAGCCCTTTTCCCATTAGCACAGTTGCTTAATAGTAGGAGCGAAATACATATTAAAATAAATAAAAATTAATGAGAAAAGATGCAACCTATTGCTGTTTTGTTTCAGCCTCCTGACTTTTAGATTAACTGTAACAGGTGTTTCCTGCTGAGTTCCAACCCAAGCTGAGATCATTTCCAACAAAGATTTTTCCTTTAGTTTTACAGAGAATCTCCTGGCTCCAAACCTCAGGTCTAACCTAAATTTTAAAGAGCAAAGCCATGATCTGGACGTGCAGGAGCATTTTGTGACATGCTCTGACACAGGCAGTCTTTAAAGAATAGAGCAAAATAATACCCAGTTGCATAACTTCCTCTTCTTACACTGACATATTATCTCTACAGGTCACCTCTGTGGCAAACAGTGAGTCCTCAAGACCGTGAGATGTGCCGTGAAGTGGCTGATGATGGAGAGTTTTGGTAAGAATATTTCATCAAAAAAATAGGAATGTGAAATTATGAGACACAGAAGAAAAACACTTGGATTCTTATAAACTGTACTGATCCATAAAGCCTCAGCAGTAGTTTGTGTTTAGTGCTTAATATCACACATTAAAATCTGTGTGTTATGTAAGTTCTTCTCTAATGTCACCAGGATGCTCATGGAAGACTTCTGTAAATTCTACTCGGATCTTGACATCTGCTGCCTGTGTCCTGAATTCCTTGATGGAAGCTCCTCATGCCACTGGAACACCTCCTTCTATGAGGGCAGATGGGTTGCAGGAACCACTGCTGGAGGATGCATGAATAACATGGGTACTTTAAGGAAATGTGGACTCACCTCTGTGAGGGTTATTACAATCGCACCATAGTGGACATGGTCTAACAGGGCTGAAGGTCTGCAATGGCTGACTGACTAGTAGGCATTTTACAATTTGGATCAAACATTACAGAAAAGGTCACATATAATGAAAGGCAACTGTCTGAACCTGTCTCATCAAAGCAGTTCACGAAGAGTTTAGCCAGAGACATGCCAAAGAACTGACATCAAGAAATTTAAGCTAAGAAACAACAAACGCCACAAGAAACTAAGTCAGCTACATGAACTTAAAAACACTCATGCAAATAAATACGTGTGCATTGACGTGCCTTTGCAATAGAATCCATACAATGTACTGCATTGTCAAAAACACGTAAATATCTAGAGATTAAATAGTATAGGAGAGATTTAAGACAGCTCTACTACCTCCATCAACATGAGAACCTGTAAGCATGCACAGACTGTAACCTGAGTACCAAGACAGTCTGTCACACTGAATACAAGCTGAATACAATGACAAACTTGATAACTTTTCACTCAGAAGTTAAACAGTGCAGTGCATTCACTTATACACTATGCATTTAAGGAACACTGATAAACAGCTCCATTCACTTCAGTCTTATGAATAAAAGCACTACTGACACATGCATGTTTTTGCCCAGTTTTATAGATGATTCAAGGAACCACTGCTGGAGGATGAATGAGAAATATGGGTACTTTAAGGAAATGTAAACTTCATATTATTACCCTAGTCCCTGCAAGTGTATTTCAATTAGTTCTGTGTTTGTATACGTGTGTAACTCAGACACTAAATGACATTTCAAGTTGAAAATTGAGTGAGTCCTATATAGAAAATGGCTAAAATCCGGATCAAGATCTAAACTGTATATATTTTTAAGGGATTCATCACCATTCAGAGATGGGGTACTTTTTGATACTTTTATGACTGTCTTGGGAATAAGGGAAAATATTTCCCCCATTGCCTTACAGAGAGCTTCTGGACTAATCCACAGTATCGAGTGAAGATTGAAAGCTTACTTGGTGACTGCGCCAAGACCCAGGGAGGAAAAAACATGCTGGTGTCTCTCATGCAAAAACCCGACAAGAGGAACAGACGTCTGGTCCAAAATCTGCATATCGGATTTTCAGTATTTGAGGTACGTTATCCTTTTTATTTGTGAAACAACACTCATATGACTGTACTCTCTGCTGTATGTTAGACACAGATATATGAAGTATCTGTCATCTGGAAGTAATCATATGAAATGAAAAGGAAAATAAAAACACAAAAGAGTAATTTCTTTCTTTCTTTCTTTCTTTCTTTTTTTTTTTTTTTTTTTGAATGCTCATTTCTACTGACTTCCTCCAAGGTCCCAGATGAAGTAAGTTCAATTTTGATACCTAATCACGTCTAAGGAACAGACTGACTCTAAAATACAGTTCAGAAAATAAACAAACTTAAAAAATAAAAATTAAAAAATCAATATTACAGTACAAGAGAGAGATGGGGAAGTTTCCACAGTCTTTCTTCAAGACGAACAGACCTGTTGTACAAACAAAACCCTACATGGATGCCCGTGAGGTGATGGAGTTCATGATGTTGAAGCCAGGCGACTACCTGATTGTGCCATCTACTTTTGGACCCAATGAGACAGCGTCCTTCCTCCTGACCATCCTCGCCAAGGCAGAGACCCATGTCCAGTTAGTTACCCTATTGAACCATTACTGACTTCTATTGTTTTAGACCCAAAACCAGTTTATATCCCATATTCCACAGTCTGAGTAATGTCCTCATTTCACCTTTTCTGTCACATCAGTGAGAATTCTGGAGGCCATAATCATGAACATAAACATGCTGAAGAGGTGTGTACAATGTAAAGATGTGTCACTGATGTGTGAACATGATCATTACAATAAGTATAAATACAGACACTGACTTTACATAACGTCTATTTTTTTTTTTTTTTTTTTTTTACAGCCCATGGCAGTTGAAAATGGAGGGAATGACGACAATAAGAAAACCTTCTTCCGGCAGTTCTCTGACAAGGTAACTGGTATTTAATGATACATGAAAATACAGCATGTTAATATTAAAACATATGCCATTTTTCTTATTATCCTATTCTTTGTGATTTTAGAGCTACTTCTGTACGTTTAGAGCTATTAAATGATGTATCCCTGTAAGTTGAATGTTAAAGTCTGAATATAAAGATCATCAAAACCGCCAACATATAAGCAGGAGACTCTTTGGCTGGAAACAAAATGCAGTGTTTCATTCTTTCAAGATGTATTTTACAGAAAGCTTCTTAAATGCTGTCAGTACTGAAGTTAATCCCTGTCATTATGTTGTTTTCATCAAATTTCTAGTATGAAGAAGTTGATGCTGAGCAGCTTCAGAAACTTCTGAATGAAAACATCCTGAAAGGTTTGAACTCTAAGATATTCACACATTCAAACTTTGCATTAGTGATCATTTTGTACTGTTTACGTCTTTGTTTCTATTCATTTTAGGAGACCTTAAAGCTGGAGGCTTCAGCGTTGATGCCTGTCGTAGTATGGTAGCTCTGATGGACGTATCCTCTGTCCTGATGTTTGTCAGTTGTTGTTTGAGAAACATTCAAACACTCTTTACATATTCCTCCTTTTGAGCTGCTGAACAGCTTAAGTGCATCTAGTAAATATACGTTGCATAATGTTTGTGAATGCGTACAGGCTGAAACCTGCCTGTTTTTTGTCATCCCCAAATCCCATCCCTCGATTTTAAATGTCAGATTCTGACATGACACAACATGTGCAGGTTTTAATACCTTAATGTTTGGGTACTAGACCTCAATTACAGGCAAACTGAACAGTCAAGAATTTGTTCGTCTGTGGAAGAAGGTTGTCACCTATAAGGTAAACAAATGAATTTGTAATAACTTAAGTTTGGACACATGACTATTTTACTCTGTATTAGTGCTGATGGTAACTTAGTGATCAGGGGTTACAACTTAATAAATTCTTTCCATAAAAAGGTTCTGTGCAGAATATAAGAGCCATAGTAGATAGTCAATAAGGCCCGTTAGAGCTGGAAATTCAACATTTTCTCTCTGAAATCAGAATAGGGCTCTGAATTTGTTTGTATACAGGTTTTCAAGACTTTTCAGCTGTTGTTCTGATGTTATGTTATTTTGATGAAATAATTAAAATAGTTATGTTGCTTACTACATTTTAAGAGGGTAGCCAGTCATCTGTAACCTAATGCATCTATATTTTAAAAGCCAAGTGGCCTCTGTGTGCATGTATGTGTCTCAGGATTCAGACAAAATCCAGAAAGAGCAGACTGCTGCAGTTTGGCATACATTTGTATTTTTGGTCAAGGAACACACTAGTGGAAACGGCAACTTGATAGGACCAATATTTTGGGAGATATTAGTAATTTTGGAATACAAGGGCCTTACAATCACGTTGCTATACCCACAGCGCTTTGGCGGTGACTGCTGGACAAATGCGGTACAGCATGCATGAATACACAACAGCATAAAAACTACCACATCTAGAACCTGTGGATCCCCACAGGTCAATGCACTAGTTACAAATAGAACTATCCAACACTGGTCCAGTCCTGGTTTGTGTGTTTTTGCTGTTTTATTGAACTGACTATAATCTTTCTCTAAACAGGACATTTTCTTCCGCACTGATGTATCAAGAACTGGAACACTGTCACTGAGTGAGCTGAGGAATGCAATCATGGCAATAGGTAGAAATAATGCACCTACTGCTTTACCATGCACGCCGACCATGATGAGCTTAGCATAAAAAAAGAAAGGAAATTCAGTCCTGAACTTACATTCATCCTTTTCACATTAAAATGCATGAAAGAGACATTAAATATCACAATAAATACTTTAATATCATGTATTTGAAGTTGAGTTTTACTCTAGTATGGGTTGTATTATTAGGGGGATACATATTTATTTAATTTACTCATAGTTATACCTGTGCCTGGTAACTATCATCTCAAATTCAGCAAATATATTCATTGCAGTCTTTTCTTCTATGCACATTTTTCCAAGGAATGAGAGTCAGTGACGACATGCTCAATCTGATGGCTCTGCGTTACGGTGCATCCACTGGACACATGACACTGGAGAGCTTCATCAGTCTGGTCCTGCGATTTGAATGCATGTACAGTAAGTATTTATACAACAAAAAAACAATACTGTCTACCATAAATAACAAATAAATTCAGAGTAAGGTGAAATTGGTGGGTGTGAGAATCTGGTGGTGAATGGAAGTAGTAAAAGCATGTCAAATACCACTGGCCATTTTATTAGGCATATCTGTTTAAAAAATGTCAAACTGGACAAGCACATGGCAACAGCTCAAAGCAAGCATGATGTGGTAAAGTTCAAGCTGAACATCAGGATGTAGAAGAAAGGTGACTGAAGTGACTTTGAATGTGGCATGGATGTTGGTGTCAGACGGGCTGGTCTCAGTACTTGAGAAACGCCTAATCTAATGGCATTTACACACACAACAATCCCTAAGGTTTGTAGAAAACAGCCTGGAAAATATAAGCTGCAGGTTTGAGCTGATAAAAAGATAACAGTAACTCAACTATATCACTGGTTACCAGTGATGTTTGCAGAGGAGGAACCTTGAATGCACATGTCAAACCTTAAAGCAGATGAGCTACGGCAACAGCATACACACAGCACATAGAGATGTACCTAATAAAGTGGCCAATGAACCCTGACATTCTGACCAGACTCCAGTGTTACAAAATCTGTAACACAGACAGTAGTAAAAAAAAAAAAAAAAAAAAAAAAAAAAAAAAAGTGATATATACTGCCCTCTACTGACAACATACTGTCATGTCACATATTGTGACAGATAAAATTTTGATTAAAAAACATGAAGCTGTTATTTAACCCTTTCATGCATTAATAATGAGAACCTTATTTAAGATTTTTTTCTTCAGTGTTTTTATTCCTCCCTAGGCATGGAAAAAAAAACAATGTGATCAAGTTTGTTTGTTTGTTTTTTTCATAGGGTTACAAAAATGTCCATGCATTTAACTTTTGAAATAAAGATACATGTTTAAAACCCAATATCAGAAAGTGACATGAAAACAATGAAATAAATAAAATCTGATGTTTTCTCACATTTTAATATATTCTAATGCTAGTTATTACTATTTTCATGGAAATCATATGAAAAAAAAAAAATTCTAACAAATAACAATTGATTAACGCTGAAACATGTTAGTGCAGATCAGGTTCATCCAGAACAGTAAAGTTTCAGTAATGGTCTGAATATCAGTGTATGGGATGATGCATAAGTGCCCACTGTGTTGGCTGATATGGAACTAAAACAACAAAACCCATGAATATACAAGAGAACAGCTGGAGAATAACTGTCCACTGGAGTGACCAGTATGCATGAAAGGGTTAAAAGAGGCTGACTTTTTTTTTTTTTCATGGAATTTGTCAGACATTATGTACTTGATGTTCATTCTTTTTCAAAGTTCTTTGTGTAATTCTTTTTTCTCTTTAGAAATCTTCAAGCAGTTGTCTGATGGGATGACAATGGCTCTTCGTGAATCAGAGGCAAGTTTTAACAAACTCATCATAACGATATGTCTCAGTAAGATAAATTTCGAAGCTACTGTTGTTACTGTTAAGGTAATTATGTGTATTTTTAGAACATTTCTCAGTGTGTATGCTTTGAGTGTTTGTTGAATTCCTACTGTTTAAAATGCACTGATCATTTCTTCCCTCTTCATTTGCAGTGGATGTACATTTCAATGTACACTTGATCAGATGAAGCTAAAAAGCTGCAGCCTCTATTCATTGTGGATTTACAGGGACAGATGCTGTGGAAAAGAAACAAATCACCTATTCTTCATATGAGCTATTCCACAATGACCTCAAAGGTTCTTTGCTTACTAAGCTAATACAGTATAAGGGATGTCACTACAAAAGTAGAGTACTTGTGTTTAATGTCATGGAAACTTGTCTGTTACACTCACTGTTCAATCACCAAAATATAGGTTGCAATGACAAAAAGCTCAAGATAAAGTTTTGTAATCATAAGGTGTTTTTTCCTGTGACCACTCAAAAACTCTGCATGAGTTAGAACATAATAGCCTGTATTGTCTTTGAATAGTTGAGCATTGGAGTGGAATCTGAAAATTGAGCAGTAACTGACTGACTTGCATTAGTCTGCTTCTACTTTCACTGTAAAATTAAGCAAATAAACACAATATCCAAACAGTTTTCATTGTCTTGGTATATTCCTTTCAGCCATGAACAGAGGTAAATTTTCACTTTAATTTCTGGAGTCTATTTTAGAAATGAGATCACTTTGCTTTTGATTTATTTTATTGTGTGCAATGTGTCTCCCTAAAGCTCTCCATTTATCTGAGTGGTAAAATGTAAATGACTTTTATATGTGCCCCTCAACACTAACTGGAGGAAAATGGGATTGTTTTATAAAACATCGACACCAATAAAAAGTTGATGCCAAGGTTCTAATAGTTTTGGATTTTCCATTATAGTTTAGTTTTATTTAGTTTTGACTTTTTTTTCTCTAATTCAGTTAGTTTTAATTAGTTCTTAGAGCAGGTTTGCTAGTTTCTATTAGTTATTGTTTTTTTTCTGAATGCTTAGTTTTAGTTTAGTTTAGTTTTAGTATTAGTTTTAGTTATTTCATATATTTTATCTTCCGCACCATCCTATTCAAAGAAATTAGTGAGGTGCGAATCAGCGGGTTACTCTGGACACTTTATTTGGGGGTCGTGTTAGGGCGGCTCATTGACTGAGCACAGACACAAACACATGTACAGTACAATGTATAAATTCCCTATAGCAGGTTGGGGGAGGGTGTGATCCATACACAACGTCACTTGCGTGAAAACAATGTGAAGATGTGCAAAGCGTGAGAGGAGATACACAAAGCAGCCAGCAGTTTAACCAGAAAGAAACATATATAACCCAGCTAACCAGCAGTTAAACCGCATAGAAACATATAGAAACATATCTAACCCAGTTCCTCATCAGTAAACCACACCTTAGCAGATATCTCATCTCTTAATCGTCTCCAGTTCCATTATTAGCCAACTTTGCTTCATTTCAGTTCAGCTAGCTGTAGCTAGTACCATCAAATGTTTTTTAACATTCCAACAGGTTCCATACCTCTGTAATTGGATTAGTTTTCATCCTCCTCTTTTCTCCTCTTCTAAACTGTGCAGTTCAGGGCTTGGAAGGCCTTTTCATGGTGATAAACTCTCCAGTTTTTACCTGGATGCTAGTTCAAATCCCTGTCTGACATTGTCACTTAGCTCCGCTCTGTCTCTGTCACTCACGCGCACACACGGTGAGCACAAAAAAAAAAAAAACGACCCCACTCATCACTAAAGTAAATCCCAGACAGGACTCTTCTGTTTTGTCCCAGCTTTAGTCTGTATGTTCCAGGTAAAGTGGGGACCAGAAGACGACTGGAAACCACCAGTGACCAGACATGACAGATTGTGAAGTGTCCTATGATGCTGCTAGCTAAAACTGCTGGTGTGAAATAAACCAATCTGATCTCAATTCGACATTGACAAAGACGAAAACAAAGGGAATTTTATCCATAATTTTATACGTTTTAGTTAGTTTTGTAAGCTCACAATACAGTTTCAGTTACTTATCGTTTTCTTCTTTTAATTAGAGTTTTATTTATTTCAGTGAACGAAAATGTTTTTTCAATTTTAGTTTTCCTCATTTCATTCGTTTTCGTTAACGATTATAACCTTGGTTGATGCTAATTAAAATGTAGTGTTTTTTGATGCAGGACATATTCCAAACCCAGACACTGATGTAAATAAGAAGTAGGTGATCCATGGAATACATTTTATTTCTGCAAAATTTATTCAAGCCTAATTAAATGAAATAATAAAAGGCTGTAATTGAAGAGATGTGGGCAAGAAACTGTAGAAACACAAAATTATTTACTTTTACTGACTGAGTTTCACCTATTCAAGGGTTTAGTTCCTGAGTTTTGACATAAAATAGAACATTTCTGAACACAAATCTTACATAATTTGGTATTTGTGTAATAAAACATGGATAGTAAGCTTTGGAAAAACATTATAGATTCTGTTCATGTTGTGCTGCATGAATGGCCTTAGTCATTTCTTCTCTTCATGTGTCATTTCACTGTAGAACTGCCAATAATGCAATACCTCCTAGAACTGCCATGAGGTCATTTTGACCTTGCACCACTACAAGCTTTATAATAGTAAATTTGGTAGAAATAATGGTAAAAGTTACGGGAATAGTTGGTCTTTTTTTCCTCCCCCAAAAAAACAAAATTTTAAATGAATTTTGCCACATCGGGATTTATTTTAGAAATACAATATAAATTCATTTGAATTAAACTATCAATGCAAAAATACAGGTAATAAAATGTTAGAAAACTGACAAAACAATACAAAAAATTATATTGCTCATGGACATAGAACAGTACAATAATAATAGTCCATTGCTCACATTATAAATGAACATGAATTCAGAAATATTTTCAAAGGGAGAGACCAAAAATGTCAAAAAAAAAAAAAAAAAATGTTGCGGAACCACAGGCCTATTCAGATGTCCCACCTGGAAATTTTTAGTTTTGTGCAGCTTCAGTAAACAAAGCATGCAATGATGCCAGCCAGGTTCAACATGTGCCCTTTCATGGCAACAAAACACACAGGATGCAACCGGAGGATTTTCCTGTGACACTCAAGAAAGCGATAAAAACCCCACTGCGCAAACTCTCACATTACTGCACACTTTGGTTTTTCTTGTTGGTAATAAATGTTACTTCGTGCATCATACAGTTCAATGTACTTTGCTCCTTCTGCATTATTTAGACAATGCAAAGTCATGTTCCAAAGCTTGTGTTTGTCTTTAATCTGAACTGTATCTGATAACATTAATAGTCACTGACTCTGAAATCACTCCACACCCTCTGAATGTCTATTTGCACAGAACTGCTGATCCAAGTAAGACAGGATTCATTGAGGTAAATTAAAACTTGTGCATTATGTGGATGTACACGAGGGTATACAGGGTGGGGAAGCAAAATTTACAATGAAAATTTAGTTGTTTTTTCTCAGCAGGCACTACGTCAATTGTTTTGAAACCAAACATATATTGATGTCATAATCATACCTAACACTATTATCCATACCTTTTCAGAAACTTTTGCCCATATGAGTAATCTGGAAAGCAAACGTCAAAGAGTGTGTGATTTGCTGAATGCACTCGTCACACCAAAGGAGATTTCAAAAATAGTTGGAGTGTCCATAGAGACTGTTTATAATGTAAAGAAGAGAATGACTATGAGCAAAACTATTACGAGAAAGTCTGGAAGATACTGTTAAAGAAGAATGGGAGAAGTTGTCACCCAAATATCTGAGGAACACTAGGGTCACCACAAACTGCTTACACTCTATGTTTTCATCATAAAGTACTCCATGCCCCCCCCCAGTCTCTCTATATCTCTGTCGCTCTCTCTTTTCTCCTCCTTTACTCTCTCTCTTTAACCCCAACTGGTCAAGGCAGACAGCCATCCTTCAGGAGTCTGGGTCTGCTCGAGGTTTCTGCCCGTTAAAGAGAAGTTTTTCCTCGCCACTGTCACCAATCACAAGTGTTTGCTCCTGGAGGATTCTGTTGGGTCTCTGTAAACTTGATTTGATTCTGATTTGAATTGATAAAGCACTTTGTGACTCTGTCTGTGAAAAGCGCTCTATAAATAAAATTTACTTACTTACTTACTTACTAATGTCTTTTCTTCATTCCTAGTGGCTGTACATTTCAATGTACATGTAAGCAGAGGGATGAGTGCACAGTCAACCTGCTTAATAAATCAGACCAGTATTCTGCAAATGAGCCACTATAAAGCACAAAACAGACAAGTATAAGACACAGCATAACATAACATAACATAATATAACATAACATAACATAGCATAACATAGCGTAACATAACACAACAAAACATAATATAGAATAGCAGAGCATAACACAGTGTAGCTACATAACATAGTGTAGCTACATAACATAACATAACATAACATAACATAACATAACATAACATAACATAACATAACATAACATAACATAACATAACAGCATGGCATGGCATAGCATAAAATAACCTAGCATGGCATAACATGACATCACTATTGACTCCATACCTCTGGCTCCTACCAGTGTAGTACGTAACTTGGGAGTCATGATTGATAATCAGTTGACCTTCACGGATCATGTTGCCTCTGTCACCCGATCATGCCGTTTCACTCTGTTCAACCTAAGAAAGATCAGGCCATACCTAACCGAACAGGCCACCCAGCTCCTGGTGCAGACTATGGTTATCTCCCGTCTTGACTACTGCAATGCTCTTCTAACGGGCCTCCCAGCTTGTGTTGTCAAACCACTACAAATGGTCCAGAATGCAGCAGCGCGTCTGGTCTTCAATCAGCCTAAAAGGGCACATGTCACCCCCTTACTCATTGAGTTACACTGACTACCCATAGCTGCCCACATCAAATTCAAATCTTTAATCCTAGCCTACAAAATTCTCAGTGGGTCTGCTCCTGTCTACTTAGGTGCACTAATAAAAGCTTATGTCGCCCCACGACCACTCCGCTCGTCTGGGGAACATAGTCTGGTGGTCCCCAGACCTTGTACAAGACAATCCAGGCTCTTTTCATGGGTCGTTCCACGTTGGTGGAACGCTCTACCAAGTGCTACAAGAACAGAGTCATCCCTGCCTATCTTCAAGAAGCTCCTGAAGACCCAGCTCTTCCGAGAGCACCTCCTATCCTAGCACTTTCAAACATTCCATTTTAAATATTCTAATAAGGTTTTTCCCAGGATAACCACAGATTCTTTCACGATTATCTCTGGACCTGCTGCGGTGGTCCGGCCTCTTCCCTGCCCTCATCATCACCACTCACTTATCCTCAACTGCCTCCATGTGTCTCCCCCTACTCCCCCCTTCTCCCCCTCTCCCCCAGTCCCTATCTCTATCGCTCTCTCTTTTTCCCCTTCTCTACTCTCTCTCTTTAACCCCAACTGGTCAAGGCAGACGGCCATCCTCCAGGAGTCTGGGTCTGCTCGAGGTTTCTGCCTGTTAAAGGGAAGTTTTTCCTCGCCACTGTCACCAGTCACAAGTGTTTGCTCCTGGAGGATTCTGTTGGGTTTCTGTAAATTGACTTAGAGTCTGGTTTTGACCAACTCTATATATAAAATGTCAAGAGATAACTTTTTTGTGATCTGGCGCTATATAAATAAAATTTGATTGACTGAGTGATTTCATTGGTTTTCCCCTGTAAGTCGCTTTGGAAAAAAGCGTCTGCCAAATGCGTAAACATAAACATAAACATAAACATAACATAGCGTAGCACAGCAGAACAGAACAGAACAGAACACTTGCTGACCTGATATGACATAATACATTTTTGCTTTAAAAAAAGACAGAAAGACAGTTTAATGTATTAAATACTTTCACTTTCGCTACTAAAATTAGCATGGGCTACAGAACCTTATAGACAGTTTTCTGCAGCGTTTGTTAAAAATACAAAATAAAATAGCAAAAAAAAAAAAAAAAAAAAATCAAAATAAAACTATTTGAGAATGTTTATGCCTATGTAGGTTATCGTCACTTGTTGGTTGAAGGCTTGCCATCTTTGTCACCCTCCTCTTGCTCAACACCTTCTGTGCAATTATTATTTGTTTCATCACTAACAGTTAATGATTAAACAAATACCTTTTCCAAGGAATGTTCAGATCTCAATCCAAAATGTATTACTTCTGTGTAATCCCCCAGAGACCTCGAAGATCTTTTAATTGTAAATACATAATAAAGTGCAGCGGCTGAATCATCCACGAAGACTGTTTCATTTGTTTATGGGGAAATATTATGAGACAGTCATTCTATAAGTTTTTCTTTGTGCCTGAACTATAGACCAACTCAAGAAGAACAGGATTTATTGTGTAAAAATAAATGTGGATGCTCATTGAAATTTAATGTGAACTGAAATAGAAAAAGTCTGTATTGGGTTAGAAATGGGTGTGAGAAAACCACAGTATATGGGTCACCTTTATGAACTGTACTTCACCTGTTCCTGAGTCAATATTCTGACATAAAATTGAATGCATCTGAGCCCAGATCATGTGTAATTCTGTATTTGTGCAGTTAAAAATGCATGTTTGGTGTTGGAACAGAATCATAGAATTTATTTTGTGTATGGTGTGTTGCATGAATAACTTCAATAACCTCGATTCTTTATCACCTCAATGTACAATAATGAGGAGATGATCCACTCCTGCCCCCTTGTGGTTACAAATCATACAGGATTTCACTCACAATAAAATCTCCCACTGCACAAACTCAGTTATTGGCTCCGACAGAAAGGACTGATCCTCTGTGGATTGTAATAAACTATAAAATTGCACAAAAATGATTTATTTTTTGTTTTTCAATTGTGTTCAATCACAAACAAGTGATTTTCTTTGTTTCTATATCTACTATAATGGGCTTTGCTTTTCACACGTTATTTACACACATCATGCAAATTTGTCATTTAAGTTTGTGTTTGTCTTCAATCTGATTTGTGTCTGATAATATCAACATCCACTGGCTCTGAAATCCCACCACACCCTCAAAATGTTTTTGGTTTCTTTTGTATGCACATGGGTGTCATGTTCACACAGTTTTTCAGTGTGAAATTGCATGATAAGCTAATCCAGATGCCCTATATTCCACAGGCAAGGATTCATTAAGGTCAATTAAAATCTGTACATTATGTGAATTTACATGTGAGTGTATATTACATTTTACCATAGTCAAAATATGTGAATGTACTCTGTTTCCTGCAGACAGACAATAAATGCAATGTGGATGAAATCATGTCTAACTTTTTAATAAATTGTTTCAGTAAAAATAAATACTACTAACATTATGTGTTATTCTTGTAATGCATTTTTTTCTCCCAATCACTTAGTTTAAATTTATATGTGCAGAATAAGGAAGGCAAATAAGGACACTCAGCACACATTTTTTAACTTGCATATACATGTTCTTCTGGTTCTCCCAAGTCACTATCTGTCATCTTTAGCGACCCATATAAAACGCTGCTCATGTTGTGTAGTTTCAAGTAGCGAGTCTTGTTCACTAAATGTGCAGTTTTCAGCCTCAGGCATTTGGCACCATATATAAAAGCTTCAGGTTTCTCCAGCTGCACACACCAGTTCATCCAGGCTCCACACTTAGACTCTGGTTTTTAAGGGTAAGATTAAGATCTTTATTTTCCAGTAACTTTCTGTGCAAGTTCATTAAGACTTAAAACTTTATAACTAACAATATCATCAGGGCTTTCACCTCACTGTCTGTAAAAGTTCTAGTTATGTGTTATATTTAATATATAATAGAAGGAAGTGACTGTTCAGATGTAGATGTGGGCTGTAAGAGGTGGCACTTACTTACTTTATTATTGCTTTTATTATTTTTTATGCAGAACTAACTTAATTTGGTGGAAATGAGTTAAAATGAGAAGCTTCGTGGTTGGAATTAAACTGAGGCCTAAAATCTTTGTTGTGGTTATGAAATAGATTCAATCAGGATGAGTAACTTGAGGAAAAATAGACTGGCATGGTGTGGTTATCGTGAGAAAAATCCTGTTAATTTAATATAGTTGCAGGTTGTGAAGACTACAACAGAAATATTAATTATTATCATCACCAAGGCGGTTCTGTTTTTACTGGCATTTGTCTGTCCGTAAACATGTCAGTATCCACAGTTTGAGAAAGTGACAGCAGATGAAACTTTAACCCGTAAAGACCTAGTGTGATGTTTGTGTCAGTTCCCAAATGAATATTTCTCTCTATTTAACCTTTTATTATACAATTTATCACCATTTGTGGTAATATTATCCTGTGTATTTTGCATTTTTTCAGTGAAAATCCAGGATTTTCTTACATACAGGGTGTCCCATAAGTCTCCATACATAGGAAAAATAAACGTTTCTTGACGTAAACCATTTTTATTTATATAATATGGTTTATATGACTGCCATTTTGTCGGGAACAAATTGATCCAAAACACTTCCTGTTTTTTTGAACTTGACAATAAGTTTTGCCACAGTGTCGTGTGTGATATTCGTCCCATGTTTTCTGTTAAATGCGCTTGCAACCATACGACTGCTCGCTGAACCAGCCATCAGGATGATTTCAATTCGTTGCTCTTTATTCAAATGCATTCTTTGGGTTATCTGAAATATAAAGAAATACATGTTAGAACCATATATGTATGGAATGTATTATGTCTCCTATGTATGGAGACTTATGGGACACCCTGTATAGTTTACTGATCGTATAGTTCTTCATAAAAGCTCAGATTAAAGTTGAGGGTTATTATATCAAAATCAGAAAAGTGAAGAAAAACTGACTTTTTAGGCAAATCTATCAATATCTGAACATTAACCAAGTTTCTCCATCCACTGTCATTGATCCAACTCTATGGGTTTTACTGGTGAATCAGTGTTGTAGAAGATGACAGTGTTTCCACGTTCACTACGGAGCCTCTGAACATCCAAATGGGTCATATCTGATGACCATGAAAAGATGACAAACTGTATTTTACACCAATTATTTACATGGATTGATAGGGTTAGTGGATCAGAAGTTATTAAACAGTTTAGATCAGTAATGCTTTTGGTCGCCAGTGGATGTTTGGGTCTTCATGGGTTAAGAAATGAAACAATAAAAAACAGAAAGTTTGATTTCCAAAAATGTTGAAGGGAAAAGTCACAGTAGTTGTGGTCTAGAAGGCTAGAGAAGTGGATTGTTACTGAAGAGTTGCTGGTTCCGTTTCTTGAACCAGGCAGAGAAATTGTTGGGTAACATGCCCTTGAGCAAGGCATCTAACCTCCCATTTCTTCCCGGGGCACCTGACGTGGCAGCTCATTGCTTCTAATCTGCAAAGTGTGGTGTGTTCCTGCATGTTCAGCTAATGATGAGTCAAATACAGAGGTTCAGTTTCAGAGTGTTGCATTTATTTTACTGTATGTCCCAAAAAAAAAAAATTACAATCGCACTTTCTGCAATGACAACTTTAAAAATAGTGAAACAATCAAAATGCTATTTCAGGGCATGAAACTATAACTTATTACCTACATCTTGCAGAAAACCCCATTCGATTTGCTTAAGCGGTCACAGAGAAATGGGGATCTTTGTAAAGCAGGTCAGAAGTCCCTTCCCACCAAGTTTTGTAAGGAGATGCATTGTCCATTATGTTGACATCTTAATAATACGAAGTTGTTCATTGTGTTGTAACGTCATGACGGTGGGAGTGAGTGAACAGAGTCAAAAACAGAATTATAAATTATATTATCCTTCTCTTCCTGTCAAACCAAATTCCTGAACAGCCATCCTGATTGGCTGGTATCAGGTCAATACAGGGACATCCTCTGCAAGTGACGTTTATAATGACATATGGTTTTAAGGAATGAACCTAACCTAACTTAAATGGACTTAAAATAACATTTCCTCAGCCATTGTCATCTGTTCTTCATCAGAGACGTCTTCCCTGCCATAGTAAATTAAGGACTCATAAACTGAGTGTTTACACTTAGTTGACCATCTTCCCCTCAACATCTGTGTCCCATCTTTCTTGTTTACCCAGAGGTGGAGGTAAACCTAAGAAGAAATAGACTGAATAACAAAATCACTATATGTGCCATGTATCACAGTAATGTGTTAATGTTGATTGTACTCAGCATGTTAACTCTTTTATGCATGTCTATGCTTAAGCCATTTGCCTGACCTGTGGTTTCATATATGTGTGTCCTGTTCATGTCACAGTGAACTGTACTGAAAGTAAGAGTAATACTGCTTATAACATGTCTGATGCTATTATTTTACTGATGCTGAAGTGAGGTTACAGGTGATGTATAGAGTTTGAGTGATCTTATTTAAGGATCTTATTTAAGGTTGGGAGAAGTTTTCTTACAAGTCTGCACAAGGTCCTCTCCCCCTCTCTCTTCCGAAGAGGGAAGAGAAACGTGACACTTTGAGATATGCAAATGACTCGTCAATATGCACAAAGTGGGTTGGACTAGCGCCAAAACAGACAAAGAAGGCAACCTCCCGAGGCATCGATGACTAATCAATATGCACGAGGAAGGCGTGCCAGGTTGGTTTTTGGCAAAACTATAAAAGTAAATGAAACCAACTTTTCATCAGAGCTGTTCCATCTCCATCGCTCTCAAAACTTCACAGAGTCCTTTACTATCTCCTGGGCTCCAAAAGAGTCTTTTCCAACTTCTGGGCTCTCAAAGAGCTTTTCCACCTTCGCTGTTCTCCACTTCTCCTGGCGAGCTTTCCAGAACCAGCCGCCAGAGCCAGCTGTGCACCTCCTCTGGCCAGCAGAGCTTCAGACCTTCAGACTTCCAGAGCTCCGGCGAGCACTCTGCTCTCACAGCCTGTTCCCGCTTCGAACTCTGTCAGAGGACTTCATCCATTCTCCGTCAAGGCCTCTCCAGCCCTGCAGCCTCACCGTTGGCATGTCGCTCCAGCTGCTACATGCTCCTTCTCCAAAGTAACGTCCTGCATCCTTCAGGACGGATCTCTCCAACTTGTAAGAAAACTTGCTCCTGATTTATCTGAGTTGGTGTTATTCCCAATTTAAGTAGATTTACCTCAACTTTACCTCACTAACATTATAATATCTTGAATCTAGCTATCTGCCAATTTAGTCTATTTTTCCCCTGTCCATAATCTCCTGCTCCCTATTATCTTATTTGTCTCTTGTCTTTATGTTATTTGTGTGTCTTAGTTTAGTTAATAAATTCTTTATGTGTGTACAAATCTGCTGCCTCAGTTATTCTTGTGTACTGTTTATTTTCACACTCAGGTTCCCTGTACAGTCAACGTTCCACCACCTTTGCAAGGTTTCCAAATTATTGGGTTTGGGGTTGATTTAAGTTTAAGATTTAATAGTTAGATGCGGGCATCTTCAACTATAGATCTGTAATTAAATTAATCTATAAACCGACACTCCATTCTTAAACAATTTGGTATCCTATTCTTGCTACAGTGTTCTTGCACAAAAATATCTCTTTTGAAAAAGTGACTGCTTGTTTCTTTTCATTTTCAACTAATGAAATTAATAAGGAATTACATCAAAAAGGAAGCAGATTTCTGAGTTTTGCAAATGTTGGTAGGTGCGAAAATGAATGATTAAAGAAAGATATTAAATCTTTCTACAACAAAACCTCACATGAGTACACACCACTGATATAATGTTATGCAGAGAATTTGAATTCATTTGTTAGCTGCCCTGTCAGTTGTGAGCAAAATATTTTCATTCATATAGATGCAAAGAGCATCCAAGTGCCAAACTTGGAAGAAACGAACCCATGACATGCTTTACAAAGATCCACATTTCTCTGTGACCACTGAACCAAATTAAATGGGGTTTTCTGCAAGATGAAGGTAACAGGTTATAGTTTCATACCCTGAAATAGCATTTAGATTATTTAATTATTTTGAAAGTTATGAATGTGGAAAATCCAATTGTATACATACGGTATACTGACAAATAAAGATTCTTAAAATCACAATGTTTTCTGTACAGATTTCTTTCAAGTTTAAACTTAAGCTTGTCCTCTAGAATGTCAAATCAAATCTTGTCTAAATGCAGATATTGATCATACTATGCTGAACTGTCATGGTAGAGGTTTATGTCCTCTGACTGATTCTTTTTATTAATCTCCAAAGCAACATTTTGATGTCATGATTCTTTTTGACTGATCGTAGCCTCTGACATCACAGCACAATGACGGCTCCTGGTGTGTGTATGAGCATCTTGAATGCACGTTACTCCAAAGATGGCCGTGGGACCCTCACCAATCCTGAGAAGTTCCTCAACCAAGACTACCAGCAGCTGAAACAGTACTGTCTGATCCGCCGAGTCAGGTACATAGATGACATGTTCCCTCCAGACAAAACCTCCATCGGCGAGAACATACTGACCCCTTCAGACTTGAACCGAGTACAATGGCTGAGACCGGCGGTGAGTGTTTCAGGTTGAAAGTGCACATGTGATCTTATATTAAACTAACAGCTGATGCTTAACCCATAAAGACCCAGTGTTACTTTTGTGTCAGTTCCCAAATGAAATTTTCTCTATTTTTAACCTGTCTTAACTGATTTATCACCACTGATTCTAATATTATGCTCTGTATTTTGCATTTTTAAGTATAAATCAGGCATTTTCCTATATTTCATTCACTAATCATGTAGATGTTTATAAATACTCAGATTAAAGTTGAGGGTTATTATCTCCGAAACAGAAAAAACTGAAGAAAATGTGACTTTTTAGGTAAAGGTAAGTGTCTCTATCCACTGTCATTGATACAACTCCATGGGTTTTACTGGTGAATCAATGATGTAGAACCGGGGTGTCAAACTCATTTTAGTTCAGGGGCCACATTCAGCCCAGTTTGATCTCAAATGGGGCGGACCAGTAAAATAATAACAGTATAAAAAGTAAAATTACATTATGATCAGGTTTACATCTACAAAGTTTCCTTAAAAATCTGAATAACATAAACAACTTGAATTGTCTTAAGAAAAACAATTGCAATTTTAACAATATTCTGCCTCGGTTTATCAGTTTATCATTTACACACATGCATTACAATCGCACAAAACATTTAGTAACAGGCAGAATATTGGTAAAATTAAATTTACTTTTCTTACGACATTTCAGTTTGTTCATATTTGTTCAGGTTATTCACGTTTTTTTGTAAAAGTATAGTTTGGTAATGCAAACATTTTCATCTAATTTTACTTTTTTTACAGCAAAAAAAAAAAGAAAATTTGGGGTTGTCATTATTTCTAGGTTATTATGATAATATTTTACTGGTCTGACCCATTTGAAATCTAATTGGACTATATGTGTCTGTATGTGTGCATGTGGAACCTGAATTAAAATGATTTTTACACCATTGATTGTTAATATCTTCAGTGTAATTTTCTGCATTTCACAAATTCATCCCGCGGGCCAGATTGGATCCTTTGGAGGGCCAGATTTGGCCCCCGGGCCGCATGTTTGACACCTGTGCTGTAGAAGATGACAGTGTTTCCATGTTCACTACAGAGCCTCTGAACGTTCAAATGGGTCATATCTGATGACCATGAAAAGATGACAAACTACATTTTATACCAATTATTTACATGTATTGATAGGATAAAGGGATCAACAGGAATTAAACAGTTTAGATCAGTGGATGATTTTGTTTGTTGGTAGATGTTTGGATCTTTATGGGTTAAACAGACATATACATTGTCATTCAACAACCAGAGAGCAAAAGTGCTTCATTATAAATATAGACACAAAACCATGTGCAAAATTAAAAAGTGTGCTGCTGTCGTTTAGCTGTTGGTATCAAAAACATGATGTATGTTGAAGAATAAGATACTGATACTTATCATTGTTCAGTGGGTTAAATAGGGATTTAAAATGATATCATTAAAAAGACTAGTGTCAATATTTCTTTTTCAGAAAATAGTTTCCAATCCATCTTTTGTTGTTGATGGGGTCTCCAGATTTGACTTTGGACAAGGCATGGTCGGTAAGAAAACTACAAACATTTGTCGTTTTCAGTAAATCAATGCATCTTACAGTACAACTGCAGACAGCAGGCAGAGATAAGAACTCCACTGGTTAGACTCATACATGCTAAGGGTAGAGGGGAGTTGGGAATTAGTGACTCAGTCATTATCTGAACTTTGCGTCGAGTCATGGGAACATTATATCTACTGTTGTTGTTTCTCATCAGCTATTTGTGAATGAACGCAATCTAGGGCAAAGTCATGGTGAGGCCTTTTTTCCAGTAAATGGATGCTATTTTTAACAACTGGTGCCAGGCACAATAAAACCCCACCCCACACGTATTGTAGCTTATTTTGGCATTGATCCAGCTGATGTCAGCATATCAGTGGCCTCTATATATGTGCCAAGTTTGAAGTAAACTGAAACAAAATTCTAATTCTAATCTAAATTGCCCATAGGTGTGAATGTGAGAGTGATTGTTTGTCTCTATATGTTCAGCCCTGTGATGAACTGGCGACTTGTCCAGGGTGTACCCCGCCTTCGCCCCTATGTAGCTGGGATAGGCTCCAAGCGACCCCCGTGACCCTAGTGAGGATAAAGCGGGTTCAGAAAATGAATGAATGAATGAATGAAACAAAATTAATGTTTTTATAGCCATTTGAGATGTTGCCCATTATAAGTAAATAGGAGAAGAAAAAAGATATTAAAAAAATCATAAAAAAATGTGAACTTTGACCTATTTTTCTCAAAATCTAATCACATCTATTCTGGGTCACTGGCAATCTATAAACCCAATTTGGTATGAATTCAACCAATAGTTTTGCTGCTACAGACATGTGAAACTTCACCCATTATAAGTAATTGCGGGGGGGGGGTTAAAATTTCATTAAAATTGTAACTTTGACCTATTTTTTCCAAAATGTAATGAGATCTATTCTGGGTCACTGGGAATCTATAAACCCAATTTGGTGTGAATTCAACCAATAGTTTTGCTGCTAGAGCGTTAACAAACTAGTAAACAAAACAAACCAAAAACAATACCCCTTGTCTCCCCTTTGGGGGGCGGGGTAATAAGATAGAAAAGACAAATAAACTAGCATATTAGCAATTTTAAAAAGTCCTGAGATGAGCCAACATCAAATAAATGTTCTGCCCCTCTGTTTGCATTTCCTGTGTAATCTACAGCCTGTGTATTTTACTGTCATGCCTCAGTATACTTTTCTGACAAGTCAGTGCACATATTTTTCAGAGGACTGCTGGTTTCTTGCATCTATTGGTGCTCTGACGTTCCAGGATCACATCTTCCAGCAGGTTGTCCCTCTAGAGCAAACATTTGATGACGACGACTACTGCGGGTTGTTCCACTTCAGGGTGAATACACAGCACTGTCTGGTATTCTGATAACACTGAAGCAGCTCTTAACTTATCTAATCAAGACATTTACAATTCCCTTTCAGTTCTGGAGATTTGGGAGGTGGGTGGATGTTATCATTGATGACAAGTTGCCCACAATCAATGGCCGTCTAATCTTCGTTCACTCCAAAGACCTGACTGAATTCTGGCCTGCTTTGATGGAGAAAGCATATGCCAAGTATGGAAAAGCAAAGTGTTGTTTCTCAGTTTTTGACTTTTTTCAGAAGTCACTGAATGTACCATCCATCTGCTTCTGTTAGGGTGTGTGGTTCTTATTCAGACATGAACGCTGGAACTCCAGCTGAGGCTCTGGTGGACTTCACCGGTGGCGTTCACATGTGTGTGAACCTCTCAGATCCCCCTCCAAACCTGTGGGATCTGATGCTCAGAGCTGGACAATTCAAATCACTGATGGGATGTGGTACTCATCAGGGGGTAAGCATGAAGACTGGTTGGTATTGTCTGCCTGAACAGTGGTGAGTGACAGGTGGGTGTAACAGGTTTAGAGTTCCTACCTCTTTGTCGTAGGCTTAACTAAACACACTATCAAGCCGGAGGGAGGAAAAGGGACTACTTTTTTTCTTGAAGGGACCCCAATTGGCTGCAACATTTGTTGGCATGTATGAACAGGAATACACACCTCTGTCTTTTTAAAAGTAATTATAAAGTCTGTCGCTCTGCCTGAAGGTTGTATTTATGCATGTCACCACACTACCAGTGTTGGGCAGTGCGACGCTAGTAACTTACTACAATTTTCAGTAGCTTGGCGGTAACGTCACTATTTCCTGAATCAAGTAAGGTTTCAGTAACGTAACTCTTTTTTTGATCAAGTAGCGTGGTAACGACCACAGACACTATTTTTATATGGCTTAACACAGTGGAAAAGCAGTTTGCAGACTAGATAATGTAATTATATTATCCACAACACAACCACTCCAGATCATTCGGAACGGGGTACACACACACACACACACACACACACACACACACACACTGTCAGCACAGGACTCACTATGAACCAGGCGTTTCGCCCGGAGTGGGCGTGTCTTACTGGAACGTCGTCGTGCACATTCTTGGAAGTGCTGTGCCCGCGCTTGTAAAGCGCCGTGCCTGCGCTTGTAAACCGCAGCGCAAACTCTGGGCAGTGATGGAGCTTTTCCCACTTCCTGTTCTCCGACATCCTCCCGCGTCGTTGCTGGCGGTACCAGTGAACGGACAGCAGATAGGGTATGGAGCGGACCAGGAGCATCATTTTCATGGCGGAGTTGGAGATGAGACCCGCATCTGGTCTCACCTGGAGCACCTGACAGATGACGGCATCCACTTGAATGCAGAGAGAGCCGGTGTTGTGCGGAACATCCCATGGTTGTTGGCTGAGGTATGTGGACGGTGATCACCAGAAAGGCTCTTTTCAGAGCCACCAAACCCAGAGTAAAGAACACTACAGCTGGATTCCCTCTTAAAAATAACTGAGATTTTTGCTAAATAAACTCAACCAGACTGCTCACTGAGACAATATTTTTTCCAAATAAAAATAGGAAATGCGCAATTATCTACAACTATGACAATAAAGCTACTTTTTTTAGACCAACAAACACATGTTGGTTCCACAGATGAACATGTGACTAGTATCAGTGGGTCAGTGAGCCCGTTTCCATTGCACATCTGAGAACATTAAAGTCCAAACTGTTCAAACTGGTCCAAAACACAAACATGTCCCATGTGTCTTTTCCAGTCCAGTCCTTGTCCATTGTCCAAACCTAAACTCTTTGTCTAGTCTAGTGACAGATCACCATGGCAGTACATTGGTTTGGTGGACGCCCCTAAAAGGAGTCCAGGGTGCTCCAACGATCAAACATTAGTTCCACCTGATACATGTTCTAACCTGAAGAACAAAAAAAAACACCCAGGAGTGAACCCATGATCCCCCTAGAAAGACTTCACACCCCCCAGTTTGATAAACACTGCACTAAAGGAACCAGTTTGTCAGTGGTGTAGTGGTCCCTGGAAAAGTGGGTATACTCTCAATTTTTGCTTTCTTTCTTTTTTAAACACGTTTTAGAAGTAGTGACATATCAGACTACTCTATTTAGTTTGCCCAAAAATACATTTGTGGTATTTCCTTACTATTATAAAATGATCCTGAATTAATCAGCAGTTTGTAGGTTTTACTGGTCACACAAGCAGCTGCATGAATGTAAATGTATTCAACATGAGGCAAACATAGGGTTACAGTTATTTTTGAAGATCTGTTTAAATAAAATTCTTAAATTTGAAGTTGACAATGCCTTCTTGTTCATATTTCAGCTTAAATAAATTATTCTCTTCCACACTTCAAACCCAATCAGATAAACTCAAAAGTGCACTGTCCATGATGTCCACGATGTGTGTGACGCAGGACATAGAGCCCCACCCCTGGGTGAAACGCCTGGTTTTTAGTGAGTCCCCTGCCTGCACAGCCATCCAAAGCATTCCGTTCACTGCCTTCCACTTCCACGTGACTTCAAAAATTGGACCATACTGAGCATTGTTAATTACATCCTGGTCTGCAGATGTCAGTAACTGGCCAGTAATTGTTGTTGTAATTGTTATAGTTACTCTGGCATATTGATAACCCAATGGAATTGACTTTGCATGTATTTGGTAATTTAAACATGTAGTTTCTTGTGTTTATCGCCATGTAAGTTGGCGTAACTTAAAGTAGCTTCACATGTAGTGAGCTACCTCTGCGGTGTTTGTGTAACTTAGCTTGCTACATTTGACTGGGTGGTAGCTTCTGTGTAGTGAAGCTTCATTTATAGCAGAGTAACTGGTGGCTTAGCTCACTACATTTTCCAAGTAGCTTGCCCATCACTGGGCACTACTACATGTCTACCGCCTCTTAGGGCTAAGAAAAGCTTGCAATGCAAGATAAACTCTTTTAAATAATTATAATTGATTTTGGAATGTATTCATACTGAGCATCAATGAGAAGGACCAGGATGTCAGTGATGTTTAACTGTTTATAAGACACATGACACAAGGAACTTGAGAAATCTTTAGTTCCATGCACATTTCATTTGACATTTAGGGATAAAAACCAGTTCTGTTCCTAGTGCCTTGCATTTTTCCTCCTCAACCCCCGTAGGTTAAGGTAAACATTTGTATTATATATAATAATTTACTGAAGTACTTCCCTGTCACATGTGATTTACTTACACAAATAATTAAACCTTAAGAAGCTTTTGCAGAAACTGAACTGGCACAAATTAAATAAAAATACATTATGTAATTCACAAGGCATTAGCTAAGGGTGGAATTCACTGCAAACTGAGCTGCCAGTCAAATAGTATTTTGAGGTGCGTCTGCAATTTACAGGTTAGAGAGAATATTCATACATTTGATGCCTTCTAATGCAAATAAGCTTTGATGCAACCTTTCATAAATGGTCGGTGCAAAGTGCGATGTAATGAAATTATACAGAAAGCTGGTGTTGACTTTATGGACATTCACTCTACATTCTTTGTATCTCTATCTTTTTCGTCAAATCTGTGGGGAGGCAGAAGAAGCAAAACATAAAAGTTGGTTTGTGGTTATGGAGAGTTCTGTAGGTGCAATTTGAGTGTATCGATCTCTGCACTTTGCATTATGGATACAGATATAGACATGAATATCTGCTGAAATGTGGAGGAAAACAGGAAACACTAGCACATTAAGGACAAATAAGGACAAAGAGCATGCAGGAGCAAAACTTTTTGGACACGTTTGCATTAGCGTGCTTTGGAACTCAGAGTTCTATTACCAAGGTTATAATCGTTAACGAAAACGAACGAAATGACAAAAACTAAAATTGAAAAAACATTTTCGTTAACTGAAATAAATAAAAACTCTAATTAAAAGAAAAAAACAATAACTAACTGAAACTGTATTGTAATCTTACAAAACTAACTAAAACGTATAAAAATGATGGATAAAATTTCCTTTGTTTTCGTCGTTGTCAATGTTGGATTGATACCAAATTGATTTATTTCACTCCAGCAGTTTTAGCTAGCAGCACCATATGACACTTCACAGTCTGTCATGTCTGGTCACTGGTGGTTTCCAGTCGTCTTCTGGTCCCCACTTTACCTGGAACATACAGACTAAAGCTGGGACAAAGCAGCACAGTCCTGTCTGGGATTTACTTTAGTGATGAGTGGGTCGGGTTTTTATTTTTATTTTTTTTGGCGCACCGTGTGTGTGCGCGTGAGTGACAGAGACAGAGTGGAGCTAAAGGACAGAGTCAGTGTTGAACTAGCATCCAGGTAAAGACTGGAGAGTTTATCACCATGAAAAGGCCTTCCAAGCCCTGAACTGCACAGTTTAGAAGAGGAGAAAAGAGGAGGATGAAAACTAATCCAATTACAGAGGTATGGAACCTGTTATAATGTTAAAAAAAAATGTTTGACATTACTAGCTACAGCTAGCTAAACTGAACTGAAGCAAAGTTGGCAAATAATGGAACTGGAGATGATTAAGAGATGAGATATCTGCTAAGGTGTGGTTTACTGCTGATGGACTGGGTTAGATATGTTTATAAGTGGTTTATATATGTTTCTATATGGTTTATATATGTTTCTGTGCGGTTTAACTGTTGGTTAGCTGGTTTATATATGTTTGTATCTGGTTAAAGTGCTGGTTAGCTGGTTTATATGTGCTTCTATCTGCTTTAACTGCTGGTTAGCTGGTTTATATATGTTTCTATCTGGTTTATATATGTTTCTATCTGGTTAAACTGCTGGCTGCTTTGTGCATCTCCTCTCACGCTTTGCACATCATGTTTCTATCAGTGGCGATTTCTCATAGACTGCAAGGGAAGCCCGGCTTCCCCTAAAATTACGAAAATTAAATGGTTAAATATGTACGGTTGTGTTGACATTTTATTGACTACAAATGTGTTAGAACACGTTCATCTCAAAGATGAGTTCGTTCAGAATCAGCTTTATCACAAACCAACGGACGCGAAGTTGTTCACTTCTCATACATTCCTGTTGTGCTGTTTTCTCATTCGATCTCTGCTCAGTGCATTTGTCCGTAGACTGCGGGCGTCTATGGGCTTCAATGGGACTGAGTGGAGCAGTTTTTTTCATTGCGTCAAAACTGGACGGTAATTGGATAAATGCCACGATGTTGTCCCGCCCCCGGGCGCCGGGCGTCTCTGGGGGTGAATGGAGCTGTGGGCGGAGCTCGGCCGGGCTGGACGCCAGAATCCCACGTGCTGATTGGAGGATCGGTCGAAAGGCTGAATCCCGTTTGATTGACAGCTAGTTTCAGATCTGCTCCTTCACTGACACAGTTCAGTTTAATACTGTCGCGCATTCTGCTGTGAAATCAAGAGAGAAACTACTACGAAATTACTCGTTCATTTCTTGCACTGTAAATAAAACCCACTCACTGTACTTCCTTGTTTCAATTTAACATAATTTCAGCGTTTTCTTGTTTCAGTTACATAATTTAATCATTTGTTGTTCGAGTTTAATATCGTTTTGTAGATAGTTAAATCAATCAAACTGTCGGCTAGGTCGGAGTGAAAGGAGCATCTCTTGTTTAAAAAGGCTGAAGTCTTACACCCACAACACAAAGGGCTAAGGCAATCTAAGCAGAGACGACACTGGTCCAGTCCCTGGGAGAGACACCTACTTGGTACGATAAGGTCACTGAGCATTTTCTTATTTCTTTTTTTTTTTTTTTTTTTTTATGTAAGCCGACAATGAGCTTCCCCTGTCTGAAAGACGAGCAGCCGCCACTGGTTTCTATCTGGTTAAACTGTTGGTTAGCTGGTTTATATATGTTTCTATCTGGTTTAACTGCTGGTTAGCTGGTTTATATGTTTCTATCTGGTTAAACTGCTGGCTGCTTTGTGCATCTCCTCTCATGCTTTGCACATCTTCGCATTGTTTTCACGTAAGTGACGTTGTGTATGCATCACACACACACACCCCCAATGTGCTATAGGGAATTTACACATTGTACTGTACATGTGTTTGTGTCTCTGCTCAGTCAATGAGCCGCCCTAACCCGACCCCCAAATAAAGTGTCCAGGGTAACCCACTGATCCGTGGCTCAATAATTTATTTGAATAGGATGGTGAGGAAGATAAAATATATGAAATAACTAAAACTAATACTAAAACTAAACTAAACTAAAACTAAGCATTCAGAAAAAAATGATAACTAATAAAAACTACCAAACCTGCTCTAAAAACTAATTAAACTAACTGAATTAGAGAAAAAAAAAAGTCAAAACTAATTAAAACTAAACTATAATTAAAAATCCAGAACTATTATAACCTTGTCTATCACGATGAACGATCCATTCTTTGTGGATTTAGTGTGAACTCTGCTTTTAGAACGATAAGAACATGATGTAGCATAATGACCCTAAAGGGCCTCCTTAATCACTGTACTCTAAACTTGATTCCATAAAACTGTGTGAATTGAGCAAAGGCAAGTGTTCAGGCCATAACATGTTGCTATAATGAACACTCACAGAAAACGGGTTTGGGAAAAAGAGGGCATTGTAGTTGTCTATAGCAGCAGTCTAATCTGGCATGACAGATGATTATCAGGTTGATACTTGGCTGATGTGATAAGATTTAAGAAGTTACAGACAGAACATAGAATTTACCTCTAGTTCAGGTTGAGAATTTCATGATCGAGCTGACATTTTACCACTGACTTGTTTAGCACGGCTGCAGCTAAATTCATATTTGATTAGCCTTTATATGCATCTTTAATTCTTTCTTTCTTTATTAAGTCCATCTGATGTTACTTAAACTTCATAATCAGTTCTTCACATAATTATGACTCTGTCACTCTCTTGCAGGAGACGTCTGCTAACACTGTGTTACCAAACGGACTGGTCCAAGGCCATGCTTATGGTGTTACTGGTGTCAAACAGGTCAAAACTGTATTTATTTTTAAAAGCTATTCTTTGCTCATAGTGGCTGATGAATAAAGGTGTTTCCTCTGATGACAATAGCTGGTGAGCCAAGGGACTGTAGTGAACCTGGTGCGTTTGTGGAACCCATGGGGCAAAGGAGAGTGGAACGGAGACTGGAGTGACCAGTAAGAATGAGACCCACTCTGGTACACACTACTGAACTTGCTTATGTTTAACTTATATGCTTCTTGGTCATCTCCAATGTGGTATGTTTGGTGAGGTCATGTTTGAGGATAAGCCCCAAACTGTCAACTGTTTATCCAACAAGTGTCAATAAAATCACTAAATGTAAGTGATGTTGTTTATTTTATGTCTGATATTACTCTATTGCGATATACTGTATCTACAGTATACTGCAGCTGAATAGGTATCATTCAGGGATTAGTCGTCTGGCCAACGTTTACTCATAAAATGTGACAAAACACCCAATCTGTACTTGTTCTTCTAGTTTAATAGATGGGAGCATTATAATAGTTTCCCATTCATTTCTACTCAGTCAGATTAAAAAAATTCTGTTAACAAATATATCAAATTATCATCAGCAAAATCCATGTGCCTCTGGGGTCATTTCGTTTTACAGCAGCATTTTAAAAAAAATATCACTTACATTACAATGGTATGGAGAGACATTTGTTTCTTTATTCATCAATCAAATAGAATAGATTTGTAATCAAAAAAGAGATTTAAGAGCAAAAGACAGTAAGTGGCAAAAAAAAAAAAAAAAAGATAAATTTGCTTATAAATCAGTCCTCTTTGCTTGCGAGTTAAAAGCTTTTACTCTCAAATCTCTTTTTTGGTTGAAAATCTATTCTAGTAGATTGATAAATAAAGAAACAAATGTCTTTCCATACAATGTATTTTGGCTGCTGAGATGAAAAGTACCAACTAGACCTCTGAGTCAAGTTAAGTTCAATGTTTGTTCACATTCAGTTTCAAATACAGACGAAACTCTTTTCCCATTAGCACAGTTGCTTAATAGTAGGAGCGAAATACATATCAAATGAATAAAAATTAATGAAAAAAGATGCAACCTGTTGCTATTTTGTTTCAGCCTCCTGACTTTTAGATTAAATGTAACAGGTGTTTCCTACTGAGTTCCAACCCAAGCTGAGATCATTTCCAACAAAGATTTTTCCTTTAGTTTTACAGAGAATCTCCTGGCTCCAAACCTCAGGTCTAACCTAAATTTTAAAGAGCAAAGCCATGATCTGGACGTGCTGGAGCATTTTGTGACAGGTTCTGAGTCTGACAAAGGCAACGCGTCTTTAAAGAATGGAGCAAAATAATACCTGGTTGCATGACTTCCTCTTCTTACACTGACATATTATCTCTACAGGTCACCTCTGTGGCAAACAGTGAGTCCTCAAGACCTTGAGATGTGCCGTGAAGTGGCTGACGATGGAGAGTTTTGGTAAGAATATTTCATCAAAAAAATAGGAATGTGGAATTATGAGACACAGAAGAAAAACACTTGGATTCTTATAAACCAGGGGTGTCGAACTCATTTTGGTTCAGGGGCCATATTTAGCCCAATTTGATCTCAAGCGGGCCAGACCAGTAAAATAATTACTTAATAACCTATAAATAATGACAAATCCAAGTTTTCCTTTTTGTTTTAGTACAAAAAAACCCCAGTTAAATTATGAAAATATTTACATTTTTCAAAAGCGATGTGAATAACCTGGAAAAAAAAAGGAATTTCATTAGAAAAATTAGTGCAATTTTAACAATATTATGACTCGACTTATTATTTATACATGTGCATTACAGACAATGTTACATAAATATTTAGGAACAGGCAGAATATTGTCCCAAGTGCACATTTTGGGTTCTTCATCTTTGTTTTTATTAATGTATTTATTTGCATTTATTGTGAAAAAATAGTTTTGTAAATGTAAATATTTTCACAGTGTAATGTTTTTTTTTTTTTTCACTTAAATTTTTCACAAAGAAAATTTGTCGTTGTCATTATTTATGGGTTATTGTGTTGTTATTTTTACTGTAGATCACATTGGTCTGTATGTGGAACCTGAACCAAAATGATTTGGACAACCTTGACTGTTCAGGTTAATTTTTGCACTTTCATCCCGTGGGCCGGAATGGAACCTTTGGCGGGCCAGATTTGGCCCCTGGGCCGCATGTTTGACACTTGTGATATAAACTGTACTGATCCATAAAGCCTCAGCAGTAGTTTGTGTTTAGTGCTTAATATCACACATTAAAATCTGTGTGTTATGTAAGTTCTTCTCTAATGTCACCAGGATGCTCATGGAAGACTTCTGTAAATTCTACTCGGAGCTTGACATCTGCTGCCTGTGTCCTGAATTCCTTGATGGCAGCTCCTCAAGCCACTGGAACACCTCCTTCTATGAGGGGAGATGGGTTGCAGGAACCACTGCTGGAGGATGCATGAATTACATGGGTAGTTTAAGGAAATGTGGACTCACCTCTGTGAGGGTTATTACAATCGCACCACAGTGGACATGGTCTAACAGGGCTGAAGGTCTGCAATAGCTGACTGACTAGTAGGCATTTTACAATGTGGATCAAACATTACGGAAAAGGTCACATATAATGAAAGGCGACTGTCTGAACCTGTCTCATCAAAGCAGTTCACGAAGAGTTCAACCAGAGACATGCCAAAGAACTGACATCAAGAAATTTAAACTAAGAAACAACAAACGCCACAAGAAACTTAAGTCAGCTACATGAACTTAAAAACACTCATGCAAATAAATACGTGTGCATTGACGTGCCTTTGCAATACAATCCATACAATGTACTGCATTGTCAAAAACACGTAAATATCTAGAGATTAAATAGTATAGGAGAGATTTAAGACAGCTCTACTACCTCCATCAACATGAGAACCTGCAAGCATGCACAGACTGTAACCTGAGTACCAAGATAGTCTGTCACACTGAATACAAGCTGAATACAATGACAAACTTGATAACTTTTCACTCAGAAGTTAAACAGTGCAGTGCATTCACTCATACACTATGCATTTAAGGTACACTGATAAACAGCTCTATTCACTTCCATCTTATGAATAAAAGCATGACTGACACATGCATGTTTTTGCCCAGTTTTATAGATGATTAAAGGAACCACTGCTGGAGGATGAATGAGAAATATGGGTACTTTAAGGAAATGTAAATTTCATATTATTACCCTAGTCCCTGCATGTGTATTTTAATTAGTTCTGTGTGTGTGTCCTATATAGAAAGATAGTGTGTCCTATATAGAAATGGTTAAAATCTGGATCAAGATCTAAACTGTACGTATTTTTAAGGGATTTGTCAACATTCAGAGATGGGGTACTTTTTGATACTTTTATGACTGTCTTGGGAATAAGGGAAAATATTTCCCCCATTGCCTTACAGACAGCTTCTGGACTAATCCACAGTATCGAGTGAAGATTGAAAGCTTACTCGGTGACTGCGCCAAGACCCAGGGAGGAAAAAACATGCTGGTGTCTCTCATGCAAAAACCCGACAAGAGGAACAGACGTCTGGTCGAAAACCTGTACATCGGATTTTCAGTATTTGAGGTACGTTATCCTTTTTATTTGTGAAACAACACTCATATGACTGTACTCTCTGCTGTATGTTAGACACAGATATATGAAGTATCTGTCATCTGGAAGTAATCATATGAAATGAAAAGGAAAATAAAAACACAAAAGAGTAATTTCTTTCTTTCCTTTTTTTGTTTCTATGCTCATTTCCACTGACTTCCTCCAAGGTCCCAGATGAAGTAAGTTAAATTTCGATACCTAATCACATCTAAGGTACAGACTGACTCTAAAATACAGTTCAGAAAACAAACAAACTTAAAAAAAAAAAGAATAAAAAAATCAATATTACAGTACAAGAGAGAGATGGGGAAGTTTCCACAGTCTTTCTTCAAGACGAACAGACCTGTTGTACAAACAAAACCCTACATGGATGCCCGTGAGGTGATGGAGTTCATGATGTTGAAGCCAGGCGACTACCTGATTGTCCCATCTACTTATGGACCCAATGAGACAGCGTCCTTCCTCCTGACCATCCTCGCCAAGGCAGAGACCCATGTCCAGTTAGTTACTCTATTGAACCATTACTGACTTCTATTGTTTTAGACCCAAAACCAGTTTATGTCCCATATTCCACAGTCTGAGTAATGTCCTCATTTCACCTTTTCTGTCACGTCAGTGAGAATTCTGGAGGCCATAATCATGAACATAAACATGCTGAAGAGGTGTGTACAATGTAAAGATGTGTCACTGATGTGTGAACATGATCATTACAATAAGTATAAATACAGACACTGACTTTACATAACGTCTATTTTTTTTTACAGCCCATGGCAGTTGAAAATGGAGGGAATGACGACAATAAGAAAACCTTGTTCCGGCAGTTCTCTGACAAGGTAACTGATATTTAATGATACATGAAAATTCAGCATGTTAATATTAAAACATATGCCATTTTTCTTATTATCCTATTCTTTGTGATTTTAGAGCTACTTCTGTACATTTAGAGCTATTAAATGATGTATCCCTGTAAGTTGAATGTTAAAGTCTGAATATAAAGATCATCAGAACCGCCAGCATATAAGCAGGAGACTCTTTGGCTGGAAACAAAATGCAGTGTTTCATTCTTTCAAGATGTATTTTACAGAAAGCTTCTTAAATGCTGTCAGTACTGAAGTTAATCCCTGTCATTGTGTTGTTTTCATCAAATTTCTAGTATGAAGAAGTTGATGCTGAGCAGCTTCAGAAACTTCTGAATGAAAACATCCTGAAAGGTTTGAACTCTAAGATATTCACACATTCAAACTTTGCATTAGTGATCATTTTGTACTGTTTACGTCTTCCTTTTCTATTCATTTTAGGAGACCTTAAAGCTGGAGGCTTCAGCGTTGATGCCTGTCGTAGTATGGTAGCTCTGATGGACGTATCCTCTGTCCTGATGTTTGTCAGTTGTTGTTTGAGAAACATTCAAACACTCTTTACAAATTTCTCCTTTTGAGCTGCTGAACAGCTTAAGTGCATCTAGTAAATATATGTTGCATAATGTTTGTGAATGCGTACAGGCTGAAACCTGCCTGTTCTTTTGTCAATAAAATCCCATCCCTCGATTTTAAATGTCAGATTCTGACATGAAACGACATGTGCAGGTTTTAACACCTTAATGTTTGGGTACTAGACCTCAGTTACTGGCAAACTGAACAGTCAAGAATTTGTTCGTCTGTGGAAGAAGGTTGTCACCTATAAGGTAAACAAATGAATTAGTAATAACTTAAGTTTGGACACATATGACTATTTTACTCTGCATCGGTGGTGATGGTAACTTGGTGATCAGGGGTTACAACTTAATAAATTCTTTCCATAAAAAGGTTCTGTGCAGAATATAAGAGCCATAGTAGATAGTCAATAAAGCCCATTAGAGCTGGAAATTCAACATTTTCTCTCTGAAATCAGAATAGGGCTCTGAATTTGTTTGTATACAGGTTTTCAAGACTTTTCAGCTGTTGTTCTGATGTTGTTATTTTGATGAAATAATTAAAATAGTTATGTTGCTTACTACATTTTAAGAGGGTAGCCAGTCATCTGTAACCTAATGCATCTATATTTTAAAAGCCAAGTGGCCTCTGTGTGTATGTATGTGTCTCAGGATTCAGACAAAATCCAGAAAGAGCAGACTGCTGCAGTTTGGCATACATTTGTATTTTTGGTCAAGGAACACACTAGCGGAAACGGCAAGTTGATAGGACCAATATTTTGGGAGATATTAGTAATTTTGGAATACAAGGGCCTTACAATCACGTTGCTGTACCCACAGCGCTTTGGCGGGGACTGCTGGACAAATGCAGTACAGCATGCATGAATACACAACAGCATAAAAACTACCACATCTTGAACCTGTGGATCCCCACAGGTCAATGCGCTAGTTACAAATAGAACTATCCAACACTGGTCCAGTCCTGGTTTGTGTGTTTTTGCTGTTTTATTGAACTGACTATAATCTTTCTCTAAACAGGACATTTTCTTCCGCACTGATGTATCAAGAACTGGAACACTGTCACTGAGTGAGCTGAGGAATGCAATCATGGCAATAGGTAGAAATAATGCACCTACTGCTTTACCATGCACGCCGACCATGATGAGCTTAGCATAAAAAAAGAAAGAAAATTCAGTCTTGAACTTACATTCATCCTTTTTCACATTAAAATGCATGAAAGAGACATTATATATCACAATAAATACATTAACGTCATGTATTTGAAGTTGAGTTTTACTCTAGGATGGGTTGTATTATTAGGAGGATGCATATTTATTTAATTTACTCATAGTTATACCTGTGCCTGGTAACTATCATCTCAAATTCAGCAAATATATTCATTGCAGTCTTTTCTTCTATGCACATTTTTCCAAGGAATGAGAGTCAGTGACGACATGCTCAATCTGATGGCTCTGCGTTACGGTGCCTCCACTGGACACATGACACTGGAGAGCTTCATCAGTCTGGTCCTGCGCTTTGAATGCATGTACAGTAAGTATTTATACAACAAAAAAACAATACTGTCTACAATACATAACAAATAAATTCAGAGTAAGGTGAAATTGGTGGGTGTGAGAATCTGGTGGTGAATGGAAGTAGTAAACACATGTCAAATAACACTGGCCATTTTATTAGGCATATCTGTTTAAAAAATGTCAAACTGGACAAGCACATGGCAACAGCTCAAAGCAAGCATGATGTGGTAAAGTTCAAGCTGAGCTGAGGATGTGGAAGAAAGGTGATTGAAGTGACTTTGAATGTGGCATGGATGTTGGTGTCAGACGGGCTGGTCTCAGTACTTGAGAAACGCCTAATCTAATGGCATTTACTCACACAACAATCCCTAGTGTTTGTAGAAAACGGCCTGGAAAATATAAGCTGCAGGTTTGAGCTGATAAAAAGGTAACAGTAACTCAACTATATCACTGGTTACCACTGATGTCTGCAGAGGAGGAACCTTGAATGCACATGTCAAACCTTAAAGCAGATGAGCTACAGCAACAACATACACACAGCACATAGAGATGTACCTAATAAAGTGGCCAATAAACCCTGACATTCTGACCAGACTCCAGTGTTACAAAATCTGTAACACAGACAGTAGTAAAAAAAAAAAAAAAAAAAAAAAAGTGATATATACTGCCCTCTACTGACAACATACTGTCATGTCACGTATTGTGCAAGATAAAATTTTGATTAAAAAAAATAAAGCTGTTATTTAAAAGAGGCTGACGTTTTTTTTTCCCCATTGAATTTGTCAGACATTATGTACTTGATGTTCATTCTTTTTCAAAGTTCTTTGTGTAATTCTTTTTTCTCTTTAGAAATCTTCAAGCAGTTGTCTGATGGGATGACAATGGCTCTTCGTGAATCAGAGGCAAGTTTTAACAAACTCATCATAACGATATGTCTCAGTAAGATAAATTTCAAAGCTACTGTTATTACTCTTAAGGTAATTACATGTATTTTTAAGAACATTTCTCAGTGTATATGCTTTGAGTATAAGTTTAACTACAACTATTTAAAAAGCACTGATCATTCATTCCCTCTTCATTTACAGTGGATGTACATTTCAATGTACACTTGATCAGATGAAGCTAAAAAGCTGCAGCCTCTATTCATTGTGGACTTACAGGGACAGATGCTGTGGAAAAGAAACAAATCACCTATTCTTCATATGAGCTATTCCACAATGGCCTCAAAGGCTCTTTGCTAACTATGCTACTATAAAGGATGTCACTACAAAAGTAGAGTACTTGTGTTTAATGTCATGGAAACTTGTCTGTTACACTGTTCAATCAAAATATAGGTTGCAATGACAAAAAGCTCAAGATAAAGTTTTGTAATCATAAAGTGTTTTTTCCTGTGACCGCTCAAGAACTCTGCAAGAGTAAGAAAATAATAGCCTATACTATCTTTGAATAGTTGAGCATTGGAGTGGAATCTGAAAATTGAGCAGTAACTGACTGACCTGGATTAGTCTGCTTCTACTTTCACTGTAAAATTAACCAAATAAACACAATATCCAAATGGTTTTCATTGTCTTGGTATATTTGTTTCAGACATGAACAGAAGTAAATTTTCACTTTAATTTCTGGAGTCTATTTTAGAAATGAGATCACTTTGCTTTTGATTTATTTTATTGTGTGTAATGTATCTCCCTAAAGCTTTCCATTTATCTGAGTGGTAAAATGTAAATGACTTTTATATGTGCCCCTCAACACTAACTTGAGGAAAATGGGATTGTTTTATAAAACATCAACACCAATAAAAAGTTGATGCTAATTAAAATGTAGTGGTTTTTGATGCAGGACATATTCCAAACCCAGACACTGATGTAAATAAGAAGTAGGTGATCCATGGATTACATTTTATTTCTGCAAAATTTATTTAAGCCTAATTAAATGAAATAGAAAAAAAGGCTGTAATTGAAGAGATGTGGGCAAAAACTGTAAAAACACAATATTATTTACTTTTACTGACTGAGTTTCACCTATTTAAGGATTTTGCTCCTGAGTTTTGACATAAAATATAACATTTCTGAACACAAATCTTACATAATTTTGTATTTGTGTAATAAAACATGGATAGTAAGCTTTGAAAAACATTATACCGGTATATTCTTTTCATGTTGTGCTGCATGAGTGGCCTCAGTCATTTCTTCTCTTTATGTGTCATTTCACTGTAGAACTGCCAATAATGCAATACCTCCTAGAACTGCCATGAGGTCATTTTGACCTTGCACCACTACAAGCTTTATAATAGTAAATTTGGTAGAAATAATGGTAAAAGTTACTGGAATAGTTGGTCTTTTCTCCCCCAAAAAACAGCATTTAAAAAAAAAAAAAAAAAAAAAGTATAAAATCAGATTTTAATGGCTTTTGCCACACCGGGATTTATTTTATTTTAGAAATACAATATAAATTCATTTGAATTAAACTATCAATGGAAAAATACAGGTAATAAAATGTTAGAAAACTGATAAAACAATAAAAAAAAATTATATTGCTCATGGACATAGAACAGTACAATAATAATAGTCCATTGCTCACATTATAAATGAACATGAATTCAGAAATATTTTCAAAGGGAGAGACCAAAAATGTCAAAAAAAAAAAAAAAAAAAACATGTGGAACCACAGGCTTATTCAGATGTCACACCTGGAAATGTTTAGTTTTGTGCAGCTTCAGTAAACAAAGCATGCAATGATGCCAGCCAGGTTCAACATGTGCCCTTTCATGGCAACAAAACACACTGTGACACTCAAGGAAGCGATAAAAACCCCACTGCACAAACTCTCACATTACTACACACTTCGATTTTTCTTTTTGGTAATAAATGTTACTTCCTGCATCATACAGTTCAACGTACTTTGCTCCTTCTGCATTATTTAGACAATGCAAAGTCATGTTCCAAAGCTTGTGTTTGTCTTTAATCTGAAGTGTATCTGATAACATTAATATTCACTGACTCTGAAATCACTCCACACCCTCTGAATGTCTATTTGCACAGAACTGCTGATCCAAGTAAGACAGGATTTACTGAAATAAATTAAAACTTGTGCATTATGTGGATCAGAGCCGTCAGGATGACGTAGACAAGGTAGGCAGCTGCCTAGGACCCCCTCGCTGAAGAGGGCCCCCAATGGCCGCATGGTCATTTATCTGTCCAACTTATTAAAAACCATCCATTGTAAACAAACCACCACAGTGAGGCAGCGCCAACCCTCTCCTGTACTGTTTTGTGACTGGGCCCCCCCCTAAACTAGAGGGATTCCCCCTATGCAATGACAAACACTATGAGGGTCATGTAGAAGTGACCTTCGCGCACCCCCCATCACACCCCCCACTTGCTGTGAGTGGAGGAGCTAACGGTCTGTCCACACTGAGCACGGCGGCGGCCATTTTGAAAGAACAGCAATGATGAAGCGCTCCTACACTTCAGGGTTTGCAAAAAGACAAAAAAGAAAGAAGAAGAGGAAAAACGCCAACGACAGCGGTAAGTATGAAGTAAACCATTGTTTTCTCCAAACAGGCTACAACTGTGTAATATGTTTGAAAGTGTGCGAACAAAAGCCCTCACATCAGTGACCAAACACACAGATAGATGTTAGCATGAGAGGGAGAGGTTCAGTTCAAGAACTAATCATATACACAAAACACAACTGTGTTCTGTTGGAAGAATTTAAGGAGAGAATAAACACAACTTCTCCATCACCCTTTTCTACTGTTGTACAGCATTCCAAAACTTCTTTTAAGCCAAAAAATTTTTGATATGGAGGACTGAAGTACGACAGCATTAACAGTATTTAGTCATGAAAAGCCAAAGCTAAGCCTACTGAAGTGTTTTCACTTACTCTGGACGGTTGTCTGCTCCTGCTCCGGTCACCCACACAACTTTATTCCAAACTAAATCGTCTGCTCCTATGAATCCCATCCAGTTTGGACAAATAATCCATTCAGTTCAATGGACATTTTCGGTTAGCTAGCAATTTCCGTTGGTGATCTGTCCATCCCATTAGGAGAAAAATGTCCCTTTTCCATTGCGTTTGTCCGTCTCATCCATACGTCTGTTCCTTGTGTGTCAGCTGGTTTAGGCACAGAAGAGGACTAGAGTAGGACTGCTGCAAAAGTTTGTATTTTCAGTCCAACATTTGTTAAAGTCCCTCACATCAGCTCTGAGCCCCCACTGTATAACCGAGTTTTTTCTTCACGTTCAAACACGTAAACAATACATGAGGCGTTCAGGAACAATTAGATTAATTAGGAAATTACAACACTTTTCAAAATCATCAAATACTCAGAATATTCAAATACAACATCAAAAAAATGAATGGCGGTGTCTGTGAACCATGTAATCACAATCCTACATTTTAAACTCTGTAATTATCTATATTTCCCACACTTGCCCATCAACACATCACAACACTTTGCACCATGTGCTCAGGTAGTTTTGCCGATGAGGTCTGACGTTACATTTTGGTGCATTATGGGAAGTGAAGTTCTTCTCCTGCAAAGGTACTATCAAATCCTCTGCACTTTAATCATATACTTCTAGAATAAGGACAAAAGTAAGCCTACTCACCAAATGCCTTTTTTTTTTCTTTTTTGGGTGCTTTGCTTAAATTTCTGTCAGTGCCAATTGATAGTGACAATTTGTGTCATTCCCATCAACAATGCCTAATTGAAGACACTGTGTCCTTTACTACACTCTAGTGGATACTCTGTGTCGCGTAATACAGAGTAATTCATGACTCATTAAATGCACCAGAAAACAGGAAATTGCATCTGGATTTTATTTTTCTTCTTCGGTGATTCGACCACCACATCTTTGCGTATTAGGGGCCTCACTTTACTTTCTTGCCTAGGGCCCCCAGATATCTTGAAACAGCCCTGATGTGGATGTACACATGAGGGTATAGAACCACAGTTAATATACAGTATGTGACTGGAATGTATCCATTCAACACATGCAGTATGGATGGGTGTCATATCAAACTTCTTTGTAACTCTTTAACACATTTCACAAGCAGCTGTTGTCAATGAAACACATTTTTTCTACTAATCAACTACTTTAAATTTATATGTGGGGGAACTCATATATAACCATGGAGTTATTAACTTATGTGTTCATCATCTGTAGCTACATGTATAGCAGGAAGGAACATGTTTTTTTGTTTTTTTTTCCTGTATTCCAAAGTGCAAATTTTTACATGTGAAATTTAAGGTTTAGTCACTTTATCGTCTACGCTGGGAAACTCAGTTTGTGCACTTAACTCATCCTGATGCATTAGTAATCAGCATTAGCACACCACACATTAGAAGCATTGACCTCCTATTGACAGTACTCGGGTACCAACTACAGATCTTCATCACCAGATTGGTCAAGGGCAATAATGGGAATAATCCTATGTACACGGAGTAAAAATATAAACCCCCCCCCATGTACAGTATTTGTGTAACATGAGATGCACGGCCCAAAATGAGCTCATGATATAATTGTAAAACATGGTTAATTCTCTTGATTTGTGAACAAACTTTGTATCCATCTCTGAGTGAGCACTTCCTCAGTGATCATCCAGTGATTCCACCCACAACACAGGTGTGGCCTGTACTGATGCTGCTCAGCGTTAACAGGTACACAGGCACTCCTTATACTGGGGACGATAAAATCTCAAATTTCATCTGATGTCACCATCCCACAGATGTCACAAATCATGTGGGAATGTGCCATTGGTACGTTTGATGCAGGGATGTCCACCAGAGCAGTTTCTGCACAGAATCTGTCTGCAGCCCCTAGAAGCAGAACAGATTCCTGTCCTGCCCATACAACACCTATGGGATGTTCTGGATCAACATGTCCACGATCGTGTTTCTGGTTCCAGTTGGAAAACATCCCACAGCTCCACGTAGCCTTCACAGAGGAGTGGAATAACATTCCATGGGCCACAATTGACAACTTTGTCAACTCGATGACCAGACAATGTGTTGCTCTATGGGATGCTAGAGTGATATTGAGTTGTGATTTCTCTCAACCGGCCCCCACCGAGTCCACATAAATGTCCCTGAATGCCAGATGCCACTGTTGTGTTCTAACAGACAGTAATCTGTACCACACTGATCAACAAAATAAATTGTGTATTATTTAATATATTGTGCTACAGCTAATGCTATTATAATTTTAAAGTATCACATGGGGCTTTTATATTTTTGCTCAGTGTGACAAATGAGGTGCAAATGTTTACATATGCATAATTCAGTCATTTGTAGATCAGAAAGGTAATAGAGGAGGACAATGAAGCAGTACAAGTATTTATCTGTATGTAGGTACATAACTATGTTGTATAATACTCATACTGTATATGTTCTCATTGTCATCACTTTGGCAGTAACTAGGGCAATTATTGTGGTTTTTGCAGAAAGTTTGATGGATTATAAATTGTTATAGTGAGAAAGAGAGGGAGGGATACTGCAACCAAAGATCAGAGAGAGCCTTTATAAGACCTTTGACCTAAAGTGCTATAGGGGTGGACGGTACCATATCTATTGGTCATAATCATTTGTAATATCGTAGAATGGACTGTGACCATCTATGATAAGCAGCGTCATTTGATGATTTGACAGTGAATGGTTAATCTGAAAACCTCATATTATTGCAGTCTGCCTTTTCTGTGAGGTAGGGTGAATAGGGGGTGTTTTGTTCTTCCAGTAAGATTTCATTTAAACAGAAGTCAGTGATTGAAACAATTTGGCTGCTGGCTTTGTTGGTATCATTGAAATGAGCCCCACATGGATCCTATGAATACAGGGATAAAGAAAGGAGATAGATTTGGATAGTTTTATAGTGTAGTCTGAGATTGGTGAAAAGTTATTGATGAAATTGAATACTTCTTGTAATACGTTTTGCAAATCTTAAAAGTAGAGTATCATGTCATCAGCATATTATGTTATTTGGGTTTCTGATCTTCACGAAAAGGGGGCTCAGTATGTTTCACAAGTGTTCAAGGAATTAAGCAGGGACATTAATCTGGATCAGTTGCTTTTGCTAGTATTTGGGTTTATAGAGTTCACACATGTATCTGGAAAATCTAATGGATCTGCAGATATTTATGATAGTTGCACATCATCTAAAAATTAAAAAAAAAAAGTTCTTATAGTAAATGTTGTTAAGAGCTCAGAATTTGTTAAATTATTTTTATTTTAGCTGATGCAGAAGGAAACTAATTTTATATTGCCAGTGTATTACTCAGCTGAAATTGAAGCAGCTGGACTTCCTCTGTGTGGTTGTTTGCATAGTTATCTGCTGTTGCATATTGTGTAACCTCAGGTAGAGAGCCTTGTTCACCAAATGTACACTCATCACTGTCAGGCATTCTGCACTGTACATAAAAGCTTCAGGTTTCCTCAGACACACCAGTCCACCCACGTTCCACACTTTGACTCTGGTTTCAAGGGTAAGACTGACATCTGCACCATTCCAGTGATGACTTTAAAAGCTAATTTACACTTCTACTTACTTTAATAACTCGCTGTTTTGTCAGAGCTGTAGTCTCACTGTCTGTTATTGATGAGTTATGTATTTGAGAGAAAGTTGTCTGTGTGTTTTTGTATCTTAACAGTGATTGGTCAATCAGTGGTAGAGGGAGGGGTTCTGTCTTTTATCTTATTTGTTATTTTTCTGCAAAAAAAAAAAAAGTTTGTAGTAAAGGGTTTGGGGAAATTAGCTAAAATGAAAGGTTTAGTGGTTGGATTTCATCATCTTTTGGAATTAAATTGAGGTTTTACATCTTTGTTCTGGCTGTGAAATACATTCTATTACTGATAGTCTTTTTAGGAGAAAACACCATGTTAATTTAGTATAAGTGTAGGTGGTGAGGACTACAAGATGCTTATGTTTTTACTAGTGTCTGTTGGTTAAAAGTTTAAATGAGAAGAGATTTTTGTGTGTGTGTGTGAAGGATGGCAGATTGTTTTATTTGTAGGTCAAATGTATAGGTGTGTATGTGTGTGTATATATATGTAGGTGTATATGTGTGGGTGTTTAGATCTGTGTATGAATATGTATTTACGTGTATGTGTTATTATATTATGTGTTTATGTAAATCATATTATATTTTTTTATAATAATATAAAGCCAGAAACAAAATTATTTAATAGTAAGTATCAATCAATATTATGGTATATAGTATAGATATGATTAGACTAGGAAGGTTATTGTTATTAATTTTATAAGGAGAAGGGGTGGGAGTTTATAAGTTGTACTTCTTCTCACTCCTTTTTGAATATGTATTATATGTCTTATGTTTAAGTGTTTTGTTTATTTATTTTCTTCTGTTTGACATTCATATTTGAAATAAATACATCAATCTATCAATCAATACATCAATCAAGGTCAACATAAGTAAAAATTCCTATAATTTATTACACATGCAGTATAAAGCCAATATCTTGTGCCACAAAAAGTTGGAGGCTGAAGGTAGATGATAGAAATAGTAGATGATAAAAATGACTACACTTCAAAATTTGGCAGCATCCATCAATTTATAAACTTAGAATTCTTCTTCAGTCCAAACAACCAAAGACAATACATAAATTGGGCGCCTTTTTGAAAAGGGTTTTACCTCTTTTTCAATGAAATCTGTTATTGTTGAACATATATCGTTCTTTTTTTCTGTTATGACATGGTGTTTGTGCTCCATACCATGCATTTGGTGATGAACAAAATAAAATGAAATAAAATAAAATGGATTTTCAAGTTTTACTGAGGTCTCTTAAGTATTTGTTTTAAGAATGCAAACTAAAGACTGGAGCAAATATGTGTAACAGCGTTGGGTACAGGAGGTTAATGCTAGAAATGTAGGTGCCATGGTTGGAAGTTTGTGTTCCCTGGCTGTTTTATTGTGTTAATGTCAAAAGCGAAATATTGATTTCATGATTTCCTTTGACTGAACAGCACAATGGCTGCTCCCGGTGTGTGTATGAACATCTTCAATGCACGGCTCAGAAAAGATGGATGTGGGACCCTCACCAATCCTGAGAACTTCCTCAACCAAGACTACCAGCAGCTGAAACAGTACTGTCTGATCCGACGGCTAAGGTACATAGATGACATGTTCCCCCCAGACAAAACCTCCATTGGTGACAACCTTTTGAGCCCTTCAGACTTGAACCGAGTACAATGGCTAAGACCGGCGGTGAGTATTTTAGGTTGAGACTGTACGTGTACATTGGAGGATGGATTTTAATGAAAAATAATTCTAAATTCATGTATCATTGATTCCTTTTTACCAGAAAATTGTCTCTAATCCATCTTTTGTTGTTCATGGGATCTCCAGATTTGACTTCAAACAAGGCATGGTTGGTAAGAAAACTAATTTACATGTGTAATAAAAAAAATAAATAAATAAAAATAAAAGGTTTTCTAGCAAAACAATACCCTCTTAAAATGCAAGCACAGATGAAGCTGAAAACAATACTCCATTAGATAGACCACAGATACTGCTGCCTTTTGTGTCCATTAATTGTCAATACTGCATTTTTATGAATTCATGGTATTTTCCAGTAAATGTATGTGATTTTTTTTATAAAATATAAAAATAAAGAAAGCATCAAAAAAGCAATTTTACAAAGGCCAAGCCACCGTAACGTGTTTTCTGCCCTCTTGTTTGCATTATATACACTATTATATATACCTTTTACCGTCATGTCTCCTGATGAGCCAGTGCACATATTTTACAGGTGATTGCTGGTTTCTTGCATCTCTTGGTGCTCTGACATTCCAGAAACACATCTTCCAGCAGGTCGTCCATCTTGAACAAACATTTGATGAAGACTACTGTGGGTTGTTCCACTTCAGGGTAAATACATAGCATTGATATTATGAAAATAAATACTTTGCAGCTTTTAAAATGTATTTAATCAAATAAATAAAAACCCCTTTCAGTTCTGGAGATTTGGGAGGTGGGTTGATGTTGTCATTGATGACAAGTTGCCCACAGTCAATGGCAATCTAATCTTCGTTCACTCCAAAGATCCGACTGAATTCTGGCCTGCTTTGTTGGAGAAAGCATATGCCAAGTATGGAAAAGCAAAGTATTGTTTATCAGTTAGAAAGTACACACGTTTTTCTGTTTTTTGTTTTTAGAAAATCCCTGAATGTAATACTGTATCTGCTTCTGTTAGGGTGTGTGGTTCTTATTCAGACATGAGGGCTGGAACTCCTGCTGAGGCTCTGGTGGACTTTACTGGTGGCGTTCACATGAGTTTGGACCTCTCAGATCCCCCTCCGAACCTGTGGGATCTGATGCTCAGAGCTGGAAAATCCAAATCACTGATGGGATGTACTACTCCTCAGGGGGTAAGCATGAACAGAAAACACAAGGGTATTCTGGTTGTCTGGTTTTGTCTACCTAGATAGTAGTGAGTGAAAAGTGGGTTTTGGAGTTTTCACTTGATTGATTGATGGATGGATGGATTTATTTTGAATATGAATGTCAAAACAGAAGAAAATAAATAAACAAAACACGTAGACATAAGACATATAATACATATTCAAAAGGGAGTGAGAAGAAGCATAACATACACTTCTGCCTTATTTGTGAATGAAAACAACTGAAACTACTATCCGAGCCTCACAAACAGAACAACAGTACTAATGTTTTTGTGAAATACCAGTTATCATTCATTGACAAATGAACAACATTAACAAGAGTTAGACATGGATCAAAGAGTCACATTAATAGCAGGGAACCTACTCTGATATTTCAGTAGATTAGAGGAGTGAAATAAGCAAAACACATGATGGTTGCTTTGTTGTTTTAGAAGCTCTGTATGTATACATGGATATGGATATGGATATGGGTGCTTCTAAAAAACTGGTCCCTAAAAAAAGGACAGAGACAAAAAATTCAAACCAGATGTAAACTAACATTATAAAGCAAGTTTGGAAGCACTTTGGGTCTATTTTAAAAATAAATATTTACTGAGATAAAAGACAACTATTTTCAGAAAAAAAAACATTCTTATATTTTTTATATTATTTTTTTATACAAAAATTTGCATGTAATATGGTAAGAAGGCCACAAATATTACACGCTACTATTTTTTTCAAATGTCTTTTAATTCTTTCACAGGTACATTTTGGGAATCAAACTAATTATGCAACAGAGAGTGTTTGACAAAAATGACCACTGTTGCAAAATCACTTGTGATTTATTACCTCCGCCAGGAGGTATTGTGATCACTTTGCTTTGTGTGCGTGTTTGTTTGTTTGTTTGTTAGCAAGATAGCTCAAAAAGTTATGGATGGATTTTCATGAATTTTTTAGGAAATGTTGATACTGGCACAAGGAAGAAATGATTAAATTTTGGTGGTGATCAGAAGGGGGGAGGTCTGTCTTGGCGGAGGTCTGCGCTCTCCGAGTGCTTTTCTTGTCTTTAACTGGGCAGGTAAAATGCATGTAATGCAAGTGGACACACTGTTTTCTGTGTGAAAGCTGGAATGAGACTGAGATTCATGAAAAACCTGCATGTCTGGATTAGAAAAACCACTAGGATCATCAAAATTAACACAGTGTCTGTATTTATAGCAGTAGATTAGACCATTTGAAGCCATGTTTTCCAGATCAAATGCACTGACACCGAGGTAGCTTTTCCTGTCCCAATTTTGGTCCTATTTTTGGCCCCAATATTTTATCAAAAATTCATTAATTTTGGGATGGCTCAGAGCAAGAGCATAATTTTGTTTTGTTTTGTTTTGTTTTTTTGCATTTATCTGAGGTCATCATTAGGTACATCCTGGGAGGAAATATGTCTAAATTTACCTTTTGTTATTGGATCTAAAAAGGTGGAAAAATGCCAGGTACCAAAATAAACCCAGTTTCACAGAAGCACCCATATGGATATCTGTGTACTGAAAAACTGGAAAATTAATGCCAGAATGAGGGGAAATTGCCATCAGATCCAAAATTCTATGGCATGTTTGCAACAACATGTGACTATAATAAAGGTGGACGGATTACACCTGGAAATATAATGGAGTTTTAGTGTTATCACTGGCTACAGCCCACTCTTTGTGGATATAGCCTTAAGTCTTCTTTTCAGTGTTATTAACACAAGTCTCTGTGACATGCACAACAATAAAACAGGGCAAAATGGCAATAAGGAGCTCCCATAATCACTGCACAATTAACCAGGTGCCTTAAAAGTGTGTGAAATGAGCAAAGGCATGTATTCAGGACATAACATGTTGCTTTAATGAATCGTCAGAGAAAAGGGGTTTTAAAAAATGAAAAGATTATGCAATGAGGCTTTAACTTTTACATAGTGGTGGAAAAGGGAGGTGTCGTAGTTTACTATATGTCCAGTCTAATCCAATAGATTTAGGGTTACATGGCTGATGTTAAATAAGGTTCAGACTTAGAATTACATAATCAAGCTGATATTTTACCACTGATTTGTTTAGAATGGCTGCAGCTAAATTCTCTGGATATGATTCTTGATCAGCCTTTACATGCTACCTTTATGCTTTCTTTTTAAAATTAATTTACTTACTCAGCCCTTCACTATCCTTCATTATGGCTCTGTCATTATCTTGTAGGAGACGTCTGCTAATACTGTGCAACCAAACGGATTGGTCCGAGGTCATGCTTACACTGTTACTGGTGTCACACAGGTAAAAACTGTATTTATTTTTAAAAGTTATTCTTTGTTGGCAATAAAGCATATTTGTTTTGTATGGCTGATAAATTGAGATGTTTTTTCTGATGACAATATTTCACCGGCCTAGTTGATGAGCCGAGGGAAAGTGGTGAACCTGGTGCGTTTATTGAACCCATGGGGTCAAGGAGAGTGGAACGGAGACTGGAGTGATCGGTAAGACTGAGACCCACTCAAACACACACTCGCTTTTGTTTAACTTACATGTTCCTTGGTACTCTCCAAAGTGGTATGTTTTGTTAGGTCATGTATTAGGAGCAGTGCACTTTCACAACAGAACAATTGATTGAACAATTTCAATTGATGCTTTAAAAGGCAAAAAGAAAGTCGCTGTCAACACTGCAAACTGGTTGTGCCAGCTCTCATTAACCCATAAAGACCCAAACATCCACTACCGTCCAAAACCATCTACTGATCTAAACTGTTTAATACTTGTTGATCCATTAATTTTATCAATACATTTAAATAATTGGTGTAAAATACAGTTTGTCATCTTTTCATGGTCATCAGATATGACCTATTTGTATGTTCAGAGGCTCCATAGTTACTGTGGAAACACCGACATCTTCTACAACATTGATTCACCAGTAAAACCCATGGAGTTGGATCAATGACAGTGAATGGAGACACTTGGTTTATGTTCAGTTAATGATAGATTTTGTGGAAAAATTCTCCTTCGATTTTCTCTGTTTCTGATATAATAACCTTTGAATTTACTCAGAGATTTTATGAACATCTACATGATATAGAAACATACCTGATTTTTACTGAAGAAATGCAAAATAGACAGGATAATACAGGGTGACACAAAAAAACGGGAACTTTTTTAACAATCCAATAAAACCAAGTGATGGAAGAAAAATATTTTATTCATAGTAATTGAAACCTTAAAACATGCCATTTAAGAAACAATGATGGAATTTTAATTTTTTAAAAATTACTTCCTGTAGATGGCGTCCTCCTGTACGAATGCATTCTTGAAATCTGCTGTTGAGATTCCTCATTGACTGCTGCAACATCTCAGCTGGGATACTGTGAATTTTATCCTGAATTCTCTGTTTTAACTCATCCAGAGTTCTTGGTCAAGTCATGTACACTTTACTCTTGAGATAGCCCCACAAGAAAAAATCACAATACGCACTTCAAAAATTCAGTTTTTTTTTGGGTCACCCTGTATTACAATAAATCACTTAAGAAAGGGTAAATGTAAAGGAAAATTCATTTGCAAACTGCCTAAAAAGTAGCACTGGTTCTTTATGGGTTAAATAACACAACAAGAACCAAACTGAAAACTGTTTATCCAATAAATGTCAGTCATTAAACTGACTAAGTTTGAGTGATGTTAGTGGACAGTATATGTTCTATAGCTGGATAAATATCTTGCAAAATTTATTTGCCTGGCCATCTTTTACTCATAACAGCTCATTAGTCAAAAAGTTCATTTCAAATATTATTTGATACAGTCCTTTCTTTCAGTCATTTAAAGTATGCATTTGTACATTTGCCTGTAACTTGTGCGTGCGATAGTTCTTACCCAGTTTTTATCTGAGCTTTGTTCACTACTGTTTGGTTAACACTAGGGCTGGGTGATAAGGAAAAAAATCATATCACGATAACTGTTTTCATATCAGACACGACATAAATCATATCATTATTTTTGTCTATCTTAAATTTTCCGTTACTCATAAGTTAGTTGTGAAGACGTCTGGTTATTTTTGGTTTAAATAATTTATTTTCTGTCAGAGGTTAAACATGACAGATGTGCTGAAGAACATTATATAACTGTTTCAGATCAATAAAACAGGTACATATATTTAAAACTAAACTAAAAGTCTGACCACCAGGCAAAAGCTTTCAAGTTTTGAAAGAGAACACAAACAAAACAGACCATTAAATTTGTTGGTCAACTCCGAATTAAAAAAAAAAAAAAATCTTCATTCCAAAAATAAATCTTAAAGCTTTCAAGTTTTACAGGAGAACATAAACAAAATGGACATATACATTCTTTTGTCAATGTCAAATGAATAAATTGAAGTAAAAATGCAACATATTCTGAATAATTAAGTCTCACTCTACAGCTGAAGTTTTTATACTACTGTGTGGGTCTTAAATGCATTATGAAATTTGACATGTTACCAGAAATATAACCGGTTTTCATGAAACAATGCCGGGGGTATATACGTGGGGGTGCATTCTGTAACTACCGTAACTGGCGTACACCTGGTACACCTCCGTATTATATTCAAGGCCCCGAACCGAAATGGTCTGGTATAAACGAGTGCACTGTTACACCCCTACTTTTCAGTAACCTGGTCGACAGAGTTCTCGGTCACATTTTCTCCTGAAGGAACACTCATTACCTCCCGCTGTAGCCCAAACATTAGTGTGTGTGCTGCGCCTGCTCTTATGCCTGTGCTGTGTGTGTCAACCTAACTTGCCGTAGCTCTAGTGTGATTGGTTCAGTGTGGCGCTACTTAATCCTTTCATGCATAGTGGTCACTACAGTGGACAGCTGATCTCTTATATATTCATGGATTTTGTTGTTTTAGTTCCATATCAGCCAACACAGTGGACACTCACTCTGCAAAAACCTAAATCTTACCAAGTGTATTTTTCTCATTTCTAGTCCAAATATCTCATCGCACTTAAAATCAGACAGAATCACCTAACAAGTAACTTTTCAGTGAGATATAAGAACTTATTTTTAGACAATAGATCTGCAAAATCTGATTTCAAGAAATCTTACCATGATAATTTTCACTTGCTCCACTGGCAGATATTTTGCTTGAATTAAACAAAAAAAATGTTACTCTATGGGTGATTTTGTCTTATTTCATGTGAGATGAGATATTTGAACTAGAAATGAGAAAAATACACTTGGTAAGATTTAGATTTTTACAGTGCGTGCACCATCCTATACACTGCAATTCATACTGTTACTGTAACTTTACTGCTCTTGATAAACCTGATCTGCACTAACATGTTTGAGAGTAAATCAATTGTTATTGTTTTGAAACTGTAATTAACAGGATTTTGTGTTTTGTTTTTTTTTTTTTTTTTTTTTTTTACATATTATCTCCATGAAGTGAGTAATGATTAGTATTAGTGTATGTTAAAATGTGAGAAATAATGAGATTATCTGCATTAAAAATGTTTTCACACAGTTTATCAGTAAATGCATTTCTTTGCTTCAAAAATTTAATGTATGGTGTCCAGCTGAGTGGACATTTTTGCGACTCCATGAAAAATGGGTTCATAAAAACTATTACAATCGCATCACTTTTTTTTTTTTAATGCCTCGAGGAATAAAAACATTCATGAATAAAAATCTTCATTAAGGCTCTCATAATTGATGCACGAAAGGGTTAATTATGATCGGCTGTTCTTATGTCTGTCAAAACATGGACAAATGAATTCTAAGTATGTTGTATTGAGCATGTGTCATATTTTTATGGAGGAAAAGTTATTTCGTAATATATTTCGTTATTGTTTTATCACCCAGCCCTAGTTAACACTGTTGCACTAACTGTTCTGTGTTTATCAATATATTATTCAATATTTACACAGTTGACATGATAGAAGTTATGAGATAATATTCGACACATGTATGAATTCAGGTGTACCTCAAGGTTTAGCCTTGCCCTTTGGTGTTTGGCACAACAGGTTTGAAAACCATGGATCTAGATACTGTACTTTCCGGACCATATGCTGCACCTGACTATAAGCTGCACCCACCCCGTCTCCCAACGTCTCACCATCGATTCATTGATGCCAAGCTTATGTGCAGCAGCTCTATTTCCTTCTTCGTCAGCCTGATCGATCGTTAGCGCAGAAAATATAAATTAGCCGCATTATTTAAGTGTCGCGGGTTCACAGTGTGTGGAAAAAAGTAGCGGATTATAGACCGGAAAGTACGGTAATTTTCACAAAGTTGCGCTGCTTGTTTCTTTAAACCAATTCAAGGCCAGCCAAATTTGACTGGACATGAACCACAGCCTGTGTTGACATTTGGTCAGACCTGGGAACTGAATACATTATAAGTATTAACTGATTATAATCAGTTGTTATCCTTTCGGCTGCAATAGATTCAATACAACAGGTGTGTACTGCAGAGGTCAAACCCAAGCTGGTAGAGTTTGCGTGACAGCAGCAGAGTTATGTTCTCTGACTTGACAGAGCCTCTCCTGACTCATTACCTCTTGTCAAACAAAGCAACCTGCTCACACACACACATATGCACACACACACACACACACACCCATATCCAAGAAAACAAAGCCATATTCGTTACAGATGTTGGAGCACTTTTTGACAGGGTCTGCCACAGTCTGCTCTTGTACGCTTATGCAATGAGACATTATTTATTTATTTCTCTCCATAGCTGCATTCATTTTTGGTAAAGATCTTGTATTAGTGATGGGAGAGCTGAGAGTTTCGCTGAATGAATCTTAGCACCTGTGTTATTTGGGGGGGGGGGGGGGGGGGGGGGGTATTGAACAAAGTATATTCAGGTAGTCAGCTGACCAAATTCCTCATTGTTATTCCTTCATAATGTTATTGAACCTAGATCTGAAAAACTGAACCAACCCCAGATCATAACACTGCCCCCACAGGCTTGTACTGTAGGCACTAGGCATGATGGGTAATCACTTCATCTGCCTCTCCTCTCACCCTGATGCACCCATTGTTCTGGAACAAGGTCAGTCTGGACTCAGACCACATGATTTTTTTTCTGTTGAAACACAGTTGGTAAATGCTCCTGATTATTTGATTATCAGGAAGTGTGACCGCCTGTATAAAAACACATTCAGGACTGGGTGAACACAGTGCCAATACGGAAAAACTTCCGCGATCTGGAAAGGATATTTCGAAACAATTTCTTTATAAGTCTGTCATTATATAGTGACAAAGATTATTCGCCAGTGGAAAACTTTCAAAATGGTGACCAGTTGATATCTAAGAAAATTCACCCTGTGTGATGCTCAAAGGAATCTCTAAAAACCACAAAGTTACATCTCAGACTGTGCAAGCATCCATTAACATGTTGAATGTTAAAGTTCAATACAATATATTTAGAAACTGGACAAGTATGGACTGTTCAATGTTATTTGAAAGGGCAGTCAGAGAAAGACTCTTCTATTTTAAAAGAACATGGCAACACGAATTAGGTTTGCAAAGTTACATCTAGACAAACCACAAAATTTGTGGAACAGTGTCCTTTGAATAAGACTAAAGTGGAGAAGGTTGGCCTTAGTGCACAGGCCCACACTTCATAAAAACCAAACACAGTATGCTAGCGCTAACATCTCATTCATACCAGAATATTCCAGGACCATGTGTCCAGCTTGGTTACAGTTAGGTCATGTAACAGGACAGCATTCCCAAACACACCAGCATTTCTACAACAAAATGGACGACAGAGACAAGAATAAAGGTGTTGTAAAGAAAAGCCTGCCCCAGGTCCTCCATGGCAACATGAGACTGGTAAAGTTCTGCAGAAAATAATTAGTTCAAGTGATTACAGCTAAATAATAATCCTACTATAGTGGACGTTCTGTGTCCTTTGTGTCTTTGTCCGACGTGTGTCCCGATGTTGCAGCACAGGAGGGCATACGGGTGCAATGCCGCTGTTGCACCACGCGAGGGCGCTATCGTACAATGGCACCACGGGTACAATGCCGCTAGTAATAATAATAGTCCTAATAATAATAATCATAATAATACTAATAATTAACAAGGTTTATTTATATAGAATTTTTTGCAGAAAGATTCCATAGAGTGCTTTACAATAAAATCAGAAGCAAAATACATTGGCAAAACATAAACAATCAAACCAAAAGAAAAAAAACAACACACACAGCTACATATACAGGTGTATGAAGGTGTAAAGGTGGCTCTATAAGCTACTGAACAATGGGATGCACTTAGTTTTTCCACACATGGCTTGTCTATATTTTCTTAATTTTTATTAAATACATAATGGCAAAATAAAATCTGTTTTGTGTTGCTTTATAAATTAGAATAGATTTAAATGATTTAAGAAGTTGATTATGACTATATTATTATCATCATTATTATTATTATTATTTCATTATGTCTCGATACATAAAACCATAGAATTCACAAAGGCTGTTGTTTTTCTCATGACTTTACATGAGTAACTTGTCTCTAAATGTTCCCTCTGAGACATCTTTTCCTCATGTTATCTTTAAAGGTCACCTCTGTGGCAAACAGTGAGTCCTGAAGACCGTGACATGTACCGTACAGTGGCTAATAATGGAGAGTTTTGGTAAGAATATTTTACTCAAAAAAGGGATTGTCATTTCCAACAGTATGCCTCGTGTGACATACAGGAAAGAAGTGTATTTAGAGTAAAATCTGTAATAGTGTCTGTGTGTTTTCTAAGTTATTCTCTGATGTCACCAGGATGCTCATGGAAGACTTCTGTAAGTTCTACAATGACTTGGACATCTGCTGCCTGTGTCCTAGCTTCCTTGATGGAAGCTCTGCATGCCACTGGAACACCTCCTACTATGAGGGCAGATGGGTTGCAGGAACCACTGCTGGAGGATGCATGAATAACATGGGTACTCTAAGGAAATCTAAGCTTTATATTATTACCCCAGACATTTCAAGTTGAAAATTTTACCCAAGCTGAATGTGCCCTATATCTCGGTCCTCATAGAAAATACTAAAAATCTGGATCAGGATCCAAATTCTTCACAACTGAGAGATGTTTTTGTGATTGACTTGGGAATAGGGGAAAATATGCCCCTGAAAAAAAAAATCGAACAGAACAGAATTTATTCTATTTCCCCCATTGCCTTACAGACAGCTTCTGGACTAATCCACAGTATCGAGTGAAGATTGAAAGCTTACTTGGTGACTGTGCCAAGAGCCAGGGAGGAAAAAACATGCTGGTGTCTCTCATGCAAAAACCCGACAAGAGGAACAGACGTCTGGTCCAAAATCTGCATATCGGATTTTATGTATTTGAGGTACATTATCGGTTTTTTTTTGTTTCTGACACAGAACTCAGGCAAATATAGCCCTTGCTCTATGTTGAAGGAAATGTAAAACGAAAACACAAAAAACTCAAATGTTTCTCTTTTATGTGCATTCTCCACTGATGTCCTCCCAGGTCCCAGAAGCAGTAAGTTACATTTTTATACTTAACCTTGTACAAAGTACAAACTGAATAACATTCTAAATATACTGTAAATCAAAGAAAAAGCCTCTTTTCCTGATATTGTAGAACAAGGCGGAAAGGGGGAAATTTCCAGAGTCTTTCTTCAAGATGAACAGACCTGTTGCACAAACAAAAACCTACATGAATTCCCGTGAGGTGATGGAGTTCATGATGTTGAAGCCGGGCGACTACCTGATTGTCCCATCTACTTTTGGACCCAATGAGACAGCGTCCTTCCTCCTGACCATCGTTGCCAAGGCAGAGACCCATGTCCAGTTAGTTACTCTATTGAACCATTACTGACTTCTATTGTTTTAGACACAAAACCAGTTTATGTCCCATATTCCACAGTCTGAGTAATGTCCTCATTTCACCTTTTCTGTCACATCAGTGAGAATTCTGGAGGCCATAATCATGAACATAAACATGCTGAAGAGGTGTGTACAATGTAAAGATGTGTCACTGATGTGTGAACATGATCATTACATTAAATATAAATACAGACACTGACTTTACATAACGTCTATTTCTTTTTACAGCCCATGGCAGTTGAAAATGGAGGGAATGACGACAATAAGAAAACCTTGTTCCGGCAGTTCTCTGACAAGGTAACTAGTATTTAATGATACATGAAAATACGGCATTCAATACTGAAGTTAATCCCTGTCATTGTGTTGTTTTCATCAAATTTTTAGTATGAAGAAGTTGATGCTGAGCAGCTTCAGAAACTTCTGAATGAAAACATCCTGAAAGGTTTGAACTTTAAGATATTCACACATTCAAACTTTGCATCAGTGATCATTTTGTACTGTTTACATCTTCCTTTTCTATTCATTTTAGGAGACCTTAAAGCTGGAGGCTTCAGCGTTGATGTCTGTCGTAGTATGGTAGCTCTGATGGACGTATCCTCTGTCCTGATGTTTGTCAGTTATTGTTTGAAAAATATTCAAATACTCTTTACATATTTGTCTTTTTCAGCTGCTGAACAGCTTAAGCGCATCTAGTAAATATATGTTGCATAATGTTTGTGAGTGTGTACAGGCTGAAACCTGCCTGTTCTTTTGTCAGTGAAACTTGATTTTAAATGTCAGATTCTGACATGAAACAAAATGTGCAGATTTTAACACCTTAATGTTTGGGTACTAGACCTCAGTTACTGGCAAACTGAACAGTCAAGAATTTGTTCGTCTGTGGAAGAAGGTGGTCTCCTACAAGGTAAAGGAACAGATTTGTAACTAACTGTTGAACAGTTGTTTGTATACAGGTTTTTAGGACTTTTCAGCTGTTGTTCTGATGTTATGTTACTTTGATGAAGTAATTAAAATACTTATGTTACTTATTACATTTTTAAGAGGGTAACCAGTCATCTGTAACCTAATGCATTATAAATAGAACTATCCAACACTGGTCCAGTCCTGGTTTGTGTGTTTTTGCTGTTTTATTGAATTGACTATAATCTTTCTCTAAACAGGACATTTTCTTCCGCACTGATGTATCAAGAACTGGAACACTGTCACTGAGTGAGCTGAGGAATGCAATCATGGCAATAGGTAGAAATAATGCACCTACTGCTTTACCATGCACACCGACCTCGATGAGCTTAGCATAAAAAAAGAAAGGAAATTCAGCTTTCGTCTATTTTGCACATTAAGATACATATAGGATCAAAATTCACAGTAAATATTAATGTCATGTCACTGTGGTTTAATTTTTATTCTATGTGCTGTAGTATTAGGATCATGTATGAAGTGACAACAAATGTTTATTTAATTTACTCATAGTTATACCTGTGCCTGGTAACTATCATCTCAAATTCAGCAAATATATTCATTGCACTCTTTTCTTCTATGCACATTTTTCCAAGGAATGAGAGTCAGTGACGACATGCTCAATCTGATGGCTCTGCGCTACGGTGCATCCACTGGACACATGACACTGGAGAGCTTCATCAGTCTGGTCCTGCGCTTTGAATGCATGTACAGTAAGTATTTATACAACAAAAGCAAACAATACTTTCTACAATTAATAAAAATTAAATTCAAGCTGCAGTTGAGTATTGTGAAGTGGCAGCTCTTGGGCAGTTAAACAGTAACAGAGAAGTAGGAAAGGAAGAAATAAAAACAGCTAAAATAACATGTTCTTGTCTAGAGAGGCTAGTCTTCACCCAGTGTTCATGTTACAGCGGGGTACTTGTGCAGGGCTCGGAAATCTTAAAAAGTATGGAGTTTCGATACACTGTTTTCCGGACCTTGAAAAGTCTGGAATTTTGTGTGAAAGTCTTAATAAAGTTAATAAAAGTTTCTCTCAAAGGCACATGTGGAAAGCATATAAAAAAGACTTGATATGAGTCTAGTGAAACTGGTTTGTGTGATATCCATACTTTTGTGATTTTCGTATGTTTTGAAAACATTTGTCAGTAAAACATATTTTACTGCCGATTATCTTATACATTAATTCATAAATGTATTAAAATAAACTTTTTTACTACGCACAACAGATACAGTCTTAACTGAAAATATAAGGAACGCAAGTATAAAAGTACATACAATATTTGTAAAATTTTTTGAAAAAGTCTGGAATTTTTATTTGGCTAAAGAGCAAACACCCTGTACAGCACAGGTGTCAAACATGTGGCCCAGGGGCTAAAACCGGCCCGCCAAAGGGTCCAATCCAGCCCGTAGGATGAATTTGTGAAATCCAAAAATTACACTCAAGATATTAACAGTCAGTTGTTTTACTTTAGGGGCCATAAAAAGCCTTACTTTAGTCTCAAGTGGGTCAAATCAGTAAAATACTACCATAAAAACCTACAAATAATGACAATTCCAAATTTTTCCTTTTTGTTTTAGTGTAAAAAAGTGAAATTACATGAAAATGTGTAAATTTACAAACTAGCCTTTCACAAAAAATATGAAAAACTAGTCATGTGTTAGGAGAAGTAAGTGCAATTTTACTAATATTCTGCCAGTTACTAAAATATTTTGTAAATTTGCAGATCCGTCATGATCTGTAAGTTGTAATACACATTTACAAATGATAAGCAGAGGCAGAATATAGGTAAAACTGCACTTATTGTTCTTAATAAATTTAAGTTTTTTCATGGTTGTTCATGTTATTCGCATTTTTAAAAGGACAGTTTATAGATGTAAATATTTCCATAATGTAATTTTACTTTTTTCACTATAAAACACATTGAATTGTTTGGAGTTGGCATTATTTATATATTATTATGTTATTATTTTACTGGTCCAGCCCACTGCGGATCATATTGGGAGGATGTGGCCCCTGAACTAAAATGAGTTTGACACCCCTGCTGTACAGTGTTAAAAACAGTGCATTTCTACTGCCCTCTACTGACAACACAGTTATGTCACGTGCTGTGGAAGACAATTAATGAAGGTATTGTTTAGGTGAGAACTATTTTCATTGCATTTGTCAGACATACTGTACTTGACTTTTTCTACTATTCTTTACACTTAAGTCATATTTTTTTTTTATTCCTATAGAAATCTTCAAGCATCTGTCTGATGGAACGACAATGACTCTTCAGGAAACAGAGGCAAGTTTTACAAAAATCAAGTCAACTCATGAATTTCATAAAAATGCCGGTAATTTACGTTTCACTTCAAAGAAACTTCATAGCTGGGTGGGAAAGTGTTTTGAATAAATGTTAATGGAATGAAAAGTCTTTTTAACTATCTTAACCCATAAAGACCCAAACAGCTACTGGCAACCAAAATCATTTACTGATATAAAATGTTTAATAACTTCTCAAACACTAATCCTATCAATCCATGTAAATAATTGGTGTAAAATACAGTTTGTCATCTTTTCATGGTCATCAGATATGACCCATTTAGACGTTCAGAGGCTCTGTATTGAATGTGGAAACACCGTCATCTTCTACTACATTGATTCCCCAGTAAAACCCATGGAGTTGGATCAATGACAGCGAATGGAGACACTTGTTTTCAGTTCAGTTATTGATATCTTTGCTGAAAAAGTCAATTTTTCTTCCGTTTTTGATATAATAACCCTCAACTTTAATCTGAGCTTTAATAAACATCTGCATGATTAGCAAATTAAATACAGGAAAATACATGATTTTCACTTAAAAATATGCAAAATACAGAGGATAATATTCAAACAAATGCTGATAGATCACATAAGAAAGTTTAAATCAAAAGAAAATTTACTTGGGAACTGCCACAAAGTAGCACTGGTTCTTTATGGGTTCATGAAAAATTCCCCACTTTTGAGGCTTATAACGGTGGGTTTCACTACTGCTGTTTAAAATGCACTGATAATTTCTCCCTTCTGTATTTGCAGTGGATGTACATTTCAATGTACACTTAACCCACAGACGTGAAAAAGCTGCAGACTCTATTCACTGTGGAGTTACAGCAATTTGTGGTATGAAAAAAAAGTACTGTTCTATAAATGTTTCAGTTCACAATAACCTCAAATGGATTTCCTTCTAACTGTTAAAGTAAGGTATGTCACTCCAAATTACATCCATTTCTTTTTCTTCTCTTTTAGGTGCTTGCCACTGCAAAAACAGTTATTGTGTTTAATATCATGGCATCTTTCAACCCTGGTCATGTGTTCACAGCTAAAAATATGTGTTGCAATGACAAAAAAAACATAAGTTCTGTTTTCCTTGTGATTGCTTATAAGTGTGCATGGGCTAAAAATTCTGTATTTTCTCTTTTTTGGATAGTTTTTAGGGACAAATTGTGACTGATAATTGTGAATAGTACCTGATTTATATTTAGGTGGGAACTGCCATTAACAAAAGAAAGACAATATATCCAAATATTTTTCCCTGAGCAGGACGTCATTGTGTCATTCTACTGAATTTTACTTCACAAACTATTCATTAATGTGAAAATAGATTAAATGTTGGTGCACAAAACAAAATCACACATGATGGGTTAATATTTAATTTATGACAGAGAAAGAAGGAAAACAGTTTACATATTCATTATTAATGTCAATTATAACACTTTATGGGTAATAATTATATATTTATCCACTCATCTTTTGTTTTTAATCTCAGCTCTATGTTAGTAATGATACTATTTCATTACAAAACCTCAGTAGATGACAAATATTAAATATTGCAATGACTGATACATTTTAACCCTTTCATGCATTGTGATCCCTACAGTGGACAGCTATTCTACAGCTGTTCTCTTGTATATTCATGGATTTTGTTGGTTTAGTTTCATGTCAGCCAACACATCAGACGCTTATGCATCATCCCATACACTGCAATTGATAACATTAATGTAACTTTGTTGTTCTTGATAAACCTGATCTAACATGTTTGAGTGTAAATCAATTGCTTGTTTTTGTTATTAGACTGTAATTAACAACAAAAAGTTTTTTTTTTTTTTTTTGCATATTATCTCCATGAAGTGAGTAATGACCAGTATTAGAATATATTAAAATGTGAGAAAACATCAGATTAGCAGCATTAGAATGTTTTTATTTCATAGTTTTCACACAGTATACCAGTAAATACATGTTTCTTTGCTTTAAAAATTAAACGCATGGTGTCCAGCTTAGTGGACATTTTTGCAACTCCATGAAAAATAGCTTCATAAAAATATTCAATTGCATTGTTTTTTTTAATGCCTAAACAGGAATAAAAACACTTAGGAAAAGAATCTTGACTAAGGTTCTCATAATTCATGCATGAAAGGGTTAAACATTTTCTTGTGTTTACTGTGATTATTTTGGTAGAAAGTGATAAATAGATAAAGTGAAGCAGGAAGTGAATTAGAAAGATGATTAGTTATTATGTAATTAATAATAAAGAATCACACTTTTAAGGTGTGAGTATTACCTAAAAATTAATTCATTACAGATCGCTTACGAGGAATATATAGAAATAATTTAAATAAGAGGCTGTTATTTGTTTAAGTGTGTTGTAGAAGTTGAAGCACAGATGTCAGTAGTGCAGCCAGGAATATGGAGGTTGGGTGTTTTGTGAACTCTGCTCCTCCACTTGTGGTGTTGGCTACAACTAAAAGAATAAAAGGAATTCAGATTTTAACAGATTTGAATCAATCCCATTGTATTTTACAACCTCCTACGCTGTATTAAGAAAATTAAAATGACTGTTTCAGAATACCCATGTAACGTGTTCTAGTAATTTAGTTACTCACCTTTTTGTGTTGTTATTGCAGTGGTCAGAGATGTAGTTGTGACTGATGTGTTCCCTGACAGAGTTGTGTTTCCTGAAACAAAGATTGAATCTTGTTAGACTAAGTGCTGTAGTTTTACTCAACCTGTTGACTGCATGCTGAGGAACTTAAATCAGGCAAAAGATCTTGAGCTGCAAAAAACAGATCAAAATATCGTGAAAGGTAAAATATAAATATAGTAAATCTAAATCTCTAAATGTAGAAATCTCAATAATATAAAATAAGTTTTTTTCTGTTTCAAAGTCACACAATGGATAATGCATGTGCAAGAGTTTCTGTAATTACACTGGTCTACAATTTTTTTTAGAAATGATTTGCTTCAGAGATTAAATGTGCTAAATGTTACATATTTTAATAAGATTAATTGGAAAATAAATGACAAAAGTGCCGGTTTGCTGATGTTTTCAAGGTATATGATTAAGTGTTATTACACATATATATTGGTTTATGTACATTTATATAATAGTTTTATAAATCTTCCACTAAATAGAACCTGTAAAGTGAATGTATTCTAATGTGCAGACAGTGTTTTGAAGTAGATCTTGTAGCTCCGAGACAAATACTCCTTTTTTTTTTTTTTTTTTCTTTTTTATTCCTTTTGAGTCAAACCCATTCTCTCGTTAATTCTTGAATTTCACATTTTGACCCAAGGCTGTATCTTGGAAAGTTCAGCCAACCAGCATTTTTGACTTGATTTTTCTTTATCAGTGACTCTCATGTGGTAAAATTTCATTACTTTTATTCTGGAAGCATTTTCCTTGTAGACCAGTGATATTTATTCATTCATTTTCTGAACTGCTTATTCCTTAAGACACTATTCATGCAAACACACTGGTGGTGATGGAAATGAACCCAGGACCTTCTTGCTGTGAGGTGGTAGTGCTAACCACGGGACCACCGTGTTGCCCCAGTTAATATCTCAGAACTATACACTATTGTACAAAAAATAGAATTAACATGGAACAGTGAGTTCCACAAAACATGCAGAATGTTCTTTTACCCTGTGGTGGTGTCACGGTGTGGTTGGAGCTTAAAGATGAAGTAGTAGGGTCAGTTCTGTTGGAGATTAAACCCAGACCAAGTGTATCCAGATCTGACTGCAGCTGTCTGTTCACCCAGTTCTGAACCACGCTATCAGCTTGAAACAGTTTCAGATCTGGCAGATGGGTTCCCAGGAGGCCTTGCACATTGGTCACATTCAATCTCTGAGGGTTTCAAAAAAGATTTTTTCAAAATGTATTTATTACAACCAATAAATTGTGCCATTTCATATAAAAAGATACTTCAACTTGCAAGGGTAAATGAATACAAGTGTTACTGCACAACTACATCCTCATAACCTTAAAGGAGTGATATTTGGCTTTTTTAAATGGAATTATGCATTTGAAAACATTTCCCTGTGGTCTACAGAAACTAAATGCTCTGCTTGGGTCTGAATTTTTCATTAATTAAACTCCACCCTATTTCTGACTAATGACACCAGAAAGGTCATTTTGAGCGCTGGCCCTTTAAATGCAAATGAGCCACTTCAGGCCCCGCCCCCTCCAGGTTGTTGGCTGTGCTGCTCTGTCCCGTTCAACCAACACCTGAACATTTTAGATAATCGGCTCGAACTTTGGACATATTTTCAGTATGGACTACAACCGCTGCTGCTGACAAACAATTGTCGTACTCTGAGAAATGTTCGTCAGAAGTCTTGACCTTATATGTACAAATGTTGTGACGTAACTAGTTATAGATGCAACAAATTAAGAAGGAATTAAAACGGGTTGTAGAAATCCACTCGATTTTTGCCAAAATGAATATAAAGATAGCTTTGCAGCACCTGGAGGGTTCAGATTCAAACTTTTGGAACTATTAGGGTCCAAATACACAAATAAATGAACCAAAGACGAATAAAAGTGAGTTTAGCAAAATATGACCCCTTTAAAAAGGCCACGCTTAAAGGCCAATAAATGAGCATCGCTAATAATGTGATTGCACCTTTCATAATCATTATGTCGCTGATTCTAAAATCTAATCTTATCTGAAACCTTGCTGGGTCTTATTACCTGTAAATCTCAAAATACACTGAGTTACATGATATTCACAGTGTAACAAATCAATGATGGCTCATCCCAAAAAAAACCATAACTCTAGGAAATGTCCTTACCGCTCTGACGTTCGGATCCAAACTCTTGAAAATCTCAATGTCCATGCTGATGTTTTTGGTTGACAGATCTAGTACACTAGCCAATGGAGCGCCGCCTGTTAGCACAGAGAGGAAAACAGAATTAAAGAGCACTCTCATGACAGACAAAAAAACAAAGATAGACATGTAACAAGCATTCTCACCTAGGTATCCCTTAATTAAAGTGTAATAGGTGGCTGCATCAGCACGTTGTGAGCTGAAGGAAGTGCTGCTGATCTCATACAGGACTTTTTTCTGCTCGGTTGAACAAGATGACACATCCAGGGATTTGGCATTTCTGAGAATTTAAGAAGAAAGCAACATGGGATATAAATCTGTATCAGTGCTCAGAGTGGTCACATAAGTGTGTATAGACCACCCCCTGACACTTACCTAATACTATCTGCAGTGATGGTCTTTAGTGTACTGACGTCCAGCGAACACAGATTGGAGCCGATAACATTGAGCTCAGCACTACCCAAGGAGTTACCAGAAGTATTCAGATACTTGGTGATGATTGCTTTGCTCTGCGTAACATAAAAGTAACGTAAAAGTTCAGGACGGCACGTTAAAAATGTGGTTTTAAAAATTATGAGGCTGTTCTCTGGTTTGGAGTCGCTTTTCATTGTACCTTTGCTGCCTCCCAAGATCCATCTTCACTTTTCATGAGTGCTGCCAGAGTGTCAATTATTGCGATGTTCCACTTGGAGATGTCGGCAAGTGACGCCACACGGGACACGGAACCAAGCACCTGAACATTCTGATCCGAAACTCCAGATGGATATGCCTGGCAAAACAGTCAGGGTTTAGTAAGATGTGGTCATGTTCGATCAAAACTACAATACTTTCACCTGATTTTATGCAGTATGTCAACATAATCAACACTCCATGGCATAGAACTGATGTACACTATATGGACAAAAGTATTGGGACACGTCGAATTCAGGTGTTTCTTTTCTAACAGGGGTCTGAGCTGCAAAACAATAATGATAAATGTCATAATATAGTTTTATAATAATAATAATAATAATAATAATAATAATAATAATAATAATAATAATAATACACTGAACAAAAATATAAACGCACCACTTTTGTTTTTGCTCCCATTTTTCATGAGCTGAACTCAAAGATCTAAAACTTTTTCTATGTATACAAAAGGCCTATTTCTCTCAAATATTGTTCATAAATTTGTCTAAATCTGTGTTAGTGAGCACTTCTCCTTTGTCCTTTGCTGAGATAATCCATCCACCTCACAGGTGTGGCATATCAAGATGCTGATTAGACAGCAGGATTATTGCACAGGTGTGACTTAGGCTGGCCACAATAAAAGGCCACTCTAAAATGTGCAGTTTTACTGTATTGGGTGGTCCAGGGGGGTCAGAAAACCAGTCAGTATTTGGTGTGACCACCATTTTCCTTGCACAGTCAAAACTTGTGACATCTGTGGTATTGTGCTGTGTGATAAAACTGCACATTTTGGAGTGGCCTTTTATTGTGGCCAGCCTAAGGCACACCTGTGCAAAAATTATGCTATCTAATCAGCATCTTGATAGGCCACACCTGTGAGGTGGATGGATTATCTCAGCAAAGAAGAAGTGTTCACTAACACAAATTTAGACAGATTTGTGAACAATATTTGAGAGAAATAAACCTTGTGTGTACACAGAAAAAGTTTTAGATCTTTCAGTTCAGCTCATGAAAAATGGGAGCAAAAACAAAAGTGGTGCGTTTATATTTTTGTTCAGTGTACATTTTATTTATAGGCACCTTTCAGGACACTCAAGGTCACTGTAAAAAGTTGTTAAAAAGAAATAAAACACAATTAAAATTACACATATACATATATAAAACACATATTGTGAAAAATATCTTTGCATTGGTTAGTTCTGTTTAAATTATCATCTTTGCTTCTGAAATGCCTCAGAGACAGGGTGCTTGCTCTTTATCCAAATAAAAATTCCAGACTTTTTCAAAACTGCTATTTTTCCCCCAAGATCTTGACTTTATGTACTTTTATACTTGCGTGCCTACTTTTTTGGTTGAGATTGTACCTGTTGTGTGTAGTAGAAAAGTTAATTTTATTCAATGTATGAATGAATGAATGCATAATTGGCAGTAAATTATATTTCACAGATTTTTCTAAATATATGAAAATCCCAAAAGTGCATGGATATCACACAAACAAGTTTCACTAGAGCACAGCTAGAAGCATAAAAGCCTGAATGTATAGATTGATGGATGTACAGTAAAGTAACTAATTGAACCAGATCATAATAAAGTTACCAAACTGCTGTTAATACGCATCATTTTTATATGCTTCCCTCATGTATTTCTTATCTTACAAGGTAATGAACCTTTGAACATACTCTAAAACTCAACTATAAGAGAAACTTTTTCCATACTTTTTAAGACTTTCAAGACCCTGCAGCACCTTGCAGAGATGATTTTTACTTAATTTCTCTCAAAATTGATTTTATTTTATTTTTTTTTAATATTGATGTTTATCTCAAATCAGCATGAACAGGATATCTTCATGATGTGTCCCAATATTTTTGTCAATATAGTTTATAAATATAAATATTTCCTCAAATTTAAATGGGAGATTTTTCTTCCTATGAGAAATGTGAACAAAGTAGATGGTTAGTTGTGGTACAAAATTATTATTTACAGTCAAAGCACAAAAAATATTTTAGAAATTGAAAGGTAGAACACTTAAAATCATAGTCATGGATTAAAAAAAACATCAAAGATGAAATTAAGTAAAAAAAAAAAAACATCTCTAAGGCATTTTGGAAGCAAAGACAACAATTTAAACAGAACTAACCAATGTGATGCAATATTTTTCACAATATAAAACTATACTAAGACATTTGTCATTATACCTGAATACTTTTGTCCATATAGTGCATCATGACAGACTTTTTAATGCCAAAAAGTTGTCCACCAGTGACTTGCACAGAAACATCCAAACCTGACCATTGGATTTAACATTTTACCTCATTGAGTTTCCTCAGTATGATAGTTTGGAAGTCATTGTCATCCACTTTCTCACAGATAGAATTGAGGTTATCCTTGAGAACAGGAACGTCCAGGCAGAGGTCAAATTGTGTCAGGTCATAGCCAAACGGGAACGAAGCGTCACTAACTATGACTTGGGTGATGTTGCCCACAGTGCAACCTTGTAAATAATGGGTCAAACAGAAAAAAAGATAAATGTATGGCAATAAATTACATACAGAAGCCCTCATTTTTTTGGAATAACTGCACTGCAGCTTTAGAAAAATACAATCATCACACATTATGCATCATTCTCATTTACCTGCTCCTCGTTTTATTCTGAACCCACTGATTTGTTTAAACAGCGCTTTGAGCTTCGTCTTCTCTGTCTTTGCCTTCCTCAGTTGGGGCATAAACGTCTTCAGGAATCTCCTTTTTGCCGCCTGAAAAAACAAATAGTGGTATTAGATGTAAGAAGCCTCTTGTGTCATGTTCAAATCACAAAATTAAACAAACTCACTGTTGCCCATAAAGTTGGAATAAGATATTTTTCCTCTTGTCATGAAAGGATTGTGACAGTAGTTGCTTTTCCACTGACCCTCAAATTGCGCAAATATTACTTGTGCATAAAAATTTACCTAATGGAAAAAAACATAATTTTGCCAAAACTCGTTTTTCAATGAAAAGTTTGTGCGCTGGCAAGAGGTGGTTTTTTGGGTGTAGCAAAATTGGTATATCAAACAAAACTGTAATGGAAAGAGCTTTTTCCACAACTAGAGTCACGTGAACAAAAACAAAACAGATGTATACGGACATTACAACAACTGAAGAAGAGTAGTTTTAAAAGAAACATGGTGCGGTATGTGTGGACACACCAGGAAACCGAATCATTTTTCAGTTTAGTACTATATGTCGTTTACTATTAGTACTATAATAATAATAATAATAATAATAATTGGCAAAAAAATAAGTTTTTGCTTCTAGCCTCTTCCTTTTTTTGGTTTTATGTTTATCCTAATTATAGTACTAAGTGCAATGACTAATGTACAAACCAAAAATAAGTTCATTCATTCTTTCATTCATTCGTAATAATAAATATATCTGTAAATCAATGTGATATTTATGTTCATTGTCATGTTCATGGAATGACTTCTTGTGTCATCTCACGACAATAAATAAACCAATCACTGCATTTGTGATTTAATGGAAAATCCGACATTAAGCACTTCTGTTTTTTCAACATTTTGCAAATATCAGTAAAGTTTTGCACAGATGTCTATTGGAAAAGCCACTAGTGTGATTTATTCTTCATAAAGTGTAACTGGGACTCAGTATGTAATCATTGCACCAGGTCAAAGGTCATTACTGATGTGTAGAAATAGGAATAAAAAGAGGAATGTGTCTGAAAACAAAATTACTCAAATTTTATGTGCAACAGTGTATTAGTAGACCAAACAATATTACAAAGGTCAAATACATACAGTTGTAAACCGGCCCCAGAAATTTCTTGTGAAATACAAAGGTAGAGTCCCTAAGTTTCGCAGTGTTTGCTGGTTCCAGGTGGTAGCATTTCTGAAAACAGAAATCACATTTTCCACTAAATCTGCCTTGTGAAATGTGAAAAATGACTGTTATCTACTTTGTCAACAAAGAATGTAAAGATTTAATAATAAGTAACATAATATAGCACAGTACAACCTGATTAGTTTGAAGTAAATTGCGTACCCATAGATTGTATTCCCAGACAGCAGCAGTGTTTCCATGGCAGCCACTTGACTGTCGGAGAAGCCTTTACAAGCTTTCAGTTTTTCCAGGATAAGAGGATCAGAGTTTGAGATGTAAGAGCTGTTCAGAGTGCAGGTCATGTTCCCCAGCACCTCCACGTTGTCTCTGCTCAGATTCAAACCACTTATTCCCTAGACAATTAAAAACAGAGGGTTTACCTTGTACTTATGCAGCGTTTACAGATGTTAGCATTCAGATTTTATCTTTTTAAACACTAGAGCTTAATCAGAAATATTTACATACTGTCTGCTTTTATATCTGCATATGAAAAAAACTATATTTTTGGTGGAATGTACTATCACTTACTACGATGACACAATAATGATTAAATATCTTTCCATATCATAAAGCTGCTTTTGTCAAATGTTCTGTAAAGATATGTTTGTCTTTTGATTTTTTTTTTTAATTTAAAGAAATTTACAATAAGTGATCACAATTCATATGAATAAGTGATTCATTTAATGTTAAAATGTACTGCAGTTAATACACCTGCACATGAAACACAGTGCATCATATTACTTTGACCTTTACCTAGAAATATTTGAGAGACATGTGTTATGGGATAGAAAAGTCCATGGAAGCTAAAGAGACGTCATGATCAGCTCTGAACAGATGATGATGACGTCACCTCTGCGACATTCAGGTGTGGAGGTTTTATATTCTTTAAATTAAATAGCCTTTAATATGTATTTTTACAGACTGATGCTTAAACTGTGACTTCAATTGACTTGTAAAATTCTTTCTTAAATTAGAAATATCATATGTGTAAATGATGACATATTTCAAATATGACAAGAAAAGTGACTTGGCTCTTGCCACTGACTATAATGGGATTTTTCCTAAAATAACAAACAAGGTGGGAACTCAACTTTCAATTATAGTTTCACTAAAAGATTTTCATGTCTGCATGAAAATTCTGAATAAAGTTAAATCGTGCTTGTGTCCTGGCTTATGAGCACAAGTTTGGCTGGTCATTTAATGACATAAACATACTAATTGTAGAAAACAGCAAGAATGGTAAATAATGGAATAAATATATGCAGATATAACAAGCTTCAATCTTCATTCACACATTTATTTTTTATGAACTATCATATAAAAAGTTCCTCACCAGACATTTTCGGGCTTCACTGAATAGCAGTGTATTCTTGTTCAAACTGCTGGAGACCACAGAAAAGTCTGCAGCACCCACTGCTGAAAAGTAGGACCTGCACCTGGTTGTTTGAACATCTGTGTTCCTGGAATAAATGTACACACATAGGGATAGTCACAAAAATCAGTAAGGAGCATTGCAGTGTTATAATCTGAAGGGCTCATTTTAATGCAGATTAGATATTGCATCAAAATACTCTGAGAAAAACATACTCAAAAAAGAGGAGCATGTCAGCAGGATAATCTCTGAAGTTCTGGGAGAAGTTTCCGCTGAGATGGTTATACATGCAGGTTAACTGAAGAGACCAGGAGAAGAGGCACGAATTAATACCTGATTTGTCTTAAGTATTCATTCCAAATGCAAATACAGGGCCTTTATAATCAAACTACCTGAGATTCCTTCAGCACCACCTTAGCTCTGCCAATTCTCGGCCTGCTGGCATGAATCAATTTCTGGATCCTTGTTTTTGTCATTTTCTGCACTGAAGTACATGAGAAACCTTGTAGCACGAAAGGAGAAAGTCTGTGGGGGGAAAAAAACATCAAAAAAATGCTAACATTCAGAGTAGCACTTTCTACAGTATACACACATAACTACTAAAGTAGCAGCACAACTTACTCCTCGATATCAAAGCTAGTTGTGGACAGTACCCCAAAAAATATGGAAGCCTGGAAAAAAGAAACCAAGGATTGATTTAGTTGTGTGAAATATTTTCATTCAGCAAGTATTTTTACAGTGTGTATGTCATTTCATACTGCAATTGAGCCACCTCAAGGACCACCCGATGTGATTCTTGAATATTATTTCAGGCCCAAACCCAATTCACCCCTTGGTCCTCCCCCTTACCCCTCCCCCTTGGCCCTTGCACTTGGCACTACCCCTTGAAGCGGAGGTGCAAGGGGTGGAGGTTGAAACATTCTCCTATGAAATGAGACAACCCTTCAAGACCTGTTACATTATCAGCAGTCATCGATATCTCTATAAACAGTTGCAACAACTTTGTTTCCCAAAGTATTCCCCATGCCATCAGCAGCTGTAACAGTCTCTGTTACATGGGCTTTGGGCATCTTTTTGCAGCTATCAACCGCAAACTGCAGAAATGCGATCTATAACACATTGAAATGGCTTTCAACAGTCGATCAAATGATTAAGTTGTTTAAGAAGAAAATACATACATTTGTGTGTTTCTTTCATCACACTGCTGTACTTTTTTGCTGTGTTTTACCTCCATCTTGCTGATGATTCAAACAGAATTATGAAAGAATTCTCATAACTCTCTGTTTGTGGTGTGGTCCTGAAAAATCTCAGTTTCGAGGGCTATACAGCCCTCCACCTTAACCCTTCCCCTCCGACTCATCGAGAATCGGGACACCCCTACCCCTTTACTTGAATGCGCAAAATGGAGGGGTAAAGGTAAAGGGGAGGGCCAAGGGGTGAATTGGGACTGGGCCTTACTGTCCCAGAATATACACAAAGGAGTAGGTACTGCATTACCTGCTGCCATAAACTGACCTGTTCTGATGTCCATGTCTTTTGGTTGATAACGCTGATATTTACATCCTGCTCAGAAAACACCAGATTAGTCAGGGGGATCTCTGTTGCCATGGCATCAGGGACATTCACCACCACAGTGGCTGGACGTTGGTCCACAGAGATAATCTGTTGGGGAACAGTGCATTAGTAAAGTCTCAAAGTTATCACATGAAAACATGATTTTTTTGTAAATTTAATTAGCTGTTTTTGTTTTTACTTCAGAATCATGCGACACTGTGGTAAAAAGAGACATCAAATCTGTACCTTTTGGACATAGGTCTGTTGGACAACTGTTGGGGCTGTCAGCATGTTGGAAACAAATGTGGGTGTCTGGGAGACGCTCAGTAGTTCAGCAGATGAGATGCTTTCTATTGTCCGTGAAGGAACTCCAGCAATGAGGGTACCAAGAGATTCCAGAGACGATCCAGTTTTGATCTGTTTAATATATTTTCATTTTAAAGTATTTTAGGGTAGTTTAGACAGTAAAAAGTAGAAGTACTTATGAGCCACATACAGAAATTTTAAAAAGTTATTATATAAATTTCATCCATGTTAAATTAACAGTAACCTGAAATCCCGAGGCGGTGATGCTTTCAATAATTGTGATTGCTTGCTCCTGGTTCCAGGTGCTGACTGAGCTCAAGGTGGACAAAGAAGAAATCAGCACTGACGGGGACACTGATGTGATCTGACTACTGGTCAGACCAGAACTAGATTTGCCGAGGGCTTCAAACGTCTGTGCTGTGATGGTCTTAAAGTTGGATGCCAGTGCAGCAGTCACCTAAAACCAATAGTTATAAGACTGTAAATACCCACATGCTCACACGGCCAGTCTTCACGAATATGTAATGTAAACTCAATGCCTCATATACAATATAAAATCCTATAAAAAATTAGGTTTTTTTTTTTTTGTTAAAGCCGAGTCCTTAAGATATTTTACCTTTAAGACTATAACGCTACAGTGCTAGTTTTTTAATATCACAATTACCTTCAGGATATTGTAATTTAAGTGTTCTGATAGAACATGAGACTTCTGCATGCACTCCTTACCTGTGGTTTCATGTTGTAGTAAATCTACAACATTTCAGACAGGTTAGATATGTAATTTTCAGCAGCAATTACCGATTTACCCTAACCAAGTTATGTTTCTTTTAATGAGAGGTGGTATGTAAAACATCAAACTCTAAACATACCACTGGATCTTCTGTTCCATTGCAGAATTTCTCTAGTTCACTTAAGATGAGTATCGTATCAGCTTCATCCACAGCAGAATATGCTGAATCTGGGACCTCAGAAGAGCACAGGAAAAACCCTGGAAGCCTAATACACATTTCACAACAGTCAAATACCTGTCCTTTGTGGAAAAAAAATGTGTGTGGTATGATACAGTATTACAACAAACTCACAATGAAGGGTTGAAGGTAGGATTGAATGCAAAAAGCTGTGTGATGTAGTACTCTGTCACATTTGTTGGTAGTGCCACGTTGTTAAAGAGCTCAAGGTTGGCTTGGTTCTCCAAGAACACGTTCGTCTTCAAAAAGTAAAAACAAAACAAAAACGTTAAGTTATCAGTTATATGTGTAAAACCTCTAGCTGGTTTCAAACAATTACAAACAAATGAACAAAAATGAACTGGTTGGTTATTGTTATATTGTTTAGAAGTGAGATGATGACATACTTCACTAGTGGAGAGGAAGGTAGTGAGATCATCCAGAGTGATAAATGTTACAAAGTTGCCGATGTTGTTGACGAACCAGGCAGTGGAGTTTAGCTCTGGATCGCTGGCATTGAAACATCTGACTTGAGAGCCTATGGGAAAGTAAAAAAAAAATATCAACCTCATCTTTTTTTTTAAGGAAAGATTTTAACCCTTTCATGCATAGTGGTCACTCCAGTGGACAGTTCTTCTCCAGCTGTTCTCTTGTATATTCATGGGTTTTGTTGTTTTAGTTCCATATCAGCCAACACAGTGGATGCTTATGCACCATCCCATACACTGACATTCAGACCATTACTGTAACTTTGCTGTTCTTGATAAACCTGATCTGCACTAACATGTTTAAGTGTAAATCAATTGTTATTTGTTAGACAAGAAGGTTTTTTTTGCATATTATCTCCATGAAGTGAGTAATTACAAGCATTAGAATATGTTAAAATGTGAGAAGACATAAGATTAGCAGCATTAAAAATGTTTTTATTTCATTGTTTTCACATCCCACTCTGATATTGGGTTTTAAACACGTTTCTTTACTTCAAAAATTAAATGCATGGATATTTTTGTAACTCCATAGAAAAAAAAAAAAACTCGATTGCATTGTTTTTTTCATGCCTAAGGAGGAATAAAAACACTGAAGAAAATATCTTGACTAAGGTTCTCACAATTCATGCATGAAAGGGTTAAACAACTGAATCCATGCTGCATATTTAGTGTACATCTATTTTCTGAGGAGTGTATTTTACCAGTGCTTAAGTAGGTCCTGATGGTGACGTAGACATCATCTCGTCCAAAGTTAGAGCTGTTGTATGTGAAGTTACTTCCCATTACAGACACCCTTTAAAGAGACAATGATATAGACAGTATTTATCATGTGTACCATTTGCTGTTGTCATTTGTCAGCTGCCAGTTTTTAACACAGTGTAAAAAGACTTACAGTTTCTGGAAGCCAAGGCAAGATGCATTCTGCACTTCTGTGGAGCTAATGAGGCTCTTGCTCACGAAATTTAGGTAGTTTCTTAACCGTCTGTTAAACCACAAATCAGCCTCAGATCTGCTGTTGCTGCTCAGTGCCAAAGGCCAAAAACAGGGAAGGGTCACCATCCTCACATCGTCTGGAACATCCTCCTAATATTACACACACACACACACACACACACACACACACACACACACACACACAGAGAGACTCATAAGTCTTTAATGAGAGGCAGGTGCAAAATTGGTCAAGTTTAACTAATGGTGAAATAATTTAAATGCCAAAACTACTTTATGTTCTTTAACCCTTTAACCCCTTAGACATTATTTCAGGTAAACGTGGTGCTGTGAATGTGCGTCTGTTTCAGTGTCATAAAAGCTGCTGTGAGTATGTGCTTGTGTTCGTTTTCTTCAGTGGTTTTGTTTTATTGGGTGTTTTAGGGTCAAAACAGGGTGGAATAACAAAAAAAAACAAAAAACAAAGGGAGGAATTGAAGTTTGACAGGTTTTTACTAAATAAGGCACTCAGAATGTGCATCAATAAGAGATTTAGGATGTTTATCATGAACTGTGAACTGGAACGCACCGAACAACAAGTATTTGAATTTTGGCCCAGTAGGTTTGATTTTGGGGCTCTTTTGTTTTTTAAGTCAACTGTGAAATTTCCCAATGGTGGTATCAGTAAAGTCTTATCTTAAGTCAGTCCAGCTGCTTTTTGGCACCTGGTTAACTACTTTTTGGGGTTCAACCAGGTGCCAAAAAGCAGTTACAGTCAAGACTTGGTAAAAACACAGTAAAACAATAAAATAAAGGAAAATCACAACAACACTACAAACATTTAAAAAAAAAAAAAAAAAAAAAAAAAAAGCCCAAAACATCTATTTTTATAGCGAGCCGGTCTCACTCACTGCTCTGTGGTTTGCCCCTTATTCCACAGGTGGTGTGGGTTGCACTGAGCATGCTCAGATGTCTATGGAAAGTGCAAAATCTATTCTATCAGCACATTTTGAAATTTTTCTTATAGAGCAAATGGTTGAATTTTTATGAATATTTAAAATAAATCATACATTCAGAATGCTCGTCACAGACATGTTAGGGTTTAAAGGGTTCAATTAGGATTAAGATGCTAATGCACTTATGGCTAGACTTTTTCATAATGTGTGTAATGTTTACAAATGGTACGTACAAATTCCAGGAAGGCGAGAGAGTTGTTGTAGTTGTTGTAGAGGACGCAGATGTCAGGGTCATTACCGATCACATTGGGTTGACTGAGGAATTGTTGTAACTCTGACGTGGTAATTGTACTTAGGAGCTGAAAGATAAACACACATTTTCAACGATTGCTCTGAATAGTTTCAACCAAAGACCATTGGCTGGACTTTGCATCAGTGTTATAATTAAGTCATGGCACTCAATATAACATGATGGGAATTGTGCCTCTGCAGAGTTATCACCATTACAAATGTTTGTGAATTTTACAAAAAGCTTCAACTAAGAATTATCATCATACTAATAGTACAGTACCTCGGCCTTGCGCGTCTCTGGCAGTAGAGACATTAACATGGACAGGTCTGGGAAGCCAAAGCTGAGGAAAGTTCTTCTCAGATAGACATAGAAACTTCCACCTTCGTAACACCTGAGGGGTGTCAGACCTATTTAAAAAGCAAGCAAATAAAATCATTCCTTACGGTAGCATAGAACAGCACTAACTGAACATACACTGTCGCTAGAACACAGGTGTCAAACATGTGGCCCGGGGGCCAAATCCGGCCCGCCAAAGGGTCCAGTCCGGCCCGTGGGATGAATTTGTGAAATGCAAACATTATAATGAAGATATTAACAATCAAGAATGTGAAAATCATTTTAGGTCAGTTCAGTCTAAAGTGGATCAGACCAGTAAAATACAATCAAAACAACCTATAAATAATGAAAAATGCAAATTTTTGTCTTTTTTTTTTTTGTGTAAAAAAATGTAAAATTGTACAAAAATGTTTATATTTACAGACTATCCTTTTACAAACAAATGTGAATAACCTGAACAAATATGAACAATATGAAATTTCTTAAGAGACGCATTTAGAATTTTATCAATATTCCACCTGTTACTAAATATTTTGAGTATTTGTAGATCCACTGTGATCTGTAAGTTGTGAAGCACATGTATAAATGATAAACTGAGGCGTAATATTGTTAAAATTACACTTATTTTTCTTAAGAATTTTCAGGTCGTTCATATTTGTTCATGTTATGTTCAAGTACAGTTCATAGAAGTAAACATTTTCATTATGGAATTTTACTTTTTTCACTCAAAAACATAGAGAAAACTTTGGTGCGGACATTATTTATAAGTTCTTAACCTATTATTTATATTATTTTACTGGTCCGGCCCACTTTAGATCATATTAGGTTGAATGTGGCCCCTGAACTAAAATGAGTTTGACACCCCTGCCCTAGAAGAACTCTCCATAACCTTCTTCAAAAATCACTTTTCAACAACTGTCGCTCATGAGTTTTGCAGCTAACCTAACACGACTGTATGATTTGCTTTACAAACCTTGGAGGAAAAGAATGGTGCTATGGAAGATCTCCTTTTGGGTGGTGTTACTCAGTGTCAGGTGTATTGTGTCCAGTAATGTGAACCTAAATAGAGAAATATATTTAATGGTAAATACTAAAACACATGATTCATCCCAACATTTGACCAAAAATGCTGTATGCTGATCATTTGTTTTTGCTTACAGGTCGTAATTTGTTTTTATATGACCACAATGGCAATAACCGATACTATAAGAATTCTTACATCTCTTGGCTGTTATCACAGCTCCTGTTGGTCCCGATGTCAAACAAAGGCGTCACAAAACTGGGAGGGAGATTGACCAGGAAGGGCCTGAGTCGCACCGTGAGCCACAGCAGGAACTCAGTGTCATTAATGCCTGGAGAGGACAGAATTCCTCTATCGAATATTGCTTGGAGGAAGGCAGATTTCACCTCTTCTGTGTAGTTGGCTTGGTGAATCTGGGGAATGAATATGGGAATAAATAAGAAACTGAACTTTGAAGTTAAAGAATATTAAAAATGCTGTGTAGAAGCATTGCATTTGGATGATGTTTCCATTTATATCTTTGTTTATAGCCTAATCTGTGTATTCTTATGTTATTTTTAAAAGCTAGAAAATAAAAAAAACATTTGACAAAATATTAAACATATTTTGAAAGAAACTTAAAATGTAGTAAAACAGCATTTTGTGTCATTAGTCATTAGAGAAGGATCCATTGTGCCAGTATGAAAAATCTGCAGGCAAATGGTAAACAAGCTTCCACTTTCTGTCTGCAGATAGTTACCTCAACGGCCGGTGAAACCACATCAAAGAAAGCAGCCAATTCATCAGAGCTGATGAAACTCATGACTTTTGTCACATCTTGCTTTGTCCTGAGCTGTGAGGGAGTTGCTGCTAGCTCACTCAGCTGAATGGGAGTGAGAAGATCTGCAACCTGCACCTATGGGTGACAGCAGCATGTCAGTAAGTGAACATCGATGTTGAACTGTTACTATGTCCAGCAGAATACACATACAGGGGTTGGACAAAATAATGGAAACACCTAACATTGTGGCATCATAGAAGGTGTTTCCATTATTTTGTCCAACCCCTGTAGATTAAATATATGTCATGTAACAGAGAGGCTAATTTACTAATATTCTGAACACATGTTGTTTACTCCTGACACATATGTACACCCAAAACCATCCTACACGTTTAAATCAAATCACTTTACCGTGCATTTGCTCTGTACTGAATTTTCTATTAATATTCCATTATGTAAATTACACATTCATCTAGTGAGTGTCACACTGGTGTTATGATCATAGGTTGAAAAATAACAAGCTTATGTGATGATATGTTATTTATGATAAATAGTAGACACAGAATTGAATTTCAACAATCTCTAATTTGTCAGTCTCTTGATAATTTTTGATTCAGGTTATGAACGTGGGCTGTTCTGAATATATGACTGCTTTAAGTGTGTGTCTGTTCAGGGGTTCTCACAGGATTAGTATTGCCACCTGTCCTGGTTTTACCAGGACTGTCCTTTTTTGTAGCCTGTCCCAGAAAATGTCCAAATTCTCCCGGGACACGGAATGTCTTGGTTTTTAATGGACTATGTTGATGGCATTATGAATAAACTGAGGGTTAGCAACATGTAGCACACTGGTTTAAGTACATGTCTGTAGGAGAGCCACCCCATTGTATGTGTGTGTGTGTGTGTGTGCGCGCTGTCTATTGCATGGATGGGACGCACTTCACCTGTAGTTGTTAAAGGGGCAGCGACACACCCTGAATAATTGAACTGAACATTAAGTCCAAAACAAAGCCTATCTCTGTCGTGCATCAATTCAACTGATGCTTGATAAGAGAAATAGACTGTCAGTTTCAATGGTGAAGACTGAGTTTCAGGTCAGATTGAATTTTAAAATACCATGCCATGAATTCAAGACATTTGTTGAAGAACAGAGGTCACTGATAGCTGCAGCAAAGGGAAACACAAAATATAAACGGAAGACCAGGTAAGAAAATGATTACATCCAGATGGCCTATCTGACGGTTTCCCAGGAGCCACAGTAAAAGACATCAGTGAGAAAATTCATGACACACTAGAGGTGCACTCCTCTGTCCATACAGTGATGGTGCATGTCGGCACCAATGATGTTCCCCGATGACAGTCAAAGCTTTTAAAGGTGGATTTTCTAAACCTTTTCAAAATTCTGCGCCAAGCAAGGGTGAAATGTTTCATATCTGGTCCTATCCCTACAATTGGCCGTGGGTATGGCCACTTCTCCAGGCTCCTATCTCTGCACATATGACTGTCATCCTCCTGCCTGGCTCACGACATGGTGTATATTGACAATTTTAATCTTTTCTGGAATCGAATGGACTCGTTTAATAAGGATGGACTACACCCAAACTACAGGGGAGCACACTTTCTCTCCGCAAACATAAACTTTTATTTGGCACTGTGCCAGGACTCTCTGTGCACATCCCTGTCCACAACATCCACATCCTCGCAGCCTCTGGACTGACTTCAGACCTCATCGGAGTTAGATACACTGACACACTCACTCTATTCCAGTCTATATAACACACAAATCTAAAAGAAAGAGGAATGGTGGTAGGTCCATAAACTTAAATCATCTTGTGCCCCTGCGCATGCACGGAACCCTGGAGAACAATCCATCAGTGACTTTTAAAATGGCAGTCTTAAAAGTGAGATCACTTTCAAATAAATCGTTTGTAATTAATGGCATGACAAATGACAAATCTCAAGAAAAATTGTAGGAAAGCAGAAAGAAAATGGTGCAAGAATAAAATCACAATCAACTAGAAGCACTCGGAGAGCGCAGACCTCCGCCAAGGCTGATCAGTGGCCCCCTCCGTGGGCCCCCCCACCCCCGATCACCACCAAAATTTAATCATTTCTTCCTTATCCCATTTCCAACAAACCCTGAAAATTTCATCCAAATCTGTCCATAACTTTTTGAGTTATGTTGCACACTAACGGACAGACAAACAAACAAACAAACAGACAAACAAACAAACCCTGGCAAAAACATAACCTCCTTGGCGGAGGTAATTATGAAATTTACAGGGAACAACTTAAAAACTACAATAACTGTCTGAAGTAAGAAAGACTCTCATACTTTTCCAAACTTATAAATGACAACCGCCATAATCCACAGCTCCTGTTTTCTCCATTTAGCTCAGTAATTAACCCCATCTTCAACAACAGTGCTCCTTCAAAACATGCCTAACTGGGATGAGTTCATAAGTCACTTCACCAGTAAAATACAGTCTATCAGGTCAGACCTGCTGCAGCTACAGCCAGGCAATGTTTTTATCTCAGATCCACTGGTTTTATCTGATACTGTGGAGAATTTTGCCCTGGTTGATGCTAATTGTCTTAACAAAATCATTTTACAGCTAAAAACAACCACTTGCTTTTTAGACTCTATTCCCACATCTCTTTTTAAATTGGTTTTTACATTTTTAGATCAAGATGTTCTTAATATTCTAAATTACTCATTGCAGACAGGGGTCTTTCCAACAGCTCTTAAAACCGCCATGGTCAGACCCCTTCTCAAGAATCATAAACTGGACCCCTCCCTTGCCAGCAACTACAGACCTGTGTCCAACCTGCCGTTTTAAGTAAAATTTTAGAGAAAATTGTTTTTAACTAGATCAGCGATTTTATCATTTCTAACAACATTTTAGAATTTTATCAATCTGGTTTTAGAGCGCACCATAGCACAGAGACGGCACTGGTTAAAATTTTAAATGACATTAGATCCAATATGGACAACAAAAAGCTTGCCGTCTTGGTCCTGTTGGATCTTAAGGCAGCGTTTGACACTGTGGACCACTGCATTCTTTTAGACAGATTGCATACCACAGTTGGTCTGTCTGGGTCTGTTTTTAACTGGTTTGAATCATTTTTAACAAACAGGGATTTTTATGTTAGTATTGCAGAACACTCATCAAAACGGTGCAAAATGGAGTGTGGTGTTCCCCAAGGGTCAATTTCAGGTCCAACCCTTTTTAACCTTTATATGCTGCCTCTAGGACAGGTCATCAGGAGACATGGCATTAACTTGCATAGTTATGGTGATGACACTCTGCTTTATATTGTTGTGTCTCCTGATGACCTTAGTCCCCATTGACACCCTTTTAAATTTCATTTTAGATATTAAGACCTGGATGGCAGCAAACTTCCTCCAGCTCAACCAGGGCAAAACCGAGGTTTTAACTGTTGGTCCTGAGGCTCAGAGGGAGAGGCTCAAAGCTGAGCTCCAAACCCATTCACTCGACTCTTCTGAGAGGGTTAAAAGTCTGGGTGTTTTACTTGATTGTGAGCTTAGCTTTGAGCCACACATAGGGTCTGTCACCAAAACAGGTTTTTATCATTTAAAGAATATTGCCAGAGTAAGAGCCTTTCTCTCTTGAACCAGTGCAGAGACTCTGATACATACATTTGTCACAAGTCGCATTGATTATTGTAACGCTCTCCTTTCTGGTCTTCCTAAGAAGACCATTGCACAGCTGCAGCTGCTCCAAAACTCAGCAGCCCGACTGCTGATGAGGACCAGACAGAGAGAGCATATCACACCAGTGCTCAGGTCTCTGCACTGGCTCCCTGTGAGCTTCGGCATCAATTTTAAAGTGCTTTTATTGGTTTCTAAAACTCTTAATGGTCTTAGCCCTATTTATTTATCCAATTTGCTTTTAATATATGAGCCCTCTCAGACCCTCAGGTCCTCAGGTAGTAATCTTTTAACTGTTCCTAGAGTCCACTCCAAAACTCATGGTGAGGCCTCATTCAGCTTTTATGGCCCCATACTATGGAACAGTCTACCTGAGGACCTGAGGTCCACTGCGAGTGTTCATATTTTTAAAAGTAAACTCAAAACTCATCTTTTTAGTTTAGCTTTTAATTAAACTCTTACTTAAACATTGCTTCACTTTGTTGGTTTTATTTTTAGTTGCAACTGCGGGACAGTGGGGGGTTTGATGTGAAGCACTTTGTGCTACATGTACCATGTATGAAAAGTGCTATACAAATAAAGTTTGACTGATTGATTCATTGACAGATGCATTAAGTGTAAGAGCCTATGTGATGCCAAAGTATGTTAAAGGAAACTCTAATGTCATCCCTTTACTCATGTGTATGTCGTATCATCGATATGTCCAGGTCTTTTGTCAGACACAGGTGGCAACCCTACTCAGGTGACACAATGCTAGACCTTGTGCACAACTGGTAGAACTGGGTTCATACAATGTTTTATCAGATCACTATTTTCCTTATCATTGATAGTGAACATTGGAAACACTTACTCCATTGAAATTGTTCTTCAAGGTTACAAAATCCATGTAGGTGGAAAGTACACTGAATTGGCCAAAGTTCTTTTCCACCCATTGTCTGTCATCATTTATAGATCCAACACATGAGAAACCTGGACAATAAAACACAGAATGTTAAAAATGAACATGCCATGCCATGAAATACATACAGGCAATTGCAGTTACAAGTAGATATGGACACGCCAATCTATTGCTGTTTCGACTGTCATCAACTTTCCTGCTCGAACTACATTCATGAAGGTGATGACTAATGTTTATGTGTTTATGTATGGATGTGTCTAATAATGTGAGTACAGGTCAGCTGAGCTGCTAGCTCTAGAGCTAAATCTAGTTCAGTACACTGCCAAATATCTTGGCATGTTGGCATGAAATGTTCTGTACTGAGCTGTGTTTGTCTCCAATGATAGGTATGTGCAAACGATAAACTATAATTAATTTATGTCAAGTTTATTGACTTAAATTTGATGTTTAGTTTAGCCGGTTGGCACATAACAAGTTAGCAAAAAACAAACAACAAAGAACACAAATAATAACAAATAATAAATATCAGATTTTAGCTAAATTGCTGTTCTAAACATAAGCATCATTATTGGCAAGGATTTCAGTTTTTGTTACCTGAAGAAGAATGTCTCCTCAGATAGTCTTTTGCAAATGAAAAAACGTATTGGGTTTGCCTCATGGTGAGGTGGATAAAAACGTTGTTGCACCCTTGTACGCTGTAGGGGAAATTTTTAATTCAGCAAAGTGGAGAACCAAATAACTGGAAAAACAATTATGATCAACATGACAGACTTTTTACTCACATTTCTTGATAGGAGTCACAAGTGATATTTCTTGGGATAATTTCAAATGTTCTTGAGTTAATGCTGGGGAGGAACAAAGGTAGGTAGACCTGGAACCACAATCTGAATCCCTCAGCATTCAGCATGTGGAGTTTGGGGCCAAGTGCCATTAGCGTCAGATTGAAAATAGTGTCTCTGATTCTTGGTTCAATGGTTGTCAGGTTTTGCTAGGAAAAATGAAATAATTTGTTAGTGCATATATATGAATATTCATAGATATTCTTTAGGGAATGTGGCATGGAAAAAGTTCAGCCACTTAATTCCGCTACCCTTGCATTTTAGTCTGCTCATGCAGTTCTCTCATTGACCAAGAGTTATGGCCAAACTAGGTTTTTGTGAAGTCACTATGATGATTGACCTTAAACGAGCAAAATATAATCACTTGATCTTTTTGTCAAACTTAACCTCTGTTAAATTTGACAAAATCCCCCAGAGTGTTCCTGAGATATCACCTTCACAAGATTTGACAGATATGAAGTCATTGTAAGCTTGGCGTTTGACCATCAAAATTTCTTCTTAGGATCAGATGACTTCAGTTGGCCCCCAGTCCACTGCTATAAGTTTGTTTTTAAGCCATTTGAATGTCTGCGAATTAGAGCCTGACCGATTAATCGTCCGATTATAGCGTATCACCGATTAATCAACATCGCCCAATATGTAGCCGATGTATTAACTTTTTTGCTGTGCGGAGATTCTGTCTCCTGTGCGTGTGTGTGTGTGCTGCCCGGAAAGTTAGGGGAACAGTAAAGCGAGTTAGTTTGACTTTCACTCCTGCTCGGACAATGATGCTACCACCCCCACACACACAATCAGATAATCACGGAGCTACACCCCCCACCGCTCACGCGCTCTTACAAGGATGGACTGCTAATACCCCCCACCCCCCCCCCCCCCCCCCCCCCCCCTGGCGAAAATTACGGATGATGCTAAATTACATGTCTTTTAGTATCAAAAAATATAATGATCTAGAAGAGTGACTGCCACATTGCATAACCTACTAGTACTAGAACCCAAAGAAAGTGCTTTGGGATATGGAAACAGAATATAATGATTTTTATGATCAAACTCATAGTTGGTAGTAAAAAAAAATGGAAAAGCATTTCTGATTAAAATACTCACATTGGCTGCACCATTAACAAATTCGCCAAAGAACGATGCAAGATGCTCAATATCAGATGATGAAGTGAGATCTGTGAAAATAAGCCTCACAAGGGTTTCATTTGACAGGTTGGTTGATTCAAGAAGAAATTCAGCCTGTTGTCGGGCAGAAAGGTCAACTACTGCCACCTAACAGACAGAAAAAAAAATGTTTTTTACAGATTGCATGTTTTAAAGTACATTGCATCAAGAGATATAACATATTGTAACTCAGGGTGGAAATACATTATTAAACTTTATGAACAAGAATGAAAAGTACTGGTCTAAAATTGAAAATTCTACAAGTGAAAATTCTTTGTTTGAAAACTGCTAAAATGAAAAATTGATTTCAATAATGACATATCCAGAAAAATTTCAGTAATCTAATAACTCAAATTCTACTGATACACAGTATGACTAATATGAAAAGTAGAATAATCCAGTTTGTTAACGACAAAAACAGTTATAACAGAGTTCTGTAGTAGAATTAAAAAAAACAGGGTAATAGCAATAAATAAAAAACTATTTATAATACTATGAAATTTAAAGGAGACTGTTGAAATACATTACTTACCTCAGACAGATTGAAGAATCTAAACTCAGAGTAGCTTATGTACTCAGAAAACGGACCAAAATTTTCATCCACCCATTCATCATCACTCAGAATCCCTTGCCTACAAACTAAAGTATATGCTTAAAATTAGTGTCCTTGGAATTTAAATGATTTTGTTACAATTTCAAGTCCTTGGGCGAGTCCACCGATGCTAAGGGCACAGTTTACTGTGTCAGCCTTACCTGGTGTATTAATGACACTGGCGGAGTTCTTCAGGTAGCGCAGCAAAACATCTGCCATTTGTGGTCGTGTAGGTGAAGGTATGTCAGAGAAAACCATGGCCAATCCTTGCACACTGCCGGAGGGGGGGGATACAAACATTCTCAGCAAACAGCTACCGTAACATTGCTTACTGTACAGCAATCAAGTGGTTTTGCTGGAACCCTGCAACTCACACGACACGGTAGTTTGTGCAGTTTAGGTGTGCGGTTGTGTTCTCCAGCATCTCTGGCGTGAGACTTGAGAGGACAACAGTCAGTCTTAGGGTAAACCACTTAATCCAGTCGTCTCGCCGGAAGCCAGGGAATCTGCCTTGGAGGATGGTAAAGGCCCGTTCCATTGCACGGTCTTTTGCAGGACGTTGAAAACTGGGCACCTGTCAAAGGATGACAGCAGAAGATATGAACGACAGGCACGTTTCACACTGGTAATAAACAAGTCACAAACACACGTATTTACTTATGTAAATACTACGACTGATTGAAAGCCAGAGACAGACTCTCTTCAACGCGTGCTGAGGAGCAGCCTACCATTCCGTCAGCTGTCAGCTCTGAGAAGAATTTGTCCATGTTGTCTACAGCGTCGCCATCCTCAAGCCGGTCAAACACACGGTCAACCAGCCCTGTGTCATTCAAGGCCCCTGAGGTCAGCGTCAGCTGTGCCACCTGGGTAGGAGTCAGCTCTGACAAGGAATCCACCTACGCAAGGAAATCAGGATGAAATCAAACAGCCACAACCGCAAAAGTGCCGGTGCATGTTTCAAGCTGGGAGATGAATTCTACAATTGCAATTGTCACTTACGCCGGAGAAATTGGGATTTAGGGCTTGCAAATCCTGCAGGGTGGCAAAACCAGAGAAGCCGCCCAAGTTGGCCTCCAGCCACTCTCTACTGCTTGGGTAAAATGAGACGCAGCCAGGATCTGCAAAGAAAATGTGGCGGGGGGGCATGGGCAGGGAGTTACCAATATATACTACTGCAACTACTGTCAAATCAAACATTAGCGCCTGCCTTTACCTGATGAATCGTTTCTGGAAAGGAATGGCTGGATGAAATAGGTGAAGACTGCCCTCTGTCCTTCTCTGTCCATGAGTGGCCTTTGCTGACTGAACACCTGGATGCTAAAATGGAAGAGTAGGTTTTAGACATCCGTTACAAAACCCTGGGCGTTTTTTTCTGCAGTCCTCTTATGAGCTGGAGCAGCATATACCAAATTTGCTTACCTTCTCCGGTAGGCAGAGCAGCTGAAATCCTTGGTGCTCAGGCAGAAGAGGAAGTTGGCGGATGGAGAGGCCAAAAACGGTAGAATCTTTCCCTGGAAGAATCTCCCGACAAAGGTCTCATTTTGCAGTTGCGTCTGGTTGAACTTGTCAATGCTCACTTCTCCAAGAGCCTCAAGAGCCTGTGACAGGGATGGCTTGCTGGTGTTGGTGGCCTAGGAACACAAAAGAAAAAAACAAACAAAAGCAAAACAAAAAAGAAAAGCAAAAAAACAATCCTTTAGTTTAGCTTGATGCAAACTCTACTCAGAGGCACCAGTTTTCTGGAATGGTAATACAGCCTTTACCATGGCAGAGAATAGTTCAAGAGCCTGGTCGAGTACAGAAGAAGCTTTCTGGAATAAAAGCTTCCAGACCTCCACTGGGTATGTCGATGGGCTTTCTGTCGAGCATTCCAACAGTGCCGCCAGGTTGCTGGCTGTGAGATTTGAAGCCTTGGAAGAAAGGAGAAAACCAAAGAAAGAGAATGGCTCTCAGAGCTTACGGAAATGTCTTTCACTGTGGTCCTGCAACAATGGCCCAATCATTTATAGTTTAAATAAGGCAAGCTTACCGAGGAGCAGGCATGCTCCAGGATGGTAAAGTTGCACACGGCCCCAGATGACTGGCCGGTAGACAGGATTTGTTCCAGCTGCGATCTGAGGCAAACAACAACGAGACATGTTTAGAGCCGGCCTCCTATTGTGCTGCAAGTCCTGCTATCGCTGCCGCTACTCAAAACAGTGATTCACCTACCTATCACCCTCAGGACAGATGAGAGCCTCTGTGAAAAGACAATATTCGTACATGAAAACGTGTGCCTTCAGAACACATTGTTGATATCACATTTCAGACATCTCATGCTCTAAACTTACCATCCACTGCAGTGTCTTTACACTGAGAAAGAGCAAAGCATAAGTGTTAGTCTTGCGGCAAAGCCTGACAAACCTTAAGATACTTAAAGGAGGCACACTCAACTACTTTTATGTGCCAAAAGGGTTCCCCGTAAACTGCAATTGAAACTGTATATCCATGCAATACCCTCAAATGAATTCTCTTACCACAAATGAGTCCGGAATCGAGCAACCTATACCAGAGTAGGAGTGAAACAAAAGCACAACGTCAGTACAGCTATCGCGGCAGTAGTTGTAATCTACTTTTCTGAAAAAGTTTGTCAGCAGAGTGTCTTGCCACGCACGTGGGAAATTCTCCTCCAGTGACTGCACGCTTGCCCTCACGTCGGTCGTCTCAGACAGCGGCAGGGATTGCGCACTTTGCCGAAGACCGGTGACACTGACGGAGGAAAAGCGGTCATTTTTTGGTGACTTGTCTTGGTTTACGCCATTCAACACCCAAACTAGCTCTTTCCTTCAAAGATGTTTTTGCTTACATTTCTGTGTAGGATTCACAGCTGATATTTCTTGGAATCAGGGCCACGAAGCTGGGGCGGAAGCTGGCCAAAACAGGAACCAAGTAGACCTGGCACCACACGCCCCAGTCTTCAGGCTCAAAGCCTGCAAGTTCAGGAGCAAGCGCTGTCAAGGTCATATTCAAGATGGTGCCTCTTACTTCTGCGTTTTCGATGAAGGTGATATTTCTCTGAAAGGGAAAGGGTTCAGGATTTAGTCCGGGAGGGTATTTTGCCTTTCTCAGATCAATGCACAACATGAGGATGAGCTCGCTGATATTTCGTGCGATCGTTTCTATCACAGCTATAGCATTTTGAGTCACCTCTTGTCCCCTTGCTGACTTTTGCTGAAATTCGATTGAGCCCAGGAAATTTGTTGGGCGTGGCCTAATTGTCAGCCAGTTCCGTGATAAGTATGATAATCGTGGACTTAAGGATTCACCTGCTTGGCAGTGTCTGAGAAGGCCTGGAAAAACGCTCTGAGGTCGTCGGTATCATTAGACGCTGCCAGTTTTCCAAACACCGCCTTCACAATGGTTGGATCTTCCAAAGCGCCACTCTCCGGATCCAGGATCAACTCAGCCTGTTGGCTTGTTGTCAGGGCGTCCACAACCTCCACCTGTGTGACGGTGCAAAAAGAGCAGACACATGATCTGCTTCTTGCTTTTCACATACAAAGTCCGCCTCTATGTGCAGACTTTCCAGTTGCGAACATGGCGCTGTCGCTTTCAGGGCAGAGTGGCGGTGAAATGTGGTACTTACCCCGGAGATGTTGAAGAATTTAAGCTCAGAGTATGTTATGAACTCAGAGAATGGACCGGTGTTTTCTTCCACCCATTCAGCATCAGTCAGAATCCCTTGCCTGCAAACTAAGGTGCATGAAACGATATTAGCATCCCTACAACTTTGCAAGCCCATACACCTATATCTGTGTGCATCTATTTTTGCATATATTCTGCATAACCTTCTTTTTGTGTTGCGCAAGCAACAAGTCAGGTGTGGGCGTTCTGCTCAGTGCAGTGTCGAGGCATTTTGTTACAATTTCAAGTCCTTGGGCGAGTCCACCGATGCTAAGGGCACAGTTTACTGTGTCAGCCTTACCTGGTGTATTAATGACACTGGCGGAGTTCTTCAGGTAGCGCAGCAAAACATCTGCCATTTGTGGTCGTGTAGGTGAAGGTATGTCAGAGAAAACCATGGCCAATCCTTGCACACTGCCGGAGGGGGGGGGATACAAACATTCTCAGCAAAAAGCTACCGTAACATTGCTTACTGTACAGCAATCAAGTGGTTTTGCTGGAACCCTGCAACTCACACGACACGGTAGTTTGTGCAGTTTAGGTGTGCGGTTGTGTTCTCCAGCATCTCTGGCGTGAGACTTGAGAGGACAACAGTCAGTCTTAGGGTAAACCACTTAATCCAGTCGTCTCGCCGGAAGCCAGGGAATCTGCCTTGGAGGATGGTAAAGGCCCGTTCCATTGCACGGTCTTTTGCAGGACGTTGAAAACTGGGCACCTGTCAAAGGATGACAGCAGAAGATATGAACGACAGGCACGTTTCACACTGGTAATAAACAAGTCACAAACACACGTATTTACTTATGTAAATACTACGACTGATTGAAAGCCAGAGACAGACTCTCTTCAACGCGTGCTGAGGAGCAGCCTACCATTCCGTCAGCTGTCAGCTCTGAGAAGAATTTGTCCATGTTGTCTACAGCGTCGCCATCCTCAAGCCGGTCAAACACACGGTCAACCAGCCCTGTGTCATTCAAGGCCCCTGAGGTCAGCGTCAGCTGTGCCACCTGGGTAGGAGTCAGCTCTGACAAGGAATCCACCTACGCAAGGAAATCAGGATGAAATCAAACAGCCACAACCGCAAAAGTGCCGGTGCATGTTTCAAGCTGGGAGATGAATTCTACAATTGCAATTGTCACTTACGCCGGAGAAATTGGGATTTAGGGCTTGCAAATCCTGCAGGGTGGCAAAACCAGAGAAGCCGCCCAAGTTGGCCTCCAGCCACTCTCTACTGCTTGGGTAAAATGAGACGCAGCCAGGATCTGCAAAGAAAATGTGGCGGGGGGGCATGGGCAGGGAGTTACCAATATATACTACTGCAACTACTGTCAAATCAAACATTAGCGCCTGCCTTTACCTGATGAATCGTTTCTGGAAAGGAATGGCTGGATGAAATAGGTGAAGACTGCCCTCTGTCCTTCTCTGTCCATGAGTGGCCTTTGCTGACTGAACACCTGGATGCTAAAATGGAAGAGTAGGTTTTAGACATCCGTTACAAAACCCTGGGCAGTTTTTTTCTGCAGTCCTCTTATGAGCTGGAGCAGCATATACCAAATTTGCTTACCTTCTCCGGTAGGCAGAGCAGCTGAAATCCTTGGTGCTCAGGCAGAAGAGGAAGTTGGCGGATGGAGAGGCCAAAAACGGTAGAATCTTTCCCTGGAAGAATCTCCCGACAAAGGTCTCATTTTGCAGTTGCGTCTGGTTGAACTTGTCAATGCTCACTTCTCCAAGAGCCTCAAGAGCCTGTGACAGGGATGGCTTGCTGGTGTTGGTGGCCTAGGAACACAAAAGAAAAAAACAAACAAAAGCAAAACAAAAAAGAAAAGCAAAAAAGCAATCCTTTAGTTTAGCTTGATGCAAACTCTACTCAGAGGCACCAGTTTTCTGGAATGGTAATACAGCCTTTACCATGGCAGAGAATAGTTCAAGAGCCTGGTCGAGTACAGAAGAAGCTTTCTGGAATAAAAGCTTCCAGACCTCCACTGGGTATGTCGATGGGCTTTCTGTCGAGCATTCCAACAGTGCCGCCAGGTTGCTGGCTGTGAGATTTGAAGCCTTGGAAGAAAGGAGAAAACCAAAGAAAGAGAATGGCTCTCAGAGCTTACGGAAATGTCTTTCACTGTGGTCCTGCAACAATGGCCCAATCATTTATAGTTTAAATAAGGCAAGCTCACCGAGGAGCAGGCATGCTCCAGGATGGTAAAGTTGCACACGGCCCCAGATGACTGGCCGGTAGACAGGATTTGTTCCAGCTGCGATCTGAGGCAAACAACAACGAGACATGTTTAGAGCCGGCCTCCTATTGTGCTGCAAGTCCTGCTATCGCTGCCGCTACTCAAAACAGTGATTCACCTACCTATCACCCTCAGGACAGATGAGAGCCTCTGTGAAAAGACAATATTCGTACATGAAAACGTGTGCCTTCAGAACACATTGTTGATATCACATTTCAGACATCTCATGCTCTAAACTTACCATCCACTGCAGTGTCTTTACACTGAGAAAGAGCAAAGCATAAGTGTTAGTCTTGCGGCAAAGCCTGACAAACCTTAAGATACTTAAAGGAGGCACACTCAACTACTTTTATGTGCCAAAAGGGTTCCCCGTAAACTGCAATTGAAACTGTATATCCATGCAATACCCTCAAATGAATTCTCTTACCACAAATGAGTCCGGAATCGAGCAACCTATACCAGAGTAGGAGTGAAACAAAAGCACAACGTCAGTACAGCTATCGCGGCAGTAGTTGTAATCTACTTTTCTGAAAAAGTTTGTCAGCAGAGTGTCTTGCCACGCACGTGGGAAATTCTCCTCCAGTGACTGCACGCTTGCCCTCACGTCGGTCGTCTCAGACAGCGGCAGGGATTGCGCACTTTGCCGAAGACCGGTGACACTGACGGAGGAAAAGCGGTCATTTTTTGGTGACTTGTCTTGGTTTACGCCATTCAACACCCAAACTAGCTCTTTCCTTCAAAGATGTTTTTGCTTACATTTCTGTGTAGGATTCACAGCTGATATTTCTTGGAATCAGGGCCACGAAGCTGGGGCGGAAGCTGGCCAAAACAGGAACCAAGTAGACCTGGCACCACACGCCCCAGTCTTCAGGCTCAAAGCCTGCAAGTTCAGGAGCAAGCGCTGTCAAGGTCAAGTTCAAGATGGTGCCTCTTACTTCTGCGTTTTCGATGAAGGTGATATTTCTCTGAAAGGGAAAGGGTTCAGGATTTAGTCCGGGAGGGTATTTTGCCTTTCTCAGATCAATGCACAACATGAGGATGAGCTCGCTGATATTTCGTGCGATCGTTTCTATCACAGCTATAGCATTTTGAGTCACCTCTTGTCCCCTTGCTGACTTTTGCTGAAATTCGATTGAGCCCAGGAAATTTGTTGGGCGTGGCCTAATTGTCAGCCAGTTCCGTGATAAGTATGATAATCGTGGACTTAAGGATTCACCTGCTTGGCAGTGTCTGAGAAGGCCTGGAAAAACGCTCTGAGGTCGTCGGTATCATTAGACGCTGCCAGTTTTCCAAACACCGCCTTCACAATGGTTGGATCTTCCAAAGCGCCACTCTCCGGATCCAGGATCAACTCAGCCTGTTGGCTTGTTGTCAGGGCGTCCACAACCTCCACCTGTGTGACGGTGCAAAAAGAGCAGACACATGATCTGCTTCTTGCTTTTCACATACAAAGTCCGCCTCTATGTGCAGACTTTCCAGTTGCGAACATGGCGCTGTCGCTTTCAGGGCAGAGTGGCGGTGAAATGTGGTACTTACCCCGGAGATGTTGAAGAATTTAAGCTCAGAGTATGTTATGAACTCAGAGAATGGACCGGTGTTTTCTTCCACCCATTCAGCATCACTCAGAATCCCTTGCCTGCAAACTAAGGTGCATGAAACGATATTAGCATCCCTACAACTTTGCAAGCCCATACACCTATATCTGTGTGCATCTATTTTTGCATATATTCTGCATAACCTTCTTTTTGTGTTGCGCAAGCAACAAGTCAGGTGTGGGCGTTCTGCTCAGTGCAGTGTCGAGGCATTTTGTTACAATTTCAAGTCCTTGGGCGAGTCCACGGATGCTAAGGGCACAGTTTACTGTGTCAGCCTTACCTGGTGTATTAATGACACTGGCGGAGTTCTTCAGGTAGCGCAGCAAAACATCTGCCATTTGTGGTCGTGTAGGTGAAGGTATGTCAGAGAAAACCATGGCCAATCCTTGCACACTGCCGGAGGGGGGGGATACAAACATTCTCAGCAAACAGCTACCGTAACATTGCTTACTGTACAGCAATCAAGTGGTTTTGCTGGAACCCTGCAACTCACACGACACGGTAGTTTGTGCAGTTTAGGTGTGCGGTTGTGTTCTCCAGCATCTCTGGCGTGAGACTTGAGAGGACAACAGTCAGTCTTAGGGTAAACCACTTAATCCAGTCGTCTCGCCGGAAGCCAGGGAATCTGCCTTGGAGGATGGTAAAGGCCCGTTCCATTGCACGGTCTTTTGCAGGACGTTGAAAACTGGGCACCTGTCAAAGGATGACAGCAGAAGATATGAACGACAGGCACGTTTCACACTGGTAATAAACAAGTCACAAACACACGTATTTACTTATGTAAATACTACGACTGATTGAAAGCCAGAGACAGACTCTCTTCAACGCGTGCTGAGGAGCAGCCTACCATTCCGTCAGCTGTCAGCTCTGAGAAGAATTTGTCCATGTTGTCTACAGCGTCGCCATCCTCAAGCCGGTCAAACACACGGTCAACCAGCCCTGTGTCATTCAAGGCCCCTGAGGTCAGCGTCAGCTGTGCCACCTGGGTAGGAGTCAGCTCTGACAAGGAATCCACCTACGCAAGGAAATCAGGATGAAATCAAACAGCCACAACCGCAAAAGTGCCGGTGCATGTTTCAAGCTGGGAGATGAATTCTACAATTGCAATTGTCACTTACGCCGGAGAAATTGGGATTTAGGGCTTGCAAATCCTGCAGGGTGGCAAAACCAGAGAAGCCGCCCAAGTTGGCCTCCAGCCACTCTCTACTGCTTGGGTAAAATGAGACGCAGCCAGGATCTGCAAAGAAAATGTGGCGGGGGGGCATGGGCATGGGCAGGGAGTTACCAATATATACTACTGCAACTACTGTCAAATCAAACATTAGCGCCTGCCTTTACCTGATGAATCGTTTCTGGAAAGGAATGGCTGGATGAAATAGGTGAAGACTGCCCTCTGTCCTTCTCTGTCCATGAGTGGCCTTTGCTGACTGAACACCTGGATGCTAAAATGGAAGAGTAGGTTTTAGACATCCGTTACAAAACCCTGGGCGTTTTTTTCTGCAGTCCTCTTATGAGCTGGAGCAGCATATACCAAATTTGCTTACCTTCTCCGGTAGGCAGAGCAGCTGAAATCCTTGGTGCTCAGGCAGAAGAGGAAGTTGGCGGATGGAGAGGCCAAAAACGGTAGAATCTTTCCCTGGAAGAATCTCCCGACAAAGGTCTCATTTTGCAGTTGCGTCTGGTTGAACTTGTCAATGCTCACTTCTCCAAGAGCCTCAAGAGCCTGTGACAGGGATGGCTTGCTGGTGTTGGTGGCCTAGGAACACAAAAGAAAAAAACAAACAAAAGCAAAACAAAAAAGAAAAGCAAAAAAGCAATCCTTTAGTTTAGCTTGATGCAAACTCTACTCAGAGGCACCAGTTTTCTGGAATGGTAATACAGCCTTTACCATGGCAGAGAATAGTTCAAGAGCCTGGTCGAGTACAGAAGAAGCTTTCTGGAATAAAAGCTTCCAGACCTCCACTGGGTATGTCGATGGGCTTTCTGTCGAGCATTCCAACAGTGCCGCCAGGTTGCTGGCTGTGAGATTTGAAGCCTTGGAAGAAAGGAGAAAACCAAAGAAAGAGAATGGCTCTCAGAGCTTACGGAAATGTCTTTCACTGTGGTCCTGCAACAATGGCCCAATCATTTATAGTTTAAATAAGGCAAGCTCACCGAGGAGCAGGCATGCTCCAGGATGGTAAAGTTGCACACGGCCCCAGATGACTGGCCGGTAGACAGGATTTGTTCCAGCTGCGATCTGAGGCAAACAACAACGAGACATGTTTAGAGCCGGCCTCCTATTGTGCTGCAAGTCCTGCTATCGCTGCCGCTACTCAAAACAGTGATTCACCTACCTATCACCCTCAGGACAGATGAGAGCCTCTGTGAAAAGACAATATTCGTACATGAAAACGTGTGCCTTCAGAACACATTGTTGATATCACATTTCAGACATCTCATGCTCTAAACTTACCATCCACTGCAGTGTCTTTACACTGAGAAAGAGCAAAGCATAAGTGTTAGTCTTGCGGCAAAGCCTGACAAACCTTAAGATACTTAAAGGAGGCACACTCAACTACTTTTATGTGCCAAAAGGGTTCCCCGTAAACTGCAATTGAAACTGTATATCCATGCAATACCCTCAAATGAATTCTCTTACCACAAATGAGTCCGGAATCGAGCAACCTATACCAGAGTAGGAGTGAAACAAAAGCACAACGTCAGTACAGCTATCGCGGCAGTAGTTGTAATCTACTTTTCTGAAAAAGTTTGTCAGCAGAGTGTCTTGCCACGCACGTGGGAAATTCTCCTCCAGTGACTGCACGCTTGCCCTCACGTCGGTCGTCTCAGACAGCGGCAGGGATTGCGCACTTTGCCGAAGACCGGTGACACTGACGGAGGAAAAGCGGTCATTTTTTGGTGACTTGTCTTGGTTTACGCCATTCAACACCCAAACTAGCTCTTTCCTTCAAAGATGTTTTTGCTTACATTTCTGTGTAGGATTCACAGCTGATATTTCTTGGAATCAGGGCCACGAAGCTGGGGCGGAAGCTGGCCAAAACAGGAACCAAGTAGACCTGGCACCACACGCCCCAGTCTTCAGGCTCAAAGCCTGCAAGTTCAGGAGCAAGCGCTGTCAAGGTCAAGTTCAAGATGGTGCCTCTTACTTCTGCGTTTTCGATGAAGGTGATATTTCTCTGAAAGGGAAAGGGTTCAGGATTTAGTCCGGGAGGGTATTTTGCCTTTCTCAGATCAATGCACAACATGAGGATGAGCTCGCTGATATTTCGTGCGATCGTTTCTATCACAGCTATAGCATTTTGAGTCACCTCTTGTCCCCTTGCTGACTTTTGCTGAAATTCGATTGAGCCCAGGAAATTTGTTGGGCGTGGCCTAATTGTCAGCCAGTTCCGTGATAAGTATGATAATCGTGGACTTAAGGATTCACCTGCTTGGCAGTGTCTGAGAAGGCCTGGAAAAACGCTCTGAGGTCGTCGGTATCATTAGACGCTGCCAGTTTTCCAAACACCGCCTTCACAATGGTTGGATCTTCCAAAGCGCCACTCTCCGGATCCAGGATCAACTCAGCCTGTTGGCTTGTTGTCAGGGCGTCCACAACCTCCACCTGTGTGACGGTGCAAAAAGAGCAGACACATGATCTGCTTCTTGCTTTTCACATACAAAGTCCGCCTCTATGTGCAGACTTTCCAGTTGCGAACATGGCGCTGTCGCTTTCAGGGCAGAGTGGCGGTGAAATGTGGTACTTACCCCGGAGATGTTGAAGAATTTAAGCTCAGAGTATGTTATGAACTCAGAGAATGGACCGGTGTTTTCTTCCACCCATTCAGCATCACTCAGAATCCCTTGCCTGCAAACTAAGGTGCATGAAACGATATTAGCATCCCTACAACTTTGCAAGCCCATACACCTATATCTGTGTGCATCTATTTTTGCATATATTCTGCATAACCTTCTTTTTGTGTTGCGCAAGCAACAAGTCAGGTGTGGGCGTTCTGCTCAGTGCAGTGTCGAGGCATTTTGTTACAATTTCAAGTCCTTGGGCGAGTCCACGGATGCTAAGGGCACAGTTTACTGTGTCAGCCTTACCTGGTGTATTAATGACACTGGCGGAGTTCTTCAGGTAGCGCAGCAAAACATCTGCCATTTGTGGTCGTGTAGGTGAAGGTATGTCAGAGAAAACCATGGCCAATCCTTGCACACTGCCGGAGGGGGGGGATACAAACATTCTCAGCAAACAGCTACCGTAACATTGCTTACTGTACAGCAATCAAGTGGTTTTGCTGGAACCCTGCAACTCACACGACACGGTAGTTTGTGCAGTTTAGGTGTGCGGTTGTGTTCTCCAGCATCTCTGGCGTGAGACTTGAGAGGACAACAGTCAGTCTTAGGGTAAACCACTTAATCCAGTCGTCTCGCCGGAAGCCAGGGAATCTGCCTTGGAGGATGGTAAAGGCCCGTTCCATTGCACGGTCTTTTGCAGGACGTTGAAAACTGGGCACCTGTCAAAGGATGACAGCAGAAGATATGAACGACAGGCACGTTTCACACTGGTAATAAACAAGTCACAAACACACGTATTTACTTATGTAAATACTACGACTGATTGAAAGCCAGAGACAGACTCTCTTCAACGCGTGCTGAGGAGCAGCCTACCATTCCGTCAGCTGTCAGCTCTGAGAAGAATTTGTCCATGTTGTCTACAGCGTCGCCATCCTCAAGCCGGTCAAACACACGGTCAACCAGCCCTGTGTCATTCAAGGCCCCTGAGGTCAGCGTCAGCTGTGCCACCTGGGTAGGAGTCAGCTCTGACAAGGAATCCACCTACGCAAGGAAATCAGGATGAAATCAAACAGCCACAACCGCAAAAGTGCCGGTGCATGTTTCAAGCTGGGAGATGAATTCTACAATTGCAATTGTCACTTACGCCGGAGAAATTGGGATTTAGGGCTTGCAAATCCTGCAGGGTGGCAAAACCAGAGAAGCCGCCCAAGTTGGCCTCCAGCCACTCTCTACTGCTTGGGTAAAATGAGACGCAGCCAGGATCTGCAAAGAAAATGTGGCGGGGGGGCATGGGCATGGGCAGGGAGTTACCAATATATACTACTGCAACTACTGTCAAATCAAACATTAGCGCCTGCCTTTACCTGATGAATCGTTTCTGGAAAGGAATGGCTGGATGAAATAGGTGAAGACTGCCCTCTGTCCTTCTCTGTCCATGAGTGGCCTTTGCTGACTGAACACCTGGATGCTAAAATGGAAGAGTAGGTTTTAGACATCCGTTACAAAACCCTGGGCGTTTTTTTCTGCAGTCCTCTTATGAGCTGGAGCAGCATATACCAAATTTGCTTACCTTCTCCGGTAGGCAGAGCAGCTGAAATCCTTGGTGCTCAGGCAGAAGAGGAAGTTGGCGGATGGAGAGGCCAAAAACGGTAGAATCTTTCCCTGGAAGAATCTCCCGACAAAGGTCTCATTTTGCAGTTGCGTCTGGTTGAACTTGTCAATGCTCACTTCTCCAAGAGCCTCAAGAGCCTGTGACAGGGATGGCTTGCTGGTGTTGGTGGCCTAGGAACACAAAAGAAAAAAACAAACAAAAGCAAAACAAAAAAGAAAAGCAAAAAAGCAATCCTTTAGTTTAGCTTGATGCAAACTCTACTCAGAGGCACCAGTTTTCTGGAATGGTAATACAGCCTTTACCATGGCAGAGAATAGTTCAAGAGCCTGGTCGAGTACAGAAGAAGCTTTCTGGAATAAAAGCTTCCAGACCTCCACTGGGTATGTCGATGGGCTTTCTGTCGAGCATTCCAACAGTGCCGCCAGGTTGCTGGCTGTGAGATTTGAAGCCTTGGAAGAAAGGAGAAAACCAAAGAAAGAGAATGGCTCTCAGAGCTTACGGAAATGTCTTTCACTGTGGTCCTGCAACAATGGCCCAATCATTTATAGTTTAAATAAGGCAAGCTCACCGAGGAGCAGGCATGCTCCAGGATGGTAAAGTTGCACACGGCCCCAGATGACTGGCCGGTAGACAGGATTTGTTCCAGCTGCGATCTGAGGCAAACAACAACGAGACATGTTTAGAGCCGGCCTCCTATTGTGCTGCAAGTCCTGCTATCGCTGCCGCTACTCAAAACAGTGATTCACCTACCTATCACCCTCAGGACAGATGAGAGCCTCTGTGAAAAGACAATATTCGTACATGAAAACGTGTGCCTTCAGAACACATTGTTGATATCACATTTCAGACATCTCATGCTCTAAACTTACCATCCACTGCAGTGTCTTTACACTGAGAAAGAGCAAAGCATAAGTGTTAGTCTTGCGGCAAAGCCTGACAAACCTTAAGATACTTAAAGGAGGCACACTCAACTACTTTTATGTGCCAAAAGGGTTCCCCGTAAACTGCAATTGAAACTGTATATCCATGCAATACCCTCAAATGAATTCTCTTACCACAAATGAGTCCGGAATCGAGCAACCTATACCAGAGTAGGAGTGAAACAAAAGCACAACGTCAGTACAGCTATCGCGGCAGTAGTTGTAATCTACTTTTCTGAAAAAGTTTGTCAGCAGAGTGTCTTGCCACGCACGTGGGAAATTCTCCTCCAGTGACTGCACGCTTGCCCTCACGTCGGTCGTCTCAGACAGCGGCAGGGATTGCGCACTTTGCCGAAGACCGGTGACACTGACGGAGGAAAAGCGGTCATTTTTTGGTGACTTGTCTTGGTTTACGCCATTCAACACCCAAACTAGCTCTTTCCTTCAAAGATGTTTTTGCTTACATTTCTGTGTAGGATTCACAGCTGATATTTCTTGGAATCAGGGCCACGAAGCTGGGGCGGAAGCTGGCCAAAACAGGAACCAAGTAGACCTGGCACCACACGCCCCAGTCTTCAGGCTCAAAGCCTGCAAGTTCAGGAGCAAGCGCTGTCAAGGTCAAGTTCAAGATGGTGCCTCTTACTTCTGCGTTTTCGATGAAGGTGATATTTCTCTGAAAGGGAAAGGGTTCAGGATTTAGTCCGGGAGGGTATTTTGCCTTTCTCAGATCAATGCACAACATGAGGATGAGCTCGCTGATATTTCGTGCGATCGTTTCTATCACAGCTATAGCATTTTGAGTCACCTCTTGTCCCCTTGCTGACTTTTGCTGAAATTCGATTGAGCCCAGGAAATTTGTTGGGCGTGGCCTAATTGTCAGCCAGTTCCGTGATAAGTATGATAATCGTGGACTTAAGGATTCACCTGCTTGGCAGTGTCTGAGAAGGCCTGGAAAAACGCTCTGAGGTCGTCGGTATCATTAGACGCTGCCAGTTTTCCAAACACCGCCTTCACAATGGTTGGATCTTCCAAAGCGCCACTCTCCGGATCCAGGATCAACTCAGCCTGTTGGCTTGTTGTCAGGGCGTCCACAACCTCCACCTGTGTGACGGTGCAAAAAGAGCAGACACATGATCTGCTTCTTGCTTTTCACATACAAAGTCCGCCTCTATGTGCAGACTTTCCAGTTGCGAACATGGCGCTGTCGCTTTCAGGGCAGAGTGGCGGTGAAATGTGGTACTTACCCCGGAGATGTTGAAGAATTTAAGCTCAGAGTATGTTATGAACTCAGAGAATGGACCGGTGTTTTCTTCCACCCATTCAGCATCACTCAGAATCCCTTGCCTGCAAACTAAGGTGCATGAAACGATATTAGCATCCCTACAACTTTGCAAGCCCATACACCTATATCTGTGTGCATCTATTATGCATATATTCTGCATAACCTTCTTTTTGTGTTGCGCAAGCAACAAGTCAGGTGTGGGCGTTCTGCTCAGTGCAGTGTCGAGGCATTTTGTTACAATTTCAAGTCCTTGGGCGAGTCCACCGATGCTAAGGGCACAGTTTACTGTGTCAGCCTTACCTGGTGTATTAATGACACTGGCGGAGTTCTTCAGGTAGCGCAGCAAAACATCTGCCATTTGTGGTCGTGTAGGTGAAGGTATGTCAGAGAAAACCATGGCCAATCCTTGCACACTGCCGGAGGGGGGGGATACAAACATTCTCAGCAAACAGCTACCGTAACATTGCTTACTGTACAGCAATCAAGTGGTTTTGCTGGAACCCTGCAACTCACACGACACGGTAGTTTGTGCAGTTTAGGTGTGCGGTTGTGTTCTCCAGCATCTCTGGCGTGAGACTTGAGAGGACAACAGTCAGTCTTAGGGTAAACCACTTAATCCAGTCGTCTCGCCGGAAGCCAGGGAATCTGCCTTGGAGGATGGTAAAGGCCCGTTCCATTGCACGGTCTTTTGCAGGACGTTGAAAACTGGGCACCTGTCAAAGGATGACAGCAGAAGATATGAACGACAGGCACGTTTCACACTGGTAATAAACAAGTCACAAACACACGTATTTACTTATGTAAATACTACGACTGATTGAAAGCCAGAGACAGACTCTCTTCAACGCGTGCTGAGGAGCAGCCTACCATTCCGTCAGCTGTCAGCTCTGAGAAGAATTTGTCCATGTTGTCTACAGCGTCGCCATCCTCAAGCCGGTCAAACACACGGTCAACCAGCCCTGTGTCATTCAAGGCCCCTGAGGTCAGCGTCAGCTGTGCCACCTGGGTAGGAGTCAGCTCTGACAAGGAATCCACCTACGCAAGGAAATCAGGATGAAATCAAACAGCCACAACCGCAAAAGTGCCGGTGCATGTTTCAAGCTGGGAGATGAATTCTACAATTGCAATTGTCACTTACGCCGGAGAAATTGGGATTTAGGGCTTGCAAATCCTGCAGGGTGGCAAAACCAGAGAAGCCGCCCAAGTTGGCCTCCAGCCACTCTCTACTGCTTGGGTAAAATGAGACGCAGCCAGGATCTGCAAAGAAAATGTGGCGGGGGGGCATGGGCATGGGCAGGGAGTTACCAATATATACTACTGCAACTACTGTCAAATCAAACATTAGCGCCTGCCTTTACCTGATGAATCGTTTCTGGAAAGGAATGGCTGGATGAAATAGGTGAAGACTGCCCTCTGTCCTTCTCTGTCCATGAGTGGCCTTTGCTGACTGAACACCTGGATGCTAAAATGGAAGAGTAGGTTTTAGACATCCGTTACAAAACCCTGGGCGTTTTTTTCTGCAGTCCTCTTATGAGCTGGAGCAGCATATACCAAATTTGCTTACCTTCTCCGGTAGGCAGAGCAGCTGAAATCCTTGGTGCTCAGGCAGAAGAGGAAGTTGGCGGATGGAGAGGCCAAAAACGGTAGAATCTTTCCCTGGAAGAATCTCCCGACAAAGGTCTCATTTTGCAGTTGCGTCTGGTTGAACTTGTCAATGCTCACTTCTCCAAGAGCCTCAAGAGCCTGTGACAGGGATGGCTTGCTGGTGTTGGTGGCCTAGGAACACAAAAGAAAAAAACAAACAAAAGCAAAACAAAAAAGAAAAGCAAAAAAGCAATCCTTTAGTTTAGCTTGATGCAAACTCTACTCAGAGGCACCAGTTTTCTGGAATGGTAATACAGCCTTTACCATGGCAGAGAATAGTTCAAGAGCCTGGTCGAGTACAGAAGAAGCTTTCTGGAATAAAAGCTTCCAGACCTCCACTGGGTATGTCGATGGGCTTTCTGTCGAGCATTCCAACAGTGCCGCCAGGTTGCTGGCTGTGAGATTTGAAGCCTTGGAAGAAAGGAGAAAACCAAAGAAAGAGAATGGCTCTCAGAGCTTACGGAAATGTCTTTCACTGTGGTCCTGCAACAATGGCCCAATCATTTATAGTTTAAATAAGGCAAGCTCACCGAGGAGCAGGCATGCTCCAGGATGGTAAAGTTGCACACGGCCCCAGATGACTGGCCGGTAGACAGGATTTGTTCCAGCTGCGATCTGAGGCAAACAACAACGAGACATGTTTAGAGCCGGCCTCCTATTGTGCTGCAAGTCCTGCTATCGCTGCCGCTACTCAAAACAGTGATTCACCTACCTATCACCCTCAGGACAGATGAGAGCCTCTGTGAAAAGACAATATTCGTACATGAAAACGTGTGCCTTCAGAACACATTGTTGATATCACATTTCAGACATCTCATGCTCTAAACTTACCATCCACTGCAGTGTCTTTACACTGAGAAAGAGCAAAGCATAAGTGTTAGTCTTGCGGCAAAGCCTGACAAACCTTAAGATACTTAAAGGAGGCACACTCAACTACTTTTATGTGCCAAAAGGGTTCCCCGTAAACTGCAATTGAAACTGTATATCCATGCAATACCCTCAAATGAATTCTCTTACCACAAATGAGTCCGGAATCGAGCAACCTATACCAGAGTAGGAGTGAAACAAAAGCACAACGTCAGTACAGCTATCGCGGCAGTAGTTGTAATCTACTTTTCTGAAAAAGTTTGTCAGCAGAGTGTCTTGCCACGCACGTGGGAAATTCTCCTCCAGTGACTGCACGCTTGCCCTCACGTCGGTCGTCTCAGACAGCGGCAGGGATTGCGCACTTTGCCGAAGACCGGTGACACTGACGGAGGAAAAGCGGTCATTTTTTGGTGACTTGTCTTGGTTTACGCCATTCAACACCCAAACTAGCTCTTTCCTTCAAAGATGTTTTTGCTTACATTTCTGTGTAGGATTCACAGCTGATATTTCTTGGAATCAGGGCCACGAAGCTGGGGCGGAAGCTGGCCAAAACAGGAACCAAGTAGACCTGGCACCACACGCCCCAGTCTTCAGGCTCAAAGCCTGCAAGTTCAGGAGCAAGCGCTGTCAAGGTCAAGTTCAAGATGGTGCCTCTTACTTCTGCGTTTTCGATGAAGGTGATATTTCTCTGAAAGGGAAAGGGTTCAGGATTTAGTCCGGGAGGGTATTTTGCCTTTCTCAGATCAATGCACAACATGAGGATGAGCTCGCTGATATTTCGTGCGATCGTTTCTATCACAGCTATAGCATTTTGAGTCACCTCTTGTCCCCTTGCTGACTTTTGCTGAAATTCGATTGAGCCCAGGAAATTTGTTGGGCGTGGCCTAATTGTCAGCCAGTTCCGTGATAAGTATGATAATCGTGGACTTAAGGATTCACCTGCTTGGCAGTGTCTGAGAAGGCCTGGAAAAACGCTCTGAGGTCGTCGGTATCATTAGACGCTGCCAGTTTTCCAAACACCGCCTTCACAATGGTTGGATCTTCCAAAGCGCCACTCTCCGGATCCAGGATCAACTCAGCCTGTTGGCTTGTTGTCAGGGCGTCCACAACCTCCACCTGTGTGACGGTGCAAAAAGAGCAGACACATGATCTGCTTCTTGCTTTTCACATACAAAGTCCGCCTCTATGTGCAGACTTTCCAGTTGCGAACATGGCGCTGTCGCTTTCAGGGCAGAGTGGCGGTGAAATGTGGTACTTACCCCGGAGATGTTGAAGAATTTAAGCTCAGAGTATGTTATGAACTCAGAGAATGGACCGGTGTTTTCTTCCACCCATTCAGCATCACTCAGAATCCCTTGCCTGCAAACTAAGGTGCATGAAACGATATTAGCATCCCTACAACTTTGCAAGCCCATACACCTATATCTGTGTGCATCTATTTTGCATATATTCTGCATAACCTTCTTTTTGTGTTGCGCAAGCAACAAGTCAGGTGTGGGCGTTCTGCTCAGTGCAGTGTCGAGGCATTTTGTTACAATTTCAAGTCCTTGGGCGAGTCCACCGATGCTAAGGGCACAGTTTACTGTGTCAGCCTTACCTGGTGTATTAATGACACTGGCGGAGTTCTTCAGGTAGCGCAGCAAAACATCTGCCATTTGTGGTCGTGTAGGTGAAGGTATGTCAGAGAAAACCATGGCCAATCCTTGCACACTGCCGGAGGGGGGGGATACAAACATTCTCAGCAAACAGCTACCGTAACATTGCTTACTGTACAGCAATCAAGTGGTTTTGCTGGAACCCTGCAACTCACACGACACGGTAGTTTGTGCAGTTTAGGTGTGCGGTTGTGTTCTCCAGCATCTCTGGCGTGAGACTTGAGAGGACAACAGTCAGTCTTAGGGTAAACCACTTAATCCAGTCGTCTCGCCGGAAGCCAGGGAATCTGCCTTGGAGGATGGTAAAGGCCCGTTCCATTGCACGGTCTTTTGCAGGACGTTGAAAACTGGGCACCTGTCAAAGGATGACAGCAGAAGATATGAACGACAGGCACGTTTCACACTGGTAATAAACAAGTCACAAACACACGTATTTACTTATGTAAATACTACGACTGATTGAAAGCCAGAGACAGACTCTCTTCAACGCGTGCTGAGGAGCAGCCTACCATTCCGTCAGCTGTCAGCTCTGAGAAGAATTTGTCCATGTTGTCTACAGCGTCGCCATCCTCAAGCCGGTCAAACACACGGTCAACCAGCCCTGTGTCATTCAAGGCCCCTGAGGTCAGCGTCAGCTGTGCCACCTGGGTAGGAGTCAGCTCTGACAAGGAATCCACCTACGCAAGGAAATCAGGATGAAATCAAACAGCCACAACCGCAAAAGTGCCGGTGCATGTTTCAAGCTGGGAGATGAATTCTACAATTGCAATTGTCACTTACGCCGGAGAAATTGGGATTTAGGGCTTGCAAATCCTGCAGGGTGGCAAAACCAGAGAAGCCGCCCAAGTTGGCCTCCAGCCACTCTCTACTGCTTGGGTAAAATGAGACGCAGCCAGGATCTGCAAAGAAAATGTGGCGGGGGGGGCATGGGCAGGGAGTTACCAATATATACTACTGCAACTACTGTCAAATCAAACATTAGCGCCTGCCTTTACCTGATGAATCGTTTCTGGAAAGGAATGGCTGGATGAAATAGGTGAAGACTGCCCTCTGTCCTTCTCTGTCCATGAGTGGCCTTTGCTGACTGAACACCTGGATGCTAAAATGGAAGAGTAGGTTTTAGACATCCGTTACAAAACCCTGGGCGTTTTTTTCTGCAGTCCTCTTATGAGCTGGAGCAGCATATACCAAATTTGCTTACCTTCTCCGGTAGGCAGAGCAGCTGAAATCCTTGGTGCTCAGGCAGAAGAGGAAGTTGGCGGATGGAGAGGCCAAAAACGGTAGAATCTTTCCCTGGAAGAATCTCCCGACAAAGGTCTCATTTTGCAGTTGCGTCTGGTTGAACTTGTCAATGCTCACTTCTCCAAGAGCCTCAAGAGCCTGTGACAGGGATGGCTTGCTGGTGTTGGTGGCCTAGGAACACAAAAGAAAAAAACAAACAAAAGCAAAACAAAAAAGAAAAGCAAAAAAGCAATCCTTTAGTTTAGCTTGATGCAAACTCTACTCAGAGGCACCAGTTTTCTGGAATGGTAATACAGCCTTTACCATGGCAGAGAATAGTTCAAGAGCCTGGTCGAGTACAGAAGAAGCTTTCTGGAATAAAAGCTTCCAGACCTCCACTGGGTATGTCGATGGGCTTTCTGTCGAGCATTCCAACAGTGCCGCCAGGTTGCTGGCTGTGAGATTTGAAGCCTTGGAAGAAAGGAGAAAACCAAAGAAAGAGAATGGCTCTCAGAGCTTACGGAAATGTCTTTCACTGTGGTCCTGCAACAATGGCCCAATCATTTATAGTTTAAATAAGGCAAGCTCACCGAGGAGCAGGCATGCTCCAGGATGGTAAAGTTGCACACGGCCCCAGATGACTGGCCGGTAGACAGGATTTGTTCCAGCTGCGATCTGAGGCAAACAACAACGAGACATGTTTAGAGCCGGCCTCCTATTGTGCTGCAAGTCCTGCTATCGCTGCCGCTACTCAAAACAGTGATTCACCTACCTATCACCCTCAGGACAGATGAGAGCCTCTGTGAAAAGACAATATTCGTACATGAAAACGTGTGCCTTCAGAACACATTGTTGATATCACATTTCAGACATCTCATGCTCTAAACTTACCATCCACTGCAGTGTCTTTACACTGAGAAAGAGCAAAGCATAAGTGTTAGTCTTGCGGCAAAGCCTGACAAACCTTAAGATACTTAAAGGAGGCACACTCAACTACTTTTATGTGCCAAAAGGGTTCCCCGTAAACTGCAATTGAAACTGTATATCCATGCAATACCCTCAAATGAATTCTCTTACCACAAATGAGTCCGGAATCGAGCAACCTATACCAGAGTAGGAGTGAAACAAAAGCACAACGTCAGTACAGCTATCGCGGCAGTAGTTGTAATCTACTTTTCTGAAAAAGTTTGTCAGCAGAGTGTCTTGCCACGCACGTGGGAAATTCTCCTCCAGTGACTGCACGCTTGCCCTCACGTCGGTCGTCTCAGACAGCGGCAGGGATTGCGCACTTTGCCGAAGACCGGTGACACTGACGGAGGAAAAGCGGTCATTTTTTGGTGACTTGTCTTGGTTTACGCCATTCAACACCCAAACTAGCTCTTTCCTTCAAAGATGTTTTTGCTTACATTTCTGTGTAGGATTCACAGCTGATATTTCTTGGAATCAGGGCCACGAAGCTGGGGCGGAAGCTGGCCAAAACAGGAACCAAGTAGACCTGGCACCACACGCCCCAGTCTTCAGGCTCAAAGCCTGCAAGTTCAGGAGCAAGCGCTGTCAAGGTCAAGTTCAAGATGGTGCCTCTTACTTCTGCGTTTTCGATGAAGGTGATATTTCTCTGAAAGGGAAAGGGTTCAGGATTTAGTCCGGGAGGGTATTTTGCCTTTCTCAGATCAATGCACAACATGAGGATGAGCTCGCTGATATTTCGTGCGATCGTTTCTATCACAGCTATAGCATTTTGAGTCACCTCTTGTCCCCTTGCTGACTTTTGCTGAAATTCGATTGAGCCCAGGAAATTTGTTGGGCGTGGCCTAATTGTCAGCCAGTTCCGTGATAAGTATGATAATCGTGGACTTAAGGATTCACCTGCTTGGCAGTGTCTGAGAAGGCCTGGAAAAACGCTCTGAGGTCGTCGGTATCATTAGACGCTGCCAGTTTTCCAAACACCGCCTTCACAATGGTTGGATCTTCCAAAGCGCCACTCTCCGGATCCAGGATCAACTCAGCCTGTTGGCTTGTTGTCAGGGCGTCCACAACCTCCACCTGTGTGACGGTGCAAAAAGAGCAGACACATGATCTGCTTCTTGCTTTTCACATACAAAGTCCGCCTCTATGTGCAGACTTTCCAGTTGCGAACATGGCGCTGTCGCTTTCAGGGCAGAGTGGCGGTGAAATGTGGTACTTACCCCGGAGATGTTGAAGAATTTAAGCTCAGAGTATGTTATGAACTCAGAGAATGGACCGGTGTTTTCTTCCACCCATTCAGCATCAGTCAGAATCCCTTGCCTGCAAACTAAGGTGCATGAAACGATATTAGCATCCCTACAACTTTGCAAGCCCATACACCTATATCTGTGTGCATCTATTTTTGCATATATTCTGCATAACCTTCTTTTTGTGTTGCGCAAGCAACAAGTCAGGTGTGGGCGTTCTGCTCAGTGCAGTGTCGAGGCATTTTGTTACAATTTCAAGTCCTTGGGCGAGTCCACCGATGCTAAGGGCACAGTTTACTGTGTCAGCCTTACCTGGTGTATTAATGACACTGGCGGAGTTCTTCAGGTAGCGCAGCAAAACATCTGCCATTTGTGGTCGTGTAGGTGAAGGTATGTCAGAGAAAACCATGGCCAATCCTTGCACACTGCCGGAGGGGGGGGATACAAACATTCTCAGCAAACAGCTACCGTAACATTGCTTACTGTACAGCAATCAAGTGGTTTTGCTGGAACCCTGCAACTCACACGACACGGTAGTTTGTGCAGTTTAGGTGTGCGGTTGTGTTCTCCAGCATCTCTGGCGTGAGACTTGAGAGGACAACAGTCAGTCTTAGGGTAAACCACTTAATCCAGTCGTCTCGCCGGAAGCCAGGGAATCTGCCTTGGAGGATGGTAAAGGCCCGTTCCATTGCACGGTCTTTTGCAGGACGTTGAAAACTGGGCACCTGTCAAAGGATGACAGCAGAAGATATGAACGACAGGCACGTTTCACACTGGTAATAAACAAGTCACAAACACACGTATTTACTTATGTAAATACTACGACTGATTGAAAGCCAGAGACAGACTCTCTTCAACGCGTGCTGAGGAGCAGCCTACCATTCCGTCAGCTGTCAGCTCTGAGAAGAATTTGTCCATGTTGTCTACAGCGTCGCCATCCTCAAGCCGGTCAAACACACGGTCAACCAGCCCTGTGTCATTCAAGGCCCCTGAGGTCAGCGTCAGCTGTGCCACCTGGGTAGGAGTCAGCTCTGACAAGGAATCCACCTACGCAAGGAAATCAGGATGAAATCAAACAGCCACAACCGCAAAAGTGCCGGTGCATGTTTCAAGCTGGGAGATGAATTCTACAATTGCAATTGTCACTTACGCCGGAGAAATTGGGATTTAGGGCTTGCAAATCCTGCAGGGTGGCAAAACCAGAGAAGCCGCCCAAGTTGGCCTCCAGCCACTCTCTACTGCTTGGGTAAAATGAGACGCAGCCAGGATCTGCAAAGAAAATGTGGCGGGGGGCATGGGCATGGGCAGGGAGTTACCAATATATACTACTGCAACTACTGTCAAATCAAACATTAGCGCCTGCCTTTACCTGATGAATCGTTTCTGGAAAGGAATGGCTGGATGAAATAGGTGAAGACTGCCCTCTGTCCTTCTCTGTCCATGAGTGGCCTTTGCTGACTGAACACCTGGATGCTAAAATGGAAGAGTAGGTTTTAGACATCCGTTACAAAACCCTGGGCGTTTTTTTCTGCAGTCCTCTTATGAGCTGGAGCAGCATATACCAAATTTGCTTACCTTCTCCGGTAGGCAGAGCAGCTGAAATCCTTGGTGCTCAGGCAGAAGAGGAAGTTGGCGGATGGAGAGGCCAAAAACGGTAGAATCTTTCCCTGGAAGAATCTCCCGACAAAGGTCTCATTTTGCAGTTGCGTCTGGTTGAACTTGTCAATGCTCACTTCTCCAAGAGCCTCAAGAGCCTGTGACAGGGATGGCTTGCTGGTGTTGGTGGCCTAGGAACACAAAAGAAAAAAACAAACAAAAGCAAAACAAAAAAGAAAAGCAAAAAAGCAATCCTTTAGTTTAGCTTGATGCAAACTCTACTCAGAGGCACCAGTTTTCTGGAATGGTAATACAGCCTTTACCATGGCAGAGAATAGTTCAAGAGCCTGGTCGAGTACAGAAGAAGCTTTCTGGAATAAAAGCTTCCAGACCTCCACTGGGTATGTCGATGGGCTTTCTGTCGAGCATTCCAACAGTGCCGCCAGGTTGCTGGCTGTGAGATTTGAAGCCTTGGAAGAAAGGAGAAAACCAAAGAAAGAGAATGGCTCTCAGAGCTTACGGAAATGTCTTTCACTGTGGTCCTGCAACAATGGCCCAATCATTTATAGTTTAAATAAGGCAAGCTCACCGAGGAGCAGGCATGCTCCAGGATGGTAAAGTTGCACACGGCCCCAGATGACTGGCCGGTAGACAGGATTTGTTCCAGCTGCGATCTGAGGCAAACAACAACGAGACATGTTTAGAGCCGGCCTCCTATTGTGCTGCAAGTCCTGCTATCGCTGCCGCTACTCAAAACAGTGATTCACCTACCTATCACCCTCAGGACAGATGAGAGCCTCTGTGAAAAGACAATATTCGTACATGAAAACGTGTGCCTTCAGAACACATTGTTGATATCACATTTCAGACATCTCATGCTCTAAACTTACCATCCACTGCAGTGTCTTTACACTGAGAAAGAGCAAAGCATAAGTGTTAGTCTTGCGGCAAAGCCTGACAAACCTTAAGATACTTAAAGGAGGCACACTCAACTACTTTTATGTGCCAAAAGGGTTCCCCGTAAACTGCAATTGAAACTGTATATCCATGCAATACCCTCAAATGAATTCTCTTACCACAAATGAGTCCGGAATCGAGCAACCTATACCAGAGTAGGAGTGAAACAAAAGCACAACGTCAGTACAGCTATCGCGGCAGTAGTTGTAATCTACTTTTCTGAAAAAGTTTGTCAGCAGAGTGTCTTGCCACGCACGTGGGAAATTCTCCTCCAGTGACTGCACGCTTGCCCTCACGTCGGTCGTCTCAGACAGCGGCAGGGATTGCGCACTTTGCCGAAGACCGGTGACACTGACGGAGGAAAAGCGGTCATTTTTTGGTGACTTGTCTTGGTTTACGCCATTCAACACCCAAACTAGCTCTTTCCTTCAAAGATGTTTTTGCTTACATTTCTGTGTAGGATTCACAGCTGATATTTCTTGGAATCAGGGCCACGAAGCTGGGGCGGAAGCTGGCCAAAACAGGAACCAAGTAGACCTGGCACCACACGCCCCAGTCTTCAGGCTCAAAGCCTGCAAGTTCAGGAGCAAGCGCTGTCAAGGTCAAGTTCAAGATGGTGCCTCTTACTTCTGCGTTTTCGATGAAGGTGATATTTCTCTGAAAGGGAAAGGGTTCAGGATTTAGTCCGGGAGGGTATTTTGCCTTTCTCAGATCAATGCACAACATGAGGATGAGCTCGCTGATATTTCGTGCGATCGTTTCTATCACAGCTATAGCATTTTGAGTCACCTCTTGTCCCCTTGCTGACTTTTGCTGAAATTCGATTGAGCCCAGGAAATTTGTTGGGCGTGGCCTAATTGTCAGCCAGTTCCGTGATAAGTATGATAATCGTGGACTTAAGGATTCACCTGCTTGGCAGTGTCTGAGAAGGCCTGGAAAAACGCTCTGAGGTCGTCGGTATCATTAGACGCTGCCAGTTTTCCAAACACCGCCTTCACAATGGTTGGATCTTCCAAAGCGCCACTCTCCGGATCCAGGATCAACTCAGCCTGTTGGCTTGTTGTCAGGGCGTCCACAACCTCCACCTGTGTGACGGTGCAAAAAGAGCAGACACATGATCTGCTTCTTGCTTTTCACATACAAAGTCCGCCTCTATGTGCAGACTTTCCAGTTGCGAACATGGCGCTGTCGCTTTCAGGGCAGAGTGGCGGTGAAATGTGGTACTTACCCCGGAGATGTTGAAGAATTTAAGCTCAGAGTATGTTATGAACTCAGAGAATGGACCGGTGTTTTCTTCCACCCATTCAGCATCAGTCAGAATCCCTTGCCTGCAAACTAAGGTGCATGAAACGATATTAGCATCCCTACAACTTTGCAAGCCCATACACCTATATCTGTGTGCATCTATTTTTGCATATATTCTGCATAACCTTCTTTTTGTGTTGCGCAAGCAACAAGTCAGGTGTGGGCGTTCTGCTCAGTGCAGTGTCGAGGCATTTTGTTACAATTTCAAGTCCTTGGGCGAGTCCACCGATGCTAAGGGCACAGTTTACTGTGTCAGCCTTACCTGGTGTATTAATGACACTGGCGGAGTTCTTCAGGTAGCGCAGCAAAACATCTGCCATTTGTGGTCGTGTAGGTGAAGGTATGTCAGAGAAAACCATGGCCAATCCTTGCACACTGCCGGAGGGGGGGGATACAAACATTCTCAGCAAACAGCTACCGTAACATTGCTTACTGTACAGCAATCAAGTGGTTTTGCTGGAACCCTGCAACTCACACGACACGGTAGTTTGTGCAGTTTAGGTGTGCGGTTGTGTTCTCCAGCATCTCTGGCGTGAGACTTGAGAGGACAACAGTCAGTCTTAGGGTAAACCACTTAATCCAGTCGTCTCGCCGGAAGCCAGGGAATCTGCCTTGGAGGATGGTAAAGGCCCGTTCCATTGCACGGTCTTTTGCAGGACGTTGAAAACTGGGCACCTGTCAAAGGATGACAGCAGAAGATATGAACGACAGGCACGTTTCACACTGGTAATAAACAAGTCACAAACACACGTATTTACTTATGTAAATACTACGACTGATTGAAAGCCAGAGACAGACTCTCTTCAACGCGTGCTGAGGAGCAGCCTACCATTCCGTCAGCTGTCAGCTCTGAGAAGAATTTGTCCATGTTGTCTACAGCGTCGCCATCCTCAAGCCGGTCAAACACACGGTCAACCAGCCCTGTGTCATTCAAGGCCCCTGAGGTCAGCGTCAGCTGTGCCACCTGGGTAGGAGTCAGCTCTGACAAGGAATCCACCTACGCAAGGAAATCAGGATGAAATCAAACAGCCACAACCGCAAAAGTGCCGGTGCATGTTTCAAGCTGGGAGATGAATTCTACAATTGCAATTGTCACTTACGCCGGAGAAATTGGGATTTAGGGCTTGCAAATCCTGCAGGGTGGCAAAACCAGAGAAGCCGCCCAAGTTGGC